>NW_028327175.1:125214605-126464605 GCF_987537825.1 Furipterus horrens
CAATGAAGCAGAACAACAACGGAACAGCAAAGTCCTAATTCCATCTGTTGAAATCGATGGATAATATGTATATGTTGGCTAGAATGTTCAATGTACATTGCTTCTATCTGGTTGAAAACTGTTGTTGGACTCTTTCGGAACATAGTTTTTCTGCGTTAACAAGTAAGGGCAACAGGAACTTACTGAAAGACATTCATGAGAAACAAGAAAGCACCTGGTACTTTCAGTTCAAAGATCTACATCTGTACTTCCAGTGGTATATGCGCTACTCTCCTCGGAAAACAAGATATGTCCAGACATTGCTATCTCTGCTTCTGCCTTCAATGGCAATGCCACCGGTGACTATCTCACACAATGAACTCCATCCCCACACGGACAGAGAAGAGGAAGCTCTAACTACTGTTAAAACTGCTAGAAATGCTCATGTTTTCTCCTGTTTCAAAGAATGATTCATTACCAAATAGAAATTATAGGCCAGTCCTCTTTGAAAACACCGTATTTTCTGAGTTTCCCAGGGAATTACCAGGAAACGAAGTAGGAAACCACTGTAAACGGTGAAGTCACATATATTTCTTTTAGTGTGTCAGGTAAAGCACTCTACACAGGAGACTCTATCGTTCTTGAAACCAGTGTTTGCTCTTTAGTATATTGTATAAACTAGAAAGTTCACTGAAGCATACAATGAAGCAGAACAACAACGGAACAGCAAAGTCCTAATTCCATCTGTTGAAATCGATGGATAATATGTATATGTTGGCTAGAATGTTCAATGTACATTGCTTCTATCCGGTTGAAAACTGTTGTTGGACTCTTTCGGAACATAGTTTTTCTGCGTTAACAAGTAAGGGCAACAGGAACTTACTGAAAGACATTCATGAGAAACAAGAAAGCACCTGGTACTTTCAGTTCAAAGATCTACATCTGTACTTCCAGTGGTATATGCGCTACTCTCCTCGGAAAACAAGATATGTCCAGACATTGCTATCTCTGCTTCTGCCTTCAATGGCAATGCCACAGGTGACTATCTCACACAATGAACTCCATCACCACACGGACAGAGAAGAGGAAGCTCTAACTACTGTTATAACTGCTAGAAATGCTCATGTTTTCTCCTGTTTCAAAGAATGATTCATTACCAAATAGAAATTATAGGCCAGTCCTCTTTGAAAACACCGTATTTTCTGAGTTTCCCAGGGAATTACCAGGAAACGAAGTAGGAAACCACTGTAAACGGTGAAGTCACATATATTTCTTTTAGTGTGTCAGGTAAAGCACTCTACACAGGAGACTCTATCGTTCTTGAAACCAGTGTTTGCTCTTTAGTATATTGTATAAACTAGAAAGTTCACTGAAGCATACAATGAAGCAGAACAACAACGGAACAGCAAAGTCCTAATTCCATCTGTTGAAATCGATGGATAATATGTATATGTTGGCTAGAATGTTCAATGTACATTGCTTCTATCCGGTTGAAAACTGTTGTTGGACTCTTTCGGAACATAGTTTTTCTGCGTTAACAAGTAAGGGCAACAGGAACTTACTGAAAGACATTCATGAGAAACAAGAAAGCACCTGGTACTTTCAGTTCAAAGATCTACATCTATACTTCCAGTGGTATATGCGCTACTCTCCTCGGAAAACAAGATATGTCCAGACATTGCTATCTCTGCTTCTGCCTTCAATGGCAATGCCACAGGTGAATATCTCACACAATGAACTCCATCACCACACGGACAGAGAAGAGGAAGCTCTAACTACTGTTAAAACTGCTAGAAATGCTCATGTTTTCTCCTGTTTCAAAGAATGATTCATTACCAAATAGAAATTATAGGCCAGTCCTCTTTGAAAACACCGTATTTTCTGAGTTTCCCAGGGAATTACCAGGAAACGAAGGAGGAAACCACTGTAAACGGTGAAGTCACATATATTTCTTTTAGTGTGTCAGGTAAAGCACTCTACACAGGAGACTCTATCGTTCTTGAAACCAGTGTTTGCTCTTTAGTATATTGTATAAACTAGAAAGTTCACTGAAGCATACAATGAAGCAGAACAACAACGGAACAGCAAAGTCCTAATTCCATCTGTTGAAATCGATGGATAATATGTATATGTTGGCTAGAATGTTCAATGTACATTGCTTCTATCTGGTTGAAAACTGTTGTTGGACTCTTTCGGAACATAGTTTTTCTGCGTTAACAAGTAAGGGCAACAGGAACTTACTGAAAGACATTCATGAGAAACAAGAAAGCACCTGGTACTTTCAGTTCAAAGATCTACATCTGTACTTCCAGTAGTATATGCGCTACTCTCCTCGGAAAACAAGATATGTCCAGACATTGCTATCTCTGCTTCTGCCTTCAATGGCAATGCCACAGGTGACTATCTCACACAATGAACGCCATCACCACACGGACAGAGAAGAGGAAGCTCTAACTACTGTTAAAACTGCTAGAAATGCTCATGTTTTCTCCTGTTTCAAAGAATGATTCATTACCAAATAGAAATTATAGGCCAGTCCTCTTTGAAAACACCGTATTTTCTGAGTTTCCCAGGGAATTACCAGGAAACGAAGTAGGAAACCACTGTAAACGGTGAAGTCACATATATTTCTTTTAGTGTGTCAGGTAAAGCACTCTACACAGGAGACTCTATCGTTCTTGAAACCAGTGTTTGCTCTTTAGTATATTGTATAAACTAGAAAGTTCACTGAAGCATACAATGAAGCAGAACAACAACGGAACAGCAAAGTCCTAATTCCATCTGTTGAAATCGATGGATAATATGTATATGTTGGCTAGAATGTTCAATGTACATTGCTTCTATCTGGTTGAAAACTGTTGTTGGACTCTTTCGGAACATAGTTTTTCTGCGTTAACAAGTAAGGGCAACAGGAACTTACTGAAAGACATTCATGAGAAACAAGAAAGCACCTGGTACTTTCAGTTCAAAGATCTACATCTGTACTTCCAGTGGTATATGCGCTACTCTCCTCGGAAAACAAGATATGTCCAGACATTGCTATCTCTGCTTCTGCCTTCAATGGCAATGCCACCGGTGACTATCTCACACAATGAACTCCATCCCCACACGGACAGAGAAGAGGAAGCTCTAACTACTGTTAAAACTGCTAGAAATGCTCATGTTTTCTCCTGTTTCAAAGAATGATTCATTACCAAATAGAAATTATAGGCCAGTCCTCTTTGAAAACACCGTATTTTCTGAGTTTCCCAGGGAATTACCAGGAAACGAAGTAGGAAACCACTGTAAACGGTGAAGTCACATATATTTCTTTTAGTGTGTCAGGTAAAGCACTCTACACAGGAGACTCTATCGTTCTTGAAACCAGTGTTTGCTCTTTAGTATATTGTATAAACTAGAAAGTTCACTGAAGCATACAATGAAGCAGAACAACAACGGAACAGCAAAGTCCTAATTCCATCTGTTGAAATCGATGGATAATATGTATATGTTGGCTAGAATGTTCAATGTACATTGCTTCTATCCGGTTGAAAACTGTTGTTGGACTCTTTCGGAACATAGTTTTTCTGCGTTAACAAGTAAGGGCAACAGGAACTTACTGAAAGACATTCATGAGAAACAAGAAAGCACCTGGTACTTTCAGTTCAAAGATCTACATCTGTACTTCCAGTGGTATATGCGCTACTCTCCTCGGAAAACAAGATATGTCCAGACATTGCTATCTCTGCTTCTGCCTTCAATGGCAATGCCACAGGTGACTATCTCACACAATGAACTCCATCACCACACGGACAGAGAAGAGGAAGCTCTAACTACTGTTATAACTGCTAGAAATGCTCATGTTTTCTCCTGTTTCAAAGAATGATTCATTACCAAATAGAAATTATAGGCCAGTCCTCTTTGAAAACACCGTATTTTCTGAGTTTCCCAGGGAATTACCAGGAAACGAAGTAGGAAACCACTGTAAACGGTGAAGTCACATATATTTCTTTTAGTGTGTCAGGTAAAGCACTCTACACAGGAGACTCTATCGTTCTTGAAACCAGTGTTTGCTCTTTAGTATATTGTATAAACTAGAAAGTTCACTGAAGCATACAATGAAGCAGAACAACAACGGAACAGCAAAGTCCTAATTCCATCTGTTGAAATCGATGGATAATATGTATATGTTGGCTAGAATGTTCAATGTACATTGCTTCTATCCGGTTGAAAACTGTTGTTGGACTCTTTCGGAACATAGTTTTTCTGCGTTAACAAGTAAGGGCAACAGGAACTTACTGAAAGACATTCATGAGAAACAAGAAAGCACCTGGTACTTTCAGTTCAAAGATCTACATCTATACTTCCAGTGGTATATGCGCTACTCTCCTCGGAAAACAAGATATGTCCAGACATTGCTATCTCTGCTTCTGCCTTCAATGGCAATGCCACAGGTGAATATCTCACACAATGAACTCCATCACCACACGGACAGAGAAGAGGAAGCTCTAACTACTGTTAAAACTGCTAGAAATGCTCATGTTTTCTCCTGTTTCAAAGAATGATTCATTACCAAATAGAAATTATAGGCCAGTCCTCTTTGAAAACACCGTATTTTCTGAGTTTCCCAGGGAATTACCAGGAAACGAAGGAGGAAACCACTGTAAACGGTGAAGTCACATATATTTCTTTTAGTGTGTCAGGTAAAGCACTCTACACAGGAGACTCTATCGTTCTTGAAACCAGTGTTTGCTCTTTAGTATATTGTATAAACTAGAAAGTTCACTGAAGCATACAATGAAGCAGAACAACAACGGAACAGCAAAGTCCTAATTCCATCTGTTGAAATCGATGGATAATATGTATATGTTGGCTAGAATGTTCAATGTACATTGCTTCTATCCGGTTGAAAACTGTTGTTGGACTCTTTCGGAACATAGTTTTTCTGCGTTAACAAGTAAGGGCAACAGGAACTTACTGAAAGACATTCATGAGAAACAAGAAAGCACCTGGTACTTTCAGTTCAAAGATCTACATCTGTACTTCCAGTAGTATATGCGCTACTCTCCTCGGAAAACAAGATATGTCCAGACATTGCTATCTCTGCTTCTGCCTTCAATGGCAATGCCACAGGTGACTATCTCACACAATGAACGCCATCACCACACGGACAGAGAAGAGGAAGCTCTAACTACTGTTAAAACTGCTAGAAATGCTCATGTTTTCTCCTGTTTCAAAGAATGATTCATTACCAAATAGAAATTATAGGCCAGTCCTCTTTGAAAACACCGTATTTTCTGAGTTTCCCAGGGAATTACCAGGAAACGAAGTAGGAAACCACTGTAAACGGTGAAGTCACATATATTTCTTTTAGTGTGTCAGGTAAAGCACTCTACACAGGAGACTCTATCGTTCTTGAAACCAGTGTTTGCTCTTTAGTATATTGTATAAACTAGAAAGTTCACTGAAGCATACAATGAAGCAGAACAACAACGGAACAGCAAAGTCCTAATTCCATCTGTTGAAATCGATGGATAATATGTATATGTTGGCTAGAATGTTCAATGTACATTGCTTCTATCTGGTTGAAAACTGTTGTTGGACTCTTTCGGAACATAGTTTTTCTGCGTTAACAAGTAAGGGCAACAGGAACTTACTGAAAGACATTCATGAGAAACAAGAAAGCACCTGGTACTTTCAGTTCAAAGATCTACATCTGTACTTCCAGTGGTATATGCGCTACTCTCCTCGGAAAACAAGATATGTCCAGACATTGCTATCTCTGCTTCTGCCTTCAATGGCAATGCCACCGGTGACTATCTCACACAATGAACTCCATCCCCACACGGACAGAGAAGAGGAAGCTCTAACTACTGTTAAAACTGCTAGAAATGCTCATGTTTTCTCCTGTTTCAAAGAATGATTCATTACCAAATAGAAATTATAGGCCAGTCCTCTTTGAAAACACCGTATTTTCTGAGTTTCCCAGGGAATTACCAGGAAACGAAGTAGGAAACCACTGTAAACGGTGAAGTCACATATATTTCTTTTAGTGTGTCAGGTAAAGCACTCTACACAGGAGACTCTATCGTTCTTGAAACCAGTGTTTGCTCTTTAGTATATTGTATAAACTAGAAAGTTCACTGAAGCATACAATGAAGCAGAACAACAACGGAACAGCAAAGTCCTAATTCCATCTGTTGAAATCGATGGATAATATGTATATGTTGGCTAGAATGTTCAATGTACATTGCTTCTATCCGGTTGAAAACTGTTGTTGGACTCTTTCGGAACATAGTTTTTCTGCGTTAACAAGTAAGGGCAACAGGAACTTACTGAAAGACATTCATGAGAAACAAGAAAGCACCTGGTACTTTCAGTTCAAAGATCTACATCTGTACTTCCAGTGGTATATGCGCTACTCTCCTCGGAAAACAAGATATGTCCAGACATTGCTATCTCTGCTTCTGCCTTCAATGGCAATGCCACAGGTGACTATCTCACACAATGAACTCCATCACCACACGGACAGAGAAGAGGAAGCTCTAACTACTGTTATAACTGCTAGAAATGCTCATGTTTTCTCCTGTTTCAAAGAATGATTCATTACCAAATAGAAATTATAGGCCAGTCCTCTTTGAAAACACCGTATTTTCTGAGTTTCACAGGGAATTACCAGGAAACGAAGTAGGAAACCACTGTAAACGGTGAAGTCACATATATTTCTTTTAGTGTGTCAGGTAAAGCACTCTACACAGGAGACTCTATCGTTCTTGAAACCAGTGTTTGCTCTTTAGTATATTGTATAAACTAGAAAGTTCACTGAAGCATACAATGAAGCAGAACAACAACGGAACAGCAAAGTCCTAATTCCATCTGTTGAAATCGATGGATAATCTGTATATGTTGGCTAGAATGTTCAATGTACATTGCTTCTATCCGGTTGAAAACTGTTGTTGGACTCTTTCGGAACATAGTTTTTCTGCGTTAACAAGTAAGGGCAACAGGAACTTACTGAAAGACATTCATGAGAAACAAGAAAGCACCTGGTACTTTCAGTTCAAAGATCTACATCTGTACTTCCAGTAGTATATGCGCTACTCTCCTCGGAAAACAAGATATGTCCAGACATTGCTATCTCTGCTTCTGCCTTCAATGGCAATGCCACCGGTGACTATCTCACACAATGAACTCCATCCCCACACGGACAGAGAAGAGGAAGCTCTAACTACTGTTAAAACTGCTAGAAATGCTCATGTTTTCTCCTGTTTCAAAGAATGATTCATTACCAAATAGAAATTATAGGCCAGTCCTCTTTGAAAACACCGTATTTTCTGAGTTTCCCAGGGAATTACCAGGAAACGAAGTAGGAAACCACTGTAAACGGTGAAGTCACATATATTTCTTTTAGTGTGTCAGGTAAAGCACTCTACACAGGAGACTCTATCGTTCTTGAAACCAGTGTTTGCTCTTTAGTATATTGTATAAACTAGAAAGTTCACTGAAGCATACAATGAAGCAGAACAACAACGGAACAGCAAAGTCCTAATTCCATCTGTTGAAATCGATGGATAATATGTATATGTTGGCTAGAATGTTCAATGTACATTGCTTCTATCCGGTTGAAAACTGTTGTTGGACTCTTTCGGAACATAGTTTTTCTGCGTTAACAAGTAAGGGCAACAGGAACTTACTGAAAGACATTCATGAGAAACAAGAAAGCACCTGGTACTTTCAGTTCAAAGATCTACATCTATACTTCCAGTGGTATATGCGCTACTCTCCTCGGAAAACAAGATATGTCCAGACATTGCTATCTCTGCTTCTGCCTTCAATGGCAATGCCACCGGTGACTATCTCACACAATGAACTCCATCCCCACACGGACAGAGAAGAGGAAGCTCTAAGTTCTGTTATAACTGCTAGAAATGCTCATGTTTTCTCCTGTTTCAAAGAATGATTCATTACCAAATAGAAATTATAGGCCAGTCCTCTTTGAAAACACCGTATTTTCTGAGTTTCCCAGGGAATTACCAGGAAACGAAGTAGGAAACCACTGTAAACGGTGAAGTCACATATATTTCTTTTAGTGTGTCAGGTAAAGCACTCTACACAGGAGACTCTATCGTTCTTGAAACCAGTGTTTGCTCTTTAGTATATTGTATAAACTAGAAAGTTCACTGAAGCATACAATGAAGCAGAACAACAACGGAACAGCAAAGTCCTAATTCCATCTGTTGAAATCGATGGATAATATGTATATGTTGGCTAGAATGTTCAATGTACATTGCTTCTATCCGGTTGAAAACTGTTGTTGGACTCTTTCGGAACATAGTTTTTCTGCGTTAACAAGTAAGGGCCACAGGAACTTACTGAAAGACATTCATGAGAAACAAGAAAGCACCTGGTACTTTCAGTTCAAAGATCTACATCTGTACTTCCAGTAGTATATGCGCTACTCTCCTCGGAAAACAAGATATGTCCAGACATTGCTATCTCTGCTTCTGCCTTCAATGGCAATGCCACAGGTGACTATCTCACACAATGAACGCCATCACCACACGGACAGAGAAGAGGAAGCTCTAACTACTGTTAAAACTGCTAGAAATGCTCATGTTTTCTCCTGTTTCAAAGAATGATTCATTACCAAATAGAAATTATAGGCCAGTCCTCTTTGAAAACACCGTATTTTCTGAGTTTCCCAGGGAATTACCAGGAAACGAAGTAGGAAACCACTGTAAACGGTGAAGTCACATATATTTCTTTTAGTGTGTCAGGTAAAGCACTCTACACAGGAGACTCTATCGTTCTTGAAACCAGTGTTTGCTCTTTAGTATATTGTATAAACTAGAAAGTTCACTGAAGCATACAATGAAGCAGAACAACAACGGAACAGCAAAGTCCTAATTCCATCTGTTGAAATCGATGGATAATATGTATATGTTGGCTAGAATGTTCAATGTACATTGCTTCTATCCGGTTGAAAACTGTTGTTGGACTCTTTCGGAACATAGTTTTTCTGCGTTAACAAGTAAGGGCAACAGGAACTTACTGAAAGACATTCATGAGAAACAAGAAAGCACCTGGTACTTTCAGTTCAAAGATCTACATCTATACTTCCAGTGGTATATGCGCTACTCTCCTCGGAAAACAAGATATGTCCAGACATTGCTATCTCTGCTTCTGCCTTCAATGGCAATGCCACAGGTGAATATCTCACACAATGAACTCCATCACCACACGGACAGAGAAGAGGAAGCTCTAACTACTGTTAAAACTGCTAGAAATGCTCATGTTTTCTCCTGTTTCAAAGAATGATTCATTACCAAATAGAAATTATAGGCCAGTCCTCTTTGAAAACACCGTATTTTCTGAGTTTCCCAGGGAATTACCAGGAAACGAAGGAGGAAACCACTGTAAACGGTGAAGTCACATATATTTCTTTTAGTGTGTCAGGTAAAGCACTCTACACAGGAGACTCTATCGTTCTTGAAACCAGTGTTTGCTCTTTAGTATATTGTATAAACTAGAAAGTTCACTGAAGCATACAATGAAGCAGAACAACAACGGAACAGCAAAGTCCTAATTCCATCTGTTGAAATCGATGGATAATATGTATATGTTGGCTAGAATGTTCAATGTACATTGCTTCTATCTGGTTGAAAACTGTTGTTGGACTCTTTCGGAACATAGTTTTTCTGCGTTAACAAGTAAGGGCAACAGGAACTTACTGAAAGACATTCATGAGAAACAAGAAAGCACCTGGTACTTTCAGTTCAAAGATCTACATCTGTACTTCCAGTAGTATATGCGCTACTCTCCTCGGAAAACAAGATATGTCCAGACATTGCTATCTCTGCTTCTGCCTTCAATGGCAATGCCACAGGTGACTATCTCACACAATGAACGCCATCACCACACGGACAGAGAAGAGGAAGCTCTAACTACTGTTAAAACTGCTAGAAATGCTCATGTTTTCTCCTGTTTCAAAGAATGATTCATTACCAAATAGAAATTATAGGCCAGTCCTCTTTGAAAACACCGTATTTTCTGAGTTTCCCAGGGAATTACCAGGAAACGAAGTAGGAAACCACTGTAAACGGTGAAGTCACATATATTTCTTTTAGTGTGTCAGGTAAAGCACTCTACACAGGAGACTCTATCGTTCTTGAAACCAGTGTTTGCTCTTTAGTATATTGTATAAACTAGAAAGTTCACTGAAGCATACAATGAAGCAGAACAACAACGGAACAGCAAAGTCCTAATTCCATCTGTTGAAATCGATGGATAATATGTATATGTTGGCTAGAATGTTCAATGTACATTGCTTCTATCTGGTTGAAAACTGTTGTTGGACTCTTTCGGAACATAGTTTTTCTGCGTTAACAAGTAAGGGCAACAGGAACTTACTGAAAGACATTCATGAGAAACAAGAAAGCACCTGGTACTTTCAGTTCAAAGATCTACATCTGTACTTCCAGTGGTATATGCGCTACTCTCCTCGGAAAACAAGATATGTCCAGACATTGCTATCTCTGCTTCTGCCTTCAATGGCAATGCCACCGGTGACTATCTCACACAATGAACTCCATCCCCACACGGACAGAGAAGAGGAAGCTCTAACTACTGTTAAAACTGCTAGAAATGCTCATGTTTTCTCCTGTTTCAAAGAATGATTCATTACCAAATAGAAATTATAGGCCAGTCCTCTTTGAAAACACCGTATTTTCTGAGTTTCCCAGGGAATTACCAGGAAACGAAGTAGGAAACCACTGTAAACGGTGAAGTCACATATATTTCTTTTAGTGTGTCAGGTAAAGCACTCTACACAGGAGACTCTATCGTTCTTGAAACCAGTGTTTGCTCTTTAGTATATTGTATAAACTAGAAAGTTCACTGAAGCATACAATGAAGCAGAACAACAACGGAACAGCAAAGTCCTAATTCCATCTGTTGAAATCGATGGATAATATGTATATGTTGGCTAGAATGTTCAATGTACATTGCTTCTATCTGGTTGAAAACTGTTGTTGGACTCTTTCGGAACATAGTTTTTCTGCGTTAACAAGTAAGGGCAACAGGAACTTACTGAAAGACATTCATGAGAAACAAGAAAGCACCTGGTACTTTCAGTTCAAAGATCTACATCTATACTTCCAGTGGTATATGCGCTACTCTCCTCGGAAAACAAGATATGTCCAGACATTGCTATCTCTGCTTCTGCCTTCAATGGCAATGCCACAGGTGACTATCTCACACAATGAACGCCATCACCACACGGACAGAGAAGAGGAAGCTCTAACTACTGTTAAAACTGCTAGAAATGCTCATGTTTTCTCCTGTTTCAAAGAATGATTCATTACCAAATAGAAATTATAGGCCAGTCCTCTTTGAAAACACCGTATTTTCTGAGTTTCCCAGGGAATTACCAGGAAACGAAGTAGGAAACCACTGTAAACGGTGAAGTCACATATATTTCTTTTAGTGTGTCAGGTAAAGCACTCTACACAGGAGACTCTATCGTTCTTGAAACCAGTGTTTGCTCTTTAGTATATTGTATAAACTAGAAAGTTCACTGAAGCATACAATGAAGCAGAACAACAACGGAACAGCAAAGTCCTAATTCCATCTGTTGAAATCGATGGATAATATGTATATGTTGGCTAGAATGTTCAATGTACATTGCTTCTATCCGGTTGAAAACTGTTGTTGGACTCTTTCGGAACATAGTTTTTCTGCGTTAACAAGTAAGGGCAACAGGAACTTACTGAAAGACATTCATGAGAAACAAGAAAGCACCTGGTACTTTCAGTTCAAAGATCTACATCTGTACTTCCAGTGGTATATGCGCTACTCTCCTCGGAAAACAAGATATGTCCAGACATTGCTATCTCTGCTTCTGCCTTCAATGGCAATGCCACCGGTGACTATCTCACACAATGAACTCCATCCCCACACGGACAGAGAAGAGGAAGCTCTAACTACTGTTAAAACTGCTAGAAATGCTCATGTTTTCTCCTGTTTCAAAGAATGATTCATTACCAAATAGAAATTATAGGCCAGTCCTCTTTGAAAACACCGTATTTTCTGAGTTTCCCAGGGAATTACCAGGAAACGAAGTAGGAAACCACTGTAAACGGTGAAGTCACATATATTTCTTTTAGTGTGTCAGGTAAAGCACTCTACACAGGAGACTCTATCGTTCTTGAAACCAGTGTTTGCTCTTTAGTATATTGTATAAACTAGAAAGTTCACTGAAGCATACAATGAAGCAGAACAACAACGGAACAGCAAAGTCCTAATTCCATCTGTTGAAATCGATGGATAATATGTATATGTTGGCTAGAATGTTCAATGTACATTGCTTCTATCCGGTTGAAAACTGTTGTTGGACTCTTTCGGAACATAGTTTTTCTGCGTTAACAAGTAAGGGCAACAGGAACTTACTGAAAGACATTCATGAGAAACAAGAAAGCACCTGGTACTTTCAGTTCAAAGATCTACATCTGTACTTCCAGTGGTATATGCGCTACTCTCCTCGGAAAACAAGATATGTCCAGACATTGCTATCTCTGCTTCTGCCTTCAATGGCAATGCCACAGGTGACTATCTCACACAATGAACTCCATCACCACACGGACAGAGAAGAGGAAGCTCTAACTACTGTTATAACTGCTAGAAATGCTCATGTTTTCTCCTGTTTCAAAGAATGATTCATTACCAAATAGAAATTATAGGCCAGTCCTCTTTGAAAACACCGTATTTTCTGAGTTTCCCAGGGAATTACCAGGAAACGAAGTAGGAAACCACTGTAAACGGTGAAGTCACATATATTTCTTTTAGTGTGTCAGGTAAAGCACTCTACACAGGAGACTCTATCGTTCTTGAAACCAGTGTTTGCTCTTTAGTATATTGTATAAACTAGAAAGTTCACTGAAGCATACAATGAAGCAGAACAACAACGGAACAGCAAAGTCCTAATTCCATCTGTTGAAATCGATGGATAATATGTATATGTTGGCTAGAATGTTCAATGTACATTGCTTCTATCCGGTTGAAAACTGTTGTTGGACTCTTTCGGAACATAGTTTTTCTGCGTTAACAAGTAAGGGCAACAGGAACTTACTGAAAGACATTCATGAGAAACAAGAAAGCACCTGGTACTTTCAGTTCAAAGATCTACATCTATACTTCCAGTGGTATATGCGCTACTCTCCTCGGAAAACAAGATATGTCCAGACATTGCTATCTCTGCTTCTGCCTTCAATGGCAATGCCACAGGTGAATATCTCACACAATGAACTCCATCACCACACGGACAGAGAAGAGGAAGCTCTAACTACTGTTAAAACTGCTAGAAATGCTCATGTTTTCTCCTGTTTCAAAGAATGATTCATTACCAAATAGAAATTATAGGCCAGTCCTCTTTGAAAACACCGTATTTTCTGAGTTTCCCAGGGAATTACCAGGAAACGAAGGAGGAAACCACTGTAAACGGTGAAGTCACATATATTTCTTTTAGTGTGTCAGGTAAAGCACTCTACACAGGAGACTCTATCGTTCTTGAAACCAGTGTTTGCTCTTTAGTATATTGTATAAACTAGAAAGTTCACTGAAGCATACAATGAAGCAGAACAACAACGGAACAGCAAAGTCCTAATTCCATCTGTTGAAATCGATGGATAATATGTATATGTTGGCTAGAATGTTCAATGTACATTGCTTCTATCCGGTTGAAAACTGTTGTTGGACTCTTTCGGAACATAGTTTTTCTGCGTTAACAAGTAAGGGCAACAGGAACTTACTGAAAGACATTCATGAGAAACAAGAAAGCACCTGGTACTTTCAGTTCAAAGATCTACATCTGTACTTCCAGTAGTATATGCGCTACTCTCCTCGGAAAACAAGATATGTCCAGACATTGCTATCTCTGCTTCTGCCTTCAATGGCAATGCCACAGGTGACTATCTCACACAATGAACGCCATCACCACACGGACAGAGAAGAGGAAGCTCTAACTACTGTTAAAACTGCTAGAAATGCTCATGTTTTCTCCTGTTTCAAAGAATGATTCATTACCAAATAGAAATTATAGGCCAGTCCTCTTTGAAAACACCGTATTTTCTGAGTTTCCCAGGGAATTACCAGGAAACGAAGTAGGAAACCACTGTAAACGGTGAAGTCACATATATTTCTTTTAGTGTGTCAGGTAAAGCACTCTACACAGGAGACTCTATCGTTCTTGAAACCAGTGTTTGCTCTTTAGTATATTGTATAAACTAGAAAGTTCACTGAAGCATACAATGAAGCAGAACAACAACGGAACAGCAAAGTCCTAATTCCATCTGTTGAAATCGATGGATAATATGTATATGTTGGCTAGAATGTTCAATGTACATTGCTTCTATCTGGTTGAAAACTGTTGTTGGACTCTTTCGGAACATAGTTTTTCTGCGTTAACAAGTAAGGGCAACAGGAACTTACTGAAAGACATTCATGAGAAACAAGAAAGCACCTGGTACTTTCAGTTCAAAGATCTACATCTGTACTTCCAGTGGTATATGCGCTACTCTCCTCGGAAAACAAGATATGTCCAGACATTGCTATCTCTGCTTCTGCCTTCAATGGCAATGCCACCGGTGACTATCTCACACAATGAACTCCATCCCCACACGGACAGAGAAGAGGAAGCTCTAACTACTGTTAAAACTGCTAGAAATGCTCATGTTTTCTCCTGTTTCAAAGAATGATTCATTACCAAATAGAAATTATAGGCCAGTCCTCTTTGAAAACACCGTATTTTCTGAGTTTCCCAGGGAATTACCAGGAAACGAAGTAGGAAACCACTGTAAACGGTGAAGTCACATATATTTCTTTTAGTGTGTCAGGTAAAGCACTCTACACAGGAGACTCTATCGTTCTTGAAACCAGTGTTTGCTCTTTAGTATATTGTATAAACTAGAAAGTTCACTGAAGCATACAATGAAGCAGAACAACAACGGAACAGCAAAGTCCTAATTCCATCTGTTGAAATCGATGGATAATATGTATATGTTGGCTAGAATGTTCAATGTACATTGCTTCTATCCGGTTGAAAACTGTTGTTGGACTCTTTCGGAACATAGTTTTTCTGCGTTAACAAGTAAGGGCAACAGGAACTTACTGAAAGACATTCATGAGAAACAAGAAAGCACCTGGTACTTTCAGTTCAAAGATCTACATCTGTACTTCCAGTGGTATATGCGCTACTCTCCTCGGAAAACAAGATATGTCCAGACATTGCTATCTCTGCTTCTGCCTTCAATGGCAATGCCACAGGTGACTATCTCACACAATGAACTCCATCACCACACGGACAGAGAAGAGGAAGCTCTAACTACTGTTATAACTGCTAGAAATGCTCATGTTTTCTCCTGTTTCAAAGAATGATTCATTACCAAATAGAAATTATAGGCCAGTCCTCTTTGAAAACACCGTATTTTCTGAGTTTCACAGGGAATTACCAGGAAACGAAGTAGGAAACCACTGTAAACGGTGAAGTCACATATATTTCTTTTAGTGTGTCAGGTAAAGCACTCTACACAGGAGACTCTATCGTTCTTGAAACCAGTGTTTGCTCTTTAGTATATTGTATAAACTAGAAAGTTCACTGAAGCATACAATGAAGCAGAACAACAACGGAACAGCAAAGTCCTAATTCCATCTGTTGAAATCGATGGATAATATGTATATGTTGGCTAGAATGTTCAATGTACATTGCTTCTATCCGGTTGAAAACTGTTGTTGGACTCTTTCGGAACATAGTTTTTCTGCGTTAACAAGTAAGGGCAACAGGAACTTACTGAAAGACATTCATGAGAAACAAGAAAGCACCTGGTACTTTCAGTTCAAAGATCTACATCTGTACTTCCAGTGGTATATGCGCTACTCTCCTCGGAAAACAAGATATGTCCAGACATTGCTATCTCTGCTTCTGCCTTCAATGGCAATGCCACAGGTGACTATCTCACACAATGAACTCCATCACCACACGGACAGAGAAGAGGAAGCTCTAACTACTGTTATAACTGCTAGAAATGCTCATGTTTTCTCCTGTTTCAAAGAATGATTCATTACCAAATAGAAATTATAGGCCAGTCCTCTTTGAAAACACCGTATTTTCTGAGTTTCCCAGGGAATTACCAGGAAACGAAGTAGGAAACCACTGTAAACGGTGAAGTCACATATATTTCTTTTAGTGTGTCAGGTAAAGCACTCTACACAGGAGACTCTATCGTTCTTGAAACCAGTGTTTGCTCTTTAGTATATTGTATAAACTAGAAAGTTCACTGAAGCATACAATGAAGCAGAACAACAACGGAACAGCAAAGTCCTAATTCCATCTGTTGAAATCGATGGATAATATGTATATGTTGGCTAGAATGTTCAATGTACATTGCTTCTATCCGGTTGAAAACTGTTGTTGGACTCTTTCGGAACATAGTTTTTCTGCGTTAACAAGTAAGGGCAACAGGAACTTACTGAAAGACATTCATGAGAAACAAGAAAGCACCTGGTACTTTCAGTTCAAAGATCTACATCTATACTTCCAGTGGTATATGCGCTACTCTCCTCGGAAAACAAGATATGTCCAGACATTGCTATCTCTGCTTCTGCCTTCAATGGCAATGCCACAGGTGAATATCTCACACAATGAACTCCATCACCACACGGACAGAGAAGAGGAAGCTCTAACTACTGTTAAAACTGCTAGAAATGCTCATGTTTTCTCCTGTTTCAAAGAATGATTCATTACCAAATAGAAATTATAGGCCAGTCCTCTTTGAAAACACCGTATTTTCTGAGTTTCCCAGGGAATTACCAGGAAACGAAGGAGGAAACCACTGTAAACGGTGAAGTCACATATATTTCTTTTAGTGTGTCAGGTAAAGCACTCTACACAGGAGACTCTATCGTTCTTGAAACCAGTGTTTGCTCTTTAGTATATTGTATAAACTAGAAAGTTCACTGAAGCATACAATGAAGCAGAACAACAACGGAACAGCAAAGTCCTAATTCCATCTGTTGAAATCGATGGATAATATGTATATGTTGGCTAGAATGTTCAATGTACATTGCTTCTATCCGGTTGAAAACTGTTGTTGGACTCTTTCGGAACATAGTTTTTCTGCGTTAACAAGTAAGGGCAACAGGAACTTACTGAAAGACATTCATGAGAAACAAGAAAGCACCTGGTACTTTCAGTTCAAAGATCTACATCTGTACTTCCAGTAGTATATGCGCTACTCTCCTCGGAAAACAAGATATGTCCAGACATTGCTATCTCTGCTTCTGCCTTCAATGGCAATGCCACAGGTGACTATCTCACACAATGAACGCCATCACCACACGGACAGAGAAGAGGAAGCTCTAACTACTGTTAAAACTGCTAGAAATGCTCATGTTTTCTCCTGTTTCAAAGAATGATTCATTACCAAATAGAAATTATAGGCCAGTCCTCTTTGAAAACACCGTATTTTCTGAGTTTCCCAGGGAATTACCAGGAAACGAAGTAGGAAACCACTGTAAACGGTGAAGTCACATATATTTCTTTTAGTGTGTCAGGTAAAGCACTCTACACAGGAGACTCTATCGTTCTTGAAACCAGTGTTTGCTCTTTAGTATATTGTATAAACTAGAAAGTTCACTGAAGCATACAATGAAGCAGAACAACAACGGAACAGCAAAGTCCTAATTCCATCTGTTGAAATCGATGGATAATATGTATATGTTGGCTAGAATGTTCAATGTACATTGCTTCTATCTGGTTGAAAACTGTTGTTGGACTCTTTCGGAACATAGTTTTTCTGCGTTAACAAGTAAGGGCAACAGGAACTTACTGAAAGACATTCATGAGAAACAAGAAAGCACCTGGTACTTTCAGTTCAAAGATCTACATCTGTACTTCCAGTGGTATATGCGCTACTCTCCTCGGAAAACAAGATATGTCCAGACATTGCTATCTCTGCTTCTGCCTTCAATGGCAATGCCACCGGTGACTATCTCACACAATGAACTCCATCCCCACACGGACAGAGAAGAGGAAGCTCTAACTACTGTTAAAACTGCTAGAAATGCTCATGTTTTCTCCTGTTTCAAAGAATGATTCATTACCAAATAGAAATTATAGGCCAGTCCTCTTTGAAAACACCGTATTTTCTGAGTTTCCCAGGGAATTACCAGGAAACGAAGTAGGAAACCACTGTAAACGGTGAAGTCACATATATTTCTTTTAGTGTGTCAGGTAAAGCACTCTACACAGGAGACTCTATCGTTCTTGAAACCAGTGTTTGCTCTTTAGTATATTGTATAAACTAGAAAGTTCACTGAAGCATACAATGAAGCAGAACAACAACGGAACAGCAAAGTCCTAATTCCATCTGTTGAAATCGATGGATAATATGTATATGTTGGCTAGAATGTTCAATGTACATTGCTTCTATCCGGTTGAAAACTGTTGTTGGACTCTTTCGGAACATAGTTTTTCTGCGTTAACAAGTAAGGGCAACAGGAACTTACTGAAAGACATTCATGAGAAACAAGAAAGCACCTGGTACTTTCAGTTCAAAGATCTACATCTGTACTTCCAGTGGTATATGCGCTACTCTCCTCGGAAAACAAGATATGTCCAGACATTGCTATCTCTGCTTCTGCCTTCAATGGCAATGCCACAGGTGACTATCTCACACAATGAACTCCATCACCACACGGACAGAGAAGAGGAAGCTCTAACTACTGTTATAACTGCTAGAAATGCTCATGTTTTCTCCTGTTTCAAAGAATGATTCATTACCAAATAGAAATTATAGGCCAGTCCTCTTTGAAAACACCGTATTTTCTGAGTTTCACAGGGAATTACCAGGAAACGAAGTAGGAAACCACTGTAAACGGTGAAGTCACATATATTTCTTTTAGTGTGTCAGGTAAAGCACTCTACACAGGAGACTCTATCGTTCTTGAAACCAGTGTTTGCTCTTTAGTATATTGTATAAACTAGAAAGTTCACTGAAGCATACAATGAAGCAGAACAACAACGGAACAGCAAAGTCCTAATTCCATCTGTTGAAATCGATGGATAATCTGTATATGTTGGCTAGAATGTTCAATGTACATTGCTTCTATCCGGTTGAAAACTGTTGTTGGACTCTTTCGGAACATAGTTTTTCTGCGTTAACAAGTAAGGGCAACAGGAACTTACTGAAAGACATTCATGAGAAACAAGAAAGCACCTGGTACTTTCAGTTCAAAGATCTACATCTGTACTTCCAGTAGTATATGCGCTACTCTCCTCGGAAAACAAGATATGTCCAGACATTGCTATCTCTGCTTCTGCCTTCAATGGCAATGCCACCGGTGACTATCTCACACAATGAACTCCATCCCCACACGGACAGAGAAGAGGAAGCTCTAACTACTGTTAAAACTGCTAGAAATGCTCATGTTTTCTCCTGTTTCAAAGAATGATTCATTACCAAATAGAAATTATAGGCCAGTCCTCTTTGAAAACACCGTATTTTCTGAGTTTCCCAGGGAATTACCAGGAAACGAAGTAGGAAACCACTGTAAACGGTGAAGTCACATATATTTCTTTTAGTGTGTCAGGTAAAGCACTCTACACAGGAGACTCTATCGTTCTTGAAACCAGTGTTTGCTCTTTAGTATATTGTATAAACTAGAAAGTTCACTGAAGCATACAATGAAGCAGAACAACAACGGAACAGCAAAGTCCTAATTCCATCTGTTGAAATCGATGGATAATATGTATATGTTGGCTAGAATGTTCAATGTACATTGCTTCTATCCGGTTGAAAACTGTTGTTGGACTCTTTCGGAACATAGTTTTTCTGCGTTAACAAGTAAGGGCAACAGGAACTTACTGAAAGACATTCATGAGAAACAAGAAAGCACCTGGTACTTTCAGTTCAAAGATCTACATCTATACTTCCAGTGGTATATGCGCTACTCTCCTCGGAAAACAAGATATGTCCAGACATTGCTATCTCTGCTTCTGCCTTCAATGGCAATGCCACCGGTGACTATCTCACACAATGAACTCCATCCCCACACGGACAGAGAAGAGGAAGCTCTAAGTTCTGTTATAACTGCTAGAAATGCTCATGTTTTCTCCTGTTTCAAAGAATGATTCATTACCAAATAGAAATTATAGGCCAGTCCTCTTTGAAAACACCGTATTTTCTGAGTTTCCCAGGGAATTACCAGGAAACGAAGTAGGAAACCACTGTAAACGGTGAAGTCACATATATTTCTTTTAGTGTGTCAGGTAAAGCACTCTACACAGGAGACTCTATCGTTCTTGAAACCAGTGTTTGCTCTTTAGTATATTGTATAAACTAGAAAGTTCACTGAAGCATACAATGAAGCAGAACAACAACGGAACAGCAAAGTCCTAATTCCATCTGTTGAAATCGATGGATAATATGTATATGTTGGCTAGAATGTTCAATGTACATTGCTTCTATCCGGTTGAAAACTGTTGTTGGACTCTTTCGGAACATAGTTTTTCTGCGTTAACAAGTAAGGGCCACAGGAACTTACTGAAAGACATTCATGAGAAACAAGAAAGCACCTGGTACTTTCAGTTCAAAGATCTACATCTGTACTTCCAGTAGTATATGCGCTACTCTCCTCGGAAAACAAGATATGTCCAGACATTGCTATCTCTGCTTCTGCCTTCAATGGCAATGCCACAGGTGACTATCTCACACAATGAACGCCATCACCACACGGACAGAGAAGAGGAAGCTCTAACTACTGTTAAAACTGCTAGAAATGCTCATGTTTTCTCCTGTTTCAAAGAATGATTCATTACCAAATAGAAATTATAGGCCAGTCCTCTTTGAAAACACCGTATTTTCTGAGTTTCCCAGGGAATTACCAGGAAACGAAGTAGGAAACCACTGTAAACGGTGAAGTCACATATATTTCTTTTAGTGTGTCAGGTAAAGCACTCTACACAGGAGACTCTATCGTTCTTGAAACCAGTGTTTGCTCTTTAGTATATTGTATAAACTAGAAAGTTCACTGAAGCATACAATGAAGCAGAACAACAACGGAACAGCAAAGTCCTAATTCCATCTGTTGAAATCGATGGATAATATGTATATGTTGGCTAGAATGTTCAATGTACATTGCTTCTATCCGGTTGAAAACTGTTGTTGGACTCTTTCGGAACATAGTTTTTCTGCGTTAACAAGTAAGGGCAACAGGAACTTACTGAAAGACATTCATGAGAAACAAGAAAGCACCTGGTACTTTCAGTTCAAAGATCTACATCTATACTTCCAGTGGTATATGCGCTACTCTCCTCGGAAAACAAGATATGTCCAGACATTGCTATCTCTGCTTCTGCCTTCAATGGCAATGCCACAGGTGAATATCTCACACAATGAACTCCATCACCACACGGACAGAGAAGAGGAAGCTCTAACTACTGTTAAAACTGCTAGAAATGCTCATGTTTTCTCCTGTTTCAAAGAATGATTCATTACCAAATAGAAATTATAGGCCAGTCCTCTTTGAAAACACCGTATTTTCTGAGTTTCCCAGGGAATTACCAGGAAACGAAGGAGGAAACCACTGTAAACGGTGAAGTCACATATATTTCTTTTAGTGTGTCAGGTAAAGCACTCTACACAGGAGACTCTATCGTTCTTGAAACCAGTGTTTGCTCTTTAGTATATTGTATAAACTAGAAAGTTCACTGAAGCATACAATGAAGCAGAACAACAACGGAACAGCAAAGTCCTAATTCCATCTGTTGAAATCGATGGATAATATGTATATGTTGGCTAGAATGTTCAATGTACATTGCTTCTATCTGGTTGAAAACTGTTGTTGGACTCTTTCGGAACATAGTTTTTCTGCGTTAACAAGTAAGGGCAACAGGAACTTACTGAAAGACATTCATGAGAAACAAGAAAGCACCTGGTACTTTCAGTTCAAAGATCTACATCTGTACTTCCAGTAGTATATGCGCTACTCTCCTCGGAAAACAAGATATGTCCAGACATTGCTATCTCTGCTTCTGCCTTCAATGGCAATGCCACAGGTGACTATCTCACACAATGAACGCCATCACCACACGGACAGAGAAGAGGAAGCTCTAACTACTGTTAAAACTGCTAGAAATGCTCATGTTTTCTCCTGTTTCAAAGAATGATTCATTACCAAATAGAAATTATAGGCCAGTCCTCTTTGAAAACACCGTATTTTCTGAGTTTCCCAGGGAATTACCAGGAAACGAAGTAGGAAACCACTGTAAACGGTGAAGTCACATATATTTCTTTTAGTGTGTCAGGTAAAGCACTCTACACAGGAGACTCTATCGTTCTTGAAACCAGTGTTTGCTCTTTAGTATATTGTATAAACTAGAAAGTTCACTGAAGCATACAATGAAGCAGAACAACAACGGAACAGCAAAGTCCTAATTCCATCTGTTGAAATCGATGGATAATATGTATATGTTGGCTAGAATGTTCAATGTACATTGCTTCTATCTGGTTGAAAACTGTTGTTGGACTCTTTCGGAACATAGTTTTTCTGCGTTAACAAGTAAGGGCAACAGGAACTTACTGAAAGACATTCATGAGAAACAAGAAAGCACCTGGTACTTTCAGTTCAAAGATCTACATCTGTACTTCCAGTGGTATATGCGCTACTCTCCTCGGAAAACAAGATATGTCCAGACATTGCTATCTCTGCTTCTGCCTTCAATGGCAATGCCACCGGTGACTATCTCACACAATGAACTCCATCCCCACACGGACAGAGAAGAGGAAGCTCTAACTACTGTTAAAACTGCTAGAAATGCTCATGTTTTCTCCTGTTTCAAAGAATGATTCATTACCAAATAGAAATTATAGGCCAGTCCTCTTTGAAAACACCGTATTTTCTGAGTTTCCCAGGGAATTACCAGGAAACGAAGTAGGAAACCACTGTAAACGGTGAAGTCACATATATTTCTTTTAGTGTGTCAGGTAAAGCACTCTACACAGGAGACTCTATCGTTCTTGAAACCAGTGTTTGCTCTTTAGTATATTGTATAAACTAGAAAGTTCACTGAAGCATACAATGAAGCAGAACAACAACGGAACAGCAAAGTCCTAATTCCATCTGTTGAAATCGATGGATAATATGTATATGTTGGCTAGAATGTTCAATGTACATTGCTTCTATCTGGTTGAAAACTGTTGTTGGACTCTTTCGGAACATAGTTTTTCTGCGTTAACAAGTAAGGGCAACAGGAACTTACTGAAAGACATTCATGAGAAACAAGAAAGCACCTGGTACTTTCAGTTCAAAGATCTACATCTATACTTCCAGTGGTATATGCGCTACTCTCCTCGGAAAACAAGATATGTCCAGACATTGCTATCTCTGCTTCTGCCTTCAATGGCAATGCCACAGGTGACTATCTCACACAATGAACGCCATCACCACACGGACAGAGAAGAGGAAGCTCTAACTACTGTTAAAACTGCTAGAAATGCTCATGTTTTCTCCTGTTTCAAAGAATGATTCATTACCAAATAGAAATTATAGGCCAGTCCTCTTTGAAAACACCGTATTTTCTGAGTTTCCCAGGGAATTACCAGGAAACGAAGTAGGAAACCACTGTAAACGGTGAAGTCACATATATTTCTTTTAGTGTGTCAGGTAAAGCACTCTACACAGGAGACTCTATCGTTCTTGAAACCAGTGTTTGCTCTTTAGTATATTGTATAAACTAGAAAGTTCACTGAAGCATACAATGAAGCAGAACAACAACGGAACAGCAAAGTCCTAATTCCATCTGTTGAAATCGATGGATAATATGTATATGTTGGCTAGAATGTTCAATGTACATTGCTTCTATCCGGTTGAAAACTGTTGTTGGACTCTTTCGGAACATAGTTTTTCTGCGTTAACAAGTAAGGGCAACAGGAACTTACTGAAAGACATTCATGAGAAACAAGAAAGCACCTGGTACTTTCAGTTCAAAGATCTACATCTATACTTCCAGTGGTATATGCGCTACTCTCCTCGGAAAACAAGATATGTCCAGACATTGCTATCTCTGCTTCTGCCTTCAATGGCAATGCCACAGGTGAATATCTCACACAATGAACTCCATCACCACACGGACAGAGAAGAGGAAGCTCTAACTACTGTTAAAACTGCTAGAAATGCTCATGTTTTCTCCTGTTTCAAAGAATGATTCATTACCAAATAGAAATTATAGGCCAGTCCTCTTTGAAAACACCGTATTTTCTGAGTTTCCCAGGGAATTACCAGGAAACGAAGTAGGAAACCACTGTAAACGGTGAAGTCACATATATTTCTTTTAGTGTGTCAGGTAAAGCACTCTACACAGGAGACTCTATCATTCTTGAAACCAGTGTTTGCTCTTTAGTATATTGTATAAACTAGAAAGTTCACTGAAGCATACAATGAAGCAGAACAACAACGGAACAGCAAAGTCCTAATTCCATCTGTTGAAATCGATGGATAATATGTATATGTTGGCTAGAATGTTCAATGTACATTGCTTCTATCTGGTTGAAAACTGTTGTTGGACTCTTTCGGAACATAGTTTTTCTGCGTTAACAAGTAAGGGCAACAGGAACTTACTGAAAGACATTCATGAGAAACAAGAAAGCACCTGGTACTTTCAGTTCAAAGATCTACATCTGTACTTCCAGTAGTATATGCGCTACTCTCCTCGGAAAACAAGATATGTCCAGACATTGCTATCTCTGCTTCTGCCTTCAATGGCAATGCCACAGGTGACTATCTCACACAATGAACGCCATCACCACACGGACAGAGAAGAGGAAGCTCTAACTACTGTTAAAACTGCTAGAAATGCTCATGTTTTCTCCTGTTTCAAAGAATGATTCATTACCAAATAGAAATTATAGGCCAGTCCTCTTTGAAAACACCGTATTTTCTGAGTTTCCCAGGGAATTACCAGGAAACGAAGTAGGAAACCACTGTAAACGGTGAAGTCACATATATTTCTTTTAGTGTGTCAGGTAAAGCACTCTACACAGGAGACTCTATCGTTCTTGAAACCAGTGTTTGCTCTTTAGTATATTGTATAAACTAGAAAGTTCACTGAAGCATACAATGAAGCAGAACAACAACGGAACAGCAAAGTCCTAATTCCATCTGTTGAAATCGATGGATAATATGTATATGTTGGCTAGAATGTTCAATGTACATTGCTTCTATCTGGTTGAAAACTGTTGTTGGACTCTTTCGGAACATAGTTTTTCTGCGTTAACAAGTAAGGGCAACAGGAACTTACTGAAAGACATTCATGAGAAACAAGAAAGCACCTGGTACTTTCAGTTCAAAGATCTACATCTGTACTTCCAGTGGTATATGCGCTACTCTCCTCGGAAAACAAGATATGTCCAGACATTGCTATCTCTGCTTCTGCCTTCAATGGCAATGCCACCGGTAACTATCTCACACAATGAACTCCATCCCCACACGGACAGAGAAGAGGAAGCTCTAAGTTCTGTTATAACTGCTAGAAATGCTCATGTTTTCTCCTGTTTCAAAGAATGATTCATTACCAAATAGAAATTATAGGCCAGTCCTCTTTGAAAACACCGTATTTTCTGAGTTTCCCAGGGAATTACCAGGAAACGAAGTAGGAAACCACTGTAAACGGTGAAGTCACATATATTTCTTTTAGTGTGTCAGGTAAAGCACTCTACACAGGAGACTCTATCGTTCTTGAAACCAGTGTTTGCTCTTTAGTATATTGTATAAACTAGAAAGTTCACTGAAGCATACAATGAAGCAGAACAACAACGGAACAGCAAAGTCCTAATTCCATCTGTTGAAATCGATGGATAATATGTATATGTTGGCTAGAATGTTCAATGTACATTGCTTCTATCCGGTTGAAAACTGTTGTTGGACTCTTTCGGAACATAGTTTTTCTGCGTTAACAAGTAAGGGCCACAGGAACTTACTGAAAGACATTCATGAGAAACAAGAAAGCACCTGGTACTTTCAGTTCAAAGATCTACATCTGTACTTCCAGTAGTATATGCGCTACTCTCCTCGGAAAACAAGATATGTCCAGACATTGCTATCTCTGCTTCTGCCTTCAATGGCAATGCCACAGGTGACTATCTCACACAATGAACGCCATCACCACACGGACAGAGAAGAGGAAGCTCTAACTACTGTTAAAACTGCTAGAAATGCTCATGTTTTCTCCTGTTTCAAAGAATGATTCATTACCAAATAGAAATTATAGGCCAGTCCTCTTTGAAAACACCGTATTTTCTGAGTTTCCCAGGGAATTACCAGGAAACGAAGTAGGAAACCACTGTAAACGGTGAAGTCACATATATTTCTTTTAGTGTGTCAGGTAAAGCACTCTACACAGGAGACTCTATCGTTCTTGAAACCAGTGTTTGCTCTTTAGTATATTGTATAAACTAGAAAGTTCACTGAAGCATACAATGAAGCAGAACAACAACGGAACAGCAAAGTCCTAATTCCATCTGTTGAAATCGATGGATAATATGTATATGTTGGCTAGAATGTTCAATGTACATTGCTTCTATCCGGTTGAAAACTGTTGTTGGACTCTTTCGGAACATAGTTTTTCTGCGTTAACAAGTAAGGGCAACAGGAACTTACTGAAAGACATTCATGAGAAACAAGAAAGCACCTGGTACTTTCAGTTCAAAGATCTACATCTATACTTCCAGTGGTATATGCGCTACTCTCCTCGGAAAACAAGATATGTCCAGACATTGCTATCTCTGCTTCTGCCTTCAATGGCAATGCCACAGGTGAATATCTCACACAATGAACTCCATCACCACACGGACAGAGAAGAGGAAGCTCTAACTACTGTTAAAACTGCTAGAAATGCTCATGTTTTCTCCTGTTTCAAAGAATGATTCATTACCAAATAGAAATTATAGGCCAGTCCTCTTTGAAAACACCGTATTTTCTGAGTTTCCCAGGGAATTACCAGGAAACGAAGGAGGAAACCACTGTAAACGGTGAAGTCACATATATTTCTTTTAGTGTGTCAGGTAAAGCACTCTACACAGGAGACTCTATCGTTCTTGAAACCAGTGTTTGCTCTTTAGTATATTGTATAAACTAGAAAGTTCACTGAAGCATACAATGAAGCAGAACAACAACGGAACAGCAAAGTCCTAATTCCATCTGTTGAAATCGATGGATAATATGTATATGTTGGCTAGAATGTTCAATGTACATTGCTTCTATCTGGTTGAAAACTGTTGTTGGACTCTTTCGGAACATAGTTTTTCTGCGTTAACAAGTAAGGGCAACAGGAACTTACTGAAAGACATTCATGAGAAACAAGAAAGCACCTGGTACTTTCAGTTCAAAGATCTACATCTGTACTTCCAGTAGTATATGCGCTACTCTCCTCGGAAAACAAGATATGTCCAGACATTGCTATCTCTGCTTCTGCCTTCAATGGCAATGCCACAGGTGACTATCTCACACAATGAACGCCATCACCACACGGACAGAGAAGAGGAAGCTCTAACTACTGTTAAAACTGCTAGAAATGCTCATGTTTTCTCCTGTTTCAAAGAATGATTCATTACCAAATAGAAATTATAGGCCAGTCCTCTTTGAAAACACCGTATTTTCTGAGTTTCCCAGGGAATTACCAGGAAACGAAGTAGGAAACCACTGTAAACGGTGAAGTCACATATATTTCTTTTAGTGTGTCAGGTAAAGCACTCTACACAGGAGACTCTATCGTTCTTGAAACCAGTGTTTGCTCTTTAGTATATTGTATAAACTAGAAAGTTCACTGAAGCATACAATGAAGCAGAACAACAACGGAACAGCAAAGTCCTAATTCCATCTGTTGAAATCGATGGATAATATGTATATGTTGGCTAGAATGTTCAATGTACATTGCTTCTATCTGGTTGAAAACTGTTGTTGGACTCTTTCGGAACATAGTTTTTCTGCGTTAACAAGTAAGGGCAACAGGAACTTACTGAAAGACATTCATGAGAAACAAGAAAGCACCTGGTACTTTCAGTTCAAAGATCTACATCTGTACTTCCAGTGGTATATGCGCTACTCTCCTCGGAAAACAAGATATGTCCAGACATTGCTATCTCTGCTTCTGCCTTCAATGGCAATGCCACCGGTGACTATCTCACACAATGAACTCCATCCCCACACGGACAGAGAAGAGGAAGCTCTAACTACTGTTAAAACTGCTAGAAATGCTCATGTTTTCTCCTGTTTCAAAGAATGATTCATTACCAAATAGAAATTATAGGCCAGTCCTCTTTGAAAACACCGTATTTTCTGAGTTTCCCAGGGAATTACCAGGAAACGAAGTAGGAAACCCCTGTAAACGGTGAAGTCACATATATTTCTTTTAGTGTGTCAGGTAAAGCACTCTACACAGGAGACTCTATCGTTCTTGAAACCAGTGTTTGCTCTTTAGTATATTGTATAAACTAGAAAGTTCACTGAAGCATACAATGAAGCAGAACAACAACGGAACAGCAAAGTCCTAATTCCATCTGTTGAAATCGATGGATAATATGTATATGTTGGCTAGAATGTTCAATGTACATTGCTTCTATCTGGTTGAAAACTGTTGTTGGACTCTTTCGGAACATAGTTTTTCTGCGTTAACAAGTAAGGGCAACAGGAACTTACTGAAAGACATTCATGAGAAACAAGAAAGCACCTGGTACTTTCAGTTCAAAGATCTACATCTATACTTCCAGTGGTATATGCGCTACTCTCCTCGGAAAACAAGATATGTCCAGACATTGCTATCTCTGCTTCTGCCTTCAATGGCAATGCCACCGGTGACTATCTCACACAATGAACTCCATCCCCACACGGACAGAGAAGAGGAAGCTCTAAGTTCTGTTATAACTGCTAGAAATGCTCATGTTTTCTCCTGTTTCAAAGAATGATTCATTACCAAATAGAAATTATAGGCCAGTCCTCTTTGAAAACACCGTATTTTCTGAGTTTCCCAGGGAATTACCAGGAAACGAAGTAGGAAACCACTGTAAACGGTGAAGTCACATATATTTCTTTTAGTGTGTCAGGTAAAGCACTCTACACAGGAGACTCTATCGTTCTTGAAACCAGTGTTTGCTCTTTAGTATATTGTATAAACTAGAAAGTTCACTGAAGCATACAATGAAGCAGAACAACAACGGAACAGCAAAGTCCTAATTCCATCTGTTGAAATCGATGGATAATATGTATATGTTGGCTAGAATGTTCAATGTACATTGCTTCTATCCGGTTGAAAACTGTTGTTGGACTCTTTCGGAACATAGTTTTTCTGCGTTAACAAGTAAGGGCCACAGGAACTTACTGAAAGACATTCATGAGAAACAAGAAAGCACCTGGTACTTTCAGTTCAAAGATCTACATCTGTACTTCCAGTAGTATATGCGCTACTCTCCTCGGAAAACAAGATATGTCCAGACATTGCTATCTCTGCTTCTGCCTTCAATGGCAATGCCACAGGTGACTATCTCACACAATGAACGCCATCACCACACGGACAGAGAAGAGGAAGCTCTAACTACTGTTAAAACTGCTAGAAATGCTCATGTTTTCTCCTGTTTCAAAGAATGATTCATTACCAAATAGAAATTATAGGCCAGTCCTCTTTGAAAACACCGTATTTTCTGAGTTTCCCAGGGAATTACCAGGAAACGAAGTAGGAAACCACTGTAAACGGTGAAGTCACATATATTTCTTTTAGTGTGTCAGGTAAAGCACTCTACACAGGAGACTCTATCGTTCTTGAAACCAGTGTTTGCTCTTTAGTATATTGTATAAACTAGAAAGTTCACTGAAGCATACAATGAAGCAGAACAACAACGGAACAGCAAAGTCCTAATTCCATCTGTTGAAATCGATGGATAATATGTATATGTTGGCTAGAATGTTCAATGTACATTGCTTCTATCCGGTTGAAAACTGTTGTTGGACTCTTTCGGAACATAGTTTTTCTGCGTTAACAAGTAAGGGCAACAGGAACTTACTGAAAGACATTCATGAGAAACAAGAAAGCACCTGGTACTTTCAGTTCAAAGATCTACATCTATACTTCCAGTGGTATATGCGCTACTCTCCTCGGAAAACAAGATATGTCCAGACATTGCTATCTCTGCTTCTGCCTTCAATGGCAATGCCACAGGTGAATATCTCACACAATGAACTCCATCACCACACGGACAGAGAAGAGGAAGCTCTAACTACTGTTAAAACTGCTAGAAATGCTCATGTTTTCTCCTGTTTCAAAGAATGATTCATTACCAAATAGAAATTATAGGCCAGTCCTCTTTGAAAACACCGTATTTTCTGAGTTTCCCAGGGAATTACCAGGAAACGAAGGAGGAAACCACTGTAAACGGTGAAGTCACATATATTTCTTTTAGTGTGTCAGGTAAAGCACTCTACACAGGAGACTCTATCGTTCTTGAAACCAGTGTTTGCTCTTTAGTATATTGTATAAACTAGAAAGTTCACTGAAGCATACAATGAAGCAGAACAACAACGGAACAGCAAAGTCCTAATTCCATCTGTTGAAATCGATGGATAATATGTATATGTTGGCTAGAATGTTCAATGTACATTGCTTCTATCTGGTTGAAAACTGTTGTTGGACTCTTTCGGAACATAGTTTTTCTGCGTTAACAAGTAAGGGCAACAGGAACTTACTGAAAGACATTCATGAGAAACAAGAAAGCACCTGGTACTTTCAGTTCAAAGATCTACATCTGTACTTCCAGTAGTATATGCGCTACTCTCCTCGGAAAACAAGATATGTCCAGACATTGCTATCTCTGCTTCTGCCTTCAATGGCAATGCCACAGGTGACTATCTCACACAATGAACGCCATCACCACACGGACAGAGAAGAGGAAGCTCTAACTACTGTTAAAACTGCTAGAAATGCTCATGTTTTCTCCTGTTTCAAAGAATGATTCATTACCAAATAGAAATTATAGGCCAGTCCTCTTTGAAAACACCGTATTTTCTGAGTTTCCCAGGGAATTACCAGGAAACGAAGTAGGAAACCACTGTAAACGGTGAAGTCACATATATTTCTTTTAGTGTGTCAGGTAAAGCACTCTACACAGGAGACTCTATCGTTCTTGAAACCAGTGTTTGCTCTTTAGTATATTGTATAAACTAGAAAGTTCACTGAAGCATACAATGAAGCAGAACAACAACGGAACAGCAAAGTCCTAATTCCATCTGTTGAAATCGATGGATAATATGTATATGTTGGCTAGAATGTTCAATGTACATTGCTTCTATCTGGTTGAAAACTGTTGTTGGACTCTTTCGGAACATAGTTTTTCTGCGTTAACAAGTAAGGGCAACAGGAACTTACTGAAAGACATTCATGAGAAACAAGAAAGCACCTGGTACTTTCAGTTCAAAGATCTACATCTGTACTTCCAGTGGTATATGCGCTACTCTCCTCGGAAAACAAGATATGTCCAGACATTGCTATCTCTGCTTCTGCCTTCAATGGCAATGCCACCGGTGACTATCTCACACAATGAACTCCATCCCCACACGGACAGAGAAGAGGAAGCTCTAACTACTGTTAAAACTGCTAGAAATGCTCATGTTTTCTCCTGTTTCAAAGAATGATTCATTACCAAATAGAAATTATAGGCCAGTCCTCTTTGAAAACACCGTATTTTCTGAGTTTCCCAGGGAATTACCAGGAAACGAAGTAGGAAACCACTGTAAACGGTGAAGTCACATATATTTCTTTTAGTGTGTCAGGTAAAGCACTCTACACAGGAGACTCTATCGTTCTTGAAACCAGTGTTTGCTCTTTAGTATATTGTATAAACTAGAAAGTTCACTGAAGCATACAATGAAGCAGAACAACAACGGAACAGCAAAGTCCTAATTCCATCTGTTGAAATCGATGGATAATATGTATATGTTGGCTAGAATGTTCAATGTACATTGCTTCTATCTGGTTGAAAACTGTTGTTGGACTCTTTCGGAACATAGTTTTTCTGCGTTAACAAGTAAGGGCAACAGGAACTTACTGAAAGACATTCATGAGAAACAAGAAAGCACCTGGTACTTTCAGTTCAAAGATCTACATCTATACTTCCAGTGGTATATGCGCTACTCTCCTCGGAAAACAAGATATGTCCAGACATTGCTATCTCTGCTTCTGCCTTCAATGGCAATGCCACAGGTGACTATCTCACACAATGAACGCCATCACCACACGGACAGAGAAGAGGAAGCTCTAACTACTGTTAAAACTGCTAGAAATGCTCATGTTTTCTCCTGTTTCAAAGAATGATTCATTACCAAATAGAAATTATAGGCCAGTCCTCTTTGAAAACACCGTATTTTCTGAGTTTCCCAGGGAATTACCAGGAAACGAAGTAGGAAACCACTGTAAACGGTGAAGTCACATATATTTCTTTTAGTGTGTCAGGTAAAGCACTCTACACAGGAGACTCTATCGTTCTTGAAACCAGTGTTTGCTCTTTAGTATATTGTATAAACTAGAAAGTTCACTGAAGCATACAATGAAGCAGAACAACAACGGAACAGCAAAGTCCTAATTCCATCTGTTGAAATCGATGGATAATATGTATATGTTGGCTAGAATGTTCAATGTACATTGCTTCTATCCGGTTGAAAACTGTTGTTGGACTCTTTCGGAACATAGTTTTTCTGCGTTAACAAGTAAGGGCAACAGGAACTTACTGAAAGACATTCATGAGAAACAAGAAAGCACCTGGTACTTTCAGTTCAAAGATCTACATCTATACTTCCAGTGGTATATGCGCTACTCTCCTCGGAAAACAAGATATGTCCAGACATTGCTATCTCTGCTTCTGCCTTCAATGGCAATGCCACAGGTGACTATCTCACACAATGAACGCCATCACCACACGGACAGAGAAGAGGAAGCTCTAACTACTGTTAAAACTGCTAGAAATGCTCATGTTTTCTCCTGTTTCAAAGAATGATTCATTACCAAATAGAAATTATAGGCCAGTCCTCTTTGAAAACACCGTATTTTCTGAGTTTCCCAGGGAATTACCAGGAAACGAAGTAGGAAACCACTGTAAACGGTGAAGTCACATATATTTCTTTTAGTGTGTCAGGTAAAGCACTCTACACAGGAGACTCTATCGTTCTTGAAACCAGTGTTTGCTCTTTAGTATATTGTATAAACTAGAAAGTTCACTGAAGCATACAATGAAGCAGAACAACAACGGAACAGCAAAGTCCTAATTCCATCTGTTGAAATCGATGGATAATATGTATATGTTGGCTAGAATGTTCAATGTACATTGCTTCTATCCGGTTGAAAACTGTTGTTGGACTCTTTCGGAACATAGTTTTTCTGCGTTAACAAGTAAGGGCAACAGGAACTTACTGAAAGACATTCATGAGAAACAAGAAAGCACCTGGTACTTTCAGTTCAAAGATCTACATCTATACTTCCAGTGGTATATGCGCTACTCTCCTCGGAAAACAAGATATGTCCAGACATTGCTATCTCTGCTTCTGCCTTCAATGGCAATGCCACAGGTGAATATCTCACACAATGAACTCCATCACCACACGGACAGAGAAGAGGAAGCTCTAACTACTGTTAAAACTGCTAGAAATGCTCATGTTTTCTCCTGTTTCAAAGAATGATTCATTACCAAATAGAAATTATAGGCCAGTCCTCTTTGAAAACACCGTATTTTCTGAGTTTCCCAGGGAATTACCAGGAAACGAAGGAGGAAACCACTGTAAACGGTGAAGTCACATATATTTCTTTTAGTGTGTCAGGTAAAGCACTCTACACAGGAGACTCTATCGTTCTTGAAACCAGTGTTTGCTCTTTAGTATATTGTATAAACTAGAAAGTTCACTGAAGCATACAATGAAGCAGAACAACAACGGAACAGCAAAGTCCTAATTCCATCTGTTGAAATCGATGGATAATATGTATATGTTGGCTAGAATGTTCAATGTACATTGCTTCTATCTGGTTGAAAACTGTTGTTGGACTCTTTCGGAACATAGTTTTTCTGCGTTAACAAGTAAGGGCAACAGGAACTTACTGAAAGACATTCATGAGAAACAAGAAAGCACCTGGTACTTTCAGTTCAAAGATCTACATCTGTACTTCCAGTGGTATATGCGCTACTCTCCTCGGAAAACAAGATATGTCCAGACATTGCTATCTCTGCTTCTGCCTTCAATGGCAATGCCACCGGTGACTATCTCACACAATGAACTCCATCCCCACACGGACAGAGAAGAGGAAGCTCTAACTACTGTTAAAACTGCTAGAAATGCTCATGTTTTCTCCTGTTTCAAAGAATGATTCATTACCAAATAGAAATTATAGGCCAGTCCTCTTTGAAAACACCGTATTTTCTGAGTTTCCCAGGGAATTACCAGGAAACGAAGTAGGAAACCACTGTAAACGGTGAAGTCACATATATTTCTTTTAGTGTGTCAGGTAAAGCACTCTACACAGGAGACTCTATCGTTCTTGAAACCAGTGTTTGCTCTTTAGTATATTGTATAAACTAGAAAGTTCACTGAAGCATACAATGAAGCAGAACAACAACGGAACAGCAAAGTCCTAATTCCATCTGTTGAAATCGATGGATAATATGTATATGTTGGCTAGAATGTTCAATGTACATTGCTTCTATCTGGTTGAAAACTGTTGTTGGACTCTTTCGGAACATAGTTTTTCTGCGTTAACAAGTAAGGGCAACAGGAACTTACTGAAAGACATTCATGAGAAACAAGAAAGCACCTGGTACTTTCAGTTCAAAGATCTACATCTATACTTCCAGTGGTATATGCGCTACTCTCCTCGGAAAACAAGATATGTCCAGACATTGCTATCTCTGCTTCTGCCTTCAATGGCAATGCCACAGGTGACTATCTCACACAATGAACGCCATCACCACACGGACAGAGAAGAGGAAGCTCTAACTACTGTTAAAACTGCTAGAAATGCTCATGTTTTCTCCTGTTTCAAAGAATGATTCATTACCAAATAGAAATTATAGGCCAGTCCTCTTTGAAAACACCGTATTTTCTGAGTTTCCCAGGGAATTACCAGGAAACGAAGTAGGAAACCACTGTAAACGGTGAAGTCACATATATTTCTTTTAGTGTGTCAGGTAAAGCACTCTACACAGGAGACTCTATCGTTCTTGAAACCAGTGTTTGCTCTTTAGTATATTGTATAAACTAGAAAGTTCACTGAAGCATACAATGAAGCAGAACAACAACGGAACAGCAAAGTCCTAATTCCATCTGTTGAAATCGATGGATAATATGTATATGTTGGCTAGAATGTTCAATGTACATTGCTTCTATCCGGTTGAAAACTGTTGTTGGACTCTTTCGGAACATAGTTTTTCTGCGTTAACAAGTAAGGGCCACAGGAACTTACTGAAAGACATTCATGAGAAACAAGAAAGCACCTGGTACTTTCAGTTCAAAGATCTACATCTATACTTCCAGTGGTATATGCGCTACTCTCCTCGGAAAACAAGATATGTCCAGACATTGCTATCTCTGCTTCTGCCTTCAATGGCAATGCCACAGGTGAATATCTCACACAATGAACTCCATCACCACACGGACAGAGAAGAGGAAGCTCTAACTACTGTTAAAACTGCTAGAAATGCTCATGTTTTCTCCTGTTTCAAAGAATGATTCATTACCAAATAGAAATTATAGGCCAGTCCTCTTTGAAAACACCGTATTTTCTGAGTTTCCCAGGGAATTACCAGGAAACGAAGTAGGAAACCACTGTAAACGGTGAAGTCACATATATTTCTTTTAGTGTGTCAGGTAAAGCACTCTACACAGGAGACTCTATCGTTCTTGAAACCAGTGTTTGCTCTTTAGTATATTGTATAAACTAGAAAGTTCACTGAAGCATACAATGAAGCAGAACAACAACGGAACAGCTAAGTCCTAATTCCATCTGTTGAAATCGATGGATAATATGTATATGTTGGCTAGAATGTTCAATGTACATTGCTTCTATCCGGTTGAAAACTGTTGTTGGACTCTTTCGGAACATAGTTTTTCTGCGTTAACAAGTAAGGGCCACAGGAACTTACTGAAAGACATTCATGAGAAACAAGAAAGCACCTGGTACTTTCAGTTCAAAGATCTACATCTATACTTCCAGTGGTATATGCGCTACTCTCCTCGGAAAACAAGATATGTCCAGACATTGCTATCTCTGCTTCTGCCTTCAATGGCAATGCCACAGGTGACTATCTCACACAATGAACTCCATCACCACACGGACAGAGAAGAGGAAGCTCTAACTACTGTTATAACTGCTAGAAATGCTCATGTTTTCTCCTGTTTCAAAGAATGATTCATTACCAAATAGAAATTATAGGCCAGTCCTCTTTGAAAACACCGTATTTTCTGAGTTTCCCAGGGAATTACCAGGAAACGAAGTAGGAAACCACTGTAAACGGTGAAGTCACATATATTTCTTTTAGTGTGTCAGGTAAAGCACTCTACACAGGAGACTCTATCGTTCTTGAAACCAGTGTTTGCTCTTTAGTATATTGTATAAACTAGAAAGTTCACTGAAGCATACAATGAAGCAGAACAACAACGGAACAGCAAAGTCCTAATTCCATCTGTTGAAATCGATGGATAATATGTATATGTTGGCTAGAATGTTCAATGTACATTGCTTCTATCCGGTTGAAAACTGTTGTTGGACTCTTTCGGAACATAGTTTTTCTGCGTTAACAAGTAAGGGCAACAGGAACTTACTGAAAGACATTCATGAGAAACAAGAAAGCACCTGGTACTTTCAGTTCAAAGATCTACATCTATACTTCCAGTGGTATATGCGCTACTCTCCTCGGAAAACAAGATATGTCCAGACATTGCTATCTCTGCTTCTGCCTTCAATGGCAATGCCACAGGTGAATATCTCACACAATGAACTCCATCACCACACGGACAGAGAAGAGGAAGCTCTAACTACTGTTAAAACTGCTAGAAATGCTCATGTTTTCTCCTGTTTCAAAGAATGATTCATTACCAAATAGAAATTATAGGCCAGTCCTCTTTGAAAACACCGTATTTTCTGAGTTTCCCAGGGAATTACCAGGAAACGAAGGAGGAAACCACTGTAAACGGTGAAGTCACATATATTTCTTTTAGTGTGTCAGGTAAAGCACTCTACACAGGAGACTCTATCGTTCTTGAAACCAGTGTTTGCTCTTTAGTATATTGTATAAACTAGAAAGTTCACTGAAGCATACAATGAAGCAGAACAACAACGGAACAGCAAAGTCCTAATTCCATCTGTTGAAATCGATGGATAATATGTATATGTTGGCTAGAATGTTCAATGTACATTGCTTCTATCTGGTTGAAAACTGTTGTTGGACTCTTTCGGAACATAGTTTTTCTGCGTTAACAAGTAAGGGCAACAGGAACTTACTGAAAGACATTCATGAGAAACAAGAAAGCACCTGGTACTTTCAGTTCAAAGATCTACATCTGTACTTCCAGTGGTATATGCGCTACTCTCCTCGGAAAACAAGATATGTCCAGACATTGCTATCTCTGCTTCTGCCTTCAATGGCAATGCCACCGGTGACTATCTCACACAATGAACTCCATCCCCACACGGACAGAGAAGAGGAAGCTCTAACTACTGTTAAAACTGCTAGAAATGCTCATGTTTTCTCCTGTTTCAAAGAATGATTCATTACCAAATAGAAATTATAGGCCAGTCCTCTTTGAAAACACCGTATTTTCTGAGTTTCCCAGGGAATTACCAGGAAACGAAGTAGGAAACCACTGTAAACGGTGAAGTCACATATATTTCTTTTAGTGTGTCAGGTAAAGCACTCTACACAGGAGACTCTATCGTTCTTGAAACCAGTGTTTGCTCTTTAGTATATTGTATAAACTAGAAAGTTCACTGAAGCATACAATGAAGCAGAACAACAACGGAACAGCAAAGTCCTAATTCCATCTGTTGAAATCGATGGATAATATGTATATGTTGGCTAGAATGTTCAATGTACATTGCTTCTATCTGGTTGAAAACTGTTGTTGGACTCTTTCGGAACATAGTTTTTCTGCGTTAACAAGTAAGGGCAACAGGAACTTACTGAAAGACATTCATGAGAAACAAGAAAGCACCTGGTACTTTCAGTTCAAAGATCTACATCTATACTTCCAGTGGTATATGCGCTACTCTCCTCGGAAAACAAGATATGTCCAGACATTGCTATCTCTGCTTCTGCCTTCAATGGCAATGCCACCGGTGACTATCTCACACAATGAACTCCATCCCCACACGGACAGAGAAGAGGAAGCTCTAAGTTCTGTTATAACTGCTAGAAATGCTCATGTTTTCTCCTGTTTCAAAGAATGATTCATTACCAAATAGAAATTATAGGCCAGTCCTCTTTGAAAACACCGTATTTTCTGAGTTTCCCAGGGAATTACCAGGAAACGAAGTAGGAAACCACTGTAAACGGTGAAGTCACATATATTTCTTTTAGTGTGTCAGGTAAAGCACTCTACACAGGAGACTCTATCGTTCTTGAAACCAGTGTTTGCTCTTTAGTATATTGTATAAACTAGAAAGTTCACTGAAGCATACAATGAAGCAGAACAACAACGGAACAGCAAAGTCCTAATTCCATCTGTTGAAATCGATGGATAATATGTATATGTTGGCTAGAATGTTCAATGTACATTGCTTCTATCTGGTTGAAAACTGTTGTTGGACTCTTTCGGAACATAGTTTTTCTGCGTTAACAAGTAAGGGCAACAGGAACTTACTGAAAGACATTCATGAGAAACAAGAAAGCACCTGGTACTTTCAGTTCAAAGATCTACATCTGTACTTCCAGTAGTATATGCGCTACTCTCCTCGGAAAACAAGATATGTCCAGACATTGCTATCTCTGCTTCTGCCTTCAATGGCAATGCCACCGGTGACTATCTCACACAATGAACTCCATCACCACACGGACAGAGAAGAGGAAGCTCTAAGTTCTGTTATAACTGCTAGAAATGCTCATGTTTTCTCCTGTTTCAAAGAATGATTCATTACCAAATAGAAATTATAGGCCAGTCCTCTTTGAAAACACCGTATTTTCTGAGTTTCCCAGGGAATTACCAGGAAACGAAGTAGGAAACCACTGTAAACGGTGAAGTCACATATATTTCTTTTAGTGTGTCAGGTAAAGCACTCTACACAGGAGACTCTATCGTTCTTGAAACCAGTGTTTGCTCTTTAGTATATTGTATAAACTAGAAAGTTCACTGAAGCATACAATGAAGCAGAACAACAACGGAACAGCAAAGTCCTAATTCCATCTGTTGAAATCGATGGATAATATGTATATGTTGGCTAGAATGTTCAATGTACATTGCTTCTATCCGGTTGAAAACTGTTGTTGGACTCTTTCGGAACATAGCTTTTCTGCGTTAACAAGTAAGGGCAACAGGAACTTACTGAAAGACATTCATGAGAAACAAGAAAGCACCTGGTACTTTCAGTTCAAAGATCTACATCTATACTTCCAGTGGTATATGCGCTACTCTCCTCGGAAAACAAGATATGTCCAGACATTGCTATCTCTGCTTCTGCCTTCAATGGCAATGCCACAGGTGAATATCTCACACAATGAACTCCATCACCACACGGACAGAGAAGAGGAAGCTCTAACTACTGTTAAAACTGCTAGAAATGCTCATGTTTTCTCCTGTTTCAAAGAATGATTCATTACCAAATAGAAATTATAGGCCAGTCCTCTTTGAAAACACCGTATTTTCTGAGTTTCCCAGGGAATTACCAGGAAACGAAGGAGGAAACCACTGTAAACGGTGAAGTCACATATATTTCTTTTAGTGTGTCAGGTAAAGCACTCTACACAGGAGACTCTATCGTTCTTGAAACCAGTGTTTGCTCTTTAGTATATTGTATAAACTAGAAAGTTCACTGAAGCATACAATGAAGCAGAACAACAACGGAACAGCAAAGTCCTAATTCCATCTGTTGAAATCGATGGATAATATGTATATGTTGGCTAGAATGTTCAATGTACATTGCTTCTATCTGGTTGAAAACTGTTGTTGGACTCTTTCGGAACATAGTTTTTCTGCGTTAACAAGTAAGGGCAACAGGAACTTACTGAAAGACATTCATGAGAAACAAGAAAGCACCTGGTACTTTCAGTTCAAAGATCTACATCTGTACTTCCAGTGGTATATGCGCTACTCTCCTCGGAAAACAAGATATGTCCAGACATTGCTATCTCTGCTTCTGCCTTCAATGGCAATGCCACAGGTGACTATCTCACACAATGAAAGCCATCACCACACGGACAGAGAAGAGGAAGCTCTAACTACTGTTAAAACTGCTAGAAATGCTCATGTTTTCTCCTGTTTCAAAGAATGATTCATTACCAAATAGAAATTATAGGCCAGTCCTCTTTGAAAACACCGTATTTTCTGAGTTTCCCAGGGAATTACCAGGAAACGAAGTAGGAAACCACTGTAAACGGTGAAGTCACATATATTTCTTTTAGTGTGTCAGGTAAAGCACTCTACACAGGAGACTCTATCGTTCTTGAAACCAGTGTTTGCTCTTTAGTATATTGTATAAACTAGAAAGTTCACTGAAGCATACAATGAAGCAGAACAACAACGGAACAGCAAAGTCCTAATTCCATCTGTTGAAATCGATGGATAATATGTATATGTTGGCTAGAATGTTCAATGTACATTGCTTCTATCTGGTTGAAAACTGTTGTTGGACTCTTTCGGAACATAGTTTTTCTGCGTTAACAAGTAAGGGCAACAGGAACTTACTGAAAGACATTCATGAGAAACAAGAAAGCACCTGGTACTTTCAGTTCAAAGATCTACATCTGTACTTCCAGTGGTATATGCGCTACTCTCCTCGGAAAACAAGATATGTCCAGACATTGCTATCTCTGCTTCTGCCTTCAATGGCAATGCCACCGGTGACTATCTCACACAATGAACTCCATCCCCACACGGACAGAGAAGAGGAAGCTCTAACTACTGTTAAAACTGCTAGAAATGCTCATGTTTTCTCCTGTTTCAAAGAATGATTCATTACCAAATAGAAATTATAGGCCAGTCCTCTTTGAAAACACCGTATTTTCTGAGTTTCCCAGGGAATTACCAGGAAACGAAGTAGGAAACCACTGTAAACGGTGAAGTCACATATATTTCTTTTAGTGTGTCAGGTAAAGCACTCTACACAGGAGACTCTATCGTTCTTGAAACCAGTGTTTGCTCTTTAGTATATTGTATAAACTAGAAAGTTCACTGAAGCATACAATGAAGCAGAACAACAACGGAACAGCAAAGTCCTAATTCCATCTGTTGAAATCGATGGATAATATGTATATGTTGGCTAGAATGTTCAATGTACATTGCTTCTATCTGGTTGAAAACTGTTGTTGGACTCTTTCGGAACATAGTTTTTCTGCGTTAACAAGTAAGGGCAACAGGAACTTACTGAAAGACATTCATGAGAAACAAGAAAGCACCTGGTACTTTCAGTTCAAAGATCTACATCTATACTTCCAGTGGTATATGCGCTACTCTCCTCGGAAAACAAGATATGTCCAGACATTGCTATCTCTGCTTCTGCCTTCAATGGCAATGCCACCGGTGACTATCTCACACAATGAACTCCATCCCCACACGGACAGAGAAGAGGAAGCTCTAAGTTCTGTTATAACTGCTAGAAATGCTCATGTTTTCTCCTGTTTCAAAGAATGATTCATTACCAAATAGAAATTATAGGCCAGTCCTCTTTGAAAACACCGTATTTTCTGAGTTTCACAGGGAATTACCAGGAAACGAAGTAGGAAACCACTGTAAACGGTGAAGTCACATATATTTCTTTTAGTGTGTCAGGTAAAGCACTCTACACAGGAGACTCTATCGTTCTTGAAACCAGTGTTTGCTCTTTAGTATATTGTATAAACTAGAAAGTTCACTGAAGCATACAATGAAGCAGAACAACAACGGAACAGCAAAGTCCTAATTCCATCTGTTGAAATCGATGGATAATATGTATATGTTGGCTAGAATGTTCAATGTACATTGCTTCTATCCGGTTGAAAACTGTTGTTGGACTCTTTCGGAACATAGTTTTTCTGCGTTAACAAGTAAGGGCCACAGGAACTTACTGAAAGACATTCATGAGAAACAAGAAAGCACCTGGTACTTTCAGTTCAAAGATCTACATCTATACTTCCAGTGGTATATGCGCTACTCTCCTCGGAAAACAAGATATGTCCAGACATTGCTATCTCTGCTTCTGCCTTCAATGGCAATGCCACAGGTGACTATCTCACACAATGAACTCCATCACCACACGGACAGAGAAGAGGAAGCTCTAACTACTGTTATAACTGCTAGAAATGCTCATGTTTTCTCCTGTTTCAAAGAATGATTCATTACCAAATAGAAATTATAGGCCAGTCCTCTTTGAAAACACCGTATTTTCTGAGTTTCACAGGGAATTACCAGGAAACGAAGTAGGAAACCACTGTAAACGGTGAAGTCACATATATTTCTTTTAGTGTGTCAGGTAAAGCACTCTACACAGGAGACTCTATCGTTCTTGAAACCAGTGTTTGCTCTTTAGTATATTGTATAAACTAGAAAGTTCACTGAAGCATACAATGAAGCAGAACAACAACGGAACAGCAAGGTCCTAATTCCATCTGTTGAAATCGATGGATAATATGTATATGTTGGCTAGAATGTTCAATGTACATTGCTTCTATCCGGTTGAAAACTGTTGTTGGACTCTTTCGGAACATAGTTTTTCTGCGTTAACAAGTAAGGGCCACAGGAACTTACTGAAAGACATTCATGAGAAACAAGAAAGCACCTGGTACTTTCAGTTCAAAGATCTACATCTGTACTTCCAGTGGTATATGCGCTACTCTCCTCGGAAAACAAGATATGTCCAGACATTGCTATCTCTGCTTCTGCCTTCAATGGCAATGCCACAGGTGAATATCTCACACAATGAACTCCATCACCACACGGACAGAGAAGAGGAAGCTCTAACTACTGTTAAAACTGCTAGAAATGCTCATGTTTTCTCCTGTTTCAAAGAATGATTCATTACCAAATAGAAATTATAGGCCAGTCCTCTTTGAAAACACCGTATTTTCTGAGTTTCCCAGGGAATTACCAGGAAACGAAGTAGGAAACCACTGTAAACGGTGAAGTCACATATATTTCTTTTAGTGTGTCAGGTAAAGCACTCTACACAGGAGACTCTATCGTTCTTGAAACCAGTGTTTGCTCTTTAGTATATTGTATAAACTAGAAAGTTCACTGAAGCATACAATGAAGCAGAACAACAACGGAACAGCAAAGTCCTAATTCCATCTGTTGAAATCGATGGATAATATGTATATGTTGGCTAGAATGTTCAATGTACATTGCTTCTATCTGGTTGAAAACTGTTGTTGGACTCTTTCGGAACATAGTTTTTCTGCGTTAACAAGTAAGGGCAACAGGAACTTACTGAAAGACATTCATGAGAAACAAGAAAGCACCTGGTACTTTCAGTTCAAAGATCTACATCTGTACTTCCAGTGGTATATGCGCTACTCTCCTCGGAAAACAAGATATGTCCAGACATTGCTATCTCTGCTTCTGCCTTCAATGGCAATGCCACAGGTGAATATCTCACACAATGAACTCCATCACCACACGGACAGAGAAGAGGAAGCTCTAACTACTGTTAAAACTGCTAGAAATGCTCATGATTTCTCCTGTTTCAAAGAATGATTCATTACCAAATAGAAATTATAGGCCAGTCCTCTTTGAAAACACCGTATTTTCTGAGTTTCCCAGGGAATTACCAGGAAACGAAGGAGGAAACCACTGTAAACGGTGAAGTCACATATATTTCTTTTAGTGTGTCAGGTAAAGCACTCTACACAGGAGACTCTATCGTTCTTGAAACCAGTGTTTGCTCTTTAGTATATTGTATAAACTAGAAAGTTCACTGAAGCATACAATGAAGCAGAACAACAACGGAACAGCAAAGTCCTAATTCCATCTGTTGAAATCGATGGATAATATGTATATGTTGGCTAGAATGTTCAATGTACATTGCTTCTATCTGGTTGAAAACTGTTGTTGGACTCTTTCGGAACATAGTTTTTCTGCGTTAACAAGTAAGGGCAACAGGAACTTACTGAAAGACATTCATGAGAAACAAGAAAGCACCTGGTACTTTCAGTTCAAAGATCTACATCTGTACTTCCAGTGGTATATGCGCTACTCTCCTCGGAAAACAAGATATGTCCAGACATTGCTATCTCTGCTTCTGCCTTCAATGGCAATGCCACAGGTGACTATCTCACACAATGAACTCCATCACCACACGGACAGAGAAGAGGAAGCTCTAACTACTGTTATAACTGCTAGAAATGCTCATGTTTTCTCCTGTTTCAAAGAATGATTCATTACCAAATAGAAATTATAGGCCAGTCCTCTTTGAAAACACCGTATTTTCTGACTTTCCCAGGGAATTACCAGGAAACGAAGTAGGAAACCACTGTAAACGGTGAAGTCACATATATTTCTTTTAGTGTGTCAGGTAAAGCACTCTACACAGGAGACTCTATCGTTCTTGAAACCAGTGTTTGCTCTTTAGTATATTGTATAAACTAGAAAGTTCACTGAAGCATACAATGAAGCAGAACAACAACGGAACAGCAAAGTCCTAATTCCATCTGTTGAAATCGATGGATAATATGTATATGTTGGCTAGAATGTTCAATGTACATTGCTTCTATCTGGTTCAAAACTGTTGTTGGACTCTTTCGGAACATAGTTTTTCTGCGTTAACAAGTAAGGGCAACAGGAACTTACTGAAAGACATTCATGAGAAACAAGAAAGCACCTGGTACTTTCAGTTCAAAGATCTACATCTATACTTCCAGTGGTATATGCGCTACTCTCCTCGGAAAACAAGATATGTCCAGACATTGCTATCTCTGCTTCTGCCTTCAATGGCAATGCCACCGGTGACTATCTCACACAATGAACTCCATCCCCACACGGACAGAGAAGAGGAAGCTCTAAGTTCTGTTATAACTGCTAGAAATGCTCATGTTTTCTCCTGTTTCAAAGAATGATTCATTACCAAATAGAAATTATAGGCCAGTCCTCTTTGAAAACACCGTATTTTCTGAGTTTCCCAGGGAATTACCAGGAAACGAAGTAGGAAACCACTGTAAACGGTGAAGTCACATATATTTCTTTTAGTGTGTCAGGTAAAGCACTCTACACAGGAGACTCTATCGTTCTTGAAACCAGTGTTTGCTCTTTAGTATATTGTATAAACTAGAAAGTTCACTGAAGCATACAATGAAGCAGAACAACAACGGAACAGCAAAGTCCTAATTCCATCTGTTGAAATCGATGGATAATATGTATATGTTGGCTAGAATGTTCAATGTACATTGCTTCTATCTGGTTGAAAACTGTTGTTGGACTCTTTCGGAACATAGTTTTTCTGCGTTAACAAGTAAGGGCAACAGGAACTTACTGAAAGACATTCATGAGAAACAAGAAAGCACCTGGTACTTTCAGTTCAAAGATCTACATCTGTACTTCCAGTAGTATATGCGCTACTCTCCTCGGAAAACAAGATATGTCCAGACATTGCTATCTCTGCTTCTGCCTTCAATGGCAATGCCACCGGTGACTATCTCACACAATGAACTCCATCACCACACGGACAGAGAAGAGGAAGCTCTAAGTTCTGTTATAACTGCTAGAAATGCTCATGTTTTCTCCTGTTTCAAAGAATGATTCATTACCAAATAGAAATTATAGGCCAGTCCTCTTTGAAAACACCGTATTTTCTGAGTTTCCCAGGGAATTACCAGGAAACGAAGTAGGAAACCACTGTAAACGGTGAAGTCACATATATTTCTTTTAGTGTGTCAGGTAAAGCACTCTACACAGGAGACTCTATCGTTCTTGAAACCAGTGTTTGCTCTTTAGTATATTGTATAAACTAGAAAGTTCACTGAAGCATACAATGAAGCAGAACAACAACGGAACAGCAAAGTCCTAATTCCATCTGTTGAAATCGATGGATAATATGTATATGTTGGCTAGAATGTTCAATGTACATTGCTTCTATCCGGTTGAAAACTGTTGTTGGACTCTTTCGGAACATAGCTTTTCTGCGTTAACAAGTAAGGGCAACAGGAACTTACTGAAAGACATTCATGAGAAACAAGAAAGCACCTGGTACTTTCAGTTCAAAGATCTACATCTGTACTTCCAGTGGTATATGCGCTACTCTCCTCGGAAAACAAGATATGTCCAGACATTGCTATCTCTGCTTCTGCCTTCAATGGCAATGCCACAGGTGAATATCTCACACAATGAACTCCATCACCACACGGACAGAGAAGAGGAAGCTCTAACTACTGTTAAAACTGCTAGAAATGCTCATGTTTTCTCCTGTTTCAAAGAATGATTCATTACCAAATAGAAATTATAGGCCAGTCCTCTTTGAAAACACCGTATTTTCTGAGTTTCCCAGGGAATTACCAGGAAACGAAGGAGGAAACCACTGTAAACGGTGAAGTCACATATATTTCTTTTAGTGTGTCAGGTAAAGCACTCTACACAGGAGACTCTATCGTTCTTGAAACCAGTGTTTGCTCTTTAGTATATTGTATAAACTAGAAAGTTCACTGAAGCATACAATGAAGCAGAACAACAACGGAACAGCAAAGTCCTAATTCCATCTGTTGAAATCGATGGATAATATGTATATGTTGGCTAGAATGTTCAATGTACATTGCTTCTATCTGGTTGAAAACTGTTGTTGGACTCTTTCGGAACATAGTTTTTCTGCGTTAACAAGTAAGGGCAACAGGAACTTACTGAAAGACATTCATGAGAAACAAGAAAGCACCTGGTACTTTCAGTTCAAAGATCTACATCTGTACTTCCAGTGGTATATGCGCTACTCTCCTCGGAAAACAAGATATGTCCAGACATTGCTATCTCTGCTTCTGCCTTCAATGGCAATGCCACAGGTGACTATCTCACACAATGAACGCCATCACCACACGGACAGAGAAGAGGAAGCTCTAACTACTGTTAAAACTGCTAGAAATGCTCATGTTTTCTCCTGTTTCAAAGAATGATTCATTACCAAATAGAAATTATAGGCCAGTCCTCTTTGAAAACACCGTATTTTCTGAGTTTCCCAGGGAATTACCAGGAAACGAAGTAGGAAACCACTGTAAACGGTGAAGTCACATATATTTCTTTTAGTGTGTCAGGTAAAGCACTCTACACAGGAGACTCTATCGTTCTTGAAACCAGTGTTTGCTCTTTAGTATATTGTATAAACTAGAAAGTTCACTGAAGCATACAATGAAGCAGAACAACAACGGAACAGCAAAGTCCTAATTCCATCTGTTGAAATCGATGGATAATATGTATATGTTGGCTAGAATGTTCAATGTACATTGCTTCTATCTGGTTGAAAACTGTTGTTGGACTCTTTCGGAACATAGTTTTTCTGCGTTAACAAGTAAGGGCAACAGGAACTTACTGAAAGACATTCATGAGAAACAAGAAAGCACCTGGTACTTTCAGTTCAAAGATCTACATCTGTACTTCCAGTGGTATATGCGCTACTCTCCTCGGAAAACAAGATATGTCCAGACATTGCTATCTCTGCTTCTGCCTTCAATGGCAATGCCACCGGTGACTATCTCACACAATGAACTCCATCCCCACACGGACAGAGAAGAGGAAGCTCTAACTACTGTTAAAACTGCTAGAAATGCTCATGTTTTCTCCTGTTTCAAAGAATGATTCATTACCAAATAGAAATTATAGGCCAGTCCTCTTTGAAAACACCGTATTTTCTGAGTTTCCCAGGGAATTACCAGGAAACGAAGTAGGAAACCACTGTAAACGGTGAAGTCACATATATTTCTTTTAGTGTGTCAGGTAAAGCACTCTACACAGGAGACTCTATCGTTCTTGAAACCAGTGTTTGCTCTTTAGTATATTGTATAAACTAGAAAGTTCACTGAAGCATACAATGAAGCAGAACAACAACGGAACAGCAAAGTCCTAATTCCATCTGTTGAAATCGATGGATAATATGTATATGTTGGCTAGAATGTTCAATGTACATTGCTTCTATCTGGTTGAAAACTGTTGTTGGACTCTTTCGGAACATAGTTTTTCTGCGTTAACAAGTAAGGGCAACAGGAACTTACTGAAAGACATTCATGAGAAACAAGAAAGCACCTGGTACTTTCAGTTCAAAGATCTACATCTATACTTCCAGTGGTATATGCGCTACTCTCCTCGGAAAACAAGATATGTCCAGACATTGCTATCTCTGCTTCTGCCTTCAATGGCAATGCCACCGGTGACTATCTCACACAATGAACTCCATCCCCACACGGACAGAGAAGAGGAAGCTCTAAGTTCTGTTATAACTGCTAGAAATGCTCATGTTTTCTCCTGTTTCAAAGAATGATTCATTACCAAATAGAAATTATAGGCCAGTCCTCTTTGAAAACACCGTATTTTCTGAGTTTCACAGGGAATTACCAGGAAACGAAGTAGGAAACCACTGTAAACGGTGAAGTCACATATATTTCTTTTAGTGTGTCAGGTAAAGCACTCTACACAGGAGACTCTATCGTTCTTGAAACCAGTGTTTGCTCTTTAGTATATTGTATAAACTAGAAAGTTCACTGAAGCATACAATGAAGCAGAACAACAACGGAACAGCAAAGTCCTAATTCCATCTGTTGAAATCGATGGATAATATGTATATGTTGGCTAGAATGTTCAATGTACATTGCTTCTATCCGGTTGAAAACTGTTGTTGGACTCTTTCGGAACATAGTTTTTCTGCGTTAACAAGTAAGGGCCACAGGAACTTACTGAAAGACATTCATGAGAAACAAGAAAGCACCTGGTACTTTCAGTTCAAAGATCTACATCTATACTTCCAGTGGTATATGCGCTACTCTCCTCGGAAAACAAGATATGTCCAGACATTGCTATCTCTGCTTCTGCCTTCAATGGCAATGCCACAGGTGACTATCTCACACAATGAACTCCATCACCACACGGACAGAGAAGAGGAAGCTCTAACTACTGTTATAACTGCTAGAAATGCTCATGTTTTCTCCTGTTTCAAAGAATGATTCATTACCAAATAGAAATTATAGGCCAGTCCTCTTTGAAAACACCGTATTTTCTGAGTTTCACAGGGAATTACCAGGAAACGAAGTAGGAAACCACTGTAAACGGTGAAGTCACATATATTTCTTTTAGTGTGTCAGGTAAAGCACTCTACACAGGAGACTCTATCGTTCTTGAAACCAGTGTTTGCTCTTTAGTATATTGTATAAACTAGAAAGTTCACTGAAGCATACAATGAAGCAGAACAACAACGGAACAGCAAAGTCCTAATTCCATCTGTTGAAATCGATGGATAATATGTATATGTTGGCTAGAATGTTCAATGTACATTGCTTCTATCCGGTTGAAAACTGTTGTTGGACTCTTTCGGAACATAGTTTTTCTGCGTTAACAAGTAAGGGCAACAGGAACTTACTGAAAGACATTCATGAGAAACAAGAAAGCACCTGGTACTTTCAGTTCAAAGATCTACATCTGTACTTCCAGTGGTATATGCGCTACTCTCCTCGGAAAACAAGATATGTCCAGACATTGCTATCTCTGCTTCTGCCTTCAATGGCAATGCCACAGGTGAATATCTCACACAATGAACTCCATCACCACACGGACAGAGAAGAGGAAGCTCTAACTACTGTTAAAACTGCTAGAAATGCTCATGTTTTCTCCTGTTTCAAAGAATGATTCATTACCAAATAGAAATTATAGGCCAGTCCTCTTTGAAAACACCGTATTTTCTGAGTTTCCCAGGGAATTACCAGGAAACGAAGTAGGAAACCACTGTAAACGGTGAAGTCACATATATTTCTTTTAGTGTGTCAGGTAAAGCACTCTACACAGGAGACTCTATCGTTCTTGAAACCAGTGTTTGCTCTTTAGTATATTGTATAAACTAGAAAGTTCACTGAAGCATACAATGAAGCAGAACAACAACGGAACAGCAAAGTCCTAATTCCATCTGTTGAAATCGATGGATAATATGTATATGTTGGCTAGAATGTTCAATGTACATTGCTTCTATCTGGTTGAAAACTGTTGTTGGACTCTTTCGGAACATAGTTTTTCTGCGTTAACAAGTAAGGGCAACAGGAACTTACTGAAAGACATTCATGAGAAACAAGAAAGCACCTGGTACTTTCAGTTCAAAGATCTACATCTGTACTTCCAGTGGTATATGCGCTACTCTCCTCGGAAAACAAGATATGTCCAGACATTGCTATCTCTGCTTCTGCCTTCAATGGCAATGCCACAGGTGAATATCTCACACAATGAACTCCATCACCACACGGACAGAGAAGAGGAAGCTCTAACTACTGTTAAAACTGCTAGAAATGCTCATGATTTCTCCTGTTTCAAAGAATGATTCATTACCAAATAGAAATTATAGGCCAGTCCTCTTTGAAAACACCGTATTTTCTGAGTTTCCCAGGGAATTACCAGGAAACGAAGGAGGAAACCACTGTAAACGGTGAAGTCACATATATTTCTTTTAGTGTGTCAGGTAAAGCACTCTACACAGGAGACTCTATCGTTCTTGAAACCAGTGTTTGCTCTTTAGTATATTGTATAAACTAGAAAGTTCACTGAAGCATACAATGAAGCAGAACAACAACGGAACAGCAAAGTCCTAATTCCATCTGTTGAAATCGATGGATAATATGTATATGTTGGCTAGAATGTTCAATGTACATTGCTTCTATCTGGTTGAAAACTGTTGTTGGACTCTTTCGGAACATAGTTTTTCTGCGTTAACAAGTAAGGGCAACAGGAACTTACTGAAAGACATTCATGAGAAACAAGAAAGCACCTGGTACTTTCAGTTCAAAGATCTACATCTATACTTCCAGTGGTATATGCGCTACTCTCCTCGGAAAACAAGATATGTCCAGACATTGCTATCTCTGCTTCTGCCTTCAATGGCAATGCCACCGGTGACTATCTCACACAATGAACTCCATCCCCACACGGACAGAGAAGAGGAAGCTCTAAGTTCTGTTATAACTGCTAGAAATGCTCATGTTTTCTCCTGTTTCAAAGAATGATTCATTACCAAATAGAAATTATAGGCCAGTCCTCTTTGAAAACACCGTATTTTCTGAGTTTCACAGGGAATTACCAGGAAACGAAGTAGGAAACCACTGTAAACGGTGAAGTCACATATATTTCTTTTAGTGTGTCAGGTAAAGCACTCTACACAGGAGACTCTATCGTTCTTGAAACCAGTGTTTGCTCTTTAGTATATTGTATAAACTAGAAAGTTCACTGAAGCATACAATGAAGCAGAACAACAACGGAACAGCAAAGTCCTAATTCCATCTGTTGAAATCGATGGATAATATGTATATGTTGGCTAGAATGTTCAATGTACATTGCTTCTATCCGGTTGAAAACTGTTGTTGGACTCTTTCGGAACATAGTTTTTCTGCGTTAACAAGTAAGGGCCACAGGAACTTACTGAAAGACATTCATGAGAAACAAGAAAGCACCTGGTACTTTCAGTTCAAAGATCTACATCTATACTTCCAGTGGTATATGCGCTACTCTCCTCGGAAAACAAGATATGTCCAGACATTGCTATCTCTGCTTCTGCCTTCAATGGCAATGCCACAGGTGACTATCTCACACAATGAACTCCATCACCACACGGACAGAGAAGAGGAAGCTCTAACTACTGTTATAACTGCTAGAAATGCTCATGTTTTCTCCTGTTTCAAAGAATGATTCATTACCAAATAGAAATTATAGGCCAGTCCTCTTTGAAAACACCGTATTTTCTGAGTTTCACAGGGAATTACCAGGAAACGAAGTAGGAAACCACTGTAAACGGTGAAGTCACATATATTTCTTTTAGTGTGTCAGGTAAAGCACTCTACACAGGAGACTCTATCGTTCTTGAAACCAGTGTTTGCTCTTTAGTATATTGTATAAACTAGAAAGTTCACTGAAGCATACAATGAAGCAGAACAACAACGGAACAGCAAAGTCCTAATTCCATCTGTTGAAATCGATGGATAATATGTATATGTTGGCTAGAATGTTCAATGTACATTGCTTCTATCCGGTTGAAAACTGTTGTTGGACTCTTTCGGAACATAGTTTTTCTGCGTTAACAAGTAAGGGCAACAGGAACTTACTGAAAGACATTCATGAGAAACAAGAAAGCACCTGGTACTTTCAGTTCAAAGATCTACATCTGTACTTCCAGTGGTATATGCGCTACTCTCCTCGGAAAACAAGATATGTCCAGACATTGCTATCTCTGCTTCTGCCTTCAATGGCAATGCCACAGGTGAATATCTCACACAATGAACTCCATCACCACACGGACAGAGAAGAGGAAGCTCTAACTACTGTTAAAACTGCTAGAAATGCTCATGTTTTCTCCTGTTTCAAAGAATGATTCATTACCAAATAGAAATTATAGGCCAGTCCTCTTTGAAAACACCGTATTTTCTGAGTTTCCCAGGGAATTACCAGGAAACGAAGTAGGAAACCACTGTAAACGGTGAAGTCACATATATTTCTTTTAGTGTGTCAGGTAAAGCACTCTACACAGGAGACTCTATCGTTCTTGAAACCAGTGTTTGCTCTTTAGTATATTGTATAAACTAGAAAGTTCACTGAAGCATACAATGAAGCAGAACAACAACGGAACAGCAAAGTCCTAATTCCATCTGTTGAAATCGATGGATAATATGTATATGTTGGCTAGAATGTTCAATGTACATTGCTTCTATCTGGTTGAAAACTGTTGTTGGACTCTTTCGGAACATAGTTTTTCTGCGTTAACAAGTAAGGGCAACAGGAACTTACTGAAAGACATTCATGAGAAACAAGAAAGCACCTGGTACTTTCAGTTCAAAGATCTACATCTGTACTTCCAGTGGTATATGCGCTACTCTCCTCGGAAAACAAGATATGTCCAGACATTGCTATCTCTGCTTCTGCCTTCAATGGCAATGCCACAGGTGAATATCTCACACAATGAACTCCATCACCACACGGACAGAGAAGAGGAAGCTCTAACTACTGTTAAAACTGCTAGAAATGCTCATGATTTCTCCTGTTTCAAAGAATGATTCATTACCAAATAGAAATTATAGGCCAGTCCTCTTTGAAAACACCGTATTTTCTGAGTTTCCCAGGGAATTACCAGGAAACGAAGGAGGAAACCACTGTAAACGGTGAAGTCACATATATTTCTTTTAGTGTGTCAGGTAAAGCACTCTACACAGGAGACTCTATCGTTCTTGAAACCAGTGTTTGCTCTTTAGTATATTGTATAAACTAGAAAGTTCACTGAAGCATACAATGAAGCAGAACAACAACGGAACAGCAAAGTCCTAATTCCATCTGTTGAAATCGATGGATAATATGTATATGTTGGCTAGAATGTTCAATGTACATTGCTTCTATCTGGTTGAAAACTGTTGTTGGACTCTTTCGGAACATAGTTTTTCTGCGTTAACAAGTAAGGGCAACAGGAACTTACTGAAAGACATTCATGAGAAACAAGAAAGCACCTGGTACTTTCAGTTCAAAGATCTACATCTGTACTTCCAGTGGTATATGCGCTACTCTCCTCGGAAAACAAGATATGTCCAGACATTGCTATCTCTGCTTCTGCCTTCAATGGCAATGCCACAGGTGACTATCTCACACAATGAACTCCATCACCACACGGACAGAGAAGAGGAAGCTCTAACTACTGTTATAACTGCTAGAAATGCTCATGTTTTCTCCTGTTTCAAAGAATGATTCATTACCAAATAGAAATTATAGGCCAGTCCTCTTTGAAAACACCGTATTTTCTGAGTTTCCCAGGGAATTACCAGGAAACGAAGTAGGAAACCACTGTAAACGGTGAAGTCACATATATTTCTTTTAGTGTGTCAGGTAAAGCACTCTACACAGGAGACTCTATCGTTCTTGAAACCAGTGTTTGCTCTTTAGTATATTGTATAAACTAGAAAGTTCACTGAAGCATACAATGAAGCAGAACAACAACGGAACAGCAAAGTCCTAATTCCATCTGTTGAAATCGATGGATAATATGTATATGTTGGCTAGAATGTTCAATGTACATTGCTTCTATCTGGTTGAAAACTGTTGTTGGACTCTTTCGGAACATAGTTTTTCTGCGTTAACAAGTAAGGGCAACAGGAACTTACTGAAAGACATTCATGAGAAACAAGAAAGCACCTGGTACTTTCAGTTCAAAGATCTACATCTGTACTTCCAGTAGTATATGCGCTACTCTCCTCGGAAAACAAGATATGTCCAGACATTGCTATCTCTGCTTCTGCCTTCAATGGCAATGCCACCGGTGACTATCTCACACAATGAACTCCATCACCACACGGACAGAGAAGAGGAAGCTCTAACTACTGTTATAACTGCTAGAAATGCTCATGTTTTCTCCTGTTTCAAAGAATGATTCATTACCAAATAGAAATTATAGGCCAGTCCTCTTTGAAAACACCGTATTTTCTGAGTTTCCCAGGGAATTACCAGGAAACGAAGTAGGAAACCACTGTAAACGGTGAAGTCACATATATTTCTTTTAGTGTGTCAGGTAAAGCACTCTACACAGGAGACTCTATCGTTCTTGAAACCAGTGTTTGCTCTTTAGTATATTGTATAAACTAGAAAGTTCACTGAAGCATACAATGAAGCAGAACAACAACGGAACAGCAAAGTCCTAATTCCATCTGTTGAAATCGATGGATAATATGTATATGTTGGCTAGAATGTTCAATGTACATTGCTTCTATCTGGTTGAAAACTGTTGTTGGACTCTTTCGGAACATAGCTTTTCTGCGTTAACAAGTAAGGGCAACAGGAACTTACTGAAAGACATTCATGAGAAACAAGAAAGCACCTGGTACTTTCAGTTCAAAGATCTACATCTATACTTCCAGTGGTATATGCGCTACTCTCCTCGGAAAACAAGATATGTCCAGACATTGCTATCTCTGCTTCTGCCTTCAATGGCAATGCCACAGGTGAATATCTCACACAATGAACTCCATCACCACACGGACAGAGAAGAGGAAGCTCTAAGTTCTGTTATAACTGCTAGAAATGCTCATGTTTTCTCCTGTTTCAAAGAATGATTCATTACCAAATAGAAATTATAGGCCAGTCCTCTTTGAAAACACCGTATTTTCTGAGTTTCCCAGGGAAGTACCAGGAAACGAAGTAGGAAACCACTGTAAACGGTGAAGTCACATATATTTCTTTTAGTGTGTCAGGTAAAGCACTCTACACAGGAGACTCTATCGTTCTTGAAACCAGTGTTTGCTCTTTAGTATATTGTATAAACTAGAAAGTTCACTGAAGCATACAATGAAGCAGAACAACAACGGAACAGCAAAGTCCTAATTCCATCTGTTGAAATCGATGGATAATATGTATATGTTGGCTAGAATGTTCAATGTACATTGCTTCTATCTGGTTGAAAACTGTTGTTGGACTCTTTCGGAACATAGTTTTTCTGCGTTAACAAGTAAGGGCAACAGGAACTTACTGAAAGACATTCATGAGAAACAAGAAAGCACCTGGTACTTTCAGTTCAAAGATCTACATCTGTACTTCCAGTAGTATATGCGCTACTCTCCTCGGAAAACAAGATATGTCCAGACATTGCTATCTCTGCTTCTGCCTTCAATGGCAATGCCACAGGTGACTATCTCACACAATGAACTCCATCACCACACGGACAGAGAAGAGGAAGCTCTAACTACTGTTATAACTGCTAGAAATGCTCATGTTTTCTCCTGTTTCAAAGAATGATTCATTACCAAATAGAAATTATAGGCCAGTCCTCTTTGAAAACACCGTATTTTCTGAGTTTCACAGGGAATTACCAGGAAACGAAGTAGGAAACCACTGTAAACGGTGAAGTCACATATATTTCTTTTAGTGTGTCAGGTAAAGCACTCTACACAGGAGACTCTATCGTTCTTGAAACCAGTGTTTGCTCTTTAGTATATTGTATAAACTAGAAAGTTCACTGAAGCATACAATGAAGCAGAACAACAACGGAACAGCAAAGTCCTAATTCCATCTGTTGAAATCGATGGATAATATGTATATGTTGGCTAGAATGTTCAATGTACATTGCTTCTATCCGGTTGAAAACTGTTGTTGGACTCTTTCGGAACATAGTTTTTCTGCGTTAACAAGTAAGGGCAACAGGAACTTACTGAAAGACATTCATGAGAAACAAGAAAGCACCTGGTACTTTCAGTTCAAAGATCTACATCTATACTTCCAGTGGTATATGCGCTACTCTCCTCGGAAAACAAGATATGTCCAGACATTGCTATCTCTGCTTCTGCCTTCAATGGCAATGCCACCGGTGACTATCTCACACAATGAACTCCATCCCCACACGGACAGAGAAGAGGAAGCTCTAAGTTCTGTTATAACTGCTAGAAATGCTCATGTTTTCTCCTGTTTCAAAGAATGATTCATTACCAAATAGAAATTATAGGCCAGTCCTCTTTGAAAACACCGTATTTTCTGAGTTTCACAGGGAATTACCAGGAAACGAAGTAGGAAACCACTGTAAACGGTGAAGTCACATATATTTCTTTTAGTGTGTCAGGTAAAGCACTCTACACAGGAGACTCTATCGTTCTTGAAACCAGTGTTTGCTCTTTAGTATATTGTATAAACTAGAAAGTTCACTGAAGCATACAATGAAGCAGAACAACAACGGAACAGCAAAGTCCTAATTCCATCTGTTGAAATCGATGGATAATATGTATATGTTGGCTAGAATGTTCAATGTACATTGCTTCTATCCGGTTGAAAACTGTTGTTGGACTCTTTCGGAACATAGTTTTTCTGCGTTAACAAGTAAGGGCCACAGGAACTTACTGAAAGACATTCATGAGAAACAAGAAAGCACCTGGTACTTTCAGTTCAAAGATCTACATCTATACTTCCAGTGGTATATGCGCTACTCTCCTCGGAAAACAAGATATGTCCAGACATTGCTATCTCTGCTTCTGCCTTCAATGGCAATGCCACAGGTGACTATCTCACACAATGAACTCCATCACCACACGGACAGAGAAGAGGAAGCTCTAACTACTGTTATAACTGCTAGAAATGCTCATGTTTTCTCCTGTTTCAAAGAATGATTCATTACCAAATAGAAATTATAGGCCAGTCCTCTTTGAAAACACCGTATTTTCTGAGTTTCACAGGGAATTACCAGGAAACGAAGTAGGAAACCACTGTAAACGGTGAAGTCACATATATTTCTTTTAGTGTGTCAGGTAAAGCACTCTACACAGGAGACTCTATCGTTCTTGAAACCAGTGTTTGCTCTTTAGTATATTGTATAAACTAGAAAGTTCACTGAAGCATACAATGAAGCAGAACAACAACGGAACAGCAAAGTCCTAATTCCATCTGTTGAAATCGATGGATAATATGTATATGTTGGCTAGAATGTTCAATGTACATTGCTTCTATCCGGTTGAAAACTGTTGTTGGACTCTTTCGGAACATAGTTTTTCTGCGTTAACAAGTAAGGGCAACAGGAACTTACTGAAAGACATTCATGAGAAACAAGAAAGCACCTGGTACTTTCAGTTCAAAGATCTACATCTGTACTTCCAGTGGTATATGCGCTACTCTCCTCGGAAAACAAGATATGTCCAGACATTGCTATCTCTGCTTCTGCCTTCAATGGCAATGCCACAGGTGAATATCTCACACAATGAACTCCATCACCACACGGACAGAGAAGAGGAAGCTCTAACTACTGTTAAAACTGCTAGAAATGCTCATGTTTTCTCCTGTTTCAAAGAATGATTCATTACCAAATAGAAATTATAGGCCAGTCCTCTTTGAAAACACCGTATTTTCTGAGTTTCCCAGGGAATTACCAGGAAACGAAGTAGGAAACCACTGTAAACGGTGAAGTCACATATATTTCTTTTAGTGTGTCAGGTAAAGCACTCTACACAGGAGACTCTATCGTTCTTGAAACCAGTGTTTGCTCTTTAGTATATTGTATAAACTAGAAAGTTCACTGAAGCATACAATGAAGCAGAACAACAACGGAACAGCAAAGTCCTAATTCCATCTGTTGAAATCGATGGATAATATGTATATGTTGGCTAGAATGTTCAATGTACATTGCTTCTATCTGGTTGAAAACTGTTGTTGGACTCTTTCGGAACATAGTTTTTCTGCGTTAACAAGTAAGGGCAACAGGAACTTACTGAAAGACATTCATGAGAAACAAGAAAGCACCTGGTACTTTCAGTTCAAAGATCTACATCTGTACTTCCAGTGGTATATGCGCTACTCTCCTCGGAAAACAAGATATGTCCAGACATTGCTATCTCTGCTTCTGCCTTCAATGGCAATGCCACAGGTGAATATCTCACACAATGAACTCCATCACCACACGGACAGAGAAGAGGAAGCTCTAACTACTGTTAAAACTGCTAGAAATGCTCATGATTTCTCCTGTTTCAAAGAATGATTCATTACCAAATAGAAATTATAGGCCAGTCCTCTTTGAAAACACCGTATTTTCTGAGTTTCCCAGGGAATTACCAGGAAACGAAGGAGGAAACCACTGTAAACGGTGAAGTCACATATATTTCTTTTAGTGTGTCAGGTAAAGCACTCTACACAGGAGACTCTATCGTTCTTGAAACCAGTGTTTGCTCTTTAGTATATTGTATAAACTAGAAAGTTCACTGAAGCATACAATGAAGCAGAACAACAACGGAACAGCAAAGTCCTAATTCCATCTGTTGAAATCGATGGATAATATGTATATGTTGGCTAGAATGTTCAATGTACATTGCTTCTATCTGGTTGAAAACTGTTGTTGGACTCTTTCGGAACATAGTTTTTCTGCGTTAACAAGTAAGGGCAACAGGAACTTACTGAAAGACATTCATGAGAAACAAGAAAGCACCTGGTACTTTCAGTTCAAAGATCTACATCTGTACTTCCAGTGGTATATGCGCTACTCTCCTCGGAAAACAAGATATGTCCAGACATTGCTATCTCTGCTTCTGCCTTCAATGGCAATGCCACAGGTGACTATCTCACACAATGAACTCCATCACCACACGGACAGAGAAGAGGAAGCTCTAACTACTGTTATAACTGCTAGAAATGCTCATGTTTTCTCCTGTTTCAAAGAATGATTCATTACCAAATAGAAATTATAGGCCAGTCCTCTTTGAAAACACCGTATTTTCTGAGTTTCCCAGGGAATTACCAGGAAACGAAGTAGGAAACCACTGTAAACGGTGAAGTCACATATATTTCTTTTAGTGTGTCAGGTAAAGCACTCTACACAGGAGACTCTATCGTTCTTGAAACCAGTGTTTGCTCTTTAGTATATTGTATAAACTAGAAAGTTCACTGAAGCATACAATGAAGCAGAACAACAACGGAACAGCAAAGTCCTAATTCCATCTGTTGAAATCGATGGATAATATGTATATGTTGGCTAGAATGTTCAATGTACATTGCTTCTATCTGGTTGAAAACTGTTGTTGGACTCTTTCGGAACATAGTTTTTCTGCGTTAACAAGTAAGGGCAACAGGAACTTACTGAAAGACATTCATGAGAAACAAGAAAGCACCTGGTACTTTCAGTTCAAAGATCTACATCTGTACTTCCAGTAGTATATGCGCTACTCTCCTCGGAAAACAAGATATGTCCAGACATTGCTATCTCTGCTTCTGCCTTCAATGGCAATGCCACCGGTGACTATCTCACACAATGAACTCCATCACCACACGGACAGAGAAGAGGAAGCTCTAACTACTGTTATAACTGCTAGAAATGCTCATGTTTTCTCCTGTTTCAAAGAATGATTCATTACCAAATAGAAATTATAGGCCAGTCCTCTTTGAAAACACCGTATTTTCTGAGTTTCCCAGGGAATTACCAGGAAACGAAGTAGGAAACCACTGTAAACGGTGAAGTCACATATATTTCTTTTAGTGTGTCAGGTAAAGCACTCTACACAGGAGACTCTATCGTTCTTGAAACCAGTGTTTGCTCTTTAGTATATTGTATAAACTAGAAAGTTCACTGAAGCATACAATGAAGCAGAACAACAACGGAACAGCAAAGTCCTAATTCCATCTGTTGAAATCGATGGATAATATGTATATGTTGGCTAGAATGTTCAATGTACATTGCTTCTATCTGGTTGAAAACTGTTGTTGGACTCTTTCGGAACATAGCTTTTCTGCGTTAACAAGTAAGGGCAACAGGAACTTACTGAAAGACATTCATGAGAAACAAGAAAGCACCTGGTACTTTCAGTTCAAAGATCTACATCTATACTTCCAGTGGTATATGCGCTACTCTCCTCGGAAAACAAGATATGTCCAGACATTGCTATCTCTGCTTCTGCCTTCAATGGCAATGCCACAGGTGAATATCTCACACAATGAACTCCATCACCACACGGACAGAGAAGAGGAAGCTCTAAGTTCTGTTATAACTGCTAGAAATGCTCATGTTTTCTCCTGTTTCAAAGAATGATTCATTACCAAATAGAAATTATAGGCCAGTCCTCTTTGAAAACACCGTATTTTCTGAGTTTCCCAGGGAAGTACCAGGAAACGAAGTAGGAAACCACTGTAAACGGTGAAGTCACATATATTTCTTTTAGTGTGTCAGGTAAAGCACTCTACACAGGAGACTCTATCGTTCTTGAAACCAGTGTTTGCTCTTTAGTATATTGTATAAACTAGAAAGTTCACTGAAGCATACAATGAAGCAGAACAACAACGGAACAGCAAAGTCCTAATTCCATCTGTTGAAATCGATGGATAATATGTATATGTTGGCTAGAATGTTCAATGTACATTGCTTCTATCTGGTTGAAAACTGTTGTTGGACTCTTTCGGAACATAGTTTTTCTGCGTTAACAAGTAAGGGCAACAGGAACTTACTGAAAGACATTCATGAGAAACAAGAAAGCACCTGGTACTTTCAGTTCAAAGATCTACATCTGTACTTCCAGTAGTATATGCGCTACTCTCCTCGGAAAACAAGATATGTCCAGACATTGCTATCTCTGCTTCTGCCTTCAATGGCAATGCCACAGGTGACTATCTCACACAATGAACTCCATCACCACACGGACAGAGAAGAGGAAGCTCTAACTACTGTTATAACTGCTAGAAATGCTCATGTTTTCTCCTGTTTCAAAGAATGATTCATTACCAAATAGAAATTATAGGCCAGTCCTCTTTGAAAACACCGTATTTTCTGAGTTTCACAGGGAATTACCAGGAAACGAAGTAGGAAACCACTGTAAACGGTGAAGTCACATATATTTCTTTTAGTGTGTCAGGTAAAGCACTCTACACAGGAGACTCTATCGTTCTTGAAACCAGTGTTTGCTCTTTAGTATATTGTATAAACTAGAAAGTTCACTGAAGCATACAATGAAGCAGAACAACAACGGAACAGCAAAGTCCTAATTCCATCTGTTGAAATCGATGGATAATATGTATATGTTGGCTAGAATGTTCAATGTACATTGCTTCTATCCGGTTGAAAACTGTTGTTGGACTCTTTCGGAACATAGTTTTTCTGCGTTAACAAGTAAGGGCAACAGGAACTTACTGAAAGACATTCATGAGAAACAAGAAAGCACCTGGTACTTTCAGTTCAAAGATCTACATCTATACTTCCAGTGGTATATGCGCTACTCTCCTCGGAAAACAAGATATGTCCAGACATTGCTATCTCTGCTTCTGCCTTCAATGGCAATGCCACAGGTGACTATCTCACACAATGAACTCCATCACCACACGGACAGAGAAGAGGAAGCTCTAACTACTGTTATAACTGCTAGAAATGCTCATGTTTTCTCCTGTTTCAAAGAATGATTCATTACCAAATAGAAATTATAGGCCAGTCCTCTTTGAAAACACCGTATTTTCTGAGTTTCCCAGGGAATTACCAGGAAACGAAGTAGGAAACCACTGTAAACGGTGAAGTCACATATATTTCTTTTAGTGTGTCAGGTAAAGCACTCTACACAGGAGACTCTATCGTTCTTGAAACCAGTGTTTGCTCTTTAGTATATTGTATAAACTAGAAAGTTCACTGAAGCATACAATGAAGCAGAACAACAACGGAACAGCAAAGTCCTAATTCCATCTGTTGAAATCGATGGATAATATGTATATGTTGGCTAGAATGTTCAATGTACATTGCTTCTATCTGGTTGAAAACTGTTGTTGGACTCTTTCGGAACATAGTTTTTCTGCGTTAACAAGTAAGGGCAACAGGAACTTACTGAAAGACATTCATGAGAAACAAGAAAGCACCTGGTACTTTCAGTTCAAAGATCTACATCTGTACTTCCAGTAGTATATGCGCTACTCTCCTCGGAAAACAAGATATGTCCAGACATTGCTATCTCTGCTTCTGCCTTCAATGGCAATGCCACCGGTGACTATCTCACACAATGAACTCCATCACCACACGGACAGAGAAGAGGAAGCTCTAACTACTGTTATAACTGCTAGAAATGCTCATGTTTTCTCCTGTTTCAAAGAATGATTCATTACCAAATAGAAATTATAGGCCAGTCCTCTTTGAAAACACCGTATTTTCTGAGTTTCCCAGGGAATTACCAGGAAACGAAGTAGGAAACCACTGTAAACGGTGAAGTCACATATATTTCTTTTAGTGTGTCAGGTAAAGCACTCTACACAGGAGACTCTATCGTTCTTGAAACCAGTGTTTGCTCTTTAGTATATTGTATAAACTAGAAAGTTCACTGAAGCATACAATGAAGCAGAACAACAACGGAACAGCAAAGTCCTAATTCCATCTGTTGAAATCGATGGATAATATGTATATGTTGGCTAGAATGTTCAATGTACATTGCTTCTATCTGGTTGAAAACTGTTGTTGGACTCTTTCGGAACATAGCTTTTCTGCGTTAACAAGTAAGGGCAACAGGAACTTACTGAAAGACATTCATGAGAAACAAGAAAGCACCTGGTACTTTCAGTTCAAAGATCTACATCTATACTTCCAGTGGTATATGCGCTACTCTCCTCGGAAAACAAGATATGTCCAGACATTGCTATCTCTGCTTCTGCCTTCAATGGCAATGCCACAGGTGAATATCTCACACAATGAACTCCATCACCACACGGACAGAGAAGAGGAAGCTCTAAGTTCTGTTATAACTGCTAGAAATGCTCATGTTTTCTCCTGTTTCAAAGAATGATTCATTACCAAATAGAAATTATAGGCCAGTCCTCTTTGAAAACACCGTATTTTCTGAGTTTCCCAGGGAAGTACCAGGAAACGAAGTAGGAAACCACTGTAAACGGTGAAGTCACATATATTTCTTTTAGTGTGTCAGGTAAAGCACTCTACACAGGAGACTCTATCGTTCTTGAAACCAGTGTTTGCTCTTTAGTATATTGTATAAACTAGAAAGTTCACTGAAGCATACAATGAAGCAGAACAACAACGGAACAGCAAAGTCCTAATTCCATCTGTTGAAATCGATGGATAATATGTATATGTTGGCTAGAATGTTCAATGTACATTGCTTCTATCTGGTTGAAAACTGTTGTTGGACTCTTTCGGAACATAGTTTTTCTGCGTTAACAAGTAAGGGCAACAGGAACTTACTGAAAGACATTCATGAGAAACAAGAAAGCACCTGGTACTTTCAGTTCAAAGATCTACATCTGTACTTCCAGTAGTATATGCGCTACTCTCCTCGGAAAACAAGATATGTCCAGACATTGCTATCTCTGCTTCTGCCTTCAATGGCAATGCCACAGGTGACTATCTCACACAATGAACTCCATCACCACACGGACAGAGAAGAGGAAGCTCTAACTACTGTTATAACTGCTAGAAATGCTCATGTTTTCTCCTGTTTCAAAGAATGATTCATTACCAAATAGAAATTATAGGCCAGTCCTCTTTGAAAACACCGTATTTTCTGAGTTTCACAGGGAATTACCAGGAAACGAAGTAGGAAACCACTGTAAACGGTGAAGTCACATATATTTCTTTTAGTGTGTCAGGTAAAGCACTCTACACAGGAGACTCTATCGTTCTTGAAACCAGTGTTTGCTCTTTAGTATATTGTATAAACTAGAAAGTTCACTGAAGCATACAATGAAGCAGAACAACAACGGAACAGCAAAGTCCTAATTCCATCTGTTGAAATCGATGGATAATATGTATATGTTGGCTAGAATGTTCAATGTACATTGCTTCTATCCGGTTGAAAACTGTTGTTGGACTCTTTCGGAACATAGTTTTTCTGCGTTAACAAGTAAGGGCAACAGGAACTTACTGAAAGACATTCATGAGAAACAAGAAAGCACCTGGTACTTTCAGTTCAAAGATCTACATCTATACTTCCAGTGGTATATGCGCTACTCTCCTCGGAAAACAAGATATGTCCAGACATTGCTATCTCTGCTTCTGCCTTCAATGGCAATGCCACAGGTGACTATCTCACACAATGAACTCCATCACCACACTGACAGAGAAGAGGAAGCTCTAACTACTGTTATAACTGCTAGAAATGCTCATGTTTTCTCCTGTTTCAAAGAATGATTCATTACCAAATAGAAATTATAGGCCAGTCCTCTTTGAAAACACCGTATTTTCTGAGTTTCACAGGGAATTACCAGGAAACGAAGTAGGAAACCACTGTAAACGGTGAAGTCACATATATTTCTTTTAGTGTGTCAGGTAAAGCACTCTACACAGGAGACTCTATCGTTCTTGAAACCAGTGTTTGCTCTTTAGTATATTGTATAAACTAGAAAGTTCACTGAAGCATACAATGAAGCAGAACAACAACGGAACAGCAAAGTCCTAATTCCATCTGTTGAAATCGATGGATAATATGTATATGTTGGCTAGAATGTTCAATGTACATTGCTTCTATCCGGTTGAAAACTGTTGTTGGACTCTTTCGGAACATAGTTTTTCTGCGTTAACAAGTAAGGGCAACAGGAACTTACTGAAAGACATTCATGAGAAACAAGAAAGCACCTGGTACTTTCAGTTCAAAGATCTACATCTATACTTCCAGTGGTATATGCGCTACTCTCCTCGGAAAACAAGATATGTCCAGACATTGCTATCTCTGCTTCTGCCTTCAATGGCAATGCCACAGGTGAATATCTCACACAATGAACTCCATCACCACACGGACAGAGAAGAGGAAGCTCTAACTACTGTTAAAACTGCTAGAAATGCTCATGTTTTCTCCTGTTTCAAAGAATGATTCATTACCAAATAGAAATTATAGGCCAGTCCTCTTTGAAAACACCGTATTTTCTGAGTTTCCCAGGGAATTACCAGGAAACGAAGGAGGAAACCACTGTAAACGGTGAAGTCACATATATTTCTTTTAGTGTGTCAGGTAAAGCACTCTACACAGGAGACTCTATCGTTCTTGAAACCAGTGTTTGCTCTTTAGTATATTGTATAAACTAGAAAGTTCACTGAAGCATACAATGAAGCAGAACAACAACGGAACAGCAAAGTCCTAATTCCATCTGTTGAAATCGATGGATAATATGTATATGTTGGCTAGAATGTTCAATGTACATTGCTTCTATCTGGTTGAAAACTGTTGTTGGACTCTTTCGGAACATAGTTTTTCTGCGTTAACAAGTAAGGGCAACAGGAACTTACTGAAAGACATTCATGAGAAACAAGAAAGCACCTGGTACTTTCAGTTCAAAGATCTACATCTGTACTTCCAGTAGTATATGCGCTACTCTCCTCGGAAAACAAGATATGTCCAGACATTGCTATCTCTGCTTCTGCCTTCAATGGCAATGCCACAGGTGACTATCTCACACAATGAACGCCATCACCACACGGACAGAGAAGAGGAAGCTCTAACTACTGTTAAAACTGCTAGAAATGCTCATGTTTTCTCCTGTTTCAAAGAATGATTCATTACCAAATAGAAATTATAGGCCAGTCCTCTTTGAAAACACCGTATTTTCTGAGTTTCCCAGGGAATTACCAGGAAACGAAGTAGGAAACCACTGTAAACGGTGAAGTCACATATATTTCTTTTAGTGTGTCAGGTAAAGCACTCTACACAGGAGACTCTATCGTTCTTGAAACCAGTGTTTGCTCTTTAGTATATTGTATAAACTAGAAAGTTCACTGAAGCATACAATGAAGCAGAACAACAACGGAACAGCAAAGTCCTAATTCCATCTGTTGAAATCGATGGATAATATGTATATGTTGGCTAGAATGTTCAATGTACATTGCTTCTATCCGGTTGAAAACTGTTGTTGGACTCTTTCGGAACATAGTTTTTCTGCGTTAACAAGTAAGGGCAACAGGAACTTACTGAAAGACATTCATGAGAAACAAGAAAGCACCTGGTACTTTCAGTTCAAAGATCTACATCTATACTTCCAGTGGTATATGCGCTACTCTCCTCGGAAAACAAGATATGTCCAGACATTGCTATCTCTGCTTCTGCCTTCAATGGCAATGCCACAGGTGAATATCTCACACAATGAACTCCATCACCACACGGACAGAGAAGAGGAAGCTCTAACTACTGTTAAAACTGCTAGAAATGCTCATGTTTTCTCCTGTTTCAAAGAATGATTCATTACCAAATAGAAATTATAGGCCAGTCCTCTTTGAAAACACCGTATTTTCTGAGTTTCCCAGGGAATTACCAGGAAACGAAGGAGGAAACCACTGTAAACGGTGAAGTCACATATATTTCTTTTAGTGTGTCAGGTAAAGCACTCTACACAGGAGACTCTATCGTTCTTGAAACCAGTGTTTGCTCTTTAGTATATTGTATAAACTAGAAAGTTCACTGAAGCATACAATGAAGCAGAACAACAACGGAACAGCAAAGTCCTAATTCCATCTGTTGAAATCGATGGATAATATGTATATGTTGGCTAGAATGTTCAATGTACATTGCTTCTATCTGGTTGAAAACTGTTGTTGGACTCTTTCGGAACATAGTTTTTCTGCGTTAACAAGTAAGGGCAACAGGAACTTACTGAAAGACATTCATGAGAAACAAGAAAGCACCTGGTACTTTCAGTTCAAAGATCTACATCTGTACTTCCAGTAGTATATGCGCTACTCTCCTCGGAAAACAAGATATGTCCAGACATTGCTATCTCTGCTTCTGCCTTCAATGGCAATGCCACAGGTGACTATCTCACACAATGAACGCCATCACCACACGGACAGAGAAGAGGAAGCTCTAACTACTGTTAAAACTGCTAGAAATGCTCATGTTTTCTCCTGTTTCAAAGAATGATTCATTACCAAATAGAAATTATAGGCCAGTCCTCTTTGAAAACACCGTATTTTCTGAGTTTCCCAGGGAATTACCAGGAAACGAAGTAGGAAACCACTGTAAACGGTGAAGTCACATATATTTCTTTTAGTGTGTCAGGTAAAGCACTCTACACAGGAGACTCTATCGTTCTTGAAACCAGTGTTTGCTCTTTAGTATATTGTATAAACTAGAAAGTTCACTGAAGCATACAATGAAGCAGAACAACAACGGAACAGCAAAGTCCTAATTCCATCTGTTGAAATCGATGGATAATATGTATATGTTGGCTAGAATGTTCAATGTACATTGCTTCTATCCGGTTGAAAACTGTTGTTGGACTCTTTCGGAACATAGTTTTTCTGCGTTAACAAGTAAGGGCAACAGGAACTTACTGAAAGACATTCATGAGAAACAAGAAAGCACCTGGTACTTTCAGTTCAAAGATCTACATCTGTACTTCCAGTAGTATATGCGCTACTCTCCTCGGAAAACAAGATATGTCCAGACATTGCTATCTCTGCTTCTGCCTTCAATGGCAATGCCACAGGTGACTATCTCACACAATGAACTCCATCACCACACGGACAGAGAAGAGGAAGCTCTAACTACTGTTATAACTGCTAGAAATGCTCATGTTTTCTCCTGTTTCAAAGAATGATTCATTACCAAATAGAAATTATAGGCCAGTCCTCTTTGAAAACACCGTATTTTCTGAGTTTCACAGGGAATTACCAGGAAACGAAGTAGGAAACCACTGTAAACGGTGAAGTCACATATATTTCTTTTAGTGTGTCAGGTAAAGCACTCTACACAGGAGACTCTATCGTTCTTGAAACCAGTGTTTGCTCTTTAGTATATTGTATAAACTAGAAAGTTCACTGAAGCATACAATGAAGCAGAACAACAACGGAACAGCAAAGTCCTAATTCCATCTGTTGAAATCGATGGATAATATGTATATGTTGGCTAGAATGTTCAATGTACATTGCTTCTATCCGGTTGAAAACTGTTGTTGGACTCTTTCGGAACATAGTTTTTCTGCGTTAACAAGTAAGGGCAACAGGAACTTACTGAAAGACATTCATGAGAAACAAGAAAGCACCTGGTACTTTCAGTTCAAAGATCTACATCTATACTTCCAGTGGTATATGCGCTACTCTCCTCGGAAAACAAGATATGTCCAGACATTGCTATCTCTGCTTCTGCCTTCAATGGCAATGCCACAGGTGACTATCTCACACAATGAACTCCATCACCACACGGACAGAGAAGAGGAAGCTCTAACTACTGTTATAACTGCTAGAAATGCTCATGTTTTCTCCTGTTTCAAAGAATGATTCATTACCAAATAGAAATTATAGGCCAGTCCTCTTTGAAAACACCGTATTTTCTGAGTTTCCCAGGGAATTACCAGGAAACGAAGTAGGAAACCACTGTAAACGGTGAAGTCACATATATTTCTTTTAGTGTGTCAGGTAAAGCACTCTACACAGGAGACTCTATCGTTCTTGAAACCAGTGTTTGCTCTTTAGTATATTGTATAAACTAGAAAGTTCACTGAAGCATACAATGAAGCAGAACAACAACGGAACAGCAAAGTCCTAATTCCATCTGTTGAAATCGATGGATAATATGTATATGTTGGCTAGAATGTTCAATGTACATTGCTTCTATCCGGTTGAAAACTGTTGTTGGACTCTTTCGGAACATAGTTTTTCTGCGTTAACAAGTAAGGGCAACAGGAACTTACTGAAAGACATTCATGAGAAACAAGAAAGCACCTGGTACTTTCAGTTCAAAGATCTACATCTATACTTCCAGTGGTATATGCGCTACTCTCCTCGGAAAACAAGATATGTCCAGACATTGCTATCTCTGCTTCTGCCTTCAATGGCAATGCCACAGGTGACTATCTCACACAATGAACTCCATCACCACACGGACAGAGAAGAGGAAGCTCTAACTACTGTTATAACTGCTAGAAATGCTCATGTTTTCTCCTGTTTCAAAGAATGATTCATTACCAAATAGAAATTATAGGCCAGTCCTCTTTGAAAACACCGTATTTTCTGAGTTTCCCAGGGAATTACCAGGAAACGAAGGAGGAAACCACTGTAAACGGTGAAGTCACATATATTTCTTTTAGTGTGTCAGGTAAAGCACTCTACACAGGAGACTCTATCGTTCTTGAAACCAGTGTTTGCTCTTTAGTATATTGTATAAACTAGAAAGTTCACTGAAGCATACAATGAAGCAGAACAACAACGGAACAGCAAAGTCCTAATTCCATCTGTTGAAATCGATGGATAATATGTATATGTTGGCTAGAATGTTCAATGTACATTGCTTCTATCCGGTTGAAAACTGTTGTTGGACTCTTTCGGAACATAGTTTTTCTGCGTTAACAAGTAAGGGCAACAGGAACTTACTGAAAGACATTCATGAGAAACAAGAAAGCACCTGGTACTTTCAGTTCAAAGATCTACATCTATACTTCCAGTGGTATATGCGCTACTCTCCTCGGAAAACAAGATATGTCCAGACATTGCTATCTCTGCTTCTGCCTTCAATGGCAATGCCACAGGTGAATATCTCACACAATGAACTCCATCACCACACGGACAGAGAAGAGGAAGCTCTAACTACTGTTAAAACTGCTAGAAATGCTCATGTTTTCTCCTGTTTCAAAGAATGATTCATTACCAAATAGAAATTATAGGCCAGTCCTCTTTGAAAACACCGTATTTTCTGAGTTTCCCAGGGAATTACCAGGAAACGAAGGAGGAAACCACTGTAAACGGTGAAGTCACATATATTTCTTTTAGTGTGTCAGGTAAAGCACTCTACACAGGAGACTCTATCGTTCTTGAAACCAGTGTTTGCTCTTTAGTATATTGTATAAACTAGAAAGTTCACTGAAGCATACAATGAAGCAGAACAACAACGGAACAGCAAAGTCCTAATTCCATCTGTTGAAATCGATGGATAATATGTATATGTTGGCTAGAATGTTCAATGTACATTGCTTCTATCTGGTTGAAAACTGTTGTTGGACTCTTTCGGAACATAGTTTTTCTGCGTTAACAAGTAAGGGCAACAGGAACTTACTGAAAGACATTCATGAGAAACAAGAAAGCACCTGGTACTTTCAGTTCAAAGATCTACATCTGTACTTCCAGTGGTATATGCGCTACTCTCCTCGGAAAACAAGATATGTCCAGACATTGCTATCTCTGCTTCTGCCTTCAATGGCAATGCCACCGGTGACTATCTCACACAATGAACTCCATCCCCACACGGACAGAGAAGAGGAAGCTCTAACTACTGTTAAAACTGCTAGAAATGCTCATGTTTTCTCCTGTTTCAAAGAATGATTCATTACCAAATAGAAATTATAGGCCAGTCCTCTTTGAAAACACCGTATTTTCTGAGTTTCCCAGGGAATTACCAGGAAACGAAGTAGGAAACCACTGTAAACGGTGAAGTCACATATATTTCTTTTAGTGTGTCAGGTAAAGCACTCTACACAGGAGACTCTATCGTTCTTGAAACCAGTGTTTGCTCTTTAGTATATTTTATAAACTAGAAAGTTCACTGAAGCATACAATGAAGCAGAACAACAACGGAACAGCAAAGTCCTAATTCCATCTGTTGAAATCGATGGATAATATGTATATGTTGGCTAGAATGTTCAATGTACATTGCTTCTATCTGGTTGAAAACTGTTGTTGGACTCTTTCGGAACATAGTTTTTCTGCGTTAACAAGTAAGGGCAACAGGAACTTACTGAAAGACATTCATGAGAAACAAGATAGCACCTAGTACCTTCAGTTCAAAGAGCCACGTCTGTACTTCCAGTAGTATATGCGCTACTCTCCTCGGAAAACAAGACATGTCCAGACATTGCTATCTCTGCTTCTGCCTTCAATGGCAATGCCTCCGGTGACTATCTCACACAATGAACTACATCACCACACGGACAGAGAAGAGGAATCTCTAACTTCTGTTATAACTGCGAGAAATGCTCATGTTTTCTCCTGTTTCAAAGAATGATTCATTACCAAATAGAAATTATAGGCCAGTCCTCTTTGAAAACACCGTATTTTCTGAGTTTCCCAGGGAATTACCAGGAAACGAAGTAGGAAACCACTGTAAACGGTGAAGTCACATATATTTCTTTTAGTGTGTCAGGTAAAGCACTCTACACAGGAGACTCTACCGTTCTTGAAACCAGTGTTTGCTCTTTAGTATATTGTATAAACTAGAAAGTTCACTGAAGCGTACAATGAAGCAGAACAACAACGGAACAGCAAAGTCCTAATTCCATCTATTGAAATCGATGGATAATATGTATATGTTGGCTAGAATGTTCAATGTACATTGCTTCTATCTGGTTGAAAACTGTTGTTGGACTCTTTCGGAACATAGTTTTACTGCGTTAACAAGTAAGGGCAACAGGAACTTACTGAAAGACATTCATGAGAAACAAGATAGCACCTAGTACCTTCAGTTCAAAGAGCCACGTCGGTACTTCCAGTAGTATATGCGCTACTCTCTTCGGGAAACAAGATATGTCCAGACATTGCTATCTCTGCTTCTGCCTTCAATGGCAATGCCACAGGTGAATATCTCACACAATGAACTCCATCACCACACGGACAGAGAAGAGGAAGATCTAACTACTGTTAAAACTGCTAGAAATGCTCATGTTTTCTCCTGTTTCAAAGAATGATTCATTACCAAATAGAAATTATAGGCCAGTCCTCTTTGAAAACACCGTATTTTCTGAGTTTCCCAGGGAATTACCAGGAAACGAAGTAGGAAACCACTGTAAACGGTGAAGTCACATATATTTCTTTTAGTGTGTCAGGTAAAGCACTCTACACAGGAGACTCTATCGTTCTTGAAACCAGTGTTTGCTCTTTAGTATATTGTATAAACTAGAAAGTTCACTGAAGCATACAATGAAGCAGAACATCAACGGAACAGCAAAGTCCTAATTCCATCTGTTGAAATCGATGGATAATATGTATATGTTGGCTAGAATGTTCAATGTACATTGCTTCTATCTGGTTGAAAACTGTTGTTGGACTCTTTCGGAACATAGTTTTTCTGAGTTAACAAATAAGGGCAACAGGAACTTACTGAAAGACATTCATGAGAAACAAGATAGCACCTAGTACCTTCAGTTCAAAGAGCCACGTCTGTACTTCCAGTAGTATATGCGCTACTCTCCTCGGAAAACAAGATATGTCCAGACATTGCTATCTCTGCTTCTGCCTTCAATGGCAATGCCACCGGTAACTATCTCACACAATGAACTCCATCACCACACGGACCGAGAAGAGGAAGCTCTAACTTCTGTTATAACTGCGAGAAATGCTCATGTTTTCTCCTGTTTCAAAGAATGATTCATTACCATATAGAAATTATAGGCCAGTCCTCTTTGAAAACACCGTATTTTCTGAGTTTCCCAGGGAATTACCAGGAAACGAAGTAGGAAACCACTGTAAACGGTGAAGTCACATATATTTCTTTTAGTGTGTCAGGTAAGGCACTCTACACAGGAGACTCTATCGTTCTTGAAACCAGTGTTTGCTCTTTAGTATATTGTATAAACTAGAAAGTTCACTGAAGCATACAATGAAGCAGAACAACAACGGAACAGCAAAGTCCTAATTCCATCTGTTGAAATCGATGGATAATATGTATATGTTGGCTAGAATGTTCAATGTACATTGCTTCTATCTGGTTGAAAACTGTTGTTGGACTCTTTCGGAACATAGTTTTTCTGCGTTAACAAGTAAGGGCAACAGGAACTTACTGAAAGACATTCATGACAAACAAGATAGCACCTAGTACCTTCAGTTCAAAGAGCCACGTCGGTACTTCCAGTAGTATATGCGCTACTCTCCTTGGAAAACAAGATATGTCCAGACATTGCTATCTCTGCTTCTGCCTTCAATGGCAAGGCCACCGGTGACTATCTCACACAATGAACTCCATCACCACACGGACAGAGAAGAGGAAGCTCTAACTTCTGTTATAACTGCGAGAAATGCTCATGTTTTCTCCTGTTTCAAAGAATGATTCATTACCAAATAGAAATTATAGGCCAGTCCTCTTTGAAAACACCGTATTTTCTGAGTTTCCCAGGGAATTACCAGGAAACGAAGTAGGAAACCACTGTAAACGGTGAAGTCACATATATTTCTTTTAGTGTGTCAGGTAAAGCACTCTACACAGGAGACTCTATCGTTCTTGAAACCAGTGTTTGCTCTTTAGTATATTCTATAAACTAGAAAGTTCACTGAAGCATACAATGAAGCAGAACATCAACGGAACAGCAAAGTCCTAATTCCATCTGTTGAAATCGATGGATAATATGTATAGGTTGGCTAGAATGTTCAATGTACATTGCTTCTATCTGGTTGAAAACTGTTGTTGGACTCTTTCGGAACACAGTTTTTCTGAGTTAACAAATAAGGGCAACAGGAACTTACTGAAAGACATTCATGAGAAACAAGATAGCACCTAGTACCTTCAGTTCAAAGAGCCACGTCTGTACTTCCAGTAGTATATGCGCTACTCTCCTCGGAAAACAAGACATGTCCAGACATTGCTATCTCTGCTTCTGCCTTCAATGGCAATGCCACCGGTGACTATCTCACACAATGAACTACATCACCACACGGACAGAGAAGAGGAATCTCTAACTTCTGTTATAACTGCGAGAAATGCTCATGTTTTCTCCTGTTTCAAAGAATGATTCATTACCAAATAGAAATTATAGGCCAGTCCTCTTTGAAAACACCGTATTTTCTGAGTTTCCCAGGGAATTACCAGGAAACGAAGTAGGAAACCACTGTAAACGGTGAAGTCACATATATTTCTTTTAGTGTGTCAGGTAAAGCACTCTACACAGGAGACTCTACCGTTCTTGAAACCAGTGTTTGCTCTTTAGTATATTGTATAAACTAGAAAGTTCACTGAAGCGTACAATGAAGCAGAACAACAACGGAACAGCAAAGTCCTAATTCCATCTATTGAAATCGATGGATAATATGTATATGTTGGCTAGAATGTTCAATGTACATTGCTTCTATCTGGTTGAAAACTGTTGTTGGACTCTTTCGGAACATAGTTTTTCTGCGTTAACAAGTAAGGGCAACAGGAACTTACTGAAAGACATTCATGAGAAACAAGATAGCACCTAGTACCTTCAGTTCAAAGAGCCACGTCGGTACTTCCAGTAGTATATGCGCTACTCTCTTCGGGAAACAAGATATGTCCAGACATTGCTATCTCTGCTTCTGCCTTCAATGGCAATGCCATAGGTGAATATCTCACACAATGAACTCCATCACCACACGGACAGAGAAGAGGAAGATCTAACTACTGTTAAAACTGCTAGAAATGCTCATGTTTTCTCCTGTTTCAAAGAATGATTCATTACCAAATAGAAATTATAGGCCAGTCCTCTTTGAAAACACCGTATTTTCTGAGTTTCCCAGGGAATTACCAGGAAACGAAGTAGGAAACCACTGTAAACGGTGAAGTCACATATATTTCTTTTAGTGTGTCAGGTAAAGCACTCTACACAGGAGACTCTATCGTTCTTGAAACCAGTGTTTGCTCTTTAGTATATTGTATAAACTAGAAAGTTCACTGAAGCATACAATGAAGCAGAACATCAACGGAACAGCAAAGTCCTAATTCCATCTGTTGAAATCGATGGATAATATGTATATGTTGGCTAGAATGTTCAATGTACATTGCTTCTATCTGGTTGAAAACTGTTGTTGGACTCTTTCGGAACATAGTTTTTCTGAGTTAACAAATAAGGGCAACAGGAACTTACTGAAAGACATTCATGAGAAACAAGATAGCACCTAGTACCTTCAGTTCAAAGAGCCACGTCTGTACTTCCAGTAGTATATGCGCTACTCTCCTCGGAAAACAAGATATGTCCAGACATTGCTATCTCTGCTTCTGCCTTCAATGGCAATGCCACCGGTAACTATCTCACACAATGAACTCCATCACCACACGGACCGAGAAGAGGAAGCTCTAACTTCTGTTATAACTGCGAGAAATGCTCATGTTTTCTCCTGTTTCAAAGAATGATTCATTACCATATAGAAATTATAGGCCAGTCCTCTTTGAAAACACCGTATTTTCTGAGTTTCCCAGGGAATTACCAGGAAACGAAGTAGGAAACCACTGTAAACGGTGAAGTCACATATATTTCTTTTAGTGTGTCAGGTAAGGCACTCTACACAGGAGACTCTATCGTTCTTGAAACCAGTGTCTGCTCTTTAGTATATTGTATAAACTAGAAAGTTCACTGAAGCATACAATGAAGCAGAACAACAACGGAACAGCAAAGTCCTAATTCCATCTGTTGAAATCGATGGATAATATGTATATGTTGGCTAGAATGTTCAATGTACATTGCTTCTATCTGGTTGAAAACTGTTGTTGGACTCTTTCGGAACATAGTTTTTCTGCGTTAACAAGTAAGGGCAACAGGAACTTACTGAAAGACATTCATGAGAAACAAGAAAGCACCTGGTACTTTCAGTTCAAAGATCTACATCTGTACTTCCAGTAGTATATGCGCTACTCTCCTCGGAAAACAAGATATGTCCAGACATTGCTATCTCTGCTTCTGCCTTCAATGGCAATGCCACAGGTGAATATCTCACACAATGAACTCCATCACCACACGGACAGAGAAGAGGAAGCTCTAACTACTGTTAAAACTGCTAGAAATGCTCATGTTTTCTCCTGTTTCAAAGAATGATTCATTACCAAATAGAAATTATAGGCCAGTCCTCTTTGAAAACACCGTATTTTCTGAGTTTCCCAGGGAATTACCAGGAAACGAAGTAGGAAACCACTGTAAACGGTGAAGTCACATATATTTCTTTTAGTGTGTCAGGTAAAGCACTCTACACAGGAGACTCTATCGTTCTTGAAACCAGTGTTTGCTCTTTAGTATATTTTATAAACTAGAAAGTTCACTGAAGCGTACAATGAAGCAGAACAACAACGGAACAGCAAAGTCCTAATTCCATCTATTGAAATCGATGGATAATATGTATATGTTGGCTAGAATGTTCAATGTACATTGCTTCTATCTGGTTGAAAATTGTTGTCGGACTCTTTCGGAATACAGTTTTTCTGAGTTAACAAATAAGGGCAACAGGAACTTACTGAAAGACATTCATGAGAAACAAGATAAAACCTAGTACCTTCAGTTCAAAGAGCCACGTCGGTACTTCCAGTAGTATATGCGCTACTCTCCTCGGAAAACAAGATATGTCCAGACATTGCTATCTCTGCTTCTGCCTTCAATGGCAATGCCACCGGTGACTATCTCACACAATGAACTCCATCACCACACGGACAGAGAAGAGGAAGCTCTAACTTCTGTTATAACTGCGAGAAATGCTCATGTTTTCTCCTGTTTCAAAGAATGATTCATTACCAAATAGAAATTATAGGCCAGTCCTCTTTGAAAACACCGTATTTTCTGAGTTTCCCAGGGAATTACCAGGAAACGAAGTAGGAAACCACTGTAAACGGTGAAGTCACATATATTTCTTTTAGTGTGTCAGGTAAAGCACTCTACACAGGAGACTCTATCGTTCTTGAAACCAGTGTTTGCTCTTTAGTATATTTTATAAACTAGAAAGTTCACTGAAGCATACAATGAAGCAGAACAACAACGGAACAGCAAAGTCCTAATTCCATCTGTTGAAATCGATGGATAATATGTATATGTTGGCTAGAATGTTCAATGTACATTGCTTCTATCTGGTTGAAAACTGTTGTTGGACTCTTTCGGAACATAGTTTTTCTGCGTTAACAAGTAAGGGCAACAGGAACTTACTGAAAGACATTCATGAGAAACAAGAAAGCACCTGGTACTTTCAGTTCAAAGATCTACATCTGTACTTCCAGTAGTATATGCGCTACTCTCCTCGGAAAACAAGATATGTCCAGACATTGCTATCTCTGCTTCTGCCTTCAATGGCAATGCCACAGGTGAATATCTCACACAATGAACTCCATCACCACACGGACAGAGAAGAGGAAGCTCTAACTACTGTTAAAACTGCTAGAAATGCTCATGTTTTCTCCTGTTTCAAAGAATGGTTCATTACCAAATAGAAATTATAGGCCAGTCCTCTTTGAAAACACCGTATTTTCTGAGTTTCCCAGGGAATTACCAGGAAACGAAGTAGGAAACCACTGTAAACGGTGAAGTCACATATATTTCTTTTAGTGTGTCAGGTGAAGCACTCTACACAGGAGACTCTATCGTTCTTGAAACCAGTGTTTGCTCTTTAGTATATTTTATAAACTAGAAAGTTCACTGAAGCGTACAATGAAGCAGAACAACAACGGAACAGCAAAGTCCTAATTCCATCTATTGAAATCGATGGATAATATGTATATGTTGGCTAGAATGTTCAATGTACATTGCTTCTATCTGGTTGAAAACTGTTGTTGGACTCTTTCGGAACATAGTTTTTCTGCGTTAACAAGTAAGGGCAACAGGAACTTACTGAAAGACATTCATGAGAAACAAGAAAGCACCTGGTACTTTCAGTTCAAAGATCTACATCTGTACTTCCAGTAGTATATGCGCTACTCTCCTCGGAAAACAAGATATGTCCAGACATTGCTATCTCTGCTTCTGCCTTCAATGGCAATGCCACAGGTGACTATCTCACACAATGAACGCCATCACCACACGGACAGAGAAGAGGAAGCTCTAACTACTGTTAAAACTGCTAGAAATGCTCATGTTTTCTCCTGTTTCAAAGAATGATTCATTACCAAATAGAAATTATAGGCCAGTCCTCTTTGAAAACACCGTATTTTCTGAGTTTCCCAGGGAATTACCAGGAAACGAAGTAGGAAACCACTGTAAACGGTGAAGTCACATATATTTCTTTTAGTGTGTCAGGTAAAGCACTCTACACAGGAGACTCTATCGTTCTTGAAACCAGTGTTTGCTCTTTAGTATATTGTATAAACTAGAAAGTTCACTGAAGCATACAATGAAGCAGAACAACAACGGAACAGCAAAGTCCTAATTCCATCTGTTGAAATCGATGGATAATATGTATATGTTGGCTAGAATGTTCAATGTACATTGCTTCTATCCGGTTGAAAACTGTTGTTGGACTCTTTCGGAACATAGTTTTTCTGCGTTAACAAGTAAGGGCAACAGGAACTTACTGAAAGACATTCATGAGAAACAAGAAAGCACCTGGTACTTTCAGTTCAAAGATCTACATCTATACTTCCAGTGGTATATGCGCTACTCTCCTCGGAAAACAAGATATGTCCAGACATTGCTATCTCTGCTTCTGCCTTCAATGGCAATGCCACAGGTGAATATCTCACACAATGAACTCCATCACCACACGGACAGAGAAGAGGAAGCTCTAACTACTGTTAAAACTGCTAGAAATGCTCATGTTTTCTCCTGTTTCAAAGAATGATTCATTACCAAATAGAAATTATAGGCCAGTCCTCTTTGAAAACACCGTATTTTCTGAGTTTCCCAGGGAATTACCAGGAAACGAAGGAGGAAACCACTGTAAACGGTGAAGTCACATATATTTCTTTTAGTGTGTCAGGTAAAGCACTCTACACAGGAGACTCTATCGTTCTTGAAACCAGTGTTTGCTCTTTAGTATATTGTATAAACTAGAAAGTTCACTGAAGCATACAATGAAGCAGAACAACAACGGAACAGCAAAGTCCTAATTCCATCTGTTGAAATCGATGGATAATATGTATATGTTGGCTAGAATGTTCAATGTACATTGCTTCTATCTGGTTGAAAACTGTTGTTGGACTCTTTCGGAACATAGTTTTTCTGCGTTAACAAGTAAGGGCAACAGGAACTTACTGAAAGACATTCATGAGAAACAAGAAAGCACCTGGTACTTTCAGTTCAAAGATCTACATCTGTACTTCCAGTGGTATATGCGCTACTCTCCTCGGAAAACAAGATATGTCCAGACATTGCTATCTCTGCTTCTGCCTTCAATGGCAATGCCACCGGTGACTATCTCACACAATGAACTCCATCCCCACACGGACAGAGAAGAGGAAGCTCTAACTACTGTTAAAACTGCTAGAAATGCTCATGTTTTCTCCTGTTTCAAAGAATGATTCATTACCAAATAGAAATTATAGGCCAGTCCTCTTTGAAAACACCGTATTTTCTGAGTTTCCCAGGGAATTACCAGGAAACGAAGGAGGAAACCACTGTAAACGGTGAAGTCACATATATTTCTTTTAGTGTGTCAGGTAAAGCACTCTACACAGGAGACTCTATCGTTCTTGAAACCAGTGTTTGCTCTTTAGTATATTTTATAAACTAGAAAGTTCACTGAAGCATACAATGAAGCAGAACAACAACGGAACAGCAAAGTCCTAATTCCATCTGTTGAAATCGATGGATAATATGTATATGTTGGCTAGAATGTTCAATGTACATTGCTTCTATCTGGTTGAAAACTGTTGTTGGACTCTTTCGGAACATAGTTTTTCTGCGTTAACAAGTAAGGGCAACAGGAACTTACTGAAAGACATTCATGAGAAACAAGATAGCACCTAGTACCTTCAGTTCAAAGAGCCACGTCTGTACTTCCAGTAGTATATGCGCTACTCTCCTCGGAAAACAAGACATGTCCAGACATTGCTATCTCTGCTTCTGCCTTCAATGGCAATGCCACCGGTGACTATCTCACACAATGAACTACATCACCACACGGACAGAGAAGAGGAATCTCTAACTTCTGTTATAACTGCGAGAAATGCTCATGTTTTCTCCTGTTTCAAAGAATGATTCATTACCAAATAGAAATTATAGGCCAGTCCTCTTTGAAAACACCGTATTTTCTGAGTTTCCCAGGGAATTACCAGGAAACGAAGTAGGAAACCACTGTAAACGGTGAAGTCACATATATTTCTTTTAGTGTGTCAGGTAAAGCACTCTACACAGGAGACTCTACCGTTCTTGAAACCAGTGTTTGCTCTTTAGTATATTGTATAAACTAGAAAGTTCACTGAAGCGTACAATGAAGCAGAACAACAACGGAACAGCAAAGTCCTAATTCCATCTATTGAAATCGATGGATAATATGTATATGTTGGCTAGAATGTTCAATGTACATTGCTTCTATCTGGTTGAAAACTGTTGTTGGACTCTTTCGGAACATAGTTTTTCTGCGTTAACAAGTAAGGGCAACAGGAACTTACTGAAAGACATTCATGAGAAACAAGATAGCACCTAGTACCTTCAGTTCAAAGAGCCACGTCGGTACTTCCAGTAGTATATGCGCTACTCTCTTCGGGAAACAAGATATGTCCAGACATTGCTATCTCTGCTTCTGCCTTCAATGGCAATGCCACAGGTGAATATCTCACACAATGAACTCCATCACCACACGGACAGAGAAGAGGAAGATCTAACTACTGTTAAAACTGCTAGAAATGCTCATGTTTTCTCCTGTTTCAAAGAATGATTCATTACCAAATAGAAATTATAGGCCAGTCCTCTTTGAAAACACCGTATTTTCTGAGTTTCCCAGGGAATTACCAGGAAACGAAGTAGGAAACCACTGTAAACGGTGAAGTCACATATATTTCTTTTAGTGTGTCAGGTAAAGCACTCTACACAGGAGACTCTATCGTTCTTGAAACCAGTGTTTGCTCTTTAGTATATTGTATAAACTAGAAAGTTCACTGAAGCGTACAATGAAGCAGAACAACAACGGAACAGCAAAGTCCTAATTCCATCTATTGAAATCGATGGATAATATGTATATGTTGGCTAGAATGTTCAATGTACATTGCTTCTATCTGGTTGAAAACTGTTGTTGGACTCTTTCGGAACATAGTTTTTCTGCGTTAACAAGTAAGGGCAACAGGAACTTACTGAAAGACATTCATGAGAAACAAGATAGCACCTAGTACCTTCAGTTCAAAGAGCCACGTCGGTACTTCCAGTAGTATATGCGCTACTCTCTTCGGGAAACAAGATATGTCCAGACATTGCTATCTCTGCTTCTGCCTTCAATGGCAATGCCATAGGTGAATATCTCACACAATGAACTCCATCACCACACGGACAGAGAAGAGGAAGATCTAACTACTGTTAAAACTGCTAGAAATGCTCATGTTTTCTCCTGTTTCAAAGAATGATTCATTACCAAATAGAAATTATAGGCCAGTCCTCTTTGAAAACACCGTATTTTCTGAGTTTCCCAGGGAATTACCAGGAAACGAAGTAGGAAACCACTGTAAACGGTGAAGTCACATATATTTCTTTTAGTGTGTCAGGTAAAGCACTCTACACAGGAGACTCTATCGTTCTTGAAACCAGTGTTTGCTCTTTAGTATATTGTATAAACTAGAAAGTTCACTGAAGCATACAATGAAGCAGAACATCAACGGAACAGCAAAGTCCTAATTCCATCTGTTGAAATCGATGGATAATATGTATATGTTGGCTAGAATGTTCAATGTACATTGCTTCTATCTGGTTGAAAACTGTTGTTGGACTCTTTCGGAACATAGTTTTTCTGAGTTAACAAATAAGGGCAACAGGAACTTACTGAAAGACATTCATGAGAAACAAGATAGCACCTAGTACCTTCAGTTCAAAGAGCCACGTCTGTACTTCCAGTAGTATATGCGCTACTCTCCTCGGAAAACAAGATATGTCCAGACATTGCTATCTCTGCTTCTGCCTTCAATGGCAATGCCACCGGTAACTATCTCACACAATGAACTCCATCACCACACGGACCGAGAAGAGGAAGCTCTAACTTCTGTTATAACTGCGAGAAATGCTCATGTTTTCTCCTGTTTCAAAGAATGATTCATTACCATATAGAAATTATAGGCCAGTCCTCTTTGAAAACACCGTATTTTCTGAGTTTCCCAGGGAATTACCAGGAAACGAAGTAGGAAACCACTGTAAACGGTGAAGTCACATATATTTCTTTTAGTGTGTCAGGTAAGGCACTCTACACAGGAGACTCTATCGTTCTTGAAACCAGTGTTTGCTCTTTAGTATATTGTATAAACTAGAAAGTTCACTGAAGCATACAATGAAGCAGAACAACAACGGAACAGCAAAGTCCTAATTCCATCTGTTGAAATCGATGGATAATATGTATATGTTGGCTAGAATGTTCAATGTACATTGCTTCTATCTGGTTGAAAACTGTTGTTGGACTCTTTCGGAACATAGTTTTTCTGCGTTAACAAGTAAGGGCAACAGGAACTTACTGAAAGACATTCATGAGAAACAAGAAAGCACCTGGTACTTTCAGTTCAAAGATCTACATCTGTACTTCCAGTAGTATATGCGCTACTCTCCTCGGAAAACAAGATATGTCCAGACATTGCTATCTCTGCTTCTGCCTTCAATGGCAATGCCACAGGTGAATATCTCACACAATGAACTCCATCACCACACGGACAGAGAAGAGGAAGCTCTAACTACTGTTAAAACTGCTAGAAATGCTCATGTTTTCTCCTGTTTCAAAGAATGATTCATTACCAAATAGAAATTATAGGCCAGTCCTCTTTGAAAACACCGTATTTTCTGAGTTTCCCAGGGAATTACCAGGAAACGAAGTAGGAAACCACTGTAAACGGTGAAGTCACATATATTTCTTTTAGTGTGTCAGGTAAAGCACTCTACACAGGAGACTCTATCGTTCTTGAAACCAGTGTTTGCTCTTTAGTATATTTTATAAACTAGAAAGTTCACTGAAGCGTACAATGAAGCAGAACAACAACGGAACAGCAAAGTCCTAATTCCATCTATTGAAATCGATGGATAATATGTATATGTTGGCTAGAATGTTCAATGTACATTGCTTCTATCTGGTTGAAAACTGTTGTCGGACTCTTTCGGAATACAGTTTTTCTGAGTTAACAAATAAGGGCAACAGGAACTTACTGAAAGACATTCATGAGAAACAAGATAAAACCTAGTACCTTCAGTTCAAAGAGCCACGTCGGTACTTCCAGTAGTATATGCGCTACTCTCCTCGGAAAACAAGATATGTCCAGACATTGCTATCTCTGCTTCTGCCTTCAATGGCAATGCCACCGGTGACTATCTCACACAATGAACTCCATCACCACACGGACAGAGAAGAGGAAGCTCTAACTTCTGTTATAACTGCGAGAAATGCTCATGTTTTCTCCTGTTTCAAAGAATGATTCATTACCAAATAGAAATTATAGGCCAGTCCTCTTTGAAAACACCGTATTTTCTGAGTTTCCCAGGGAATTACCAGGAAACGAAGTAGGAAACCACTGTAAACGGTGAAGTCACATATATTTCTTTTAGTGTGTCAGGTAAAGCACTCTACACAGGAGACTCTATCGTTCTTGAAACCAGTGTTTGCTCTTTAGTATATTTTATAAACTAGAAAGTTCACTGAAGCATACAATGAAGCAGAACAACAACGGAACAGCAAAGTCCTAATTCCATCTGTTGAAATCGATGGATAATATGTATATGTTGGCTAGAATGTTCAATGTACATTGCTTCTATCTGGTTGAAAACTGTTGTTGGACTCTTTCGGAACATAGTTTTTCTGCGTTAACAAGTAAGGGCAACAGGAACTTACTGAAAGACATTCATGAGAAACAAGAAAGCACCTGGTACTTTCAGTTCAAAGATCTACATCTGTACTTCCAGTAGTATATGCGCTACTCTCCTCGGAAAACAAGATATGTCCAGACATTGCTATCTCTGCTTCTGCCTTCAATGGCAATGCCACAGGTGAATATCTCACACAATGAACTCCATCACCACACGGACAGAGAAGAGGAAGCTCTAACTACTGTAAAAACTGCTAGAAATGCTCATGTTTTCTCCTGTTTCAAAGAATGGTTCATTACCAAATAGAAATTATAGGCCAGTCCTCTTTGAAAACACCGTATTTTCTGAGCTTCCCAGGGAATTACCAGGAAACGAAGTAGGAAACCACTGTAAACGGTGAAGTCACATATATTTCTTTTAGTGTGTCAGGTGAAGCACTCTACACAGGAGACTCTATCGTTCTTGAAACCAGTGTTTGCTCTTTAGTATATTTTATAAACTAGAAAGTTCACTGAAGCGTACAATGAAGCAGAACAACAACGGAACAGCAAAGTCCTAATTCCATCTATTGAAATCGATGGATAATATGTATATGTTGGCTAGAATGTTCAATGTACATTGCTTCTATCTGGTAGAAAACTGTTGTCGGACTCTTTCGGAACACAGTTTTTCTGAGTTAACAAATAAGGGCAACAGGAACTTACTGAAAGACATTCATGAGAAACAAGATAGCACCTAGTACCTTCAGTTCAAAGAGCCACGTCGGTACTTCCAGTAGTATATGCGCTACTCTCCTCGGAAAACAAGATATGTCCAGACATTGCTATCTCTGCTTCTGCCTTCAATGGCAATGCCACCGGTGACTATCTCACACAATGAACTCCATCACCACACGGACAGAGAAGAGGAAGCTCTAACTTCTGTTATAACTGCGAGAAATGCTCATGTTTTCTCCTGTTTCAAAGAATGATTCATTACCAAATAGAAATTATAGGCCAGTCCTCTTTGAAAACACCGTATTTTCTGAGTTTCCCAGGGAATTACCAGGAAACGAAGTAGGAAACCACTGTAAACGGTGAAGTCACATATATTTCTTTTAGTGTGTCAGGTAAAGCACTCTACACAGGAGACTCTATCGTTCTTGAAACCAGTGTTTGCTCTTTAGTATATTTTATAAACTAGAAAGTTCACTGAAGCATACAATGAAGCAGAACAACAACGGAACAGCAAAGTCCTAATTCCATCTGTTGAAATCGATGGATAATATGTATATGTTGGCTAGAATGTTCAATGTACATTGCTTCTATCTGGTTGAAAACTGTTGTTGGACTCTTTCGGAACATAGTTTTTCTGCGTTAACAAGTAAGGGCAACAGGAACTTACTGAAAGACATTCATGAGAAACAAGATAGCACCTAGTACCTTCAGTTCAAAGAGCCACGTCGTTACTTCCAGTAGTATATGCGCTACTCTCCTCGGAAAACAAGATATGTCCAGACATTGCTATCTCTGCTTCTGCCTTCAATGGCAATGCCACAGGTGAATATCTCACACAATGAACTCCATCACCACACGGACAGAGAAGAGGAAGCTCTAACTACTGTTAAAACTGCTAGAAATGCTCATGTTTTCTCCTGTTTCAAAGAATGATTCATTACCAAATAGAAATTATAGGCCAGTCCTCTTTGAAAACACCGTATTTTCTGAGTTTCCCAGGGAATTACCAGGAAACGAAGTAGGAAACCACTGTAAACGGTGAAGTCACATATATTTCTTTTAGTGTGTCAGGTGAAGCACACTACCCAAGAGACGCTATCGTTCTTGAAACCAGTGTTTGCTCTTTCGTATATTGTATAAACGCGAAAGTTCACTGAAGCATACAATGAAGCAGAACAACAACGGCACAGCAAGCTCCTAATTCTTTCTGTTGAAATCGCTGGATAATATGTATATGTTGGCTAGATTGTTCAATGTACATTGCTTCGATCTGGTTGAAAACTGTTGTTGGACTATTTTCGAACAAAGTTTTTCTGAGTTATCAAGTAAGGCCAACAGGAACTTACTGAAAGACATTCATGAGAAACAAGAGAGCACCTAGTACCTTCAGTTCAAAGAGCTACATCTGTACTTCCAGTAGTATATGCGCTGCTCTCCTCAGAAAACAAGATATGTCCAGATACTGTTCTCTCTGTTTCTGCCTTCAATGGGAATGCCACCGGTGACTATGTCACACAATGAACGCCATCACCAAACGGACAGAGAAGAGGAAGCTCTAACTTCTGTTATAACTGCTGGAAATGCTCATGTTTTCTCCTGTTTCAAAGGATGATTCATTACGAAATAGAAATTATAGGCCAGTCCTCTTTGAAAACACAGTGTTTTCTGAGTTTCACAGGGAATTACCATGAAACGAAGTAGGAAACCACTGTGAACGGTGAAATCACATATATTTCCTTTAGTGTGTCAGGTGAAGCACACTGCCCAAGAGACTCTATCGTTCTTGAAACCAGTGTTTGCTCTTTACTACATTGTATAAACTCGAAAGTTCACTGAAGCATACAATGAAGCAGAACAACAAAGTCACAGCAAGCTCCTAATTCCATCTGTTGAAATCGATGGATAATATGTATATGTTTGCTAAAATGTTCAATGTACATTGCTTCTATCTGGTTGAAAACTGTTGTTGGACTCTTTCGGAACACAGATTTTCTGAGTTAACAAGTAAGGGCAACAGGAACTTACTGAAAGACATTCATGAGAAACAAGATAGCACCTAGTACCTTCAGTTCAAAGAGCTACATCTGTACTTCCAGTAGTATATGCGCTACTCTCCTCGGAAAACAAGAGATCTCCAGACATTGCTACCTCTGCTTCTGCCTTCAGTGGAAATGCCACCGGTGACTATCTCACACAATGAAGGCCATCACCACACGGGCAGAGAAGAGGAAGCTCTAACTTCTGTTATAACTGCTGGAAATGCTCATGTTTTCTCCTGTTTCAAAGAATGAATCATTACCAAATAGAAATTAGAGGCCAGTCCTCTTTGAAAACACGGTATTTACTGAGTTTCCCAGGGAATTACCAAGATACGAAGTAGGAAACCACTGTGAACGGTGAAGTCACATATATTTCTTTTAGTGTGTCAGGTGAAGCACACTACCCAAGAGACCCTACCGTTCTTGAAACCAGTATTTGCTCTTTAGTATATCGTATAAACTCGAAAGTTCACTGAAGCATACAATGAGGCAGAACAACAACGGCACGGCAAGCTCCTAATTCCATCTGTTGAAATCGATGTATAATATGTATATGTTGGCTAGAATGTTCAGTGTGCATTGCTTCTATCTGGTTGAAAACTGTTGTTGGACTCTTTCGGAACACAGTTCTTCTGAGTTAACAAGGAAGGGCAACAGGAACTTACTAAAAGACATTCAGGAGAAACAAGATAGCACCTAGTACCTTCAGTTCAAAGAGCCACATCAGTACTTCCAGTAGTATATGCGCTACTCTCCTCGGAAAACAAGATATGTCCAGACATTGCTATCTCTGCTTCTGCCTTCAATGGCAATGCCACCGGTGACTATCTCACACAATAAACTCCATCACCACACGGACAGAGAAGAGGAAGCTCTAACTTCTGTTATAACTGCGAGAAATGCTCATGTTTTCTCCTGTTTCAAAGAATGATTCATTACCATATAGAAATTATAGGCCAGTCCTCTTTGAAAACACCGTATTTTCTGAGTTTCCCAGGGAATTACCAGGAAACGAAGTAGGAAACCACTGTAAACGGTGAAGTCACATATATTTCTTTTAGTGTGTCAGGTAAAGCACTCTACACAGGAGACTCTATCGTTCTTGAAACCAGTGTTTGCTCTTTAGTATATTGTATAAACTAGAAAGTTCACTGAAGCATACAATGAAGCAGAACAACAACGGAACAGCAAAGTCCTAATTCCATCTGTTGAAATCGATGGATAATATGTATATGTTGGCTAGAATGTTCAATGTACATTGCTTCTATCTGGTTGAAAACTGTTGTTGGACTCTTTCGGAACATAGTTTTTCTGCGTTAACAAGTAAGGGCAACAGGAACTTACTGAAAGACATTCATGAGAAACAAGAAAGCACCTGGTACTTTCAGTTCAAAGATCTACATCTGTACTTCCGGTAGTATATGCGCTACTCTCCTCGGAAAACAAGATATGTCCAGACATTGCTATCTCTGCTTCTGCCTTCAATGGCAAGGCCACTGGTGACTATCTCACACAATGAACTCCATCACCACACGGACAGAGAAGAGGAAGCTCTAACTACTGTTATAACTGCTAGAAATGCTCATGTTTTCTCCTGTTTCAAAGAATGATTCATTACCAAATAGAAATTATAGGCCAGTCCTCTTTGAAAACACCGTATTTTCTGAGTTTCCCAGGGAATTACCAGGAAACGAAGTAGGAAACCACTGTAAACGGTGAAATCACATATATTTCTTTTAGTGTGTCAGGTAAAGCACTCTACACAGGAGACTCTATCGTTCTTGAAACCAGTGTTTGCTCTTTAGTATATCGTATAAACTCGAAAGTTCACTGAAGCATACAATGAGGCAGAACAACAACGGCACGGCAAGCTCCTAATTCCATCTGTTGAAATCGATGTATAATATGTATATGTTGGCTAGAATGTTCAGTGTGCATTGCTTCTATCTGGTTGAAAACTGTTGTTGGACTCTTTCGGAACACAGTTCTTCTGAGTTAACAAGTAAGGGCAACAGGAACTTACTGAAAGACATTCATGAGACATAAGATAGTACCTAGTACCTTCAGTTCAAAGAGCCACATATGTACTTCCAGTAGTATATGCGATACTCTCCTCGGAAAATGAGATATGTCCAGACATTGCTATCTCTGCTTCTGCCTTCACTGGCACTGCCACCGGTGACTATCTCACGCAATGAACTCCATCACCACACGGACAGAGAAAAGGAAGCTCTAACTTCTGTTATAACTGCAAGAAATGCTCATGTTTTCTCCTGTTTCAAAGAACGATTCATTACCAAATAGAAGTTATTGGCCAGTCCTCTTTGAAAACACGGTATTTTCAGAGTTTCACAGGGAATTACGAGGAAACGAAGTAGGAAACAACTGTGTACGGTGAAGTCACATATATTTCTTTTAGTGTGTCAGGTGAAGAACACTACCCTAGAGACTCTATCGTTCTTCAAACCAGTGTTTGCTCTTTCGTTTATTTTATAAACTCGAAAGTTCACTGAAGCATACAATTTAGCAGAACAGCAACGGCACAGCAAGCTCCTAATTCCATCTGTTGAAATCGATGGATAATATGTATATGTTGTCTAGAATGTTCAATGTGCATTGCTTTTATCTGGTTAAAAACTGTTGTTGGACTCTTTCGGAACACAGTTTTTCTGAGTTAATAAGTAAGGGCAACAGGAACTTACTGAAAGACATTCATGAGAAACAAGATAGAACCTAGTACCTTCAGTTCAAAGAACCACATTGGTACTTCCAGTAGTACATGCGCTACTCTCCTCGAAAACAAGATGTGTCCAGACATTGCTATCTCTGCTTCTGCCTTCACTGGCACTGCCACCGGTGACTATCTCACACAATGAACTCTATCACCACACAAACAGAGAAGAGGAAGCTCTAACTTCTGTTATAACTGCTAGAAATGCTCATGTTTTCTCCTGTTTCAAAGAATGATTCATTACCAAATAGAAATTATTGGCCAGTCCTCTTTGAAAACACGGTATTTTCTGAGTTTCACAGGGAATTACTAGGAAACGAAGTAGGAAACCACTGTGAACAGTGAAGTCACATATGTTTCTTTTAGTGTGTCAGGTGAAGCACACTACCCAAGAGTCTCTATCGTTTTGAAACCAGTTCTTCCTCTTTCGTTTATTGTATAAACTCGAAAGTTGACTGAAGCATACAATGAAGCAGAACAACAACGGCACAGCAAGCTCCTAATTCCATCTGTTGAAATCGATTGATAATATGTATATGTTGTCTAGAATGTTCAATGTGCATTGCTTCTATCTGGTTAAAAACTGTTGTTGGACTCTTTCGGAACACAGTTTTTCTGAGTTAACAAGTAAGGGCAACAGGAACTTACTGAAAGACATTCATGAGACATAAGATAGTACCTAGTACCTTCAGTTCAAAGAGCCACATATGTACTTCCAGTAGTATATGCGATACTCTCCTCGGAAAAGGAGATATGTCCAGACATTGCTATCTCTGCTTCTGCCTTCACTGGCACTGCCACCGTTGACTATCTCACACAATGAACTCCATCACCACACGGACAGAGAAAAGGAAGCTCTAACTTCTGTTATAACTGCAAGAAATGCTCATGTTTTCTCCTGTTTCAAGGAACGATTCATTACCAAATAGAAATTATTGGCCAGTCCTCTTTGAAAACACGGTATTTTCAGAGTTTCACAGGGAATTACGAGGAAACGAAGTAGGAAACAACTGTGTACGGTGAAGTCACATATATTTCTTTTAGTGTGTCAGGTGAAGAACACTACCCTAGAGACTCTATCGTCCTTCAAACCAGTGTTTGCTCTTTCGTTTATTTTATAAACTCGAAAGTTCACTGAAGCATACAATGAAGCAGAACAGCAACAGCACAGCAAGCTCCTAATTCCATCTGTTGAAATCGATGGATAATATGTATATGTTGTCTAGAATGTTCAATGTACATTGCTTCTATCTGGTTAAAAACTGTTGTTGGACTCTTTCGGAACACAGTTTTTCTGAGTTAATAAGTAAGGGCAACAGGAACTTACAGAAAGACATTCATGAGAATCAAGATAGCACCTAGTACCTTCAGTTCAAAGAACCACATTGGTACTTCCAGTAGCATATGCGCTACTCTCCTCGGAAAACAAGATGTGTCCAGACATTGCTATCTCTGCTTCTGCCTTCAATGGCAATGCCACCGGTGACTATCTCACGCAATGAACTCCATCACCACACGGACAGAGAAGAGGAAGCTCTAACTTCTGTTATAACTGCTAGAAATGCTCATGTTTTCTCCTGTTTCAAAGAATGATTCATTACCAAATAGAAATTATTGGCCAGTCCTCTTTGAAAACACGGTATTTTCTGAGTTTCACAGGGAATTACGAGGAAACGAAGTAGGAAACCACTGTGAACAGTGAAGTCACATATGTTTCTTTTAGTGTGTCAGGTGAAGCACACTACCCAAGAGTCTCTATCGTTTTGAAACCAGTTCTTCCTCTTTCGTTTATTGTATAAACTCGAAAGTTGACTGAAGCATACAATGAAGCAGAACAACAACGGCACAGCAAGCTCCTAATTCCATCTGTTGAAATCGATTGATAATATGTATATGTTGTCTAGAATGTTCAATGTGCATTGCTTCTATCTGGTTAAAAACTGTTTTTGGACTCTTTCGGAACACAGTTTTTCTGAGTTAACAAGTAAGGCCAACAGGAACTTACTGAAAGACATTCATGAGAATCAAGATAGCACCTAGTACCTTCAGTTCAAAGAACCACCTATGTACTTCCAGTAGTATATGCGATACTCTCCTCGGAAAAGGAGATATGTCCAGACATTGCTATCTCTGCTTCTGCCTTCACTGGCACTGCCACCGTTGACTATCTCACACAATGAACTCCATCACCACACGGACAGAGAAAAGGAAGCTCTAACTTCTGTTATAACTGCAAGAAATGCTCATGTTTTCTCCTGTTTCAAGGAACGATTCATTACCAAATAGAAATTATTGGCCAGTCCTCTTTGAAAACACCGTATTTTCTGAGTTTCCCAGGGAATTACCAGGAAACGAAGTAGGAAACCACTGTAAACGGTGAAGTCACATATATTTCTTTTAGTGTGTCAGGTGAAGCACACTACCCAAGAGACTCTATCGTTCTTGAAACCAGTGTTTGCTCTTTCGTATATTGTATAAACGCGAAAGTTCACTGAAGCATACAATGAAGCAGAACAACAACGGCACAGCAAGCTCCTAATTCTTTCTGTTGAAATCGCTGGATAATATGTATATGTTGGCTAGATTGTTCAATGTACATTGCTTCGATCTGGTTGAAAACTGTTGTTGGACTATTTTCGAACAGAGTTTTTCTGAGTTATCAAGTAAGGCCAACAGGAACTTACTGAAAGACATTCATGAGAAACAAGAGAGCACCTAGTACCTTCAGTTCAAAGAGCTACATCTGTACTTCCAGTAGTATATGCGCTGCTCTCCTCAGAAAACAAGATATGTCCAGATACTGTTCTCTCTGTTTCTGCCTTCAATGGGAATGCCACCGGTGACTATGTCACACAATGAACGCCATCACCAAACGGACAGAGAAGAGGAAGCTCTAACTTCTGTTATAACTGCTGGAAATGCTCATGTTTTCTCCTGTTTCAAAGAATGATTCATTACGAAATAGAAATTATAGGCCAGTCCTCTTTGAAAACACAGTGTTTTCTGAGTTTCACAGGGAATTACCATGAAACGAAGTAGGAAACCACTGTGAACGGTGAAATCACATATATTTCCTTTAGTGTGTCAGGTGAAGCACACTGCCCAAGAGACTCTATCGTTCTTGAAACCAGTGTTTGCTCTTTACTACATTGTATAAACTCGAAAGTTCACTGAAGCATACAATGAAGCAGAACAACAAAGTCACAGCAAGCTCCTAATTCCATCTGTTGAAATCGATGGATAATATGTATATGTTTGCTAAAATGTTCAATGTACATTGCTTCTATCTGGTTGAAAACTGTTGTTGGACTCTTTCGGAACACAGATTTTCTGAGTTAACAAGTAAGGGCAACAGGAACTTACTGAAAGACATTCATGAGAAACAAGATAGCACCTAGTGCCTTCAGTTCAAAGAGCTACATCTGTACTTCCAGTAGTATATGCGCTACTCTCCTCGGAAAACAAGAGATCTCCAGACATTGCTACCTCTGCTTCTGCCTTCACTGGAAATGCCACCGGTGACTATCTCACACAATGAAGGCCATCACCACACGGGCAGAGAAGAGGAAGCTCTAACTTCTGTTATAACTGCTGGAAATGCTCATGTTTTCTCCTGTTTCAAAGAATGAATCATTACCAAATAGAAATTAGAGGCCAGTCCTCTTTGAAAACACGGTATTTACTGAGTTTCCCAGGGAATTACCAAGATACGAAGTAGGAAACCACTGTGAACGGTGAAGTCACATATATTTCTTTTAGTGTGTCAGGTGAAGCACACTACCCAAGAGACCCTACCGTTCTTGAAACCAGTATTTGCTCTTTAGTATATCGTATAAACTCGAAAGTTCACTGAAGCATACAATGAGGCAGAACAACAACGGCACGGCAAGCTCCTAATTCCATCTGTTGAAATCGATGTATAATATGTATATGTTGGCTAGAATGTTCAGTGTGCATTGCTTCTATCTGGTTGAAAACTGTTGTTGGACTCTTTCGGAACACAGTTCTTCTGAGTTAACAAGGAAGGGCAACAGGAACTTACTAAAAGACATTCAGGAGAAACAAGATAGCACCTAGTACCTTCAGTTCAAAGAGCCACATCAGTACTTCCAGTAGTATATGCGCTACTCTCCTCGGAAAACAAGATATGTCCAGACATTGCTATCTCTGCTTCTGCCTTCAATGGCAATGCCACCGGTGACTATCTCACACAATAAACTCCATCACCACACGGACAGAGAAGAGGAAGCTCTAACTTCTGTTATAACTGCGAGAAATGCTCATGTTTTCTCCTGTTTCAAAGAATGATTCATTACCATATAGAAATTATAGGCCAGTCCTCTTTGAAAACACCGTATTTTCTGAGTTTCCCAGGGAATTACCAGGAAACGAAGTAGGAAACCACTGTAAACGGTGAAGTCACATATATTTCTTTTAGTGTGTCAGGTAAAGCACTCTACACAGGAGACTCTATCGTTCTTGAAACCAGTGTTTGCTCTTTAGTATATTGTATAAACTAGAAAGTTCACTGAAGCATACAATGAAGCAGAACAACAACGGAACAGCAAAGTCCTAATTCCATCTGTTGAAATCGATGGATAATATGTATATGTTGGCTAGAATGTTCAATGTACATTGCTTCTATCTGGTTGAAAACTGTTGTTGGACTCTTTCGGAACATAGTTTTTCTGCGTTAACAAGTAAGGGCAACAGGAACTTACTGAAAGACATTCATGAGAAACAAGAAAGCACCTGGTACTTTCAGTTCAAAGATCTACATCTGTACTTCCGGTAGTATATGCGCTACTCTCCTCGGAAAACAAGATATGTCCAGACATTGCTATCTCTGCTTCTGCCTTCAATGGCAAGGCCACTGGTGACTATCTCACACAATGAACTCCATCACCACACGGACAGAGAAGAGGAAGCTCTAACTACTGTTATAACTGCTAGAAATGCTCATGTTTTCTCCTGTTTCAAAGAATGATTCATTACCAAATAGAAATTATAGGCCAGTCCTCTTTGAAAACACCGTATTTTCTGAGTTTCCCAGGGAATTACCAGGAAACGAAGTAGGAAACCACTGTAAACGGTGAAATCACATATATTTCTTTTAGTGTGTCAGGTAAAGCACTATACACAGGAGACTCTATCGTTCTTGAAACCAGTGTTTGCTCTTTAGTATATCGTATAAACTCGAAAGTTCACTGAAGCATACAATGAGGCAGAACAACAACGGCACGGCAAGCTCCTAATTCCATCTGTTGAAATCGATGTATAATATGTATATGTTGGCTAGAATGTTCAGTGTGCATTGCTTCTATCTGGTTGAAAACTGTTGTTGGACTCTTTCGGAACACAGTTCTTCTGAGTTAACAAGTAAGGGCAACAGGAACTTACTGAAAGACATTCATGAGACATAAGATAGTACCTAGTACCTTCAGTTCAAAGAGCCACATATGTACTTCCAGTAGTATATGCGATACTCTCCTCGGAAAATGAGATATGTCCAGACATTGCTATCTCTGCTTCTGCCTTCACTGGCACTGCCACCGGTGACTATCTCACACAATGAACTCCATCACCACACGGACAGAGAAAAGGAAGCTCTAACTTCTGTTATAACTGCAAGAAATGCTCATGTTTTCTCCTGTTTCAAAGAACGATTCATTACCAAATAGAAATTATTGGCCAGTCCTCTTTGAAAACACGGTATTTTCAGAGTTTCACAGGGAATTACGAGGAAACGAAGTAGGAAACAACTGTGTACGGTGAAGTCACATATATTTCTTTTAGTGTGTCAGGTGAAGAACACTACCCTAGAGACTCTATCGTTCTTCAAACCAGTGTTTGCTCTTTCGTTTATTTTATAAACTCGAAAGTTCACTGAAGCATACAATGAAGCAGAACAGCAACGGCACAGCAAGCTCCTAATTCCATCTGTTGAAATCGATGGATAATATGTATATGTTTTCTAGAATGTTCAATGTACATTGCTTCTATCTGGTTAAAAACTGTTGTTTGACTCTTTCGGAACATAGTTTTTCTGAGTTAATAAGTAAGGGCAACAGGAACTTACAGAAAGACATTCATGAGAATCAAGATAGCACCTAGTACCTTCAGTTCAAAGAACCACATTGGTACTTCCAGTAGCATATGCGCTACTCTCCTCGGAAAACAAGATGTGTCCAGACATTGCTATCTCTGCTTCTGCCTTCAATGGCAATGCCACCGGTGACTATCTCACGCAATGAACTCCATCACCACACTAACAGAGAAGAGGAAGCTCTAACTTCTGTTATAACTGCTAGAAATGCTCATGTTTTCTCCTGTTTCAAAGAATGATTCATTACCAAATAGAAATTATTGGCCAGTCCTCTTTGAAAACACGGTATTTTCTGAGTTTCACAGGGAATTACGAGGAAACGAAGTAGGAAACCACTGTGAACAGTGAAGTCACATATGTTTCTTTTAGTGTGTCAGGTGAAGCACACTACCCAAGAGTCTCTATCGTTTTGAAACCAGTTCTTGCTCTTTCGTTTATTGTATAAACTCGAAAGTTGACTGAAGCATACAATGAAGCAGAACAACAACGGCACAGCAAGCTCCTAATTCCATCTGTTGAAATCGATGGATAATATGTATATGTTGTCTAGAATGTTCAATGTGCATTGCTTCTATCTGGTTAAAAACTGTTGTTGGACTCTTTCGGAACACAGTTTTTCTGAGTTAATAAGTAAGGGCAACAGGAACTTACTGAAAGACATTCATGAGAAACAAGATAGCACCTATTACCTTCAGTTCAAAGAACCACATTGGTACTTCCAATAGTACATGCGCTACTCTCCTCGAAAACAAGATGTGTTCAGACATTGAGATCTCTGCTTCTGCCTTCACTGGCACTGCCACCGGTGACTATCTCACACAATGAACTCCATCACCACACGGACAGAGAAGAGGAAGCTCTAACTTCTGTTATAACTGCAAGAAATGCTCATGTTTTCTCCTGTTTCAAAGAATGATTCATTACCAAATAGAAATTATTGGCCAGTCCTCTTTGAAAACACGGTATTTTCAGAGTTTCACAGAGAATTACGAGGAAACGAAGTAGGAAACAACTGTGTACGGTGAAGTCACATATATTTCTTTTAGTGTGTCAGGTGAAGAACACTACCCTAGAGACTCTATCGTTCTTCAAACCAGTGTTTGCTCTTTCGTTTATTTTATAAACTCGAAAGTTCACTGAAGCATACAATGAAGCAGAACAGCAACGGCACAGCAAGCTCCTAATTCCATCCGTTGAAATCGATGGATAATATGTATATGTTGTCTAGAATGTTCAATGTGCATTGCTTCTATCTGGTTAAAAACTGTTGTTGGACTCTTTCGGAACACAGTTTTTCTGAGTTAATAAGTAAGGGCAACAGGAACTTACTGAAAGACATTCATGAGAAACAAGATAGAACCTAGTACCTTCAGTTCAAAGAACCACATTGGTACTTCCAGTAGTATATGCGCTACTCTCCTCGGAAAACAAGATGTGTCCAGACATTGCTATCTCTGCTTCTGCCTTCAATGGAATGCCATCGGTGACTATCTCACGCAATGAACTCTATCACCACACAAACAGAGAAGAGGAAGCTCTAACTTCTGTTATAACTGCTAGAAATGCTCATGTTTTCTCCTGTTTCAAAGAATGATTCATTACCAAATAGAAATTATTGGCCAGTCCTCTTTGAAAACACGGTATTTTCTGAGTTTCACAGGGAATTACGAGGAAACGAAGTAGGAAACCACTGTGAACAGTGAAGTCACATATGTTTCTTTTAGTGTGTCAGGTGAAGCACACTACCCAAGAGTCTCTATCGTTTTGAAACCAGTTCTTCCTCTTTCGTTTATTGTATAAACTCGAAAGTGGACTGAAGCATACAATGAAGCAGAACAACAACGGCACAGCAAGCTCCTAATTCCATCTGTTGAAATCGATGGATAATATGTATATGTTTTCTAGAATGTTCAATGTACATTGCTTCTATCTGGTTAAAAACTGTTGTTGGACTCTTTCGGAACATAGTTTTTCTGAGTTAATAAGTAAGGGCAACAGGAACTTACAGAAAGACATTCATGAGAATCAAGATAGCACCTAGTACCTTCAGTTCAAAGAACCACATTGGTACTTCCAGTAGCATATGCGCTACTCTCCTCGGAAAACAAGATGTGTCCAGACATTGCTATCTCTGCTTCTTTCTTCAATGGCAATGCCACCGGTGACTATCTCACGCAATGAACTCCATCACCACACTAACAGAGAAGAGGAAGCTCTAACTTCTGTTATAACTGCAAGAAATGCTCATGTTTTCTCCTGTTTCAAAGAACGATTCATTACCAAATAGAAATTATTGGCCAGTCCTCTTTGAAAACACGGTATTTTCAGAGTTTCACAGGGAATTACGAGGAAACGAAGTAGGAAACAACTGTGTACGGTGAAGTCACATATATTTCTTTTAGTGTGTCAGGTGAAGAACACTACCCTAGAGACTCTATCGTTCTTCAAACCAGTGTTTGCTCTTTCGTTTATTTTATAAACTCGAAAGTTCACTGAAGCATACAATGAAGCAGAACAGCAACAGCACAGCAAGCTCCTAATTCCATCTGTTGAAATCGATGGATAATATGTATATGTTGTCTAGAATGTTCAATGTACATTGCTTCTATCTGGTTAAAAACTGTTGTTGGACTCTTTCGGAACACAGTTTTTCTGAGTTAATAAGTAAGGGCAACAGGAACTTACAGAAAGACATTCATGAGAATCAAGATAGCACCTAGTACCTTCAGTTCAAAGAACCACATTGGTACTTCCAGTAGCATATGCGCTACTCTCCTCGGAAAACAAGATGTGTCCAGACATTGCTATCTCTGCTTCTGCCTTCAATGGCAATGCCACCGGTGACTATCTCACGCAATGAACTCCATCACCACACGGACAGAGAAGAGGAAGCTCTAACTTCTGTTATAACTGCTAGAAATGCTCATGTTTTCTCCTGTTTCAAAGAATGATTCATTACCAAATAGAAATTATTGGCCAGTCCTCTTTGAAAACACGGTATTTTCTGAGTTTCACAGGGAATTACGAGGAAACGAAGTAGGAAACCACTGTGAACAGTGAAGTCACATATGTTTCTTTTAGTGTGTCAGGTGAAGCACACTACCCAAGAGTCTCTATCGTTTTGAAACCAGTTCTTCCTCTTTCGTTTATTGTATAAACTCGAAAGTTGACTGAAGCATACAATGAAGCAGAACAACAACGGCACAGCAAGCTCCTAATTCCATCTGTTGAAATCGATTGATAATATGTATATGTTGTCTAGAATGTTCAATGTGCATTGCTTCTATCTGGTTAAAAACTGTTGTTGGACTCTTTCGGAACACAGTTTTTCTGAGTTAACAAGTAAGGCCAACAGGAACTTACTGAAAGACATTCATGAGAATCAAGATAGCACCTAGTACCTTCAGTTCAAAGAACCACATTGGTACTTCCAGTAGCATATGCGCTACTCTCCTCGGAAAACAAGATGTGTCCAGACATTGCTATCTCTGCTTCTGCCTTCAATGGCAATGCCACCGGTGACTATCTCACGCAATGAACTCCATCACCACACTAACAGAGAAGAGGAAGCTCTAACTTCTGTTATAACTGCAAGAAATGCTCATGTTTTCTCCTGTTTCAAAGAACGATTCATTACCAAATAGAAATTATTGGCCAGTCCTCTTTGAAAACACGGTATTTTCAGAGTTTCACAGGGAATTACGAGGAAACGAAGTAGGAAACCACTGTGAACAGTGAAGTCACATATGTTTCTTTTAGTGTGTCAGGTGAAGCACACTACCCAAGAGTCTCTATCGTTTTGAAACCAGTTCTTCCTCTTTCGTTTATTGTATAAACTCGAAAGTTGACTGAAGCATACAATGAAGCAGAACAACAACGGCACAGCAAGCTCCTAATTCCATCTGTTGAAATCGATTGATAATATGTATATGTTGTCTAGAATGTTCAATGTGCATTGCTTCTATCTGGTTAAAAACTGTTGTTGGACTCTTTCGGAACACAGTTTTTCTGAGTTAACAAGTAAGGCCAACAGGAACTTACTGAAAGACATTCATGAGAATCAAGATAGCACCTAGTACCTTCAGTTCAAAGAACCACATATGTACTTCCAGTAGTATATGCGATACTCTCCTCGGAAAAGGAGATATGTCCAGACATTGCTATCTCTGCTTCTGCCTTCACTGGCACTGCCACCGTTGACTATCTCACACAATGAACTCCATCACCACACGGACAGAAAAAAGGAAGCTCTAACTTCTGTTATAACTGCAAGAAATGCTCATGTTTTCTCCTGTTTCAAGGAACGATTCATTACCAAATAGAAATTATAGGCCAGTCCTCTTTGAAAACACCGTATTTTCTGAGTTTCCCAGGGAATTACCAGGAAACGAAGTAGGAAACCACTGTAAACGGTGAAGTCACATATATTTCTTTTAGTGTGTCAGGTGAAGCACACTACCCAAGAGACTCTATCGTTCTTGAAACCAGTGTTTGCTCTTTCGTATATTGTATAAACGCGAAAGTTCACTGAAGCATACAATGAAGCAGAACAACAACGGCACAGCAAGCTCCTAATTCTTTCTGTTGAAATCGCTGGATAATATGTATATGTTGGCTAGATTGTTCAATGTACATTGCTTCGATCTGGTTGAAAACTGTTGTTGGACTATTTTCGAACAGAGTTTTTCTGAGTTATCAAGTAAGGCCAACAGGAACTTACTGAAAGACATTCATGAGAAACAAGAGAGCACCTAGTACCTTCAGTTCAAAGAGCTACATCTGTACTTCCAGTAGTATATGCGCTGCTCTCCTCAGAAAACAAGATATGTCCAGATACTGTTCTCTCTGTTTCTGCCTTCAATGGGAATGCCACCGGTGACTATGTCACACAATGAACGCCATCACCAAACGGACAGAGAAGAGGAAGCTCTAACTTCTGTTATAACTGCTGGAAATGCTCATGTTTTCTCCTGTTTCAAAGAATGATTCATTACGAAATAGAAATTATAGGCCAGTCCTCTTTGAAAACACAGTGTTTTCTGAGTTTCACAGGGAATTACCATGAAACGAAGTAGGAAACCACTGTGAACGGTGAAATCACATATATTTCCTTTAGTGTGTCAGGTGAAGCACACTGCCCAAGAGACTCTATCGTTCTTGAAACCAGTGTTTGCTCTTTACTACATTGTATAAACTCGAAAGTTCACTGAAGCATACAATGAAGCAGAACAACAAAGTCACAGCAAGCTCCTAATTCCATCTGTTGAAATCGATGGATAATATGTATATGTTTGCTAAAATGTTCAATGTACATTGCTTCTATCTGGTTGAAAACTGTTGTTGGACTCTTTCGGAACACAGATTTTCTGAGTTAACAAGTAAGGGCAACAGGAACTTACTGAAAGACATTCATGAGAAACAAGATAGCACCTAGTGCCTTCAGTTCAAAGAGCTACATCTGTACTTCCAGTAGTATATGCGCTACTCTCCTCGGAAAACAAGAGATCTCCAGACATTGCTACCTCTGCTTCTGCCTTCAGTGGAAATGCCACCGGTGACTATCTCACACAATGAAGGCCATCACCACACGGGCAGAGAAGAGGAAGCTCTAACTTCTGTTATAACTGCTGGAAATGCTCATGTTTTCTCCTGTTTCAAAGAATGAATCATTACCAAATAGAAATTAGAGGCCAGTCCTCTTTGAAAACACGGTATTTACTGAGTTTCCCAGGGAATTACCAAGATACGAAGTAGGAAACCACTGTGAACGGTGAAGTCACATATATTTCTTTTAGTGTGTCAGGTGAAGCACACTACCCAAGAGACCCTACCGTTCTTGAAACCAGTATTTGCTCTTTAGTATATCGTATAAACTCGAAAGTTCACTGAAGCATACAATGAGGCAGAACAACAACGGCACGGCAAGCTCCTAATTCCATCTGTTGAAATCGATGGATAATATGTATATGTTGGCTAGAATGTTCAGTGTGCATTGCTTCTATCTGGTTGAAAACTGTTGTTTGACTCTTTCGGAACACAGTTCTTCTGAGTTAACAAGGAAGGGCAACAGGAACTTACTAAAAGACATTCAGGAGAAACAAGATAGCACCTAGTACCTTCAGTTCAAAGAGCCACATCAGTACTTCCAGTAGTATATGCGCTACTCTCCTCGGAAAACAAGATATGTCCAGACATTGCTATCTCTGCTTCTGCCTTCAATGGCAATGCCACCGGTGACTATCTCACACAATAAACTCCATCACCACACGGACAGAGAAGAGGAAGCTCTAACTTCTGTTATAACTGCGAGAAATGCTCATGTTTTCTCCTGTTTCAAAGAATGATTCATTACCATATAGAAATTATAGGCCAGTCCTCTTTGAAAACACCGTATTTTCTGAGTTTCCCAGGGAATTACCAGGAAACGAAGTAGGAAACCACTGTAAACGGTGAAGTCACATATATTTCTTTTAGTGTGTCAGGTAAAGCACTCTACACAGGAGACTCTATCGTTCTTGAAACCAGTGTTTGCTCTTTAGTATATTGTATAAACTAGAAAGTTCACTGAAGCATACAATGAAGCAGAACAAGAACGGAACAGCAAAGTCCTAATTCCATCTGTTGAAATCGATGGATAATATGTATATGTTGGCTAGAATGTTCAATGTACATTGCTTCTATCTGGTTGAAAACTGTTGTTGGACTCTTTCTGAACATAGTTTTTCTGCGTTAACAAGTAAGGGCAACAGGAACTTACTGAAAGACATTCATGAGAAACAAGAAAGCACCTGGTACTTTCAGTTCAAAGATCTACATCTGTACTTCCGGTAGTATATGCGCTACTCTCCTCGGAAAACAAGATATGTCCAGACATTGCTATCTCTGCTTCTGCCTTCAATGGCAAGGCCACTGGTGACTATCTCACACAATGAACTCCATCACCACACGGACAGAGAAGAGGAAGCTCTAACTACTGTTATAACTGCTAGAAATGCTCATGTTTTCTCCTGTTTCAAAGAATGATTCATTACCAAATAGAAATTATAGGCCAGTCCTCTTTGAAAACACCGTATTTTCTGAGTTTCCCAGGGAATTACCAGGAAACGAAGTAGGAAACCACTGTAAACGGTGAAATCACATATATTTCTTTTAGTGTGTCAGGTAAAGCACTATACACAGGAGACTCTATCGTTCTTGAAACCAGTGTTTGCTCTTTAGTATATCGTATAAACTCGAAAGTTCACTGAAGCATACAATGAGGCAGAACAACAACGGCACGGCAAGCTCCTAATTCCATCTGTTGAAATCGATGTATAATATGTATATGTTGGCTAGAATGTTCAGTGTGCATTGCTTCTATCTGGTTGAAAACTGTTGTTGGACTCTTTCGGAACACAGTTCTTCTGAGTTAACAAGTAAGGGCAACAGGAACTTACTGAAAGACATTCATGAGACATAAGATAGTACCTAGTACCTTCAGTTCAAAGAGCCACATATGTACTTCCAGTAGTATATGCGATACTCTCCTCGGAAAATGAGATATGTCCAGACATTGCTATCTCTGCTTCTGCCTTCACTGGCACTGCCACCGGTGACTATCTCACGCAATGAACTCCATCACCACACGGACAGAGAAAAGGAAGCTCTAACTTCTGTTATAACTGCAAGAAATGCTCATGTTTTCTCCTGTTTCAAAGAACGATTCATTACCAAATAGAAGTTATTAGCCAGTCCTCTTTGAAAACACGGTATTTTCAGAGTTTCACAGGGAATTACGAGGAAACGAAGTAGGAAACAACTGTGTACGGTGAAGTCACATATATTTCTTTTAGTGTGTCAGGTGAAGAACACTACCCTAGAGACTCTATCGTTCTTCAAACCAGTGTTTGCTCTTTCGTTTATTTTATAAACTCGAAAGTTCACTGAAGCATACAATTTAGCAGAACAGCAACGGCACAGCAAGCTCCTAATTCCATCTGTTGAAATCGATGGATAATATGTATATGTTGTCTAGAATGTTCAATGTGCATTGCTTTTATCTGGTTAAAAACTGTTGTTGGACTCTTTCGGAACACAGTTTTTCTGAGTTAATAAGTAAGGGCAACAGGAACTTACTGAAAGACATTCATGAGAAACAAGATAGAACCTAGTACCTTCAGTTCAAAGAACCACATTGGTACTTCCAGTAGTACATGCGCTACTCTCCTCGAAAACAAGATGTGTCCAGACATTGCTATCTCTGCTTCTGCCTTCACTGGCACTGCCACCGGTGACTATCTCACACAATGAACTCTATCACCACACAAACAGAGAAGAGGAAGCTCTAACTTCTGTTATAACTGCTAGAAATGCTCATGTTTTCTCCTGTTTCAAAGAATGATTCATTACCAAATAGAAATTATTGGCCAGTCCTCTTTGAAAACACGGTATTTTCTGAGTTTCACAGGGAATTACGAGGAAACGAAGTAGGAAACCACTGTGAACAGTGAAGTCACATATGTTTCTTTTAGTGTGTCAGGTGAAGCACACTACCCAAGAGTCTCTATCGTTTTGAAACCAGTTCTTCCTCTTTCGTTTATTGTATAAACTCGAAAGTTGACTGAAGCATACAATGAAGCAGAACAACAACGGCACAGCAAGCTCCTAATTCCATCTGTTGAAATCGATTGATAATATGTATATGTTGTCTAGAATGTTCAATGTGCATTGCTTCTATCTGGTTAAAAACTGTTGTTGGACTCTTTCGGAACACAGTTTTTCTGAGTTAACAAGTAAGGGCAACAGGAACTTACTGAAAGACATTCATGAGACATAAGATAGTACCTAGTACCTTCAGTTCAAAGAGCCACATATGTACTTCCAGTAGTATATGCGATACTCTCCTCGGAAAAGGAGATATGTCCAGACATTGCTATCTCTGCTTCTGCCTTCACTGGCACTGCCACCGTTGACTATCTCACACAATGAACTCCATCACCACACGGACAGAGAAAAGGAAGCTCTAACTTCTGTTATAACTGCAAGAAATGCTCATGTTTTCTCCTGTTTCAAGGAACGATTCATTACCAAATAGAAATTATTGGCCAGTCCTCTTTGAAAACACGGTATTTTCTGAGTTTCACAGGGAATTACGAGGAAACGAAGTAGGAAACAACTGTGTACGGTGAAGTCACATATATTTCTTTTAGTGTGTCAGGTGAAGAACACTACCCTAGAGACTCTATCGTCCTTCAAACCAGTGTTTGCTCTTTCGTTTATTTTATAAACTCGAAAGTTCACTGAAGCATACAATGAAGCAGAACAGCAACAGCACAGCAAGCTCCTAATTCCATCTGTTGAAATCGATGGATAATATGTATATGTTGTCTAGAATGTTCAATGTACATTGCTTCTATCTGGTTAAAAACTGTTGTTGGACTCTTTCGGAACACAGTTTTTCTGAGTTAATAAGTAAGGGCAACAGGAACTTACAGAAAGACATTCATGAGAATCAAGATAGCACCTAGTACCTTCAGTTCAAAGAACCACATTGGTACTTCCAGTAGCATATGCGCTACTCTCCTCGGAAAACAAGATGTGTCCAGACATTGCTATCTCTGCTTCTGCCTTCAGTGGAAATGCCACCGGTGACTATCTCACACAATGAAGGCCATCACCACACGGGCAGAGAAGAGGAAGCTCTAACTTCTGTTATAACTGCTGGAAATGCTCATGTTTTCTCCTGTTTCAAAGAATGAATCATTACCAAATAGAAATTAGAGGCCAGTCCTCTTTGAAAACACGGTATTTACTGAGTTTCCCAGGGAATTACCAAGATACGAAGTAGGAAACCACTGTGAACGGTGAAGTCACATATATTTCTTTTAGTGTGTCAGGTGAAGCACACTACCCAAGAGACCCTACCGTTCTTGAAACCAGTATTTGCTCTTTAGTATATCGTATAAACTCGAAAGTTCACTGAAGCATACAATGAGGCAGAACAACAACGGCACGGCAAGCTCCTAATTCCATCTGTTGAAATCGATGGATAATATGTATATGTTGGCTAGAATGTTCAGTGTGCATTGCTTCTATCTGGTTGAAAACTGTTGTTTGACTCTTTCGGAACACAGTTCTTCTGAGTTAACAAGGAAGGGCAACAGGAACTTACTAAAAGACATTCAGGAGAAACAAGATAGCACCTAGTACCTTCAGTTCAAAGAGCCACATCAGTACTTCCAGTAGTATATGCGCTACTCTCCTCGGAAAACAAGATATGTCCAGACATTGCTATCTCTGCTTCTGCCTTCAATGGCAATGCCACCGGTGACTATCTCACACAATAAACTCCATCACCACACGGACAGAGAAGAGGAAGCTCTAACTTCTGTTATAACTGCGAGAAATGCTCATGTTTTCTCCTGTTTCAAAGAATGATTCATTACCATATAGAAATTATAGGCCAGTCCTCTTTGAAAACACCGTATTTTCTGAGTTTCCCAGGGAATTACCAGGAAACGAAGTAGGAAACCACTGTAAACGGTGAAGTCACATATATTTCTTTTAGTGTGTCAGGTAAAGCACTCTACACAGGAGACTCTATCGTTCTTGAAACCAGTGTTTGCTCTTTAGTATATTGTATAAACTAGAAAGTTCACTGAAGCATACAATGAAGCAGAACAAGAACGGAACAGCAAAGTCCTAATTCCATCTGTTGAAATCGATGGATAATATGTATATGTTGGCTAGAATGTTCAATGTACATTGCTTCTATCTGGTTGAAAACTGTTGTTGGACTCTTTCTGAACATAGTTTTTCTGCGTTAACAAGTAAGGGCAACAGGAACTTACTGAAAGACATTCATGAGAAACAAGAAAGCACCTGGTACTTTCAGTTCAAAGATCTACATCTGTACTTCCGGTAGTATATGCGCTACTCTCCTCGGAAAACAAGATATGTCCAGACATTGCTATCTCTGCTTCTGCCTTCAATGGCAAGGCCACTGGTGACTATCTCACACAATGAACTCCATCACCACACGGACAGAGAAGAGGAAGCTCTAACTACTGTTATAACTGCTAGAAATGCTCATGTTTTCTCCTGTTTCAAAGAATGATTCATTACCAAATAGAAATTATAGGCCAGTCCTCTTTGAAAACACCGTATTTTCTGAGTTTCCCAGGGAATTACCAGGAAACGAAGTAGGAAACCACTGTAAACGGTGAAATCACATATATTTCTTTTAGTGTGTCAGGTAAAGCACTATACACAGGAGACTCTATCGTTCTTGAAACCAGTGTTTGCTCTTTAGTATATCGTATAAACTCGAAAGTTCACTGAAGCATACAATGAGGCAGAACAACAACGGCACGGCAAGCTCCTAATTCCATCTGTTGAAATCGATGTATAATATGTATATGTTGGCTAGAATGTTCAGTGTGCATTGCTTCTATCTGGTTGAAAACTGTTGTTGGACTCTTTCGGAACACAGTTCTTCTGAGTTAACAAGTAAGGGCAACAGGAACTTACTGAAAGACATTCATGAGACATAAGATAGTACCTAGTACCTTCAGTTCAAAGAGCCACATATGTACTTCCAGTAGTATATGCGATACTCTCCTCGGAAAATGAGATATGTCCAGACATTGCTATCTCTGCTTCTGCCTTCACTGGCACTGCCACCGGTGACTATCTCACGCAATGAACTCCATCACCACACGGACAGAGAAAAGGAAGCTCTAACTTCTGTTATAACTGCAAGAAATGCTCATGTTTTCTCCTGTTTCAAAGAACGATTCATTACCAAATAGAAGTTATTAGCCAGTCCTCTTTGAAAACACGGTATTTTCAGAGTTTCACAGGGAATTACGAGGAAACGAAGTAGGAAACAACTGTGTACGGTGAAGTCACATATATTTCTTTTAGTGTGTCAGGTGAAGAACACTACCCTAGAGACTCTATCGTTCTTCAAACCAGTGTTTGCTCTTTCGTTTATTTTATAAACTCGAAAGTTCACTGAAGCATACAATTTAGCAGAACAGCAACGGCACAGCAAGCTCCTAATTCCATCTGTTGAAATCGATGGATAATATGTATATGTTGTCTAGAATGTTCAATGTGCATTGCTTTTATCTGGTTAAAAACTGTTGTTGGACTCTTTCGGAACACAGTTTTTCTGAGTTAATAAGTAAGGGCAACAGGAACTTACTGAAAGACATTCATGAGAAACAAGATAGAACCTAGTACCTTCAGTTCAAAGAACCACATTGGTACTTCCAGTAGTACATGCGCTACTCTCCTCGAAAACAAGATGTGTCCAGACATTGCTATCTCTGCTTCTGCCTTCACTGGCACTGCCACCGGTGACTATCTCACACAATGAACTCTATCACCACACAAACAGAGAAGAGGAAGCTCTAACTTCTGTTATAACTGCTAGAAATGCTCATGTTTTCTCCTGTTTCAAAGAATGATTCATTACCAAATAGAAATTATTGGCCAGTCCTCTTTGAAAACACGGTATTTTCTGAGTTTCACAGGGAATTACGAGGAAACGAAGTAGGAAACCACTGTGAACAGTGAAGTCACATATGTTTCTTTTAGTGTGTCAGGTGAAGCACACTACCCAAGAGTCTCTATCGTTTTGAAACCAGTTCTTCCTCTTTCGTTTATTGTATAAACTCGAAAGTTGACTGAAGCATACAATGAAGCAGAACAACAACGGCACAGCAAGCTCCTAATTCCATCTGTTGAAATCGATTGATAATATGTATATGTTGTCTAGAATGTTCAATGTGCATTGCTTCTATCTGGTTAAAAACTGTTGTTGGACTCTTTCGGAACACAGTTTTTCTGAGTTAACAAGTAAGGGCAACAGGAACTTACTGAAAGACATTCATGAGACATAAGATAGTACCTAGTACCTTCAGTTCAAAGAGCCACATATGTACTTCCAGTAGTATATGCGATACTCTCCTCGGAAAAGGAGATATGTCCAGACATTGCTATCTCTGCTTCTGCCTTCACTGGCACTGCCACCGTTGACTATCTCACACAATGAACTCCATCACCACACGGACAGAGAAAAGGAAGCTCTAACTTCTGTTATAACTGCAAGAAATGCTCATGTTTTCTCCTGTTTCAAGGAACGATTCATTACCAAATAGAAATTATTGGCCAGTCCTCTTTGAAAACACGGTATTTTCTGAGTTTCACAGGGAATTACGAGGAAACGAAGTAGGAAACAACTGTGTACGGTGAAGTCACATATATTTCTTTTAGTGTGTCAGGTGAAGAACACTACCCTAGAGACTCTATCGTCCTTCAAACCAGTGTTTGCTCTTTCGTTTATTTTATAAACTCGAAAGTTCACTGAAGCATACAATGAAGCAGAACAGCAACAGCACAGCAAGCTCCTAATTCCATCTGTTGAAATCGATGGATAATATGTATATGTTGTCTAGAATGTTCAATGTACATTGCTTCTATCTGGTTAAAAACTGTTGTTGGACTCTTTCGGAACACAGTTTTTCTGAGTTAATAAGTAAGGGCAACAGGAACTTACAGAAAGACATTCATGAGAATCAAGATAGCACCTAGTACCTTCAGTTCAAAGAACCACATTGGTACTTCCAGTAGCATATGCGCTACTCTCCTCGGAAAACAAGATGTGTCCAGACATTGCTATCTCTGCTTCTGCCTTCAATGGCAATGCCACCGGTGACTATCTCACGCAATGAACTCCATCACCACACGGACAGAGAAGAGGAAGCTCTAACTTCTGTTATAACTGCTAGAAATGCTCATGTTTTCTCCTGTTTCAAAGAATGATTCATTACCAAATAGAAATTATTGGCCAGTCCTCTTTGAAAACACGGTATTTTCTGAGTTTCACAGGGAATTACGAGGAAACGAAGTAGGAAACCACTGTGAACAGTGAAGTCACATATGTTTCTTTTAGTGTGTCAGGTGAAGCACACTACCCAAGAGTCTCTATCGTTTTGAAACCAGTTCTTCCTCTTTCGTTTATTGTATAAACTCGAAAGTTGACTGAAGCATACAATGAAGCAGAACAACAACGGCACAGCAAGCTCCTAATTCCATCTGTTGAAATCGATTGATAATATGTATATGTTGTCTAGAATGTTCAATGTGCATTGCTTCTATCTGGTTAAAAACTGTTGTTGGACTCTTTCGGAACACAGTTTTTCTGAGTTAACAAGTAAGGCCAACAGGAACTTACTGAAAGACATTCATGAGAATCAAGATAGCACCTAGTACCTTCAGTTCAAAGAACCACATATGTACTTCCAGTAGTATATGCGATACTCTCCTCGGAAAAGGAGATATGTCCAGACATTGCTATCTCTGCTTCTGCCTTCACTGGCACTGCCACCGTTGACTATCTCACACAATGAACTCCATCACCACACGGACAGAGAAAAGGAAGCTCTAACTTCTGTTATAACTGCAAGAAATGCTCATGTTTTCTCCTGTTTCAAGGAACGATTCATTACCAAATAGAAATTATAGGCCAGTCCTCTTTGAAAACACCGTATTTTCTGAGTTTCCCAGGGAATTACCAGGAAACGAAGTAGGAAACCACTGTAAACGGTGAAGTCACATATATTTCTTTTAGTGTGTCAGGTGAAGCACACTACCCAAGAGACTCTATCGTTCTTGAAACCAGTGTTTGCTCTTTCGTATATTGTATAAACGCGAAAGTTCACTGAAGCATACAATGAAGCAGAACAACAACGGCACAGCAAGCTCCTAATTCTTTCTGTTGAAATCGCTGGATAATATGTATATGTTGGCTAGATTGTTCAATGTACATTGCTTCGATCTGGTTGAAAACTGTTGTTGGACTATTTTCGAACAGAGTTTTTCTGAGTTATCAAGTAAGGCCAACAGGAACTTACTGAAAGACATTCATGAGAAACAAGAGAGCACCTAGTACCTTCAGTTCAAAGAGCTACATCTGTACTTCCAGTAGTATATGCGCTGCTCTCCTCAGAAAACAAGATATGTCCAGATACTGTTCTCTCTGTTTCTGCCTTCAATGGGAATGCCACCGGTGACTATGTCACACAATGAACGCCATCACCAAACGGACAGAGAAGAGGAAGCTCTAACTTCTGTTATAACTGCTGGAAATGCTCATGTTTTCTCCTGTTTCAAAGAATGATTCATTACGAAATAGAAATTATAGGCCAGTCCTCTTTGAAAACACAGTGTTTTCTGAGTTTCACAGGGAATTACCATGAAACGAAGTAGGAAACCACTGTGAACGGTGAAATCACATATATTTCCTTTAGTGTGTCAGGTGAAGCACACTGCCCAAGAGACTCTATCGTTCTTGAAACCAGTGTTTGCTCTTTACTACATTGTATAAACTCGAAAGTTCACTGAAGCATACAATGAAGCAGAACAACAAAGTCACAGCAAGCTCCTAATTCCATCTGTTGAAATCGATGGATAATATGTATATGTTTGCTAAAATGTTCAATGTACATTGCTTCTATCTGGTTGAAAACTGTTGTTGGACTCTTTCGGAACACAGATTTTCTGAGTTAACAAGTAAGGGCAACAGGAACTTACTGAAAGACATTCATGAGAAACAAGATAGCACCTAGTACCTTCAGTTCAAAGAGCTACATCTGTACTTCCAGTAGTATATGCGCTACTCTCCTCGGAAAACAAGAGATCTCCAGACATTGCTACCTCTGCTTCTGGCTTCAGTGGAAATGCCACCGGTGACTATCTCACACAATGAACGCCATCACCACACGGGCAGAGAAGAGGAAGCTCTAACTTCTGTTATAACTGCTGGAAATGCTCATGTTTTCTCCTGTTTCAAAGAATGAATCATTACCAAATAGAAATTAGAGGCCAGTCCTCTTTGAAAACACGGTATTTACTGAGTTTCCCAGGGAATTACCAAGATACGAAGTAGGAAACCACTGTGAACGGTGAAGTCACATATATTTCTTTTAGTGTGTCAGGTGAAGCACACTACCCAAGAGACCCTACCGTTCTTGAAACCAGTATTTGCTCTTTAGTATATCGTATAAACTCGAAAGTTCACTGAAGCATACAATGAGGCAGAACAACAACGGCACGGCAAGCTCCTAATTCCATCTGTTGAAATCGTTGTATAATATGTATATGTTGGCTAGAATGTTCAGTGTGCATTGCTTCTATCTGGTTGAAAACTGTTGTTGGACTCTTTCAGAACACAGTTCTTCTGAGTTAACAAGGAAGGGCAACAGGAACTTACTAAAAGACATTCAGGAGAAACAAGATAGCACCTAGTACCTTCAGTTCAAAGAGCCACATCAGTACTTCCAGTAGTATATGCGCTACTCTCCTCGGAAAACAAGATATGTCCAGACATTGCTATCTCTGCTTCTGCCTTCAATGGCAATGCCACCGGTGACTATCTCACACAATAAACTCCATCACCACACGGACAGAGAAGAGGAAGCTCTAACTTCTGTTATAACTGCGAGAAATGCTCATGTTTTCTCCTGTTTCAAAGAATGATTCATTACCATATAGAAATTATAGGCCAGTCCTCTTTGAAAACACCGTATTTTCTGAGTTTCCCAGGGAATTACCAGGAAACGAAGTAGGAAACCACTGTAAACGGTGAAGTCACATATATTTCTTTTAGTGTGTCAGGTAAAGCACTCTACACAGGAGACTCTATCGTTCTTGAAACCAGTGTTTGCTCTTTAGTATATTGTATAAACTAGAAAGTTCACTGAAGCATACAATGAAGCAGAACAAGAACGGAACAGCAAAGTCCTAATTCCATCTGTTGAAATCGATGGATAATATGTATATGTTGGCTAGAATGTTCAATGTACATTGCTTCTATCTGGTTGAAAACTGTTGTTGGACTCTTTCGGAACATAGTTTTTCTGCGTTAACAAGTAAGGGAAACAGGAACTTACTGAAAGACATTCATGAGAAACAAGAAAGCACCTGGTACTTTCAGTTCAAAGATCTACATCTGTACTTCCGGTAGTATATGCGCTACTCTCCTCGGAAAACAAGATATGTCCAGACATTGCTATCTCTGCTTCTGCCTTCAATGGCAAGGCCACTGGTGACTATCTCACACAATGAACTCCATCACCACACGGACAGAGAAGAGGAAGCTCTAACTACTGTTATAACTGCTAGAAATGCTCATGTTTTCTCCTGTTTCAAAGAATGATTCATTACCAAATAGAAATTATAGGCCAGTCCTCTTTGAAAACACCGTATTTTCTGAGTTTCCCAGGGAATTACCAGGAAACGAAGTAGGAAACCACTGTAAACGGTGAAATCACATATATTTCTTTTAGTGTGTCAGGTAAAGCACTATACACAGGAGACTCTATCGTTCTTGAAACCAGTGTTTGCTCTTTAGTATATCGTATAAACTCGAAAGTTCACTGAAGCATACAATGAGGCAGAACAACAACGGCACGGCAAGCTCCTAATTCCATCTGTTGAAATCGATGTATAATATGTATATGTTGGCTAGAATGTTCAGTGTGCATTGCTTCTATCTGGTTGAAAACTGTTGTTGGACTCTTTCGGAACACAGTTCTTCTGAGTTAACAAGTAAGGGCAACAGGAACTTACTGAAAGACATTCATGAGACATAAGATAGTACCTAGTACCTTCAGTTCAAAGAGCCACATATGTACTTCCAGTAGTATATGCGATACTCTCCTCGGAAAATGAGATATGTCCAGACATTGCTATCTCTGCTTCTGCCTTCACTGGCACTGCCACCGGTGACTATCTCACGCAATGAACTCCATCACCACACGGACAGAGAAAAGGAAGCTCTAACTTCTGTTATAACTGCAAGAAATGCTCATGTTTTCTCCTGTTTCAAAGAACGATTCATTACCAAATAGAAGTTATTGGCCAGTCCTCTTTGAAAACACGGTATTTTCAGAGTTTCACAGGGAATTACGAGGAAACGAAGTAGGAAACAACTGTGTACGGTGAAGTCACATATATTTCTTTTAGTGTGTCAGGTGAAGAACACTACCCTAGAGACTCTATCGTTCTTCAAACCAGTGTTTGCTCTTTCGTTTATTTTATAAACTCGAAAGTTCACTGAAGCATACAATGAAGCAGAACAGCAACGGCACAGCAAGCTCCTAATTCCATCTGTTGAAATCGATGGATAATATGTATATGTTGTCTAGAATGTTCAATGTGCATTGCTTTTATCTGGTTAAAAACTGTTGTTGGACTCTTTCGGAACACAGTTTTTCTGAGTTAATAAGTAAGGGCAACAGGAACTTACTGAAAGACATTCATGAGAAACAAGATAGAACCTAGTACCTTCAGTTCAAAGAACCACATTGGTACTTCCAGTAGTACATGCGCTACTCTCCTCGAAAACAAGATGTGTCCAGACATTGCTATCTCTGCTTCTGCCTTCACTGGCACTGCCACCGGTGACTATCTCACACAATGAACTCTATCACCACACAAACAGAGAAGAGGAAGCTCTAACTTCTGTTATAACTGCTAGAAATGCTCATGTTTTCTCCTGTTTCAAAGAATGATTCATTACCAAATAGAAATTATTGGCCAGTCCTCTTTGAAAACACGGTATTTTCTGAGTTTCACAGGGAATTACGAGGAAACGAAGTAGGAAACCACTGTGAACAGTGAAGTCACATATGTTTCTTTTAGTGTGTCAGGTGAAGCACACTACCCAAGAGTCTCTATCGTTTTGAAACCAGTTCTTCCTCTTTCGTTTATTGTATAAACTCGAAAGTTGACTGAAGCATACAATGAAGCAGAACAACAACGGCACAGCAAGCTCCTAATTCCATCTGTTGAAATCGATTGATAATATGTATATGTTGTCTAGAATGTTCAATGTGCATTGCTTCTATCTGGTTAAAAACTGTTGTTGGACTCTTTCGGAACACAGTTTTTCTGAGTTAACAAGTAAGGGCAACAGGAACTTACTGAAAGACATTCATGAGACATAAGATAGTACCTAGTACCTTCAGTTCAAAGAGCCACATATGTACTTCCAGTAGTATATGCGATACTCTCCTCGGAAAAGGAGATATGTCCAGACATTGCTATCTCTGCTTCTGCCTTCACTGGCACTGCCACCGTTGACTATCTCACACAATGAACTCCATCACCACACGGACAGAGAAAAGGAAGCTCTAACTTCTGTTATAACTGCAAGAAATGCTCATGTTTTCTCCTGTTTCAAGGAACGATTCATTACCAAATAGAAATTATTGGCCAGTCCTCTTTGAAAACACGGTATTTTCAGAGTTTCACAGGGAATTACGAGGAAACGAAGTAGGAAACAACTGTGTACGGTGAAGTCACATATATTTCTTTTAGTGTGTCAGGTGAAGAACACTACCCTAGAGACTCTATCGTCCTTCAAACCAGTGTTTGCTCTTTCGTTTATTTTATAAACTCGAAAGTTCACTGAAGCATACAATGAAGCAGAACAGCAACAGCACAGCAAGCTCCTAATTCCATCTGTTGAAATCGATGGATAATATGTATATGTTGTCTAGAATGTTCAATGTACATTGCTTCTATCTGGTTAAAAACTGTTGTTGGACTCTTTCGGAACACAGTTTTTCTGAGTTAATAAGTAAGGGCAACAGGAACTTACAGAAAGACATTCATGAGAATCAAGATAGCACCTAGTACCTTCAGTTCAAAGAACCACATTGGTACTTCCAGTAGCATATGCGCTACTCTCCTCGGAAAACAAGATGTGTCCAGACATTGCTATCTCTGCTTCTGCCTTCAATGGCAATGCCACCGGTGACTATCTCACGCAATGAACTCCATCACCACACGGACAGAGAAGAGGAAGCTCTAACTTCTGTTATAACTGCTAGAAATGCTCATGTTTTCTCCTGTTTCAAAGAATGATTCATTACCAAATAGAAATTATTGGCCAGTCCTCTTTGAAAACACGGTATTTTCTGAGTTTCACAGGGAATTACGAGGAAACGAAGTAGGAAACCACTGTGAACAGTGAAGTCACATATGTTTCTTTTAGTGTGTCAGGTGAAGCACACTACCCAAGAGTCTCTATCGTTTTGAAACCAGTTCTTCCTCTTTCGTTTATTGTATAAACTCGAAAGTTGACTGAAGCATACAATGAAGCAGAACAACAACGGCACAGCAAGCTCCTAATTCCATCTGTTGAAATCGATTGATAATATGTATATGTTGTCTAGAATGTTCAATGTGCATTGCTTCTATCTGGTTAAAAACTGTTGTTGGACTCTTTCGGAACACAGTTTTTCTGAGTTAACAAGTAAGGCCAACAGGAACTTACTGAAAGACATTCATGAGAATCAAGATAGCACCTAGTACCTTCAGTTCAAAGAACCACATATGTACTTCCAGTAGTATATGCGATACTCTCCTCGGAAAAGGAGATATGTCCAGACATTGCTATCTCTGCTTCTGCCTTCACTGGCACTGCCACCGTTGACTATCTCACACAATGAACTCCATCACCACACGGACAGAGAAAAGGAAGCTCTAACTTCTGTTATAACTGCAAGAAATGCTCATGTTTTCTCCTGTTTCAAGGAACGATTCATTACCAAATAGAAATTATTGGCCAGTCCTCTTTGAAAACACGGTATTTTCAGAGTTTCACAGGGAATTACGAGGAAACGAAGTAGGAAACAACTGTGTACGGTGAAGTCACATATATTTCTTTTAGTGTGTCAGGTGAAGAACACTACCCTAGAGACTCTATCGTTCTTCAAACCAGTGTTTGCTCTTTCGTTTATTTTATAAACTCGAAAGTTCACTGAAGCATACAATGAAGCAGAACAGCAACGGCACAGCAAGCTCCTAATTCCATCTGTTGAAATCGATGGATAATATGTATATGTTGTCTAGAATGTTCAATGTGCATTGCTTCTATCTGGTTAAAAACTGTTGTTGGACTCTTTCGGAACACAGTTTTTCTGAGTTAATAAGTAAGGGCAACAGGAACTTACAGAAAGACATTCATGAGAATCAAGATAGCACCTAGTACCTTCAGTTCAAAGAACCACATTGGTACTTCCAGTAGCATATGCGCTACTCTCCTCGGAAAACAAGATGTGTCCAGACATTGCTATCTCTGCTTCTGCCTTCAATGGCAATGCCACCGGTGACTATCTCACGCAATGAACTCCATCACCACACGGACAGAGAAGAGGAAGCTCTAACTTCTGTTATAACTGCTAGAAATGCTCATGTTTTCTCCTGTTTCAAAGAATGATTCATTACCAAATAGAAATTATTGGCCAGTCCTCTTTGAAAACACGGTATTTTCTGAGTTTCACAGGGAATTACGAGGAAACGAAGTAGGAAACCACTGTGAACAGTGAAGTCACATATGTTTCTTTTAGTGTGTCAGGTGAAGCACACTACCCAAGAGTCTCTATCGTTTTGAAACCAGTTCTTCCTCTTTCGTTTATTGTATAAACTCGAAAGTTGACTGAAGCATACAATGAAGCAGAACAACAACGGCACAGCAAGCTCCTAATTCCATCTGTTGAAATCGATGGATAATATGTATATGTTGTCTAGAATGTTCAATGTGCATTGCTTCTATCTGGTTAAAAACTGTTGTTGGACTCTTTCGGAACACAGTTTTTCTGAGTTAACAAGTAAGGCCAACAGGAACTTACTGAAAGACATTCATGAGAATCAAGATAGCACCTAGCACCTTCAGTTCAAAGAACCACATATGTACTTCCAGTAGTATATGCGATACTCTCCTCGGAAAAGGAGATATGTCCAGACATTGCTATCTCTGCTTCTGCCTTCACTGGCACTGCCACCGTTGACTATCTCACACAATGAACTCCATCACCACACGGACAGAGAAAAGGAAGCTCTAACTTCTGTTATAACTGCAAGAAATGCTCATGTTTTCTCCTGTTTCAAGGAACGATTCATTACCAAATAGAAATTATTGGCCAGTCCTCTTTGAAAACACGGTATTTTCAGAGTTTCACAGGGAATTACGAGGAAACGAAGTAGGAAACAACTGTGTACGGTGAAGTCACATATATTTCTTTTAGTGTGTCAGGTGAAGAACACTACCCTAGAGACTCTATCGTTCTTCAAACCAGTGTTTGCTCTTTCGTTTATTTTATAAACTCGAAAGTTCACTGAAGCATACAATGAAGCAGAACAGCAACGGCACAGCAAGCTCCTAATTCCATCTGTTGAAATCGATGGATAATATGTATATGTTGTCTAGAATGTTCAATGTACATTGCTTCTATCTGGTTAAAAACTGTTGTTGGACTCTTTCGGAACACAGTTTTTCTGAGTTAATAAGTAAGGGCAACAGGAACTTACAGAAAGACATTCATGAGAATCAAGATAGCACCTAGTACCTTCAGTTCAAAGAACCACATTGGTACTTCCAGTAGCATATGCGCTACTCTCCTCGGAAAACAAGATGTGTCCAGACATTGCTATCTCTGCTTCTGCCTTCAATGGCAATGCCACCGGTGACTATCTCACACAATGAACTCCATCACCACACGGACAGAGAAGAGGAAGCTCTAACTTCTGTTATAACTGCGAGAAATGCTCATGTTTTCTCCTGTTTCAAAGAATGATTCATTACCAAATAGAAATTATAGGCCAGTCCTCTTTGAAAACACCGTATTTTCTGAGTTTCCCAGGGAATTACCAGGAAACTAAGTAGGAAACCACTGTAAACGGTGAAGTCACATATATTTCTTTTAGTGTGTCAGGTAAAGCACTCTACACAGGAGACTCTATCGTTCTTGAAACCAGTGTTTGCTCTTTAGTATATTGTATAAACTAGAAAGTTCACTGAAGCATACAATGAAGCAGAACATCAACGGAACAGCAAAGTCCTAATTCCATCTGTTGAAATCGATGGATAATATGTATATGTTGGCTAGAATGTTCAATGTACATTGCTTCTATCTGGTTGAAAACTGTTGTTGGACTCTTTCGGAACATAGTTTTTCTGAGTTAACAAATAAGGGCAACAGGAACTTACTGAAAGACATTCATGAGAAACAAGATAGCACCTAGTACCTTCAGTTCAAAGAGCCACGTCTGTACTTCCAGTAGTATATGCGCTACTCTCCTCGGAAAACAAGATATGTCCAGACATTGCTATCTCTGCTTCTGCCTTCAATGGCAATGCCACCGGTGACTATCTCACACAATGAACTCCATCACCACACGGACAGAGAAGAGGAAGCTCTAACTTCTGTTATAACTGCGAGAAATGCTCATGTTTTCTCCTGTTTCAAAGAATGATTCATTACCATATAGAAATTATAGGCCAGTCCTCTTTGAAAACACCGTATTTTCTGAGTTTCACAGGGAATTACCAGGAAACGAAGTAGGAAACCCCTGTAAACGGTGAAGTCACATATATTTCTTTTAGTGTGTCAGGTAAAGCACTCTACACAGGAGACTCTATCGTTCTTGAAACCAGTGTTTGCTCTTTAGTATATTGTATAAACTAGAAAGTTCACTGAAGCATACAATGAAGCAGAACAACAACGGAACAGCAAAGTCCTAATTCCATCTGTTGAAATCGATGGATAATATGTATAAGTTGGCTAGAATGTTCAATGTACATTGCTTCTATCTGGTTGAAAACTGTTGTTGGACTCTTTCGGAACATAGTTTTTCTGCGTTAACAAGTAAGGGCAACAGGAACTTACTGAAAGACATTCATGAGAAACAAGAAAGCACCTGGTACTTTCAGTTCAAAGATCTACATCTGTACTTCCAGTAGTATATGCGCTACTCTCCTCGGAAAACAAGATATGTCCAGACATTGCTATCTCTGCTTCTGCCTTCAATAGCAATGCCACAGGTGAATATCTCACACAATGAACTCCATCACCACACGGACAGAGAAGAGGAAGCTCTAACTACTGTTAAAACTGCTAGAAATGCTCATGTTTTCTCCTGTTTCAAAGAATGATTCATTACCAAATAGAAATTATAGGCCAGTCCTCTTTGAAAACACCGTATTTTCTGAGTTTCCCAGGGAATTACCAGGAAACGAAGTAGGAAACCACTGTAAACGGTGAAGTCACATATATTTCTTTTAGTGTGTCAGGTAAAGCACTCTACACAGGAGACTCTATCGTTCTTGAAACCAGTGTTTGCTCTTTAGTATATTTTATAAACTAGAAAGTTCACTGAAGCATACAATGAAGCAGAACATCAACGGAACAGCAAAGTCCTAATTCCATCTGTTGAAATCGATGGATAATATGTATATGTTGGCTAGAATGTTCAATGTACATTGCTTCTATCTGGTTGAAAACTGTTGTTGGACTCTTTCGGAACATAGTTTTTCTGCGTTAACAAGTAAGGGCAACAGGAACTTACTGAAAGACATTCATGAGAAACAAGATAGCACCTAGTACCTTCAGTTCAAAGAGCCACGTCGGTACTTCCAGTAGTATATGCGCTACTCTCCTCGGAAAACAAGATATGTCCAGACATTGCTATCTCTGCTTCTGCCTTCAATGGCAAGGCCACCGGTGACTATCTCACACAATGAACTCCATCACCACACGGACAGAGAAGAGGAAGCTCTAACTACTGTTAAAACTGCTAGAAATGCTCATGTTTTCTCCTGTTTCAAAGAATGATTCATTACCAAATAGAAATTATAGGCCAGTCCTCTTTGAAAACACCGTATTTTCTGAGTTTCCCAGGGAATTACCAGGAAACGAAGTAGGAAACCCCTGTAAACGGTGAAGTCACATATATTTCTTTTAGTGTGTCAGGTAAAGCACTCTACACAGGAGACTCTATCGTTCTTGAAACCAGTGTTTGCTCTTTAGTATATTTTATGAACTAGAAAGTTCACTGAAGCATACAATGAAGCAGAACAACAACGGAACAGCAAAGTCCTAATTCCATCTGTTGAAATCGATGGATAATATGTATATGTTGGCTAGAATGTTCAATGTACATTGCTTCTATCTGGTTGAAAACTGTTGTTGGACTCTTTCGGAACATAGTTTTTCTGCGTTAACAAGTAAGGGCAACAGGAACTTATTGAAAGACATTCATGAGAAACAAGAAAGGACCTGGTACTTTCAGTTCAAAGATCTACATCTGTACTTCCAGTAGTATATGCGCTACTCTCCTCGGAAAACAAGATATGTCCAGACATTGCTATCTCTGCTTCTGCCTTCAATGGCAATGCCACAGGTAAATATCTCACACAATGAACTCCATCACCACACGGACAGAGAAGAGGAAGCTCTAACTACTGTTAAAACTGCTAGAAATGCTCATGTTTTCTCCTGTTTCAAAGAATGATTCATTACCAAATAGAAATTATAGGCCAGTCCTCTTTGAAAACACCGTATTTTCTGAGTTTCCCAGGGAATTACCAGGAAACGAAGTAGGAAACCCCTGTAAACGGTGAAGTCACATATATTTCTTTTAGTGTGTCAGGTAAAGCACTCTACACAGGAGACTCTATCGTTCTTGAAACCAGTGTTTGCTCTTTAGTATATTTTATAAACTAGAAAGTTCACTGAAGCATACAATGAAGCAGAACAACAACGGAACAGCAAAGTCCTAATTCCATCTGTTGAAATCGATGGATAATATGTATATGTTGGCTAGAATGTTCAATGTACATTGCTTCTATCTGGTTGAAAACTGTTGTTGGACTCTTTCGGAACATAGTTTTTCTGCGTTAACAAGTAAGGGCAACAGGAACTTACTGAAAGACATTCATGAGAAACAAGAAAGCACCTGGTACTTTCAGTTCAAAGATCTACATCTGTACTTCCAGTAGTATATGCGCTACTCTCCTCGGAAAACAAGATATGTCCAGACATTGCTATCTCTGCTTCTGCCTTCAATAGCAATGCCACAGGTGAATATCTCACACAATGAACTCCATCACCACACGGACAGAGAAGAGGAAGCTCTAACTACTGTTAAAACTGCTAGAAATGCTCATGTTTTCTCCTGTTTCAAAGAATGATTCATTACCAAATAGAAATTATAGGCCAGTCCTCTTTGAAAACACCGTATTTTCTGAGTTTCCCAGGGAATTACCAGGAAACGAAGTAGGAAACCACTGTAAACGGTGAAGTCACATATATTTCTTTTAGTGTGTCAGGTAAAGCACTCTACACAGGAGACTCTATCGTTCTTGAAACCAGTGTTTGCTCTTTAGTATATTTTATAAACTAGAAAGTTCACTGAAGCATACAATGAAGCAGAACATCAACGGAACAGCAAAGTCCTAATTCCATCTGTTGAAATCGATGGATAATATGTATATGTTGGCTAGAATGTTCAATGTACATTGCTTCTATCTGGTTGAAAACTGTTGTTGGACTCTTTCGGAACATAGTTTTTCTGCGTTAACAAGTAAGGGCAACAGGAACTTACTGAAAGACATTCATGAGAAACAAGATAGCACCTAGTACCTTCAGTTCAAAGAGCCACGTCGGTACTTCCAGTAGTATATGCGCTACTCTCCTCGGAAAACAAGATATGTCCAGACATTGCTATCTCTGCTTCTGCCTTCAATGGCAAGGCCACCGGTGACTATCTCACACAATGAACTCCATCACCACACGGACAGAGAAGAGGAAGCTCTAACTACTGTTAAAACTGCTAGAAATGCTCATGTTTTCTCCTGTTTCAAAGAATGATTCATTACCAAATAGAAATTATAGGCCAGTCCTCTTTGAAAACACCGTATTTTCTGAGTTTCCCAGGGAATTACCAGGAAACGAAGTAGGAAACCCCTGTAAACGGTGAAGTCACATATATTTCTTTTAGTGTGTCAGGTAAAGCACTCTACACAGGAGACTCTATCGTTCTTGAAACCAGTGTTTGCTCTTTAGTATATTTTATAAACTAGAAAGTTCACTGAAGCATACAATGAAGCAGAACAACAACGGAACAGCAAAGTCCTAATTCCATCTGTTGAAATCGATGGATAATATGTATATGTTGGCTAGAATGTTCAATGTACATTGCTTCTATCTGGTTGAAAACTGTTGTTGGACTCTTTCGGAACATATTTTTTCTGCGTTAACAAGTAAGGGCAACAGGAACTTACTGAAAGACATTCATGAGAAACAAGATAGCACCTAGTACCTTCAGTTCAAAGAGCCACGTCGGTACTTCCAGTAGTATATGCGCTACTCTCCTCGGAAAACAAGATATGTCCAGACATTGCTATCTCTGCTTCTGCCTTCAATGGCAAGGCCACCGGTGACTATCTCACACAATGAACTCCATCACCACACGGACAGAGAAGAGGAAGCTCTAACTACTGTTAAAACTGCTAGAAATGCTCATGTTTTCTCCTGTTTCAAAGAATGATTCATTACCAAATAGAAATTATAGGCCAGTCCTCTTTGAAAACACCGTATTTTCTGAGTTTCCCAGGGAATTACCAGGAAACGAAGTAGGAAACCCCTGTAAACGGTGAAGTCACATATATTTCTTTTAGTGTGTCAGGTAAAGCACTCTACACAGGAGACTCTATCGTTCTTGAAACCAGTGTTTGCTCTTTAGTATATTTTATGAACTAGAAAGTTCACTGAAGCATACAATGAAGCAGAACAACAACGGAACAGCAAAGTCCTAATTCCATCTGTTGAAATCGATGGATAATATGTATATGTTGGCTAGAATGTTCAATGTACATTGCTTCTATCTGGTTGAAAACTGTTGTTGGACTCTTTCGGAACATAGTTTTTCTGCGTTAACAAGTAAGGGCAACAGGAACTTATTGAAAGACATTCATGAGAAACAAGAAAGGACCTGGTACTTTCAGTTCAAAGATCTACATCTGTACTTCCAGTAGTATATGCGCTACTCTCCTCGGAAAACAAGATATGTCCAGACATTGCTATCTCTGCTTCTGCCTTCAATGGCAAGGCCACCGGTGACTATCTCACACAATGAACTCCATCACCACACGGACAGAGAAGAGGAAGCTCTAACTTCTGTTATAACTGCGAGAAATGCTCATGTTTTCTCCTGTTTCAAAGAATGATTCATTACCAAATAGAAATTATAGGCCAGTCCTCTTTGAAAACACCGTATTTTCTGAGTTTCCCAGGGAATTACCAGGAAACGAAGTAGGAAACCACTGTAAACGGTGAAGTCACATATATTTCTTTTAGTGTGTCAGGTAAAGCACTCTACACAGGAGACTCTATCGTTCTTGAAGCCAGTGTTTGCTCTTTAGTATATTTTATAAACTAGAAAGTTCACTGAAGCGTACAATGAAGCAGAACAACAACGGAACAGCAAAGTCCTAATTCCATCTGTTGAAATCGATGGATAATATGTATATGTTGGCTAGAATGTTCAATGTACATTGCTTCTATCTGGTTGAAAACTGTTGTTGGACTCTTTCGGAACATAGTTTTTCTGAGTTAACAAATAAGGGCAACAGGAACTTACTGAAAGACATTCATGAGAAACAAGATAGCACCTAGTACCTTCAGTTCAAAGAGCCACGTCTGTACTTCCAGTAGTATATGCGCTACTCTCCTCGGAAAACAAGATATGTCCAGACATTGCTATCTCTGCTTCTGACTTCAATGGCAATGCCACCGGTGACTATCTCACACAATGAACGCCATCACCACACGGACAGAGAAGAGGAAGCTCTAACTTCTGTTATAACTGCGAGAAATGCTCATGTTTTCTCCTGTTTCAAAGAATGATTCATTACCATATAGAAATTATAGGCCAGTCCTCTTTGAAAACACCGTATTTTCTGAGTTTCACAGGGAATTACCAGGAAACGAAGTAGGAAACCACTGTAAACGGTGAAGTCACATATATTTCTTTTAGTGTGTCAGGTAAAGCACTCTACACAGGAGACTCTATCGTTCTTGAAACCAGTGTTTGCTCTTTAGTATATTGTATAAACTAGAAAGTTCACTGAAGCATACAATGAAGCAGAACAACAACGGAACAGCAAAGTCCTAATTCCATCTGTTGAAATCGATGGATAATATGTATATGTTGGCTAGAATGTTCAATGTACATTGCTTCTATCTGGTTGAAAACTGTTGTTGGACTCTTTCGGAACATAGTTTTTCTGCGTTAACAAGTAAGGGCAACAGGAACTTACTGAAAGACATTCATGAGAAACAAGAAAGCACCTGGTACTTTCAGTTCAAAGATCTACATCTGTACTTCCAGTAGTATATGCGCTACTCTCCTCGGAAAACAAGATATGTCCAGACATTGCTATCTCTGCTTCTGCCTTCAATGGCAAGGCCACCGGTGACTATCTCACACAATGAACTCCATCACCACACGGACAGAGAAGAGGAAGCTCTAACTACTGTTAAAACTGCTAGAAATGCTCATGTTTTCTCCTGTTTCAAAGAATGATTCATTACCAAATAGAAATTATAGGCCAGTCCTCTTTGAAAACACCGTATTTTCTGAGTTTCCCAGGGAATTACCAGGAAACGAAGTAGGAAACCCCTGTAAACGGTGAAGTCACATATATTTCTTTTAGTGTGTCAGGTAAAGCACTCTACACAGGAGACTCTATCGTTCTTGAAACCAGTGTTTGCTCTTTAGTATATTTTATGAACTAGAAAGTTCACTGAAGCATACAATGAAGCAGAACAACAACGGAACAGCAAAGTCCTAATTCCATCTGTTGAAATCGATGGATAATATGTATATGTTGGCTAGAATGTTCAATGTACATTGCTTCTATCTGGTTGAAAACTGTTGTTGGACTCTTTCGGAACATAGTTTTTCTGCGTTAACAAGTAAGGGCAACAGGAACTTATTGAAAGACATTCATGAGAAACAAGAAAGGACCTGGTACTTTCAGTTCAAAGATCTACATCTGTACTTCCAGTAGTATATGCGCTACTCTCCTCGGAAAACAAGATATGTCCAGACATTGCTATCTCTGCTTCTGCCTTCAATGGCAAGGCCACCGGTGACTATCTCACACAATGAACTCCATCACCACACGGACAGAGAAGAGGAAGCTCTAACTTCTGTTATAACTGCGAGAAATGCTCATGTTTTCTCCTGTTTCAAAGAATGATTCATTACCAAATAGAAATTATAGGCCAGTCCTCTTTGAAAACACCGTATTTTCTGAGTTTCCCAGGGAATTACCAGGAAACGAAGTAGGAAACCACTGTAAACGGTGAAGTCACATATATTTCTTTTAGTGTGTCAGGTAAAGCACTCTACACAGGAGACTCTATCGTTCTTGAAGCCAGTGTTTGCTCTTTAGTATATTTTATAAACTAGAAAGTTCACTGAAGCGTACAATGAAGCAGAACAACAACGGAACAGCAAAGTCCTAATTCCATCTGTTGAAATCGATGGATAATATGTATATGTTGGCTAGAATGTTCAATGTACATTGCTTCTATCTGGTTGAAAACTGTTGTTGGACTCTTTCGGAACATAGTTTTTCTGAGTTAACAAATAAGGGCAACAGGAACTTACTGAAAGACATTCATGAGAAACAAGATAGCACCTAGTACCTTCAGTTCAAAGAGCCACGTCTGTACTTCCAGTAGTATATGCGCTACTCTCCTCGGAAAACAAGATATGTCCAGACATTGCTATCTCTGCTTCTGACTTCAATGGCAATGCCACCGGTGACTATCTCACACAATGAACGCCATCACCACACGGACAGAGAAGAGGAAGCTCTAACTTCTGTTATAACTGCGAGAAATGCTCATGTTTTCTCCTGTTTCAAAGAATGATTCATTACCATATAGAAATTATAGGCCAGTCCTCTTTGAAAACACCGTATTTTCTGAGTTTCACAGGGAATTACCAGGAAACGAAGTAGGAAACCACTGTAAACGGTGAAGTCACATATATTTCTTTTAGTGTGTCAGGTAAAGCACTCTACACAGGAGACTCTATCGTTCTTGAAACCAGTGTTTGCTCTTTAGTATATTGTATAAACTAGAAAGTTCACTGAAGCATACAATGAAGCAGAACAACAACGGAACAGCAAAGTCCTAATTCCATCTGTTGAAATCGATGGATAATATGTATATGTTGGCTAGAATGTTCAATGTACATTGCTTCTATCTGGTTGAAAACTGTTGTTGGACTCTTTCGGAACATAGTTTTTCTGCGTTAACAAGTAAGGGCAACAGGAACTTACTGAAAGACATTCATGAGAAACAAGAAAGCACCTGGTACTTTCAGTTCAAAGATCTACATCTGTACTTCCAGTAGTATATGCGCTACTCTCCTCGGAAAACAAGATATGTCCAGACATTGCTATCTCTGCTTCTGCCTTCAATGGCAATGCCACAGGTGAATATCTCACACAATGAACTCCATCACCACACGGACAGAGAAGAGGAAGCTCTAACTACTGTTAAAACTGCTAGAAATGCTCATGTTTTCTCCTGTTTCAAAGAATGATTCATTACCAAATAGAAATTATAGGCCAGTCCTCTTTGAAAACACCGTATTTTCTGAGTTTCCCAGGGAATTACCAGGAAACGAAGTAGGAAACCACTGTAAACGGTGAAGTCACATATATTTCTTTTAGTGTGTCAGGTAAAGCACTCTACACAGGAGACTCTATCGTTCTTGAAACCAGTGTTTGCTCTTTAGTATATTGTATAAACTAGAAAGTTCACTGAAGCATACAATGAAGCAGAACATCAACGGAACAGCAAAGTCCTAATTCCATCTGTTGAAATCGATGGATAATATGTATATGTTGGCTAGAATGTTCAATGTACATTGCTTCTATCTGGTTGAAAACTGTTGTTGGACTCTTTCGGAACATAGTTTTTCTGCGTTAACAAGTAAGGGCAACAGGAACTTACTGAAAGACATTCATGAGAAACAAGAAAGCACCTGGTACTTTCAGTTCAAAGGTCTACATCTGTACTTCCAGTAGTATATGCGCTACTCTCCTCGGAAAACAAGATATGTCCAGACATTGCTATCTCTGCTTCTGCCTTCAATGGCAATGCCACCGGTGATTATCTCACACAATGAACGCCATCACCACACGGACAGAGAAGAGGAAGTTCTAACTACTGTTATAACTGCTAGAAATGCTCATGTTTTCTCCTGTTTCAAAGAATGATTCATTACCAAATAGAAATTTTAGGCCAGTCCTCTTTGAAAACACCGTATTTTCTGAGTTTCCCAGGGAATTACCAGGAAACGAAGTAGGAAACCACTGTAAACGGTGAAGTCACATATATTTCTTTTAGTGTGTCAGGTAAAGCACTCTACACAGGAGACTCTATCGTTCTTGAAACCAGTGTTTGCTCTTTAGTATATTGTATAAACTAGAAAGTTCACTGAAGCATACAATGAAGCAGAACAACAACGGAACAGCAAAGTCCTAATTCCATCTGTTGAAATCGATGGATAATATGTATATGTTGGCTAGAATGTTCAATGTACATTGCTTCTATCTGGTTGAAAACTGTTGTTGGACTCTTTCGGAACACAGTTTTTCTGCGTTAACAAGTAAGGGCAACAGGAACTTACTGAAAGACATTCATGAGAAACAAGATAGCACTTAGTACCTTCAGTTCAAAGAGCCACGTCGGTACTTCCAGTAGTATATGCGCTACTCTCCTCGGAAAACAAGATATGTCCAGACATTGCTATCTCTGCTTCTGCCTTCAATGGCAAGGCCACCGGTGACTATCTCACACAATGAACTCCATCACCACACGGACAGAGAAGAGGAAGCTCTAACTTCTGTTATAACTGCGAGAAATGCTCATGTTTTCTCCTGTTTCAAAGAATGATTCATTACCAAATAGAAATTATAGGCCAGTCCTCTTTGAAAACACCGTATTTTCTGAGTTTCCCAGGGAATTACCAGGAAACTAAGTAGGAAACCACTGTAAACGGTGAAGTCACATATATTTCTTTTAGTGTGTCAGGTAAAGCACTCTACACAGGAGACTCTATCGTTCTTGAAACCAGTGTTTGCTCTTTAGTATATTGTATAAACTAGAAAGTTCACTGAAGCATACAATGAAGCAGAACATCAACGGAACAGCAAAGTCCTAATTCCATCTGTTGAAATCGATGGATAATATGTATATGTTGGCTAGAATGTTCAATGTACATTGCTTCTATCTGGTTGAAAACTGTTGTTGGACTCTTTCGGAACATAGTTTTTCTGAGTTAACAAATAAGGGCAACAGGAACTTACTGAAAGACATTCATGAGAAACAAGATAGCACCTAGTACCTTCAGTTCAAAGAGCCACGTCTGTACTTCCAGTAGTATATGCGCTACTCTCCTCGGAAAACAAGATATGTCCAGACATTGCTATCTCTGCTTCTGCCTTCAATGGCAATGCCACCGGTGACTATCTCACACAATGAACTCCATCACCACACGGACAGAGAAGAGGAAGCTCTAACTTCTGTTATAACTGCGAGAAATGCTCATGTTTTCTCCTGTTTCAAAGAATGATTCATTACCATATAGAAATTATAGGCCAGTCCTCTTTGAAAACACCGTATTTTCTGAGTTTCACAGGGAATTACCAGGAAACGAAGTAGGAAACCCCTGTAAACGGTGAAGTCACATATATTTCTTTTAGTGTGTCAGGTAAAGCACTCTACACAGGAGACTCTATCGTTCTTGAAACCAGTGTTTGCTCTTTAGTATATTGTATAAACTAGAAAGTTCACTGAAGCATACAATGAAGCAGAACAACAACGGAACAGCAAAGTCCTAATTCCATCTGTTGAAATCGATGGATAATATGTATATGTTGGCTAGAATGTTCAATGTACATTGCTTCTATCTGGTTGAAAACTGTTGTTGGACTCTTTCGGAACATAGTTTTTCTGCGTTAACAAGTAAGGGCAACAGGAACTTACTGAAAGACATTCATGAGAAACAAGAAAGCACCTGGTACTTTCAGTTCAAAGATCTACATCTGTACTTCCAGTAGTATATGCGCTACTCTCCTCGGAAAACAAGATATGTCCAGACATTGCTATCTCTGCTTCTGCCTTCAATAGCAATGCCACAGGTGAATATCTCACACAATGAACTCCATCACCACACGGACAGAGAAGAGGAAGCTCTAACTACTGTTAAAACTGCTAGAAATGCTCATGTTTTCTCCTGTTTCAAAGAATGATTCATTACCAAATAGAAATTATAGGCCAGTCCTCTTTGAAAACACCGTATTTTCTGAGTTTCCCAGGGAATTACCAGGAAACGAAGTAGGAAACCACTGTAAACGGTGAAGTCACATATATTTCTTTTAGTGTGTCAGGTAAAGCACTCTACACAGGAGACTCTATCGTTCTTGAAACCAGTGTTTGCTCTTTAGTATATTTTATAAACTAGAAAGTTCACTGAAGCATACAATGAAGCAGAACATCAACGGAACAGCAAAGTCCTAATTCCATCTGTTGAAATCGATGGATAATATGTATATGTTGGCTAGAATGTTCAATGTACATTGCTTCTATCTGGTTGAAAACTGTTGTTGGACTCTTTCGGAACATAGTTTTTCTGCGTTAACAAGTAAGGGCAACAGGAACTTACTGAAAGACATTCATGAGAAACAAGATAGCACCTAGTACCTTCAGTTCAAAGAGCCACGTCGGTACTTCCAGTAGTATATGCGCTACTCTCCTCGGAAAACAAGATATGTCCAGACATTGCTATCTCTGCTTCTGCCTTCAATGGCAAGGCCACCGGTGACTATCTCACACAATGAACTCCATCACCACACGGACAGAGAAGAGGAAGCTCTAACTACTGTTAAAACTGCTAGAAATGCTCATGTTTTCTCCTGTTTCAAAGAATGATTCATTACCAAATAGAAATTATAGGCCAGTCCTCTTTGAAAACACCGTATTTTCTGAGTTTCCCAGGGAATTACCAGGAAACGAAGTAGGAAACCCCTGTAAACGGTGAAGTCACATATATTTCTTTTAGTGTGTCAGGTAAAGCACTCTACACAGGAGACTCTATCGTTCTTGAAACCAGTGTTTGCTCTTTAGTATATTTTATGAACTAGAAAGTTCACTGAAGCATACAATGAAGCAGAACAACAACGGAACAGCAAAGTCCTAATTCCATCTGTTGAAATCGATGGATAATATGTATATGTTGGCTAGAATGTTCAATGTACATTGCTTCTATCTGGTTGAAAACTGTTGTTGGACTCTTTCGGAACATAGTTTTTCTGCGTTAACAAGTAAGGGCAACAGGAACTTATTGAAAGACATTCATGAGAAACAAGAAAGGACCTGGTACTTTCAGTTCAAAGATCTACATCTGTACTTCCAGTAGTATATGCGCTACTCTCCTCGGAAAACAAGATATGTCCAGACATTGCTATCTCTGCTTCTGCCTTCAATGGCAATGCCACAGGTGAATATCTCACACAATGAACTCCATCACCACACGGACAGAGAAGAGGAAGCTCTAACTACTGTTAAAACTGCTAGAAATGCTCATGTTTTCTCCTGTTTCAAAGAATGATTCATTACCAAATAGAAATTATAGGCCAGTCCTCTTTGAAAACACCGTATTTTCTGAGTTTCCCAGGGAATTACCAGGAAACGAAGTAGGAAACCCCTGTAAACGGTGAAGTCACATATATTTCTTTTAGTGTGTCAGGTAAAGCACTCTACACAGGAGACTCTATCGTTCTTGAAACCAGTGTTTGCTCTTTAGTATATTTTATAAACTAGAAAGTTCACTGAAGCATACAATGAAGCAGAACAACAACGGAACAGCAAAGTCCTAATTCCATCTGTTGAAATCGATGGATAATATGTATATGTTGGCTAGAATGTTCAATGTACATTGCTTCTATCTGGTTGAAAACTGTTGTTGGACTCTTTCGGAACATAGTTTTTCTGCGTTAACAAGTAAGGGCAACAGGAACTTACTGAAAGACATTCATGAGAAACAAGATAGCACCTAGTACCTTCAGTTCAAAGAGCCACGTCGGTACTTCCAGTAGTATATGCGCTACTCTCCTCGGAAAACAAGATATGTCCAGACATTGCTATCTCTGCTTCTGCCTTCAATGGCAAGGCCACCGGTGACTATCTCACACAATGAACTCCATCACCACACGGACAGAGAAGAGGAAGCTCTAACTACTGTTAAAACTGCTAGAAATGCTCATGTTTTCTCCTGTTTCAAAGAATGATTCATTACCAAATAGAAATTATAGGCCAGTCCTCTTTGAAAACACCGTATTTTCTGAGTTTCCCAGGGAATTACCAGGAAACGAAGTAGGAAACCCCTGTAAACGGTGAAGTCACATATATTTCTTTTAGTGTGTCAGGTAAAGCACTCTACACAGGAGACTCTATCGTTCTTGAAACCAGTGTTTGCTCTTTAGTATATTTTATAAACTAGAAAGTTCACTGAAGCATACAATGAAGCAGAACAACAACGGAACAGCAAAGTCCTAATTCCATCTGTTGAAATCGATGGATAATATGTATATGTTGGCTAGAATGTTCAATGTACATTGCTTCTATCTGGTTGAAAACTGTTGTTGGACTCTTTCGGAACATAGTTTTTCTGCGTTAACAAGTAAGGGCAACAGGAACTTACTGAAAGACATTCATGAGAAACAAGATAGCACCTAGTACCTTCAGTTCAAAGAGCCACGTCGGTACTTCCAGTAGTATATGCGCTACTCTCCTCGGAAAACAAGATATGTCCAGACATTGCTATCTCTGCTTCTGCCTTCAATGGCAAGGCCACCGGTGACTATCTCACACAATGAACTCCATCACCACACGGACAGAGAAGAGGAAGCTCTAACTACTGTTAAAACTGCTAGAAATGCTCATGTTTTCTCCTGTTTCAAAGAATGATTCATTACCAAATAGAAATTATAGGCCAGTCCTCTTTGAAAACACCGTATTTTCTGAGTTTCCCAGGGAATTACCAGGAAACGAAGTAGGAAACCCCTGTAAACGGTGAAGTCACATATATTTCTTTTAGTGTGTCAGGTAAAGCACTCTACACAGGAGACTCTATCGTTCTTGAAACCAGTGTTTGCTCTTTAGTATATTTTATGAACTAGAAAGTTCACTGAAGCATACAATGAAGCAGAACAACAACGGAACAGCAAAGTCCTAATTCCATCTGTTGAAATCGATGGATAATATGTATATGTTGGCTAGAATGTTCAATGTACATTGCTTCTATCTGGTTGAAAACTGTTGTTGGACTCTTTCGGAACATAGTTTTTCTGCGTTAACAAGTAAGGGCAACAGGAACTTATTGAAAGACATTCATGAGAAACAAGAAAGGACCTGGTACTTTCAGTTCAAAGATCTACATCTGTACTTCCAGTAGTATATGCGCTACTCTCCTCGGAAAACAAGATATGTCCAGACATTGCTATCTCTGCTTCTGCCTTCAATGGCAAGGCCACCGGTGACTATCTCACACAATGAACTCCATCACCACACGGACAGAGAAGAGGAAGCTCTAACTTCTGTTATAACTGCGAGAAATGCTCATGTTTTCTCCTGTTTCAAAGAATGATTCATTACCAAATAGAAATTATAGGCCAGTCCTCTTTGAAAACACCGTATTTTCTGAGTTTCCCAGGGAATTACCAGGAAACGAAGTAGGAAACCACTGTAAACGGTGAAGTCACATATATTTCTTTTAGTGTGTCAGGTAAAGCACTCTACACAGGAGACTCTATCGTTCTTGAAGCCAGTGTTTGCTCTTTAGTATATTTTATAAACTAGAAAGTTCACTGAAGCGTACAATGAAGCAGAACAACAACGGAACAGCAAAGTCCTAATTCCATCTGTTGAAATCGATGGATAATATGTATATGTTGGCTAGAATGTTCAATGTACATTGCTTCTATCTGGTTGAAAACTGTTGTTGGACTCTTTCGGAACATAGTTTTTCTGAGTTAACAAATAAGGGCAACAGGAACTTACTGAAAGACATTCATGAGAAACAAGATAGCACCTAGTACCTTCAGTTCAAAGAGCCACGTCTGTACTTCCAGTAGTATATGCGCTACTCTCCTCGGAAAACAAGATATGTCCAGACATTGCTATCTCTGCTTCTGACTTCAATGGCAATGCCACCGGTGACTATCTCACACAATGAACGCCATCACCACACGGACAGAGAAGAGGAAGCTCTAACTTCTGTTATAACTGCGAGAAATGCTCATGTTTTCTCCTGTTTCAAAGAATGATTCATTACCATATAGAAATTATAGGCCAGTCCTCTTTGAAAACACCGTATTTTCTGAGTTTCACAGGGAATTACCAGGAAACGAAGTAGGAAACCACTGTAAACGGTGAAGTCACATATATTTCTTTTAGTGTGTCAGGTAAAGCACTCTACACAGGAGACTCTATCGTTCTTGAAACCAGTGTTTGCTCTTTAGTATATTGTATAAACTAGAAAGTTCACTGAAGCATACAATGAAGCAGAACAACAACGGAACAGCAAAGTCCTAATTCCATCTGTTGAAATCGATGGATAATATGTATATGTTGGCTAGAATGTTCAATGTACATTGCTTCTATCTGGTTGAAAACTGTTGTTGGACTCTTTCGGAACATAGTTTTTCTGCGTTAACAAGTAAGGGCAACAGGAACTTACTGAAAGACATTCATGAGAAACAAGAAAGCACCTGGTACTTTCAGTTCAAAGATCTACATCTGTACTTCCAGTAGTATATGCGCTACTCTCCTCGGAAAACAAGATATGTCCAGACATTGCTATCTCTGCTTCTGCCTTCAATGGCAATGCCACAGGTGAATATCTCACACAATGAACTCCATCACCACACGGACAGAGAAGAGGAAGCTCTAACTACTGTTAAAACTGCTAGAAATGCTCATGTTTTCTCCTGTTTCAAAGAATGATTCTTTACCAAATAGAAATTATAGGCCAGTCCTCTTTGAAAACACCGTATTTTCTGAGTTTCCCAGGGAATTACCAGGAAACGAAGTAGGAAACCACTGTAAACGGTGAAGTCACATATATTTCTTTTAGTGTGTCAGGTAAAGCACTCTACACAGGAGACTCTATCGTTCTTGAAACCAGTGTTTGCTCTTTAGTATATTTTATAAACTAGAAAGTTCACTGAAGCATACAATGAAGCAGAACAACAACGGAACAGCAAAGTCCTAATTCCATCTGTTGAAATCGATGGATAATATGTATATGTTGGCTAGAATGTTCAATGTACATTGCTTCTATCTGGTTGAAAACTGTTGTTGGACTCTTTCGGAACATAGTTTTTCTGCGTTAACAAGTAAGGGCAACAGGAACTTACTGAAAGACATTCATGAGAAACAAGATAGCACCTAGTACCTTCAGTTCAAAGAGCCACGTCGGTACTTCCAGTAGTATATGCGCTACTCTCCTCGGAAAACAAGATATGTCCAGACATTGCTATCTCTGCTTCTGCCTTCAATGGCAAGGCCACCGGTGACTATCTCACACAATGAACTCCATCACCACACGGACAGAGAAGAGGAAGCTCTAACTACTGTTAAAACTGCTAGAAATGCTCATGTTTTCTCCTGTTTCAAAGAATGATTCATTACCAAATAGAAATTATAGGCCAGTCCTCTTTGAAAACACCGTATTTTCTGAGTTTCCCAGGGAATTACCAGGAAACGAAGTAGGAAACCCCTGTAAACGGTGAAGTCACATATATTTCTTTTAGTGTGTCAGGTAAAGCACTCTACACAGGAGACTCTATCGTTCTTGAAACCAGTGTTTGCTCTTTAGTATATTTTATAAACTAGAAAGTTCACTGAAGCATACAATGAAGCAGAACAACAACGGAACAGCAAAGTCCTAATTCCATCTGTTGAAATCGATGGATAATATGTATATGTTGGCTAGAATGTTCAATGTACATTGCTTCTATCTGGTTGAAAACTGTTGTTGGACTCTTTCGGAACATAGTTTTTCTGCGTTAACAAGTAAGGGCAACAGGAACTTATTGAAAGACATTCATGAGAAACAAGAAAGGACCTGGTACTTTCAGTTCAAAGATCTACATCTGTACTTCCAGTAGTATATGCGCTACTCTCCTCGGAAAACAAGATATGTCCAGACATTGCTATCTCTGCTTCTGCCTTCAATGGCAATGCCACCGGTGACTATCACACACAATGAACTCCATCACCACACGGACAGAGAAGAGGAAGCTCTAACTTCTGTTATAACTGCGAGAAATGCTCATGTTTTCTCCTGTTTCAAAGAATGATTCATTACCAAATAGAAATTATAGGCCAGTCCTCTTTGAAAACACCGTATTTTCTGAGTTTCCCAGGGAATTACCAGGAAACGAAGTAGGAAACCACTGTAAACGGTGAAGTCACATATATTTCTTTTAGTGTGTCAGGTAAAGCACTCTACACAGGAGACTCTATCGTTCTTGAAACCAGTGTTTGCTCTTTAGTATATTGTATAAACTAGAAAGTTCACTGAAGCATACAATGAAGCAGAACATCAACGGAACAGCAAAGTCCTAATTCCATCTGTTGAAATCGATGGATAATATGTATATGTTGGCTAGAATGTTCAATGTACATTGCTTCTATCTGGTTGAAAACTGTTGTTGGACTCTTTCGGAACATAGTTTTTCTGAGTTAACAAATAAGGGCAACAGGAACTTACTGAAAGACATTCATGAGAAACAAGATAGCACCTAGTACCTTCAGTTCAAAGAGCCACGTCTGTACTTCCAGTAGTATATGCGCTACTCTCCTCGGAAAACAAGATATGTCCAGACATTGCTATCTCTGCTTCTGCCTTCAATGGCAATGCCACCGGTAACTATCTCACACAATGAACTCCATCACCACACGGACCGAGAAGAGGAAGCTCTAACTTCTGTTATAACTGCGAGAAATGCTCATGTTTTCTCCTGTTTCAAAGAATGATTCATTACCATATAGAAATTATAGGCCAGTCCTCTTTGAAAACACCGTATTTTCTGAGTTTCCCAGGGAATTACCAGGAAACGAAGTAGGAAACCACTGTAAACGGTGAAGTCACATATATTTCTTTTAGTGTGTCAGGTAAGGCACTCTACACAGGAGACTCTATCGTTCTTGAAACCAGTGTTTGCTCTTTAGTATATTGTATAAACTAGAAAGTTCACTGAAGCATACAATGAAGCAGAACAACAACGGAACAGCAAAGTCCTAATTCCATCTGTTGAAATCGATGGATAATATGTATATTTTGGCTAGAATGTTCAATGTACATTGCTTCTATCTGGTTGAAAACTGTTGTTGGACTCTTTCGGAACATAGTTTTTCTGCGTTAACAAGTAAGGGCAACAGGAACTTACTGAAAGACATTCATGAGAAACAAGAAAGCACCTGGTACTTTCAGTTCAAAGATCTACATCTGTACTTCCAGTAGTATATGCGCTACTCTCCTCGGAAAACAAGATATGTCCAGACATTGCTATCTCTGCTTCTGCCTTCAATGGCAATGCCACAGGTGAATATCTCACACAATGAACTCCATCACCACACGGACAGAGAAGAGGAAGCTCTAACTACTGTTAAAACTGCTAGAAATGCTCATGTTTTCTCCTGTTTCAAAGAATGATTCATTACCAAATAGAAATTATAGGCCAGTCCTCTTTGAAAACACCGTATTTTCTGAGTTTCCCAGGGAATTACCAGGAAACGAAGTAGGAAACCACTGTAAACGGTGAAGTCACATATATTTCTTTTAGTGTGTCAGGTAAAGCACTCTACACAGGAGACTCTATCGTTCTTGAAACCAGTGTTTGCTCTTTAGTATATTTTATAAACTAGAAAGTTCACTGAAGCATACAATGAAGCAGAACAACAACGGAACAGCAAAGTCCTAATTCCATCTGTTGAAATCGATGGATAATATGTATATGTTGGCTAGAATGTTCAATGTACATTGCTTCTATCTGGTTGAAAACTGTTGTTGGACTCTTTCGGAACATAGTTTTTCTGCGTTAACAAGTAAGGGCAACAGGAACTTACTGAAAGACATTCATGAGAAACAAGATAGCACCTAGTACCTTCAGTTCAAAGAGCCACGTCGGTACTTCCAGTAGTATATGCGCTACTCTCCTCGGAAAACAAGATATGTCCAGACATTGCTATCTCTGCTTCTGCCTTCAATGGCAAGGCCACCGGTGACTATCTCACACAATGAACTCCATCACCACACGGACAGAGAAGAGGAAGCTCTAACTACTGTTAAAACTGCTAGAAATGCTCATGTTTTCTCCTGTTTCAAAGAATGATTCATTACCAAATAGAAATTATAGGCCAGTCCTCTTTGAAAACACCGTATTTTCTGAGTTTCCCAGGGAATTACCAGGAAACGAAGTAGGAAACCCCTGTAAACGGTGAAGTCACATATATTTCTTTTAGTGTGTCAGGTAAAGCACTCTACACAGGAGACTCTATCGTTCTTGAAACCAGTGTTTGCTCTTTAGTATATTTTATGAACTAGAAAGTTCACTGAAGCATACAATGAAGCAGAACAACAACGGAACAGCAAAGTCCTAATTCCATCTATTGAAATCGATGGATAATATGTATATGTTGGCTAGAATGTTCAATGTACATTGCTTCTATCTGGTTGAAAACTGTTGTTGGACTCTTTCGGAACATAGTTTTTCTGCGTTAACAAGTAAGGGCAACAGGAACTTATTGAAAGACATTCATGAGAAACAAGAAAGGACCTGGTACTTTCAGTTCAAAGATCTACATCTGTACTTCCAGTAGTATATGCGCTACTCTCCTCGGAAAACAAGATATGTCCAGACATTGCTATCTCTGCTTCTGCCTTCAATGGCAATGCCACCGGTGACTATCACACACAATGAACTCCATCACCACACGGACAGAGAAGAGGAAGCTCTAACTTCTGTTATAACTGCGAGAAATGCTCATGTTTTCTCCTGTTTCAAAGAATGATTCATTACCAAATAGAAATTATAGGCCAGTCCTCTTTGAAAACACCGTATTTTCTGAGTTTCCCAGGGAATTACCAGGAAACGAAGTAGGAAACCACTGTAAACGGTGAAGTCACATATATTTCTTTTAGTGTGTCAGGTAAAGCACTCTACACAGGAGACTCTATCGTTCTTGAAACCAGTGTTTGCTCTTTAGTATATTGTATAAACTAGAAAGTTCACTGAAGCATACAATGAAGCAGAACATCAACGGAACAGCAAAGTCCTAATTCCATCTGTTGAAATCGATGGATAATATGTATATGTTGGCTAGAATGTTCAATGTACATTGCTTCTATCTGGTTGAAAACTGTTGTTGGACTCTTTCGGAACATAGTTTTTCTGCGTTAACAAATAAGGGCAACAGGAACTTACTGAAAGACATTCATGAGAAACAAGATAGCACCTAGTACCTTCAGTTCAAAGAGCCACGTCGGTACTTCCAGTAGTATATGCGCTACTCTCCTCGGAAAACAAGATATGTCCAGACATTGCTATCTCTGCTTCTGCCTTCAATGGCAATGCCACCGTTGACTATCTCACACAATGAACTCCATCACCACACGGACAGAGAAGAGGAAGCTCTAACTTCTGTTATAACTGCGAGAAATGCTCATGTTTTCTCCTGTTTCAAAGAATGATTCATTACCAAATAGAAATTATAGGCCAGTCCTCTTTGAAAACACCGTATTTTCTGAGTTTCCCAGGGAATTACCAGGAAACGAAGTAGGAAACCACTGTAAACGGTGAAGTCACATATATTTCTTTTAGTGTGTCAGGTAAAGCACTCTACACAGGAGACTCTATCGTTCTTGAAACCAGTGTTTGCTCTTTAGTATATTTTATAAACTAGAAAGTTCACTGAAGCATACAATGAAGCAGAACAACAACGGAACAGCAAAGTCCTAATTCCATCTGTTGAAATCGATGGATAATATGTATATTTTGGCTAGAATGTTCAATGTACATTGCTTCTATCTGGTTGAAAACTGTTGTTGGACTCTTTCGGAACATAGTTTTTCTGCGTTAACAAGTAAGGGCAACAGGAACTTACTGAAAGACATTCATGAGAAACAAGAAAGCACCTGGTACTTTCAGTTCAAAGATCTACATCTGTACTTCCAGTAGTATATGCGCTACTCTCCTCGGAAAATGAGATATGTCCAGACATTGCTATCTCTGCTTCTGCCTTCAATGGAATGCCATCGGTGACTATCTCACGCAATGAACTCTATCACCACACAAACAGAGAAGAGGAAGCTCTAACTTCTGTTATAACTGCTAGAAATGCTCATGTTTTCTCCTGTTTCAAAGAATGATTCATTACCAAATAGAAATTATTGGCCAGTCCTCTTTGAAAACACGGTATTTTCTGAGTTTCACAGGGAATTACGAGGAAACGAAGTAGGAAACCACTGTGAACAGTGAAGTCACATATGTTTCTTTTAGTGTGTCAGGTGAAGCACACTACCCAAGAGTCTCTATCGTTTTGAAACCAGTTCTTCCTCTTTCGTTTATTGTATAAACTCGAAAGTGGACTGAAGCATACAATGAAGCAGAACAACAACGGCACAGCAAGCTCCTAATTCCATCTGTTGAAATCGATGGATAATATGTATATGTTTTCTAGAATGTTCAATGTACATTGCTTCTATCTGGTTAAAAACTGTTGTTGAACTCTTTCGGAACATAGTTTTTCTGAGTTAATAAGTAAGGGCAACAGGAACTTACAGAAAGACATTCATGAGAATCAAGATAGCACCTAGTACCTTCAGTTCAAAGAACCACATTGGTACTTCCAGTAGCATATGCGCTACTCTCCTCGGAAAACAAGATGTGTCCAGACATTGCTATCTCTGCTTCTGCCTTCAATGGCAATGCCACCGGTGACTATCTCACGCAATGAACTCCATCACCACACTAACAGAGAAGAGGAAGCTCTAACTTCTGTTATAACTGCAAGAAATGCTCATGTTTTCTCCTGTTTCAAAGAACGATTCATTACCAAATAGAAATTATTGGCCAGTCCTCTTTGAAAACACGGTATTTTCAGAGTTTCACAGGGAATTACGAGGAAACGAAGTAGGAAACAACTGTGTACGGTGAAGTCACATATATTTCTTTTAGTGTGTCAGGTGAAGAACACTACCCTAGAGACTCTATCGTTCTTCAAACCAGTGTTTGCTCTTTCGTTTATTTTATAAACTCGAAAGTTCACTGAAGCATACAATGAAGCAGAACAGCAACAGCACAGCAAGCTCCTAATTCCATCTGTTGAAATCGATGGATAATATGTATATGTTGTCTAGAATGTTCAATGTGCATTGCTTCTATCTGGTTAAAAACTGTTGTTGGACTCTTTCGGAACACAGTTTTTCTGAGTTAATAAGTAAGGGCAACAGGAACTTACAGAAAGACATTCATGAGAATCAAGATAGCACCTAGTACCTTCAGTTCAAAGAACCACATTGGTACTTCCAGTAGCATATGCGCTACTCTCCTCGGAAAACAAGATGTGTCCAGACATTGCTATCTCTGCTTCTGCCTTCAATGGCAATGCCACCGGTGACTATCTCACGCAATGAACTCCATCACCACACGGACAGAGAAGAGGAAGCTCTAACTTCTGTTATAACTGCTAGAAATGCTCATGTTTTCTCCTGTTTCAAAGAATGATTCATTACCAAATAGAAATTATTGGCCAGTCCTCTTTGAAAACACGGTATTTTCTGAGTTTCACAGGGAATTACGAGGAAACGAAGTAGGAAACCACTGTGAACAGTGAAGTCACATATGTTTCTTTTAGTGTGTCAGGTGAAGCACACTACCCAAGAGTCTCTATCGTTTTGAAACCAGTTCTTCCTCTTTCGTTTATTGTATAAACTCGAAAGTTGACTGAAGCATACAATGAAGCAGAACAACAACGGCACAGCAAGCTCCTAATTCCATCTGTTGAAATCGATGGATAATATGTATATGTTGTCTAGAATGTTCAATGTGCATTGCTTCTATCTGGTTAAAAACTGTTGTTGGACTCTTTCGGAACACAGTTTTTCTGAGTTAACAAGTAAGGCCAACAGGAACTTACTGAAAGACATTCATGAGAATCAAGATAGCACCTAGTACCTTCAGTTCAAAGAACCACATTGGTACTTCCAGTAGCATATGCGCTACTCTCCTCGGAAAACAAGATGTGTCCAGACATTGCTATCTCTGCTTCTGCCTTCAATGGCAATGCCACCGGTGACTATCTCACGCAATGAACTCCATCACCACACTAACAGAGAAGAGGAAGCTCTAACTTCTGTTATAACTGCAAGAAATGCTCATGTTTTCTCCTGTTTCAAAGAACGATTCATTACCAAATAGAAATTATTGGCCAGTCCTCTTTGAAAACACGGTATTTTCAGAGTTTCACAGGGAATTACGAGGAAACGAAGTAGGAAACAACTGTGTACGGTGAAGTCACATATATTTCTTTTAGTGTGTCAGGTGAAGAACACTACCCTAGAGACTCTATCGTTCTTCAAACCAGTGTTTGCTCTTTCGTTTATTTTATAAACTCGAAAGTTCACTGAAGCATACAATGAAGCAGAACAGCAACGGCACAGCAAGCTCCTAATTCCATCTGTTGAAATCGATGGATAATATGTATATGTTGTCTAGAATGTTCAATGTGCATTGCTTCTATCTGGTTAAAAACTGTTGTTGGACTCTTTCGGAACACAGTTTTTCTGAGTTAACAAGTAAGGCCAACAGGAACTTACTGAAAGACATTCATGAGACATAAGATAGTACCTAGTACCTTCAGTTCAAAGAGCCACATATGTACTTCCAGTAGTATATGCGATACTCTCCTCGGAAAATGAGATATGTCCAGACATTGCTATCTCTGCTTCTGCCTTCACTGGCACTGCCACCGGTGACTATCTCACACAATGAACTCCATCACCACACGGACAGAGAAAAGGAAGCTCTAACTTCTGTTATAACTGCAAGAAATGCTCATGTTTTCTCCTGTTTCAAAGAACGATTCATTACCAAATAGAAATTATTGGCCAGTCCTCTTTGAAAACACGGTATTTTCAGAGTTTCACAGGGAATTACGAGGAAACGAAGTAGGAAACAACTGTGTACGGTGAAGTCACATATATTTCTTTTAGTGTGTCAGGTGAAGAACACTACCCTAGAGACTCTATCGTTCTTCAAACCAGTGTTTGCTCTTTCGTTTATTTTATAAACTCGAAAGTTCACTGAAGCATACAATGAAGCAGAACAGCAACAGCACAGCAAGCTCCTAATTCCATCTGTTGAAATCGATGGATAATATGTATATGTTGTCTAGAATGTTCAATGTACATTGCTTCTATCTGGTTAAAAACTGTTGTTGGACTCTTTCGGAACACAGTTTTTCTGAGTTAACAAGTAAGGGCAACAGGAACTTACAGAAAGACATTCATGAGAATCAAGATAGCACCTAGTACCTTCAGTTCAAAGAACCACATTGGTACTTCCAGTAGCATATGCGCTACTCTCCTCGGAAAACAAGATGTGTCCAGACATTGCTATCTCTGCTTCTGCCTTCAATGGCAATGCCACCGGTGACTATCTCACGCAATGAACTCCATCACCACACGGACAGAGAAAAGGAAGCTCTAACTTCTGTTATAACTGCTAGAAATGCTCATGTTTTCTCCTGTTTCAAAGAACGATTCATTACCAAATAGAAATTATTGGCCAGTCCTCTTTGAAAACACGGTATTTTCAGAGTTTCACAGGGAATTACGAGGAAACGAAGTAGGAAACAACTGTGTACGGTGAAGTCACATATATTTCTTTTAGTGTGTCAGGTGAAGAACACTACCCTAGAGACTCTATCGTTCTTCAAACCAGTGTTTGCTCTTTCGTTTATTTTATAAACTCGAAAGTTCACTGAAGCATACAATGAAGCAGAACAGCAACAGCACAGCAAGCTCCTAATTCCATCTGTTGAAATCGATGGATAATATGTATATGTTGTCTAGAATGTTCAATGTACATTGCTTCTATCTGGTTAAAAACTGTTGTTGGACTCTTTCGGAACACAGTTTTTCTGAGTTAACAAGTAAGGCCAACAGGAACTTACTGAAAGACATTCATGAGACATAAGATAGTACCTAGTACCTTCAGTTCAAAGAGCCACATATGTACTTCCAGTAGTATATGCGATACTCTCCTCGGAAAATGAGATGTGTCCAGACATTGCTATCTCTGCTTCTGCCTTCACTGGCACTGCCACCGGTGACTATCTCACGCAATGAACTCCATCACCACACGGACAGAGAAAAGGAAGCTCTAACTTCTGTTATAACTGCTAGAAATGCTCATGTTTTCTCCTGTTTCAAAGAACGATTCATTACCAAATAGAAATTATTGGCCAGTCCTCTTTGAAAACACGGTATTTTCAGAGTTTCACAGGGAATTACGAGGAAACGAAGTAGGAAACAACTGTGTACGGTGAAGTCACATATATTTCTTTTAGTGTGTCAGGTGAAGAACACTACCCTAGAGACTCTATCGTTCTTCAAACCAGTGTTTGCTCTTTCGTTTATTTTATAAACTCGAAAGTTCACTGAAGCATACAATGAAGCAGAACAGCAACAGCACAGCAAGCTCCTAATTCCATCTGTTGAAATCGATGGATAATATGTATATGTTGTCTAGAATGTTCAATGTACATTGCTTCTATCTGGTTAAAAACTGTTGTTGGACTCTTTCGGAACACAGTTTTTCTGAGTTAATAAGTAAGGGCAACAGGAACTTACAGAAAGACATTCATGAGAATCAAGATAGCACCTAGTACCTTCAGTTCAAAGAACCACATTGGTACTTCCAGTAGCATATGCGCTACTCTCCTCGGAAAACAAGATGTGTCCAGACATTGCTATCTCTGCTTCTGACTTCAATGGCAATGCCACCGGTGACTATCTCACGCAATGAACTCCATCACCACACGGACAGAGAAGAGGAAGCTCTAACTTCTGTTATAACTGCTAGAAATGCTCATGTTTTCTCCTGTTTCAAAGAATGATTCATTACCAAATAGAAATTATTGGCCAGTCCTCTTTGAAAACACGGTATTTTCTGAGTTTCACAGGGAATTACGAGGAAACGAAGTAGGAAACCACTGTGAACAGTGAAGTCACATATGTTTCTTTTAGTGTGTCAGGTGAAGCACACTACCCAAGAGTCTCTATCGTTTTGAAACCAGTTCTTCCTCTTTCGTTTATTGTATAAACTCGAAAGTTGACTGAAGCATACAATGAAGCAGAACAACAACGGCACAGCAAGCTCCTAATTCCATCTGTTGAAATCGATTGATAATATGTATATGTTGTCTAGAATGTTCAATGTGCATTGCTTCTATCTGGTTAAAAACTGTTGTTGGACTCTTTCGGAACACAGTTTTTCTGAGTTAACAAGTAAGGCCAACAGGAACTTACTGAAAGACATTCATGAGAATCAAGATAGCACCTAGTACCTTCAGTTCAAAGAACCACATTGGTACTTCCAGTAGCATATGCGCTACTCTCCTCGGAAAACAAGATGTGTCCAGACATTGCTATCTCTGCTTCTGCCTTCAATGGCAATGCCACCGGTGACTATCTCACGCAATGAACTCCATCACCACACTAACAGAGAAGAGGAAGCTCTAACTTCTGTTATAACTGCAAGAAATGCTCATGTTTTCTCCTGTTTCAAAGAACGATTCATTACCAAATAGAAATTATTGGCCAGTCCTCTTTGAAAACACGGTATTTTCAGAGTTTCACAGGGAATTACGAGGAAACGAAGTAGGAAACAACTGTGTACGGTGAAGTCACATATATTTCTTTTAGTGTGTCAGGTGAAGAACACTACCCTAGAGACTCTATCGTTCTTCAAACCAGTGTTTGCTCTTTCGTTTATTTTATAAACTCGAAAGTTCACTGAAGCATACAATGAAGCAGAACAGCAACGGCACAGCAAGCTCCTAATTCCATCTGTTGAAATCGATGGATAATATGTATATGTTGTCTAGAATGTTCAATGTGCATTGCTTCTATCTGGTTAAAAACTGTTGTTGGACTCTTTCGGAACACAGTTTTTCTGAGTTAACAAGTAAGGCCAACAGGAACTTACTGAAAGACATTCATGAGACATAAGATAGTACCTAGTACCTTCAGTTCAAAGAGCCACATATGTACTTCCAGTAGTATATGCGATACTCTCCTCGGAAAATGAGATATGTCCAGACATTGCTATCTCTGCTTCTGCCTTCACTGGCACTGCCACCGGTGACTATCTCACACAATGAACTCCATCACCACACGGACAGAGAAAAGGAAGCTCTAACTTCTGTTATAACTGCAAGAAATGCTCATGTTTTCTCCTGTTTCAAAGAACGATTCATTACCAAATAGAAATTATTGGCCAGTCCTCTTTGAAAACACGGTATTTTCAGAGTTTCACAGGGAATTACGAGGAAACGAAGTAGGAAACAACTGTGTACGGTGAAGTCACATATATTTCTTTTAGTGTGTCAGGTGAAGAACACTACCCTAGAGACTCTATCGTTCTTCAAACCAGTGTTTGCTCTTTCGTTTATTTTATAAACTCGAAAGTTCACTGAAGCATACAATGAAGCAGAACAGCAACAGCACAGCAAGCTCCTAATTCCATCTGTTGAAATCGATGGATAATATGTATATGTTGTCTAGAATGTTCAATGTGCATTGCTTCTATCTGGTTAAAAACTGTTGTTGGACTCTTTCGGAACACAGTTTTTCTGAGTTAATAAGTAAGGGCAACAGGAACTTACAGAAAGACATTCATGAGAATCAAGATAGCACCTAGTACCTTCAGTTCAAAGAACCACATTGGTACTTCCAGTAGCATATGCGCTACTCTCCTCGGAAAACAAGATGTGTCCAGACATTGCTATCTCTGCTTCTGCCTTCAATGGCAATGCCACCGGTGACTATCTCACGCAATGAACTCCATCACCACACGGACAGAGAAGAGGAAGCTCTAACTTCTGTTATAACTGCTAGAAATGCTCATGTTTTCTCCTGTTTCAAAGAATGATTCATTACCAAATAGAAATTATTGGCCAGTCCTCTTTGAAAACACGGTATTTTCTGAGTTTCACAGGGAATTACGAGGAAACGAAGTAGGAAACCACTGTGAACAGTGAAGTCACATATGTTTCTTTTAGTGTGTCAGGTGAAGCACACTACCCAAGAGTCTCTATCGTTTTGAAACCAGTTCTTCCTCTTTCGTTTATTGTATAAACTCGAAAGTTGACTGAAGCATACAATGAAGCAGAACAACAACGGCACAGCAAGCTCCTAATTCCATCTGTTGAAATCGATTGATAATATGTATATGTTGTCTAGAATGTTCAATGTGCATTGCTTCTATCTGGTTAAAAACTGTTGTTGGACTCTTTCGGAACACAGTTTTTCTGAGTTAATAAGTAAGGGCAACAGGAACTTACAGAAAGACATTCATGAGAATCAAGATAGCACCTAGTACCTTCAGTTCAAAGAACCACATTGGTACTTCCAGTAGCATATGCGCTACTCTCCTCGGAAAACAAGATGTGTCCAGACATTGCTATCTCTGCTTCTGCCTTCAATGGCAATGCCACCGGTGACTATCTCACGCAATGAACTCCATCACCACACGGACAGAGAAGAGGAAGCTCTAACTTCTGTTATAACTGCTAGAAATGCTCATGTTTTCTCCTGTTTCAAAGAATGATTCATTACCAAATAGAAATTATTGGCCAGTCCTCTTTGAAAACACGGTATTTTCTGAGTTTCACAGGGAATTACGAGGAAACGAAGTAGGAAACCACTGTGAACAGTGAAGTCACATATGTTTCTTTTAGTGTGTCAGGTGAAGCACACTACCCAAGAGTCTCTATCGTTTTGAAACCAGTTCTTCCTCTTTCGTTTATTGTATAAACTCGAAAGTTGACTGAAGCATACAATGAAGCAGAACAACAACGGCACAGCAAGCTCCTAATTCCATCTGTTGAAATCGATTGATAATATGTATATGTTGTCTAGAATGTTCAATGTGCATTGCTTCTATCTGGTTAAAAACTGTTGTTGGACTCTTTCGGAACACAGTTTTTCTGAGTTAACAAGTAAGGCCAACAGGAACTTACTGAAAGACATTCATGAGAATCAAGATAGCACCTAGTACCTTCAGTTCAAAGAACCACATTGGTACTTCCAGTAGCATATGCGCTACTCTCCTCGGAAAACAAGATGTGTCCAGACATTGCTATCTCTGCTTCTGCCTTCAATGGCAATGCCACCGGTGACTATCTCACGCAATGAACTCCATCACCACACTAACAGAGAAGAGGAAGCTCTAACTTCTGTTATAACTGCAAGAAATGCTCATGTTTTCTCCTGTTTCAAAGAACGATTCATTACCAAATAGAAATTATTGGCCAGTCCTCTTTGAAAACCCGGTATTTTCAGAGTTTCACAGGGAATTACGAGGAAACGAAGTAGGAAACAACTGTGTACGGTGAAGTCACATATATTTCTTTTAGTGTGTCAGGTGAAGAACACTACCCTAGAGACTCTATCGTTCTTCAAACCAGTGTTTGCTCTTTCGTTTATTTTATAAACTCGAAAGTTCACTGAAGCATACAATGAAGCAGAACAGCAACGGCACAGCAAGCTCCTAATTCCATCTGTTGAAATCGATGGATAATATGTATATGTTGTCTAGAATGTTCAATGTGCATTGCTTCTATCTGGTTAAAAACTGTTGTTGGACTCTTTCGGAACACAGTTTTTCTGAGTTAACAAGTAAGGCCAACAGGAACTTACTGAAAGACATTCATGAGAATCAAGATAGCACCTAGTACCTTCAGTTCAAAGAACCACATTGGTACTTCCAGTAGCATATGCGCTACTCTCCTCGGAAAACAAGATGTGTCCAGACATTGCTATCTCTGCTTCTGCCTTCAATGGCAATGCCACCGGTGACTATCTCACGCAATGAACTCCATCACCACACTAACAGAGAAGAGGAAGCTCTAACTTCTGTTATAACTGCAAGAAATGCTCATGTTTTCTCCTGTTTCAAAGAATGATTCATTACCAAATAGAAATTATTGGCCAGTCCTCTTTGAAAACACGGTATTTTCTGAGTTTCACAGGGAATTACGAGGAAACGAAGTAGGAAACCACTGTGAACAGTGAAGTCACATATGTTTCTTTTAGTGTGTCAGGTGAAGCACACTACCCAAGAGTCTCTATCGTTTTGAAACCAGTTCTTCCTCTTTCGTTTATTGTATAAACTCGAAAGTTGACTGAAGCATACAATGAAGCAGAACAACAACGGCACAGCAAGCTCCTAATTCCATCTGTTGAAATCGATTGATAATATGTATATGTTGTCTAGAATGTTCAATGTGCATTGCTTCTATCTGGTTAAAAACTGTTGTTGGACTCTTTCGGAACACAGTTTTTCTGAGTTAACAAGTAAGGCCAACAGGAACTTACTGAAAGACATTCATGAGAATCAAGATAGCACCTAGTACCTTCAGTTCAAAGAACCACATTGGTACTTCCAGTAGCATATGCGCTACTCTCCTCGGAAAACAAGATGTGTCCAGACATTGCTATCTCTGCTTCTGCCTTCAATGGCAATGCCACCGGTGACTATCTCACGCAATGAACTCCATCACCACACTAACAGAGAAGAGGAAGCTCTAACTTCTGTTATAACTGCAAGAAATGCTCATGTTTTCTCCTGTTTCAAAGAACGATTCATTACCAAATAGAAATTATTGGCCAGTCCTCTTTGAAAACACGGTATTTTCAGAGTTTCACAGGGAATTACGAGGAAACGAAGTAGGAAACAACTGTGTACGGTGAAGTCACATATATTTCTTTTAGTGTGTCAGGTGAAGAACACTACCCTAGAGACTCTATCGTTCTTCAAACCAGTGTTTGCTCTTTCGTTTATTTTATAAACTCGAAAGTTCACTGAAGCATACAATGAAGCAGAACAGCAACGGCACAGCAAGCTCCTAATTCCATCTGTTGAAATCGATGGATAATATGTATATGTTGTCTAGAATGTTCAAAGTGCATTGCTTCTATCTGGTTAAAAACTGTTGTTGGACTCTTTCGGAACACAGTTTTTCTGAGTTAACAAGTAAGGCCAACAGGAACTTACTGAAAGACATTCATGAGAATCAAGATAGCACCTAGTACCTTCAGTTCAAAGAACCACATTGGTACTTCCAGTAGCATATGCGCTACTCTCCTCGGAAAACAAGATGTGTCCAGACATTGCTATCTCTGCTTCTGCCTTCAATGGCAATGCCACCGGTGACTATCTCACGCAATGAACTCCATCACCACACTAACAGAGAAGAGGAAGCTCTAACTTCTGTTATAACTGCAAGAAATGCTCATGTTTTCTCCTGTTTCAAAGAACGATTCATTACCAAATAGAAATTATTGGCCAGTCCTCTTTGAAAACACGGTATTTTCAGAGTTTCACAGGGAATTATGAGGAAACGAAGTAGGAAACAACTGTGTACGGTGAAGTCACATATATTTCTTTTAGTGTGTCAGGTGAAGAACACTACCCTAGAGACTCTATCGTTCTTCAAACCAGTGTTTGCTCTTTCGTTTATTTTATAAACTCGAAAGTTCACTGAAGCATACAATGAAGCAGAACAGCAACGGCACAGCAAGCTCCTAATTCCATCTGTTGAAATCGATGGATAATATGTATATGTTGTCTAGAATGTTCAATGTGCATTGCTTCTATCTGGTTAAAAACTGTTGTTGGACTCTTTCGGAACACAGTTTTTCTGAGTTAACAAGTAAGGCCAACAGGAACTTACTGAAAGACATTCATGAGAATCAAGATAGCACCTAGTACCTTCAGTTCAAAGAACCACATTGGTACTTCCAGTAGCATATGCGCTACTCTCCTCGGAAAACAAGATGTGTCCAGACATTGCTATCTCTGCTTCTGCCTTCAATGGCAATGCCACCGGTGACTATCTCACGCAATGAACTCCATCACCACACTAACAGAGAAGAGGAAGCTCTAACTTCTGTTATAACTGCAAGAAATGCTCATGTTTTCTCCTGTTTCAAAGAACGATTCATTACCAAATAGAAATTATTGGCCAGTCCTCTTTGAAAACACGGTATTTTCAGAGTTTCACAGGGAATTACGAGGAAACGAAGTAGGAAACAACTGTGTACGGTGAAGTCACATATATTTCTTTTAGTGTGTCAGGTGAAGAACACTACCCTAGAGACTCTATCGTTCTTCAAACCAGTGTTTGCTCTTTCGTTTATTTTATAAACTCGAAAGTTCACTGAAGCATACAATGAAGCAGAACAGCAACGGCACAGCAAGCTCCTAATTCCATCTGTTGAAATCGATGGATAATATGTATATGTTGTCTAGAATGTTCAATGTGCATTGCTTCTATCTGGTTAAAAACTGTTGTTGGACTCTTTCGGAACACAGTTTTTCTGAGTTAACAAGTAAGGCCAACAGGAACTTACTGAAAGACATTCATGAGACATAAGATAGTACCTAGTACCTTCAGTTCAAAGAGCCACATATGTACTTCCAGTAGTATATGCGATACTCTCCTCGGAAAATGAGATATGTCCAGACATTGCTATCTCTGCTTCTGCCTTCACTGGCACTGCCACCGGTGACTATCTCACACAATGAACTCCATCACCACACGGACAGAGAAAAGGAAGCTCTAACTTCTGTTATAACTGCAAGAAATGCTCATGTTTTCTCCTGTTTCAAAGAACGATTCATTACCAAATAGAAATTATTGGCCAGTCCTCTTTGAAAACACCGTATTTTCTGAGTTTCACAGGGAATTACGAGGAAACGAAGTAGGAAACAACTGTGTACGGTGAAGTCACATATATTTCTTTTAGTGTGTCAGGTGAAGAACACTACCCTAGAGACTCTATCGTTCTTCAAACCAGTGTTTGCTCTTTCGTTTATTTTATAAACTCGAAAGTTCACTGAAGCATACAATGAAGCAGAACAGCAACAGCACAGCAAGCTCCTAATTCCATCTGTTGAAATCGATGGATAATATGTATATGTTGTCTAGAATGTTCAATGTACATTGCTTCTATCTGGTTAAAAACTGTTGTTGGACTCTTTCGGAACACAGTTTTTCTGAGTTAATAAGTAAGGGCAACAGGAACTTACAGAAAGACATTCATGAGAATCAAGATAGCACCTAGTACCTTCAGTTCAAAGAACCACATTGGTACTTCCAGTAGCATATGCGCTACTCTCCTCGGAAAACAAGATGTGTCCAGACATTGCTATCTCTGCTTCTGCCTTCAATGGCAATGCCACCGGTGACTATCTCACGCAATGAACTCCATCACCACACGGACAGAGAAGAGGAAGCTCTAACTTCTGTTATAACTGCTAGAAATGCTCATGTTTTCTCCTGTTTCAAAGAATGATTCATTACCAAATAGAAATTATTGGCCAGTCCTCTTTGAAAACACCGTATTTTCTGAGTTTCACAGGGAATTACGAGGAAACGAAGTAGGAAACCACTGTGAACAGTGAAGTCACATATGTTTCTTTTAGTGTGTCAGGTGAAGCACACTACCCAAGAGTCTCTATCGTTTTGAAACCAGTTCTTCCTCTTTCGTTTATTGTATAAACTCGAAAGTTGACTGAAGCATACAATGAAGCAGAACAACAACGGCACAGCAAGCTCCTAATTCCATCTGTTGAAATCGATTGATAATATGTATATGTTGTCTAGAATGTTCAATGTGCATTGCTTCTATCTGGTTAAAAACTGTTGTTGGACTCTTTCGGAACACAGTTTTTCTGAGTTAACAAGTAAGGCCAACAGGAACTTACTGAAAGACATTCATGAGAATCAAGATAGCACCTAGTACCTTCAGTTCAAAGAACCACATTGGTACTTCCAGTAGCATATGCGCTACTCTCCTCGGAAAACAAGATGTGTCCAGACATTGCTATCTCTGCTTCTTCCTTCAATGGCAATGCCACCGGTGACTATCTCACGCAATGAACTCCATCACCACACGGACAGAGAAGAGGAAGCTCTAACTTCTGTTATAACTGCAAGAAATGCTCATGTTTTCTCCTGTTTCAAAGAACGATTCATTACCAAATAGAAATTATTGGCCAGTCCTCTTTGAAAACACGGTATTTTCAGAGTTTCACAGGGAATTACGAGGAAACGAAGTAGAAAACAACTGTGTACGGTGAAGTCACATATATTTCTTTTAGTGTGTCAGGTGAAGAACACTACCCTAGAGACTCTATCGTTCTTCAAACCAGTGTTTGCTCTTTCGTTTATTTTATAAACTCGAAAGTTCACTGAAGCATACAATGAAGCAGAACAGCAACGGCACAGCAAGCTCCTATTTCCATCTGTTGAAATCGATGGATAATATGTATATGTTGTCTAGAATGTTCAATGTGCATTGCTTCTATCTGGTTAAAAACTGTTGTTGGACTCTTTCGGAACACAGTTTTTCTGAGTTAACAAGTAAGGCCAACAGGAACTTACTGAAAGACATTCATGAGACATAAGATAGTACCTAGTACCTTCAGTTCAAAGAGCCACATATGTACTTCCAGTAGTATATGCGATACTCTCCTCGGAAAATGAGATATGTCCAGACATTGCTATCTCTGCTTCTGCCTTCACTGGCACTGCCACCGGTGACTATCTCACACAATGAACTCCATCACCACACGGACAGAGAAAAGGAAGCTCTAACTTCTGTTATAACTGCAAGAAATGCTCATGTTTTCTCCTGTTTCAAAGAACGATTCATTACCAAATAGAAATTATTGGCCAGTCCTCTTTGAAAACACGGTATTTTCAGAGTTTCACAGGGAATTACGAGGAAACGAAGTAGGAAACAACTGTGTACGGTGAAGTCACATATATTTCTTTTAGTGTGTCAGGTGAAGAACACTACCCTAGAGACTCTATCGTTCTTCAAACCAGTGTTTGCTCTTTCGTTTATTTTATAAACTCGAAAGTTCACTGAAGCATACAATGAAGCAGAACAGCAACAGCACAGCAAGCTCCTAATTCCATCTGTTGAAATCGATGGATAATATGTATATGTTGTCTAGAATGTTCAATGTACATTGCTTCTATCTGGTTAAAAACTGTTGTTGGACTCTTTCGGAACACAGTTTTTCTGAGTTAATAAGTAAGGGCAACAGGAACTTACAGAAAGACATTCATGAGAATCAAGATAGCACCTAGTACCTTCAGTTCAAAGAACCACATTGGTACTTCCAGTAGCATATGCGCTACTCTCCTCGGAAAACAAGATGTGTCCAGACATTGCTATCTCTGCTTCTGCCTTCAATGGCAATGCCACCGGTGACTATCTCACGCAATGAACTCCCTCACCACACGGACAGAGAAAAGGAAGCTCTAACTTCTGTTATAACTGCTAGAAATGCTCATGTTTTCTCCTGTTTCAAAGAACGATTCATTACCAAATAGAAATTATTGGCCAGTCCTCTTTGAAAACACGGTATTTTCAGAGTTTCACAGGGAATTACGAGGAAACGAAGTAGGAAACAACTGTGTACGGTGAAGTCACATATATTTCTTTTAGTGTGTCAGGTGAAGAACACTACCCTAGAGACTCTATCGTTCTTCAAACCAGTGTTTGCTCTTTCGTTTATTTTATAAACTCGAAAGTTCACTGAAGCATACAATGAAGCAGAACAGCAACAGCACAGCAAGCTCCTAATTCCATCTGTTGAAATCGATGGATAATATGTATATGTTGTCTAGAATGTTCAATGTACATTGCTTCTATCTGGTTAAAAACTGTTGTTGGACTCTTTCGGAACACAGTTTTTCTGAGTTAATAAGTAAGGGCAACAGGAACTTACAGAAAGACATTCATGAGAATCAAGATAGCACCTAGTACCTTCAGTTCAAAGAACCACATTGGTACTTCCAGTAGCATATGCGCTACTCTCCTCGGAAAACAAGATGTGTCCAGACATTGCTATCTCTGCTTCTGCCTTCAATGGCAATGCCACCGGTGACTATCTCACGCAATGAACTCCATCACCACACGGACAGAGAAGAGGAAGCTCTAACTTCTGTTATAACTGCTAGAAATGCTCATGTTTTCTCCTGTTTCAAAGAATGATTCATTACCAAATAGAAATTATTGGCCAGTCCTCTTTGAAAACACGGTATTTTCTGAGTTTCACAGGGAATTACGAGGAAACGAAGTAGGAAACCACTGTGAACAGTGAAGTCACATATGTTTCTTTTAGTGTGTCAGGTGAAGCACACTACCCAAGAGTCTCTATCGTTTTGAAACCAGTTCTTCCTCTTTCGTTTATTGTATAAACTCGAAAGTTGACTGAAGCATACAATGAAGCAGAACAACAACGGCACAGCAAGCTCCTAATTCCATCTGTTGAAATCGATGGATAATATGTATATGTTGTCTAGAATGTTCAATGTGCATTGCTTCTATCTGGTTAAAAACTGTTGTTGGACTCTTTCGGAACACAGTTTTTCTGAGTTAACAAGTAAGGCCAACAGGAACTTACTGAAAGACATTCATGAGAATCAAGATAGCACCTAGTACCTTCAGTTCAAAGAACCACATTGGTACTTCCAGTAGCATATGCGCTACTCTCCTCGGAAAACAAGATGTGTCCAGACATTGCTATCTCTGCTTCTGCCTTCAATGGCAATGCCACCGGTGACTATCTCACGCAATGAACTCCATCACCACACTAACAGAGAAGAGGAAGCTCTAACTTCTGTTATAACTGCAAGAAATGCTCATGTTTTCTCCTGTTTCAAAGAACGATTCATTACCAAATAGAAATTATTGGCCAGTCCTCTTTGAAAACACGGTATTTTCAGAGTTTCACAGGGAATTACGAGGAAACGAAGTAGGAAACAACTGTGTACGGTGAAGTCACATATATTTCTTTTAGTGTGTCAGGTGAAGAACACTACCCTAGAGACTCTATCGTTCTTCAAACCAGTGTTTGCTCTTTCGTTTATTTTATAAACTCGAAAGTTCACTGAAGCATACAATGAAGCAGAACAGCAACGGCACAGCAAGCTCCTAATTCCATCTGTTGAAATCGATGGATAATATGTATATGTTGTCTAGAATGTTCAATGTGCATTGCTTCTATCTGGTTAAAAACTGTTGTTGGACTCTTTCGGAACACAGTTTTTCTGAGTTAACAAGTAAGGCCAACAGGAACTTACTGAAAGACATTCATGAGACATAAGATAGTACCTAGTACCTTCAGTTCAAAGAGCCACATATGTACTTCCAGTAGTATATGCGATACTCTCCTCGGAAAATGAGATATGTCCAGACATTGCTATCTCTGCTTCTGCCTTCACTGGCACTGCCACCGGTGACTATCTCACACAATGAACTCCATCACCACACGGACAGAGAAAAGGAAGCTCTAACTTCTGTTATAACTGCAAGAAATGCTCATGTTTTCTCCTGTTTCAAAGAACGATTCATTACCAAATAGAAATTATTGGCCAGTCCTCTTTGAAAACACGGTATTTTCAGAGTTTCACAGGGAATTACGAGGAAACGAAGTAGGAAACAACTGTGTACGGTGAAGTCACATATATTTCTTTTAGTGTGTCAGGTGAAGAACACTACCCTAGAGACTCTATCGTTCTTCAAACCAGTGTTTGCTCTTTCGTTTATTTTATAAACTCGAAAGTTCACTGAAGCATACAATGAAGCAGAACAGCAACAGCACAGCAAGCTCCTAATTCCATCTGTTGAAATCGATGGATAATATGTATATGTTGTCTAGAATGTTCAATGTACATTGCTTCTATCTGGTTAAAAACTGTTGTTGGACTCTTTCGGAACACAGTTTTTCTGAGTTAATAAGTAAGGGCAACAGGAACTTACAGAAAGACATTCATGAGAATCAAGATAGCACCTAGTACCTTCAGTTCAAAGAACCACATTGGTACTTCCAGTAGCATATGCGCTACTCTCCTCGGAAAACAAGATGTGTCCAGACATTGCTATCTCTGCTTCTGCCTTCAATGGCAATGCCACCGGTGACTATCTCACGCAATGAACTCCATCACCACACGGACAGAGAAGAGGAAGCTCTAACTTCTGTTATAACTGCTAGAAATGCTCATGTTTTCTCCTGTTTCAAAGAATGATTCATTACCAAATAGAAATTATTGGCCAGTCCTCTTTGAAAACACGGTATTTTCTGAGTTTCACAGGGAATTACGAGGAAACGAAGTAGGAAACCACTGTGAACAGTGAAGTCACATATGTTTCTTTTAGTGTGTCAGGTGAAGCACACTACCCAAGAGTCTCTATCGTTTTGAAACCAGTTCTTCCTCTTTCGTTTATTGTATAAACTCGAAAGTTGACTGAAGCATACAATGAAGCAGAACAACAACGGCACAGCAAGCTCCTAATTCCATCTGTTGAAATCGATGGATAATATGTATATGTTGTCTAGAATGTTCAATGTGCATTGCTTCTATCTGGTTAAAAACTGTTGTTGGACTCTTTCGGAACACAGTTTTTCTGAGTTAACAAGTAAGGCCAACAGGAACTTACTGAAAGACATTCATGAGAATCAAGATAGCACCTAGTACCTTCAGTTCAAAGAACCACATTGGTACTTCCAGTAGCATATGCGCTACTCTCCTCGGAAAACAAGATGTGTCCAGACATTGCTATCTCTGCTTCTGCCTTCAATGGCAATGCCACCGGTGACTATCTCACGCAATGAACTCCATCACCACACTAACAGAGAAGAGGAAGCTCTAACTTCTGTTATAACTGCAAGAAATGCTCATGTTTTCTCCTGTTTCAAAGAACGATTCATTACCAAATAGAAATTATTGGCCAGTCCTCTTTGAAAACACGGTATTTTCAGAGTTTCACAGGGAATTACGAGGAAACGAAGTAGGAAACAACTGTGTACGGTGAAGTCACATATATTTCTTTTAGTGTGTCAGGTGAAGAACACTACCCTAGAGACTCTATCGTTCTTCAAACCAGTGTTTGCTCTTTCGTTTATTTTATAAACTCGAAAGTTCACTGAAGCATACAATGAAGCAGAACAGCAACGGCACAGCAAGCTCCTAATTCCATCTGTTGAAATCGATGGATAATATGTATATGTTGTCTAGAATGTTCAATGTGCATTGCTTCTATCTGGTTAAAAACTGTTGTTGGACTCTTTCGGAACACCGTTTTTCTGAGTTAACAAGTAAGGCCAACAGGAACTTACAGAAAGACATTCATGAGAATCAAGATAGCACCTAGTACCTTCAGTTCAAAGAACCACATTGGTACTTCCAGTAGCATATGCGCTACTCTCCTCGGAAAACAAGATGTGTCCAGACATTGCTATCTCTGCTTCTGCCTTCAATGGCAATGCCACCGGTGACTATCTCACGCAATGAACTCCATCACCACACGGACAGAGAAGAGGAAGCTCTAACTTCTGTTATAACTGCTAGAAATGCTCATGTTTTCTCCTGTTTCAAAGAATGATTCATTACCAAATAGAAATTATTGGCCAGTCCTCTTTGAAAACACCGTATTTTCTGAGTTTCACAGGGAATTACGAGGAAACGAAGTAGGAAACCACTGTGAACAGTGAAGTCACATATGTTTCTTTTAGTGTGTCAGGTGAAGCACACTACCCAAGAGTCTCTATCGTTTTGAAACCAGTTCTTCCTCTTTCGTTTATTGTATAAACTCGAAAGTTGACTGAAGCATACAATGAAGCAGAACAACAACGGCACAGCAAGCTCCTAATTCCATCTGTTGAAATCGATGGATAATATGTATATGTTGTCTAGAATGTTCAATGTGCATTGCTTCTATCTGGTTAAAAACTGTTGTTGGACTCTTTCGGAACACAGTTTTTCTGAGTTAACAAGTAAGGCCAACAGGAACTTACTGAAAGACATTCATGAGAATCAAGATAGCACCTAGTACCTTCAGTTCAAAGAACCACATTGGTACTTCCAGTAGCATATGCGCTACTCTCCTCGGAAAACAAGATGTGTCCAGACATTGCTATCTCTGCTTCTGCCTTCAATGGCAATGCCACCGGTGACTATCTCACGCAATGAACTCCATCACCACACGGACAGAGAAGAGGAAGCTCTAACTTCTGTTATAACTGCAAGAAATGCTCATGTTTTCTCCTGTTTCAAAGAACGATTCATTACCAAATAGAAATTATTGGCCAGTCCTCTTTGAAAACACGGTATTTTCAGAGTTTCACAGGGAATTACGAGGAAACGAAGTAGGAAACAACTGTGTACGGTGAAGTCACATATATTTCTTTTAGTGTGTCAGGTGAAGAACACTACCCTAGAGACTCTATCGTTCTTCAAACCAGTGTTTGCTCTTTCGTTTATTTTATAAACTCGAAAGTTCACTGAAGCATACAATGAAGCAGAACAGCAACGGCACAGCAAGCTCCTAATTCCATCTGTTGAAATCGATGGATAATATGTATATGTTGTCTAGAATGTTCAATGTGCATTGCTTCTATCTGGTTAAAAACTGTTGTTGGACTCTTTCGGAACACAGTTTTTCTGAGTTAACAAGTAAGGCCAACAGGAACTTACTGAAAGACATTCATGAGACATAAGATAGTACCTAGTACCTTCAGTTCAAAGAGCCACATATGTACTTCCAGTAGTATATGCGATACTCTCCTCGGAAAATGAGATATGTCCAGACATTGCTATCTCTGCTTCTGCCTTCACTGGCACTGCCACCGGTGACTATCTCACACAATGAACTCCATCACCACACGGACAGAGAAAAGGAAGCTCTAACTTCTGTTATAACTGCAAGAAATGCTCATGTTTTCTCCTGTTTCAAAGAACGATTCATTACCAAATAGAAATTATTGGCCAGTCCTCTTTGAAAACACGGTATTTTCAGAGTTTCACAGGGAATTACGAGGAAACGAAGTAGGAAACAACTGTGTACGGTGAAGTCACATATATTTCTTTTAGTGTGTCAGGTGAAGAACACTACCCTAGAGACTCTATCGTTCTTCAAACCAGTGTTTGCTCTTTCGTTTATTTTATAAACTCGAAAGTTCACTGAAGCATACAATGAAGCAGAACAGCAACAGCACAGCAAGCTCCTAATTCCATCTGTTGAAATCGATGGATAATATGTATATGTTGTCTAGAATGTTCAATGTACATTGCTTCTATCTGGTTAAAAACTGTTGTTGGACTCTTTCGGAACACAGTTTTTCTGAGTTAATAAGTAAGGGCAACAGGAACTTACAGAAAGACATTCATGAGAATCAAGATAGCACCTAGTACCTTCAGTTCAAAGAACCACATTGGTACTTCCAGTAGCATATGCGCTACTCTCCTCGGAAAACAAGATGTGTCCAGACATTGCTATCTCTGCTTCTGCCTTCAATGGCAATGCCACCGGTGACTATCTCACGCAATGAACTCCATCACCACACGGACAGAGAAAAGGAAGCTCTAACTTCTGTTATAACTGCTAGAAATGCTCATGTTTTCTCCTGTTTCAAAGAACGATTCATTACCAAATAGAAATTATTGGCCAGTCCTCTTTGAAAACACGGTATTTTCAGAGTTTCACAGGGAATTACGAGGAAACGAAGTAGGAAACAACTGTGTACGGTGAAGTCACATATATTTCTTTTAGTGTGTCAGGTGAAGAACACTACCCTAGAGACTCTATCGTCCTTCAAACCAGTGTTTGCTCTTTCGTTTATTTTATAAACTCGAAAGTTCACTGAAGCATACAATGAAGCAGAACAGCAACAGCACAGCAAGCTCCTAATTCCATCTGTTGAAATCGATGGATAATATGTATATGTTGTCTAGAATGTTCAATGTACATTGCTTCTATCTGGTTAAAAACTGTTGTTGGACTCTTTCGGAACACAGTTTTTCTGAGTTAATAAGTAAGGGCAACAGGAACTTACAGAAAGACATTCATGAGAATCAAGATAGCACCTAGTACCTTCAGTTCAAAGAACCACATTGGTACTTCCAGTAGCATATGCGCTACTCTCCTCGGAAAACAAGATGTGTCCAGACATTGCTATCTCTGCTTCTGCCTTCAATGGCAATGCCACCGGTGACTATCTCACGCAATGAACTCCATCACCACACGGACAGAGAAGAGGAAGCTCTAACTTCTGTTATAACTGCTAGAAATGCTCATGTTTTCTCCTGTTTCAAAGAATGATTCATTACCAAATAGAAATTATTGGCCAGTCCTCTTTGAAAACACGGTATTTTCTGAGTTTCACAGGGAATTACGAGGAAACGAAGTAGGAAACCACTGTGAACAGTGAAGTCACATATGTTTCTTTTAGTGTGTCAGGTGAAGCACACTACCCAAGAGTCTCTATCGTTTTGAAACCAGTTCTTCCTCTTTCGTTTATTGTATAAACTCGAAAGTTGACTGAAGCATACAATGAAGCAGAACAACAACGGCACAGCAAGCTCCTAATTCCATCTGTTGAAATCGATTGATAATATGTATATGTTGTCTAGAATGTTCAATGTGCATTGCTTCTATCTGGTTAAAAACTGTTGTTGGACTCTTTCGGAACACCGTTTTTCTGAGTTAACAAGTAAGGCCAACAGGAACTTACAGAAAGACATTCATGAGAATCAAGATAGCACCTAGTACCTTCAGTTCAAAGAACCACATTGGTACTTCCAGTAGCATATGCGCTACTCTCCTCGGAAAACAAGATGTGTCCAGACATTGCTATCTCTGCTTCTGCCTTCAATGGCAATGCCACCGGTGACTATCTCACGCAATGAACTCCATCACCACACGGACAGAGAAGAGGAAGCTCTAACTTCTGTTATAACTGCTAGAAATGCTCATGTTTTCTCCTGTTTCAAAGAATGATTCATTACCAAATAGAAATTATTGGCCAGTCCTCTTTGAAAACACCGTATTTTCTGAGTTTCACAGGGAATTACGAGGAAACGAAGTAGGAAACCACTGTGAACAGTGAAGTCACATATGTTTCTTTTAGTGTGTCAGGTGAAGCACACTACCCAAGAGTCTCTATCGTTTTGAAACCAGTTCTTCCTCTTTCGTTTATTGTATAAACTCGAAAGTTGACTGAAGCATACAATGAAGCAGAACAACAACGGCACAGCAAGCTCCTAATTCCATCTGTTGAAATCGATTGATAATATGTATATGTTGTCTAGAATGTTCAATGTGCATTGCTTCTATCTGGTTAAAAACTGTTGTTGGACTCTTTCGGAACACAGTTTTTCTGAGTTAACAAGTAAGGCCAACAGGAACTTACTGAAAGACATTCATGAGAATCAAGATAGCACCTAGTACCTTCAGTTCAAAGAACCACATTGGTACTTCCAGTAGCATATGCGCTACTCTCCTCGGAAAACAAGATGTGTCCAGACATTGCTATCTCTGCTTCTGCCTTCAATGGCAATGCCACCGGTGACTATCTCACGCAATGAACTCCATCACCACACGGACAGAGAAGAGGAAGCTCTAACTTCTGTTATAACTGCAAGAAATGCTCATGTTTTCTCCTGTTTCAAAGAACGATTCATTACCAAATAGAAATTATTGGCCAGTCCTCTTTGAAAACACGGTATTTTCAGAGTTTCACAGGGAATTACGAGGAAACGAAGTAGGAAACAACTGTGTACGGTGAAGTCACATATATTTCTTTTAGTGTGTCAGGTGAAGAACACTACCCTAGAGACTCTATCGTTCTTCAAACCAGTGTTTGCTCTTTCGTTTATTTTATAAACTCGAAAGTTCACTGAAGCATACAATGAAGCAGAACAGCAACGGCACAGCAAGCTCCTAATTCCATCTGTTGAAATCGATGGATAATATGTATATGTTGTCTAGAATGTTCAATGTGCATTGCTTCTATCTGGTTAAAAACTGTTGTTGGACTCTTTCGGAACACAGTTTTTCTGAGTTAACAAGTAAGGCCAACAGGAACTTACTGAAAGACATTCATGAGACATAAGATAGTACCTAGTACCTTCAGTTCAAAGAGCCACATATGTACTTCCAGTAGTATATGCGATACTCTCCTCGGAAAATGAGATATGTCCAGACATTGCTATCTCTGCTTCTGCCTTCACTGGCACTGCCACCGGTGACTATCTCACACAATGAACTCCATCACCACACGGACAGAGAAAAGGAAGCTCTAACTTCTGTTATAACTGCAAGAAATGCTCATGTTTTCTCCTGTTTCAAAGAACGATTCATTACCAAATAGAAATTATTGGCCAGTCCTCTTTGAAAACACGGTATTTTCAGAGTTTCACAGGGAATTACGAGGAAACGAAGTAGGAAACAACTGTGTACGGTGAAGTCACATATATTTCTTTTAGTGTGTCAGGTGAAGAACACTACCCTAGAGACTCTATCGTTCTTCAAACCAGTGTTTGCTCTTTCGTTTATTTTATAAACTCGAAAGTTCACTGAAGCATACAATGAAGCAGAACAGCAACAGCACAGCAAGCTCCTAATTCCATCTGTTGAAATCGATGGATAATATGTATATGTTGTCTAGAATGTTCAATGTACATTGCTTCTATCTGGTTAAAAACTGTTGTTGGACTCTTTCGGAACACAGTTTTTCTGAGTTAATAAGTAAGGGCAACAGGAACTTACAGAAAGACATTCATGAGAATCAAGATAGCACCTAGTACCTTCAGTTCAAAGAACCACATTGGTACTTCCAGTAGCATATGCGCTACTCTCCTCGGAAAACAAGATGTGTCCAGACATTGCTATCTCTGCTTCTGCCTTCAATGGCAATGCCACCGGTGACTATCTCACGCAATGAACTCCATCACCACACGGACAGAGAAAAGGAAGCTCTAACTTCTGTTATAACTGCTAGAAATGCTCATGTTTTCTCCTGTTTCAAAGAACGATTCATTACCAAATAGAAATTATTGGCCAGTCCTCTTTGAAAACACGGTATTTTCAGAGTTTCACAGGGAATTACGAGGAAACGAAGTAGGAAACAACTGTGTACGGTGAAGTCACATATATTTCTTTTAGTGTGTCAGGTGAAGAACACTACCCTAGAGACTCTATCGTCCTTCAAACCAGTGTTTGCTCTTTCGTTTATTTTATAAACTCGAAAGTTCACTGAAGCATACAATGAAGCAGAACAGCAACAGCACAGCAAGCTCCTAATTCCATCTGTTGAAATCGATGGATAATATGTATATGTTGTCTAGAATGTTCAATGTACATTGCTTCTATCTGGTTAAAAACTGTTGTTGGACTCTTTCGGAACACAGTTTTTCTGAGTTAATAAGTAAGGGCAACAGGAACTTACAGAAAGACATTCATGAGAATCAAGATAGCACCTAGTACCTTCAGTTCAAAGAACCACATTGGTACTTCCAGTAGCATATGCGCTACTCTCCTCGGAAAACAAGATGTGTCCAGACATTGCTATCTCTGCTTCTGCCTTCAATGGCAATGCCACCGGTGACTATCTCACGCAATGAACTCCATCACCACACGGACAGAGAAGAGGAAGCTCTAACTTCTGTTATAACTGCTAGAAATGCTCATGTTTTCTCCTGTTTCAAAGAATGATTCATTACCAAATAGAAATTATTGGCCAGTCCTCTTTGAAAACACGGTATTTTCTGAGTTTCACAGGGAATTACGAGGAAACGAAGTAGGAAACCACTGTGAACAGTGAAGTCACATATGTTTCTTTTAGTGTGTCAGGTGAAGCACACTACCCAAGAGTCTCTATCGTTTTGAAACCAGTTCTTCCTCTTTCGTTTATTGTATAAACTCGAAAGTTGACTGAAGCATACAATGAAGCAGAACAACAACGGCACAGCAAGCTCCTAATTCCATCTGTTGAAATCGATTGATAATATGTATATGTTGTCTAGAATGTTCAATGTGCATTGCTTCTATCTGGTTAAAAACTGTTGTTGGACTCTTTCGGAACACAGTTTTTCTGAGTTAACAAGTAAGGCCAACAGGAACTTACTGAAAGACATTCATGAGAATCAAGATAGCACCTAGTACCTTCAGTTCAAAGAACCACATTGGTACTTCCAGTAGCATATGCGCTACTCTCCTCGGAAAACAAGATGTGTCCAGACATTGCTATCTCTGCTTCTGCCTTCAATGGCAATGCCACCGGTGACTATCTCACGCAATGAACTCCATCACCACACTAACAGAGAAGAGGAAGCTCTAACTTCTGTTATAACTGCAAGAAATGCTCATGTTTTCTCCTGTTTCAAAGAACGATTCATTACCAAATAGAAATTATTGGCCAGTCCTCTTTGAAAACACGGTATTTTCAGAGTTTCACAGGGAATTACGAGGAAACGAAGTAGGAAACAACTGTGTACGGTGAAGTCACATATATTTCTTTTAGTGTGTCAGGTGAAGAACACTACCCTAGAGACTCTATCGTTCTTCAAACCAGTGTTTGCTCTTTCGTTTATTTTATAAACTCGAAAGTTCACTGAAGCATACAATGAAGCAGAACAGCAACGGCACAGCAAGCTCCTAATTCCATCTGTTGAAATCGATGGATAATATGTATATGTTGTCTAGAATGTTCAATGTGCATTGCTTCTATCTGGTTAAAAACTGTTGTTGGACTCTTTCGGAACACAGTTTTTCTGAGTTAACAAGTAAGGCCAACAGGAACTTACTGAAAGACATTCATGAGACATAAGATAGTACCTAGTACCTTCAGTTCAAAGAGCCACATATGTACTTCCAGTAGTATATGCGATACTCTCCTCGGAAAATGAGATATGTCCAGACATTGCTATCTCTGCTTCTGCCTTCACTGGCACTGCCACCGGTGACTATCTCACACAATGAACTCCATCACCACACGGACAGAGAAAAGGAAGCTCTAACTTCTGTTATAACTGCAAGAAATGCTCATGTTTTCTCCTGTTTCAAAGAACGATTCATTACCAAATAGAAATTATTGGCCAGTCCTCTTTGAAAACACGGTATTTTCAGAGTTTCACAGGGAATTACGAGGAAACGAAGTAGGAAACAACTGTGTACGGTGAAGTCACATATATTTCTTTTAGTGTGTCAGGTGAAGAACACTACCCTAGAGACTCTATCGTTCTTCAAACCAGTGTTTGCTCTTTCGTTTATTTTATAAACTCGAAAGTTCACTGAAGCATACAATGAAGCAGAACAGCAACAGCACAGCAAGCTCCTAATTCCATCTGTTGAAATCGATGGATAATATGTATATGTTGTCTAGAATGTTCAATGTACATTGCTTCTATCTGGTTAAAAACTGTTGTTGGACTCTTTCGGAACACAGTTTTTCTGAGTTAATAAGTAAGGGCAACAGGAACTTACAGAAAGACATTCATGAGAATCAAGATAGCACCTAGTACCTTCAGTTCAAAGAACCACATTGGTACTTCCAGTAGCATATGCGCTACTCTCCTCGGAAAACAAGATGTGTCCAGACATTGCTATCTCTGCTTCTGCCTTCAATGGCAATGCCACCGGTGACTATCTCACGCAATGAACTCCATCACCACACGGACAGAGAAGAGGAAGCTCTAACTTCTGTTATAACTGCTAGAAATGCTCATGTTTTCTCCTGTTTCAAAGAATGATTCATTACCAAATAGAAATTATTGGCCAGTCCTCTTTGAAAACACGGTATTTTCTGAGTTTCACAGGGAATTACGAGGAAACGAAGTAGGAAACCACTGTGAACAGTGAAGTCACATATGTTTCTTTTAGTGTGTCAGGTGAAGCACACTACCCAAGAGTCTCTATCGTTTTGAAACCAGTTCTTCCTCTTTCGTTTATTGTATAAACTCGAAAGTTGACTGAAGCATACAATGAAGCAGAACAACAACGGCACAGCAAGCTCCTAATTCCATCTGTTGAAATCGATTGATAATATGTATATGTTGTCTAGAATGTTCAATGTGCATTGCTTCTATCTGGTTAAAAACTGTTGTTGGACTCTTTCGGAACACAGTTTTTCTGAGTTAACAAGTAAGGCCAACAGGAACTTACTGAAAGACATTCATGAGAATCAAGATAGCACCTAGTACCTTCAGTTCAAAGAACCACATTGGTACTTCCAGTAGCATATGCGCTACTCTCCTCGGAAAACAAGATGTGTCCAGACATTGCTATCTCTGCTTCTGCCTTCAATGGCAATGCCACCGGTGACTATCTCACGCAATGAACTCCATCACCACACTAACAGAGAAGAGGAAGCTCTAACTTCTGTTATAACTGCAAGAAATGCTCATGTTTTCTCCTGTTTCAAAGAACGATTCATTACCAAATAGAAATTATTGGCCAGTCCTCTTTGAAAACACGGTATTTTCAGAGTTTCACAGGGAATTACGAGGAAACGAAGTAGGAAACAACTGTGTACGGTGAAGTCACATATATTTCTTTTAGTGTGTCAGGTGAAGAACACTACCCTAGAGACTCTATCGTTCTTCAAACCAGTGTTTGCTCTTTCGTTTATTTTATAAACTCGAAAGTTCACTGAAGCATACAATGAAGCAGAACAGCAACGGCACAGCAAGCTCCTAATTCCATCTGTTGAAATCGATGGATAATATGTATATGTTGTCTAGAATGTTCAATGTGCATTGCTTCTATCTGGTTAAAAACTGTTGTTGGACTCTTTCGGAACACAGTTTTTCTGAGTTAACAAGTAAGGCCAACAGGAACTTACTGAAAGACATTCATGAGACATAAGATAGTACCTAGTACCTTCAGTTCAAAGAGCCACATATGTACTTCCAGTAGTATATGCGATACTCTCCTCGGAAAATGAGATATGTCCAGACATTGCTATCTCTGCTTCTGCCTTCACTGGCACTGCCACCGGTGACTATCTCACACAATGAACTCCATCACCACACGGACAGAGAAAAGGAAGCTCTAACTTCTGTTATAACTGCAAGAAATGCTCATGTTTTCTCCTGTTTCAAAGAACGATTCATTACCAAATAGAAATTATTGGCCAGTCCTCTTTGAAAACACGGTATTTTCAGAGTTTCACAGGGAATTACGAGGAAACGAAGTAGGAAACAACTGTGTACGGTGAAGTCACATATATTTCTTTTAGTGTGTCAGGTGAAGAACACTACCCTAGAGACTCTATCGTTCTTCAAACCAGTGTTTGCTCTTTCGTTTATTTTATAAACTCGAAAGTTCACTGAAGCATACAATGAAGCAGAACAGCAACAGCACAGCAAGCTCCTAATTCCATCTGTTGAAATCGATGGATAATATGTATATGTTGTCTAGAATGTTCAATGTACATTGCTTCTATCTGGTTAAAAACTGTTGTTGGACTCTTTCGGAACACAGTTTTTCTGAGTTAATAAGTAAGGGCAACAGGAACTTACAGAAAGACATTCATGAGAATCAAGATAGCACCTAGTACCTTCAGTTCAAAGAACCACATTGGTACTTCCAGTAGCATATGCGCTACTCTCCTCGGAAAACAAGATGTGTCCAGACATTGCTATCTCTGCTTCTGCCTTCAATGGCAATGCCACCGGTGACTATCTCACGCAATGAACTCCATCACCACACGGACAGAGAAGAGGAAGCTCTAACTTCTGTTATAACTGCTAGAAATGCTCATGTTTTCTCCTGTTTCAAAGAATGATTCATTACCAAATAGAAATTATTGGCCAGTCCTCTTTGAAAACACGGTATTTTCTGAGTTTCACAGGGAATTACGAGGAAACGAAGTAGGAAACCACTGTGAACAGTGAAGTCACATATGTTTCTTTTAGTGTGTCAGGTGAAGCACACTACCCAAGAGTCTCTATCGTTTTGAAACCAGTTCTTCCTCTTTCGTTTATTGTATAAACTCGAAAGTTGACTGAAGCATACAATGAAGCAGAACAACAACGGCACAGCAAGCTCCTAATTCCATCTGTTGAAATCGATGGATAATATGTATATGTTGTCTAGAATGTTCAATGTGCATTGCTTCTATCTGGTTAAAAACTGTTGTTGGACTCTTTCGGAACACAGTTTTTCTGAGTTAACAAGTAAGGCCAACAGGAACTTACTGAAAGACATTCATGAGAATCAAGATAGCACCTAGTACCTTCAGTTCAAAGAACCACATTGGTACTTCCAGTAGCATATGCGCTACTCTCCTCGGAAAACAAGATGTGTCCAGACATTGCTATCTCTGCTTCTGCCTTCAATGGCAATGCCACCGGTGACTATCTCACGCAATGAACTCCATCACCACACTAACAGAGAAGAGGAAGCTCTAACTTCTGTTATAACTGCAAGAAATGCTCATGTTTTCTCCTGTTTCAAAGAACGATTCATTACCAAATAGAAATTATTGGCCAGTCCTCTTTGAAAACACGGTATTTTCAGAGTTTCACAGGGAATTACGAGGAAACGAAGTAGGAAACAACTGTGTACGGTGAAGTCACATATATTTCTTTTAGTGTGTCAGGTGAAGAACACTACCCTAGAGACTCTATCGTTCTTCAAACCAGTGTTTGCTCTTTCGTTTATTTTATAAACTCGAAAGTTCACTGAAGCATACAATGAAGCAGAACAGCAACGGCACAGCAAGCTCCTAATTCCATCTGTTGAAATCGATGGATAATATGTATATGTTGTCTAGAATGTTCAATGTGCATTGCTTCTATCTGGTTAAAAACTGTTGTTGGACTCTTTCGGAACACAGTTTTTCTGAGTTAACAAGTAAGGCCAACAGGAACTTACTGAAAGACATTCATGAGACATAAGATAGTACCTAGTACCTTCAGTTCAAAGAGCCACATATGTACTTCCAGTAGTATATGCGATACTCTCCTCGGAAAATGAGATATGTCCAGACATTGCTATCTCTGCTTCTGCCTTCACTGGCACTGCCACCGGTGACTATCTCACACAATGAACTCCATCACCACACGGACAGAGAAAAGGAAGCTCTAACTTCTGTTATAACTGCAAGAAATGCTCATGTTTTCTCCTGTTTCAAAGAACGATTCATTACCAAATAGAAATTATTGGCCAGTCCTCTTTGAAAACACGGTATTTTCAGAGTTTCACAGGGAATTACGAGGAAACGAAGTAGGAAACAACTGTGTACGGTGAAGTCACATATATTTCTTTTAGTGTGTCAGGTGAAGAACACTACCCTAGAGACTCTATCGTTCTTCAAACCAGTGTTTGCTCTTTCGTTTATTTTATAAACTCGAAAGTTCACTGAAGCATACAATGAAGCAGAACAGCAACAGCACAGCAAGCTCCTAATTCCATCTGTTGAAATCGATGGATAATATGTATATGTTGTCTAGAATGTTCAATGTACATTGCTTCTATCTGGTTAAAAACTGTTGTTGGACTCTTTCGGAACACAGTTTTTCTGAGTTAATAAGTAAGGGCAACAGGAACTTACAGAAAGACATTCATGAGAATCAAGATAGCACCTAGTACCTTCAGTTCAAAGAACCACATTGGTACTTCCAGTAGCATATGCGCTACTCTCCTCGGAAAACAAGATGTGTCCAGACATTGCTATCTCTGCTTCTGCCTTCAATGGCAATGCCACCGGTGACTATCTCACGCAATGAACTCCATCACCACACGGACAGAGAAGAGGAAGCTCTAACTTCTGTTATAACTGCTAGAAATGCTCATGTTTTCTCCTGTTTCAAAGAATGATTCATTACCAAATAGAAATTATTGGCCAGTCCTCTTTGAAAACACGGTATTTTCTGAGTTTCACAGGGAATTACGAGGAAACGAAGTAGGAAACCACTGTGAACAGTGAAGTCACATATGTTTCTTTTAGTGTGTCAGGTGAAGCACACTACCCAAGAGTCTCTATCGTTTTGAAACCAGTTCTTCCTCTTTCGTTTATTGTATAAACTCGAAAGTTGACTGAAGCATACAATGAAGCAGAACAACAACGGCACAGCAAACTCCTAATTCCATCTGTTGAAATCGATTGATAATATGTATATGTTGTCTAGAATGTTCAATGTGCATTGCTTCTATCTGGTTAAAAACTGTTGTTGGACTCTTTCGGAACACAGTTTTTCTGAGTTAATAAGTAAGGGCAACAGGAACTTACTGAAAGACATTCATGAGAAACAAGATAGCACCTATTACCTTCAGTTCAAAAAACCACATTGGTACTTCCAATAGTACATGCGCTACTCTCCTCGAAAACAAGATGTGTTCAGACATTGCTATCTCTGCTTCTGCCTTCACTGGCACTGCCACCGGTGACTATCTCACACAATGAACTCCATCACCACACGGACAGAGAAAAGGAAGCTCTAACTTCTGTTATAACTGCAAGAAATGCTCATGTTTTCTCCTGTTTCAAAGAATGATTCATTACCAAATAGAAATTATTGGCCAGTCCTCTTTGAAAACACGGTATTTTCAGAGTTTCACAGGGAATTACGAGGAAACGAAGTAGGAAACAACTGTGTACGGTGAAGTCACATATATTTCTTTTAGTGTGTCAGGTGAAGAACACTACCCTAGAGACTCTATCGTTCTTCAAACCAGTGTTTGCTCTTTCGTTTATTTTATAAACTCGAAAGTTCACTGAAGCATACAATGAAGCAGAACAGCAACGGCACAGCAAGCTCCTAATTCCATCCGTTGAAATCGATGGATAATATGTATATGTTGTCTAGAATGTTCAATGTGCATTGCTTCTATCTGGTTAAAAACTGTTGTTGGACTCTTTCGGAACACAGTTTTTCTGAGTTAATAAGTAAGGGCAACAGGAACTTACTGAAAGACATTCATGAGAAACAAGATAGAACCTAGTACCTTCAGTTCAAAGAACCACATTGGTACTTCCAGTAGTACATGCGCTACTCTCCTCGAAAACAAGATGTGTCCAGACATTGCTATCTCTGCTTCTGCCTTCACTGGCACTGCCACCGGTGACTATCTCACACAATGAACTCTATCACCACACAAACAGAGAAGAGGAAGCTCTAACTTCTGTTATAACTGCTAGAAATGCTCATGTTTTCTCCTGTTTCAAATAATGATTCATTACCAAATAGAAATTATAGGCCAGTCCTCTTTGAAAACACGGTATTTTCAGAGATTCACAGGGAATTACCAGGAATCGAAGTAGGAAACCAGTGTAAACGGTGAAGTCACATATATTTCTTTTAGTGTGTCAGGTGAAGAACACTACCCATGAGAATCTATCATTCTTGAAACCAGTGTTCGCTCTTTAGTATATTGTATAAACTCGAAAGTTCACTGAAGCATACAATAAAGCAGAACAACAACGGCACAGCAAGCTCCTAATTCCATCTGTTGAAATCGATGGATAATATGTATATGTTGTCTAGAATGTTCAATGTACATTGCTTCTATCTGGTTAAAAACTGTTGTTGGACTCTTTCGGAACACAGTTTTTCTGAGTTAATAAGTAAGGGCAACAGGAACTTACAGAAAGACATTCATGAGAATCAAGATAGCACCTAGTACCTTCAGTTCAAAGAACCACATTGGTACTTCCAGTAGCATATGCGCTACTCTCCTCGGAAAACAAGATGTGTCCAGACATTGCTATCTCTGCTTCTGCCTTCAATGGCAATGCCACCGGTGACTATCTCACGCAATGAACTCCATCACCACACGGACAGAGAAGAGGAAGCTCTAACTTCTGTTATAACTGCTAGAAATGCTCATGTTTTCTCCTGTTTCAAAGAATGATTCATTACCAAATAGAAATTATTGGCCAGTCCTCTTTGAAAACACGGTATTTTCTGAGTTTCACAGGGAATTACGAGGAAACGAAGTAGGAAACCACTGTGAACAGTGAAGTCACATATGTTTCTTTTAGTGTGTCAGGTGAAGCACACTACCCAAGAGTCTCTATCGTTTTGAAACCAGTTCTTCCTCTTTCGTTTATTGTATAAACTCGAAAGTTGACTGAAGCATACAATGAAGCAGAACAACAACGGCACAGCAAGCTCCTAATTCCATCTGTTGAAATCGATGGATAATATGTATATGTTGTCTAGAATGTTCAATGTGCATTGCTTCTATCTGGTTAAAAACTGTTGTTGGACTCTTTCGGAACACAGTTTTTCTGAGTTAATAAGTAAGGGCAACAGGAACTTACTGAAAGACATTCATGAGAAACAAGATAGCACCTATTACCTTCAGTTCAAAGAACCACATTGGTACTTCCAATAGTACATGCGCTACTCTCCTCGAAAACAAGATGTGTTCAGACATTGCTATCTCTGCTTCTGCCTTCACTGGCACTGCCACCGGTGACTATCTCACACAATGAACTCCATCACCACACGGACAGAGAAAAGGAAGCTCTAACTTCTGTTATAACTGCAAGAAATGCTCATGTTTTCTCCTGTTTCAAAGAATGATTCATTACCAAATAGAAATTATTGGCCAGTCCTCTTTGAAAACACGGTATTTTCAGAGTTTCACAGGGAATTACGAGGAAACGAAGTAGGAAACAACTGTGTACGGTGAAGTCACATATATTTCTTTTAGTGTGTCAGGTGAAGAACACTACCCTAGAGACTCTATCGTTCTTCAAACCAGTGTTTGCTCTTTCGTTTATTTTATAAACTCGAAAGTTCACTGAAGCATACAATGAAGCAGAACAGCAACGGCACAGCAAGCTCCTAATTCCATCCGTTGAAATCGATGGATAATATGTATATGTTGTCTAGAATGTTCAATGTGCATTGCTTCTATCTGGTTAAAAACTGTTGTTGGACTCTTTCGGAACACAGTTTTTCTGAGTTAATAAGTTAGGGCAACAGGAACTTACAGAAAGACATTCATGAGAATCAAGATAGCACCTAGTACCTTCAGTTCAAAGAACCACATTGGTACTTCCAGTAGCATATGCGCTACTCTCCTCGGAAAACAAGATGTGTCCAGACATTGCTATCTCTGCTTCTGCCTTCAATGGCAATGCCACCGGTGACTATCTCACGCAATGAACTCCATCACCACACGGACAGAGAAGAGGAAGCTCTAACTTCTGTTATAACTGCTAGAAATGCTCATGTTTTCTCCTGTTTCAAAGAATGATTCATTACCAAATAGAAATTATTGGCCAGTCCTCTTTGAAAACACGGTATTTTCTGAGTTTCACAGGGAATTACGAGGAAACGAAGTAGGAAACCACTGTGAACAGTGAAGTCACATATGTTTCTTTTAGTGTGTCAGGTGAAGCACACTACCCAAGAGTCTCTATCGTTTTGAAACCAGTTCTTCCTCTTTCGTTTATTGTATAAACTCGAAAGTTGACTGAAGCATACAATGAAGCAGAACAACAACGGCACAGCAAACTCCTAATTCCATCTGTTGAAATCGATTGATAATATGTATATGTTGTCTAGAATGTTCAATGTGCATTGCTTCTATCTGGTTAAAAACTGTTGTTGGACTCTTTCGGAACACAGTTTTTCTGAGTTAATAAGTAAGGGCAACAGGAACTTACTGAAAGACATTCATGAGAAACAAGATAGCACCTATTACCTTCAGTTCAAAGAACCACATTGGTACTTCCAATAGTACATGCGCTACTCTCCTCGAAAACAAGATGTGTTCAGACATTGCTATCTCTGCTTCTGCCTTCACTGGCACTGCCACCGGTGACTATCTCACACAATGAACTCCATCACCACACGGACAGAGAAAAGGAAGCTCTAACTTCTGTTATAACTGCAAGAAATGCTCATGTTTTCTCCTGTTTCAAAGAATGATTCATTACCAAATAGAAATTATTGGCCAGTCCTCTTTGAAAACACGGTATTTTCAGAGTTTCACAGGGAATTACGAGGAAACGAAGTAGGAAACAACTGTGTACGGTGAAGTCACATATATTTCTTTTAGTGTGTCAGGTGAAGAACACTACCCTAGAGACTCTATCGTTCTTCAAACCAGTGTTTGCTCTTTCGTTTATTTTATAAACTCGAAAGTTCACTGAAGCATACAATGAAGCAGAACAGCAACGGCACAGCAAGCTCCTAATTCCATCCGTTGAAATCGATGGATAATATGTATATGTTGTCTAGAATGTTCAATGTGCATTGCTTCTATCTGGTTAAAAACTGTTGTTGGACTCTTTCGGAACACAGTTTTTCTGAGTTAATAAGTAAGGGCAACAGGAACTTACTGAAAGACATTCATGAGAAACAAGATAGAACCTAGTACCTTCAGTTCAAAGAACCACATTGGTACTTCCAGTAGTACATGCGCTACTCTCCTCGAAAACAAGATGTGTCCAGACATTGCTATCTCTGCTTCTGCCTTCACTGGCACTGCCACCGGTGACTATCTCACACAATGAACTCTATCACCACACAAACAGAGAAGAGGAAGCTCTAACTTCTGTTATAACTGCTAGAAATGCTCATGTTTTCTCCTGTTTCAAATAATGATTCATTACCAAATAGAAATTATAGGCCAGTCCTCTTTGAAAACACGGTATTTTCAGAGATTCACAGGGAATTACCAGGAATCGAAGTAGGAAACCAGTGTAAACGGTGAAGTCACATATATTTCTTTTAGTGTGTCAGGTGAAGAACACTACCCATGAGAATCTATCATTCTTGAAACCAGTGTTCGCTCTTTAGTATATTGTATAAACTCGAAAGTTCACTGAAGCATATAATAAAGCAGAACAACAACGGCACAGCAAGCTCCTAATTCCATCTGTTGAAATCGATGGATAATATGAATATTTTGGTTAGAATGTTCAATGTACATTGTTTCTATCTGGTTAAAAACTGTTGTTGGATTCTTTCGGAACACAGTTTTTCTGAGTTAACAAGTAAGGGCAACAGGAACTTACTGAAAGACATTCATGAGACATAAGATAGTACCTAGTACCTTCAGTTCAAAGAGCCACATATGTACTTCCAGTAGTATATGCGATACTCTCCTCGGAAAAGGAGATATGTCCAGACATTGCTATCTCTGCTTCTGCCTTCACTGGCACTGCCACCGTTGACTATCTCACACAATGAACTCCATCACCACACGGACAGAGAAAAGGAAGCTCTAACTTCTGTTATAACTGCAAGAAATGCTCATGTTTTCTCCTGTTTCAAAGAACGATTCATTACCAAATAGAAATTATTGGCCAGTCCTCTTTGAAAACACGGTATTTTCAGAGTTTCACAGGGAATTACGAGGAAACGAAGTAGGAAACAACTGTGTACGGTGAAGTCACATATATTTCTTTTAGTGTGTCAGGTGAAGAACACTACCCTAGAGACTCTATCGTCCTTCAAACCAGTGTTTGCTCTTTCGTTTATTTTATAAACTCGAAAGTTCACTGAAGCATACAATGAAGCAGAACAGCAACAGCACAGCAAGCTCCTAATTCCATCTGTTGAAATCGATGGATAATATGTATATGTTGTCTAGAATGTTCAATGTACATTGCTTCTATCTGGTTAAAAACTGTTGTTGGACTCTTTCGGAACACAGTTTTTCTGAGTTAATAAGTAAGGGCAACAGGAACTTACAGAAAGACATTCATGAGAATCAAGATAGCACCTAGTACCTTCAGTTCAAAGAACCACATTGGTACTTCCAGTAGCATATGCGCTACTCTCCTCGGAAAACAAGATGTGTCCAGACATTGCTATCTCTGCTTCTGCCTTCAATGGCAATGCCACCGGTGACTATCTCACGCAATGAACTCCATCACCACACGGACAGAGAAGAGGAAGCTCTAACTTCTGTTATAACTGCTAGAAATGCTCATGTTTTCTCCTGTTTCAAAGAATGATTCATTACCAAATAGAAATTATTGGCCAGTCCTCTTTGAAAACACGGTATTTTCTGAGTTTCACAGGGAATTACGAGGAAACGAAGTAGGAAACCACTGTGAACAGTGAAGTCACATATGTTTCTTTTAGTGTGTCAGGTGAAGCACACTACCCGAGTCTCTATCGTTTTGAAACCAGTTCTTCCTCTTTCGTTTATTGTATAAACTCGAAAGTTGACTGAAGCATACAATGAAGCAGAACAACAACGGCACAGCAAGCTCCTAATTCCATCTGTTGAAATCGATGGATAATATGTATATGTTGTCTAGAATGTTCAATGTGCATTGCTTCTATCTGGTTAAAAACTGTTGTTGGACTCTTTCGGAACACAGTTTTTCTGAGTTAATAAGTAAGGGCAACAGGAACTTACTGAAAGACATTCATGAGAAACAAGATAGCACCTATTACCTTCAGTTCAAAGAACCACATTGGTACTTCCAATAGTACATGCGCTACTCTCCTCGAAAACAAGATGTGTTCAGACATTGCTATCTCTGCTTCTGCCTTCACTGGCACTGCCACCGGTGACTATCTCACACAATGAACTCCATCACCACACGGACAGAGAAAAGGAAGCTCTAACTTCTGTTATAACTGCAAGAAATGCTCATGTTTTCTCCTGTTTCAAAGAATGATTCATTACCAAATAGAAATTATTGGCCAGTCCTCTTTGAAAACACGGTATTTTCAGAGTTTCACAGGGAATTACGAGGAAACGAAGTAGGAAACAACTGTGTACGGTGAAGTCACATATATTTCTTTTAGTGTGTCAGGTGAAGAACACTACCCTAGAGACTCTATCGTTCTTCAAACCAGTGTTTGCTCTTTCGTTTATTTTATAAACTCGAAAGTTCACTGAAGCATACAATGAAGCAGAACAGCAACGGCACAGCAAGCTCCTAATTCCATCCGTTGAAATCGATGGATAATATGTATATGTTGTCTAGAATGTTCAATGTGCATTGCTTCTATCTGGTTAAAAACTGTTGTTGGACTCTTTCGGAACACAGTTTTTCTGAGTTAATAAGTAAGGGCAACAGGAACTTACTGAAAGACATTCATGAGAAACAAGATAGAACCTAGTACCTTCAGTTCAAAGAACCACATTGGTACTTCCAGTAGTACATGCGCTACTCTCCTCGAAAACAAGATGTGTCCAGACATTGCTATCTCTGCTTCTGCCTTCACTGGCACTGCCACCGGTGACTATCTCACACAATGAACTCTATCACCACACAAACAGAGAAGAGGAAGCTCTAACTTCTGTTATAACTGCTAGAAATGCTCATGTTTTCTCCTGTTTCAAAGAATGATTCATTACCAAATAGAAATTATAGGCCAGTCCTCTTTGAAAACACGGTATTTTCAGAGATTCACAGGGAATTACCAGGAATCGAAGTAGGAAACCAGTGTAAACGGTGAAGTCACATATATTTCTTTTAGTGTGTCAGGTGAAGAACACTACCCATGAGAATCTATCATTCTTGAAACCAGTGTTCGCTCTTTAGTATATTGTATAAACTCGAAAGTTCACTGAAGCATACAATAAAGCAGAACAACAACGGCACAGCAAGCTCCTAATTCCATCTGTTGAAATCGATGGATAATATGTATATGTTGTCTAGAATGTTCAATGTACATTGCTTCTATCTGGTTAAAAACTGTTGTTGGACTCTTTCGGAACACAGTTTTTCTGAGTTAATAAGTAAGGGCAACAGGAACTTACAGAAAGACATTCATGAGAATCAAGATAGCACCTAGTACCTTCAGTTCAAAGAACCACATTGGTACTTCCAGTAGCATATGCGCTACTCTCCTCGGAAAACAAGATGTGTCCAGACATTGCTATCTCTGCTTCTGCCTTCAATGGCAATGCCACCGGTGACTATCTCACGCAATGAACTCCATCACCACACGGACAGAGAAGAGGAAGTTCTAACTTCTGTTATAACTGCTAGAAATGCTCATGTTTTCTCCTGTTTCAAAGAATGATTCATTACCAAATAGAAATTATTGGCCAGTCCTCTTTGAAAACACGGTATTTTCTGAGTTTCACAGGGAATTACGAGGAAACGAAGTAGGAAACCACTGTGAACAGTGAAGTCACATATGTTTCTTTTAGTGTGTCAGGTGAAGCACACTACCCAAGAGTCTCTATCGTTTTGAAACCAGTTCTTCCTCTTTCGTTTATTGTATAAACTCGAAAGTTGACTGAAGCATACAATGAAGCAGAACAACAACGGCACAGCAAGCTCCTAATTCCATCTGTTGAAATCGATTGATAATATGTATATGTTGTCTAGAATGTTCAATGTGCATTGCTTCTATCTGGTTAAAAACTGTTGTTGGACTCTTTCGGAACACAGTTTTTCTGAGTTAACAAGTAAGGCCAACAGGAACTTACTGAAAGACATTCATGAGAATCAAGATAGCACCTAGTACCTTCAGTTCAAAGAACCACATTGGTACTTCCAGTAGCATATGCGCTACTCTCCTCGGAAAACAAGATGTGTCCAGACATTGCTATCTCTGCTTCTGCCTTCAATGGCAATGCCACCGGTGACTATCTCACGCAATGAACTCCATCACCACACTAACAGAGAATAGGAAGCTCTAACTTCTGTTATAACTGCAAGAAATGCTCATGTTTTCTCCTGTTTCAAAGAACGATTCATTACCAAATAGAAATTATTGGCCAGTCCTCTTTGAAAACACGGTATTTTCAGAGTTTCACAGGGAATTACGAGGAAACGAAGTAGGAAACAACTGTGTACGGTGAAGTCACATATATTTCTTTTAGTGTGTCAGGTGAAGAACACTACCCTAGAGACTCTATCGTTCTTCAAACCAGTGTTTGCTCTTTCGTTTATTTTATAAACTCGAAAGTTCACTGAAGCATACAATGAAGCAGAACAGCAACGGCACAGCAAGCTCCTAATTCCATCTGTTGAAATCGATGGATAATATGTATATGTTGTCTAGAATGTTCAATGTGCATTGCTTCTATCTGGTTAAAAACTGTTGTTGGACTCTTTCGGAACACAGTTTTTCTGAGTTAACGAGTAAGGCCAACAGGAACTTACTGAAAGACATTCATGAGAATCAAGATAGCACCTAGTACCTTCAGTTCAAAGAACCACCTTGGTACTTCCAGTAGCATATGCGCTACTCTCCTCGGAAAACAAGATGTGTCCAGACATTGCTATCTCTGCTTCTGCCTTCAATGGCAATGCCACCGGTGACTATCTCACGCAATGAACTCCATCACCACACTAACAGAGAAGAGGAAGCTCTAACTTCTGTTATAACTGCAAGAAATGCTCATGTTTTCTCCTGTTTCAAAGAACGATTCATTACCAAATAGAAATTATTGGCCAGTCCTCTTTGAAAACACGGTATTTTCAGAGTTTCACAGGGAATTACGAGGAAACGAAGTAGGAAACAACTGTGTACGGTGAAGTCACCTATATTTCTTTTAGTGTGTCAGGTGAAGAACACTACCCTAGAGACTCTATCGTTCTTCAAACCAGTGTTTGCTCTTTCGTTTATTTTATAAACTCGAAAGTTCACTGAAGCATACAATGAAGCAGAACAGCAACGGCACAGCAAGCTCCTAATTCCATCTGTTGAAATCGATGGATAATATGTATATGTTGTCTAGAATGTTCAATGTGCATTGCTTCTATCTGGTTAAAAACTGTTGTTGGACTCTTTCGGAACACAGTTTTTCTGAGTTAACAAGTAAGGCCAACAGGAACTTACTGAAAGACATTCATGAGACATAAGATAGTACCTAGTACCTTCAGTTCAAAGAGCCACATATGTACTTCCAGTAGTATATGCGATACTCTCCTCGGAAAATGAGATATGTCCAGACATTGCTATCTCTGCTTCTGCCTTCACTGGCACTGCCACCGGTGACTATCTCACACAATGAACTCCATCACCACACGGACAGAGAAAAGGAAGCTCTAACTTCTGTTATAACTGCAAGAAATGCTCATGTTTTCTCCTGTTTCAAAGAACGATTCATTACCAAATAGAAATTATTGGCCAGTCCTCTTTGAAAACACGGTATTTTCAGAGTTTCACAGGGAATTACGAGGAAACGAAGTAGGAAACAACTGTGTACGGTGAAGTCACATATATTTCTTTTAGTGTGTCAGGTGAAGAACACTACCCTAGAGACTCTATCGTTCTTCAAACCAGTGTTTGCTCTTTCGTTTATTTTATAAACTCGAAAGTTCACTGAAGCATACAATGAAGCAGAACAGCAACGGCACAGCAAGCTCCTAATTCCATCTGTTGAAATCGATGGATAATATGTATATGTTGTCTAGAATGTTCAATGTACATTGCTTCTATCTGGTTAAAAACTGTTGTTGGACTCTTTCGGAACACAGTTTTTCTGAGTTAATAAGTAAGGGCAACAGGAACTTACAGAAAGACATTCATGAGAATCAAGATAGCACCTAGTACCTTCAGTTCAAAGAACCACATTGGTACTTCCAGTAGCATATGCGCTACTCTCCTCGGAAAACAAGATGTGTCCAGACATTGCTATCTCTGCTTCTGCCTTCAATGGCAATGCCACCGGTGACTATCTCACGCAATGAACTCCATCACCACACGGACAGAGAAGAGGAAGCTCTAACTTCTGTTATAACTGCTAGAAATGCTCATGTTTTCTCCTGTTTCAAAGAATGATTCATTACCAAATAGAAATTATTGGCCAGTCCTCTTTGAAAACACGGTATTTTCTGAGTTTCACAGGGAATTACGAGGAAACGAAGTAGGAAACCACTGTGAACAGTGAAGTCACATATGTTTCTTTTAGTGTGTCAGGTGAAGCACACTACCCAAGAGTCTCTATCGTTTTGAAACCAGTTCTTCCTCTTTCGTTTATTGTATAAACTCGAAAGTTGACTGAAGCATACAATGAAGCAGAACAACAACGGCACAGCAAACTCCTAATTCCATCTGTTGAAATCGATTGATAATATGTATATGTTGTCTAGAATGTTCAATGTGCATTGCTTCTATCTGGTTAAAAACTGTTGTTGGACTCTTTCGGAACACAGTTTTTCTGAGTTAATAAGTAAGGGCAACAGGAACTTACTGAAAGACATTCATGAGAAACAAGATAGCACCTATTACCTTCAGTTCAAAGAACCACATTGGTACTTCCAATAGTACATGCGCTACTCTCCTCGAAAACAAGATGTGTTCAGACATTGCTATCTCTGCTTCTGCCTTCACTGGCACTGCCACCGGTGACTATCTCACACAATGAACTCCATCACCACACGGACAGAGAAAAGGAAGCTCTAACTTCTGTTATAACTGCAAGAAATGCTCATGTTTTCTCCTGTTTCAAAGAATGATTCATTACCAAATAGAAATTATTGGCCAGTCCTCTTTGAAAACACGGTATTTTCAGAGTTTCACAGGGAATTACGAGGAAACGAAGTAGGAAACAACTGTGTACGGTGAAGTCACATATATTTCTTTTAGTGTGTCAGGTGAAGAACACTACCCTAGAGACTCTATCGTTCTTCAAACCAGTGTTTGCTCTTTCGTTTATTTTATAAACTCGAAAGTTCACTGAAGCATACAATGAAGCAGAACAGCAACGGCACAGCAAGCTCCTAATTCCATCCGTTGAAATCGATGGATAATATGTATATGTTGTCTAGAATGTTCAATGTGCATTGCTTCTATCTGGTTAAAAACTGTTGTTGGACTCTTTCGGAACACAGTTTTTCTGAGTTAATAAGTAAGGGCAACAGGAACTTACTGAAAGACATTCATGAGAAACAAGATAGAACCTAGTACCTTCAGTTCAAAGAACCACATTGGTACTTCCAGTAGTACATGCGCTACTCTCCTCGAAAACAAGATGTGTCCAGACATTGCTATCTCTGCTTCTGCCTTCACTGGCACTGCCACCGGTGACTATCTCACACAATGAACTCTATCACCACACAAACAGAGAAGAGGAAGCTCTAACTTCTGTTATAACTGCTAGAAATGCTCATGTTTTCTCCTGTTTCAAAGAATGATTCATTACCAAATAGAAATTATAGGCCAGTCCTCTTTGAAAACACGGTATTTTCAGAGATTCACAGGGAATTACCAGGAATCGAAGTAGGAAACCAGTGTAAACGGTGAAGTCACATATATTTCTTTTAGTGTGTCAGGTGAAGAACACTACCCATGAGAATCTATCATTCTTGAAACCAGTGTTCGCTCTTTAGTATATTGTATAAACTCGAAAGTTCACTGAAGCATACAATAAAGCAGAACAACAACGGCACAGCAAGCTCCTAATTCCATCTGTTGAAATCGATGGATAATATGTATATGTTGTCTAGAATGTTCAATGTACATTGCTTCTATCTGGTTAAAAACTGTTGTTGGACTCTTTCGGAACACAGTTTTTCTGAGTTAATAAGTAAGGGCAACAGGAACTTACAGAAAGACATTCATGAGAATCAAGATAGCACCTAGTACCTTCAGTTCAAAGAACCACATTGGTACTTCCAGTAGCATATGCGCTACTCTCCTCGGAAAACAAGATGTGTCCAGACATTGCTATCTCTGCTTCTGCCTTCAATGGCAATGCCACCGGTGACTATCTCACGCAATGAACTCCATCACCACACGGACAGAGAAGAGGAAGCTCTAACTTCTGTTATAACTGCTAGAAATGCTCATGTTTTCTCCTGTTTCAAAGAATGATTCATTACCAAATAGAAATTATTGGCCAGTCCTCTTTGAAAACACGGTATTTTCTGAGTTTCACAGGGAATTACGAGGAAACGAAGTAGGAAACCACTGTGAACAGTGAAGTCACATATGTTTCTTTTAGTGTGTCAGGTGAAGCACACTACCCAAGAGTCTCTATCGTTTTGAAACCAGTTCTTCCTCTTTCGTTTATTGTATAAACTCGAAAGTTGACTGAAGCATACAATGAAGCAGAACAACAACGGCACAGCAAGCTCCTAATTCCATCTGTTGAAATCGATTGATAATATGTATATGTTGTCTAGAATGTTCAATGTGCATTGCTTCTATCTGGTTAAAAACTGTTGTTGGACTCTTTCGGAACACAGTTTTTTTGAGTTAACAAGTAAGGCCAACAGGAACTTACTGAAAGACATTCATGAGAATCAAGATAGCACCTAGTACCTTCAGTTCAAAGAACCACATTGGTACTTCCAGTAGCATATGCGCTACTCTCCTCGGAAAACAAGATGTGTCCAGACATTGCTATCTCTGCTTCTGCCTTCAATGGCAATGCCACCGGTGACTATCTCACGCAATGAACTCCATCACCACACTAACAGAGAAGAGGAAGCTCTAACTTCTGTTATAACTGCAAGAAATGCTCATGTTTTCTCCTGTTTCAAAGAACGATTCATTACCAAATAGAAATTATTGGCCAGTCCTCTTTGAAAACACGGTATTTTCAGAGTTTCACAGGGAATTACGAGGAAACGAAGTAGGAAACAACTGTGTACGGTGAAGTCACATATATTTCTTTTAGTGTGTCAGGTGAAGAACACTACCCTAGAGACTCTATCGTTCTTCAAACCAGTGTTTGCTCTTTCGTTTATTTTATAAACTCGAAAGTTCACTGAAGCATACAATGAAGCAGAACAGCAACGGCACAGCAAGCTCCTAATTCCATCTGTTGAAATCGATGGATAATATGTATATGTTGTCTAGAATGTTCAATGTGCATTGCTTCTATCTGGTTAAAAACTGTTGTTGGACTCTTTCGGAACACAGTTTTTCTGAGTTAACGAGTAAGGCCAACAGGAACTTACTGAAAGACATTCATGAGAATCAAGATAGCACCTAGTACCTTCAGTTCAAAGAACCACATTGGTACTTCCAGTAGCATATGCGCTACTCTCCTCGGAAAACAAGATGTGTCCAGACATTGCTATCTCTGCTTCTGCCTTCAATGGCAATGCCACCGGTGACTATCTCACGCAATGAACTCCATCACCACACTAACAGAGAAGAGGAAGCTCTAACTTCTGTTATAACTGCAAGAAATGCTCATGTTTTCTCCTGTTTCAAAGAACGATTCATTACCAAATAGAAATTATTGGCCAGTCCTCTTTGAAAACACGGTATTTTCAGAGTTTCACAGGGAATTACGAGGAAACGAAGTAGGAAACAACTGTGTACGGTGAAGTCACCTATATTTCTTTTAGTGTGTCAGGTGAAGAACACTACCCTAGAGACTATCGTTCTTCAAACCAGTGTTTGCTCTTTCGTTTATTTTATAAACTCGAAAGTTCACTGAAGCATACAATGAAGCAGAACAGCAACGGCACAGCAAGCTCCTAATTCCATCTGTTGAAATCGATGGATAATATGTATATGTTGTCTAGAATGTTCAATGTGCATTGCTTCTATCTGGTTAAAAACTGTTGTTGGACTCTTTCGGAACACAGTTTTTCTGAGTTAACAAGTAAGGCCAACAGGAACTTACTGAAAGACATTCATGAGACATAAGATAGTACCTAGTACCTTCAGTTCAAAGAGCCACATATGTTCTTCCAGTAGTATATGCGATACTCTCCTCGGAAAATGAGATATGTCCAGACATTGCTATCTCTGCTTCTGCCTTCACTGGCACTGCCACCGGTGACTATCTCACACAATGAACTCCATCACCACACGGACAGAGAAAAGGAAGCTCTAACTTCTGTTATAACTGCAAGAAATGCTCATGTTTTCTCCTGTTTCAAAGAACGATTCATTACCAAATAGAAATTATTGGCCAGTCCTCTTTGAAAACACGGTATTTTCAGAGTTTCACAGGGAATTACGAGGAAACGAAGTAGGAAACAACTGTGTACGGTGAAGTCACATATATTTCTTTTAGTGTGTCAGGTGAAGAACACTACCCTAGAGACTCTATCGTTCTTCAAACCAGTGTTTGCTCTTTCGTTTATTTTATAAACTCGAAAGTTCACTGAAGCATACAATGAAGCAGAACAGCAACGGCACAGCAAGCTCCTAATTCCATCTGTTGAAATCGATGGATAATATGTATATGTTGTCTAGAATGTTCAATGTACATTGCTTCTATCTGGTTAAAAACTGTTGTTGGACTCTTTCGGAACACAGTTTTTCTGAGTTAATAAGTAAGGGCAACAGGAACTTACAGAAAGACATTCATGAGAATCAAGATAGCACCTAGTACCTTCAGTTCAAAGAACCACATTGGTACTTCCAGTAGCATATGCGCTACTCTCCTCGGAAAACAAGATGTGTCCAGACATTGCTATCTCTGCTTCTGCCTTCAATGGCAATGCCACCGGTGACTATCTCACGCAATGAACTCCATCACCACACGGACAGAGAAGAGGAAGCTCTAACTTCTGTTATAACTGCTAGAAATGCTCATGTTTTCTCCTGTTTCAAAGAATGATTCATTACCAAATAGAAATTATTGGCCAGTCCTCTTTGAAAACACGGTATTTTCTGAGTTTCACAGGGAATTACGAGGAAACGAAGTAGGAAACCACTGTGAACAGTGAAGTCACATATGTTTCTTTTAGTGTGTCAGGTGAAGCACACTACCCAAGAGTCTCTATCGTTTTGAAACCAGTTCTTCCTCTTTCGTTTATTGTATAAACTCGAAAGTTGACTGAAGCATACAATGAAGCAGAACAACAACGGCACAGCAAACTCCTAATTCCATCTGTTGAAATCGATTGATAATATGTATATGTTGTCTAGAATGTTCAATGTGCATTGCTTCTATCTGGTTAAAAACTGTTGTTGGACTCTTTCGGAACACAGTTTTTCTGAGTTAACAAGTAAGGGCAACAGGAACTTACTGAAAGACATTCATGAGACATAAGATAGTACCTAGTACCTTCAGTTCAAAGAGCCACATATGTACTTCCAGTAGTATATGCGATACTCTCCTCGGAAAAGGAGATATGTCCAGACATTGCTATCTCTGCTTCTGCCTTCACTGGCACTGCCACCGGTGACTATCTCACGCAATGAACTCCATCACCACACGGACAGAGAAAAGGAAGCTCTAACTTCTGTTATAACTGCAAGAAATGCTCATGTTTTCTCCTGTTTCAAAGAACCTATTCATTACCAAATAGAAATTATTGGCCAGTCCTCTTTGAAAACACGGTATTTTCAGAGTTTCACAGGGAATTACGAGGAAACGAAGTAGGAAACAACTGTGTACGGTGAAGTCACATATATTTCTTTTAGTGTGTCAGGTGAAGAACACTACCCTAGAGACTCTATCGTTCTTCAAACCAGTGTTTGCTCTTTCGTTTATTTTATAAACTCGAAAGTTCACTGAAGCATACAATGAAGCAGAACAGCAACAGCACAGCAAGCTCCTAATTCCATCTGTTGAAATCGATGGATAATATGTATATGTTTTCTAGAATGTTCAATGTACATTGCTTCTATCTGGTTAAAAACTGTTGTTGGACTCTTTCGGAACATAGTTTTTCTGAGTTAATAAGTAAGGGCAACAGGAACTTACAGAAAGACATTCATGAGAATCAAGATAGCACCTAGTACCTTCAGTTCAAAGAACCACATTGGTACTTCCAGTAGCATATGCGCTACTCTCCTCGGAAAACAAGATGTGTCCAGACATTGCTATCTCTGCTTCTGCCTTCAATGGCAATGCCACCGGTGACTATCTCACGCAATGAACTCCATCACCACACTAACAGAGAAGAGGAAGCTCTAACTTCTGTTATAACTGCTAGAAATGCTCATGTTTTCTCCTGTTTCAAAGAATGATTCATTACCAAATAGAAATTATTGGCCAGTCCTCTTTGAAAACACGGTATTTTCTGAGTTTCACAGGGAATTACGAGGAAACGAAGTAGGAAACCACTGTGAACAGTGAAGTCACATATGTTTCTTTTAGTGTGTCAGGTGAAGCACACTACCCAAGAGTCTCTATCGTTTTGAAACCAGTTCTTGCTCTTTCGTTTATTGTATAAACTCGAAAGTTGACTGAAGCATACAATGAAGCAGAACAACAACGGCACAGCAAGCTCCTAATTCCATCTGTTGAAATCGATGGATAATATGTATATGTTGTCTAGAATGTTCAATGTGCATTGCTTCTATCTGGTTAAAAACTGTTGTTGGACTCTTTCGGAACACAGTTTTTCTGAGTTAATAAGTAAGGGCAACAGGAACTTACTGAAAGACATTCATGAGAAACAAGATAGCACCTATTACCTTCAGTTCAAAGAACCACATTGGTACTTCCAATAGTACATGCGCTACTCTCCTCGAAAACAAGATGTGTTCAGACATTGCTATCTCTGCTTCTGCCTTCACTGGCACTGCCACCGGTGACTATCTCACACAATGAACTCCATCACCACACGGACAGAGAAAAGGAAGCTCTAACTTCTGTTATAACTGCAAGAAATGCTCATGTTTTCTCCTGTTTCAAAGAATGATTCATTACCAAATAGAAATTATTGGCCAGTCCTCTTTGAAAACACGGTATTTTCAGAGTTTCACAGGGAATTACGAGGAAACGAAGTAGGAAACAACTGTGTACGGTGAAGTCACATATATTTCTTTTAGTGTGTCAGGTGAAGAACACTACCCTAGAGACTCTATCGTTCTTCAAACCAGTGTTTGCTCTTTCGTTTATTTTATAAACTCGAAAGTTCACTGAAGCATACAATGAAGCAGAACAGCAACGGCACAGCAAGCTCCTAATTCCATCCGTTGAAATCGATGGATAATATGTATATGTTGTCTAGAATGTTCAATGTGCATTGCTTCTATCTGGTTAAAAACTGTTGTTGGACTCTTTCGGAACACAGTTTTTCTGAGTTAATAAGTAAGGGCAACAGGAACTTACTGAAAGACATTCATGAGAAACAAGATAGAACCTAGTACCTTCAGTTCAAAGAACCACATTGGTACTTCCAGTAGTACATGCGCTACTCTCCTCGAAAACAAGATGTGTCCAGACATTGCTATCTCTGCTTCTGCCTTCACTGGCACTGCCACCGGTGACTATCTCACACAATGAACTCTATCACCACACAAACAGAGAAGAGGAAGCTCTAACTTCTGTTATAACTGCTAGAAATGCTCATGTTTTCTCCTGTTTCAAATAATGATTCATTACCAAATAGAAATTATAGGCCAGTCCTCTTTGAAAACACGGTATTTTCAGAGATTCACAGGGAATTACCAGGAATCGAAGTAGGAAACCAGTGTAAACGGTGAAGTCACATATATTTCTTTTAGTGTGTCAGGTGAAGAACACTACCCATGAGAATCTATCATTCTTGAAACCAGTGTTCGCTCTTTAGTATATTGTATAAACTCGAAAGTTCACTGAAGCATACAATAAAGCAGAACAACAACGGCACAGCAAGCTCCTAATTCCATCTGTTGAAATCGATGGATAATATGAATATTTTGGTTAGAATGTTCAATGTACATTGTTTCTATCTGGTTAAAAACTGTTGTTGGATTCTTTCGGAACACAGTTTTTCTGAGTTAACAAGTAAGGGCAACAGGAACTTACTGAAAGACATTCATGAGACATAAGATAGTACCTAGTACCTTCAGTTCAAAGAGCCACATATGTACTTCCAGTAGTATATGCGATACTCTCCTCGGAAAAGGAGATATGTCCAGACATTGCTATCTCTGCTTCTGCCTTCACTGGCACTGCCACCGTTGACTATCTCACACAATGAACTCCATCACCACACGGACAGAGAAAAGGAAGCTCTAACTTCTGTTATAACTGCAAGAAATGCTCATGTTTTCTCCTGTTTCAAAGAACGATTCATTACCAAATAGAAATTATTGGCCAGTCCTCTTTGAAAACACGGTATTTTCAGAGTTTCACAGGGAATTACGAGGAAACGAAGTAGGAAACAACTGTGTACGGTGAAGTCACATATATTTCTTTTAGTGTGTCAGGTGAAGAACACTACCCTAGAGACTCTATCGTCCTTCAAACCAGTGTTTGCTCTTTCGTTTATTTTATAAACTCGAAAGTTCACTGAAGCATACAATGAAGCAGAACAGCAACAGCACAGCAAGCTCCTAATTCCATCTGTTGAAATCGATGGATAATATGTATATGTTGTCTAGAATGTTCAATGTACATTGCTTCTATCTGGTTAAAAACTGTTGTTGGACTCTTTCGGAACACAGTTTTTCTGAGTTAATAAGTAAGGGCAACAGGAACTTACAGAAAGACATTCATGAGAATCAAGATAGCACCTAGTACCTTCAGTTCAAAGAACCACATTGGTACTTCCAGTAGCATATGCGCTACTCTCCTCGGAAAACAAGATGTGTCCAGACATTGCTATCTCTGCTTCTGCCTTCAATGGCAATGCCACCGGTGACTATCTCACGCAATGAACTCCATCACCACACGGACAGAGAAGAGGAAGCTCTAACTTCTGTTATAACTGCTAGAAATGCTCATGTTTTCTCCTGTTTCAAAGAATGATTCATTACCAAATAGAAATTATTGGCCAGTCCTCTTTGAAAACACGGTATTTTCTGAGTTTCACAGGGAATTACGAGGAAACGAAGTAGGAAACCACTGTGAACAGTGAAGTCACATATGTTTCTTTTAGTGTGTCAGGTGAAGCACACTACCCAAGAGTCTCTATCGTTTTGAAACCAGTTCTTCCTCTTTCGTTTATTGTATAAACTCGAAAGTTGACTGAAGCATACAATGAAGCAGAACAACAACGGCACAGCAAGCTCCTAATTCCATCTGTTGAAATCGATGGATAATATGTATATGTTGTCTAGAATGTTCAATGTGCATTGCTTCTATCTGGTTAAAAACTGTTGTTGGACTCTTTCGGAACACAGTTTTTCTGAGTTAATAAGTAAGGGCAACAGGAACTTACTGAAAGACATTCATGAGAAACAAGATAGCACCTATTACCTTCAGTTCAAAGAACCACATTGGTACTTCCAATAGTACATGCGCTACTCTCCTCGAAAACAAGATGTGTTCAGACATTGCTATCTCTGCTTCTGCCTTCACTGGCACTGCCACCGGTGACTATCTCACACAATGAACTCCATCACCACACGGACAGAGAAAAGGAAGCTCTAACTTCTGTTATAACTGCAAGAAATGCTCATGTTTTCTCCTGTTTCAAAGAATGATTCATTACCAAATAGAAATTATTGGCCAGTCCTCTTTGAAAACACGGTATTTTCAGAGTTTCACAGGGAATTACGAGGAAACGAAGTAGGAAACAACTGTGTACGGTGAAGTCACCTATATTTCTTTTAGTGTGTCAGGTGAAGAACACTACCCTAGAGACTCTATCGTTCTTCAAACCAGTGTTTGCTCTTTCGTTTATTTTATAAACTCGAAAGTTCACTGAAGCATACAATGAAGCAGAACAGCAACGGCACAGCAAGCTCCTAATTCCATCCGTTGAAATCGATGGATAATATGTATATGTTGTCTAGAATGTTCAATGTGCATTGCTTCTATCTGGTTAAAAACTGTTGTTGGACTCTTTCGGAACACAGTTTTTCTGAGTTAATAAGTAAGGGCAACAGGAACTTACTGAAAGACATTCATGAGAAACAAGATAGAACCTAGTACCTTCAGTTCAAAGAACCACATTGGTACTTCCAGTAGTACATGCGCTACTCTCCTCGAAAACAAGATGTGTCCAGACATTGCTATCTCTGCTTCTGCCTTCACTGGCACTGCCACCGGTGACTATCTCACACAATGAACTCTATCACCACACAAACAGAGAAGAGGAAGCTCTAACTTCTGTTATAACTGCTAGAAATGCTCATGTTTTCTCCTGTTTCAAATAATGATTCATTACCAAATAGAAATTATAGGCCAGTCCTCTTTGAAAACACGGTATTTTCAGAGATTCACAGGGAATTACCAGGAATCGAAGTAGGAAACCAGTGTAAACGGTGAAGTCACATATATTTCTTTTAGTGTGTCAGGTGAAGAACACTACCCATGAGAATCTATCATTCTTGAAACCAGTGTTCGCTCTTTAGTATATTGTATAAACTCGAAAGTTCACTGAAGCATACAATAAAGCAGAACAACAACGGCACAGCAAGCTCCTAATTCCATCTGTTGAAATCGATGGATAATATGAATATTTTGGTTAGAATGTTCAATGTACATTGTTTCTATCTGGTTAAAAACTGTTGTTGGATTCTTTCGGAACACAGTTTTTCTGAGTTAACAAGTAAGGGCAACAGGAACTTACTGAAAGACATTCATGAGACATAAGATAGTACCTAGTACCTTCAGTTCAAAGAGCCACATATGTACTTCCAGTAGTATATGCGATACTCTCCTCGGAAAAGGAGATATGTCCAGACATTGCTATCTCTGCTTCTGCCTTCACTGGCACTGCCACCGTTGACTATCTCACGCAATGAACTCCATCACCACACGGACAGAGAAAAGGAAGCTCTAACTTCTGTTATAACTGCAAGAAATGCTCATGTTTTCTCCTGTTTCAAAGAACGATTCATTACCAAATAGAAATTATTGGCCAGTCCTCTTTGAAAACACGGTATTTTCAGAGTTTCACAGGGAATTACGAGGAAACGAAGTAGGAAACAACTGTGTACGGTGAAGTCACATATATTTCTTTTAGTGTGTCAGGTGAAGAACACTACCCTAGAGACTCTATCGTCCTTCAAACCAGTGTTTGCTCTTTCGTTTATTTTATAAACTCGAAAGTTCACTGAAGCATACAATGAAGCAGAACAGCAACAGCACAGCAAGCTCCTAATTCCATCTGTTGAAATCGATGGATAATATGTATATGTTGTCTAGAATGTTCAATGTACATTGCTTCTATCTGGTTAAAAACTGTTGTTGGACTCTTTCGGAACACAGTTTTTCTGAGTTAATAAGTAAGGGCAACAGGAACTTACAGAAAGACATTCATGAGAATCAAGATAGCACCTAGTACCTTCAGTTCAAAGAACCACATTGGTACTTCCAGTAGCATATGCGCTACTCTCCTCGGAAAACAAGATGTGTCCAGACATTGCTATCTCTGCTTCTGCCTTCAATGGCAATGCCACCGGTGACTATCTCACGCAATGAACTCCATCACCACACGGACAGAGAAGAGGAAGCTCTAACTTCTGTTATAACTGCTAGAAATGCTCATGTTTTCTCCTGTTTCAAAGAATGATTCATTACCAAATAGAAATTATTGGCCAGTCCTCTTTGAAAACACGGTATTTTCTGAGTTTCACAGGGAATTACGAGGAAACGAAGTAGGAAACCACTGTGAACAGTGAAGTCACATATGTTTCTTTTAGTGTGTCAGGTGAAGCACACTACCCAAGAGTCTCTATCGTTTTGAAACCAGTTCTTCCTCTTTCGTTTATTGTATAAACTCGAAAGTTGACTGAAGCATACAATGAAGCAGAACAACAACGGCACAGCAAGCTCCTAATTCCATCTGTTGAAATCGATGGATAATATGTATATGTTGTCTAGAATGTTCAATGTGCATTGCTTCTATCTGGTTAAAAACTGTTGTTGGACTCTTTCGGAACACAGTTTTTCTGAGTTAATAAGTAAGGGCAACAGGAACTTACTGAAAGACATTCATGAGAAACAAGATAGCACCTATTACCTTCAGTTCAAAGAACCACATTGGTACTTCCAATAGTACATGCGCTACTCTCCTCGAAAACAAGATGTGTTCAGACATTGCTATCTCTGCTTCTGCCTTCACTGGCACTGCCACCGGTGACTATCTCACACAATGAACTCCATCACCACACGGACAGAGAAAAGGAAGCTCTAACTTCTGTTATAACTGCAAGAAATGCTCATGTTTTCTCCTGTTTCAAAGAATGATTCATTACCAAATAGAAATTATTGGCCAGTCCTCTTTGAAAACACGGTATTTTCAGAGTTTCACAGGGAATTACGAGGAAACGAAGTAGGAAACAACTGTGTACGGTGAAGTCACCTATATTTCTTTTAGTGTGTCAGGTGAAGAACACTACCCTAGAGACTCTATCGTTCTTCAAACCAGTGTTTGCTCTTTCGTTTATTTTATAAACTCGAAAGTTCACTGAAGCATACAATGAAGCAGAACAGCAACGGCACAGCAAGCTCCTAATTCCATCCGTTGAAATCGATGGATAATATGTATATGTTGTCTAGAATGTTCAATGTGCATTGCTTCTATCTGGTTAAAAACTGTTGTTGGACTCTTTCGGAACACAGTTTTTCTGAGTTAATAAGTAAGGGCAACAGGAACTTACTGAAAGACATTCATGAGAAACAAGATAGAACCTAGTACCTTCAGTTCAAAGAACCACATTGGTACTTCCAGTAGTACATGCGCTACTCTCCTCGAAAACAAGATGTGTCCAGACATTGCTATCTCTGCTTCTGCCTTCACTGGCACTGCCACCGGTGACTATCTCACACAATGAACTCTATCACCACACAAACAGAGAAGAGGAAGCTCTAACTTCTGTTATAACTGCTAGAAATGCTCATGTTTTCTCCTGTTTCAAATAATGATTCATTACCAAATAGAAATTATAGGCCAGTCCTCTTTGAAAACACGGTATTTTCAGAGATTCACAGGGAATTACCAGGAATCGAAGTAGGAAACCAGTGTAAACGGTGAAGTCACATATATTTCTTTTAGTGTGTCAGGTGAAGAACACTACCCATGAGAATCTATCATTCTTGAAACCAGTGTTCGCTCTTTAGTATATTGTATAAACTCGAAAGTTCACTGAAGCATACAATAAAGCAGAACAACAACGGCACAGCAAGCTCCTAATTCCATCTGTTGAAATCGATGGATAATATGAATATTTTGGTTAGAATGTTCAATGTACATTGTTTCTATCTGGTTAAAAACTGTTGTTGGATTCTTTCGGAACACAGTTTTTCTGAGTTAACAAGTAAGGGCAACAGGAACTTACTGAAAGACATTCATGAGACATAAGATAGTACCTAGTACATTCAGTTCAAAGAGCCACATATGTACTTCCAGTAGTATATGCGATACTCTCCTCGGAAAAGGAGATATGTCCAGACATTGCTATCTCTGCTTCTGCCTTCACTGGCACTGCCACCGTTGACTATCTCACGCAATGAACTCCATCACCACACGGACAGAGAAAAGGAAGCTCTAACTTCTGTTATAACTGCAAGAAATGCTCATGTTTTCTCCTGTTTCAAAGAACGATTCATTACCAAATAGAAATTATTGGCCAGTCCTCTTTGAAAACACGGTATTTTCAGAGTTTCACAGGGAATTACGAGGAAACGAAGTAGGAAACAACTGTGTACGGTGAAGTCACATATATTTCTTTTAGTGTGTCAGGTGAAGAACACTACCCTAGAGACTCTATCGTCCTTCAAACCAGTGTTTGCTCTTTCGTTTATTTTATAAACTCGAAAGTTCACTGAAGCATACAATGAAGCAGAACAGCAACAGCACAGCAAGCTCCTAATTCCATCTGTTGAAATCGATGGATAATATGTATATGTTGTCTAGAATGTTCAATGTACATTGCTTCTATCTGGTTAAAAACTGTTGTTGGACTCTTTCGGAACACAGTTTTTCTGAGTTAATAAGTAAGGGCAACAGGAACTTACAGAAAGACATTCATGAGAATCAAGATAGCACCTAGTACCTTCAGTTCAAAGAACCACATTGGTACTTCCAGTAGCATATGCGCTACTCTCCTCGGAAAACAAGATGTGTCCAGACATTGCTATCTCTGCTTCTGCCTTCAATGGCAATGCCACCGGTGACTATCTCACGCAATGAACTCCATCACCACACGGACAGAGAAGAGGAAGCTCTAACTTCTGTTATAACTGCTAGAAATGCTCATGTTTTCTCCTGTTTCAAAGAATGATTCATTACCAAATAGAAATTATTGGCCAGTCCTCTTTGAAAACACGGTATTTTCTGAGTTTCACAGGGAATTACGAGGAAACGAAGTAGGAAACCACTGTGAACAGTGAAGTCACATATGTTTCTTTTAGTGTGTCAGGTGAAGCACACTACCCAAGAGTCTCTATCGTTTTGAAACCAGTTCTTCCTCTTTCGTTTATTGTATAAACTCGAAAGTTGACTGAAGCATACAATGAAGCAGAACAACAACGGCACAGCAAGCTCCTAATTCCATCTGTTGAAATCGATGGATAATATGTATATGTTGTCTAGAATGTTCAATGTGCATTGCTTCTATCTGGTTAAAAACTGTTGTTGGACTCTTTCGGAACACAGTTTTTCTGAGTTAACAAGTAAGGCCAACAGGAACTTACTGAAAGACATTCATGAGAATCAAGATAGCACCTAGTACCTTCAGTTCAAAGAACCACATTGGTACTTCCAGTAGCATATGCGCTACTCTCCTCGAAAACAAGATGTGTCCAGACATTGCTATCTCTGCTTCTGCCTTCACTGGCACTGCCACCGGTGACTATCTCACACAATGAACTCCATCACCACACGGACAGAGAAAAGGAAGCTCTAACTTCTGTTATAACTGCAAGAAATGCTCATGTTTTCTCCTGTTTCAAAGAATGATTCATTACCAAATAGAAATTATTGGCCAGTCCTCTTTGAAAACACGGTATTTTCAGAGTTTCACAGGGAATTACGAGGAAACGAAGTAGGAAACAACTGTGTACGGTGAAGTCACATATATTTCTTTTAGTGTGTCAGGTGAAGAACACTACCCTAGAGACTCTATCGTTCTTCAAACCAGTGTTTGCTCTTTCGTTTATTTTATAAACTCGAAAGTTCACTGAAGCATACAATGAAGCAGAACAGCAACGGCACAGCAAGCTCCTAATTCCATCCGTTGAAATCGATGGATAATATGTATATGTTGTCTAGAATGTTCAATGTGCATTGCTTCTATCTGGTTAAAAACTGTTGTTGGACTCTTTCGGAACACAGTTTTTCTGAGTTAATAAGTAAGGGCAACAGGAACTTACTGAAAGACATTCATGAGAAACAAGATAGAACCTAGTACCTTCAGTTCAAAGAACCACATTGGTACTTCCAGTAGTACATGCGCTACTCTCCTCGAAAACAAGATGTGTCCAGACATTGCTATCTCTGCTTCTGCCTTCACTGGCACTGCCACCGGTGACTATCTCACACAATGAACTCTATCACCACACAAACAGAGAAGAGGAAGCTCTAACTTCTGTTATAACTGCTAGAAATGCTCATGTTTTCTCCTGTTTCAAAGAATGATTCATTACCAAATAGAAATTATAGGCCAGTCCTCTTTGAAAACACGGTATTTTCAGAGATTCACAGGGAATTACCAGGAATCGAAGTAGGAAACCAGTGTAAACGGTGAAGTCACATATATTTCTTTTAGTGTGTCAGGTGAAGAACACTACCCATGAGAATCTATCATTCTTGAAACCAGTGTTCGCTCTTTAGTATATTGTATAAACTCGAAAGTTCACTGAAGCATACAATAAAGCAGAACAACAACGGCACAGCAAGCTCCTAATTCCATCTGTTGAAATCGATGGATAATATGTATATGTTGTCTAGAATGTTCAATGTACATTGCTTCTATCTGGTTAAAAACTGTTGTTGGACTCTTTCGGAACACAGTTTTTCTGAGTTAATAAGTAAGGGCAACAGGAACTTACAGAAAGACATTCATGAGAATCAAGATAGCACCTAGTACCTTCAGTTCAAAGAACCACATTGGTACTTCCAGTAGCATATGCGCTACTCTCCTCGGAAAACAAGATGTGTCCAGACATTGCTATCTCTGCTTCTGCCTTCAATGGCAATGCCACCGGTGACTATCTCACGCAATGAACTCCATCACCACACGGACAGAGAAGAGGAAGCTCTAACTTCTGTTATAACTGCTAGAAATGCTCATGTTTTCTCCTGTTTCAAAGAATGATTCATTACCAAATAGAAATTATTGGCCAGTCCTCTTTGAAAACACGGTATTTTCTGAGTTTCACAGGGAATTACGAGGAAACGAAGTAGGAAACCACTGTGAACAGTGAAGTCACATATGTTTCTTTTAGTGTGTCAGGTGAAGCACACTACCCAAGAGTCTCTATCGTTTTGAAACCAGTTCTTCCTCTTTCGTTTATTGTATAAACTCGAAAGTTGACTGAAGCATACAATGAAGCAGAACAACAACGGCACAGCAAGCTCCTAATTCCATCTGTTGAAATCGATTGATAATATGTATATGTTGTCTAGAATGTTCAATGTGCATTGCTTCTATCTGGTTAAAAACTGTTGTTGGACTCTTTCGGAACACAGTTTTTCTGAGTTAACAAGTAAGGCCAACAGGAACTTACTGAAAGACATTCATGAGAAACAAGATAGCACCTATTACCTTCAGTTCAAAGAACCACATTGGTACTTCCAATAGTACATGCGCTACTCTCCTCGAAAACAAGATGTGTTCAGACATTGCTATCTCTGCTTCTGCCTTCACTGGCACTGCCACCGGTGACTATCTCACACAATGAACTCCATCACCACACGGACAGAGAAAAGGAAGCTCTAACTTCTGTTATAACTGCAAGAAATGCTCATGTTTTCTCCTGTTTCAAAGAATGATTCATTACCAAATAGAAATTATTGGCCAGTCCTCTTTGAAAACACGGTATTTTCAGAGTTTCACAGGGAATTACGAGGAAACGAAGTAGGAAACAACTGTGTACGGTGAAGTCACATATATTTCTTTTAGTGTGTCAGGTGAAGAACACTACCCTAGAGACTCTATCGTTCTTCAAACCAGTGTTTGCTCTTTCGTTTATTTTATAAACTCGAAAGTTCACTGAAGCATACAATGAAGCAGAACAGCAACGGCACAGCAAGCTCCTAATTCCATCCGTTGAAATCGATGGATAATATGTATATGTTGTCTAGAATGTTCAATGTGCATTGCTTCTATCTGGTTAAAAACTGTTGTTGGACTCTTTCGGAACACAGTTTTTCTGAGTTAATAAGTAAGGGCAACAGGAACTTACTGAAAGACATTCATGAGAAACAAGATAGAACCTAGTACCTTCAGTTCAAAGAACCACATTGGTACTTCCAGTAGTACATGCGCTACTCTCCTCGAAAACAAGATGTGTCCAGACATTGCTATCTCTGCTTCTGCCTTCACTGGCACTGCCACCGGTGACTATCTCACACAATGAACTCTATCACCACACAAACAGAGAAGAGGAAGCTCTAACTTCTGTTATAACTGCTAGAAATGCTCATGTTTTCTCCTGTTTCAAAGAATGATTCATTACCAAATAGAAATTATAGGCCAGTCCTCTTTGAAAACACGGTATTTTCAGAGATTCACAGGGAATTACCAGGAATCGAAGTAGGAAACCAGTGTAAACGGTGAAGTCACATATATTTCTTTTAGTGTGTCAGGTGAAGAACACTACCCATGAGAATCTATCATTCTTGAAACCAGTGTTCGCTCTTTAGTATATTGTATAAACTCGAAAGTTCACTGAAGCATACAATAAAGCAGAACAACAACGGCACAGCAAGCTCCTAATTCCATCTGTTGAAATCGATGGATAATATGTATATGTTGTCTAGAATGTTCAATGTACATTGCTTCTATCTGGTTAAAAACTGTTGTTGGACTCTTTCGGAACACAGTTTTTCTGAGTTAATAAGTAAGGGCAACAGGAACTTACAGAAAGACATTCATGAGAATCAAGATAGCACCTAGTACCTTCAGTTCAAAGAACCACATTGGTACTTCCAGTAGCATATGCGCTACTCTCCTCGGAAAACAAGATGTGTCCAGACATTGCTATCTCTGCTTCTGCCTTCAATGGCAATGCCACCGGTGACTATCTCACGCAATGAACTCCATCACCACACGGACAGAGAAGAGGAAGCTCTAACTTCTGTTATAACTGCTAGAAATGCTCATGTTTTCTCCTGTTTCAAAGAATGATTCATTACCAAATAGAAATTATTGGCCAGTCCTCTTTGAAAACACGGTATTTTCTGAGTTTCACAGGGAATTACGAGGAAACGAAGTAGGAAACCACTGTGAACAGTGAAGTCACATATGTTTCTTTTAGTGTGTCAGGTGAAGCACACTACCCAAGAGTCTCTATCGTTTTGAAACCAGTTCTTCCTCTTTCGTTTATTGTATAAACTCGAAAGTTGACTGAAGCATACAATGAAGCAGAACAACAACGGCACAGCAAGCTCCTAATTCCATCTGTTGAAATCGATTGATAATATGTATATGTTGTCTAGAATGTTCAATGTGCATTGCTTCTATCTGGTTAAAAACTGTTGTTGGACTCTTTCGGAACACAGTTTTTCTGAGTTAACAAGTAAGGCCAACAGGAACTTACTGAAAGACATTCATGAGAATCAAGATAGCACCTAGTACCTTCAGTTCAAAGAACCACATTGGTACTTCCAGTAGCATATGCGCTACTCTCCTCGGAAAACAAGATGTGTCCAGACATTGCTATCTCTGCTTCTGCCTTCAATGGCAATGCCACCGGTGACTATCTCACGCAATGAACTCCATCACCACACTAACAGAGAAGAGGAAGCTCTAACTTCTGTTATAACTGCAAGAAATGCTCATGTTTTCTCCTGTTTCAAAGAACGATTCATTACCAAATAGAAATTATTGGCCAGTCCTCTTTGAAAACACGGTATTTTCAGAGTTTCACAGGGAATTACGAGGAAACGAAGTAGGAAACAACTGTGTACGGTGAAGTCACATATATTTCTTTTAGTGTGTCAGGTGAAGAACACTACCCTAGAGACTCTATCGTTCTTCAAACCAGTGTTTGCTCTTTCGTTTATTTTATAAACTCGAAAGTTCACTGAAGCATACAATGAAGCAGAACAGCAACGGCACAGCAAGCTCCTAATTCCATCTGTTGAAATCGATGGATAATATGTATATGTTGTCTAGAATGTTCAATGTGCATTGCTTCTATCTGGTTAAAAACTGTTGTTGGACTCTTTCGGAACACAGTTTTTCTGAGTTAACGAGTAAGGCCAACAGGAACTTACTGAAAGACATTCATGAGAATCAAGATAGCACCTAGTACCTTCAGTTCAAAGAACCACATTGGTACTTCCAGTAGCATATGCGCTACTCTCCTCGGAAAACAAGATGTGTCCAGACATTGCTATCTCTGCTTCTGCCTTCAATGGCAATGCCACCGGTGACTATCTCACGCAATGAACTCCATCACCACACTAACAGAGAAGAGGAAGCTCTAACTTCTGTTATAACTGCAAGAAATGCTCAAGTTTTCTCCTGTTTCAAAGAACGATTCATTACCAAATAGAAATTATTGGCCAGTCCTCTTTGAAAACACGGTATTTTCAGAGTTTCACAGGGAATTACGAGGAAACGAAGTAGGAAACAACTGTGTACGGTGAAGTCACCTATATTTCTTTTAGTGTGTCAGGTGAAGAACACTACCCTAGAGACTCTATCGTTCTTCAAACCAGTGTTTGCTCTTTCGTTTATTTTATAAACTCGAAAGTTCACTGAAGCATACAATGAAGCAGAACAGCAACGGCACAGCAAGCTCCTAATTCCATCTGTTGAAATCGATGGATAATATGTATATGTTGTCTAGAATGTTCAATGTGCATTGCTTCTATCTGGTTAAAAACTGTTGTTGGACTCTTTCGGAACACAGTTTTTCTGAGTTAACAAGTAAGGCCAACAGGAACTTACTGAAAGACATTCATGAGACATAAGATAGTACCTAGTACCTTCAGTTCAAAGAGCCACATATGTACTTCCAGTAGTATATGCGATACTCTCCTCGGAAAATGAGATATGTCCAGACATTGCTATCTCTGCTTCTGCCTTCACTGGCACTGCCACCGGTGACTATCTCACACAATGAACTCCATCACCACACGGACAGAGAAAAGGAAGCTCTAACTTCTGTTATAACTGCAAGAAATGCTCATGTTTTCTCCTGTTTCAAAGAACGATTCATTACCAAATAGAAATTATTGGCCAGTCCTCTTTGAAAACACGGTATTTTCAGAGTTTCACAGGGAATTACGAGGAAACGAAGTAGGAAACAACTGTGTACGGTGAAGTCACATATATTTCTTTTAGTGTGTCAGGTGAAGAACACTACCCTAGAGACTCTATCGTTCTTCAAACCAGTGTTTGCTCTTTCGTTTATTTTATAAACTCGAAAGTTCACTGAAGCATACAATGAAGCAGAACAGCAACGGCACAGCAAGCTCCTAATTCCATCTGTTGAAATCGATGGATAATATGTATATGTTGTCTAGAATGTTCAATGTACATTGCTTCTATCTGGTTAAAAACTGTTGTTGGACTCTTTCGGAACACAGTTTTTCTGAGTTAATAAGTAAGGGCAACAGGAACTTACAGAAAGACATTCATGAGAATCAAGATAGCACCTAGTACCTTCAGTTCAAAGAACCACATTGGTACTTCCAGTAGCATATGCGCTACTCTCCTCGGAAAACAAGATGTGTCCAGACATTGCTATCTCTGCTTCTGCCTTCAATGGCAATGCCACCGGTGACTATCTCACGCAATGAACTCCATCACCACACGGACAGAGAAGAGGAAGCTCTAACTTCTGTTATAACTGCTAGAAATGCTCATGTTTTCTCCTGTTTCAAAGAATGATTCATTACCAAATAGAAATTATTGGCCAGTCCTCTTTGAAAACACGGTATTTTCTGAGTTTCACAGGGAATTACGAGGAAACGAAGTAGGAAACCACTGTGAACAGTGAAGTCACATATGTTTCTTTTAGTGTGTCAGGTGAAGCACACTACCCAAGAGTCTCTATCGTTTTGAAACCAGTTCTTCCTCTTTCGTTTATTGTATAAACTCGAAAGTTGACTGAAGCATACAATGAAGCAGAACAACAACGGCACAGCAAACTCATAATTCCATCTGTTGAAATCGATTGATAATATGTATATGTTGTCTAGAATGTTCAATGTGCATTGCTTCTATCTGGTTAAAAACTGTTGTTGGACTCTTTCGGAACACAGTTTTTCTGAGTTAATAAGTAAGGGCAACAGGAACTTACTGAAAGACATTCATGAGAAACAAGATAGCACCTATTACCTTCAGTTCAAAGAACCACATTGGTACTTCCAATAGTACATGCGCTACTCTCCTCGAAAACAAGATGTGTTCAGACATTGCTATCTCTGCTTCTGCCTTCACTGGCACTGCCACCGGTGACTATCTCACACAATGAACTCCATCACCACACGGACAGAGAAAAGGAAGCTCTAACTTCTGTTATAACTGCAAGAAATGCTCATGTTTTCTCCTGTTTCAAAGAATGATTCATTACCAAATAGAAATTATTGGCCAGTCCTCTTTGAAAACACGGTATTTTCAGAGTTTCACAGGGAATTACGAGGAAACGAAGTAGGAAACAACTGTGTACGGTGAAGTCACATATATTTCTTTTAGTGTGTCAGGTGAAGAACACTACCCTAGAGACTCTATCGTTCTTCAAACCAGTGTTTGCTCTTTCGTTTATTTTATAAACTCGAAAGTTCACTGAAGCATACAATGAAGCAGAACAGCAACGGCACAGCAAGCTCCTAATTCCATCCGTTGAAATCGATGGATAATATGTATATGTTGTCTAGAATGTTCAATGTGCATTGCTTCTATCTGGTTAAAAACTGTTGTTGGACTCTTTCGGAACACAGTTTTTCTGAGTTAATAAGTAAGGGCAACAGGAACTTACTGAAAGACATTCATGAGAAACAAGATAGAACCTAGTACCTTCAGTTCAAAGAACCACATTGGTACTTCCAGTAGTACATGCGCTACTCTCCTCGAAAACAAGATGTGTCCAGACATTGCTATCTCTGCTTCTGCCTTCACTGGCACTGCCACCGGTGACTATCTCACACAATGAACTCTATCACCACACAAACAGAGAAGAGGAAGCTCTAACTTCTGTTATAACTGCTAGAAATGCTCATGTTTTCTCCTGTTTCAAAGAATGATTCATTACCAAATAGAAATTATAGGCCAGTCCTCTTTGAAAACACGGTATTTTCAGAGATTCACAGGGAATTACCAGGAATCGAAGTAGGAAACCAGTGTAAACGGTGAAGTCACATATATTTCTTTTAGTGTGTCAGGTGAAGAACACTACCCATGAGAATCTATCATTCTTGAAACCAGTGTTCGCTCTTTAGTATATTGTATAAACTCGAAAGTTCACTGAAGCATACAATAAAGCAGAACAACAACGGCACAGCAAGCTCCTAATTCCATCTGTTGAAATCGATGGATAATATGTATATGTTGTCTAGAATGTTCAATGTACATTGCTTCTATCTGGTTAAAAACTGTTGTTGGACTCTTTCGGAACACAGTTTTTCTGAGTTAATAAGTAAGGGCAACAGGAACTTACAGAAAGACATTCATGAGAATCAAGATAGCACCTAGTACCTTCAGTTCAAAGAACCACATTGGTACTTCCAGTAGCATATGCGCTACTCTCCTCGGAAAACAAGATGTGTCCAGACATTGCTATCTCTGCTTCTGCCTTCAATGGCAATGCCACCGGTGACTATCTCACGCAATGAACTCCATCACCACACGGACAGAGAAGAGGAAGCTCTAACTTCTGTTATAACTGCTAGAAATGCTCATGTTTTCTCCTGTTTCAAAGAATGATTCATTACCAAATAGAAATTATTGGCCAGTCCTCTTTGAAAACACGGTATTTTCTGAGTTTCACAGGGAATTACGAGGAAACGAAGTAGGAAACCACTGTGAACAGTGAAGTCACATATGTTTCTTTTAGTGTGTCAGGTGAAGCACACTACCCAAGAGTCTCTATCGTTTTGAAACCAGTTCTTCCTCTTTCGTTTATTGTATAAACTCGAAAGTTGACTGAAGCATACAATGAAGCAGAACAACAACGGCACAGCAAGCTCCTAATTCCATCTGTTGAAATCGATTGATAATATGTATATGTTGTCTAGAATGTTCAATGTGCATTGCTTCTATCTGGTTAAAAACTGTTGTTGGACTCTTTCGGAACACAGTTTTTTTGAGTTAACAAGTAAGGCCAACAGGAACTTACTGAAAGACATTCATGAGAATCAAGATAGCACCTAGTACCTTCAGTTCAAAGAACCACATTGGTACTTCCAGTAGCATATGCGCTACTCTCCTCGGAAAACAAGATGTGTCCAGACATTGCTATCTCTGCTTCTGCCTTCAATGGCAATGCCACCGGTGACTATCTCACGCAATGAACTCCATCACCACACTAACAGAGAAGAGGAAGCTCTAACTTCTGTTATAACTGCAAGAAATGCTCATGTTTTCTCCTGTTTCAAAGAACGATTCATTACCAAATAGAAATTATTGGCCAGTCCTCTTTGAAAACACGGTATTTTCAGAGTTTCACAGGGAATTACGAGGAAACGAAGTAGGAAACAACTGTGTACGGTGAAGTCACATATATTTCTTTTAGTGTGTCAGGTGAAGAACACTACCCTAGAGACTCTATCGTTCTTCAAACCAGTGTTTGCTCTTTCGTTTATTTTATAAACTCGAAAGTTCACTGAAGCATACAATGAAGCAGAACAGCAACGGCACAGCAAGCTCCTAATTCCATCTGTTGAAATCGATGGATAATATGTATATGTTGTCTAGAATGTTCAATGTGCATTGCTTCTATCTGGTTAAAAACTGTTGTTGGACTCTTTCGGAACACAGTTTTTCTGAGTTAACGAGTAAGGCCAACAGGAACTTACTGAAAGACATTCATGAGAATCAAGATAGCACCTAGTACCTTCAGTTCAAAGAACCACATTGGTACTTCCAGTAGCATATGCGCTACTCTCCTCGGAAAACAAGATGTGTCCAGACATTGCTATCTCTGCTTCTGCCTTCAATGGCAATGCCACCGGTGACTATCTCACGCAATGAACTCCATCACCACACTAACAGAGAAGAGGAAGCTCTAACTTCTGTTATAACTGCAAGAAATGCTCATGTTTTCTCCTGTTTCAAAGAACGATTCATTACCAAATAGAAATTATTGGCCAGTCCTCTTTGAAAACACGGTATTTTCAGAGTTTCACAGGGAATTACGAGGAAACGAAGTAGGAAACAACTGTGTACGGTGAAGTCACCTATATTTCTTTTAGTGTGTCAGGTGAAGAACACTACCCTAGAGACTCTATCGTTCTTCAAACCAGTGTTTGCTCTTTCGTTTATTTTATAAACTCGAAAGTTCACTGAAGCATACAATGAAGCAGAACAGCAACGGCACAGCAAGCTCCTAATTCCATCTGTTGAAATCGATGGATAATATGTATATGTTGTCTAGAATGTTCAATGTGCATTGCTTCTATCTGGTTAAAAACTGTTGTTGGACTCTTTCGGAACACAGTTTTTCTGAGTTAACAAGTAAGGCCAACAGGAACTTACTGAAAGACATTCATGAGACATAAGATAGTACCTAGTACCTTCAGTTCAAAGAGCCACATATGTACTTCCAGTAGTATATGCGATACTCTCCTCGGAAAATGAGATATGTCCAGACATTGCTATCTCTGCTTCTGCCTTCACTGGCACTGCCACCGGTGACTATCTCACACAATGAACTCCATCACCACACGGACAGAGAAAAGGAAGCTCTAACTTCTGTTATAACTGCAAGAAATGCTCATGTTTTCTCCTGTTTCAAAGAACGATTCATTACCAAATAGAAATTATTGGCCAGTCCTCTTTGAAAACACGGTATTTTCAGAGTTTCACAGGGAATTACGAGGAAACGAAGTAGGAAACAACTGTGTACGGTGAAGTCACATATATTTCTTTTAGTGTGTCAGGTGAAGAACACTACCCTAGAGACTCTATCGTTCTTCAAACCAGTGTTTGCTCTTTCGTTTATTTTATAAACTCGAAAGTTCACTGAAGCATACAATGAAGCAGAACAGCAACGGCACAGCAAGCTCCTAATTCCATCTGTTGAAATCGATGGATAATATGTATATGTTGTCTAGAATGTTCAATGTACATTGCTTCTATCTGGTTAAAAACTGTTGTTGGACTCTTTCGGAACACAGTTTTTCTGAGTTAATAAGTAAGGGCAACAGGAACTTACAGAAAGACATTCATGAGAATCAAGATAGCACCTAGTACCTTCAGTTCAAAGAACCACATTGGTACTTCCAGTAGCATATGCGCTACTCTCCTCGGAAAACAAGATGTGTCCAGACATTGCTATCTCTGCTTCTGCCTTCAATGGCAATGCCACCGGTGACTATCTCACGCAATGAACTCCATCACCACACGGACAGAGAAGAGGAAGCTCTAACTTCTGTTATAACTGCTAGAAATGCTCATGTTTTCTCCTGTTTCAAAGAATGATTCATTACCAAATAGAAATTATTGGCCAGTCCTCTTTGAAAACACGGTATTTTCTGAGTTTCACAGGGAATTACGAGGAAACGAAGTAGGAAACCACTGTGAACAGTGAAGTCACATATGTTTCTTTTAGTGTGTCAGGTGAAGCACACTACCCAAGAGTCTCTATCGTTTTGAAACCAGTTCTTCCTCTTTCGTTTATTGTATAAACTCGAAAGTTGACTGAAGCATACAATGAAGCAGAACAACAACGGCACAGCAAACTCCTAATTCCATCTGTTGAAATCGATTGATAATATGTATATGTTGTCTAGAATGTTCAATGTGCATTGCTTCTATCTGGTTAAAAACTGTTGTTGGACTCTTTCGGAACACAGTTTTTCTGAGTTAACAAGTAAGGCCAACAGGAACTTACTGAAAGACATTCATGAGACATAAGATAGTACCTAGTACCTTCAGTTCAAAGAGCCACATATGTACTTCCAGTAGTATATGCGATACTCTCCTCGGAAAAGGAGATATGTCCAGACATTGCTATCTCTGCTTCTGCCTTCACTGGCACTGCCACCGGTGACTATCTCACGCAATGAACTCCATCACCACACGGACAGAGAAAAGGAAGCTCTAACTTCTGTTATAACTGCAAGAAATGCTCATGTTTTCTCCTGTTTCAAAGAACCTATTCATTACCAAATAGAAATTATTGGCCAGTCCTCTTTGAAAACACGGTATTTTCAGAGTTTCACAGGGAATTACGAGGAAACGAAGTAGGAAACAACTGTGTACGGTGAAGTCACATATATTTCTTTTAGTGTGTCAGGTGAAGAACACTACCCTAGAGACTCTATCGTTCTTCAAACCAGTGTTTGCTCTTTCGTTTATTTTATAAACTCGAAAGTTCACTGAAGCATACAATGAAGCAGAACAGCAACAGCACAGCAAGCTCCTAATTCCATCTGTTGAAATCGATGGATAATATGTATATGTTTTCTAGAATGTTCAATGTACATTGCTTCTATCTGGTTAAAAACTGTTGTTGGACTCTTTCGGAACATAGTTTTTCTGAGTTAATAAGTAAGGGCAACAGGAACTTACAGAAAGACATTCATGAGAATCAAGATAGCACCTAGTACCTTCAGTTCAAAGAACCACATTGGTACTTCCAGTAGCATATGCGCTACTCTCCTCGGAAAACAAGATGTGTCCAGACATTGCTATCTCTGCTTCTGCCTTCAATGGCAATGCCACCGGTGACTATCTCACGCAATGAACTCCATCACCACACTAACAGAGAAGAGGAAGCTCTAACTTCTGTTATAACTGCTAGAAATGCTCATGTTTTCTCCTGTTTCAAAGAATGATTCATTACCAAATAGAAATTATTGGCCAGTCCTCTTTGAAAACACGGTATTTTCTGAGTTTCACAGGGAATTACGAGGAAACGAAGTAGGAAACCACTGTGAACACTGAAGTCACATATGTTTCTTTTAGTGTGTCAGGTGAAGCACACTACCCAAGAGTCTCTATCGTTTTGAAACCAGTTCTTGCTCTTTCGTTTATTGTATAAACTCGAAAGTTGACTGAAGCATACAATGAAGCAGAACAACAACGGCACAGCAAGCTCCTAATTCCATCTGTTGAAATCGATGGATAATATGTATATGTTGTCTAGAATGTTCAATGTGCATTGCTTCTATCTGGTTAAAAACTGTTGTTGGACTCTTTCGGAACACAGTTTTTCTGAGTTAATAAGTAAGGGCAACAGGAACTTACTGAAAGACATTCATGAGAAACAAGATAGCACCTATTACCTTCAGTTCAAAGAACCACATTGGTACTTCCAATAGTACATGCGCTACTCTCCTCGAAAACAAGATGTGTTCAGACATTGCTATCTCTGCTTCTGCCTTCACTGGCACTGCCACCGGTGACTATCTCACACAATGAACTCCATCACCACACGGACAGAGAAAAGGAAGCTCTAACTTCTGTTATAACTGCAAGAAATGCTCATGTTTTCTCCTGTTTCAAAGAATGATTCATTACCAAATAGAAATTATTGGCCAGTCCTCTTTGAAAACACGGTATTTTCAGAGTTTCACAGGGAATTACGAGGAAACGAAGTAGGAAACAACTGTGTACGGTGAAGTCACATATATTTCTTTTAGTGTGTCAGGTGAAGAACACTACCCTAGAGACTCTATCGTTCTTCAAACCAGTGTTTGCTCTTTCGTTTATTTTATAAACTCGAAAGTTCACTGAAGCATACAATGAAGCAGAACAGCAACGGCACAGCAAGCTCCTAATTCCATCCGTTGAAATCGATGGATAATATGTATATGTTGTCTAGAATGTTCAATGTGCATTGCTTCTATCTGGTTAAAAACTGTTGTTGGACTCTTTCGGAACACAGTTTTTCTGAGTTAATAAGTAAGGGCAACAGGAACTTACTGAAAGACATTCATGAGAAACAAGATAGAACCTAGTACCTTCAGTTCAAAGAACCACATTGGTACTTCCAGTAGTACATGCGCTACTCTCCTCGAAAACAAGATGTGTCCAGACATTGCTATCTCTGCTTCTGCCTTCACTGGCACTGCCACCGGTGACTATCTCACACAATGAACTCTATCACCACACAAACAGAGAAGAGGAAGCTCTAACTTCTGTTATAACTGCTAGAAATGCTCATGTTTTCTCCTGTTTCAAAGAATGATTCATTACCAAATAGAAATTATAGGCCAGTCCTCTTTGAAAACACGGTATTTTCAGAGATTCACAGGGAATTACCAGGAATCGAAGTAGGAAACCAGTGTAAACGGTGAAGTCACATATATTTCTTTTAGTGTGTCAGGTGAAGAACACTACCCATGAGAATCTATCATTCTTGAAACCAGTGTTCGCTCTTTAGTATATTGTATAAACTCGAAAGTTCACTGAAGCATACAATAAAGCAGAACAACAACGGCACAGCAAGCTCCTAATTCCATCTGTTGAAATCGATGGATAATATGAATATTTTGGTTAGAATGTTCAATGTACATTGTTTCTATCTGGTTAAAAACTGTTGTTGGATTCTTTCGGAACACAGTTTTTCTGAGTTAACAAGTAAGGGCAACAGGAACTTACTGAAAGACATTCATGAGACATAAGATAGTACCTAGTACCTTCAGTTCAAAGAGCCACATATGTACTTCCAGTAGTATATGCGATACTCTCCTCGGAAAAGGAGATATGTCCAGACATTGCTATCTCTGCTTCTGCCTTCACTGGCACTGCCACCGTTGACTATCTCACACAATGAACTCCATCACCACACGGACAGAGAAAAGGAAGCTCTAACTTCTGTTATAACTGCAAGAAATGCTCATGTTTTCTCCTGTTTCAAAGAACGATTCATTACCAAATAGAAATTATTGGCCAGTCCTCTTTGAAAACACGGTATTTTCAGAGTTTCACAGGGAATTACGAGGAAACGAAGTAGGAAACAACTGTGTACGGTGAAGTCACATATATTTCTTTTAGTGTGTCAGGTGAAGAACACTACCCTAGAGACTCTATCGTCCTTCAAACCAGTGTTTGCTCTTTCGTTTATTTTATAAACTCGAAAGTTCACTGAAGCATACAATGAAGCAGAACAGCAACAGCACAGCAAGCTCCTAATTCCATCTGTTGAAATCGATGGATAATATGTATATGTTGTCTAGAATGTTCAATGTACATTGCTTCTATCTGGTTAAAAACTGTTGTTGGACTCTTTCGGAACACAGTTTTTCTGAGTTAATAAGTAAGGGCAACAGGAACTTACAGAAAGACATTCATGAGAATCAAGATAGCACCTAGTACCTTCAGTTCAAAGAACCACATTGGTACTTCCAGTAGCATATGCGCTACTCTCCTCGGAAAACAAGATGTGTCCAGACATTGCTATCTCTGCTTCTGCCTTCAATGGCAATGCCACCGGTGACTATCTCACGCAATGAACTCCATCACCACACGGACAGAGAAGAGGAAGCTCTAACTTCTGTTATAACTGCTAGAAATGCTCATGTTTTCTCCTGTTTCAAAGAATGATTCATTACCAAATAGAAATTATTGGCCAGTCCTCTTTGAAAACACGGTATTTTCTGAGTTTCACAGGGAATTACGAGGAAACGAAGTAGGAAACCACTGTGAACAGTGAAGTCACATATGTTTCTTTTAGTGTGTCAGGTGAAGCACACTACCCAAGAGTCTCTATCGTTTTGAAACCAGTTCTTCCTCTTTCGTTTATTGTATAAACTCGAAAGTTGACTGAAGCATACAATGAAGCAGAACAACAACGGCACAGCAAGCTCCTAATTCCATCTGTTGAAATCGATGGATAATATGTATATGTTGTCTAGAATGTTCAATGTGCATTGCTTCTATCTGGTTAAAAACTGTTGTTGGACTCTTTCGGAACACAGTTTTTCTGAGTTAATAAGTAAGGGCAACAGGAACTTACTGAAAGACATTCATGAGAAACAAGATAGCACCTATTACCTTCAGTTCAAAGAACCACATTGGTACTTCCAATAGTACATGCGCTACTCTCCTCGAAAACAAGATGTGTTCAGACATTGCTATCTCTGCTTCTGCCTTCACTGGCACTGCCACCGGTGACTATCTCACACAATGAACTCCATCACCACACGGACAGAGAAAAGGAAGCTCTAACTTCTGTTATAACTGCAAGAAATGCTCATGTTTTCTCCTGTTTCAAAGAATGATTCATTACCAAATAGAAATTATTGGCCAGTCCTCTTTGAAAACACGGTATTTTCAGAGTTTCACAGGGAATTACGAGGAAACGAAGTAGGAAACAACTGTGTACGGTGAAGTCACATATATTTCTTTTAGTGTGTCAGGTGAAGAACACTACCCTAGAGACTCTATCGTTCTTCAAACCAGTGTTTGCTCTTTCGTTTATTTTATAAACTCGAAAGTTCACTGAAGCATACAATGAAGCAGAACAGCAACGGCACAGCAAGCTCCTAATTCCATCCGTTGAAATCGATGGATAATATGTATATGTTGTCTAGAATGTTCAATGTGCATTGCTTCTATCTGGTTAAAAACTGTTGTTGGACTCTTTCGGAACACAGTTTTTCTGAGTTAATAAGTAAGGGCAACAGGAACTTACTGAAAGACATTCATGAGAAACAAGATAGAACCTAGTACCTTCAGTTCAAAGAACCACATTGGTACTTCCAGTAGTACATGCGCTACTCTCCTCGAAAACAAGATGTGTCCAGACATTGCTATCTCTGCTTCTGCCTTCACTGGCACTGCCACCGGTGACTATCTCACACAATGAACTCTATCACCACACAAACAGAGAAGAGGAAGCTCTAACTTCTGTTATAACTGCTAGAAATGCTCATGTTTTCTCCTGTTTCAAATAATGATTCATTACCAAATAGAAATTATAGGCCAGTCCTCTTTGAAAACACGGTATTTTCAGAGATTCACAGGGAATTACCAGGAATCGAAGTAGGAAACCAGTGTAAACGGTGAAGTCACATATATTTCTTTTAGTGTGTCAGGTGAAGAACACTACCCATGAGAATCTATCATTCTTGAAACCAGTGTTCGCTCTTTAGTATATTGTATAAACTCGAAAGTTCACTGAAGCATACAATAAAGCAGAACAACAACGGCACAGCAAGCTCCTAATTCCATCTGTTGAAATCGATGGATAATATGAATATTTTGGTTAGAATGTTCAATGTACATTGTTTCTATCTGGTTAAAAACTGTTGTTGGATTCTTTCGGAACACAGTTTTTCTGAGTTAACAAGTAAGGGCAACAGGAACTTACTGAAAGACATTCATGAGACATAAGATAGTACCTAGTACCTTCAGTTCAAAGAGCCACATATGTACTTCCAGTAGTATATGCGATACTCTCCTCGGAAAATGAGATATGTCCAGACATTGCTATCTCTGCTTCTGCCTTCACTGGCACTGCCACCGGTGACTATCTCACACAATGAACTCCATCACCACACGGACAGAGAAAAGGAAGCTCTAACTTCTGTTATAACTGCAAGAAATGCTCATGTTTTCTCCTGTTTCAAAGAACGATTCATTACCAAATAGAAATTATTGGCCAGTCCTCTTTGAAAACACGGTATTTTCAGAGTTTCACAGGGAATTACGAGGAAACGAAGTAGGAAACAACTGTGTACGGTGAAGTCACATATATTTCTTTTAGTGTGTCAGGTGAAGAACACTACCCTAGAGACTCTATCGTTCTTCAAACCAGTGTTTGCTCTTTCGTTTATTTTATAAACTCGAAAGTTCACTGAAGCATACAATGAAGCAGAACAGCAACAGCACAGCAAGCTCCTAATTCCATCTGTTGAAATCGATGGATAATATGTATATGTTTTCTAGAATGTTCAATGTACATTGCTTCTATCTGGTTAAAAACTGTTGTTGGACTCTTTCGGAACATAGTTTTTCTGAGTTAATAAGTAAGGGCAACAGGAACTTACAGAAAGACATTCATGAGAATCAAGATAGCACCTAGTACCTTCAGTTCAAAGAACCACATTGGTACTTCCAGTAGCATATGCGCTACTCTCCTCGGAAAACAAGATGTGTCCAGACATTGCTATCTCTGCTTCTGCCTTCAATGGCAATGCCACCGGTGACTATCTCACGCAATGAACTCCATCACCACACTAACAGAGAAGAGGAAGCTCTAACTTCTGTTATAACTGCTAGAAATGCTCATGTTTTCTCCTGTTTCAAAGAATGATTCATTACCAAATAGAAATTATTGGCCAGTCCTCTTTGAAAACACGGTATTTTCTGAGTTTCACAGGGAATTACGAGGAAACGAAGTAGGAAACCACTGTGAACAGTGAAGTCACATATGTTTCTTTTAGTGTGTCAGGTGAAGCACACTACCCAAGAGTCTCTATCGTTTTGAAACCAGTTCTTGCTCTTTCGTTTATTGTATAAACTCGAAAGTTGACTGAAGCATACAATGAAGCAGAACAACAACGGCACAGCAAGCTCCTAATTCCATCTGTTGAAATCGATTGATAATATGTATATGTTGTCTAGAATGTTCAATGTGCATTGCTTCTATCTGGTTAAAAACTGTTGTTGGACTCTTTCGGAACACAGTTTTTCTGAGTTAACAAGTAAGGCCAACAGGAACTTACTGAAAGACATTCATGAGACATAAGATAGTACCTAGTACCTTCAGTTCAAAGAGCCACATATGTACTTCCAGTAGTATATGCGATACTCTCCTCGGAAAATGAGATATGTCCAGACATTGCTATCTCTGCTTCTGCCTTCACTGGCACTGCCACCGGTGACTATCTCACACAATGAACTCCATCACCACACGGACAGAGAAAAGGAAGCTCTAACTTCTGTTATAACTGCAAGAAATGCTCATGTTTTCTCCTGTTTCAAAGAACGATTCATTACCAAATAGAAATTATTGGCCAGTCCTCTTTGAAAACACGGTATTTTCAGAGTTTCACAGGGAATTACGAGGAAACGAAGTAGGAAACAACTGTGTACGGTGAAGTCACATATATTTCTTTTAGTGTGTCAGGTGAAGAACACTACCCTAGAGACTCCATCGTTCTTCAAACCAGTGTTTGCTCTTTCGTTTATTTTATAAACTCGAAAGTTCACTGAAGCATACAATGAAGCAGAACAGCAACGGCACAGCAAGCTCCTAATTCCATCTGTTGAAATCGATGGATAATATGTATATGTTGTCTAGAATGTTCAATGTACATTGCTTCTATCTGGTTAAAAACTGTTGTTGGACTCTTTCGGAACACAGTTTTTCTGAGTTAATAAGTAAGGGCAACAGGAACTTACAGAAAGACATTCATGAGAATCAAGATAGCACCTAGTACCTTCAGTTCAAAGAACCACATTGGTACTTCCAGTAGCATATGCGCTACTCTCCTCGGAAAACAAGATGTGTCCAGACATTGCTATCTCTGCTTCTGCCTTCAATGGCAATGCCACCGGTGACTATCTCACGCAATGAACTCCATCACCACACGGACAGAGAAAAGGAAGCTCTAACTTCTGTTATAACTGCTAGAAATGCTCATGTTTTCTCCTGTTTCAAAGAATGATTCATTACCAAATAGAAATTATTGGCCAGTCCTCTTTGAAAACACGGTATTTTCAGAGTTTCACAGGGAATTACGAGGAAACGAAGTAGGAAACAACTGTGTACGGTGAAGTCACATATATTTCTTTTAGTGTGTCAGGTGAAGAACACTACCCTAGAGACTCTATCGTTCTTCAAACCAGTGTTTGCTCTTTCGTTTATTTTATAAACTCGAAAGTTCACTGAAGCATACAATGAAGCAGAACAGCAACAGCACAGCAAGCTCCTAATTCCATCTGTTGAAATCGATGGATAATATGTATATGTTGTCTAGAATGTTCAATGTACATTGCTTCTATCTGGTTAAAAACTGTTGTTGGACTCTTTCGGAACACAGTTTTTCTGAGTTAATAAGTAAGGGCAACAGGAACTTACAGAAAGACATTCATGAGAATCAAGATAGCACCTAGTACCTTCAGTTCAAAGAACCACATTGGTACTTCCAGTAGCATATGCGCTACTCTCCTCGGAAAACAAGATGTGTCCAGACATTGCTATCTCTGCTTCTGCCTTCAATGGCAATGCCACCGGTGACTATCTCACGCAATGAACTCCATCACCACACGGACAGAGAAGAGGAAGCTCTAACTTCTGTTATAACTGCTAGAAATGCTCATGTTTTCTCCTGTTTCAAAGAATGATTCATTACCAAATAGAAATTATTGGCCAGTCCTCTTTGAAAACACGGTATTTTCTGAGTTTCACAGGGAATTACGAGGAAACGAAGTAGGAAACCACTGTGAACAGTGAAGTCACATATGTTTCTTTTAGTGTGTCAGGTGAAGCACACTACCCAAGAGTCTCTATCGTTTTGAAACCAGTTCTTCCTCTTTCGTTTATTGTATAAACTCGAAAGTTGACTGAAGCATACAATGAAGCAGAACAACAACGGCACAGCAAGCTCCTAATTCCATCTGTTGAAATCGATTGATAATATGTATATGTTGTCTAGAATGTTCAATGTGCATTGCTTCTATCTGGTTAAAAACTGTTGTTGGACTCTTTCGGAACACAGTTTTTCTGAGTTAACAAGTAAGGCCAACAGGAACTTACTGAAAGACATTCATGAGAATCAAGATAGCACCTAGTACCTTCAGTTCAAAGAACCACATTGGTACTTCCAGTAGCATATGCGCTACTCTCCTCGGAAAACAAGATGTGTCCAGACATTGCTATCTCTGCTTCTGCCTTCAATGGCAATGCCACCGGTGACTATCTCACGCAATGAACTCCATCACCACACTAACAGAGAAGAGGAAGCTCTAACTTCTGTTATAACTGCAAGAAATGCTCATGTTTTCTCCTGTTTCAAAGAACGATTCATTACCAAATAGAAATTATTGGCCAGTCCTCTTTGAAAACACGGTATTTTCAGAGTTTCACAGGGAATTACGAGGAAACGAAGTAGGAAACAACTGTGTACGGTGAAGTCACATATATTTCTTTTAGTGTGTCAGGTGAAGAACACTACCCTAGAGACTCTATCGTTCTTCAAACCAGTGTTTGCTCTTTCGTTTATTTTATAAACTCGAAAGTTCACTGAAGCATACAATGAAGCAGAACAGCAACGGCACAGCAAGCTCCTAATTCCATCTGTTGAAATCGATGGATAATATGTATATGTTGTCTAGAATGTTCAATGTGCATTGCTTCTATCTGGTTAAAAACTGTTGTTGGACTCTTTCGGAACACAGTTTTTCTGAGTTAACAAGTAAGGCCAACAGGAACTTACTGAAAGACATTCATGAGACATAAGATAGTACCTAGTACCTTCAGTTCAAAGAGCCACATATGTACTTCCAGTAGTATATGCGATACTCTCCTCGGAAAATGAGATATGTCCAGACATTGCTATCTCTGCTTCTGCCTTCACTGGCACTGCCACCGGTGACTATCTCACACAATGAACTCCATCACCACACGGACAGAGAAAAGGAAGCTCTAACTTCTGTTATAACTGCAAGAAATGCTCATGTTTTCTCCTGTTTCAAAGAACGATTCATTACCAAATAGAAATTATTGGCCAGTCCTCTTTGAAAACACGGTATTTTCAGAGTTTCACAGGGAATTACGAGGAAACGAAGTAGGAAACAACTGTGTACGGTGAAGTCACATATATTTCTTTTAGTGTGTCAGGTGAAGAACACTACCCTAGAGACTCTATCGTTCTTCAAACCAGTGTTTGCTCTTTCGTTTATTTTATAAACTCGAAAGTTCACTGAAGCATACAATGAAGCAGAACAGCAACAGCACAGCAAGCTCCTAATTCCATCTGTTGAAATCGATGGATAATATGTATATGTTGTCTAGAATGTTCAATGTACATTGCTTCTATCTGGTTAAAAACTGTTGTTGGACTCTTTCGGAACACAGTTTTTCTGAGTTAATAAGTAAGGGCAACAGGAACTTACAGAAAGACATTCATGAGAATCAAGATAGCACCTAGTACCTTCAGTTCAAAGAACCACATTGGTACTTCCAGTAGCATATGCGCTACTCTCCTCGGAAAACAAGATGTGTCCAGACATTGCTATCTCTGCTTCTGCCTTCAATGGCAATGCCACCGGTGACTATCTCACGCAATGAACTCCATCACCACATGGACAGAGAAGAGGAAGCTCTAACTTCTGTTATAACTGCTAGAAATGCTCATGTTTTCTCCTGTTTCAAAGAATGATTCATTACCAAATAGAAATTATTGGCCAGTCCTCTTTGAAAACACGGTATTTTCTGAGTTTCACAGGGAATTACGAGGAAACGAAGTAGGAAACCACTGTGAACAGTGAAGTCACATATGTTTCTTTTAGTGTGTCAGGTGAAGCACACTACCCAAGAGTCTCTATCGTTTTGAAACCAGTTCTTCCTCTTTCGTTTATTGTATAAACTCGAAAGTTGACTGAAGCATACAATGAAGCAGAACAACAACGGCACAGCAAGCTCCTAATTCCATCTGTTGAAATCGATTGATAATATGTATATGTTGTCTAGAATGTTCAATGTGCATTGCTTCTATCTGGTTAAAAACTGTTGTTGGACTCTTTCGGAACACAGTTTTTCTGAGTTAACAAGTAAGGCCAACAGGAACTTACTGAAAGACATTCATGAGAATCAAGATAGCACCTAGTACCTTCAGTTCAAAGAACCACATTGGTACTTCCAGTAGCATATGCGCTACTCTCCTCGGAAAACAAGATGTGTCCAGACATTGCTATCTCTGCTTCTGCCTTCAATGGCAATGCCACCGGTGACTATCTCACGCAATGAACTCCATCACCACACTAACAGAGAAGAGGAAGCTCTAACTTCTGTTATAACTGCAAGAAATGCTCATGTTTTCTCCTGTTTCAAAGAACGATTCATTACCAAATAGAAATTATTGGCCAGTCCTCTTTGAAAACACGGTATTTTCAGAGTTTCACAGGGAATTACGAGGAAACGAAGTAGGAAACAACTGTGTACGGTGAAGTCACATATATTTCTTTTAGTGTGTCAGGTGAAGAACACTACCCTAGAGACTCTATCGTTCTTCAAACCAGTGTTTGCTCTTTCGTTTATTTTATAAACTCGAAAGTTCACTGAAGCATACAATGAAGCAGAACAGCAACGGCACAGCAAGCTCCTAATTCCATCTGTTGAAATCGATGGATAATATGTATATGTTGTCTAGAATGTTCAATGTGCATTGCTTCTATCTGGTTAAAAACTGTTGTTGGACTCTTTCGGAACACAGTTTTTCTGAGTTAACAAGTAAGGCCAACAGGAACTTACTGAAAGACATTCATGAGACATAAGATAGTACCTAGTACCTTCAGTTCAAAGAGCCACATATGTACTTCCAGTAGTATATGCGATACTCTCCTCGGAAAATGAGATATGTCCAGACATTGCTATCTCTGCTTCTGCCTTCACTGGCACTGCCACCGGTGACTATCTCACACAATGAACTCCATCACCACACGGACAGAGAAAAGGAAGCTCTAACTTCTGTTATAACTGCAAGAAATGCTCATGTTTTCTCCTGTTTCAAAGAACGATTCATTACCAAATAGAAATTATTGGCCAGTCCTCTTTGAAAACACGGTATTTTCAGAGTTTCACAGGGAATTACGAGGAAACGAAGTAGGAAACAACTGTGTACGGTGAAGTCACATATATTTCTTTTAGTGTGTCAGGTGAAGAACACTACCCTAGAGACTCTATCGTTCTTCAAACCAGTGTTTGCTCTTTCGTTTATTTTATAAACTCGAAAGTTCACTGAAGCATACAATGAAGCAGAACAGCAACGGCACAGCAAGCTCCTAATTCCATCTGTTGAAATCGATGGATAATATGTATATGTTGTCTAGAATGTTCAATGTGCATTGCTTCTATCTGGTTAAAAACTGTTGTTGGACTCTTTCGGAACACAGTTTTTCTGAGTTAACAAGTAAGGCCAACAGGAACTTACTGAAAGACATTCATGAGACATAAGATAGTACCTAGTACCTTCAGTTCAAAGAGCCACATATGTACTTCCAGTAGTATATGCGATACTCTCCTCGGAAAATGAGATATGTCCAGACATTGCTATCTCTGCTTCTGCCTTCACTGGCACTGCCACCGGTGACTATCTCACACAATGAACTCCATCACCACACGGACAGAGAAAAGGAAGCTCTAACTTCTGTTATAACTGCAAGAAATGCTCATGTTTTCTCCTGTTTCAAAGAACGATTCATTACCAAATAGAAATTATTGGCCAGTCCTCTTTGAAAACACGGTATTTTCAGAGTTTCACAGGGAATTACGAGGAAACGAAGTAGGAAACAACTGTGTACGGTGAAGTCACATATATTTCTTTTAGTGTGTCAGGTGAAGAACACTACCCTAGAGACTCTATCGTTCTTCAAACCAGTGTTTGCTCTTTCGTTTATTTTATAAACTCGAAAGTTCACTGAAGCATACAATGAAGCAGAACAGCAACAGCACAGCAAGCTCCTAATTCCATCTGTTGAAATCGATGGATAATATGTATATGTTGTCTAGAATGTTCAATGTACATTGCTTCTATCTGGTTAAAAACTGTTGTTGGACTCTTTCGGAACACAGTTTTTCTGAGTTAATAAGTAAGGGCAACAGGAACTTACAGAAAGACATTCATGAGAATCAAGATAGCACCTAGTACCTTCAGTTCAAAGAACCACATTGGTACTTCCAGTAGCATATGCGCTACTCTCCTCGGAAAACAAGATGTGTCCAGACATTGCTATCTCTGCTTCTGCCTTCAATGGCAATGCCACCGGTGACTATCTCACGCAATGAACTCCATCACCACACGGACAGAGAAGAGGAAGCTCTAACTTCTGTTATAACTGCTAGAAATGCTCATGTTTTCTCCTGTTTCAAAGAATGATTCATTACCAAATAGAAATTATTGGCCAGTCCTCTTTGAAAACACGGTATTTTCTGAGTTTCACAGGGAATTACGAGGAAACGAAGTAGGAAACCACTGTGAACAGTGAAGTCACATATGTTTCTTTTAGTGTGTCAGGTGAAGCACACTACCCAAGAGTCTCTATCGTTTTGAAACCAGTTCTTCCTCTTTCGTTTATTGTATAAACTCGAAAGTTGACTGAAGCATACAATGAAGCAGAACAACAACGGCACAGCAAACTCCTAATTCCATCTGTTGAAATCGATTGATAATATGTATATGTTGTCTAGAATGTTCAATGTGCATTGCTTCTATCTGGTTAAAAACTGTTGTTGGACTCTTTCGGAACACAGTTTTTCTGAGTTAATAAGTAAGGGCAACAGGAACTTACTGAAAGACATTCATGAGAAACAAGATAGCACCTATTACCTTCAGTTCAAAGAACCACATTGGTACTTCCAATAGTACATGCGCTACTCTCCTCGAAAACAAGATGTGTTCAGACATTGCTATCTCTGCTTCTGCCTTCACTGGCACTGCCACCGGTGACTATCTCACACAATGAACTCCATCACCACACGGACAGAGAAAAGGAAGCTCTAACTTCTGTTATAACTGCAAGAAATGCTCATGTTTTCTCCTGTTTCAAAGAATGATTCATTACCAAATAGAAATTATTGGCCAGTCCTCTTTGAAAACACGGTATTTTCAGAGTTTCACAGGGAATTACGAGGAAACGAAGTAGGAAACAACTGTGTACGGTGAAGTCACATATATTTCTTTTAGTGTGTCAGGTGAAGAACACTACCCTAGAGACTCTATCGTTCTTCAAACCAGTGTTTGCTCTTTCGTTTATTTTATAAACTCGAAAGTTCACTGAAGCATACAATGAAGCAGAACAGCAACGGCACAGGAAGCTCCTAATTCCATCCGTTGAAATCGATGGATAATATGTATATGTTGTCTAGAATGTTCAATGTGCATTGCTTCTATCTGGTTAAAAACTGTTGTTGGACTCTTTCGGAACACAGTTTTTCTGAGTTAATAAGTAAGGGCAACAGGAACTTACTGAAAGACATTCATGAGAAACAAGATAGAACCTAGTACCTTCAGTTCAAAGAACCACATTGGTACTTCCAGTAGTACATGCGCTACTCTCCTCGAAAACAAGATGTGTCCAGACATTGCTATCTCTGCTTCTGCCTTCACTGGCACTGCCACCGGTGACTATCTCACACAATGAACTCTATCACCACACAAACAGAGAAGAGGAAGCTCTAACTTCTGTTATAACTGCTAGAAATGCTCATGTTTTCTCCTGTTTCAAATAATGATTCATTACCAAATAGAAATTATAGGCCAGTCCTCTTTGAAAACACGGTATTTTCAGAGATTCACAGGGAATTACCAGGAATCGAAGTAGGAAACCAGTGTAAACGGTGAAGTCACATATATTTCTTTTAGTGTGTCAGGTGAAGAACACTACCCATGAGAATCTATCATTCTTGAAACCAGTGTTCGCTCTTTAGTATATTGTATAAACTCGAAAGTTCACTGAAGCATACAATAAAGCAGAACAACAACGGCACAGCAAGCTCCTAATTCCATCTGTTGAAATCGATGGATAATATGAATATTTTGGTTAGAATGTTCAATGTACATTGTTTCTATCTGGTTAAAAACTGTTGTTGGATTCTTTCGGAACACAGTTTTTCTGAGTTAACAAGTAAGGGCAACAGGAACTTACTGAAAGACATTCATGAGACATAAGATAGTACCTAGTACCTTCAGTTCAAAGAGCCACATATGTACTTCCAGTAGTATATGCGATACTCTCCTCGGAAAAGGAGATATGTCCAGACATTGCTATCTCTGCTTCTGCCTTCACTGGCACTGCCACCGTTGACTATCTCACACAATGAACTCCATCACCACACGGACAGAGAAAAGGAAGCTCTAACTTCTGTTATAACTGCAAGAAATGCTCATGTTTTCTCCTGTTTCAAAGAACGATTCATTACCAAATAGAAATTATTGGCCAGTCCTCTTTGAAAACACGGTATTTTCAGAGTTTCACAGGGAATTACGAGGAAACGAAGTAGGAAACAACTGTGTACGGTGAAGTCACATATATTTCTTTTAGTGTGTCAGGTGAAGAACACTACCCTAGAGACTCTATCGTTCTTCAAACCAGTGTTTGCTCTTTCGTTTATTTTATAAACTCGAAAGTTCACTGAAGCATACAATGAAGCAGAACAGCAACAGCACAGCAAGCTCCTAATTCCATCTGTTGAAATCGATGGATAATATGTATATGTTGTCTAGAATGTTCAATGTACATTGCTTCTATCTGGTTAAAAACTGTTGTTGGACTCTTTCGGAACACAGTTTTTCTGAGTTAATAAGTAAGGGCAACAGGAACTTACAGAAAGACATTCATGAGAATCAAGATAGCACCTAGTACCTTCAGTTCAAAGAACCACATTGGTACTTCCAGTAGCATATGCGCTACTCTCCTCGGAAAACAAGATGTGTCCAGACATTGCTATCTCTGCTTCTGCCTTCAATGGCAATGCCACCGGTGACTATCTCACGCAATGAACTCCATCACCACATGGACAGAGAAGAGGAAGCTCTAACTTCTGTTATAACTGCTAGAAATGCTCATGTTTTCTCCTGTTTCAAAGAATGATTCATTACCAAATAGAAATTATTGGCCAGTCCTCTTTGAAAACACGGTATTTTCTGAGTTTCACAGGGAATTACGAGGAAACGAAGTAGGAAACCACTGTGAACAGTGAAGTCACATATGTTTCTTTTAGTGTGTCAGGTGAAGCACACTACCCAAGAGTCTCTATCGTTTTGAAACCAGTTCTTCCTCTTTCGTTTATTGTATAAACTCGAAAGTTGACTGAAGCATACAATGAAGCAGAACAACAACGGCACAGCAAGCTCCTAATTCCATCTGTTGAAATCGATTGATAATATGTATATGTTGTCTAGAATGTTCAATGTGCATTGCTTCTATCTGGTTAAAAACTGTTGTTGGACTCTTTCGGAACACAGTTTTTCTGAGTTAACAAGTAAGGCCAACAGGAACTTACTGAAAGACATTCATGAGAATCAAGATAGCACCTAGTACCTTCAGTTCAAAGAACCACATTGGTACTTCCAGTAGCATATGCGCTACTCTCCTCGGAAAACAAGATGTGTCCAGACATTGCTATCTCTGCTTCTGCCTTCAATGGCAATGCCACCGGTGACTATCTCACGCAATGAACTCCATCACCACACTAACAGAGAAGAGGAAGCTCTAACTTCTGTTATAACTGCAAGAAATGCTCATGTTTTCTCCTGTTTCAAAGAACGATTCATTACCAAATAGAAATTATTGGCCAGTCCTCTTTGAAAACACGGTATTTTCAGAGTTTCACAGGGAATTACGAGGAAACGAAGTAGGAAACAACTGTGTACGGTGAAGTCACATATATTTCTTTTAGTGTGTCAGGTGAAGAACACTACCCTAGAGACTCTATCGTTCTTCAAACCAGTGTTTGCTCTTTCGTTTATTTTATAAACTCGAAAGTTCACTGAAGCATACAATGAAGCAGAACAGCAACGGCACAGCAAGCTCCTAATTCCATCTGTTGAAATCGATGGATAATATGTATATGTTGTCTAGAATGTTCAATGTGCATTGCTTCTATCTGGTTAAAAACTGTTGTTGGACTCTTTCGGAACACAGTTTTTCTGAGTTAACAAGTAAGGCCAACAGGAACTTACTGAAAGACATTCATGAGACATAAGATAGTACCTAGTACCTTCAGTTCAAAGAGCCACATATGTACTTCCAGTAGTATATGCGATACTCTCCTCGGAAAATGAGATATGTCCAGACATTGCTATCTCTGCTTCTGCCTTCACTGGCACTGCCACCGGTGACTATCTCACACAATGAACTCCATCACCACACGGACAGAGAAAAGGAAGCTCTAACTTCTGTTATAACTGCAAGAAATGCTCATGTTTTCTCCTGTTTCAAAGAACGATTCATTACCAAATAGAAATTATTGGCCAGTCCTCTTTGAAAACACGGTATTTTCAGAGTTTCACAGGGAATTACGAGGAAACGAAGTAGGAAACAACTGTGTACGGTGAAGTCACATATATTTCTTTTAGTGTGTCAGGTGAAGAACACTACCCTAGAGACTCTATCGTTCTTCAAACCAGTGTTTGCTCTTTCGTTTATTTTATAAACTCGAAAGTTCACTGAAGCATACAATGAAGCAGAACAGCAACGGCACAGCAAGCTCCTAATTCCATCTGTTGAAATCGATGGATAATATGTATATGTTGTCTAGAATGTTCAATGTGCATTGCTTCTATCTGGTTAAAAACTGTTGTTGGACTCTTTCGGAACACAGTTTTTCTGAGTTAACAAGTAAGGCCAACAGGAACTTACTGAAAGACATTCATGAGACATAAGATAGTACCTAGTACCTTCAGTTCAAAGAGCCACATATGTACTTCCAGTAGTATATGCGATACTCTCCTCGGAAAATGAGATATGTCCAGACATTGCTATCTCTGCTTCTGCCTTCACTGGCACTGCCACCGGTGACTATCTCACACAATGAACTCCATCACCACACGGACAGAGAAAAGGAAGCTCTAACTTCTGTTATAACTGCAAGAAATGCTCATGTTTTCTCCTGTTTCAAAGAACGATTCATTACCAAATAGAAATTATTGGCCAGTCCTCTTTGAAAACACGGTATTTTCAGAGTTTCACAGGGAATTACGAGGAAACGAAGTAGGAAACAACTGTGTACGGTGAAGTCACATATATTTCTTTTAGTGTGTCAGGTGAAGAACACTACCCTAGAGACTCTATCGTTCTTCAAACCAGTGTTTGCTCTTTCGTTTATTTTATAAACTCGAAAGTTCACTGAAGCATACAATGAAGCAGAACAGCAACAGCACAGCAAGCTCCTAATTCCATCTGTTGAAATCGATGGATAATATGTATATGTTGTCTAGAATGTTCAATGTACATTGCTTCTATCTGGTTAAAAACTGTTGTTGGACTCTTTCGGAACACAGTTTTTCTGAGTTAATAAGTAAGGGCAACAGGAACTTACAGAAAGACATTCATGAGAATCAAGATAGCACCTAGTACCTTCAGTTCAAAGAACCACATTGGTACTTCCAGTAGCATATGCGCTACTCTCCTCGGAAAACAAGATGTGTCCAGACATTGCTATCTCTGCTTCTGCCTTCAATGGCAATGCCACCGGTGACTATCTCACGCAATGAACTCCATCACCACACGGACAGAGAAGAGGAAGCTCTAACTTCTGTTATAACTGCTAGAAATGCTCATGTTTTCTCCTGTTTCAAAGAATGATTCATTACCAAATAGAAATTATTGGCCAGTCCTCTTTGAAAACACGGTATTTTCTGAGTTTCACAGGGAATTACGAGGAAACGAAGTAGGAAACCACTGTGAACAGTGAAGTCACATATGTTTCTTTTAGTGTGTCAGGTGAAGCACACTACCCAAGAGTCTCTATCGTTTTGAAACCAGTTCTTCCTCTTTCGTTTATTGTATAAACTCGAAAGTTGACTGAAGCATACAATGAAGCAGAACAACAACGGCACAGCAAACTCCTAATTCCATCTGTTGAAATCGATTGATAATATGTATATGTTGTCTAGAATGTTCAATGTGCATTGCTTCTATCTGGTTAAAAACTGTTGTTGGACTCTTTCGGAACACAGTTTTTCTGAGTTAATAAGTAAGGGCAACAGGAACTTACTGAAAGACATTCATGAGAAACAAGATAGCACCTATTACCTTCAGTTCAAAGAACCACATTGGTACTTCCAATAGTACATGCGCTACTCTCCTCGAAAACAAGATGTGTTCAGACATTGCTATCTCTGCTTCTGCCTTCACTGGCACTGCCACCGGTGACTATCTCACACAATGAACTCCATCACCACACGGACAGAGAAAAGGAAGCTCTAACTTCTGTTATAACTGCAAGAAATGCTCATGTTTTCTCCTGTTTCAAAGAATGATTCATTACCAAATAGAAATTATTGGCCAGTCCTCTTTGAAAACACGGTATTTTCAGAGTTTCACAGGGAATTACGAGGAAACGAAGTAGGAAACAACTGTGTACGGTGAAGTCACATATATTTCTTTTAGTGTGTCAGGTGAAGAACACTACCCTAGAGACTCTATCGTTCTTCAAACCAGTGTTTGCTCTTTCGTTTATTTTATAAACTCGAAAGTTCACTGAAGCATACAATGAAGCAGAACAGCAACGGCACAGGAAGCTCCTAATTCCATCCGTTGAAATCGATGGATAATATGTATATGTTGTCTAGAATGTTCAATGTGCATTGCTTCTATCTGGTTAAAAACTGTTGTTGGACTCTTTCGGAACACAGTTTTTCTGAGTTAATAAGTAAGGGCAACAGGAACTTACTGAAAGACATTCATGAGAAACAAGATAGAACCTAGTACCTTCAGTTCAAAGAACCACATTGGTACTTCCAGTAGTACATGCGCTACTCTCCTCGAAAACAAGATGTGTCCAGACATTGCTATCTCTGCTTCTGCCTTCACTGGCACTGCCACCGGTGACTATCTCACACAATGAACTCTATCACCACACAAACAGAGAAGAGGAAGCTCTAACTTCTGTTATAACTGCTAGAAATGCTCATGTTTTCTCCTGTTTCAAATAATGATTCATTACCAAATAGAAATTATAGGCCAGTCCTCTTTGAAAACACGGTATTTTCAGAGATTCACAGGGAATTACCAGGAATCGAAGTAGGAAACCAGTGTAAACGGTGAAGTCACATATATTTCTTTTAGTGTGTCAGGTGAAGAACACTACCCATGAGAATCTATCATTCTTGAAACCAGTGTTCGCTCTTTAGTATATTGTATAAACTCGAAAGTTCACTGAAGCATACAATAAAGCAGAACAACAACGGCACAGCAAGCTCCTAATTCCATCTGTTGAAATCGATGGATAATATGAATATTTTGGTTAGAATGTTCAATGTACATTGTTTCTATCTGGTTAAAAACTGTTGTTGGATTCTTTCGGAACACAGTTTTTCTGAGTTAACAAGTAAGGGCAACAGGAACTTACTGAAAGACATTCATGAGACATAAGATAGTACCTAGTACCTTCAGTTCAAAGAGCCACATATGTACTTCCAGTAGTATATGCGATACTCTCCTCGGAAAAGGAGATATGTCCAGACATTGCTATCTCTGCTTCTGCCTTCACTGGCACTGCCACCGTTGACTATCTCACACAATGAACTCCATCACCACACGGACAGAGAAAAGGAAGCTCTAACTTCTGTTATAACTGCAAGAAATGCTCATGTTTTCTCCTGTTTCAAAGAACGATTCATTACCAAATAGAAATTATTGGCCAGTCCTCTTTGAAAACACGGTATTTTCAGAGTTTCACAGGGAATTACGAGGAAACGAAGTAGGAAACAACTGTGTACGGTGAAGTCACATATATTTCTTTTAGTGTGTCAGGTGAAGAACACTACCCTAGAGACTCTATCGTCCTTCAAACCAGTGTTTGCTCTTTCGTTTATTTTATAAACTCGAAAGTTCACTGAAGCATACAATGAAGCAGAACAGCAACAGCACAGCAAGCTCCTAATTCCATCTGTTGAAATCGATGGATAATATGTATATGTTGTCTAGAATGTTCAATGTACATTGCTTCTATCTGGTTAAAAACTGTTGTTGGACTCTTTCGGAACACAGTTTTTCTGAGTTAATAAGTAAGGGCAACAGGAACTTACAGAAAGACATTCATGAGAATCAAGATAGCACCTAGTACCTTCAGTTCAAAGAACCACATTGGTACTTCCAGTAGCATATGCGCTACTCTCCTCGGAAAACAAGATGTGTCCAGACATTGCTATCTCTGCTTCTGCCTTCAATGGCAATGCCACCGGTGACTATCTCACGCAATGAACTCCATCACCACACGGACAGAGAAGAGGAAGCTCTAACTTCTGTTATAACTGCTAGAAATGCTCATGTTTTCTCCTGTTTCAAAGAATGATTCATTACCAAATAGAAATTATTGGCCAGTCCTCTTTGAAAACACGGTATTTTCTGAGTTTCACAGGGAATTACGAGGAAACGAAGTAGGAAACCACTGTGAACAGTGAAGTCACATATGTTTCTTTTAGTGTGTCAGGTGAAGCACACTACCCAAGAGTCTCTATCGTTTTGAAACCAGTTCTTGCTCTTTCGTTTATTGTATAAACTCGAAAGTTGACTGAAGCATACAATGAAGCAGAACAACAACGGCACAGCAAGCTCCTAATTCCATCTGTTGAAATCGATGGATAATATGTATATGTTGTCTAGAATGTTCAATGTGCATTGCTTCTATCTGGTTAAAAACTGTTGTTGGACTCTTTCGGAACACAGTTTTTCTGAGTTAATAAGTAAGGGCAACAGGAACTTACTGAAAGACATTCATGAGAAACAAGATAGCACCTATTACCTTCAGTTCAAAGAACCACATTGGTACTTCCAATAGTACATGCGCTACTCTCCTCGAAAACAAGATGTGTTCAGACATTGCTATCTCTGCTTCTGCCTTCAATGGCAATGCCACCGGTGACTATCTCACGCAATGAACTCCATCACCACACTAACAGAGAAGAGGAAGCTCTAACTTCTGTTATAACTGCAAGAAATGCTCATGTTTTCTCCTGTTTCAAAGAATGATTCATTACCAAATAGAAATTATTGGCCAGTCCTCTTTGAAAACACGGTATTTTCTGAGTTTCACAGGGAATTACGAGGAAACGAAGTAGGAAACCACTGTGAACAGTGAAGTCACATATGTTTCTTTTAGTGTGTCAGGTGAAGCACACTACCCAAGAGTCTCTATCGTTTTGAAACCAGTTCTTCCTCTTTCGTTTATTGTATAAACTCGAAAGTTGACTGAAGCATACAATGAAGCAGAACAACAACGGCACAGCAAGCTCCTAATTCCATCTGTTGAAATCGATTGATAATATGTATATGTTGTCTAGAATGTTCAATGTGCATTGCTTCTATCTGGTTAAAAACTGTTGTTGGACTCTTTCGGAACACAGTTTTTCTGAGTTAACAAGTAAGGCCAACAGGAACTTACTGAAAGACATTCATGAGAATCAAGATGCACCTAGTACCTTCAGTTCAAAGAACCACATTGGTACTTCCAGTAGCATATGCGCTACTCTCCTCGGAAAACAAGATGTGTCCAGACATTGCTATCTCTGCTTCTGCCTTCAATGGCAATGCCACCGGTGACTATCTCACGCAATGAACTCCATCACCACACTAACAGAGAAGAGGAAGCTCTAACTTCTGTTATAACTGCAAGAAATGCTCATGTTTTCTCCTGTTTCAAAGAACGATTCATTACCAAATAGAAATTATTGGCCAGTCCTCTTTGAAAACACGGTATTTTCAGAGTTTCACAGGGAATTACGAGGAAACGAAGTAGGAAACAACTGTGTACGGTGAAGTCACATATATTTCTTTTAGTGTGTCAGGTGAAGAACACTACCCTAGAGACTCTATCGTTCTTCAAACCAGTGTTTGCTCTTTCGTTTATTTTATAAACTCGAAAGTTCACTGAAGCATACAATGAAGCAGAACAGCAACGGCACAGCAAGCTCCTAATTCCATCTGTTGAAATCGATGGATAATATGTATATGTTGTCTAGAATGTTCAATGTGCATTGCTTCTATCTGGTTAAAAACTGTTGTTGGACTCTTTCGGAACACAGTTTTTCTGAGTTAACAAGTAAGGCCAACAGGAACTTACTGAAAGACATTCATGAGACATAAGATAGTACCTAGTACCTTCAGTTCAAAGAGCCACATATGTACTTCCAGTAGTATATGCGATACTCTCCTCGGAAAATGAGATATGTCCAGACATTGCTATCTCTGCTTCTGCCTTCACTGGCACTGCCACCGGTGACTATCTCACACAATGAACTCCATCACCACACGGACAGAGAAAAGGAAGCTCTAACTTCTGTTATAACTGCAAGAAATGCTCATGTTTTCTCCTGTTTCAAAGAACGATTCATTACCAAATAGAAATTATTGGCCAGTCCTCTTTGAAAACACGGTATTTTCAGAGTTTCACAGGGAATTACGAGGAAACGAAGTAGGAAACAACTGTGTACGGTGAAGTCACATATATTTCTTTTAGTGTGTCAGGTGAAGAACACTACCCTAGAGACTCTATCGTTCTTCAAACCAGTGTTTGCTCTTTCGTTTATTTTATAAACTCGAAAGTTCACTGAAGCATACAATGAAGCAGAACAGCAACAGCACAGCAAGCTCCTAATTCCATCTGTTGAAATCGATGGATAATATGTATATGTTGTCTAGAATGTTCAATGTACATTGCTTCTATCTGGTTAAAAACTGTTGTTGGACTCTTTCGGAACACAGTTTTTCTGAGTTAATAAGTAAGGGCAACAGGAACTTACAGAAAGACATTCATGAGAATCAAGATAGCACCTAGTACCTTCAGTTCAAAGAACCACATTGGTACTTCCAGTAGCATATGCGCTACTCTCCTCGGAAAACAAGATGTGTCCAGACATTGCTATCTCTGCTTCTGCCTTCAATGGCAATGCCACCGGTGACTATCTCACGCAATGAACTCCATCACCACATGGACAGAGAAGAGGAAGCTCTAACTTCTGTTATAACTGCTAGAAATGCTCATGTTTTCTCCTGTTTCAAAGAATGATTCATTACCAAATAGAAATTATTGGCCAGTCCTCTTTGAAAACACGGTATTTTCTGAGTTTCACAGGGAATTACGAGGAAACGAAGTAGGAAACCACTGTGAACAGTGAAGTCACATATGTTTCTTTTAGTGTGTCAGGTGAAGCACACTACCCAAGAGTCTCTATCGTTTTGAAACCAGTTCTTCCTCTTTCGTTTATTGTATAAACTCGAAAGTTGACTGAAGCATACAATGAAGCAGAACAACAACGGCACAGCAAGCTCCTAATTCCATCTGTTGAAATCGATTGATAATATGTATATGTTGTCTAGAATGTTCAATGTGCATTGCTTCTATCTGGTTAAAAACTGTTGTTGGACTCTTTCGGAACACAGTTTTTCTGAGTTAACAAGTAAGGCCAACAGGAACTTACTGAAAGACATTCATGAGAATCAAGATAGCACCTAGTACCTTCAGTTCAAAGAACCACATTGGTACTTCCAGTAGCATATGCGCTACTCTCCTCGGAAAACAAGATGTGTCCAGACATTGCTATCTCTGCTTCTGCCTTCAATGGCAATGCCACCGGTGACTATCTCACGCAATGAACTCCATCACCACACTAACAGAGAAGAGGAAGCTCTAACTTCTGTTATAACTGCAAGAAATGCTCATGTTTTCTCCTGTTTCAAAGAACGATTCATTACCAAATAGAAATTATTGGCCAGTCCTCTTTGAAAACACGGTATTTTCAGAGTTTCACAGGGAATTACGAGGAAACGAAGTAGGAAACAACTGTGTACGGTGAAGTCACATATATTTCTTTTAGTGTGTCAGGTGAAGAACACTACCCTAGAGACTCTATCGTTCTTCAAACCAGTGTTTGCTCTTTCGTTTATTTTATAAACTCGAAAGTTCACTGAAGCATACAATGAAGCAGAACAGCAACGGCACAGCAAGCTCCTAATTCCATCTGTTGAAATCGATGGATAATATGTATATGTTGTCTAGAATGTTCAATGTGCATTGCTTCTATCTGGTTAAAAACTGTTGTTGGACTCTTTCGGAACACAGTTTTTCTGAGTTAACAAGTAAGGCCAACAGGAACTTACTGAAAGACATTCATTAGACATAAGATAGTACCTAGTACCTTCAGTTCAAAGAGCCACATATGTACTTCCAGTAGTATATGCGATACTCTCCTCGGAAAATGAGATATGTCCAGACATTGCTATCTCTGCTTCTGCCTTCACTGGCACTGCCACCGGTGACTATCTCACACAATGAACTCCATCACCACACGGACAGAGAAAAGGAAGCTCTAACTTCTGTTATAACTGCAAGAAATGCTCATGTTTTCTCCTGTTTCAAAGAACGATTCATTACCAAATAGAAATTATTGGCCAGTCCTCTTTGAAAACACGGTATTTTCAGAGTTTCACAGGGAATTACGAGGAAACGAAGTAGGAAACAACTGTGTACGGTGAAGTCACATATATTTCTTTTAGTGTGTCAGGTGAAGAACACTACCCTAGAGACTCTATCGTTCTTCAAACCAGTGTTTGCTCTTTCGTTTATTTTATAAACTCGAAAGTTCACTGAAGCATACAATGAAGCAGAACAGCAACGGCACAGCAAGCTCCTAATTCCATCTGTTGAAATCGATGGATAATATGTATATGTTGTCTAGAATGTTCAATGTGCATTGCTTCTATCTGGTTAAAAACTGTTGTTGGACTCTTTCGGAACACAGTTTTTCTGAGTTAACAAGTAAGGCCAACAGGAACTTACTGAAAGACATTCATGAGACATAAGATAGTACCTAGTACCTTCAGTTCAAAGAGCCACATATGTACTTCCAGTAGTATATGCGATACTCTCCTCGGAAAATGAGATATGTCCAGACATTGCTATCTCTGCTTCTGCCTTCACTGGCACTGCCACCGGTGACTATCTCACACAATGAACTCCATCACCACACGGACAGAGAAAAGGAAGCTCTAACTTCTGTTATAACTGCAAGAAATGCTCATGTTTTCTCCTGTTTCAAAGAACGATTCATTACCAAATAGAAATTATTGGCCAGTCCTCTTTGAAAACACGGTATTTTCAGAGTTTCACAGGGAATTACGAGGAAACGAAGTAGGAAACAACTGTGTACGGTGAAGTCACATATATTTCTTTTAGTGTGTCAGGTGAAGAACACTACCCTAGAGACTCTATCGTTCTTCAAACCAGTGTTTGCTCTTTCGTTTATTTTATAAACTCGAAAGTTCACTGAAGCATACAATGAAGCAGAACAGCAACAGCACAGCAAGCTCCTAATTCCATCTGTTGAAATCGATGGATAATATGTATATGTTGTCTAGAATGTTCAATGTACATTGCTTCTATCTGGTTAAAAACTGTTGTTGGACTCTTTCGGAACACAGTTTTTCTGAGTTAATAAGTAAGGGCAACAGGAACTTACAGAAAGACATTCATGAGAATCAAGATAGCACCTAGTACCTTCAGTTCAAAGAACCACATTGGTACTTCCAGTAGCATATGCGCTACTCTCCTCGGAAAACAAGATGTGTCCAGACATTGCTATCTCTGCTTCTGCCTTCAATGGCAATGCCACCGGTGACTATCTCACGCAATGAACTCCATCACCACACGGACAGAGAAGAGGAAGCTCTAACTTCTGTTATAACTGCTAGAAATGCTCATGTTTTCTCCTGTTTCAAAGAATGATTCATTACCAAATAGAAATTATTGGCCAGTCCTCTTTGAAAACACGGTATTTTCTGAGTTTCACAGGGAATTACGAGGAAACGAAGTAGGAAACCACTGTGAACAGTGAAGTCACATATGTTTCTTTTAGTGTGTCAGGTGAAGCACACTACCCAAGAGTCTCTATCGTTTTGAAACCAGTTCTTCCTCTTTCGTTTATTGTATAAACTCGAAAGTTGACTGAAGCATACAATGAAGCAGAACAACAACGGCACAGCAAACTCCTAATTCCATCTGTTGAAATCGATTGATAATATGTATATGTTGTCTAGAATGTTCAATGTGCATTGCTTCTATCTGGTTAAAAACTGTTGTTGGACTCTTTCGGAACACAGTTTTTCTGAGTTAATAAGTAAGGGCAACAGGAACTTACTGAAAGACATTCATGAGAAACAAGATAGCACCTATTACCTTCAGTTCAAAGAACCACATTGGTACTTCCAATAGTACATGCGCTACTCTCCTCGAAAACAAGATGTGTTCAGACATTGCTATCTCTGCTTCTGCCTTCACTGGCACTGCCACCGGTGACTATCTCACACAATGAACTCCATCACCACACGGACAGAGAAAAGGAAGCTCTAACTTCTGTTATAACTGCAAGAAATGCTCATGTTTTCTCCTGTTTCAAAGAATGATTCATTACCAAATAGAAATTATTGGCCAGTCCTCTTTGAAAACACGGTATTTTCAGAGTTTCACAGGGAATTACGAGGAAACGAAGTAGGAAACAACTGTGTACGGTGAAGTCACATATATTTCTTTTAGTGTGTCAGGTGAAGAACACTACCCTAGAGACTCTATCGTTCTTCAAACCAGTGTTTGCTCTTTCGTTTATTTTATAAACTCGAAAGTTCACTGAAGCATACAATGAAGCAGAACAGCAACGGCACAGGAAGCTCCTAATTCCATCCGTTGAAATCGATGGATAATATGTATATGTTGTCTAGAATGTTCAATGTGCATTGCTTCTATCTGGTTAAAAACTGTTGTTGGACTCTTTCGGAACACAGTTTTTCTGAGTTAATAAGTAAGGGCAACAGGAACTTACTGAAAGACATTCATGAGAAACAAGATAGAACCTAGTACCTTCAGTTCAAAGAACCACATTGGTACTTCCAGTAGTACATGCGCTACTCTCCTCGAAAACAAGATGTGTCCAGACATTGCTATCTCTGCTTCTGCCTTCACTGGCACTGCCACCGGTGACTATCTCACACAATGAACTCTATCACCACACAAACAGAGAAGAGGAAGCTCTAACTTCTGTTATAACTGCTAGAAATGCTCATGTTTTCTCCTGTTTCAAATAATGATTCATTACCAAATAGAAATTATAGGCCAGTCCTCTTTGAAAACACGGTATTTTCAGAGATTCACAGGGAATTACCAGGAATCGAAGTAGGAAACCAGTGTAAACGGTGAAGTCACATATATTTCTTTTAGTGTGTCAGGTGAAGAACACTACCCATGAGAATCTATCATTCTTGAAACCAGTGTTCGCTCTTTAGTATATTGTATAAACTCGAAAGTTCACTGAAGCATACAATAAAGCAGAACAACAACGGCACAGCAAGCTCCTAATTCCATCTGTTGAAATCGATGGATAATATGAATATTTTGGTTAGAATGTTCAATGTACATTGTTTCTATCTGGTTAAAAACTGTTGTTGGATTCTTTCGGAACACAGTTTTTCTGAGTTAACAAGTAAGGGCAACAGGAACTTACTGAAAGACATTCATGAGACATAAGATAGTACCTAGTACCTTCAGTTCAAAGAGCCACATATGTACTTCCAGTAGTATATGCGATACTCTCCTCGGAAAAGGAGATATGTCCAGACATTGCTATCTCTGCTTCTGCCTTCACTGGCACTGCCACCGTTGACTATCTCACACAATGAACTCCATCACCACACGGACAGAGAAAAGGAAGCTCTAACTTCTGTTATAACTGCAAGAAATGCTCATGTTTTCTCCTGTTTCAAAGAACGATTCATTACCAAATAGAAATTATTGGCCAGTCCTCTTTGAAAACACGGTATTTTCAGAGTTTCACAGGGAATTACGAGGAAACGAAGTAGGAAACAACTGTGTACGGTGAAGTCACATATATTTCTTTTAGTGTGTCAGGTGAAGAACACTACCCTAGAGACTCTATCGTTCTTCAAACCAGTGTTTGCTCTTTCGTTTATTTTATAAACTCGAAAGTTCACTGAAGCATACAATGAAGCAGAACAGCAACAGCACAGCAAGCTCCTAATTCCATCTGTTGAAATCGATGGATAATATGTATATGTTGTCTAGAATGTTCAATGTACATTGCTTCTATCTGGTTAAAAACTGTTGTTGGACTCTTTCGGAACACAGTTTTTCTGAGTTAATAAGTAAGGGCAACAGGAACTTACAGAAAGACATTCATGAGAATCAAGATAGCACCTAGTACCTTCAGTTCAAAGAACCACATTGGTACTTCCAGTAGCATATGCGCTACTCTCCTCGGAAAACAAGATGTGTCCAGACATTGCTATCTCTGCTTCTGCCTTCAATGGCAATGCCACCGGTGACTATCTCACGCAATGAACTCCATCACCACATGGACAGAGAAGAGGAAGCTCTAACTTCTGTTATAACTGCTAGAAATGCTCATGTTTTCTCCTGTTTCAAAGAATGATTCATTACCAAATAGAAATTATTGGCCAGTCCTCTTTGAAAACACGGTATTTTCTGAGTTTCACAGGGAATTACGAGGAAACGAAGTAGGAAACCACTGTGAACAGTGAAGTCACATATGTTTCTTTTAGTGTGTCAGGTGAAGCACACTACCCAAGAGTCTCTATCGTTTTGAAACCAGTTCTTCCTCTTTCGTTTATTGTATAAACTCGAAAGTTGACTGAAGCATACAATGAAGCAGAACAACAACGGCACAGCAAGCTCCTAATTCCATCTGTTGAAATCGATTGATAATATGTATATGTTGTCTAGAATGTTCAATGTGCATTGCTTCTATCTGGTTAAAAACTGTTGTTGGACTCTTTCGGAACACAGTTTTTCTGAGTTAACAAGTAAGGCCAACAGGAACTTACTGAAAGACATTCATGAGAATCAAGATAGCACCTAGTACCTTCAGTTCAAAGAACCACATTGGTACTTCCAGTAGCATATGCGCTACTCTCCTCGGAAAACAAGATGTGTCCAGACATTGCTATCTCTGCTTCTGCCTTCAATGGCAATGCCACCGGTGACTATCTCACGCAATGAACTCCATCACCACACTAACAGAGAAGAGGAAGCTCTAACTTCTGTTATAACTGCAAGAAATGCTCATGTTTTCTCCTGTTTCAAAGAACGATTCATTACCAAATAGAAATTATTGGCCAGTCCTCTTTGAAAACACGGTATTTTCAGAGTTTCACAGGGAATTACGAGGAAACGAAGTAGGAAACAACTGTGTACGGTGAAGTCACATATATTTCTTTTAGTGTGTCAGGTGAAGAACACTACCCTAGAGACTCTATCGTTCTTCAAACCAGTGTTTGCTCTTTCGTTTATTTTATAAACTCGAAAGTTCACTGAAGCATACAATGAAGCAGAACAGCAACGGCACAGCAAGCTCCTAATTCCATCTGTTGAAATCGATGGATAATATGTATATGTTGTCTAGAATGTTCAATGTGCATTGCTTCTATCTGGTTAAAAACTGTTGTTGGACTCTTTCGGAACACAGTTTTTCTGAGTTAACAAGTAAGGCCAACAGGAACTTACTGAAAGACATTCATGAGACATAAGATAGTACCTAGTACCTTCAGTTCAAAGAGCCACATATGTACTTCCAGTAGTATATGCGATACTCTCCTCGGAAAATGAGATATATCCAGACATTGCTATCTCTGCTTCTGCCTTCACTGGCACTGCCACCGGTGACTATCTCACACAATGAACTCCATCACCACACGGACAGAGAAAAGGAAGCTCTAACTTCTGTTATAACTGCAAGAAATGCTCATGTTTTCTCCTGTTTCAAAGAACGATTCATTACCAAATAGAAATTATTGGCCAGTCCTCTTTGAAAACACGGTATTTTCAGAGTTTCACAGGGAATTACGAGGAAACGAAGTAGGAAACAACTGTGTACGGTGAAGTCACATATATTTCTTTTAGTGTGTCAGGTGAAGAACACTACCCTAGAGACTCTATCGTTCTTCAAACCAGTGTTTGCTCTTTCGTTTATTTTATAAACTCGAAAGTTCACTGAAGCATACAATGAAGCAGAACAGCAACGGCACAGCAAGCTCCTAATTCCATCTGTTGAAATCGATGGATAATATGTATATGTTGTCTAGAATGTTCAATGTGCATTGCTTCTATCTGGTTAAAAACTGTTGTTGGACTCTTTCGGAACACAGTTTTTCTGAGTTAACAAGTAAGGCCAACAGGAACTTACTGAAAGACATTCATGAGACATAAGATAGTACCTAGTACCTTCAGTTCAAAGAGCCACATATGTACTTCCAGTAGTATATGCGATACTCTCCTCGGAAAATGAGATATGTCCAGACATTGCTATCTCTGCTTCTGCCTTCACTGGCACTGCCACCGGTGACTATCTCACACAATGAACTCCATCACCACACGGACAGAGAAAAGGAAGCTCTAACTTCTGTTATAACTGCAAGAAATGCTCATGTTTTCTCCTGTTTCAAAGAACAATTCATTACCAAATAGAAATTATTGGCCAGTCCTCTTTGAAAACACGGTATTTTCAGAGTTTCACAGGGAATTACGAGGAAACGAAGTAGGAAACAACTGTGTACGGTGAAGTCACATATATTTCTTTTAGTGTGTCAGGTGAAGAACACTACCCTAGAGACTCTATCGTTCTTCAAACCAGTGTTTGCTCTTTCGTTTATTTTATAAACTCGAAAGTTCACTGAAGCATACAATGAAGCAGAACAGCAACAGCACAGCAAGCTCCTAATTCCATCTGTTGAAATCGATGGATAATATGTATATGTTGTCTAGAATGTTCAATGTACATTGCTTCTATCTGGTTAAAAACTGTTGTTGGACTCTTTCGGAACACAGTTTTTCTGAGTTAATAAGTAAGGGCAACAGGAACTTACAGAAAGACATTCATGAGAATCAAGATAGCACCTAGTACCTTCAGTTCAAAGAACCACATTGGTACTTCCAGTAGCATATGCGCTACTCTCCTCGGAAAACAAGATGTGTCCAGACATTGCTATCTCTGCTTCTGCCTTCAATGGCAATGCCACCGGTGACTATCTCACGCAATGAACTCCATCACCACACGGACAGAGAAGAGGAAGCTCTAACTTCTGTTATAACTGCTAGAAATGCTCATGTTTTCTCCTGTTTCAAAGAATGATTCATTACCAAATAGAAATTATTGGCCAGTCCTCTTTGAAAACACGGTATTTTCTGAGTTTCACAGGGAATTACGAGGAAACGAAGTAGGAAACCACTGTGAACAGTGAAGTCACATATGTTTCTTTTAGTGTGTCAGGTGAAGCACACTACCCAAGAGTCTCTATCGTTTTGAAACCAGTTCTTCCTCTTTCGTTTATTGTATAAACTCGAAAGTTGACTGAAGCATACAATGAAGCAGAACAACAACGGCACAGCAAACTCCTAATTCCATCTGTTGAAATCGATTGATAATATGTATATGTTGTCTAGAATGTTCAATGTGCATTGCTTCTATCTGGTTAAAAACTGTTGTTGGACTCTTTCGGAACACAGTTTTTCTGAGTTAATAAGTAAGGGCAACAGGAACTTACTGAAAGACATTCATGAGAAACAAGATAGCACCTATTACCTTCAGTTCAAAGAACCACATTGGTACTTCCAATAGTACATGCGCTACTCTCCTCGAAAACAAGATGTGTTCAGACATTGCTATCTCTGCTTCTGCCTTCACTGGCACTGCCACCGGTGACTATCTCACACAATGAACTCCATCACCACACGGACAGAGAAAAGGAAGCTCTAACTTCTGTTATAACTGCAAGAAATGCTCATGTTTTCTCCTGTTTCAAAGAATGATTCATTACCAAATAGAAATTATTGGCCAGTCCTCTTTGAAAACACGGTATTTTCAGAGTTTCACAGGGAATTACGAGGAAACGAAGTAGGAAACAACTGTGTACGGTGAAGTCACATATATTTCTTTTAGTGTGTCAGGTGAAGAACACTACCCTAGAGACTCTATCGTTCTTCAAACCAGTGTTTGCTCTTTCGTTTATTTTATAAACTCGAAAGTTCACTGAAGCATACAATGAAGCAGAACAGCAACGGCACAGGAAGCTCCTAATTCCATCCGTTGAAATCGATGGATAATATGTATATGTTGTCTAGAATGTTCAATGTGCATTGCTTCTATCTGGTTAAAAACTGTTGTTGGACTCTTTCGGAACACAGTTTTTCTGAGTTAATAAGTAAGGGCAACAGGAACTTACTGAAAGACATTCATGAGAAACAAGATAGAACCTAGTACCTTCAGTTCAAAGAACCACATTGGTACTTCCAGTAGTACATGCGCTACTCTCCTCGAAAACAAGATGTGTCCAGACATTGCTATCTCTGCTTCTGCCTTCACTGGCACTGCCACCGGTGACTATCTCACACAATGAACTCTATCACCACACAAACAGAGAAGAGGAAGCTCTAACTTCTGTTATAACTGCTAGAAATGCTCATGTTTTCTCCTGTTTCAAATAATGATTCATTACCAAATAGAAATTATAGGCCAGTCCTCTTTGAAAACACGGTATTTTCAGAGATTCACAGGGAATTACCAGGAATCGAAGTAGGAAACCAGTGTAAACGGTGAAGTCACATATATTTCTTTTAGTGTGTCAGGTGAAGAACACTACCCATGAGAATCTATCATTCTTGAAACCAGTGTTCGCTCTTTAGTATATTGTATAAACTCGAAAGTTCACTGAAGCATACAATAAAGCAGAACAACAACGGCACAGCAAGCTCCTAATTCCATCTGTTGAAATCGATGGATAATATGAATATTTTGGTTAGAATGTTCAATGTACATTGTTTCTATCTGGTTAAAAACTGTTGTTGGATTCTTTCGGAACACAGTTTTTCTGAGTTAACAAGTAAGGGCAACAGGAACTTACTGAAAGACATTCATGAGACATAAGATAGTACCTAGTACCTTCAGTTCAAAGAGCCACATATGTACTTCCAGTAGTATATGCGATACTCTCCTCGGAAAAGGAGATATGTCCAGACATTGCTATCTCTGCTTCTGCCTTCACTGGCACTGCCACCGTTGACTATCTCACACAATGAACTCCATCACCACACGGACAGAGAAAAGGAAGCTCTAACTTCTGTTATAACTGCAAGAAATGCTCATGTTTTCTCCTGTTTCAAAGAACGATTCATTACCAAATAGAAATTATTGGCCAGTCCTCTTTGAAAACACGGTATTTTCAGAGTTTCACAGGGAATTACGAGGAAACGAAGTAGGAAACAACTGTGTACGGTGAAGTCACATATATTTCTTTTAGTGTGTCAGGTGAAGAACACTACCCTAGAGACTCTATCGTCCTTCAAACCAGTGTTTGCTCTTTCGTTTATTTTATAAACTCGAAAGTTCACTGAAGCATACAATGAAGCAGAACAGCAACAGCACAGCAAGCTCCTAATTCCATCTGTTGAAATCGATGGATAATATGTATATGTTGTCTAGAATGTTCAATGTACATTGCTTCTATCTGGTTAAAAACTGTTGTTGGACTCTTTCGGAACACAGTTTTTCTGAGTTAATAAGTAAGGGCAACAGGAACTTACAGAAAGACATTCATGAGAATCAAGATAGCACCTAGTACCTTCAGTTCAAAGAACCACATTGGTACTTCCAGTAGCATATGCGCTACTCTCCTCGGAAAACAAGATGTGTCCAGACATTGCTATCTCTGCTTCTGCCTTCAATGGCAATGCCACCGGTGACTATCTCACGCAATGAACTCCATCACCACACGGACAGAGAAGAGGAAGCTCTAACTTCTGTTATAACTGCTAGAAATGCTCATGTTTTCTCCTGTTTCAAAGAATGATTCATTACCAAATAGAAATTATTGGCCAGTCCTCTTTGAAAACACGGTATTTTCTGAGTTTCACAGGGAATTACGAGGAAACGAAGTAGGAAACCACTGTGAACAGTGAAGTCACATATGTTTCTTTTAGTGTGTCAGGTGAAGCACACTACCCAAGAGTCTCTATCGTTTTGAAACCAGTTCTTGCTCTTTCGTTTATTGTATAAACTCGAAAGTTGACTGAAGCATACAATGAAGCAGAACAACAACGGCACAGCAAGCTCCTAATTCCATCTGTTGAAATCGATGGATAATATGTATATGTTGTCTAGAATGTTCAATGTGCATTGCTTCTATCTGGTTAAAAACTGTTGTTGGACTCTTTCGGAACACAGTTTTTCTGAGTTAATAAGTAAGGGCAACAGGAACTTACTGAAAGACATTCATGAGAAACAAGATAGCACCTATTACCTTCAGTTCAAAGAACCACATTGGTACTTCCAATAGTACATGCGCTACTCTCCTCGAAAACAAGATGTGTTCAGACATTGCTATCTCTGCTTCTGCCTTCACTGGCACTGCCACCGGTGACTATCTCACACAATGAACTCCATCACCACACGGACAGAGAAAAGGAAGCTCTAACTTCTGTTATAACTGCAAGAAATGCTCATGTTTTCTCCTGTTTCAAAGAATGATTCATTACCAAATAGAAATTATTGGCCAGTCCTCTTTGAAAACACGGTATTTTCAGAGTTTCACAGGGAATTACGAGGAAACGAAGTAGGAAACAACTGTGTACGGTGAAGTCACATATATTTCTTTTAGTGTGTCAGGTGAAGAACACTACCCTAGAGACTCTATCGTTCTTCAAACCAGTGTTTGCTCTTTCGTTTATTTTATAAACTCGAAAGTTCACTGAAGCATACAATGAAGCAGAACAGCAACGGCACAGCAAGCTCCTAATTCCATCCGTTGAAATCGATGGATAATATGTATATGTTGTCTAGAATGTTCAATGTGCATTGCTTCTATCTGGTTAAAAACTGTTGTTGGACTCTTTCGGAACACAGTTTTTCTGAGTTAATAAGTAAGGGCAACAGGAACTTACTGAAAGACATTCATGAGAAACAAGATAGAACCTAGTACCTTCAGTTCAAAGAACCACATTGGTACTTCCAGTAGTACATGCGCTACTCTCCTCGAAAACAAGATGTGTCCAGACATTGCTATCTCTGCTTCTGCCTTCACTGGCACTGCCACCGGTGACTATCTCACACAATGAACTCTATCACCACACAAACAGAGAAGAGGAAGCTCTAACTTCTGTTATAACTGCTAGAAATGCTCATGTTTTCTCCTGTTTCAAAGAATGATTCATTACCAAATAGAAATTATAGGCCAGTCCTCTTTGAAAACACGGTATTTTCAGAGATTCACAGGGAATTACCAGGAATCGAAGTAGGAAACCAGTGTAAACGGTGAAGTCACATATATTTCTTTTAGTGTGTCAGGTGAAGAACACTACCCATGAGAATCTATCATTCTTGAAACCAGTGTTCGCTCTTTAGTATATTGTATAAACTCGAAAGTTCACTGAAGCATACAATAAAGCAGAACAACAACGGCACAGCAAGCTCCTAATTCCATCTGTTGAAATCGATGGATAATATGTATATGTTGTCTAGAATGTTCAATGTACATTGCTTCTATCTGGTTAAAAACTGTTGTTGGACTCTTTCGGAACACAGTTTTTCTGAGTTAATAAGTAAGGGCAACAGGAACTTACAGAAAGACATTCATGAGAATCAAGATAGCACCTAGTACCTTCAGTTCAAAGAACCACATTGGTACTTCCAGTAGCATATGCGCTACTCTCCTCGGAAAACAAGATGTGTCCAGACATTGCTATCTCTGCTTCTGCCTTCAATGGCAATGCCACCGGTGACTATCTCACGCAATGAACTCCATCACCACACGGACAGAGAAGAGGAAGCTCTAACTTCTGTTATAACTGCTAGAAATGCTCATGTTTTCTCCTGTTTCAAAGAATGATTCATTACCAAATAGAAATTATTGGCCAGTCCTCTTTGAAAACACGGTATTTTCTGAGTTTCACAGGGAATTACGAGGAAACGAAGTAGGAAACCACTGTGAACAGTGAAGTCACATATGTTTCTTTTAGTGTGTCAGGTGAAGCACACTACCCAAGAGTCTCTATCGTTTTGAAACCAGTTCTTCCTCTTTCGTTTATTGTATAAACTCGAAAGTTGACTGAAGCATACAATGAAGCAGAACAACAACGGCACAGCAAGCTCCTAATTCCATCTGTTGAAATCGATGGATAATATGTATATGTTGTCTAGAATGTTCAATGTGCATTGCTTCTATCTGGTTAAAAACTGTTGTTGGACTCTTTCGGAACACAGTTTTTCTGAGTTAACAAGTAAGGCCAACAGGAACTTACTGAAAGACATTCATGAGAATCAAGATAGCACCTAGTACCTTCAGTTCAAAGAACCACATTGGTACTTCCAGTAGCATATGCGCTACTCTCCTCGGAAAACAAGATGTGTCCAGACATTGCTATCTCTGCTTCTGCCTTCAATGGCAATGCCACCGGTGACTATCTCACGCAATGAACTCCATCACCACACTAACAGAGAAGAGGAAGCTCTAACTTCTGTTATAACTGCAAGAAATGCTCATGTTTTCTCCTGTTTCAAAGAACGATTCATTACCAAATAGAAATTATTGGCCAGTCCTCTTTGAAAACACGGTATTTTCAGAGTTTCACAGGGAATTACGAGGAAACGAAGTAGGAAACAACTGTGTACGGTGAAGTCACATATATTTCTTTTAGTGTGTCAGGTGAAGAACACTACCCTAGAGACTCTATCGTTCTTCAAACCAGTGTTTGCTCTTTCGTTTATTTTATAAACTCGAAAGTTCACTGAAGCATACAATGAAGCAGAACAGCAACGGCACAGCAAGCTCCTAATTCCATCTGTTGAAATCGATGGATAATATGTATATGTTGTCTAGAATGTTCAATGTGCATTGCTTCTATCTGGTTAAAAACTGTTGTTGGACTCTTTCGGAACACAGTTTTTCTGAGTTAACAAGTAAGGCCAACAGGAACTTACTGAAAGACATTCATGAGAATCAAGATAGCACCTAGTACCTTCAGTTCAAAGAACCACATTGGTACTTCCAGTAGCATATGCGCTACTCTCCTCGGAAAACAAGATGTGTCCAGACATTGCTATCTCTGCTTCTGCCTTCAATGGCAATGCCACCGGTGACTATCTCACGCAATGAACTCCATCACCACACTAACAGAGAAGAGGAAGCTCTAACTTCTGTTATAACTGCTAGAAATGCTCATGTTTTCTCCTGTTTCAAAGAATGATTCATTACCAAATAGAAATTATTGGCCAGTCCTCTTTGAAAACACGGTATTTTCTGAGTTTCACAGGGAATTACGAGGAAACGAAGTAGGAAACCACTGTGAACAGTGAAGTCACATATGTTTCTTTTAGTGTGTCAGGTGAAGCACACTACCCAAGAGTCTCTATCGTTTTGAAACCAGTTCTTGCTCTTTCGTTTATTGTATAAACTCGAAAGTTGACTGAAGCATACAATGAAGCAGAACAACAACGGCACAGCAAGCTCCTAATTCCATCTGTTGAAATCGATGGATAATATGTATATGTTGTCTAGAATGTTCAATGTGCATTGCTTCTATCTGGTTAAAAACTGTTGTTGGACTCTTTCGGAACACAGTTTTTCTGAGTTAATAAGTAAGGGCAACAGGAACTTACAGAAAGACATTCATGAGAATCAAGATAGCACCTAGTACCTTCAGTTCAAAGAACCACATTGGTACTTCCAGTAGCATATGCGCTACTCTCCTCGGAAAACAAGATGTGTCCAGACATTGCTATCTCTGCTTCTGCCTTCAATGGCAATGCCACCGGTGACTATCTCACGCAATGAACTCCATCACCACACGGACAGAGAAGAGGAAGCTCTAACTTCTGTTATAACTGCTAGAAATGCTCATGTTTTCTCCTGTTTCAAAGAATGATTCATTACCAAATAGAAATTATTGGCCAGTCCTCTTTGAAAACACGGTATTTTCTGAGTTTCACAGGGAATTACGAGGAAACGAAGTAGGAAACCACTGTGAACAGTGAAGTCACATATGTTTCTTTTAGTGTGTCAGGTGAAGCACACTACCCAAGAGTCTCTATCGTTTTGAAACCAGTTCTTCCTCTTTCGTTTATTGTATAAACTCGAAAGTTGACTGAAGCATACAATGAAGCAGAACAACAACGGCACAGCAAGCTCCTAATTCCATCTGTTGAAATCGATGGATAATATGTATATGTTGTCTAGAATGTTCAATGTGCATTGCTTCTATCTGGTTAAAAACTGTTGTTGGACTCTTTCGGAACACAGTTTTTCGGAGTTAATAAGTAAGGGCAACAGGAACTTACTGAAAGACATTCATGAGAAACAAGATAGCACCTATTACCTTCAGTTCAAAGAACCACATTGGTACTTCCAATAGTACATGCGCTACTCTCCTCGAAAACAAGATGTGTTCAGACATTGCTATCTCTGCTTCTGCCTTCACTGGCACTGCCACCGGTGACTATCTCACACAATGAACTCCATCACCACACGGACAGAGAAAAGGAAGCTCTAACTTCTGTTATAACTGCAAGAAATGCTCATGTTTTCTCCTGTTTCAAAGAATGATTCATTACCAAATAGAAATTATTGGCCAGTCCTCTTTGAAAACACGGTATTTTCAGAGTTTCACAGGGAATTACGAGGAAACGAAGTAGGAAACAACTGTGTACGGTGAAGTCACATATATTTCTTTTAGTGTGTCAGGTGAAGAACACTACCCTAGAGACTCTATCGTTCTTCAAACCAGTGTTTGCTCTTTCGTTTATTTTATAAACTCGAAAGTTCACTGAAGCATACAATGAAGCAGAACAGCAACGGCACAGCAAGCTCCTAATTCCATCCGTTGAAATCGATGGATAATATGTATATGTTGTCTAGAATGTTCAATGTGCATTGCTTCTATCTGGTTAAAAACTGTTGTTGGACTCTTTCGGAACACAGTTTTTCTGAGTTAATAAGTAAGGGCAACAGGAACTTACTGAAAGACATTCATGAGAAACAAGATAGAACCTAGTACCTTCAGTTCAAAGAACCACATTGGTACTTCCAGTAGTACATGCGCTACGCTCCTCGAAAACAAGATGTGTCCAGACATTGCTATCTCTGCTTCTGCCTTCACTGGCACTGCCACCGGTGACTATCTCACACAATGAACTCTATCACCACACAAACAGAGAAGAGGAAGCTCTAACTTCTGTTATAACTGCTAGAAATGCTCATGTTTTCTCCTGTTTCAAATAATGATTCATTACCAAATAGAAATTATAGGCCAGTCCTCTTTGAAAACACGGTATTTTCAGAGATTCACAGGGAATTACCAGGAATCGAAGTAGGAAACCAGTGTAAACGGTGAAGTCACATATATTTCTTTTAGTGTGTCAGGTGAAGAACACTACCCATGAGAATCTATCATTCTTGAAACCAGTGTTCGCTTTTTAGTATATTGTATAAACTCGAAAGTTCACTGAAGCATACAATAAAGCAGAACAACAACGGCACAGCAAGCTCCTAATTCCATCTGTTGAAATCGATGGATAATATGAATATTTTGTCTCGAATGTTCAATGTACATTGTTTCTATCTGGTTAAAAACTGTTGTTGGATTCTTTCGGAACACAGTTTTTCTGAGTTAACAAGTAAGGGCAACAGGAACTTACTGAAAGACATTCATGAGACATAAGATAGTACCTAGTACCTTCAGTTCAAAGAGCCACATATGTACTTCCAGTAGTATATGCGATACTCTCCTCGGAAAAGGAGATATGTCCAGACATTGCTATCTCTGCTTCTGCCTTCACTGGCACTGCCACCGTTGACTATCTCACGCAATGAACTCCATCACCACACGGACAGAGAAAAGGAAGCTCTAACTTCTGTTATAACTGCAAGAAATGCTCATGTTTTCTCCTGTTTCAAAGAACGATTCATTACCAAATAGAAATTATTGGCCAGTCCTCTTTGAAAACACGGTATTTTCAGAGTTTCACAGGGAATTACGAGGAAACGAAGTAGGAAACAACTGTGTACGGTGAAGTCACATATATTTCTTTTAGTGTGTCAGGTGAAGAACACTACCCTAGAGACTCTATCGTCCTTCAAACCAGTGTTTGCTCTTTCGTTTATTTTATAAACTCGAAAGTTCACTGAAGCATACAATGAAGCAGAACAGCAACAGCACAGCAAGCTCCTAATTCCATCTGTTGAAATCGATGGATAATATGTATATGTTGTCTAGAATGTTCAATGTACATTGCTTCTATCTGGTTAAAAACTGTTGTTGGACTCTTTCGGAACACAGTTTTTCTGAGTTAATAAGTAAGGGCAACAGGAACTTACAGAAAGACATTCATGAGAATCAAGATAGCACCTAGTACCTTCAGTTCAAAGAACCACATTGGTACTTCCAGTAGCATATGCGCTACTCTCCTCGGAAAACAAGATGTGTCCAGACATTGCTATCTCTGCTTCTGCCTTCAATGGCAATGCCACCGGTGACTATCTCACGCAATGAACTCCATCACCACACGGACAGAGAAGAGGAAGCTCTAACTTCTGTTATAACTGCTAGAAATGCTCATGTTTTCTCCTGTTTCAAAGAATGATTCATTACCAAATAGAAATTATTGGCCAGTCCTCTTTGAAAACACGGTATTTTCTGAGTTTCACAGGGAATTACGAGGAAACGAAGTAGGAAACCACTGTGAACAGTGAAGTCACATATGTTTCTTTTAGTGTGTCAGGTGAAGCACACTACCCAAGAGTCTCTATCGTTTTGAAACCAGTTCTTCCTCTTTCGTTTATTGTATAAACTCGAAAGTTGACTGAAGCATACAATGAAGCAGAACAACAACGGCACAGCAAGCTCCTAATTCCATCTGTTGAAATCGATGGATAATATGTATATGTTGTCTAGAATGTTCAATGTGCATTGCTTCTATCTGGTTAAAAACTGTTGTTGGACTCTTTCGGAACACAGTTTTTCTGAGTTAACAAGTAAGGCCAACAGGAACTTACTGAAAGACATTCATGAGAATCAAGATAGCACCTAGTACCTTCAGTTCAAAGAACCACATTGGTACTTCCAGTAGCATATGCGCTACTCTCCTCGGAAAACAAGATGTGTCCAGACATTGCTATCTCTGCTTCTGCCTTCAATGGCAATGCCACCGGTGACTATCTCACGCAATGAACTCCATCACCACACTAACAGAGAAGAGGAAGCTCTAACTTCTGTTATAACTGCAAGAAATGCTCATGTTTTCTCCTGTTTCAAAGAACGATTCATTACCAAATAGAAATTATTGGCCAGTCCTCTTTGAAAACACGGTATTTTCAGAGTTTCACAGGGAATTACGAGGAAACGAAGTAGGAAACAACTGTGTACGGTGAAGTCACATATATTTCTTTTAGTGTGTCAGGTGAAGAACACTACCCTAGAGACTCTATCGTTCTTCAAACCAGTGTTTGCTCTTTCGTTTATTTTATAAACTCGAAAGTTCACTGAAGCATACAATGAAGCAGAACAGCAACGGCACAGCAAGCTCCTAATTCCATCTGTTGAAATCGATGGATAATATGTATATGTTGTCTAGAATGTTCAATGTGCATTGCTTCTATCTGGTTAAAAACTGTTGTTGGACTCTTTCGGAACACAGTTTTTCTGAGTTAATAAGTAAGGGCAACAGGAACTTACAGAAAGACATTCATGAGAATCAAGATAGCACCTAGTACCTTCAGTTCAAAGAACCACATTGGTACTTCCAGTAGCATATGCGCTACTCTCCTCGGAAAACAAGATGTGTCCAGACATTGCTATCTCTGCTTCTGCCTTCAATGGCAATGCCACCGGTGACTATCTCACGCAATGAACTCCATCACCACACGGACAGAGAAGAGGAAGCTCTAACTTCTGTTATAACTGCTAGAAATGCTCATGTTTTCTCCTGTTTCAAAGAATGATTCATTACCAAATAGAAATTATTGGCCAGTCCTCTTTGAAAACACGGTATTTTCTGAGTTTCACAGGGAATTACGAGGAAACGAAGTAGGAAACCACTGTGAACAGTGAAGTCACATATGTTTCTTTTAGTGTGTCAGGTGAAGCACACTACCCAAGAGTCTCTATCGTTTTGAAACCAGTTCTTCCTCTTTCGTTTATTGTATAAACTCGAAAGTTGACTGAAGCATACAATGAAGCAGAACAACAACGGCACAGCAAGCTCCTAATTCCATCTGTTGAAATCGATGGATAATATGTATATGTTGTCTAGAATGTTCAATGTGCATTGCTTCTATCTGGTTAAAAACTGTTGTTGGACTCTTTCGGAACACAGTTTTTCTGAGTTAACAAGTAAGGCCAACAGGAACTTACTGAAAGACATTCATGAGAATCAAGATAGCACCTAGTACCTTCAGTTCAAAGAACCACATTGGTACTTCCAGTAGCATATGCGCTACTCTCCTCGGAAAACAAGATGTGTCCAGACATTGCTATCTCTGCTTCTGCCTTCAATGGCAATGCCACCGGTGACTATCTCACGCAATGAACTCCATCACCACACTAACAGAGAAGAGGAAGCTCTAACTTCTGTTATAACTGCAAGAAATGCTCATGTTTTCTCCTGTTTCAAAGAACGATTCATTACCAAATAGAAATTATTGGCCAGTCCTCTTTGAAAACACGGTATTTTCAGAGTTTCACAGGGAATTACGAGGAAACGAAGTAGGAAACAACTGTGTACGGTGAAGTCACATATATTTCTTTTAGTGTGTCAGGTGAAGAACACTACCCTAGAGACTCTATCGTTCTTCAAACCAGTGTTTGCTCTTTCGTTTATTTTATAAACTCGAAAGTTCACTGAAGCATACAATGAAGCAGAACAGCAACGGCACAGCAAGCTCCTAATTCCATCTGTTGAAATCGATGGATAATATGTATATGTTGTCTAGAATGTTCAATGTGCATTGCTTCTATCTGGTTAAAAACTGTTGTTGGACTCTTTCGGAACACAGTTTTTCTGAGTTAATAAGTAAGGGCAACAGGAACTTACAGAAAGACATTCATGAGAATCAAGATAGCACCTAGTACCTTCAGTTCAAAGAACCACATTGGTACTTCCAGTAGCATATGCGCTACTCTCCTCGGAAAACAAGATGTGTCCAGACATTGCTATCTCTGCTTCTGCCTTCAATGGCAATGCCACCGGTGACTATCTCACGCAATGAACTCCATCACCACACGGACAGAGAAGAGGAAGCTCTAACTTCTGTTATAACTGCTAGAAATGCTCATGTTTTCTCCTGTTTCAAAGAATGATTCATTACCAAATAGAAATTATTGGCCAGTCCTCTTTGAAAACACGGTATTTTCTGAGTTTCACAGGGAATTACGAGGAAACGAAGTAGGAAACCACTGTGAACAGTGAAGTCACATATGTTTCTTTTAGTGTGTCAGGTGAAGCACACTACCCAAGAGTCTCTATCGTTTTGAAACCAGTTCTTCCTCTTTCGTTTATTGTATAAACTCGAAAGTTGACTGAAGCATACAATGAAGCAGAACAACAACGGCACAGCAAGCTCCTAATTCCATCTGTTGAAATCGATTGATAATATGTATATGTTGTCTAGAATGTTCAATGTGCATTGCTTCTATCTGGTTAAAAACTGTTGTTGGACTCTTTCGGAACACAGTTTTTCTGAGTTAACAAGTAAGGCCAACAGGAACTTACTGAAAGACATTCATGAGACATAAGATAGTACCTAGTACCTTCAGTTCAAAGAGCCACATATGTACTTCCAGTAGTATATGCGATACTCTCCTCGGAAAATGAGATATGTCCAGACATTGCTATCTCTGCTTCTGCCTTCACTGGCACTGCCACCGGTGACTATCTCACACAATGAACTCCATCACCACACGGACAGAGAAAAGGAAGCTCTAACTTCTGTTATAACTGCAAGAAATGCTCATGTTTTCTCCTGTTTCAAAGAACGATTCATTACCAAATAGAAATTATTGGCCAGTCCTCTTTGAAAACACGGTATTTTCAGAGTTTCACAGGGAATTACGAGGAAACGAAGTAGGAAACAACTGTGTACGGTGAAGTCACATATATTTCTTTTAGTGTGTCAGGTGAAGAACACTACCCTAGAGACTCTATCGTTCTTCAAACCAGTGTTTGCTCTTTCGTTTATTTTATAAACTCGAAAGTTCACTGAAGCATACAATGAAGCAGAACAGCAACAGCACAGCAAGCTCCTAATTCCATCTGTTGAAATCGATGGATAATATGTATATGTTTTCTAGAATGTTCAATGTACATTGCTTCTATCTGGTTAAAAACTGTTGTTGGACTCTTTCGGAACATAGTTTTTCTGAGTTAATAAGTAAGGGCAACAGGAACTTACAGAAAGACATTCATGAGAATCAAGATAGCACCTAGTACCTTCAGTTCAAAGAACCACATTGGTACTTCCAGTAGCATATGCGCTACTCTCCTCGGAAAACAAGATGTGTCCAGACATTGCTATCTCTGCTTCTGCCTTCAATGGCAATGCCACCGGTGACTATCTCACGCAATGAACTCCATCACCACACTAACAGAGAAGAGGAAGCTCTAACTTCTGTTATAACTGCTAGAAATGCTCATGTTTTCTCCTGTTTCAAAGAATGATTCATTACCAAATAGAAATTATTGGCCAGTCCTCTTTGAAAACACGGTATTTTCTGAGTTTCACAGGGAATTACGAGGAAACGAAGTAGGAAACCACTGTGAACAGTGAAGTCACATATGTTTCTTTTAGTGTGTCAGGTGAAGCACACTACCCAAGAGTCTCTATCGTTTTGAAACCAGTTCTTGCTCTTTCGTTTATTGTATAAACTCGAAAGTTGACTGAAGCATACAATGAAGCAGAACAACAACGGCACAGCAAACTCCTAATTCCATCTGTTGAAATCGATTGATAATATGTATATGTTGTCTAGAATGTTCAATGTGCATTGCTTCTATCTGGTTAAAAACTGTTGTTGGACTCTTTCGGAACACAGTTTTTCTGAGTTAACAAGTAAGGCCAACAGGAACTTACTGAAAGACATTCATGAGACATAAGATAGTACCTAGTACCTTCAGTTCAAAGAGCCACATATGTACTTCCAGTAGTATATGCGATACTCTCCTCGGAAAATGAGATATGTCCAGACATTGCTATCTCTGCTTCTGCCTTCACTGGCACTGCCACCGGTGACTATCTCACACAATGAACTCCATCACCACACGGACAGAGAAAAGGAAGCTCTAACTTCTGTTATAACTGCAAGAAATGCTCATGTTTTCTCCTGTTTCAAAGAACGATTCATTACCAAATAGAAATTATTGGCCAGTCCTCTTTGAAAACACGGTATTTTCAGAGTTTCACAGGGAATTACGAGGAAACGAAGTAGGAAACAACTGTGTACGGTGAAGTCACATATATTTCTTTTAGTGTGTCAGGTGAAGAACACTACCCTAGAGACTCTATCGTTCTTCAAACCAGTGTTTGCTCTTTCGTTTATTTTATAAACTCGAAAGTTCACTGAAGCATACAATGAAGCAGAACAGCAACAGCACAGCAAGCTCCTAATTCCATCTGTTGAAATCGATGGATAATATGTATATGTTTTCAGAATGTTCAATGTACATTGCTTCTATCTGGTTAAAAACTGTTGTTGGACTCTTTCGGAACATAGTTTTTCTGAGTTAATAAGTAAGGGCAACAGGAACTTACAGAAAGACATTCATGAGAATCAAGATAGCACCTAGTACCTTCAGTTCAAAGAACCACATTGGTACTTCCAGTAGCATATGCGCTACTCTCCTCGGAAAACAAGATGTGTCCAGACATTGCTATCTCTGCTTCTGCCTTCAATGGCAATGCCACCGGTGACTATCTCACGCAATGAACTCCATCACCACACTAACAGAGAAGAGGAAGCTCTAACTTCTGTTATAACTGCTAGAAATGCTCATGTTTTCTCCTGTTTCAAAGAATGATTCATTACCAAATAGAAATTATTGGCCAGTCCTCTTTGAAAACACGGTATTTTCTGAGTTTCACAGGGAATTACGAGGAAACGAAGTAGGAAACCACTGTGAACAGTGAAGTCACATATGTTTCTTTTAGTGTGTCAGGTGAAGCACACTACCCAAGAGTCTCTATCGTTTTGAAACCAGTTCTTCCTCTTTCGTTTATTGTATAAACTCGAAAGTTGACTGAAGCATACAATGAAGCAGAACAACAACGGCACAGCAAACTCCTAATTCCATCTGTTGAAATCGATTGATAATATGTATATGTTGTCTAGAATGTTCAATGTGCATTGCTTCTATCTGGTTAAAAACTGTTGTTGGACTCTTTCGGAACACAGTTTTTCTGAGTTAACAAGTAAGGCCAACAGGAACTTACTGAAAGACATTCATGAGACATAAGATAGTACCTAGTACCTTCAGTTCAAAGAGCCACATATGTACTTCCAGTAGTATATGCGATACTCTCCTCGGAAAATGAGATATGTCCAGACATTGCTATCTCTGCTTCTGCCTTCACTGGCACTGCCACCGGTGACTATCTCACGCAATGAACTCCATCACCACACGGACAGAGAAAAGGAAGCTCTAACTTCTGTTATAACTGCAAGAAATGCTCATGTTTTCTCCTGTTTCAAAGAACGATTCATTACCAAATAGAAATTATTGGCCAGTCCTCTTTGAAAACACGGTATTTTCAGAGTTTCATAGGGAATTACGAGGAAACGAAGTAGAAAACCACTGTGTACGGTGAAGTCACATATATTTCTTTTAGTGTGTCATGTTAAGAACACTACCCTAGAGACTCTATCGTTCTTCAAACCAGTGTTTGCTCTTTCGTTTATTTTATAAACTCGAAAGTTCACTGAAGCATACAATGAAGCAGAACAGCAACAGCACAGCAAGCTCCTAATTCCATCTGTTGAAATCGATGGGTAATATGTATATGTTGTCTAGAATGTTCAATGTACATTGCTTCTATCTCGTTAAAAATCGTTGTTGGACTCTTTCGGAACACAGTTTTTCTGAGTTAATAAGTAAGGGCAACAGGAACTTACAGAAAGACATTCATGAGAATCAAGATAGCACCTAGGGAGAGGTTAGATGGCGGAGGAGTGAGGAGAGGTTGCGGTTTTAGGCTCCGGAGACCCGTCTGCAGTTTGGTCTAATTGCAGACAGAACATCTCAGTGAGCAGCTGGACATTGGCGGGAGTTGAGCCAAGGCACTGCTGGATTAGAGAAAATCCATCTGGGAACAACCTGTTTAGTGAGGATAGCGGAGAAAAAGGGGACGAAACGGGATTCCTGACTGGGGCGGCTGCCCGAGCTGTGGCGGGAAGCACACAAAGGATTTTTGGCGACCACAGGCTACCCCAGAGAGGAGTCAGGCGGAGAGCGGATCTCTGCCCGCTGGCAGAGACGGGACTCGACCAAGTGGCATTGGCGCTGAAGGACAGGAGACAGCGTGCTGCCGGGCAAGTGAGAACATAATTCTCCTTTATATTTTTCTCTAGTGGATGGTGGAGACGGGAGGAAAGTTTGGAAGTGGTAGGCCGTTCTGGAGGAGCCCAGGCGCAGGGGCGCGCTAATCCACTCCTCAACCCTACCATTGGGTCGCGGGGGCGCACATAGGGAAGTGCTCTCATTCACTGGCCCAGGTGCGCGGGGCCGTGAGTCCAGGCGTCCCTCGGACACTCCCGAACGGACATAAGATCAGTACCCCAACGGGCACAGGGAGGGCCCACTGAACACGCAGAGGACTGTGCACAGACACCCCTAGACAGCTCCCGTGGGCGCAGGGCCCTAGGCCGGAAAGCAGACCACTAGCGCAGGCTCTGTTTGTGCCCACCCAGACGGGTGAGGGAACGGGGCGGCTGCAGCACGGGAACAGCGAGAGGCGGCGACCCACGGACGCTCGATTCCACTGAGCGCAAGTGTCCCTGGCCCTGCCCTAAGAGGCGAGAGACCAACTCCCGGAGCTCGGCTCAGCGGGACTGAGGGCACGGGGCAGTGCGCGAGCGCGAAAACACCTCAGCCCGGGGTCAGTGGGAGCTCTCGGGCCGCCTGTGCGGGCAGGGTCACCTCGGCGCGAACGGGGAACCACCGCGGCCCAGCAAAGGCAGGAGCCAATCCCGAGGAAAGCGCTCGGGCCGCCCGCGCGGACAGAGACACCTTGGCACGAACGGGGAACCACCGCGGCCCGGCAGCAGTGGGCTCCAACCGCGGGGCAAACTCTCGGGCCGTCCGAGCGCGCAGGGGCTTGCGCGCAAGGGCACCTCAACTGGCTACAGCGGGCAGCAAGGTAGCGCGCCGTGCCGGCAACCGCGGGCGCGCACCATAGCGGCAACCGGGTGCGCACACCAGTCCGGCAAAAGAACAAGAACCTCTGACCTCCCACACTAGACCAGCTGCGGACCCAGAAAAAGAAGGCAACACACCAAGGCTAAAACGGAGTAAAAACATCGTTTTTTTTTTTTTTTCTTTCCAAATTTTTTCTCCCTTGTTCTTTCTTTCTTCTTAATAATTTCTTTTCTTTCCTTCTTTCTTTATTCTTTTCCTGGGGTTTTTTTGGGGGGTATATATATATATATTATTTTTTTGGTTCAATTTTTTTTTTCTCTCTCTTTTTTCTTTCTTTCTTCTGTATTCTTTCTTTTCTATCTTTCTTTGTTCCTTTCTTGCTTACCTTTTGGGGTTTTTTTGGGGGGGGTTGTGGTAAATTTTTTATTTTCTTCTCTTTCTCTCTTTCTTCTTTTCTTTCTTCTATTTTCTTGGGGATTTTTTGGGGGGGTGTTTTTCCTCCACCTCTTCCAATAATAACAAACTTTATCTCTAACGTGTTGCATATAACCTCTCCTTCTCATCCTTTCTCTTTAATAGTGGTTTATTCGTTTGTGTGTCTAGCTTAGCCCCCCTATTACTTTAAATAATACAATATAATTACTATATAAACCCAAATACAATACAATCCCACTTTCTTACTATACTAAGTATTTTTCTATCCTTTTCTTCTATTTTTCTTAACATACAATGTAAATATTACTAACTGGCTAGCACAGTCTCAACTATTATTAATCTATCAACCCCTCTATCAAAAATTATATTTTTCCTCCCCAAAAACAACTTGTATCTATTCTTCTTATAGTATAAAAGCTCAAATCTCTTTACATTTATATTAATACGGGCTAGTTGGCTAACGATAGCAGGATAGAGTGGGGGATACTTTCTGAGGGTGTGGGTCTCCTGCCTGGGCTGTGTGTTTATGTCTTTAACAGCATATCCACAAAAGAACTCAAGACAAAGCAGATAGAGTGACTCTCAACCAAGTAGCCAGAAGGAAGATCCTATCAAAGAACATCTGAAATATAACCGTACAGCATAAACAAAAGACATAAAGGGTAACTCAAGACCATCAGGCTCAGGATATCAAAGAGACTGCACCACTGAAACTCCCAGACCTTCGATAAAGAATATTACACCACAAAGGAGGGAAGTCAAAGCAGACTACCCCCCCAATAAATAAATAAATAAATAAATAAATAAATAAATAAATAAATAAAAACAAAAAGAATCCAACATGGTAAGACGCAAAAATAACCCCTCAATGAAAAGAAAAGAGGAATCCTCAGAAAGAGAGATAGACGAAATAGACATAGCCCAAATGTCAGACATGGAATTCAAAACAATGGTGGTAAAGAAGCTCAATATACTCGACATCCTTAAAATCAACTATGACAACCTTCAAGGAAGTTACCAGCAGCTCCAAGAAAATTACAGGGAACTTGCAGAGAACTACACCAGCATAAAAAAAGACATAGAAATCGTTAACAAGAACCAGGAAGAACTTAAGAATACAATCTCTGAACTGAAAAACACAGTAGAATCAGTCAAAAGCAGACTAAACGAAGCAGAAGATCGGATTAGTGAGTTAGAAGATAATGTAGAGAAAAACTCCCAGACAATACAGCAAAATGAAAAACGATTGAAAAAATATGAACAAGATGTAAGGGAATTACAGGATAGCATTAGGAAAAATAATTTAAGGATCATCGGAATACGAGAGGAAGAAGAAAAGGAACATGGAATTGAAAATCTGATAGGAGAAATAGTGACAGAAAATTTTCCGAACCTGATGAGAGGAAAAGCTATGCAAGTCCAAGAAGCACTGAGAGTTCCAATCAAGAGGAACCCCCAAAAACCCACTCCAAGGCACATCATAGTTAAAATGGCAACATTCCAAGACAAAGAGAGAATCCTAAAAGCAGCAAGAGAAAAGCAGCAAATAACATACAAGGGAGCTCCGATAAGGCTATCAACTGATTTCTCAACAGAAACATTACAAGCCAGAAGGGAATGGTCAAAAATATTTCAAGCAATGAAAAACAAAGGCCTACAACCAAGAATACTCTACCCAGCAAGGCTCTCATTCAAAATAGAAGGTGAAATAAGGAGTTTCTCAGACAAAGGAAGACTGAAAGAATACATCTCCACCAAACCAGCATTGCAAGAGATGCTAAAGGGACTGTTCTAAGAAAAAAGAAGGAAAAAACAAGAGAGGAGAGGAACAGAGGTACAAAGGGAAATGAATAAATACACGTCAATAATAACCTTAAATGTAAATGGATTAAATGCTCCAATTAAAAGACATAGGGTAACGGAATGGATCAGAAAACAGGACCCACATATTTGCTGTCTACAAGAAACACACCTCAAAACAAAAGATTTACACAGACTGAAAGTAAAGGGATATAAAAAAATATTCCAAGCAAACGGACCGGAAAAAAAAGCCGGGGTAGCAGTTCTCATATCAGACAAAATGGATTTTAAAGCAAGGACAATAAAAAGAGACAAAGAAGGACATTTCATAATACTTAAAGGAACAATCCATCAAGAAGATATGACTTTGATAAACATATATGCACCCAACATAGGAGCACCCAAATACATAAAGCAAATACTAGAAGACCACAAAAAGGATATCAACAACAACACACTCATAGTAGGGGACTTCAACACTCCATTATCAACAATAGACAGATCATCAAAGCAAAGAAACACCAAGGATATACAGGCATTGAACAACACACTAAACCACATGGATCTAACTGATATATATAGAACTTTTCACCCCAAAGAAGCAAAATATACATTCTTTTCAAGTGCACATGGGACATTTTCAAAGATAGACCACATGATAGGTCACAAAACAAGCCTCAACAAATTCAAGAAAATTGAAATCATATCAAGCATCTTTTCAGATCACAATGCCTTGAAACTAGAAATCAACCTCAGAGGAAAAAATCAAAGACACCCAAACTCATGGAGATTGAATAACATGCTATTAAATAATGAATGGGTTAACAATGACATCAAAGAAGCAATCAAGAAATTTCTAGAAACTAATGATAATGAGCACACAACAACCCAAAACCTGTGGGACACAGCAAAAGCAGTCCTGAGAGGGAAGTTTATAGCAATACAGGCATATCTGAAAAGGCTAGAAGAATCTCAAATAAAAAACCTAACCACAATGCTACAAGAACTAGAACAACAACAACAAACAAAGCCTAGGGCAAGAAGAAGGAATGAAATCATCAAGATCAGAGCAGAACTAAATGACATAGAGACTAAACAAACAATCCAAAAGATCAACGAAACTAGGAGCTGGTTCTTCGAAAAAATCAACAAAATCGACAAGCCTCTAGCCAGTCTAATCAAGAAAAAAAGAGAGAAGACACAAATAAACAAAATCAGAAATGAAAGAGGAGAAATCACGACTGATACCTCAGAAATACAAATGATAGTTAGAAATTACTTCAGACAACTGTATGACAAGAAATTTGACAATCTAGAAGAAATGGACAAATTTCTAGAAACATACAACCTTCCAAAACTGAATCAAGAAGAAGTGGAAAGTCTCAACAGACCAATAACAAAGAAGGAAATTGAAACAGTAATCCAAAATCTCCCGGCACACAAAAGCCCTGGACCGGATGGCTTCACAGGCGAATTCTACAAAACATTCAGGGAAGAACTAACTCCTATCCTCCTCAAACTGTTCCAAAAAATCCAAGAAGAAGGGAAAATCCCAAACTCTTTCTATGAAGCCAGTATTATCCTAATCCCCAAACCAGGTCAAGACACAACAAAGAAAGAAAACTACAGGCCAATATCACTGATGAACATCGATGCTAAAATCCTCAATAAAATATTGGCAAACAGGATCCAGCAACACATCAAAAAGATCATACATCATGATCAAGTGGGCTTCATTCCAGGGATGCAAGGATGGTTTAATATTCGCAAATCAATAAATATAATACACCACCTAAACAGAATGAAAGACAAAAATCACATGATCATATCAATAGATGCAGAAAAAGCATTTGATAAAGTTCAACACCCATTTATGATGAAAACACTCAGCAAAATGGGAATAAAGGGAGCATATCTTAACATAATTAAGGCTATATATGAGAAGCCTGAGGCCAACATCATACTCAATGGACAAAAACTGAAAGCATTCCCCCTGAACTCAGGAACGAGACAAGGTTGTCCACTCTCTCCACTCCTTTTCAACATAGTGTTGGAAGTCCTAGCCACAGCAATCAGACAAGAAAAAGAAATAAAAGGAATCCAAATTGGGAAAGAGGAAGTGAAACTTTCATTATATGCAGATGATATGATAGTATACCTAGAAAATCCTATAAACTCCACTAAAAGACTACTTAATATAATAAGTGAATTTGGCAAAATCGCAGGGTACAAAATAAATATACAGAAATCCAAGGCATTTCTGTACACCAACAATAAAATAGCAGAGACAGAGACAAAAAAGAAAATACCATTTACTATAGCAACAAGAAAAATAAAGTACCTAGGAGTAAACTTAACCAAAGAGATAAAAGACCTGTACTCTGAAAATTATATAACATTGAAGAAAGAAATTAAGGAAGAAACAAATAAATGGAAGCAAATACCATGTTCTTGGATGGGAAGAATCAACATCATCAAAATGGCCATACTACCCAAAGCAATTTACAAATTCAATGCAATCCCTATTAAAATACCAATGACATATTTCACAGACCTAGAACAAATACTCCATAAATTCATATGGAACCAAAAAAGACCCCGAATAGCAAAAGCAATCTTGAGACAGAAGAACACAGCAGGAGGAATCACAACACCAGATATCAAACAATACTACAAAGCCACTGTAATCAAAACAGTATGGTACTGGCATAAGAACAGACATATAGATCAGTGGAACAGAATAGAGAGTCCAGAAATAAACCCAGGCCTCTATGGTCAACTAATCTTTGATAAAGGAGGAAGGAACATAAAATGGAGTGAGAAGAGCCTCTTTAACAAATGGTGCTGGGAGAACTGGATAGGGACCTGCAAAAAAATGAAACTAGACCACCAACTTACACCACACACGAGAATAAACTCAAGATGGATCAAAGACTTAAATGTAAGCCGTGACACCATAAAAGTCCTAGAGGAAAACATAGGCAAGAAAATATCAGATATCTCACGTAACAATCTCTTCACGGATACATCTCCTAAAGCAAGAGAAATAAAGGAAAAAATAAATAAATGGGATTACATCAAACTGAAGAGTTTCTGCTCAGCAAAAGAAAACATCAGCAAAATGAAAAGGAAACCAACCATATGGGAAAACATATTTGCCAATGACATCACAGACAGGGGACTGATTTCCAAAATATATAAAGAGCTGATACGACTCAACATCAAGAAAACAAACAACCCAATTAAAAAATGGGCAAGGGACCTGAACAAACACTTCTCCGAAGAGGACATACAGAAGGTCCATAGACACATGAAAAAATGCTCAACATCATTAGCCATCAGGGAGATGCAAATAAAAACCACAATGAGATACCACCTTACACCAGTCAGAATGGCCATCATCAACAAATCAACAAGCAACAAGTGCTGGCGAGGATGTGGAGAAACGGGAACCCTACTGCACTGTTGGTGGGAATGCAGACTGGTGCAGCCACTATGGAGAACAGTATGGAATTACCTCAAAAGATTAAAAATGGAACTGCCTTTTGAACCAGCGACTCCACTACTAGGATTATACCCGAAGAATCTTGAAACACCAATTCAAAAGAACTTATGCACTCCTATGTTCATAGCAGCACTGTTTACAATAGCTAAGTGCTGGAAACAACCTAAGTGCCCATCTGTAGATGAGTGGATCAAAAAACTGTGGTACATTTACACAATGGAATACTATGTAGCAGAAAGAAAGAAGGAAGTCCTGCCATTTGCAACAACATGGATGGAACTAGAGAGAATTATGCTTAGTGAAATAAGCCAGGCAAAGAAAGAAAAATACCATATGATATCACCTAATACAGGAAACTAAAGAACAACACAAACAAAGGAACTAAATAGAACAAAGAGCAGAATAGAAGTCAATAGGGGGGAGGGGAGAGGGAGAGAAGGGGGATAAGTAAGGGAAGGGTTTAATTAAAGAGCCTGTATAAAAGACTCATGGACATAGACAACGGGGAGGGATATGATTGCGGGAGAGGGGGTGGGCTGGGTGGGGGAGAGAAATTGGGGGAAAAGGGGATAACTGTAATTGAAAAACCAAAATAAAAAAAAAAAAAAAAAAAAAAAAAAAGATAGCACCTAGTACCTTCAGTTCAAAGAACCACATTGGTACTTCCAGTACTATATTCGCTACTCCCCTCGGAAAACAAGATGTGTCCAGACATTGCTATCTCTGCTTCTGCCTTCAATGGCAATGCCACCGGTGACTATCTCACGCAATGAACTCTATCACCACAAAAACAGAGAAGAGGAAGCTCTAACTTCTGTTATAACTGCTAGAAATGCTCATGTTTTCTCCTGTTTCAAAGAATGATTCATTACCAAATAGAAATTATTGGCCAGTCCTCTTTGAAAACACGGTATTTTCTGAGTTTCACAGGGAATTACGAGGAAAGGAAGTAGGAAACCACTGTGAACAGTGAAGTCACATATGTTTCTTTTAGTGTGTCAGGTTAAGCACACTACCCAAGAGTCTCTATCGTTTTGAAACCAGTTTTTGCTCTTTCGTTTATTGTATAAACTCGAAAGTTGACTGAAGCATACAATGAAGCAGAACAACAATGGCACAGCAAGCTCCTAATTCCACCTGTTGAAATCGATGGATAATATGTATATGTTGTCTAGAATGTTCAATGTGCATTGTTTCTATCTGGTTAAAAACTGTTGTTGGACTCTTTCGGAACACAGTTTTTCTGAGTTAATAAGTAAGGGCAACAGGAACTTACTGAAAGACATTCATGAGAAACAAGATAGAACCTAGTACCTTCAGTTCAAAGATCCACATTGGTACTTCCAGTAGTATATGCGCTACTCTCCTCGGAAAACAAGATGTGTCCAGACATTGCTATCTCTGCTTCTGCCTTCAATGGAATGCCATCGGTGACTATCTCACGCAATGAACTCTATCACCACACAAACAGAGAAGAGGAAGCTCTAACGTCTGTTATAACTGCTAGAAATGCTCATGTTTTCTCCTGTTTCAAAGAATGATTCATTACCAAATAGAAATTATTGGCCAGTCCTCTTTGAAAACACGGTATTTTCTGAGTTTCACAGGGAATTACGAGGAAACGAAGTAGGAAACCACTGTGAACAGTGAAGTCACATATGTTTCTTTTATTGTGTCAGGTGAAGCACACTACCCAAGAGTCTCTATCGTTTTGAAACCAGTTCTTGCTCTTTCGTTTATTGTATAAACTCGAAAGTTGACTGAAGCATACAATGAAGCAGAACAACAACGGCACAGCAAGCTCCTAATTCCATCTGTTGAAATCGATCGATAATATGAATATTTTCGCTAGAATGTTCAATGTACATTGTTTCTATCTGGTTAAAAACTGGTGTTGGATTCTTTCGGAACACAGTTTTTCTGATTTAACAAGTAAGGGCAACAGGAACTTACTGAAAGACATTCATGAGACATAAGATAGTACCTAGTACCTTCAGTTCAAAGAACCACATTGGTACTTCCAGTAGTATATGCGATACTCTCCTAGGAAAATGAGATATGTCCAGACATTGCTATCTCTGCTTCTGCCTTCACTGGCACTGCCACCGGTGACTATCTCACACAATGAACTCCATCACCACACGGATAGAGAAAAGGAAGCTCTAACTTCTGTTATAACTGCAAGAAATGCTCATGTTTTCTCCTGTTTCAAAGAACGATTCATTACCAAATAGAAATTATTGGCCAGTCCTCTTTGAAAACACGGTATTTTCAGAGTTTCACAGGGAATTACGAGGAAACGAAGTAGGAAACCACTGTGTACGGTGAAGTCACATATATTTCTTTTAGTGTGTCATGTGAAGAACACTACCCTAGAGACTCTATCGTTCTTCAAACCAGTGTTTGCTCTTTCGTTTATTTTATAAACTCGAAAGTTCACTGAAGCATACAATGAAGCAGAACAGCAACAGCACAGCAAGCTCCTAATTCCATCTGTTGAAATCGATGGGTAATATGTATATGTTGTCTAGAATGTTCAATGTACATTGCTTCTATCTGGTTAAAAATCGTTGTTGGACTCTTTCGGAACACAGTTTTTCTGAGTTAATAAGTAAGGGCAACAGGAACTTACAGAAAGACATTCATGAGAATCAAGATAGCACCTAGTACCTTCAGTTCAAAGAACCACATTGGTACTTCCAGTAGTATATTCGCTACTCCCCTCGGAAAACAAGATGTGTCCAGACATTGCTATCTCTGCTTCTGCCTTCAATGGCAATGCCACCGGTGACTATCTCACGCAATGAACTCTATCACCACAAAAACAGAGAAGAGGAAGCTCTAACTTCTGTTATAACTGCTAGAAATGCTCATGTTTTCTCCTGTTTCAAAGAATGATTCATTACCAAATAGAAATTATTGGCCAGTCCTCTTTGAAAACACGGTATTTTCTGAGTTTCACAGGGAATTACGAGGAAACGAAGTAGGAAACCACTGTGAACAGTGAAGTCACATATGTTTCTTTTAGTGTGTCAGGTTAAGCACACTACCCAAGAGTCTCTATCGTTTTGAAACCAGTTTTTGCTCTTTCGTTTATTGTATAAACTCGAAAGTTGACTGAAGCATACAATGAAGCAGAACAACAACGGCACAGCAAGCTCCTAATTCCACCTGTTGAAATCGATGGATAATATGTATATGTTGTCTAGAATGTTCAATGTGCATTGCTTCTATCTGGTTAAAAACTATTGTTGGACTCTTTCGGAACACAGTTTTTCTGAGTTAATAAGTAAGGGCAACAGGAACTTACTGAAAGACATTCATGAGAAACAAGATAGAACCTAGTACCTTCAGTTCAAAGAACCACATTGGTACTTCCAGTAGTATATGCGCTACTCTCCTCGGAAAACAAGATGTGTCCAGACATTGCTATCTCTGCTTCTGCCTTCAATGGAATGCCATCGGTGACTATCTCACGCAATGAACTCTATCACCACACAGAGAAGAGGAAGCTCTAACTTCTGTTATAACTGCTAGAAATGCTCATGTTTTCTCCTGTTTCAAAGAATGATTCATTACCAAATAGAAATTATAGGCCAGTCCTCTTTGAAAACACGGTATTTTCAGAGTTTCACAGGGAATTACCAGGAAGCGAAGTAGGAAACCACTGTAAACGGTGAAGTCACATATATTTCTTTTAGTGTGTCAGGTGAAGCACACTACCCAAAAGACTCTATCTTTCTTGGAACCAGTGTTTGCTCTTTCGTATATTGTATAAACTCGAAAGTTCACTGAAGCATACAATGAAGTAGAACATCAACGTCACAGCAAGCTCCTAATTCCATCTGTTGAAATCGATGGATAATATGTATATGTTGTCTAGAATGTTCAATGTACATTTCTTCTATCTGGTTAAAAACTGTTGTTGGACTCTTTCAGAACACAGTTTTTCTGAGTTAACAAGTAAGGGCAACAGGAACTTACTGAAAGACATTCATGAGACATAAGATAGTACCTAGTACCTTCAGTTCAAAGAGCCACATATATACTTCCAGTAGTATATTCGCTACTCCCCTCGGAAAACAAGATGTGTCCAGACATTGCTATCTCTGCTTCTGCCTTCAATGGCAATGCCACCGGTGACTATCTCACGCAATGAACTCTATCACCACAAAAACAGAGAAGAGGAAGCTCTAACTTCTGTTATAACTGCTAGAAATGCTCATGTTTTCTCCTGTTTCAAAGAATGATTCATTACCAAATAGAAATTATTGGCCAGTCCTCTTTGAAAACACGGTATTTTCTGAGTTTCACAGGGAATTACGAGGAAACGAAGTAGGAAACCACTGTGAACAGTGAAGTCACATATGTTTCTTTTAGTGTGTCAGGTTAAGCACACTACCCAAGAGTCTCTATCGTTTTGAAACCAGTTTTTGCTCTTTCGTTTATTGTATAAACTCGAAAGTTGACTGAAGCATACAATGAAGCAGAACAACAACGGCACAGCAAGCTCCTAATTCCACCTGTTGAAATCGATGGATAATATGTATATGTTGTCTAGAATGTTCAATGTGCATTGCTTCTATCTGGTTAAAAACTGTTGTTGGACTCTTTCGGAACACAGTTTTTCTGAGTTAATAAGTAAGGGCAACAGGAACTTACTGAAAGACATTCATGAGAAACAAGATAGAACCTAGTACCTTCAGTTCAAAGAACCACATTGGTACTTCCAGTAGTATATGCGCTACTCTCCTCGGAAAACAAGATGTGTCCAGACATTGCTATCTCTGCTTCTGCCTTCAATGGAATGCCATCGGTGACTATCTCACGCAATGAACTCTATCACCACACAAACAGAGAAGAGGAAGCTCTAACTTCTGTTATAACTGCTAGAAATGCTCATGTTTTCTCCTGTTTCAAAGAATGATTCATTACCAAATAGAAATTATAGGCCAGTCCTCTTTGAAAACACGGTATTTTCAGAGTTTCACAGGGAATTACCAGGAAGCGAAGTAGGAAACCACTGTAAACGGTGAAGTCACATATATTTCTTTTAGTGTGTCAGGTGAAGCACACTACCCAAGAGACTCTATCTTTCTTGGAACCAGTGTTTGCTTTTTCGTATATTGTATAAACTCGAAAGTTCACTGAAGCATACAATGAAGCAGAACATCAACGTCACAGCAAGCTCCTAATTCCATCTGTTGAAATCGATGGATAATATGTATATGTTGTCTAGAATGTTCAATGTACATTTCTTCTATCTGGTTAAAAACTGTTGTTGGACTCTTTCAGAACACAGTTTTTCTGAGTTAACAAGTAAGGGCAACAGGAACTTACTGAAAGACATTCATGAGACATAAGATAGTACCTAGTACCTTCAGTTCAAAGAGCCACATATATACTTCCAGTAGTATATTCGCTACTCCCCTCGGAAAACAAGATGTGTCCAGACATTGCTATCTCTGCTTCTGCCTTCACTGGCACTGCCACCGGTGACTATCTCACACAATGAACTCCATCACCACACGGATAGAGAAAAGGAAGCTCTAACTTCTGTTATAACTGCAAGAAATGCTCATGTTTTCTCCTGTTTCAAAGAATGATTCATTACCAAATAGAAGTTATTGGCCAGTCCTCTTTGAAAACACGGTATTTTCAGAGTTTCACAGGGAATTACGAGGAAACGAAGTAGGAAACAACTGTGTACGGTGAAGTCACATATATTTCTTTTAGTGTGTCATGTGAAGAACACTACCCTAGAGACTCTATCGTTCTTCAAACCAGTGTTTGCTCTTTCGTTTATTTTATAAACTCGAAAGTTCACTGAAGCATACAATGAAGCAGAACAGCAACAGCACAGCAAGCTCCTAATTCCATCTGTTGAAATCGATGGGTAATATGTATATGTTGTCTAGAATGTTCAATGTGCATTGCTTCTATCTGGTTAAAAACTGTTGTTGGACTCTTTCGGAACACAGTTTTTCTGAGTTAATAAGTAAGGGCAACAGGAACTTACTGAAAGACATTCATGAGAAACAAGATAGAACCTAGTACCTTCAGTTCAAAGAACCACATTGGTACTTCCAGTAGTATATGCGCTACTCTCCTCGGAAAACAAGATGTGTCCAGACATTGCTATCTCTGCTTCTGCCTTCAATGGAATGCCATCGGTGACTATCTCACGCAATGAACTCTATCACCACACAAACAGAGAAGAGGAAGCTCTAACTTCTGTTATAACTGCTAGAAATGCTCATGTTTTCTCCTGTTTCAAAGAATGATTCATTACCAAATAGAAATTATTGGCCAGTCCTCTTTGAAAACACGGTATTTTCTGAGTTTCACAGGGAATTACGAGGAAACGAAGTAGGAAACCACTGTGAACAGTGAAGTCACATATGTTTCTTTTATTGTGTCAGGTGAAGCACACTACCCAAGAGTCTCTATCGTTTTGAAACCAGTTCTTGCTCTTTCGTTTATTGTATAAACTCGAAAGTTGACTGAAGCATACAATGAAGCAGAACAACAACGGCACAGCAAGCTCCTAATTCCATCTGTTGAAATCGATCGATAATATGAATATTTTCGCTAGAATGTTCAATGTACATTGTTTCTATCTGGTTAAAAACTGGTGTTGGATTCTTTCGGAACACAGTTTTTCTGATTTAACAAGTAAGGGCAACAGGAACTTACTGAAAGACATTCATGAGACATAAGATAGTACCTAGTACCTTCAGTTCAAAGAACCACATTGGTACTTCCAGTAGTATATGCGATACTCTCCTAGGAAAATGAGATATGTCCAGACATTGCTATCTCTGCTTCTGCCTTCACTGGCACTGCCACCGGTGACTATCTCACACAATGAACTCCATCACCACACGGATAGAGAAAAGGAAGCTCTAACTTCTGTTATAACTGCAAGAAATGCTCATGTTTTCTCCTGTTTCAAAGAATGATTCATTACCAAATAGAAATTATTGGCCAGTCCTCTTTGAAAACACGGTATTTTCAGAGTTTCATAGGGAATTACGAGGAAACGAAGTAGAAAACCACTGTGTACGGTGAAGTCACATATATTTCTTTTAGTGTGTCATGTTAAGAACACTACCCTAGAGACTCTATCGTTCTTCAAACCAGTGTTTGCTCTTTCGTTTATTTTATAAACTCGAAAGTTCACTGAAGCATACAATGAAGCAGAACAGCAACAGCACAGCAAGCTCCTAATTCCATCTGTTGAAATCGATGGGTAATATGTATATGTTGTCTAGAATGTTCAATGTACATTGCTTCTATCTGGTTAAAAATCGTTGTTGGACTCTTTCGGAACACAGTTTTTCTGAGTTAATAAGTAAGGGCAACAGGAACTTACAGAAAGACATTCATGAGAATCAAGATAGCACCTAGGGAGAGGTTAGATGGCGGAGGAGTGAGGAGAGGTTGCGGTTTTAGGCTCCGGAGACCCGTCTGCAGTTTGGTCTAATTGCAGACAGAACATCTCAGTGAGCAGCTGGACATTGGCGGGAGTTGAGCCAAGGCACTGCTGGATTAGAGAAAATCCATCTGGGAACAACCTGTTTAGTGAGGATAGCGGAGAAAAAGGGGACGAAACGGGATTCCTGACTGGGGCGGCTGCCCGAGCTGTGGCGGGAAGCACACAAAGGATTTTTGGCGACCACAGGCTACCCCAGAGAGGAGTCAGGCGGAGAGCGGATCTCTGCCCGCTGGCAGAGACGGGACTCGACCAAGTGGCATTGGCGCTGAAGGACAGGAGACAGCGTGCTGCCGGGCAAGTGAGAACATAATTCTCCTTTATATTTTTCTCTAGTGGATGGTGGAGACGGGAGGAAAGTTTGGAAGTGGTAGGCCGTTCTGGAGGAGCCCAGGCGCAGGGGCGCGCTAATCCACTCCTCAACCCTACCATTGGGTCGCGGGGGCGCACATAGGGAAGTGCTCTCATTCACTGGCCCAGGTGCGCGGGGCCGTGAGTCCAGGCGTCCCTCGGACACTCCCGAACGGACATAAGATCAGTACCCCAACGGGCACAGGGAGGGCCCACTGAACACGCAGAGGACTGTGCACAGACACCCCTAGACAGCTCCCGTGGGCGCAGGGCCCTAGGCCGGAAAGCAGACCACTAGCGCAGGCTCTGTTTGTGCCCACCCAGACGGGTGAGGGAACGGGGCGGCTGCAGCACGGGAACAGCGAGAGGCGGCGACCCACGGACGCTCGATTCCACTGAGCGCAAGTGTCCCTGGCCCTGCCCTAAGAGGCGAGAGACCAACTCCCGGAGCTCGGCTCAGCGGGACTGAGGGCACGGGGCAGTGCGCGAGCGCGAAAACACCTCAGCCCGGGGTCAGTGGGAGCTCTCGGGCCGCCTGTGCGGGCAGGGTCACCTCGGCGCGAACGGGGAACCACCGCGGCCCAGCAAAGGCAGGAGCCAATCCCGAGGAAAGCGCTCGGGCCGCCCGCGCGGACAGAGACACCTTGGCACGAACGGGGAACCACCGCGGCCCGGCAGCAGTGGGCTCCAACCGCGGGGCAAACTCTCGGGCCGTCCGAGCGCGCAGGGGCTTGCGCGCAAGGGCACCTCAACTGGCTACAGCGGGCAGCAAGGTAGCGCGCCGTGCCGGCAACCGCGGGCGCGCACCATAGCGGCAACCGGGTGCGCACACCAGTCCGGCAAAAGAACAAGAACCTCTGACCTCCCACACTAGACCAGCTGCGGACCCAGAAAAAGAAGGCAACACACCAAGGCTAAAACGGAGTAAAAACATCGTTTTTTTTTTTTTTTCTTTCCAAATTTTTTCTCCCTTGTTCTTTCTTTCTTCTTAATAATTTCTTTTCTTTCCTTCTTTCTTTATTCTTTTCCTGGGGTTTTTTTGGGGGGTATATATATATATATTTTTTTTTTGGTTCAATTTTTTTTTCTCTCTCTTTTTTCTTTCTTTCTTCTGTATTCTTTCTTTTCTATCTTTCTTTGTTCCTTTCTTGCTTACCTTTTGGGGTTTTTTTGGGGGGGGTTGTGGTAAATTTTTTATTTTCTTCTCTTTCTCTCTTTCTTCTTTTCTTTCTTCTATTTTCTTGGGGATTTTTTGGGGGGGTGTTTTTCCTCCACCTCTTCCAATAATAACAAACTTTATCTCTAACGTGTTGCATATAACCTCTCCTTCTCATCCTTTCTCTTTAATAGTGGTTTATTCGTTTGTGTGTCTAGCTTAGCCCCCCTATTACTTTAAATAATACAATATAATTACTATATAAACCCAAATACAATACAATCCCACTTTCTTACTATACTAAGTATTTTTCTATCCTTTTCTTCTATTTTTCTTAACATACAATGTAAATATTACTAACTGGCTAGCACAGTCTCAACTATTATTAATCTATCAACCCCTCTATCAAAAATTATATTTTTCCTCCCCAAAAACAACTTGTATCTATTCTTCTTATAGTATAAAAGCTCAAATCTCTTTACATTTATATTAATACGGGCTAGTTGGCTAACGATAGCAGGATAGAGTGGGGGATACTTTCTGAGGGTGTGGGTCTCCTGCCTGGGCTGTGTGTTTATGTCTTTAACAGCATATCCACAAAAGAACTCAAGACAAAGCAGATAGAGTGACTCTCAACCAAGTAGCCAGAAGGAAGATCCTATCAAAGAACATCTGAAATATAACCGTACAGCATAAACAAAAGACATAAAGGGTAACTCAAGACCATCAGGCTCAGGATATCAAAGAGACTGCACCACTGAAACTCCCAGACCTTCGATAAAGAATATTACACCACAAAGGAGGGAAGTCAAAGCAGACTACCCCCCCAATAAATAAATAAATAAATAAATAAATAAATAAATAAATAAATAAATAAAAACAAAAAGAATCCAACATGGTAAGACGCAAAAATAACCCCTCAATGAAAAGAAAAGAGGAATCCTCAGAAAGAGAGATAGACGAAATAGACATAGCCCAAATGTCAGACATGGAATTCAAAACAATGGTGGTAAAGAAGCTCAATATACTCGACATCCTTAAAATCAACTATGACAACCTTCAAGGAAGTTACCAGCAGCTCCAAGAAAATTACAGGGAACTTGCAGAGAACTACACCAGCATAAAAAAAGACATAGAAATCGTTAACAAGAACCAGGAAGAACTTAAGAATACAATCTCTGAACTGAAAAACACAGTAGAATCAGTCAAAAGCAGACTAAACGAAGCAGAAGATCGGATTAGTGAGTTAGAAGATAATGTAGAGAAAAACTCCCAGACAATACAGCAAAATGAAAAACGATTGAAAAAATATGAACAAGATGTAAGGGAATTACAGGATAGCATTAGGAAAAATAATTTAAGGATCATCGGAATACGAGAGGAAGAAGAAAAGGAACATGGAATTGAAAATCTGATAGGAGAAATAGTGACAGAAAATTTTCCGAACCTGATGAGAGGAAAAGCTATGCAAGTCCAAGAAGCACTGAGAGTTCCAATCAAGAGGAACCCCCAAAAACCCACTCCAAGGCACATCATAGTTAAAATGGCAACATTCCAAGACAAAGAGAGAATCCTAAAAGCAGCAAGAGAAAAGCAGCAAATAACATACAAGGGAGCTCCGATAAGGCTATCAACTGATTTCTCAACAGAAACATTACAAGCCAGAAGGGAATGGTCAAAAATATTTCAAGCAATGAAAAACAAAGGCCTACAACCAAGAATACTCTACCCAGCAAGGCTCTCATTCAAAATAGAAGGTGAAATAAGGAGTTTCTCAGACAAAGGAAGACTGAAAGAATACATCTCCACCAAACCAGCATTGCAAGAGATGCTAAAGGGACTGTTCTAAGAAAAAAGAAGGAAAAAACAAGAGAGGAGAGGAACAGAGGTACAAAGGGAAATGAATAAATACACGTCAATAATAACCTTAAATGTAAATGGATTAAATGCTCCAATTAAAAGACATAGGGTAACGGAATGGATCAGAAAACAGGACCCACATATTTGCTGTCTACAAGAAACACACCTCAAAACAAAAGATTTACACAGACTGAAAGTAAAGGGATATAAAAAAATATTCCAAGCAAACGGACCGGAAAAAAAAGCCGGGGTAGCAGTTCTCATATCAGACAAAATGGATTTTAAAGCAAGGACAATAAAAAGAGACAAAGAAGGACATTTCATAATACTTAAAGGAACAATCCATCAAGAAGATATGACTTTGATAAACATATATGCACCCAACATAGGAGCACCCAAATACATAAAGCAAATACTAGAAGACCACAAAAAGGATATCAACAACAACACACTCATAGTAGGGGACTTCAACACTCCATTATCAACAATAGACAGATCATCAAAGCAAAGAAACACCAAGGATATACAGGCATTGAACAACACACTAAACCACATGGATCTAACTGATATATATAGAACTTTTCACCCCAAAGAAGCAAAATATACATTCTTTTCAAGTGCACATGGGACATTTTCAAAGATAGACCACATGATAGGTCACAAAACAAGCCTCAACAAATTCAAGAAAATTGAAATCATATCAAGCATCTTTTCAGATCACAATGCCTTGAAACTAGAAATCAACCTCAGAGGAAAAAATCAAAGACACCCAAACTCATGGAGATTGAATAACATGCTATTAAATAATGAATGGGTTAACAATGACATCAAAGAAGCAATCAAGAAATTTCTAGAAACTAATGATAATGAGCACACAACAACCCAAAACCTGTGGGACACAGCAAAAGCAGTCCTGAGAGGGAAGTTTATAGCAATACAGGCATATCTGAAAAGGCTAGAAGAATCTCAAATAAAAAACCTAACCACAATGCTACAAGAACTAGAACAACAACAACAAACAAAGCCTAGGGCAAGAAGAAGGAATGAAATCATCAAGATCAGAGCAGAACTAAATGACATAGAGACTAAACAAACAATCCAAAAGATCAACGAAACTAGGAGCTGGTTCTTCGAAAAAATCAACAAAATCGACAAGCCTCTAGCCAGTCTAATCAAGAAAAAAAGAGAGAAGACACAAATAAACAAAATCAGAAATGAAAGAGGAGAAATCACGACTGATACCTCAGAAATACAAATGATAGTTAGAAATTACTTCAGACAACTGTATGACAAGAAATTTGACAATCTAGAAGAAATGGACAAATTTCTAGAAACATACAACCTTCCAAAACTGAATCAAGAAGAAGTGGAAAGTCTCAACAGACCAATAACAAAGAAGGAAATTGAAACAGTAATCCAAAATCTCCCGGCACACAAAAGCCCTGGACCGGATGGCTTCACAGGCGAATTCTACAAAACATTCAGGGAAGAACTAACTCCTATCCTCCTCAAACTGTTCCAAAAAATCCAAGAAGAAGGGAAAATCCCAAACTCTTTCTATGAAGCCAGTATTATCCTAATCCCCAAACCAGGTCAAGACACAACAAAGAAAGAAAACTACAGGCCAATATCACTGATGAACATCGATGCTAAAATCCTCAATAAAATATTGGCAAACAGGATCCAGCAACACATCAAAAAGATCATACATCATGATCAAGTGGGCTTCATTCCAGGGATGCAAGGATGGTTTAATATTCGCAAATCAATAAATATAATACACCACCTAAACAGAATGAAAGACAAAAATCACATGATCATATCAATAGATGCAGAAAAAGCATTTGATAAAGTTCAACACCCATTTATGATGAAAACACTCAGCAAAATGGGAATAAAGGGAGCATATCTTAACATAATTAAGGCTATATATGAGAAGCCTGAGGCCAACATCATACTCAATGGACAAAAACTGAAAGCATTCCCCCTGAACTCAGGAACGAGACAAGGTTGTCCACTCTCTCCACTCCTTTTCAACATAGTGTTGGAAGTCCTAGCCACAGCAATCAGACAAGAAAAAGAAATAAAAGGAATCCAAATTGGGAAAGAGGAAGTGAAACTTTCATTATATGCAGATGATATGATAGTATACCTAGAAAATCCTATAAACTCCACTAAAAGACTACTTAATATAATAAGTGAATTTGGCAAAATCGCAGGGTACAAAATAAATATACAGAAATCCAAGGCATTTCTGTACACCAACAATAAAATAGCAGAGACAGAGACAAAAAAGAAAATACCATTTACTATAGCAACAAGAAAAATAAAGTACCTAGGAGTAAACTTAACCAAAGAGATAAAAGACCTGTACTCTGAAAATTATATAACATTGAAGAAAGAAATTAAGGAAGAAACAAATAAATGGAAGCAAATACCATGTTCTTGGATGGGAAGAATCAACATCATCAAAATGGCCATACTACCCAAAGCAATTTACAAATTCAATGCAATCCCTATTAAAATACCAATGACATATTTCACAGACCTAGAACAAATACTCCATAAATTCATATGGAACCAAAAAAGACCCCGAATAGCAAAAGCAATCTTGAGACAGAAGAACACAGCAGGAGGAATCACAACACCAGATATCAAACAATACTACAAAGCCACTGTAATCAAAACAGTATGGTACTGGCATAAGAACAGACATATAGATCAGTGGAACAGAATAGAGAGTCCAGAAATAAACCCAGGCCTCTATGGTCAACTAATCTTTGATAAAGGAGGAAGGAACATAAAATGGAGTGAGAAGAGCCTCTTTAACAAATGGTGCTGGGAGAACTGGATAGGGACCTGCAAAAAAATGAAACTAGACCACCAACTTACACCACACACGAGAATAAACTCAAGATGGATCAAAGACTTAAATGTAAGCCGTGACACCATAAAAGTCCTAGAGGAAAACATAGGCAAGAAAATATCAGATATCTCACGTAACAATCTCTTCACGGATACATCTCCTAAAGCAAGAGAAATAAAGGAAAAAATAAATAAATGGGATTACATCAAACTGAAGAGTTTCTGCTCAGCAAAAGAAAACATCAGCAAAATGAAAAGGAAACCAACCATATGGGAAAACATATTTGCCAATGACATCACAGACAGGGGACTGATTTCCAAAATATATAAAGAGCTGATACGACTCAACATCAAGAAAACAAACAACCCAATTAAAAAATGGGCAAGGGACCTGAACAAACACTTCTCCGAAGAGGACATACAGAAGGTCCATAGACACATGAAAAAATGCTCAACATCATTAGCCATCAGGGAGATGCAAATAAAAACCACAATGAGATACCACCTTACACCAGTCAGAATGGCCATCATCAACAAATCAACAAGCAACAAGTGCTGGCGAGGATGTGGAGAAACGGGAACCCTACTGCACTGTTGGTGGGAATGCAGACTGGTGCAGCCACTATGGAGAACAGTATGGAATTACCTCAAAAGATTAAAAATGGAACTGCCTTTTGAACCAGCGACTCCACTACTAGGATTATACCCGAAGAATCTTGAAACACCAGTTCAAAAGAACTTATGCACTCCTATGTTCATAGCAGCACTGTTTACAATAGCTAAGTGCTGGAAACAACCTAAGTGCCCATCTGTAGATGAGTGGATCAAAAAACTGTGGTACATTTACACAATGGAATACTATGTAGCAGAAAGAAAGAAGGAAGTCCTGCCATTTGCAACAACATGGATGGAACTAGAGAGAATTATGCTTAGTGAAATAAGCCAGGCAAAGAAAGAAAAATACCATATGATATCACCTAATACAGGAAACTAAAGAACAACACAAACAAAGGAACTAAATAGAACAAAGAGCAGAATAGAAGTCAATAGGGGGGAGGGGAGAGGGAGAGAAGGGGGATAAGTAAGGGAAGGGTTTAATTAAAGAGCCTGTATAAAAGACTCATGGACATAGACAACGGGGAGGGATATGATTGCGGGAGAGGGGGTGGGCTGGGTGGGGGAGAGAAATTGGGGGAAAAGGGGATAACTGTAATTGAAAAACCAAAATAAAAAAAAAAAAAAAAAAAAAAAAAAAGATAGCACCTAGTACCTTCAGTTCAAAGAACCACATTGGTACTTCCAGTACTATATTCGCTACTCCCCTCGGAAAACAAGATGTGTCCAGACATTGCTATCTCTGCTTCTGCCTTCAATGGCAATGCCACCGGTGACTATCTCACGCAATGAACTCTATCACCACAAAAACAGAGAAGAGGAAGCTCTAACTTCTGTTATAACTGCTAGAAATGCTCATGTTTTCTCCTGTTTCAAAGAATGATTCATTACCAAATAGAAATTATTGGCCAGTCCTCTTTGAAAACACGGTATTTTCTGAGTTTCACAGGGAATTACGAGGAAAGGAAGTAGGAAACCACTGTGAACAGTGAAGTCACATATGTTTCTTTTAGTGTGTCAGGTTAAGCACACTACCCAAGAGTCTCTATCGTTTTGAAACCAGTTTTTGCTCTTTCGTTTATTGTATAAACTCGAAAGTTGACTGAAGCATACAATGAAGCAGAACAACAATGGCACAGCAAGCTCCTAATTCCACCTGTTGAAATCGATGGATAATATGTATATGTTGTCTAGAATGTTCAATGTGCATTGTTTCTATCTGGTTAAAAACTGTTGTTGGACTCTTTCGGAACACAGTTTTTCTGAGTTAATAAGTAAGGGCAACAGGAACTTACTGAAAGACATTCATGAGAAACAAGATAGAACCTAGTACCTTCAGTTCAAAGATCCACATTGGTACTTCCAGTAGTATATGCGCTACTCTCCTCGGAAAACAAGATGTGTCCAGACATTGCTATCTCTGCTTCTGCCTTCAATGGAATGCCATCGGTGACTATCTCACGCAATGAACTCTATCACCACACAAACAGAGAAGAGGAAGCTCTAACTTCTGTTATAACTGCTAGAAATGCTCATGTTTTCTCCTGTTTCAAAGAATGATTCATTACCAAATAGAAATTATTGGCCAGTCCTCTTTGAAAACACGGTATTTTCTGAGTTTCACAGGGAATTACGAGGAAACGAAGTAGGAAACCACTGTGAACAGTGAAGTCACATATGTTTCTTTTATTGTGTCAGGTGAAGCACACTACCCAAGAGTCTCTATCGTTTTGAAACCAGTTCTTGCTCTTTCGTTTATTGTATAAACTCGAAAGTTGACTGAAGCATACAATGAAGCAGAACAACAACGGCACAGCAAGCTCCTAATTCCATCTGTTGAAATCGATCGATAATATGAATATTTTCGCTAGAATGTTCAATGTACATTGTTTCTATCTGGTTAAAAACTGGTGTTGGATTCTTTCGGAACACAGTTTTTCTGATTTAACAAGTAAGGGCAACAGGAACTTACTGAAAGACATTCATGAGACATAAGATAGTACCTAGTACCTTCAGTTCAAAGAACCACATTGGTACTTACAGTAGTATATGCGATACTCTCCTAGGACAATGAGATATGTCCAGACATTGCTATCTCTGCTTCTGCCTTCACTGGCACTGCCACCGGTGACTATCTCACACAATGAACTCCATCACCACACGGATAGAGAAAAGGAAGCTCTAACTTCTGTTATAACTGCTAGAAATGCTCATGTTTTCTCCTGTTTCAAAGAATGATTCATTACCAAATAGAAATTATTGGCCAGTCCTCTTTGAAAACACGGTATTTTCTGAGTTTCACAGGGAATTACGAGGAAAGGAAGTAGGAAACCACTGTGAACAGTGAAGTCACATATGTTTCTTTTAGTGTGTCAGGTTAAGCACACTACCCAAGAGTCTCTATCGTTTTGAAACCAGTTTTTGCTCTTTCGTTTATTGTATAAACTCGAAAGTTGACTGAAGCATACAATGAAGCAGAACAACAACGGCACAGCAAGCTCCTAATTCCACCTGTTGAAATCGATGGATAATATGTATATGTTGTCTAGAATGTTCAATGTGCATTGCTTCTATCTGGTTAAAAACTGTTGTTGGACTCTTTCGGAACACAGTTTTTCTGAGTTAATAAGTAAGGGCAACAGGAACTTACTGAAAGACATTCATGAGAAACAAGATAGAACCTAGTACCTTCAGTTCAAAGAACCACATTGGTACTTCCAGTAGTATATGCGCTACTCTCCTCGGAAAACAAGATGTGTCCAGACATTGCTATCTCTGCTTCTGCCTTCAATGGAATGCCATCGGTGACTATCTCACGCAATGAACTCTATCACCACAAAAACAGAGAAGAGGAAGCTCTAACTTCTGTTATAACTGCTAGAAATGCTCATGTTTTCTCCTGTTTCAAAGAATGATTCATTACCAAATAGAAATTATAGGCCAGTCCTCTTTGAAAACACGGTATTTTCAGAGTTTCACAGGGAATTACCAGGAAGCGAAGTAGGAAACCACTGTAAACGGTGAAGTCACATATATTTCTTTTAGTGTGTCAGGTGAAGCACACTACCCAAGAGACTCTATCTTTCTTGGAACCAGTGTTTGCTCTTTCGTATATTGTATAAACTCGAAAGTTCACTGAAGCATACAATGAAGCAGAACATCAACGTCACAGCAAGCTCCTAAATCCATCTGTTGAAATCGATGGATAATATGTATATGTTGTCTAGAATGTTCAATGTACATTTCTTCTATCTGGTTAAAAACTGTTGTTGGACTCTTTCAGAACACAGTTTTTCTGAGTTAACAAGTAAGGGCAACAGGAACTTACTGAAAGACATTCATGAGACATAAGATAGTACCTAGTACCTTCAGTTCAAAGAGCCACATATATACTTCCAGTAGTATATTTGCTACTCCCCTCGGAAAACAAGATGTGTCCAGACATTGCTATCTCTGCTTCTGCCTTCAATGGCAATGCCACCGGTGACTATCTCACGCAATGAACTCTATCACCACAAAAACAGAGAAGAGGAAGCTCTAACTTCTGTTATAACTGCTAGAAATGCTCATGTTTTCTCCTGTTTCAAAGAATGATTCATTACCAAATAGAAATTATTGGCCAGTCCTCTTTGAAAACACGGTATTTTCTGAGTTTCACAGGGAATTACGAGGAAAGGAAGTAGGAAACCACTGTGAACAGTGAAGTCACATATGTTTCTTTTAGTGTGTCAGGTTAAGCACACTACCCAAGAGTCTCTATCGTTTTGAAACCAGTTTTTGCTCTTTCGTTTATTGTATAAACTCGAAAGTTGACTGAAGCATACAATGAAGCAGAACAACAACGGCACAGCAAGCTCCTAATTCCACCTGTTGAAATCGATGGATAATATGTATATGTTGTCTAGAATGTTCAATGTGCATTGCTTCTATCTGGTTAAAAACTGTTGTTGGACTCTTTCGGAACACAGTTTTTCTGAGTTAATAAGTAAGGGCAACAGGAACTTACTGAAAGACATTCATGAGAAACAAGATAGAACCTAGTACCTTCAGTTCAAAGAACCACATTGGTACTTCCAGTAGTATATGCGCTACTCTCCTCGGAAAACAAGATGTGTCCAGACATTGCTATCTCTGCTTCTGCCTTCAATGGAATGCCATCGGTGACTATCTCACGCAATGAACTCTATCACCACAAAAACAGAGAAGAGGAAGCTCTAACTTCTGTTATAACTGCTAGAAATGCTCATGTTTTCTCCTGTTTCAAAGAATGATTCATTACCAAATAGAAATTATAGGCCAGTCCTCTTTGAAAACACGGTATTTTCAGAGTTTCACAGGGAATTACCAGGAAGCGAAGTAGGAAACCACTGTAAACGGTGAAGTCACATATATTTCTTTTAGTGTGTCAGGTGAAGCACACTACCCAAGAGACTCTATCTTTCTTGGAACCAGTGTTTGCTCTTTCGTATATTGTATAAACTCGAAAGTTCACTGAAGCATACAATGAAGCAGAACATCAACGTCACAGCAAGCTCCTAAATCCATCTGTTGAAATCGATGGATAATATGTATATGTTGTCTAGAATGTTCAATGTACATTTCTTCTATCTGGTTAAAAACTGTTGTTGGACTCTTTCAGAACACAGTTTTTCTGAGTTAACAAGTAAGGGCAACAGGAACTTACTGAAAGACATTCATGAGACATAAGATAGTACCTAGTACCTTCAGTTCAAAGAGCCACATATATACTTCCAGTAGTATATTTGCTACTCCCCTCGGAAAACAAGATGTGTCCAGACATTGCTATCTCTGCTTCTGCCTTCAATGGCAATGCCACCGGTGACTATCTCACGCAATGAACTCTATCACCACAAAAACAGAGAAGAGGAAGCTCTAACTTCTGTTATAACTGCTAGAAATGCTCATGTTTTCTCCTGTTTCAAAGAATGATTCATTACCAAATAGAAATTATTGGCCAGTCCTCTTTGAAAACACGGTATTTTCTGAGTTTCACAGGGAATTACGAGGAAAGGAAGTAGGAAACCACTGTGAACAGTGAAGTCACATATGTTTCTTTTAGTGTGTCAGGTGAAGCACACTACCCAAGAGTCTCTATCGTTTTGAAACCAGTTCTTGCTCTTTCGTTTATTGTATAAACTCGAAAGTTGACTGAAGCATACAATGAAGCAGAACAACAACGGCACAGCAAGCTCCTAATTCCATCTGTTGAAATCGATGGATAATATGAATATTTTGTCTAGAATGTTCAATGTACATTGTTTCTATCTGGTTAAAAACTGTTGTTGGATTCTTTCGGAACACAGTTTTTCTGAGTTAACAAGTAAGGGCAACAGGAACTTACTGAAAGACATTCATGAGACATAAGATAGTACCTAGTACCTTCAGTTCAAAGAACCACATATGTACTTCCAGTCGTATATGCGATACTCTCCTCGGAAAATGAGATATGTCCAGACATTGCTATCTCTGCTTCTGCCTTCAGTGGCACTGCCACCGGTGACTATCTCACACAATGAACTCCATCACCACACGGACAGAGAAAAGGAAGCTCTAACTTCTGTTATAACTGCAAGAAATGCTCATGTTTTCTCCTGTTTCAAAGAATGATTCATTACCAAATAGAAATTATAGGCCAGTCCTCTTTGAAAACACGGTATTTTCAGAGTTTCACAGGGAATTAACAGGAAGCGAAGTAGGAAACCACTGTAAACGGTGAACTCACATATATCTCTTTTAGTGTGTCAGGTGAAGAATACTACCCATGAGACTCTATCGTTCTTGAAACCAGTGTTCGCTCTTTAGTATATTGTATAAATTCGGAAGTTCACTGAAGCATACAATAAAGCAGAACAACAACGGCACAGCAAGCTCCTAATTCCATCTGTTGAAATCGATCGATAATATGAATATTTTCGCTAGAATGTTCAATGTACACTGTTTCTATCTGGTTAAAAACTGTTGTTGGATTCTTTCGGAACACAGTTTTTCTGAGTTAACAAGTAAGGGCAACAGGAACTTACTGAAAAACATTCATGAGACATAAGATAGTACCTAGTACCTTCAGTTCAAAGAGCCACATATGCACTTCCAGTAGTATATGCGATACTCTCCTTGTAAAATGAGATATGTCCAGACATTGCTATCTCTGCTTCTGCCTTCAGTGGCACTGCCACCGGTGACTATCTCACACAATGAACTACATCACCACACGGAGAGAGAAAAGGAAGTTCTAACTTCTGTTATAACTGCAAGAAATGCTCATGTTTTCTCCTGTTTCAAAGAATGATTCATTACCAAATAGAAATTATTGGCCAGTCCTCTTTGAAAACACGGTATTTTCAGAGTTTCACAGGGAATTATGAGGAAACGAAGTAGGAAACAACTGTGTACGGTGAAGTCACATATATTTCTTTTAGTGTGTCAGGTGAAGAACACTACCCTAGAGACTCTATCGTTCTTGAAACCAGTGTTTGCTCTTTCGTTTATTTTATAAACTCGAAAGTTCACTGAAGCATACAATGAAACAGAACAACAACGGCACAGCAAGCTCCTAATTCCACCTGTTGAAATCGATGGATAATATGTATATGTTGTCTAGAATGTTCAATGTGCATTGCTTCTATCTGGTTAAAAACTGTTGTTGGACTCTTTCGGAACACAGTTTTTCTGAGTTAATAAGTAAGGGCAACAGGAACTTACTGAAAGACATTCATGAGAAACAAGATAGAACCTAGTACCTTCAGTTCAAAGAACCACATTGGTACTTCCAGTAGTATATGCGCTACTCTCCTCGGAAAACAAGATGTGTCCAGACATTGCTATCTCTGCTTCTGCCTTCAATGGAATGCCACCGGTGACTATCTCACGCAATGAACTCTATCACCACACAAACAGAGAAGAGGAAGCTCTAACTTCTGTTATAACTGCTAGAAATGCTCATGTTTTCTCCTGTTTCAAAGAATGATTCATTACCAAATAGAAATTATAGGCCAGTCCTCTTTAAAAACACGGTATTTTCAGAGTTTCACAGGGAATTACCAGGAAGCGAAGTAGGAAACCACTGTAAACGGTGAAGTCACATATATTTCTTTTAGTGTGTCAGGTGAAGCACACTACCCAAGAAACTCTATCGTTCTTGGAACCAGTGTTTGCTCTTTCGTATATTGTATAAACTCGAAAGTTCACTGAAGCATACAATGAAGCAGAACATCAACGTCACAGCAAGCTCCTAATTCCATCTGTTGAAATCGATGGATAATATGAATATTTTCGCTAGAATGTTCAATGTACATTTCTTCTATCTGGTTAAAAACTGTTGTTGGACTCTTTCGGAACACAGTTTTTCTGAGTTAACAAGTAAGGGCAACAGGAACTTACTGAAAGACATTCATGAGACATAAGATAGTACCTAGTACCTTCAGTTCAAAGAGCCACATATGTACTTCCAGTAGTATATGCGATACTCTCCTCGGAAAATGAGATATGTCCAGACATTGCTATCTCTGCTTCTGCCTTCACTGGCACTGCCACCGGTGACTATCTCACAGAATGAACTCCATCACCACACGGATAGAGAAAAGGAAGCTCTAACTTCTGTTATAACTGCAAGAAATGCTCATGTTTTCTCCTGTTTCAAAGAATGATTCATTACCAAATAGAAGTTATTGGCCAGTCCTCTTTGAAAACACGGTATTTTCAGAGTTTCACAGGGAATTACGAGGAAACGAAGTAGGAAACAACTGTGTACGGTGAAGTCACATATATTTCTTTTAGTGTGTCATGTGAAGAACACTACCCTAGAGACTCTATTGTTCTTCAAACCAGTGTTTGCTCTTTCGTTTATTTTATAAACTCGAAAGTTCACTGAAGCATACAATGAAGCAGAACAGCAACAGCACAGCAAGCTCCTAATTCCATCTGTTGAAATCGATGGGTAATATGTATATGTTGTCTAGAATGTTCAATGTACATTGCTTCTATCTGGTTAAAAATCATTGTTGGACTCTCTTGGAACACAGTTTTTCTGAGTTAATAAGTAAGGGCAACAGGAACTTACAGAAAGACATTCATGAGAATCAAGATAGCACCTAGTACCTTCAGTTCAAAGAACCACATTGGTACTTCCAGTAGTATATTCGCTACTCCCCTCGGAAAACAAGATGTGTCCAGACATTGCTATCTCTGCTTCTGCCTTCAATGGCAATGCCACCGGTGACTATCTCATGCAATGAACTCTATCACCACAAAAACAGAGAAGAGGAAGCTCTAACTTCTGTTATAACTGCTAGAAATGCTCATGTTTTCTCCTGTTTCAAAGAATGATTCATTACCAAATAGAAATTATTGGCCAGTCCTCTTTGAAAACACGGTATTTTCTGAGTTTCACAGGGAATTACGAGGAAAGGAAGTAGGAAACCACTGTGAACAGTGAAGTCACATATGTTTCTTTTAGTGTGTCAGGTTAAGCACACTACCCAAGAGTCTCTATCGTTTTGAAACCAATTTTTGCTCTTTCGTTTATTGTATAAACTCGAAAGTTGACTGAAGCATACAATGAAGCAGAACAACAACGGCACAGCAAGCTCCTAATTCCATCTGTTGAAATCGATGGGTAATATGTATATGTTGTCTAGAATGTTCAATGTGCATTGCTTCTATCTGGTTAAAAACTGTTGTTGGACTCTTTCGGAACACAGTTTTTCTGAGTTAATAAGTAAGGGCAACAGGAACTTACTGAAAGACATTCATGAGAAACAAGATAGAACCTAGTACCTTCAGTTCAAAGAACCACATTGGTACTTCCAGTAGTATATGCGCTACTCTCCTCGGAAAACAAGATGTGTCCAGACATTGCTATCTCTGCTTCTGCCTTCAATGGAATGCCATCGGTGACTATCTCACGCAATGAACTCTATCACCACACAAACAGAGAAGAGGAAGCTCTAACTTCTGTTATAACTGCTAGAAATGCTCATGTTTTCTCCTGTTTCAAAGAATGATTCATTACCAAATAGAAATTATAGGCCCGTCCTCTTAGAAAACACGGTATTTTCAGAGTTTCACAGGGAATTAACAGGAAACGAAGTAGGAAACCAATGTAAACGGTGAAGTCACATATATTTCTTTTAGTGTGTCAGGTGAAGAATACTACCCATGAGACTCTATCATTCTTGAAACCAGTGTTCGCTCTTTAGTATATTGTATAAATTCGGAAGTTCACTGAAGCATACAATAAAGCAGAACAACAACGGCACAGCAAGCTCCTAATTCCATCTGTTGAAATCGATGGATAATATGAATATTTTCGCTAGAATGTTCAATGTACACTGTTTCTATCTGGTTAAAAACTGTTGTTGGATTCTTTCGGAACACAGTTTTTCTGAGTTAATAAGTAAGGGCAACAGGAACTTACTGAAAGACATTCATGAGACATAAGATAGTACCTAGTACCTTCAGTTCAAAGAGCCACATATGTACTTCCAGTAGTATATGCGATACTCTCCTCGGAAAATGAGATATGTCCAGACATTGCTATCTCTGCTTCTGCCTTCAGTGGCACTGCCACCGGTGACTATCTCACACAATGAACTCCATCAACAAACGGACAGAGAAAAGGAAGCTCTAACTTCTGTTATAACTGCTAGAAATGCTCATGTTTTCTCCTGTTTCAAAGAATGATTCATTACCAAATAGAAATTATAGGCCAGTCCTCTTTGAAAACACGGTATTTTCAGAGTTTCACAGGGAATTACCAGGAAGCGAAGTAGGAAACCACTGTAAACGGTGAAGTCACATATATTTCTTTTAGTGTGTCAGGTGAAGAACACTACCCAAGAGTCTCTATCGTTTTGAAACCAGTTTTTGCTCTTTCGTTTATTGTATAAACTCGAAAGTTGACTGAAGCATACAATGAAGCAGAACAACAACGGCACAGCAAGCTCCTAATTCCACCTGTTGAAATCGATGGATAAAATGTATATGTTGTCTAGAATGTTCAATGCGCATTGCTTCTATCTGGTTAAAAACTGTTGTTGGACTCTTTCGGAACACAGTTTTTCTGAGTTAATAAGTAAGGGCAACAGGAACTTACAGAAAGACATTCATGAGAATCAAGATGCACCTAGTACCTTCAGTTCAAAGAACCACATTGGTACTTCCAGTAGTATATTCGCTACTCCCCTCGGAAAACAAGATGTGTCCAGACATTGCTATCTCTGCTTCTGCCTTCAATGGGATTGCCACCGGTGACTATCTCACGCAATGAACTCTATCACCACAAAAACAGAGAAGAGGAAGCTCTAACTTCTGTTATAACTGCTAGAAATGCTTATGTTTTCTCCTTTTTCAAAGAATGATTCATTACCAAATAGAAATTATTGGCCAGTCCTCTTTGAAAACACGGTATTTTCTGAGTTTCACAGGGAATTACGAGGAAAGGAAGTAGGAACCCACTGTGAACAGTGAAGTCACATATGTTTCTTTTAGTGTGTCAGGTTAAGCACACTACCCAAGAGTCTCTATCATTTTGAAACCAGTTTTTGCTCTTTCGTTTATTGTATAAACTCGAAAGTTCACTGAAGCATACAATGAAGCAGAACAGCAACAGCACAGCAAGCTCCTAATTGCATCTGTTGAAATCGATGGATAATATGTATATGTTGTCTAGAATGTTCAATGTGCATTGCTTCTATCTGGTTAAAAACTGTTGTTGGACTCTTTCGGAACACAGTTTTTCTGAGTTAATAAGTAAGGGCAAAAGGAATTTACAGAAAGACATTCATGAGAATCAAGATAGCACCTAGTACCTTCAGTTCAAAGAACCACATTGGTACTTCTAGTAGTATATTCGCTACTCCCCTCGGAAAACAAGATGTGTCCAGACATTGCTATCTCTGCTTCTGCCTTTAATGGCAATGCCACCGGTGACTATCTCACACCATGAACTCCATCACCACACGGACAGAGAAGAGGAAGCTCTAACTTCTGTTATAACTGCTAGAAATGCTCATGTTTTCTCCTGTTTCAAAGAATGATTCATTACCAAATAGAAATTATTGGCCAGTCCTCTTTGAAAACACGGTATTTTCTGAGTTTCACAGGGAATTAACAGGAAGCGAAGTAGGAAAGCACTGTAAACGGTGAACTCACATATATTTCTTTTAGTGTGTCAGGTGAAGAATACTACCCATGAGACTCTATCATTCTTGAAACCAGTGTTCGCTCTTTAGTATATTGTATAAATTCGGAAGTTCACTGAAGCATACAATAAAGCAGAACAACAACGGCACAGCAAGCTCCTAATTCCATCTGTTGAAATCGATGGATAATATGAATATTTTCGCTAGAATGTTCAATGTACACTGTTTCTATCTCGTTAAAAACTGTTGTTGGATTCTTTCGGAACACCGTTTTTCTGAGTTAACAAGTAAGGGCAACAGGAACTTACTGAAAGACATTCATGAGACATAAGATAGTACCTAGTACCTTCAGTTCAAAGAGCCACATATATACTTCCAGTAGTATATGCGATACTCTCCTAGGAAAATGAGATATGTCCAGACATTGCTATCTCTGCTTCTGCCTTCACTGGCACTGCCACCGGTGACTATCTCACAGAATGAACTCCATCACCACACGGATAGAGAAAAGGAAGCTCTAACTTCTGTTATAACTGCAAGAAATGCTCATGTTTTCTCCTGTTTCAAAGAATGATTCATTACCAAATAGAAATTATTGGCCAGTCCTCTTTGAAAACACGGTATTTTCAGAGTTTCACAGAGAATTACGAGGAAACGAAGTAGGAAACAACTGTGTACGGTGAAGTCACATATATTTCTTTTAGTGTGTCAGGTGAAGAACACTACCCTAGAGACTATATCGTTCTTGGAACCAGTGTTTGCTCTTTCGTATATTGTATAAACTCGAAAGTTCACTGAAGCATACAATGAAGCAGGACATCAACGTCACAGCAAGCTCCTAATTCCATCTGTTGAAATCGATGGATAATATGTATATGTTGTCTAGAATGTTCAATGTACATTTCTTCTATCTGGTTAAAAACTGTTGTTGGACTCTTTCAGAACACAGTTTTTCTGAGTTAACAAGTAAGGGCAACAGGAACTTACTGAAAGACATTCATGAGACATAAGATAGTACCTAGTACCTTCAGTTCAAAGAGCCACATATATACTTCCAGTAGTATATGCGATACTCTCCTAGGAAAATGAGATATGTCCAGACATTGCTATCTCTGCTTCTGCCTTCACTGGCACTGCCACCGGTGACTATCTCACACAATGAACTCCATCACCACACGGACAGAGAAAAGGAAGCTCTAACTTCTGTTATAACTGCAAGAAATGCTCATGTTTTCTCCTGTTTCAAAGAATGATTCATTACCAAATAGAAATTATTGGCCAGTCCTCTTTGAAAACACGGTATTTTCTGAGTTTCACAGGGAATTACGAGGAAAGGAAGTAGGAAACCACTGTGAACAGTGAAGTCACATATGTTTCTTTTAGTGTGTCAGGTTAAGCACACTACCCAAGAGTCTCTATCGTTTTGAAACCAATTTTTGCTCTTTCGTTTATTGTATAAACTCGAAAGTTGACTGAAGCATACAATGAAGCAGAACAACAACGGCACAGCAAGCTCCTAATTCCATCTGTTGAAATCGATGGGTAATATGTATATGTTGTCTAGAATGTTCAATGTGCATTGCTTCTATCTGGTTAAAAACTGTTGTTGGACTCTTTCGGAACACAGTTTTTCTGAGTTAATAAGTAAGGGCAACAGGAACTTACTGAAAGACATTCATGAGAAACAAGATAGAACCTAGTACCTTCAGTTCAAAGAACCACATTGGTACTTCCAGTAGTATATGCGCTACTCTCCTCGGAAAACAAGATGTGTCCAGACATTGCTATCTCTGCTTCTGCCTTCAATGGAATGCCATCGGTGACTATCTCACGCAATGAACTCTATCACCACACAAACAGAGAAGAGGAAGCTCTAACTTCTGTTATAACTGCTAGAAATGCTCATGTTTTCTCCTGTTTCAAAGAATGATTCATTACCAAATAGAAATTATAGGCCCGTCCTCTTAGAAAACACGGTATTTTCAGAGTTTCACAGGGAATTAACAGGAAACGAAGTAGGAAACCAATGTAAACGGTGAAGTCACATATATTTCTTTTAGTGTGTCAGGTGAAGAATACTACCCATGAGACTCTATCATTCTTGAAACCAGTGTTCGCTCTTTAGTATATTGTATAAATTCGGAAGTTCACTGAAGCATACAATAAAGCAGAACAACAACGGCACAGCAAGCTCCTAATTCCATCTGTTGAAATCGATGGATAATATGAATATTTTCGCTAGAATGTTCAATGTACACTGTTTCTATCTGGTTAAAAACTGTTGTTGGATTCTTTCGGAACACAGTTTTTCTGAGTTAATAAGTAAGGGCAACAGGAACTTACTGAAAGACATTCATGAGACATAAGATAGTACCTAGTACCTTCAGTTCAAAGAGCCACATATGTACTTCCAGTAGTATATGCGATACTCTCCTCGGAAAATGAGATATGTCCAGACATTGCTATCTCTGCTTCTGCCTTCAGTGGCACTGCCACCGGTGACTATCTCACACAATGAACTCAATCAACAAACGGACAGAGAAAAGGAAGCTCTAACTTCTGTTATAACTGCTAGAAATGCTCATGTTTTCTCCTGTTTCAAAGAATGATTCATTACCAAATAGAAATTATAGGCCAGTCCTCTTTGAAAACACGGTATTTTCAGAGTTTCACAGGGAATTACCAGGAAGCGAAGTAGGAAACCACTGTAAACGGTGAAGTCACATATATTTCTTTTAGTGTGTCAGGTGAAGAACACTACCCAAGAGTCTCTATCGTTTTGAAACCAGTTTTTGCTCTTTCGTTTATTGTATAAACTCGAAAGTTGACTGAAGCATACAATGAAGCAGAACAACAACGGCACAGCAAGCTCCTAATTCCACCTGTTGAAATCGATGGATAAAATGTATATGTTGTCTAGAATGTTCAATGCGCATTGCTTCTATCTGGTTAAAAACTGTTGTTGGACTCTTTCGGAACACAGTTTTTCTGAGTTAATAAGTAAGGGCAACAGGAACTTACAGAAAGACATTCATGAGAATCAAGATGCACCTAGTACCTTCAGTTCAAAGAACCACATTGGTACTTCCAGTAGTATATTCGCTACTCCCCTCGGAAAACAAGATGTGTCCAGACATTGCTATCTCTGCTTCTGCCTTCAATGGGATTGCCACCGGTGACTATCTCACGCAATGAACTCTATCACCACAAAAACAGAGAAGAGGAAGCTCTAACTTCTGTTATAACTGCTAGAAATGCTTATGTTTTCTCCTTTTTCAAAGAATGATTCATTACCAAATAGAAATTATTGGCCAGTCCTCTTTGAAAACACGGTATTTTCTGAGTTTCACAGGGAATTACGAGGAAAGGAAGTAGGAACCCACTGTGAACAGTGAAGTCACATATGTTTCTTTTAGTGTGTCAGGTTAAGCACACTACCCAAGAGTCTCTATCATTTTGAAACCAGTTTTTGCTCTTTCGTTTATTGTATAAACTCGAAAGTTCACTGAAGCATACAATGAAGCAGAACAGCAACAGCACAGCAAGCTCCTAATTGCATCTGTTGAAATCGATGGATAATATGTATATGTTGTCTAGAATGTTCAATGTGCATTGCTTCTATCTGGTTAAAAACTGTTGTTGGACTCTTTCGGAACACAGTTTTTCTGAGTTAATAAGTAAGGGCAAAAGGAATTTACAGAAAGACATTCATGAGAATCAAGATAGCACCTAGTACCTTCAGTTCAAAGAACCACATTGGTACTTCTAGTAGTATATTCGCTACTCCCCTCGGAAAACAAGATGTGTCCAGACATTGCTATCTCTGCTTCTGCCTTTAATGGCAATGCCACCGGTGACTATCTCACACCATGAACTCCATCACCACACGGACAGAGAAGAGGAAGCTCTAACTTCTGTTATAACTGCTAGAAATGCTCATGTTTTCTCCTGTTTCAAAGAATGATTCATTACCAAATAGAAATTATTGGCCAGTCCTCTTTGAAAACACGGTATTTTCTGAGTTTCACAGGGAATTAACAGGAAGCGAAGTAGGAAAGCACTGTAAACGGTGAACTCACATATATTTCTTTTAGTGTGTCAGGTGAAGAATACTACCCATGAGACTCTATCATTCTTGAAACCAGTGTTCGCTCTTTAGTATATTGTATAAATTCGGAAGTTCACTGAAGCATACAATAAAGCAGAACAACAACGGCACAGCAAGCTCCTAATTCCATCTGTTGAAATCGATGGATAATATGAATATTTTCGCTAGAATGTTCAATGTACACTGTTTCTATCTCGTTAAAAACTGTTGTTGGATTCTTTCGGAACACCGTTTTTCTGAGTTAACAAGTAAGGGCAACAGGAACTTACTGAAAGACATTCATGAGACATAAGATAGTACCTAGTACCTTCAGTTCAAAGAGCCACATATATACTTCCAGTAGTATATGCGATACTCTCCTAGGAAAATGAGATATGTCCAGACATTGCTATCTCTGCTTCTGCCTTCACTGGCACTGCCACCGGTGACTATCTCACAGAATGAACTCCATCACCACACGGATAGAGAAAAGGAAGCTCTAACTTCTGTTATAACTGCAAGAAATGCTCATGTTTTCTCCTGTTTCAAAGAATGATTCATTACCAAATAGAAATTATTGGCCAGTCCTCTTTGAAAACACGGTATTTTCAGAGTTTCACAGAGAATTACGAGGAAACGAAGTAGGAAACAACTGTGTACGGTGAAGTCACATATATTTCTTTTAGTGTGTCAGGTGAAGAACACTACCCTAGAGACTATATCGTTCTTGGAACCAGTGTTTGCTCTTTCGTATATTGTATAAACTCGAAAGTTCACTGAAGCATACAATGAAGCAGGACATCAACGTCACAGCAAGCTCCTAATTCCATCTGTTGAAATCGATGGATAATATGTATATGTTGTCTAGAATGTTCAATGTACATTTCTTCTATCTGGTTAAAAACTGTTGTTGGACTCTTTCAGAACACAGTTTTTCTGAGTTAACAAGTAAGGGCAACAGGAACTTACTGAAAGACATTCATGAGACATAAGATAGTACCTAGTACCTTCAGTTCAAAGAGCCACATATATACTTCCAGTAGTATATGCGATACTCTCCTAGGAAAATGAGATATGTCCAGACATTGCTATCTCTGCTTCTGCCTTCACTGGCACTGCCACCGGTGACTATCTCACACAATGAACTCCATCACCACACGGACAGAGAAAAGGAAGCTCTAACTTCTGTTATAACTGCAAGAAATGCTCATGTTTTCTCCTGTTTCAAAGAATGATTCATTACCAAATAGAAATTATTGGCCAGTCCTCTTTGAAAACACGGTATTTTCAGAGTTTCACAGGGAATTACGAGGAAACGAAGTAGGAAACAACTGTGTACGGCGAAGTCACATATATTTCTTTTAGTGTGTCAGGTGAAGAACACTACCCTAGAGACTCTATCGTTCTTCAAACCAGTGCTTGCTCTTTCGTTTATTTTATAAACTCGAAAGTTCACTGAAGCATACAATGAAGCAGAACAGCAACAGCACAGCAAGCTCCTAATTGCATCTGTTGAAATCGATGGATAATATGTATATGTTGTCTAGAATGTTCAATGTGCATTGCTTCTATCTGGTTAAAAACTGTTGTTGGACTCTTTCGGAACACAGTTTTTCTGAGTTAATAAGTAAGGGCAAAAGGAATTTACAGAAAGACATTCATGAGAATCAAGATAGCACCTAGTACCTTCAGTTCAAAGAACCACATTGGTACTTCTAGTAGTATATTCGCTACTCCCCTCGGAAAACAAGATGTGTCCAGACATTGCTATCTCTGCTTCTGCCTTCAATGGCAATGCCACCGGTGACTATCTCACACCATGAACTCCATCACCACACGGACAGAGAAGAGGAAGCTCTAACTTCTGTTATAACTGCTAGAAATGCTCATGTTTTCTCCTGTTTCAAAGAATGATTCATTACCAAATAGAAATTATTGGCCCGTCCTCTTAGAAAACACGGTATTTTCTGAGTTTCACAGGGAATTAACAGGAAGCGAAGTAGGAAACCACTGTAAACGGTGAACTCACATATATTTCTTTTAGTGTGTCAGGTGAAGAATACTACCCATGAGACTCTATCATTCTTGAAACCAGTGTTCGCTCTTTAGTATATTGTATAAATTCGGAAGTTCACTGAAGCATACAATAAAGCAGAACAACAACGGCACAGCAAGCTCCTAATTCCATCTGTTGAAATCGATGGATAATATGAATATTTTCGCTAGAATGTTCAATGTACACTGTTTCTATCTCGTTAAAAACTGTTGTTGGATTCTTTCGGAACACCGTTTTTCTGAGTTAACAAGTAAGGGCAACAGGAACTTACTGAAAGACATTCATGAGACATAAGATAGTACCTAGTACCTTCAGTTCAAAGAGCCACATATATACTTCCAGTAGTATATGCGATACTCTCCTAGGAAAATGAGATATGTCCAGACATTGCTATCTCTGCTTCTGCCTTCACTGGCACTGCCACCTGTGACTATCTCACAGAATGAACTCCATCACCACACGGATAGAGAAAAGGAAGCTCTAACTTCTGTTCTAACTGCAAGAAATGCTCATGTTTTCTCCTGTTTAAAAGAATGATTCATTACCAAATAGAAATTATTGGCCAGTCCTCTTTGAAAACACGGTATTTTCAGAGTTTCACAGGGAATTACGAGGAAACGAAGTAGGAAACAACTGTGTACGGTGAAGTCACATATATTTCTTTTAGTGTGTCAGGTGAAGAACACTACCCTAGAGACTCTATCGTTCTTCAAACCAGTGTTTGCTCTTTCGTTTATTTTATAAACTCGAAAGTTCACTGAAGCATACAATGAAGCAGAACAGCAACAGCACAGCAAGCTCCTAATTCCACCTGTTGAAATCGATGGATAATATGTATATGTTGTCTAGAATGTTCAATGTGCATTGCTTCTATCTGGTTAAAAACTGTTGTTGGACTCTTTCGGAACACAGTTTTTCTGAGTTAATAAGTAAGGGCAACAGGAACTTACTGAAAGACATTCATGAGAAACAAGATAGAACCTAGTACCTTCAGTTCAAAGAACCACATTGGTACTTCCAGTAGTATATGCGCTACTCTCCTCGGAAAACAAGATGTGTCCAGACATTGCTATCTCGGCTTCTGCCTTCAATGGAATGCCACCGGTGACTATCTCACGCAATGAACTCTATCACCACACAAACAGAGAAGAGGAAGCTCTAACTTCTGTTATAACTGCTAGAAATGCTCATGTTTTCTCCTGTTTCAAAGAATGATTCATTACCAAATAGAAATTATAGGCCAGTGCTCTTTGAAAACACGGTATTTTCAGAGTTTCACAGGCAATTACCAGGAAGCGAAGTAGGAAACCACTGTAAACGGTGAAGTCACATATATTTCTTTTAGTGTGTCAGGTGAAGCACACTACCCAAGAGACTCTATCGTTCTTGGAACCAGTGTTTGCTCTTTCGTATATTGTATAAACTCGAAAGTTCACTGAAGCATACAATGAAGCAGAACATCAACGTCACAGCAAGCTCCTAATTCCATCTGTTGAAATCGATGGATAATATGAATATTTTCGCTAGAATGTTCAATGTACATTTCTTCTATCTGGTTAAAAACTGTTGTTGGACTCTTTCGGAATACAGTTTTTCTGAGTTAACAAGTAAGGGCAACAGGAACTTACTGAAAGACATTCATGAGACATAAGATAGTACCTAGTACCTTCAGTTCAAAGAGCCACATATGTACTTCCAGTAGTATATGCGATACTCTCCTCGGAAAATGAGATATGTCCAGACATTGCTATCTCTGCTTCTGCCTTCAGTGGCACTGCCACCGGTGACTATCTCACACAATGAACTCCATCACCACACGGACAGAGAAAAGGAAGCTCTAACTTCTGTTATAACTGCAAGAAATGCTCATGTTTTCTCCTGTTTCAAAGAACGATTCATTACCAAATAGAAATTATTGGCCTGTCCTATTTGAAAACACGGTATTTTCAGAGTTTCACAGGGAATTAACAGGAAGCGAAGTAGGAAACCACAGTAATCGGTGAACTCACATATATTTCTTTTAGTGTGTCAGGTGAAGAATACTACCCATGAGACTCTATCATTCTTGAAACCAGTGTTCGCTCTTTAGTATATTGTATAAATTCGGAAGTTCACTGAAGCATACAATAAAGCAGAACAACAACGGCACAGCAAGCTCCTAATTCCATCTGTTGAAATCGATCGATAATATGAATATTTTCGCTAGAATGTTCAATGTACACTGTTTCTATCTGGTTAAAAACTGTTGTTGGATTCTTTCGGAACACAGTTTTTCTGAGTTAACAAGTAAGGGCAACAGGAACTTACTGAAAGACATTCATGAGACATAAGATAGTTCCTAGTACCTTCAGTTCAAAGAGCCACATATGTACTTCCAGTAGTATATGCGATACTCTCCTTGGAAAGTGAGATATGTACAGACATTGCTATCTCTGCTTCTGCCTTCAGTGGCACTGCCACCGGTGACTATCTCACACAATGAACTCCATCACCACACGGACAGAGAAAAGGAAGCTCTAACTTCTGTTATAACTGCAAGAAATGCTCATGTTTTCTCCTGTTTCAAAGAATGATTCATTACCAAATAGAAATTATTGGCCAGTCCTCTTTCAAAACACGGTATTTTTAGAGTTTCACAGGGAATTACGAGGAAACGAAGTAGGAAACAACTGTGTACGGTGAAGTCACATATATTTCTTTTAGTGTGTCAGGTGAAGAACACTACCCTAGAGACTCTATCGTTCTTCAAACCAGTGTTTGCTCTTTCATTTATTTTATAAACTCGAAAGTTCACTGAAGCATACAATGAAGCAGAACAGCAACAGCACAGCAAGCTCCTAATTCCATCTGTTGAAATCGATGGGTAATATGTATATGTTGTCTAGAATGTTCAATGTACATTGCTTCTATCTGGTTAAAAATCGTTGTTGGACTCTTTCGGAACACAGTTTTTCTGAGTTAATAAGTAAGGGCAACAGGAACTTACAGAAAGACATTCATGAGAATCAAGATAGCACCTAGTACCTTCAGTTCAAAGAACCACATTGGTACTTCCAGTAGTATATTCGCTACTCCCCTCGGAAAACAAGATGTGTCCAGACATTGCTATCTCTGCTTCTGCCTTCAATGGCAATGCCACCGGTGACTATCTCACGCAATGAACTCTATCACCACAAAAACAGAGAAGAGGAAGCTCTAACTTCTGTTATAACTGCTAGAAATGCTCATGTTTTCTCCTGTTTCAAAGAATGATTCATTACCAAATAGAAATTATTGGCCAGTCCTCTTTGAAAACACGGTATTTTCAGAGTTTCACAGGGAATTACCAGGAAGCGAAGTAGGAAACCACTGTAAACGGTGAAGTCACATATGTTTCTTTTAGTGTGTCAGGTTAAGCACACTACCCAAGAGTTTCTATCGTTTTGAAACCAGTTTTTGCTCTTTCGTTTATTGTATAAACTCGAAAGTTGACTGAAGCATACAATGAAGCAGAACAACAACGGCACAGCAAGCTCCTAATACCACCTGTTGAAATCGATGGATAATATGTATATGTTGTCTAGAATGTTCAATGTGCATTGCTTCTATCTGGTTAAAAACTGTTGTTGGACTCTTTCGGAACACAGTTTTTCTGAGTTAATAAGTAAGGGCAACAGGAACTTACTGAAAGACATTCATGAGAAACAAGATAGAACCTAGTACCTTCAGTTCAAAGAACCACATTGGTACTTCCAGTAGTATATGCGCTACTCTCCTCGGAAAACAAGATGTGTCCAGACATTGCTATCTCGGCTTCTGCCTTCAATGGAATGCCACCGGTGACTATCTCACGCAATGAACTCTATCACCACACAAACAGAGAAGAGGAAGCTCTAACTTCTGTTATAACTGCTAGAAATGCTCATGTTTTCTCCTGTTTCAAAGAATGATTCATTACCAAATAGAAATTATAGGCCAGTGCTCTTTGAAAACACGGTATTTTCAGAGTTTCACAGGGAATTACCAGGAAGCGAAGTAGGAAACCACTGTAAACGGTGAAGTCACATATATTTCTTTTAGTGTGTCAGGTGAAGCACACTACCCAAGAGACTCTATCGTTCTTGGAACCAGTGTTTGCTCTTTCGTATATTGTATAAACTCGAAAGTTCACTGAAGCATACAATGAAGCAGAACATCAACGTCACAGCAAGCTCCTAATTCCATCTGTTGAAATCGATGGATAATATGAATATTTTCGCTAGAATGTTCAATGTACATTTCTTCTATCTGGTTAAAAACTGTTGTTGGACTCTTTCGGAATACAGTTTTTCTGAGTTAACAAGTAAGGGCAACAGGAACTTACTGAAAGACATTCATGAGACATAAGATAGTACCTAGTACCTTCAGTTCAAAGAGCCATATATGTACTTCCAGTAGTATATGCGATACTCTCCTCGGAAAATGAGATATGTCCAGACATTGCTATCTCTGCTTCTGCCTTCAGTGGCACTGCCACCGGTGACTATCTCACACAATGAACTCCATCACCACACGGACAGAGAAAAGGAAGCTCTAACTTCTGTTATAACTGCAAGAAATGCTCATGTTTTCTCCTGTTTCAAAGAACGATTCATTACCAAATAGAAATTATTGGCCTGTCCTATTTGAAAACACGGTATTTTCAGAGTTTCACAGGGAATTAACAGGAAGCGAAGTAGGAAACCACTGTAATCGGTGAACTCACATATATTTCTTTTAGTGTGTCAGGTGAAGAATACTACCCATGAGACTCTATCATTCTTGAAACCAGTGTTCGCTCTTTAGTATATTGTATAAATTCGGAAGTTCACTGAAGCATACAATAAAGCAGAACAACAACGGCACAGCAAGCTCCTAATTCCATCTGTTGAAATCGATCGATAATATGAATATTTTCGCTAGAATGTTCAATGTACACTGTTTCTATCTGGTTAAAAACTGTTGTTGGATTCTTTCGGAACACAGTTTTTCTGAGTTAACAAGTAAGGGCAACAGGAACTTACTGAAAGACATTCATGAGACATAAGATAGTACCTAGTACCTTCAGTTCAAAGAGCCACATATGTACTTCCAGTAGTATATGCGATACTCTCCTTGGAAAATGAGATATGTACAGACATTGCTATCTCTGCTTCTGCCTTCAGTGGCACTGCCACCGGTGACTATCTCACACAATGAACTCCATCACCACACGGACAGAGAAAAGGAAGCTCTAACTTCTGTTATAACTGCAAGAAATGCTCATGTTTTCTCCTGTTTCAAAGAATGATTCATTACCAAATAGAAATTATTGGCCAGTCCTCTTTGAAAACACGGTATTTTTAGAGTTTCACAGGGAATTACGAGGAAACGAAGTAGGAAACAACTGTGTACGGTGAAGTCACATATATTTCTTTTAGTGTGTCAGGTGAAGAACACTACCCTAGAGACTCTATCGTTCTTCAAACCAGTGTTTGCTCTTTCATTTATTTTATAAACTCGAAAGTTCACTGAAGCATACAATGAAGCAGAACAGCAACAGCACAGCAAGCTCCTAATTCCATCTGTTGAAATCGATGGATAATATGTATATGTTGTCTAGAATGTTCAATGTACATTGATTCTATCTGGTTAAAAACTGTTGTTGGACTCTTTCGGAACACAGTTTTTCTGAGTTAATAAGTAAGGGCAACAGGAACTTACAGAAAGACATTCATGAGAATCAAGATAGCACCTAGTACCTTCAGTTCAAAGAACCACATTGGTACTTCCAGTAGTATATGCGCTACTCTCCTCGGAAAACAAGATGTGTCCAGACATTGCTATCTCTGCTTCTGCCTTCAATGGCAATGCCACCGGTGACTATCTCACGCAATGAACTCTATCACCACACAAACAGAGAAGAGGAAGCTCTAACTTCTGTTATAACTGCTAGAAATGCTCATGTTTTCTCCTGTTTCAAAGAATGATTCATTACCAAATAGAAATTATAGGCCAGTCCTCTTTGAAAACACGGTATTTTCAGAGTTTCACAGGGAATTACCAGGAAGCGAAGTAGGAAACCACTGTAAACGGTGAAGTCACATATATTTCTTTTAGTGTGTCAGGTGAAGCACACTACCCAAGAGACTCTATCTTTCTTGGAACCAGTGTTTGCTCTTTCGTATATTGTATAAACTCGAAAGTTGACTGAAGCATACAATGAAGCAGAACATCAACGTCACAGCAAGCTCCTAATTCCATCTGTTGAAATCGATGGATAATATGTATATGTTGTCTAGAATGTTCAATGTACATTTCTTCTATCTGGTTAAAAACTGTTGTTGGACTCTTTCAGAACACAGTTTTTCTGAGTTAACAAGTAAGGGCAACAGGAACTTACTGAAAGACATTCATGAGACATAAGATAGTACCTAGTACCTTAAGTTCAAAGAGCCACATATATACTTCCAGTAGTTTATGCGATACTCTCCTAGGAAAATGAGATATGTCCAGACATTGCTATCTCTGCTTCTGCCTTCACTGGCACTGCCACCGGTGACTATCTCACGCAATGAACTCTATCACCACACAAACAGAGAAGAGGAAGCTCTAACTTCTGTTATAACTGCTAGAAATGCTCATGTTTTCTCCTGTTTCAAAAAATGATTCATTACCAAATAGAAATTATAGGCCAGTCCTCTTTGAAAACACGGTATTTTCAGAGTTTCACAGGGAATTACCAGGAAGCGAAGTAGGAAACCACTGTAAACGGTGAAGTCACATATATTTCTTTTAGTGTGTCAGGTGAAGCACACTACCCAAGATACTCTATCGTTCTTGGAACCAGTGTTTGCTCTTTCGTATATTGTATAAACTCGAAAGTTCTCTGAAGCATACAATGAAGCAGAACATCAACGTCACAGAAAGCTCCTAATTCCATCTGTTGAAATCGATGGATAATATGAATATTTTCGCTAGAATGTTCAATGTACATTTCTTCTATCTGGTTAAAAACTGTTGTTGGACTCTTTCGGAACACAGTTTTTATGAGTTAACAAGTAAGGGCAACAGGAACTTACTGAAAGACATTCATGAGACATAAGATAGTACCTAGTACCTTCAGTTCAAAGAGCCACATATGTACTTCCAGTAGTATATGCGATACTCTCCTCGGAAAATGAGATATGTCCAGACATTGCTATCTCTGCTTCTGCCTTCAGTGGCACTGCCACCGGTGACTATCTCACACAATGAACTCCATCACCACACGGACAGAGAAGAGGAAGCTCTAACTTCTGTTATAACTGCAAGAAATGCTCATGTTTTCTCCTGTTTCAAAGAATGATTCATTACCAAATAGAAATTATTGGCCAGTCCTCTTTGAAAACACGGTATTTTCAGAGTTTCACAGGGAATTACGAGGAAACGAAGTAGGAAACAACTGTGTACGGTGAAGTCACATATATTTCTTTTAGTGTGTCATGTGAAGAACACTACCCTAGAGACTCTATCGTTCTTCAAACCAGTGTTTGCTCTTTCATTTATTTTATAAACTCGAAAGTTCACTGAAGCATACAATGAAGCAGAACAGCAACAGCACAGCAAGCTCCTAATTCCATCTGTTGAAATCGATGGATAATATGTATATGTTGTCTAGAATGTTCAATGTACATTGCTTCTATCTGGTTAAAAACTGTTGTTGGACTCTTTCGGAACACAGTTTTTCTGAGTTAATAAGTAAGGGCAAAAGGAATTTACAGAAAGACATTCATGAGAATCAAGATAGCACCTAGTACCTTCAGTTCAAAGAACCACATTGGTACTTCCAGTAGTATTTTCGCTACTCCCCTCGGAAAACAAGATGTGTCCAGACATTGCTATCTCTGCTTCTGCCTTCAATGGCAATGCCACCGGTGACTATCTCACACCATGAACTCCATCACCACACGGACAGAGAAGAGGAAGCTCTAACTTCTGTTATAACTGCTAGAAATGCTCATGTTTTCTCCTGTTTCAAAGAATGATTCATTACCAAATAGAAATTATTGGCCAGTCCTCTTTGAAAACACGGTATTTTCTGAGTTTCACAGGGAATTACGAGGAAACGAAGTAGGAAACCACTGTGAACAGTGAAGTCACATATGTTTCTTTTAGTGTGTCAGGTGAAGCACACTACCCAAGAGTCTCTATCGTTTTGAAACCAGTTCTTGCTCTTTCGTTTATTGTATAAACTCGAAAGTTGACTGAAGCATACAATGAAGCAGAACAACAACGGCACAGCAAGCTCCTAATTCCATCTGTTGAAATCGATGGATAATATGAATATTTTGTCTCGAATGTTCAATGTACATTGTTTCTATCTGGTTAAAAACTGTTGTTGGATTCTTTCGGAACACAGTTTTTCTGAGTTAACAAGTAAGGGCAACAGGAACTTACTGAAAGACATTCATGAGACATAAGATAGTACCTAGTACCTTCAGTTCAAAGAACCACATTGGTACTTCCAGTAGTATATGCGATACTCTCCTCGGAAAATGAGATATGTCCAGACATTGCTATCTCTGCTTCTGCCTTCAGTGGCACTGCCACCGTTGACTATCTCACACAATGAACTCCATCACCACACGGACAGAGAAAAGGAAGCTCTAACTTCTGTTATAACTGCAAGAAATGCTCATGTTTTCTCCTGTTTCAAAGAACGATTCATTACCAAATAGAAATTATTGGCCTGTCCTATTTGAAAACACGGTATTTTCAGAGTTTCACAGGGAATTAACAGGAAGCGAAGTAGGAAACCACTGTAAACGGTGAACTCACATATATTTCTTTTAGTGTGTCAGGTGAAGAATACTACCCATGAGACTCTATCATTCTTGAAACCAGTGTTCGCTCTTTAGTATATTGTATAAATTCGGAAGTTCACTGAAGCATACAATAAAGCAGAACAACAACGGCACAGCAAGCTCCTAATTCCATCTGTTGAAATCGATGGATAATATGAATATTTTCTCTAGAATGTTCAATGTACACTGTTTCTATCTGGTTAAAAACTGTTGTTGGATTCTTTCGGAACACAGTTTTTCTGAGTTAACAAGTAAGGGCAACAGGAACTTACTGAAAGACATTCATGAGACATAAGATAGTACCTAGTACCTTCAGTTCAAAGAGCCACATATGTACTTCCAGTAGTATATGCGATACTCTCCTTGGAAAGTGAGATATGTACAGACATTGCTATCTCTGCTTCTGCCTTCACTGGCACTGCCACCAGTGACTATCTCACACAATGAACTCCATCACCACACGGACAGAGAAAAGGAAGCTCTAACTTCTGTTATAACTGCAAGAAATGCTCATGTTTTCTCCTGTTTCAAAGAATGATTCATTACCAAATAGAAATTATTGGCCAGTCCTCTTTGAAAACACGGTATTTTCAGAGTTTCACAGGGAATTACGAGGAAACGAAGTAGGAAACAACTGTGTACGGTGAAGTCACATATATTTCTTTTAGTGTGTCAGGTGAAGAACACTACCCTAGAGACTCTATCGTTCTTCAAACCAGTGTTTGCTCTTTCATTTATTTTATAAACTCGAAAGTTCACTGAAGCATACAATGAAGCAGAACAGCAACAGCACAGCAAGCTCCTAATTCCATCTGTTGAAATCGATGGATAATATGTATATGTTGTCTAGAATGTTCAATGTACATTGCTTCTATCTGGTTAAAAACTGTTGTTGGACTCTTTCGGAACACAGTTTTTCTGAGTTAATAAGTAAGGGCAACAGGAACTTACAGAAAGACATTCATGAGAATCAAGATAGCACCTAGTACCTTCAGTTCAAAGAACCACATTGGTACTTCCAGTAGTATATGCGCTACTCTCCTCGGAAAACAAGATGTGTCCAGACATTGCTATCTCTGCTTCTGCCTTCAATAGCAATGCCACCGGTGACTATCTCACGCAATGAACTCTATCACCACACAAACAGAGAAGAGGAAGCTCTAACTTCTGTTATAACTGCTAGAAATGCTCATGTTTTCTCCTGTTTCAAAGAATGATTCATTACCAAATAGAAATTATAGGCCAGTCCTCTTTGAAAACACGGTATTTTCAGAGTTTCACAGGGAATTACCAGGAAGCGAAGTAGGAAACCACTGTAAACGGTGAAGTCACATATATTTCTTTTAGTGTGTCAGGTGAAGCACACTACCCAAGAGACTCTATCGTTCTTGGAACCAGTGTTTGCTCTTTCGTATATTGTATAAACTCGAAAGTTCACTGAAGCATACAATGAAGCAGAACATCAAATCACAGCAAGCTCCTAATTCCATCTGTTGAAATCGATGGATAATATGTATATGTTGTCTAGAATGTTCAATGTACATTTCTTCTATCTGGTTAAAAACTGTTGTTGGACTCTTTAAGAACACAGTTTTTCTGAGTTAACAAGTAAGGGCAACAGGAACTTACTGAAAGACATTCATGAGACATAAGATAGTACCTAGTACCTTCAGTTCAAAATGCCACATATATACTTCCAGTAGTATATGCGATACTCTCCTAGGAAAATGAGATATGTCCAGACATTGCTATCTCTGCTTCTGCCTTCACTGGCACTGCCACCGGTGACTATCTCACACAATGAACTCCATCACCACACGGATAGAGAAAAGGAAGCTCTAACTTCTGTTATAACTGCAAGAAATGCTCATGTTTTCTCCTGTTTCAAAGAATGATTCATTACCAAATAGAAATTATTGGCCAGTCCTCTTTGAAAACACGGTATTTTCTGAGTTTCACAGGGAATTACGAGGAAACGAAGTAGGAAACAACTGTGTACGGTGAAGTCACATATATTTCTTTTAGTGTGTCAGGTGAAGAACACTACCCTAGAGACTCTATCGTTCTTCAAACCAGTGTTTGCTCTTTCGTTTATTTTATAAACTCGAAAGTTCACTGAAGCATACAATGAAGCAGAACAGCAACAGCACAGCAAGCTCCTAATTCCATCTGTTGAAATCGATGGATAATATGTATATGTTGTCTAGAATGTTCAATGTGCATTGCTTCTATCTGGTTAAAAACTGTTGTTGGACTCTTTCGGAACACAGTTTTTCTGAGTTAATAAGTAAGGGCAAAAGGAATTTACAGAAAGACATTCATGAGAATCAAGATAGCACCTAGTACCTTCAGTTCAAAGAACCACATTGGTACTTCCAGTAGTATATTCGCTACTCCCCTCGGAAAACAAGATGTGTCCAGACATTGTTATCTCTGCTTCTGCCTTCAATGGCAATGCCACCGGTGACTATCTCACACCATGAACTCCATCACCACACGGACAGAGAAGAGGAAGCTCTAACTTCTGTTATAACTGCTAGAAATGCTCATGTTTTCTCCTGTTTCAAAGAATGATTCATTACCAAATAGAAATTATTGGCCAGTCCTCTTTGAAAACACGGTATTTTCTGAGTTTCACAGGGAATTACGAGGAAACGAAGTAGGAAACCACTGTGAACAGTGAAGTCACATATGTTTCTTTTAGTGTGTCAGGTGAAGCACACTACCCAAGAGTCTCTATCGTTTTGAAACCAGTTCTTGCTCTTTCGTTTATTGTATAAACTCGAAAGTTGACTGAAGCATACAATGAAGCAGAACAACAACGGCACAGCAAGCTCCTAATTCCATCTGTTGAAATCGATGGATAATATGAATATTTTGTCTAGAATGTTCAATGTACATTGTTTCTATCTGGTTAAAAACTGTTGTTGGATTCTTTCGGAACACAGTTTTTCTGAGTTAACAAGTAAGGCCAACAGGAACTTACTGAAAGACATTCATGAGACATAAGATAGTACCTAGTACCTTCAGTTCAAAGAACCACATTGGTACTTCCAGTAGTATATGCGATACTCTCCTCGGAAAATGAGATATGTCCAGACATTGCTATCTCTGCTTCTGCCTTCAGTGGCACTGCCACCGTTGACTATCTCACACAATGAACTCCATCACCACACGGACAGAGAAAAGGAAGCTCTAACTTCTGTTATAACTGCAAGAAATGCTCATGTTTTCTCCTGTTTCAAAGAACGATTCATTACCAAATAGAAATTATTGGCCTGTCCTATTTGAAAACACGGTATTTTCAGAGTTTCACAGGGAATTAACAGGAAGCGAAGTAGGAAACCACTGTAAACGGTGAAGTCACATATATTTCTTTTAGTGTGTCAGGTGAAGAATACTACCCATGAGACTCTATCATTCTTGAAACCAGTGTTCGCTCTTTAGTATATTGTATAAATTCGGAAGTTCACTGAAGCATACAATAAAGCAGAACAACAACGGCACAGCAAGCTCCTAATTCCATCTGTTGAAATCGATCGATAATATGAATATTTTCGCTAGAATGTTCAATGTACACTGTTTCTATCTGGTTAAAAACTGTTGTTGGATTCTTTCGGAACACAGTTTTTCTGAGTTAACAAGTAAGGGCAACAGGAACTTACTGAAAGACATTCATGAGACATAAGATAGTACCTAGTACCTTCAGTTCAAAGAGCCACATATGTACTTCCAGTAGTATATGCGATACTCTCCTCGGAAAATGAGATATGTCCAGACATTGCTATCTCTGCTTCTTCCTTCAGTGGCACTGCCACCGGTGACTATCTCACACAATGAACTCCATCACCACACGGACAGAGAAAAGGAAGCTCTAACTTCTGTTATAACTGCAAGAAATGCTCATGTTTTCTCCTGTTTCAAAGAATGATTCATTACCAAATAGAAATTATTGGCCAGTCCTCTTTGAAAACACGGTATTTTCAGAGTTTCACAGGGAATTACGAGGAAACGAAGTAGGAAACAACTGTGTACGGTGAAGTCACATATATTTCTTTTAGTGTGTCAGGTGAAGAACACTACCCTAGAGACTCTATCGTTCTTCAAACCAGTGTTTGCTCTTTCGTTTATTTTATAAACTCGAAAGTTCACTGAAGCATACAATGAAGCAGAACAGCAACAGCACAGCAAGCTCCTAATTCCATCTGTTGAAATCGATGGATAATATGTATATGTTGTCTAGAATGTTCAATGTACATTGCTTCTATCTGGTTAAAAACTGTTGTTGGACTCTTTCGGAACACAGTTTTTCTGAGTTAATAAGTAAGGGCAAAAGGAATTTACAGAAAGACATTCATGAGAATCAAGATAGCACCTAGTACCTTCAGTTCAAAGAACCACATTGGTACTTCCAGTAGTATATTCGCTACTCCCCTCGGAAAACAAGATGTGTCCAGACATTGCTATCTCTGCTTCTGCCTTCAATGGCAATGCCACCGGTGACTATCTCACACCATGAACTCCATCACCACACGGACAGAGAAGAGGAAGCTCTAACTTCTGTTATAACTGCTAGAAATGCTCATGTTTTCTCCTGTTTCAAAGAATGATTCATTACCAAATAGAAATTATTGGCCAGTCCTCTTTGAAAACACGGTATTTTCTGAGTTTCACAGGGAATTACGAGGAAACGAAGTAGGAAACAACTGTGTACGATGAAGTCACATATATTTCTTTTAGTGTGTCAGGTGAAGAACACTACCCTAGAGACTCTATCGTTCTTCAAACCAGTGTTTGCTCTTTCGTTTATTTTATAAACTCGAAAGTTCACTGAAGCATACAATGAAGCAGAACAGCAACAGCACAGCAAGCTCCTAATTCCATCTGTTGAAATCGATGGATAATATGTATATGTTGTCTAGAATGTTCAATGTACATTGATTCTATCTGGTTAAAAACTGTTGTTGGACTCTTTCGGAACACAGTTTTTCTGAGTTAATAAGTAAGGGCAACAGGAACTTACAGAAAGACATTCATGAGAATCAAGATAGCACCTAGTACCTTCAGTTCAAAGAACCACATTGGTACTTCCAGTAGTATATGCGCTACTCTCCTCGGAAAACAAGATGTGTCCAGACATTGCTATCTCTGCTTCTGCCTTCAATGGCAATGCCACCGGTGACTATCTCACGCAATGAACTCTATCACCACACAAACAGAGAAGAGGAAGCTCTAACTTCTGTTATAACTGCTAGAAATGCTCATGTTTTCTCCTGTTTCAAAGAATGATTCATTACCAAATAGAAATTATAGGCCAGTCCTCTTTGAAAACACGGTATTTTCAGAGTTTCACAGGGAATTACCAGGAAGCGAAGTAGGAAACCACTGTAAACGGTGAAGTCACATATATTTCTTTTAGTGTGTCAGGTGAAGCACACTACCCAAGAGACTCTATCTTTCTTGGAACCAGTGTTTGCTCTTTCGTATATTGTATAAACTCGAAAGTTCACTGAAGCATACAATGAAGCAGAACATCAACGTCACAGCAAGCTCCTAATTCCATCTGTTGAAATCGATGGATAATATGTATATGTTGTCTAGAATGTTCAATGTACACTGTTTCTATCTGGTTAAAAACTGTTGTTGGATTCTTTCGGAACACAGTTTTTCTGAGTTAACAAGTAAGGGCAACAGGAACTTACTGAAAGACATTCATGAGACATAAGATAGTACCTAGTACCTTCAGTTCAAAGAGCCACATATGTACTTCCAGTAGTATATGCGATACTCTCCTCGGAAAATGAGATATGTCCAGACATTGCTATCTCTGCTTCTGCCTTCACTGGCACTGCCACCGGTGACTATCTCACACAATGAACTCCATCACCACACGGACAGAGAAAAGGAAGCTCTAACTTCTGTTATAACTGCTAGAAATCCTCATGTTTTCTCCTGTTTCAAAGAATGATTCATTACCAAATAGAAATTATAGGCCAGTCCTCTTTGAAAACACGGTATTTTCAGAGTTTCACAGGGAATTACCAGGAAACGAAGTAGGAAACCACTGTGAACAGTGAAGTCACATATGTTTCTTTTAGTGTGTCAGGTGAAGCACACTACCCAAGAGTCTCTATCGTTTTGAAACCAGTTCTTGCTCTTTCGTTTATTGTATAAACTCGAAAGTTGACTGAAGCATACAATGAAGCAGAACAACAACGGCACAGCAAGCTCCTAATTCCATCTGTTGAAATCGATGGATAATATGAATATTTTGTCTAGAATGTTCAATGTACATTGTTTCTATCTGGTTAAAAACTGTTGTTGGATTCTTTCGGAACACAGTTTTTCTGAGTTAACAAGTAAGGGCAACAGGAACTTACTGAAAGACATTCATGAGACATAAGATAGTACCTAGTACCTTCAGTTCAAAGAACCACATTGGTACTTCCAGTAGTATATGCGATACTCTCCTCGGAAAATGAGATATGTCCAGACATTGCTATCTCTGCTTCTGCCTTCAGTGGCACTGCCACCGTTGACTATCTCACACAATGAACTCCATCACCACACGGACAGAGAAAAGGAAGCTCTAACTTCTGTTATAACTGCAAGAAATGCTCATGTTTTCTCCTGTTTCAAAGAACGATTCATTACCAAATAGAAATTATTGGCCTGTCCTATTTGAAAACACGGTATTTTCAGAGTTTCACAGGGAATTAACAGGAAGCGAAGTAGGAAACCACTGTAAACGGTGAAGTCACATATATTTCTTTTAGTGTGTCAGGTGAAGAATACTACCCATGAGACTCTATCATTCTTGTAACCAGTGTTCGCTCTTTAGTATATTGTATAAATTCGGAAGTTCACTGAAGCATACAATAAAGCAGAACAACAACGGCACAGCAAGCTCCTAATTCCATCTGTTGAAATCGATCGATAATATGAATATTTTCGCTAGAATGTTCAATGTACACTGTTTCTATCTGGTTAAAAACTGTTGTTGGATTCTTTCGGAACACAGTTTTTCTGAGTTAACAAGTAAGGGCAACAGGAACTTACTGAAAGACATTCATGAGACATAAGATAGTACCTAGTACCTTCAGTTCAAAGAGCCACATATGTACTTCCAGTAGTATATGCGATACTCTCCTTGGAAAATGAGATATGTACAGACATTGCTATCTCTGCTTCTGCCTTCAGTGGCACTGCCACCGGTGACTATCTCACACAATGAACTCCATCACCACACGGACAGAGAAAAGGAAGCTCTAACTTCTGTTATAACTGCAAGAAATGCTCATGTTTTCTCCTGTTTCAAAGAATGATTCATTACCAAATAGAAATTATTGGCCAGTCCTCTTTGAAAACACGGTATTTTTAGAGTTTCACAGGGAATTACGAGGAAACGAAGTAGGAAACAACTGTGTACGGTGAAGTCACATATATTTCTTTTAGTGTGTCAGGTGAAGAACACTACCCTAGAGACTCTATCGTTCTTCAAACCAGTGTTTGCTCTTTCATTTATTTTATAAACTCGAAAGTTCACTGAAGCATACAATGAAGCAGAACAGCAACAGCACAGCAAGCTCCTAATTCCATCTGTTGAAATCGATGGATAATATGTATATGTTGTCTAGAATGTTCAATGTACATTGATTCTATCTGGTTAAAAACTGTTGTTGGACTCTTTCGGAACACAGTTTTTCTGAGTTAATAAGTAAGGGCAACAGGAACTTACAGAAAGACATTCATGAGAATCAAGATAGCACCTAGTACCTTCAGTTCAAAGAACCACATTGGTACTTCCAGTAGTATATGCGCTACTCTCCTCGGAAAACAAGATGTGTCCAGACATTGCTATCTCTGCTTCTGCCTTCAATGGCAATGCCACCGGTGACTATCTCACGCAATGAACTCTATCACCACACAAACAGAGAAGAGGAAGCTCTAACTTCTGTTATAACTGCTAGAAATGCTCATGTTTTCTCCTGTTTCAAAGAATGATTCATTACCAAATAGAAATTATAGGCCAGTCCTCTTTGAAAACACGGTATTTTCAGAGTTTCACAGGGAATTACCAGGAAGCGAAGTAGGAAACCACTGTAAACGGTGAAGTCACATATATTTCTTTTAGTGTGTCAGGTGAAGCACACTACCCAAGAGACTCTATCTTTCTTGGAACCAGTGTTTGCTCTTTCGTATATTGTATAAACTCGAAAGTTGACTGAAGCATACAATGAAGCAGAACATCAACGTCACAGCAAGCTCCTAATTCCATCTGTTGAAATCGATGGATAATATGTATATGTTGTCTAGAATGTTCAATGTACATTTCTTCTATCTGGTTAAAAACTGTTGTTGGACTCTTTCAGAACACAGTTTTTCTGAGTTAACAAGTAAGGGCAACAGGAACTTACTGAAAGACATTCATGAGACATAAGATAGTACCTAGTACCTTAAGTTCAAAGAGCCACATATATACTTCCAGTAGTTTATGCGATACTCTCCTAGGAAAATGAGATATGTCCAGACATTGCTATCTCTGCTTCTGCCTTCACTGGCACTGCCACCGGTGACTATCTCACGCAATGAACTCTATCACCACACAAACAGAGAAGAGGAAGCTCTAACTTCTGTTATAACTGCTAGAAATGCTCATGTTTTCTCCTGTTTCAAAAAATGATTCATTACCAAATAGAAATTATAGGCCAGTCCTCTTTGAAAACACGGTATTTTCAGAGTTTCACAGGGAATTACCAGGAAGCGAAGTAGGAAACCACTGTAAACGGTGAAGTCACATATATTTCTTTTAGTGTGTCAGGTGAAGCACACTACCCAAGATACTCTATCGTTCTTGGAACCAGTGTTTGCTCTTTCGTATATTGTATAAACTCGAAAGTTCTCTGAAGCATACAATGAAGCAGAACATCAACGTCACAGAAAGCTCCTAATTCCATCTGTTGAAATCGATGGATAATATGAATATTTTCGCTAGAATGTTCAATGTACATTTCTTCTATCTGGTTAAAAACTGTTGTTGGACTCTTTCGGAACACAGTTTTTATGAGTTAACAAGTAAGGGCAACAGGAACTTACTGAAAGACATTCATGAGACATAAGATAGTACCTAGTACCTTCAGTTCAAAGAGCCACATATGTACTTCCAGTAGTATATGCGATACTCTCCTCGGAAAATGAGATATGTCCAGACATTGCTATCTCTGCTTCTGCCTTCAGTGGCACTGCCACCGGTGACTATCTCACACAATGAACTCCATCACCACACGGACAGAGAAGAGGAAGCTCTAACTTCTGTTATAACTGCAAGAAATGCTCATGTTTTCTCCTGTTTCAAAGAATGATTCATTACCAAATAGAAATTATTGGCCAGTCCTCTTTGAAAACACGGTATTTTCAGAGTTTCACAGGGAATTACGAGGAAACGAAGTAGGAAACAACTGTGTACGGTGAAGTCACATATATTTCTTTTAGTGTGTCATGTGAAGAACACTACCCTAGAGACTCTATCGTTCTTCAAACCAGTGTTTGCTCTTTCATTTATTTTATAAACTCGAAAGTTCACTGAAGCATACAATGAAGCAGAACAGCAACAGCACAGCAAGCTCCTAATTCCATCTGTTGAAATCGATGGATAATATGTATATGTTGTCTAGAATGTTCAATGTACATTGCTTCTATCTGGTTAAAAACTGTTGTTGGACTCTTTCGGAACACAGTTTTTCTGAGTTAATAAGTAAGGGCAAAAGGAATTTACAGAAAGACATTCATGAGAATCAAGATAGCACCTAGTACCTTCAGTTCAAAGAACCACATTGGTACTTCCAGTAGTATTTTCGCTACTCCCCTCGGAAAACAAGATGTGTCCAGACATTGCTATCTCTGCTTCTGCCTTCAATGGCAATGCCACCGGTGACTATCTCACACCATGAACTCCATCACCACACGGACAGAGAAGAGGAAGCTCTAACTTCTGTTATAACTGCTAGAAATGCTCATGTTTTCTCCTGTTTCAAAGAATGATTCATTACCAAATAGAAATTATTGGCCAGTCCTCTTTGAAAACACGGTATTTTCTGAGTTTCACAGGGAATTACGAGGAAACGAAGTAGGAAACCACTGTGAACAGTGAAGTCACATATGTTTCTTTTAGTGTGTCAGGTGAAGCACACTACCCAAGAGTCTCTATCGTTTTGAAACCAGTTCTTGCTCTTTCGTTTATTGTATAAACTCGAAAGTTGACTGAAGCATACAATGAAGCAGAACAACAACGGCACAGCAAGCTCCTAATTCCATCTGTTGAAATCGATGGATAATATGAATATTTTGTCTCGAATGTTCAATGTACATTGTTTCTATCTGGTTAAAAACTGTTGTTGGATTCTTTCGGAACACAGTTTTTCTGAGTTAACAAGTAAGGGCAACAGGAACTTACTGAAAGACATTCATGAGACATAAGATAGTACCTAGTACCTTCAGTTCAAAGAACCACATTGGTACTTCCAGTAGTATATGCGATACTCTCCTCGGAAAATGAGATATGTCCAGACATTGCTATCTCTGCTTCTGCCTTCAGTGGCACTGCCACCGTTGACTATCTCACACAATGAACTCCATCACCACACGGACAGAGAAAAGGAAGCTCTAACTTCTGTTATAACTGCAAGAAATGCTAATGTTTTCTCCTGTTTCAAAGAACGATTCATTACCAAATAGAAATTATTGGCCTGTCCTATTTGAAAACACGGTATTTTCAGAGTTTCACAGGGAATTAACAGGAAGCGAAGTAGGAAACCACTGTAAACGGTGAACTCACATATATTTCTTTTAGTGTGTCAGGTGAAGAATACTACCCATGAGACTCTATCATTCTTGAAACCAGTGTTCGCTCTTTAGTATATTGTATAAATTCGGAAGTTCACTGAAGCATACAATAAAGCAGAACAACAACGGCACAGCAAGCTCCTAATTCCATCTGTTGAAATCGATGGATAATATGAATATTTTCTCTAGAATGTTCAATGTACACTGTTTCTATCTGGTTAAAAACTGTTGTTGGATTCTTTCGGAACACAGTTTTTCTGAGTTAACAAGTAAGGGCAACAGGAACTTACTGAAAGACATTCATGAGACATAAGATAGTACCTAGTACCTTCAGTTCAAAGAGCCACATATGTACTTCCAGTAGTATATGCGATACTCTCCTTGGAAAGTGAGATATGTACAGACATTGCTATCTCTGCTTCTGCCTTCACTGGCACTGCCACCAGTGACTATCTCACACAATGAACTCCATCACCACACGGACAGAGAAAAGGAAGCTCTAACTTCTGTTATAACTGCAAGAAATGCTCATGTTTTCTCCTGTTTCAAAGAATGATTCATTACCAAATAGAAATTATTGGCCAGTCCTCTTTGAAAACACGGTATTTTCAGAGTTTCACAGGGAATTACGAGGAAACGAAGTAGGAAACAACTGTGTACGGTGAAGTCACATATATTTCTTTTAGTGTGTCAGGTGAAGAACACTACCCTAGAGACTCTATCGTTCTTCAAACCAGTGTTTGCTCTTTCATTTATTTTATAAACTCGAAAGTTCACTGAAGCATACAATGAAGCAGAACAGCAACAGCACAGCAAGCTCCTAATTCCATCTGTTGAAATCGATGGATAATATGTATATGTTGTCTAGAATGTTCAATGTACATTGCTTCTATCTGGTTAAAAACTGTTGTTGGACTCTTTCGGAACACAGTTTTTCTGAGTTAATAAGTAAGGGCAACAGGAACTTACAGAAAGACATTCATGAGAATCAAGATAGCACCTAGTACCTTCAGTTCAAAGAACCACATTGGTACTTCCAGTAGTATATGCGCTACTCTCCTCGGAAAACAAGATGTGTCCAGACATTGCTATCTCTGCTTCTGCCTTCAATAGCAATGCCACCGGTGACTATCTCACGCAATGAACTCTATCACCACACAAACAGAGAAGAGGAAGCTCTAACTTCTGTTATAACTGCTAGAAATGCTCATGTTTTCTCCTGTTTCAAAGAATGATTCATTACCAAATAGAAATTATAGGCCAGTCCTCTTTGAAAACACGGTATTTTCAGAGTTTCACAGGGAATTACCAGGAAGCGAAGTAGGAAACCACTGTAAACGGTGAAGTCACATATATTTCTTTTAGTGTGTCAGGTGAAGCACACTACCCAAGAGACTCTATCGTTCTTGGAACCAGTGTTTGCTCTTTCGTATATTGTATAAACTCGAAAGTTCACTGAAGCATACAATGAAGCAGAACATCAAATCACAGCAAGCTCCTAATTCCATCTGTTGAAATCGATGGATAATATGTATATGTTGTCTAGAATGTTCAATGTACATTTCTTCTATCTGGTTAAAAACTGTTGTTGGACTCTTTAAGAACACAGTTTTTCTGAGTTAACAAGTAAGGGCAACAGGAACTTACTGAAAGACATTCATGAGACATAAGATAGTACCTAGTACCTTCAGTTCAAAATGCCACATATATACTTCCAGTAGTATATGCGATACTCTCCTAGGAAAATGAGATATGTCCAGACATTGCTATCTCTGCTTCTGCCTTCACTGGCACTGCCACCGGTGACTATCTCACACAATGAACTCCATCACCACACGGATAGAGAAAAGGAAGCTCTAACTTCTGTTATAACTGCAAGAAATGCTCATGTTTTCTCCTGTTTCAAAGAATGATTCATTACCAAATAGAAATTATTGGCCAGTCCTCTTTGAAAACACGGTATTTTCTGAGTTTCACAGGGAATTACGAGGAAACGAAGTAGGAAACAACTGTGTACGGTGAAGTCACATATATTTCTTTTAGTGTGTCAGGTGAAGAACACTACCCTAGAGACTCTATCGTTCTTCAAACCAGTGTTTGCTCTTTCGTTTATTTTATAAACTCGAAAGTTCACTGAAGCATACAATGAAGCAGAACAGCAACAGCACAGCAAGCTCCTAATTCCATCTGTTGAAATCGATGGATAATATGTATATGTTGTCTAGAATGTTCAATGTACATTGCTTCTATCTGGTTAAAAACTGTTGTTGGACTCTTTCGGAACACAGTTTTTCTGAGTTAATAAGTAAGGGCAAAAGGAATTTACAGAAAGACATTCATGAGAATCAAGATAGCACCTAGTACCTTCAGTTCAAAGAACCACATTGGTACTTCCAGTAGTATATTCGCTACTCCCCTCGGAAAACAAGATGTGTCCAGACATTGCTATCTCTGCTTCTGCCTTCAATGGCAATGCCACCGGTGACTATCTCACACCATGAACTCCATCACCACACGGACAGAGAAGAGGAAGCTCTAACTTCTGTTATAACTGCTAGAAATGCTCATGTTTTCTCCTGTTTCAAAGAATGATTCATTACCAAATAGAAATTATTGGCCAGTCCTCTTTGAAAACACGGTATTTTCTGAGTTTCACAGGGAATTACGAGGAAACGAAGTAGGAAACCACTGTGAACAGTGAAGTCACATATGTTTCTTTTAGTGTGTCAGGTGAAGCACACTACCCAAGAGTCTCTATCGTTTTGAAACCAGTTCTTGCTCTTTCGTTTATTGTATAAACTCGAAAGTTGACTGAAGCATACAATGAAGCAGAACAACAACGGCACAGCAAGCTCCTAATTCCATCTGTTGAAATCGATGGATAATATGAATATTTTGTCTAGAATGTTCAATGTACATTGTTTCTATCTGGTTAAAAACTGTTGTTGGATTCTTTCGGAACACAGTTTTTCTGAGTTAACAAGTAAGGGCAACAGGAACTTACTGAAAGACATTCATGAGACATAAGATAGTACCTAGTACCTTCAGTTCAAAGAACCACATTGGTACTTCCAGTAGTATATGCGATACTCTCCTCGGAAAATGAGATATGTCCAGACATTGCTATCTCTGCTTCTGCCTTCAGTGGCACTGCCACCGTTGACTATCTCACACAATGAACTCCATCACCACACGGACAGAGAAAAGGAAGCTCTAACTTCTGTTATAACTGCAAGAAATGCTCATGTTTTCTCCTGTTTCAAAGAACGATTCATTACCAAATAGAAATTATTGGCCTGTCCTATTTGAAAACACGGTATTTTCAGAGTTTCACAGGGAATTAACAGGAAGCGAAGTAGGAAACCACTGTAAACGGTGAAGTCACATATATTTCTTTTAGTGTGTCAGGTGAAGAATACTACCCATGAGACTCTATCATTCTTGAAACCAGTGTTCGCTCTTTAGTATATTGTATAAATTCGGAAGTTCACTGAAGCATACAATAAAGCAGAACAACAACGGCACAGCAAGCTCCTAATTCCATCTGTTGAAATCGATCGATAATATGAATATTTTCGCTAGAATGTTCAATGTACACTGTTTCTATCTGGTTAAAAACTGTTGTTGGATTCTTTCGGAACACAGTTTTTCTGAGTTAACAAGTAAGGGCAACAGGAACTTACTGAAAGACATTCATGAGACATAAGATAGTACCTAGTACCTTCAGTTCAAAGAGCCACATATGTACTTCCAGTAGTATATGCGATACTCTCCTCGGAAAATGAGATATGTCCAGACATTGCTATCTCTGCTTCTTCCTTCAGTGGCACTGCCACCGGTGACTATCTCACACAATGAACTCCATCACCACACGGACAGAGAAAAGGAAGCTCTAACTTCTGTTATAACTGCAAGAAATGCTCATGTTTTCTCCTGTTTCAAAGAATGATTCATTACCAAATAGAAATTATTGGCCAGTCCTCTTTGAAAACACGGTATTTTCAGAGTTTCACAGGGAATTACGAGGAAACGAAGTAGGAAACAACTGTGTACGGTGAAGTCACATATATTTCTTTTAGTGTGTCAGGTGAAGAACACTACCCTAGAGACTCTATCGTTCTTCAAACCAGTGTTTGCTCTTTCGTTTATTTTATAAACTCGAAAGTTCACTGAAGCATACAATGAAGCAGAACAGCAACAGCACAGCAAGCTCCTAATTCCATCTGTTGAAATCGATGGATAATATGTATATGTTGTCTAGAATGTTCAATGTACATTGCTTCTATCTGGTTAAAAACTGTTGTTGGACTCTTTCGGAACACAGTTTTTCTGAGTTAATAAGTAAGGGCAAAAGGAATTTACAGAAAGACATTCATGAGAATCAAGATAGCACCTAGTACCTTCAGTTCAAAGAACCACATTGGTACTTCCAGTAGTATATTCGCTACTCCCCTCGGAAAACAAGATGTGTCCAGACATTGCTATCTCTGCTTCTGCCTTCAATGGCAATGCCACCGGTGACTATCTCACACCATGAACTCCATCACCACACGGACAGAGAAGAGGAAGCTCTAACTTCTGTTATAACTGCTAGAAATGCTCATGTTTTCTCCTGTTTCAAAGAATGATTCATTACCAAATAGAAATTATTGGCCAGTCCTCTTTGAAAACACGGTATTTTCTGAGTTTCACAGGGAATTACGAGGAAACGAAGTAGGAAACCACTGTGAACAGTGAAGTCACATATGTTTCTTTTAGTGTGTCAGGTGAAGCACACTACCCAAGAGTCTCTATCGTTTTGAAACCAGTTCTTGCTCTTTCGTTTATTGTATAAACTCGAAAGTTGACTGAAGCATACAATGAAGCAGAACAACAACGGCACAGCAAGCTCCTAATTCCATCTGTTGAAATCGATGGATAATATGAATATTTTGTCTAGAATGTTCAATGTACATTGTTTCTATCTGGTTAAAAACTGTTGTTGGATTCTTTCGGAACACAGTTTTTCTGAGTTAACAAGTAAGGGCAACAGGAACTTACTGAAAGACATTCATGAGACATAAGATAGTACCTAGTACCTTCAGTTCAAAGAACCACATTGGTACTTCCAGTAGTATATGCGATACTCTCCTCGGAAAATGAGATATGTCCAGACATTGCTATCTCTGCTTCTGCCTTCAGTGGCACTGCCACCGTTGACTATCTCACACAATGAACTCCATCACCACACGGACAGAGAAAAGGAAGCTCTAACTTCTGTTATAACTGCAAGAAATGCTCATGTTTTCTCCTGTTTCAAAGAACGATTCATTACCAAATAGAAATTATTGGCCTGTCCTATTTGAAAACACGGTATTTTCAGAGTTTCACAGGGAATTAACAGGAAGCGAAGTAGGAAACCACTGTAAACGGTGAAGTCACATATATTTCTTTTAGTGTGTCAGGTGAAGAATACTACCCATGAGACTCTATCATTCTTGAAACCAGTGTTCGCTCTTTAGTATATTGTATAAATTCGGAAGTTCACTGAAGCATACAATAAAGCAGAACAACAACGGCACAGCAAGCTCCTAATTCCATCTGTTGAAATCGATCGATAATATGAATATTTTCGCTAGAATGTTCAATGTACACTGTTTCTATCTGGTTAAAAACTGTTGTTGGATTCTTTCGGAACACAGTTTTTCTGAGTTAACAAGTAAGGGCAACTGGAACTTACTGAAAGACATTCATGAGACATAAGATAGTACCTAGTACCTTCAGTTCAAAGAGCCACATATGTACTTCCAGTAGTATATGCGATACTCTCCTCGGAAAATGAGATATGTCCAGACATTGCTATCTCTGCTTCTTCCTTCAGTGGCACTGCCACCGGTGACTATCTCACACAATGAACTCCATCACCACACGGACAGAGAAAAGGAAGCTCTAACTTCTGTTATAACTGCAAGAAATGCTCATGTTTTCTCCTGTTTCAAAGAATGATTCATTACCAAATAGAAATTATTGGCCAGTCCTCTTTGAAAACACGGTATTTTCAGAGTTTCACAGGGAATTACGAGGAAACGAAGTAGGAAACAACTGTGTACGGTGAAGTCACATATATTTCTTTTAGTGTGTCAGGTGAAGAACACTACCCTAGAGACTCTATCGTTCTTCAAACCAGTGTTTGCTCTTTCGTTTATTTTATAAACTCGAAAGTTCACTGAAGCATACAATGAAGCAGAACAGCAACAGCACAGCAAGCTCCTAATTCCATCTGTTGAAATCGATGGATAATATGTATATGTTGTCTAGAATGTTCAATGTACATTGCTTCTATCTGGTTAAAAACTGTTGTTGGACTCTTTCGGAACACAGTTTTTCTGAGTTAATAAGTAAGGGCAAAAGGAATTTACAGAAAGACATTCATGAGAATCAAGATAGCACCTAGTACCTTCAGTTCAAAGAACCACATTGGTACTTCCAGTAGTATATTCGCTACTCCCCTCGGAAAACAAGATGTGTCCAGACATTGCTATCTCTGCTTCTGCCTTCAATGGCAATGCCACCGGTGACTATCTCACACCATGAACTCCATCACCACACGGACAGAGAAGAGGAAGCTCTAACTTCTGTTATAACTGCTAGAAATGCTCATGTTTTCTCCTGTTTCAAAGAATGATTCATTACCAAATAGAAATTATTGGCCAGTCCTCTTTGAAAACACGGTATTTTCTGAGTTTCACAGGGAATTACGAGGAAACGAAGTAGGAAACAACTGTGTACGATGAAGTCACATATATTTCTTTTAGTGTGTCAGGTGAAGAACACTACCCTAGAGACTCTATCGTTCTTCAAACCAGTGTTTGCTCTTTCGTTTATTTTATAAACTCGAAAGTTCACTGAAGCATACAATGAAGCAGAACAGCAACAGCACAGCAAGCTCCTAATTCCATCTGTTGAAATCGATGGATAATATGTATATGTTGTCTAGAATGTTCAATGTACATTGATTCTATCTGGTTAAAAACTGTTGTTGGACTCTTTCGGAACACAGTTTTTCTGAGTTAATAAGTAAGGGCAACAGGAACTTACAGAAAGACATTCATGAGAATCAAGATAGCACCTAGTACCTTCAGTTCAAAGAACCACATTGGTACTTCCAGTAGTATATGCGCTACTCTCCTCGGAAAACAAGATGTGTCCAGACATTGCTATCTCTGCTTCTGCCTTCAATGGCAATGCCACCGGTGACTATCTCACGCAATGAACTCTATCACCACACAAACAGAGAAGAGGAAGCTCTAACTTCTGTTATAACTGCTAGAAATGCTCATGTTTTCTCCTGTTTCAAAGAATGATTCATTACCAAATAGAAATTATAGGCCAGTCCTCTTTGAAAACACGGTATTTTCAGAGTTTCACAGGGAATTACCAGGAAGCGAAGTAGGAAACCACTGTAAACGGTGAAGTCACATATATTTCTTTTAGTGTGTCAGGTGAAGCACACTACCCAAGAGACTCTATCTTTCTTGGAACCAGTGTTTGCTCTTTCGTATATTGTATAAACTCGAAAGTTCACTGAAGCATACAATGAAGCAGAACATCAACGTCACAGCAAGCTCCTAATTCCATCTGTTGAAATCGATGGATAATATGTATATGTTGTCTAGAATGTTCAATGTACACTGTTTCTATCTGGTTAAAAACTGTTGTTGGATTCTTTCGGAACACAGTTTTTCTGAGTTAACAAGTAAGGGCAACAGGAACTTACTGAAAGACATTCATGAGACATAAGATAGTACCTAGTACCTTCAGTTCAAAGAGCCACATATGTACTTCCAGTAGTATATGCGATACTCTCCTCGGAAAATGAGATATGTCCAGACATTGCTATCTCTGCTTCTGCCTTCACTGGCACTGCCACCGGTGACTATCTCACACAATGAACTCCATCACCACACGGACAGAGAAAAGGAAGCTCTAACTTCTGTTATAACTGCTAGAAATCCTCATGTTTTCTCCTGTTTCAAAGAATGATTCATTACCAAATAGAAATTATAGGCCAGTCCTCTTTGAAAACACGGTATTTTCAGAGTTTCACAGGGAATTACCAGGAAACGAAGTAGGAAACCACTGTGAACGGTGAAGTCACATATATTTCTTTTAGTGTGTCAGGTGAAGCACACTACCCAAGAGACTCTATCGTTCTTGGAACCAGTGTTTGCTCTTTCGTATATTGTATAAACTCGAAAGTTCACTGAAGCATACAATGAAGCAGAACATCAACGTCACAGCAAGCTCCTAATTCCATCTGTTGAAATCGATGGATAATATGAATATTTTCGCTAGAATGTTCAATGTACATTTCTTCTATCTGTTTAAAAACTGTTGTTGGACTCTTTCGGAACACAGTTTTTCTGAGTTAACAAGTAAGGGCAACAGGAACTTACTGAAAGACATTCATGAGACATAAGATAGTACCTAGTACCTTCAGTTCAAAGAGCCACATATGTACTTCCAGTAGTATATGCGATACTCTCCTCGGAAAATGAGATATGTCCAGACATTGCTATCTCTGCTTCTGCCTTCAGTGGCACTGCCACCGGTGACTATCTCACACAATGAACTCCATCACCACACGGACAGAGAAGAGGAAGCTCTAACTTCTGTTATAACTGCAAGAAATGCTCATGTTTTCTCCTGTTTCAAAGAATGATTCATTACCAAATAGAAATTATTGGCCAGTCCTCTTTGAAAACACGGTATTTTCAGAGTTTCACAGGGAATTACGAGGAAACGAAGTAGGAAACAACTGTGTACGGTGAAGTCACATATATTTCTTTTAGTGTGTCAGGTGAAGAACACTACCCTAGAGACTCTATCGTTCTTCAAACCAGTGTTTGCTCTTTCGTTTATTTTATAAACTCGAAAGTTCACTGAAGCATACAATGAAGCAGAACAGCAACAGCACAGCAAGCTCCTAATTCCATCTGTTGAAATCGATGGATAATATGTATATGTTGTCTAGAATGTTCAATGTACATTGCTTCTATCCGGTTAAAAACTGTTGTTGGACTCTTTCGGAACACAGTTTTTCTGAGTTAATAAGTAAGGGCAACAGGAACTTACAGAAAGACATTCATGAGAATCAAGATAGCACCTAGTACCTTCAGTTCAAAGAACCACATTGGTACTTCCAGTAGTATATGCGCTACTCTCCTCGGAAAACAAGATGTGTCCAGACATTGCTATCTCTGCTTCTACCTTCAATGGAATGCCACCGGTGACTATCTCACGCAATGAACTCTATCACCACACAAACAGAGAAGAGGAAGCTCTAACTTCTGTTATAACTGCTAGAAATGCTCATGTTTTCTCCTGTTTCAAAGAATGATTAATTACCAAATAGAAATTATAGGCCAGTCCTCTTTGAAAACACGGCATTTTCAGAGTTTCACAGGGAATTACCAGGAAGCGAAGTAGGAAACCACTGTAAACGGTGAAGTCACATATATTTCTTTTAGTGTGTCAGGTGAAGCACACTACCCAAGAGACTCTATCGTTTTTGGAACCAGTGTTTGCTCTTTCGTATATTGTATAAACTCGAAAGTTCACTGAAGCATACAATGAAGCAGAACATCAACGTCACAGAAAGCTCCTAATTCCATCTGTTGAAATCGATGGATAATATGAATATTTTCGCTAGAATGTTCAATGTACACTGTTTCTATCTGGTTAAAAACTGTTGTTGGATTCTTTCGGAACACAGTTTTTCTGAGTTAACAAGTAAGGGCAACAGGAACTTACTGAAAGACATTCATGAGACATAAGATAGTACCTAGTACCTTCAGTTCAAAGAGCCACATATGTACTTCCAGTAGTATATGCGATACTCTCCTCGGAAAATGAGATATGTCCAGACATTGCTATCTCTGCTTCTGCCTTCACTGGCACTGCCACCGGTGACTATCTCACACAATGAACTCCATCACCACACGGACAGAGAAAAGGAAGCTCTAACTTCTGTTATAACTGCTAGAAATCCTCATGTTTTCTCCTGTTTCAAAGAATGATTCATTACCAAATAGAAATTATAGGCCAGTCCTCTTTGAAAACACGGTATTTTCAGAGTTTCACAGGGAATTACCAGGAAACGAAGTAGGAAACCACTGTGAACGGTGAAGTCACATATATTTCTTTTAGTGTGTCAGGTGAAGCACACTACCCAAGAGACTCTATCGTTCTTGAAACCAGTGTTTGCTCTTTCGTATATTGTATGAACTCGAAAGTTCACTGAAGCATACAATGAAGCAGAACTACAACGGCACAGCAAGCTCCTAATTCCATCTGTTGAAATCGATGGATAATATGCATATGTTGTCTAGAATGTTCAATGTACATTGTTTGTATCTGGTTAAAAACTGTTGTTGGACTCTTTCGGAACACAGTTTTTCTGAGTTAACTAGTAAGGGTAACATAAACTATTGGATAGACATACCTGAGAAACAAGATAACATCTAATATCTTCAGTTCAAAGAGCTACATCTGTACTTTAGTCGTATAGGCATTACTCTCCACGGAAAACAAGATATGTCCAGAAACAGCTCTCTTTGTTTCTGCCTTCTATGGCAATGCAATTGGTCACTATCTCACACAATCAACACCATCACCATACGGACAGAGAGTAGAAAGATCTAACTACTGTTATAATTGCTAGAAATGTTCATGTTCTTTTTTGTTTCAAAGAATGATTCTTTACCAAGTAGAATTTATTGGCTAGGCCTCTTTTAAAACACGGTATTTTCTTTTTTTTTTTTTTTAAGTTTAACAATTGTATTTGACAAACCTGAAAACTGAAGTTATTTGTCAATATTGGAGTGACTTTTTACTTCAAGTAGGCAAAAAAATATAAAGTAATTGCACATATTAATATTAATTTATATTACACTTACATTAATGTCCAAGAAATAAGTAATTGTGCTAAAGAAAATAAAATATAGAAAGAAGGAAATATAGGAAGTCACTTCAAATCAGTATGTAATTAATTGTGTAATCATTAAAGTAATTTGCCATGACCTGAATTATGCACATCTATTGTACCTTAAACATTTTTTAAAATTTAAATAAAATTCACATAACATAAAATTGACTATTTAAATTAATTTAGTGTATAGCTCAATGGTTTTTTTAAATATTTTTTAATGTTTTTTATTGATTATATTGTTACAACAGTTCCAATTTTCTCCCCCTTGCTCCTCTCCACCCTCCACCCTCCTCCCCCAGCAATCCCCCCCAAGTCCATACCGCTGGTTCATAAAAATTAACTATCCCCCCCTCTCAAATATTAGGACCCTTTGTAATCTTGTAAAGGACAATGGGCGAATGTCTCAAGCTCCTCTAGCTGCTTGAAGCTGGACATGGTCGTCGTCCTACCTACCCTTGGGTCCAGAAAACCCTAATAAGAGTGGGGGTGTGGAGGGGAGGGTGGCCTTCCCACATGGGGAAGGATCGTGCAGACTCCAGGTCAGTTGGCTGTCTCCGGTCAACGGCGTGCTTGGTTTAACAGGCTGGTGTCCTTGTTGTGTTCTGGGGGCAACAGATTTGGCGAAAAGGGTTAAAAGACATCATTCAATCCATAACTACTAGATGACAGAAGGCAGGGATTAATTTTTCAATGTTCCATATTAGGGAAAGAAAAAAAAACAAAGGCTTCTTTGTAAGAAGGTGTGCTAGGCACATCTCGCCTGTCCAAAACCCTTTTGCCCATTATACTTAGTTTGGGCTGAGGTAAATAGTTTAGGTTTTTCCCCCTCTCAGACCTCTGGGCCTTTTCTGTCCAAGCCATTAGGATAGAAAAGAGAAACCCGTTTTAAAGTGAAGTCCACAGACCACCCCGTTCTTCCCCAACCCCTCCATTTAGTTCAGCCAAACCGTTGAGTCTCAGGAGGCAGCGCTGCAGAGAGGATTAAGTGAGGCTTATGCGTACAGATAATCACTCAGGTAATGCGATCATAGGCTTATGTCCCTTGAAAACAAAAAACACGTGTTAATTTATGTAACATAACCCGCAAACAAGTCTCTAAATCTGGAGAAGAAACTTTTAAGACGGTTAGTTGCCCTGTTTTATACTCTACTACTGATCATTGTGATTTTCCTTGAATAATAATTTTTCTCCCTAAGGTTACCCTCCTTGTCTTTAAAGGGACTACATTAAGTCCATTTTTAATTTATCCTGTTCGTTTGCATAAACATAACAAGAGCAGCAAATGATCACTTATGATCTTTAGTTCTGCTTTGCTGGAACTTACCCAAGGAATATTTGGGGTGACCTTCAGTCTGTTCTTCAGGGCACAGAAGCTGTGCCACATATCTGGCATTCATCCTTGCCTGTACACACCTGTTTTTTCCAAGTCTTTCTGGTTTTTCATTGTGCCTTATGGTCCCTTCTAGCCATCTTTCAGGAAAACAACCTTCGTTCCTTCCCTGGAAAGATTGCTGTGGACCGCACAACCAACCATGGTACCAGGCCTTTTATCTCACGGGCTTTTATTACCTTTGAAAGTCATTCCCAGTTCCTCAGGGCTTTCTGGTAACAATCTGAGCCCAAGTATGTTTCCTTTAGACTTGACATTCCAGTCAAAGACTTGGTCAAAAAAAAAAAACAAAAAAAAAAACCTCTGTTGACAACTGGTCTTATTAGTTCTATGCAAAGGAACTTATGTCATTACTTACTTGTTTAGAATGTCAAACTCTGGAGGGATCAAATAGGGAGAAAAATATACAAACTGAAGGAAAATCTTTGTCCTAATATTCACTGAACTGGCATTTCCATTCTTCATATTTTCATTTTTCCCCCACTAAAAAAAATTTTTGTTTGTTTTTCCATTACAGTTGTCTCACTTTTTTAGCCCTCTTGTTTCCCTGCACCCTGTCCCTCCCTTCCCCCACATTTAGACCTCACTCAGTTGCCCCTTTCTGTGGGTCATTCATATATATATATATTTTTTTTTTACTTGACCCTTCCCCTTACACCTTTCTTTTCCTCCCCCCCGCCCCCTTTGTTACTGTTAGTCTACTTCTTGTTTACATACCTCTGGTTCAATTTTGCTCATTTGTTTGTGTTGTTCATTAGTTTCCTGTAATAGGTGACAGCATAAGGTATTTTTCTTTTGTTGCCTGGCTTATTTCACTAAGCATAATTTTCTCTAGTTCCATCCATGTTGTTGCAAATGGTAGAAGTTCCTTCTTTCTTTCTGCTACATAGAATTCCATTGTGTAAATGTACCATAGTTTTTTGATCCACTCATCTACAGATGGGCATTTAGGTTGTTTCCAGCACTTGGCTATTGTAAATAGTGCTGCTATGGACATTGGAGTGCATAGGTTCTTTTGAATTGGTGTTTCAGGATTTTTTGGATATAATCCTAGCAATGGAATTGCTGGTTCAAAAGGCAGTTCCATTTTTAGTTTTTTAAGGAAATTCCAAACTGTTTTCCACAGTGGCTGCACCAGTCTGGATTCCCACCAGCATTGCACCAGGGTTCCCGTTTCTCCGCATCCTCTCCAGCACAAGTTGTTTGTTGATTTGTTGATGATTGCCATTCTGACTGGTGTGAGGTGGTATCTCATTGTGGTTTTAATTTGCATCTCTCTGATGGCTAGTGATGTTGAGCATACTTTCATATGTCTATGGGCCCTCTGTATGTATTCTTTGGAGAAGTGTTTGTTCAGGTCCTTTGCCCATTTTTTAATTGGGTTGTCTGTCTTCTTGGTGTTGAGTCGTATGAGTTCTTTATATATTTTGGAGATCAATCCCTTGTCTGAGATGTCATTGGCGAATATATTTTCCCATATGGTTGGTTTCCTTTGCATCTTGCTGATGTTTTCTTTAGCTGAGCAGAAACTTTTTAGTTTGATGTAGTCCCATTTGTTTATTCTTTCCTTTATTTCCCTTGCCTTAGGAGATATATCAGTGAAAATGTTGCTACGTGGGATATCTGAAATTTTCCTGCCTATTTTTTCCTCTAGGACTTTTATGGTGTCACGGCTTACATTTAAGTCTTTGATCCATTTTGAGTTTATTCTGGTGTATGGTGTGAGCTGGTGGTCTAGTTTCATTTTTTTTGCATGTCCCTGTCCAGTTCTCCCAACACCATTTGTTGAAGAGGCTCTTTTCACTCCATTTGATGTTCTTTCCCCCTTTTTCAAATATTAGTTGACCATATGAACCTGGGTTTATTTCTGGGCTTTCAATTCTGTTCCATTGATCTATATGTCTGTTTTTATGCCAGTACCAGACTGTTTTGATTACCGTTGCCTTGTAATATAATTTGATATCTGGTATTGTGATTCCTCCTACTGAAAACACGGTATTTTCTGAGTTTCACAGTGCATTACAGAGAAACCAAATAGGAAACAAATGTGAATGGTGAAGTCATATATATTTCTTTAGTGTGTCACGTGTAGCAGACTACACAGAAGACTCTAGCGTTCCTGAAACCAGTGTTTGCTCCTTAGCCTATTGTATAAAGTTGAAAGATCACTGAGGCATACAATGAAGCAGAAAAACAATGGCACAGCAAGGGCATAATTCCATTTGCTGAAAAGTTTGATAACATGTATATGTTGGTTAGAATGTTCAATGAACTTTTCTTCTATGTACTTGAAGTCTGCTGCTGGCCTCTTTCAAAACACAGTTTTTCTGAGTTAACGATTAAGGGCAACAGAAACTATTTCAAAGGCATACATGAGAAACACGATAACATCTAATATCTTCAGTTCAATGAGCTACATCTGTACTTCCAGTTGTATATGCGTTACTCTCCCCAGAAAACTAGTTATATTCAGAAACAGCTATCAGTGCTTCTGCCTTCTATGGCAATGCCACTTATGACTATCTCACACAATCAACGCCATCACCACACGGACAGTGAAGAGAAGGCTCTAACTTCTGATATAATTGCTAGAAATGTTCATTTTTTTCTTTTCTTTCAAAGAATTATTCTTTACCAAGTAGAATTTATTGGCTAGGCCTCCTTTAAAACATGGTATTTTCTGATTTTCACAGTGAATTACAGAGAAACAAAATAGGAAATCGATGTGAACGGTGAAGTCACATATACTTCTTTAGTGTGTCACGTGTAGCAGACTACACAAAAGACTCTAGAGTTCCTGAAACCAGTGATTGCTCTTTAATCTATTGTATAAACTCGAAAGTTCACTGAAGAATACAATGAAGCAGAAGAGAGAAGAGTAAGATGGCGGAGGAGTGAGGAGAGTCTGTGGTTTCAGGCTCCCGAGACTCGTCCGCAGTTTGGGCTAACTGCAGACAGAACATCTCAGTGAGCAGCTAGACACTGGCGGGAGTCGAGCCAAGGCACTGCTGGATTAGAGAAAATCTGTCTGGGAACAACCTATTTAGTGAGGATAGCGGAGGAAAAGAGGACGAAACGGGAATCCTGACTGGGCCGTCTGCCGGAGCTGTGGCTGAAACTACAAAAAGGCTTTTTGGCGACCACAGGCTACCCAAGAGAGGTTTTGGGAAGAGAACCGATCTCTGCCTGCTGGCAGAGACCAGATTCGACCAAGTGGCATTGGCGCTGAAGGACAGGAGACAGCGTGCTGCCGGGAAAGTGAGAACATAATTCTCCTTTATATTTTTCTCTAGTGGATGGTGGAGAGTGGAGGAAAATTTGGTGGTGGTAGGCCATTCTTGAGGAGTGCAAGTGCAGTGGTGCGCTCATCCACTCCCCAACTGTCCCCTTGGGTCACGGGGGCGTGCATAGGGAAGTGCCCTCATTCACTGGCCCAGGTTCGCAGTATTGCGCGTCCAGGTGCCCCTCAGACACACCCCAAGAGACATAAGATCAGTGCCCCAACGGGCGCAGGGAGGGCCCACTGGACACGCAGAAGACTATGCGAAGTCTCCCCTGGCCAGCCCAGTGGGCGCCAGGGTGAAGTACCAGGCCGGAATCCGGAGCGCAGAGCACTTACCCAGGCTCTGCGTGTGCCTGCTCACGAGGTGCGGTAATGGTGGGCTGCTGCGGCGTGGGAACAGCGGGCTGCAGGGACTCGCAGACACTCACTTCTACTGAGCACAAGTGTCCGTGGCCCGGCCCTAAGAGGCAAAATACCAACTCTTGGAACACGGCGCTGCAGGCCTGAGGCTAGCTCCCCAGCCGCTTGGGAGCACACTGGCACTCGAGCCAAAAAACACCTCAAGGGCTTTCCTGGAGCGCTGCGTGGACGGTTCTCTTGGAGCGTTGCACGGCCAGCTTTCTAGGAGCACGGAGTGGCAGGCCGGAGCTTAGTTCCCCAGCCACCTTGGGTGTGCACGGATGCTTGAGTGAGAAAAACACCTCGCCAGCTTCCTCAGAGCGCGGTGTGGCCTGCTTTTCTGGAGCGCAGCGTGGCAGACCTGAGGTGGGCTCTTGGCCGCCTTGCATTGCGTCCTGCCAGCCACCTCGTGCACACCACTGCTGCAAGGAGTAGGAATCTCTGACCCATTACATTAGACCTGCTGTGGACGCAGAAAAAGAAGACGACACAAGAAGGCTGAATTGAGTAAAAACATTCCTTTTTTTCCCCTTTTTTCCTTTTTCTTTTCTTCCTGAAAGAGGAGGGGAGGAGGGAGGAGAGGAAGGAAGGAGGAAAAAACAAACTATATCTCTAATCGGGTTTATATAATCTTTCCTTCTTATCCTTCTTCTTCAATTGTTTTTTATTTGTTTGTGGGCCTAGTTTAGCCTTCCTTTCACTCTAAATAAATAGACTATAACTACTATATAAATCCAATACTATATAATTCCACTTTCCTACTATATTCTGCACTCTTCCCCCCTTTTTTCTATAGTTATTAACACACAACGTAAATATTACCTACTGTCTTGTAGTCTCAACTATTATTAACCTATTATCCCTTCTCTCAAAAATCATATTTTTCCTTCACTAAAACAACTCTTATCTATTCTTCCTCTAGTGTAAAAGCTCTAATCTCTCTACATTTATATTAATACTGGCTTGTTGGCTGATGATAGCAGGATAGGGGGTGGGGGATATTTTTGAGGGTGCGGGTCTCTGGCTGGGGCTGTGTGTTTATGTTTTTAACAGCATCTCCACAAAAGAATTCGAGATAAAGTGGATAGAGTGACTCTCAATCAACAAGCCAGAAGGAAGATCCTAACAAAAAATCTGAAATATAACCAGATAGCATAAACAAACGATATAAAAGGTACCCCAAGAACATCAGGCTCAGGAGATCAAAGAGACTGCACCACTGAAACCCGCAGATCTACCATAAAACATCTCATACCACAAAGGTGGGAAGGCAAAGCAGACAAATCCAAATAACAAAAACAAACAAGAAGAATCCAACATGGTAAGATGCAGAAACAACCTCTCAATGAAAAGAAAAGAGGAATCCCCAGAAAGAGAGGTAGATGGAATAGACATAGCCCAAATGTCAGACATGGAATTCAAAACTGTGGTGGTGAAGAAGCTCAACATGCTCGAAAACCTCAAAAACAACTATGACAACCTCCAAAAAAGTTACCAACAGCTCCAAGAAAATTACAGGGAACTTGCAGAGAACTACACCAGCATAAAAAAAGACATAGAAACTATCAACAAGAACAAGGAAGAAATGAAGAATGCAATCTCTGAACTGAAAAACACAGTAGAATCAGTCAAAAGCAGACTAAACGAAGCAGAGGATCGGATTAGTGAGTTAGAGGATAATGTAGGTAATAATTCTCAAATGATACAGCAAAATGAAAAAAGATTGAAAAAATATGAACAAGATGTAAGGGAATTACAGGATAGCATTAGAAAAAAATAATATCAGGATCATCGGAATAAGAGAGGGGGAAGAAAAGGAGCATGGAATTCAAAATCTGATAGGAGAAATAGTGACAGAAAATGTTCCGAACCTGATGAGAGAAAAAGTTATGCAAGTCCAAGAAACATTGAGAGTTCCAATAAAGAGGAACCCCCAAAAACCCATTCCAAGGCACATCATAGTTAAAATGGCAACATTCCAAGACAAAGAGAGAATCCTAAAAGCAGCAAGAGAAAAACAGCAAATAACTTACAAGGGAGCTCCAATAAGGCTATCGACCGATTTCTCAACAGAAACATTACAAGCCAGAAGGGAATGGTCAAAAATATTTCAAGCAATGAAAAACAAAGGCCTACAACCAAGAATACTCTACCCAGCAAGGCTCTCATTCAAAATGGAAGTTGAAATAAGGAGTTTCTCAGACAAAGGAAGACTAAAAGAATACATCTCCACAAAACCAGCATTGCAAGAGATGCTAAAAGAAATATTATAAGAAAAAGGAAGAGAGAAAACAAAAAGAGAGTAGAGGAACAGAGATACAAAAGGGAAATGAATAAATACATGTCAATAATAACGTTAAATGTAAATGGATTAAATGCTCCCATTAAAAGACATAGGCTAACGGAATGGATAAGAAAACAGGACCCACATATTTTCTGTCTACAAGAAACACACCTCAAAACAAAAGATTTACATAGACTGAAAGTAAAGGGATATAAAAAAATATCCCAAGCAAATGGACCTGAAAAAAAAGCTGGGGTAGCAGTCCTCATATCAGACAAAACGGATTTCAAAGCAAGGGCAATAAAAAGAGACAAAGAAGGACATTTCATAATACTTAAAGGAACGATTCATCAAGAAGATATAACACTGATAAACATATATGCACCCAACATAGGAGCACGCAAATACATAAAGCAAATACTAGAAGACCACAAGAAGGATATTAACAACAACACACTCAGAGTAGGGAACTTCAACACTCCATTATCAACAATAGACAGATCATCCAAGCAAAGAAACACCAACGATATACAGGCATTGAACAACACACTAAACCACATGGACTTAACTGATATATATAGAACTTTTCACCCCAAAGAAGCAAAATATACATTCTTTTCAAAGGCACATGGGACATTTTCAAAGGTAGACCACATAATAGGACAAAAAACAAGCCTCAACAAATTCAAGAAAATTGAAATCATATCAAGCATCTTTTCAGACCACAATGCCTTGAAACTAAAAATCAACCTCAGGGGAAAAAATCAAAGACACCCAAAGTCATGGAGAATGAATAACACGCTCTTAAATAACGAATGGGTTAACAATGACATCAAAGAGGAAATCAAGAAATTTCTAGAAACTAATGACAATGAACACACAACAGCCCAAAACCTTTGGGACACAGCAAAAGCAGTCCTAAGAGGGAAGTTCATAGCAATACAGGCATATCTGAAAAGGCTAGAAGAATCTGAAATAAAACACCTAACCATAAAGATACAAGAACTAGAACAGCAACAACAAACGGAGCCTAGGGCAAAAACAAGAAAGGAAATCATCAAGATCAAAGCAGAATTAAACGACATAGAAACGAAACGAACAATCCAAAAAATCAACAAAACTAGGAGCTGGTTCTTTGAAAAAATAAACAAAATTGACAAGCCTCTAGCCAGGCTCATTAAGAAAAAAAGAGAGAAGACCCAAGTAAACAAAATCAGAAATTAAAGAGGAGAAATCACGACTGATACCTCAGAAATACAAACAATGATAACAAATTACTACAAACAACAATATTGCAAGAAATTTGACAACCTAGTAGAAATGGACAGATTTCTAGAAACATATAACCTTCCAAAACTGAATCAAGAAGAAGTAGAAAGTCTCAACAGACCAATAACAAAGAAGGAAATTGAAACAGTAATTTAAAATCTCCCTGCACACAAAAGCCCTGGACCGGATGGCATCACAGGCGAATTTTACAAAACATTTAGGGAAGAACTAACTCCTACCCTCCTCAAACTATTCCAAAAAATCCAAGAAGAGCGAAAAATCCCAAACTCTTTCTATGAAGCCAGTATTACCCTCATCCCAAAACCAGGTCAAGACACAGCAAAGAAAGAAAACTACAGGCCAATATCACTGATGAACATAGATGCTAAAATCCTCAATAAAATTTTGGCAAACAGGATCCAACAATACATCAAAAAGATCATACACCATGATCAAGTGGGATTCATCCCAGGGATACAAGGATGGTTTAATATTCGCAAATCAATAAATATAATACATCACCTAAACAAAATGAAACACAAAAATCATATGATCATATCTATAGATGCAGAAAAAGCATTTGATAAAGTACAACACCCATTTATGTTGAAAACACTCAGCAAAATGGGAATAGAAGGAGCATACTTTAACATCATTAAGGCTATATATGAGAAGCCTGAAGCCAACATCATACTCAATGGACAAAAACTGAAAGCATTCCCCCTGAAATCAGGAACTAGACAAGGCTGTCCACTCTCCCCACTTCTATTCAACATAGTGTTGGAAGTCCTAGCCACAGCAATCAGACAAAACAAAGAAATAAAAGGCATCCAAATTGGGAAAGAAGAAGTAAAATTATCACTATTTGCAGACGACATGATAGTATACCTAGAAAACTCTAGAAAATCCACTAAAAGACTACTCGATATAATAAGTCAATTTAGAAAAATAGCAGGGTACAAAATAAATATACAGAAATCTAAGGCATTTCTGTACACCAACAATAAAATATCAGACACAGAAGCAAAAAAGAAAATATCATTTACTATAGCAACAAGAAAAATAAAGTACCTAAGAATAAACTTAACCAAAGAGATAAAAGACCTGTACATTGAAAATTATGCAACATTGAAGAAAGAAATTAAGGAAGATACGAATAAATGGAGGCAAATACCATGTTCTTGGATGGGAAGAATCAACATCATCAAAATGGCCATACTACCCAAAGCAATTTACAGATTCAATGCAATCCCTATTAAAATACCAATGACATATTTCACTGACCTAGAACAAGTCCTCCAAAAATTCATATGGAACCGAAAAAGGCCCCGAATAGGAAAAGCAATCTTTAGACAGAAGAACACAGCAGGGGGAATCACGATACCAGACATCAAACAATACTACAAAGCCACTGTGATCAAAACAGTCTGGTACTGGCATAAGAACAGACATACAGATCAGTGGAATAGAATTGAAAGCCCAGAAATAAACCCAGGCCTCTATGGTCAACTAATCTTTGATAAAGGGGGAAGGAACATAAAATGGAGTGAGAAGGGCCTCTTTAACAAATGGTACTGGGAGAACTGGACAGGGACGTGCAAAAAAATGAAACTAGACCACCAACTTACACCACACACGAGAATAAACTCAAGATGGATCAAAGACTTAAATGTAAGCCGTAATACCATAAAAGTCCTAGAGGAAAACATAAGCAAGAAAATATCAGATATCTCACGTAACAATCTCTTCACGTATACATCTCCTAAAGCAAGAGAAATAAAGGAAAAAATAAACAAATGGGACTACATCAAACTAAAAAGTTTCTGCTCAGCAAAAGAAAACATCAGCAAGTTGAAAAGGAAACCAACCATATGGGAAAACATATTTGCCAATGATATCACAGAGAGGGGACTGATCTCCAAAATATATAAAGAGCTGATACGACTCAACATCAAGAAAACAAACAACCCAATTAAAAAATGGGCAAAGGACCTGAACAAACACTTCTCCGAAGAGGACATACAGAAGGTCCATAGGCACATGAAAAAATGCTCAGCATCATTGGCCATCAGAGAGATGCAAGTAAAAACCACAATGAGATACTACCTTACAACTGTCAGAATGGCCATCATCAACAAATCAACAGACAATAAATGCTGGCGAGGATGTGGAGAAACAGGAACCCTACTGTACTGTTGGTGGGAATGCAGACTGGTGCAGCCACTATGGAAAACAGTATGGAATTATCTCAAAATACTAAAAATGGAACTGCCATTTGAACTAGTGATTCCACTGCTAAGATTATACCCGAAAAATCCTAAAACCCTAATTCAAAAAAACTTATGTACCCTTATGTTCATAGCAGCCCTGTTTACAATAGCTAAGTGCTGGAAACAGCCTAAGTGTCCGAAACTGCCTAAGTGCCCGAAACTGCCTAAGTGCCCATCTGTAGATGAGTGGATCAAAAAACTGTGGTACATCTACACAATGGAATACTATGTAGCAGAAAGAGAGAAGGAACTCCTGCCATTTGCGACAACATGGATGAAACTAGAGAGAATTATGCTTAGTGAAATAAGCCAGGCAAAGAAAGCAAAATACCATATGATATCACCCAATACAGGAAACTAAAGAGCAACACAAACAAATGAACTAAATAGGAAAAGACTAGAATAGTAGTCAGTAGGGGGGAGGGAGGAGGGAGAGAAGGGGGATAAGTAAGTGAAGGGTCTAGTGAAGGAACGTATATGAACGACTCATGGACATGGACACGGGGAGGGATATAATTGTGGGAGAAGGGATGGGCTGGGAGCGCGGAGCAATGAGGGAAAAACGGGACAACTGTAATTGAATAACCAAAAAATAAAATAAAAAAATAATTCAAAGAGCCAACGCGTAATTCTATACTGCATCTTAAGGTTCACCGTGAAATTCCTGGGTGTAAGGAAGAAGAGACAGCTGTTGCCTGAAAACCCCAAGTTTTGTGTACTTAAATGTGTACTGTTAGTTGATATGTGTAAAAGTGGTGAGGTATGAGGATACTGGCGTGATTACATAGTTCTCATATATTTCCTTTTTGTGTTCTTCATCTTCATTGTAGAGCGAACAACACACTGTGTTCCATACTAACAATGAGCCAGTAATGTCGAGCTTTCTGAAGAAACACAACTGTTAATACTGCAGACAACTGATTATTGACTTAGTCTAATATTTCCAAGAGGCAGAGCCTCCCTCCAGCTGTCACGACTATGATTTGCTTCATTACGCGTTGCGCTTCAGCATGGAATTCCCGGAGTGCCCAGAGGTACAGATCGACGTACATGGAGAATGTTTTGTTATGGAGTCGTCGTCGGCAGCCGTCTGTCTCGAGAAACGATGGTGTAGCTTCTTAAGAGTCTATCTGCACCGCCGAAAATGGCTGTGCAGTCCGACTCGGGAGTGACACAGTATCTGTCTCCTCCCGTGTTGAATCGACATCTTACGATGACGCTGAAGTGTCCTCTCCAGTGAAGCTGAAGCTACAGAGCCTGGGCAGGGTGATATGGAGGGTCTGCTGTTGCCCATGCAGCAGACCCCCCCTCTCTTCGCAGCTGAAGGGTCCAAGGGAAAGACGGAGTCAATACAGTTTGGCTTCAGGTGCACCGCAGGAGTTGCCGGTGTTGACTACAATGTCAAACCGCCTTAGGGACTCCGGATCCAGATTTTCTGTCGGGGTTTACTCCCTTAGCCTTTCCCCTGAAGAGGTATGCCGCAAGGCAGCGGAGGTTTTTTGGAGTCAGATTTTTCCTTCTCTGATGTGGGCACATAGTAGGTACTCAATAAATATTGGTTGAATGAATGAATGAAAGTTCCCCTGAGAGAAGGAAGGGATCCTGAGATGCGTGGGAGAAAGGAAGCTGAAAGGTCTCTGCTAAGAACAGCAGGTGGGGGAGGCTGGGAAGGGTCTGATGTGGGAAAATCCCCAGGAAATGTCTCCTGCTCAGACTGGGAAGGCAGAAGGGATGTACTTGGGACACACATCTGAAACTCCAATCCCTGCCTGGCGCTCAATTCGAGGGGGAAAATCCTTACCATGGCTCTGTGACTCTGGACCTCAGTGCCATGGTTTAAGGACAAGCTCAAGTCCCAAGGCAACGTTTCCAGAACAAACACCCGCAACCAGGAGTGGCCCGGGATGGTGACACATCCCACCGCTCTGCCAGGCTTCGGCCTCGGCCTGTTATAGGAACGTTATTATCTTTCCTGACGATCTGCCATCCCAGCCCTGGCTGCTCCGATACCCCATCAATGGGCCCATTCAGACGGAGCCCTGTTTTGCATATTATTCTTCATAAACATTCATAGTACAAGCCATAATGGCCCTTTCAAGGCTGCTGCTTTGAATGCGTGTTAACAACAGAGTGCCTTTGTGTACTTACATGTAAAAATACACTGGCCACCCTGTTGATATGAGGTGCATATATTTATAAATATTTATCACCTAGTCATGGCTGACATTTTCAAAATGCTGCATTTGAAGTAGACCCCGGTTTTTCTGTCTCTCAAGCTGAGAGGCCAGACAAGGTTAATTAATCCAATTTTGCCTAATAACGTGCGGCATAATGATCTCCATGCCCGGGCTTTATTTGTCAAGGGGGAGGGGGCCCCAAGGAAAGGCCTCTGTGGCTCAGAAAGGAGGGGTTTTCCGACCCCAGGCTTGATCTCAAGCCAGCCTGGGGTGACGGAGACATGCCCACGGCACCTTGTGGGGATGCAAGACAGAGAAGAAGCAAGTCACAAATGGAACACGGAGTTATGGACTATTTCAAGATTATTCTATATCGTCGTCGGCAGCCGTCTGTCTCGAGAGACGATGGTGTAGCTTCTTAAGAGTCTATCTGCACCGCCGAGAATGGCTGTGCAGTCCGACTCGGGAGTGACATGGTATCTGTCTCCTCCCGTGTTGAATCGACATCTTGTGATGACGCTGAAGCTACAGAGCCTGGGCAGGGTGATATGGAGGGTCTGCTGTTGCCCATGCAGCGGACCCCCCCTCTCTTCGCAGCTGAAGGGTCCAAGGGAAAGACGGAGTCGATACAGCTTGGGTTCAGGTGCGCCGCAGGAGTTGCCGGTGTTGACTACAACGTCAAACCGCCTTAGGGACTCCGGCTCTGGATTTTCTGTCGGGGTTTACTCCCTTAGCCTTTCCCCTGAAGAGGTATGCCGCAAGGCAGCGGAGGTTTTTTGGAGTCAGAGTTTTCCTTCTCTGATGTACCCTGACTGGAAGATCGAACCAGCGACACTTAGCTCGCAGGCCGACGCTCAATCCACTGAGCTAAACCAGCCAGGGCATTTCAAGATTATTCTATATAGATAGGTAGAATAATAGTTAGCAATGTAGACAATGGTGTGATCCCACTGTCCCCACAGGTTTGTTTCAAGGGATCTTTGTTTTTACTGTTAAACAAACAATACGCTGTGTTCCATAACAAGGATAAGCAAGTGATGTCAAGATTCCTGTAGCAACACTACAGTTAACACTGTAAGAAACTCATCACCTTAGCCTAATAATTCCAAGAGCCCGTACGTTCTTACAGCTGTCACAACCTTGTCCTCCTATATTGCTTCATAATGGTGACCGTAAAATTCCGAGAGTGTAAGAAAGAAGAGATAGTTGTTGCCTGAAAACCCCTGTTTATTGTGTACTTTAATGTGTACTCTAAATTGATATATGAAAAATTGGTGAGAAATGTAGATACGGGCCTGATTCCATAGTTCACAGATATTTTTTTTTCTGGGTTCTTCATCTTTACTGTTTTTGTTTTTTTTTTTTAATTTTATTTTATTTTTATTTTTTTTGAATTTTTATTTTTATTTTTTTTTGGTTTTTCAATTACAGTTGTCCCCTTTTTCCCCCATTACCCCCCTCCCAGCCCATCCCTTCTCCCACAATTGTATCCCTCCGCGTTGTCCATGTCCATGAGTCATTCATATATGTTCCTTTACTAGACCCTTTCCTTACTTATCCCCCTTCTCTCCCTCCCCCCTCCTCCCAACTGAGTACTACTCTAGTCTTTGCCTATTTAGTTCATTTGTTTGTGTTGCTCTTTAGTTTCCTGTCGTCGTCGTCGGCAGCCGTCCGTCTCGAGAGACGATGGCGTAGCTTCTTGAGAGTCTATCTGCACCGCCGAGAATGGCTGTGCAGTCCGACTCGGGAGTGACAATCCCTGCCACACTTGTTACAGGTGAAGGCAGATGGCCGTTGTTGCTGCTGTTGACGCTGCTTCTGCCTCGATCTTTTCTGGACCGCCTCCTCGTTGCGCGCAGCCTCTGCACGTGACGTACCTTGCCTGACCGCGAGCCTCCAGGCTAGGCGGTCGTCTGCTTGAACTTCCCATGTGTTGAGATTGATGGAGCATTGTGTCACGTCCTTTTTGCAGATGTCTTTGAACCGCAGTTTTGGGCGCCCTGTCATCCTCTTGCCTTCTGCTAGCTCGCCGTAGAGGAGGTCTTTGGGGATACGGCCTGCATCCATTCTTTTGACATGGCCGAGCCACCTGAGGCGTCTCTCACTAAGAACTGCATGCAAACTGCTCATGTTGGCTCGCTTCAGCACCTCGGTGTTGGGGACTTTATCCTGCCAGGCGACATGCAGGACGCGTCGCAGGCACCTCATGTGGAAACTGTTGAGTTTCCTTTCGTGCCTTGCGTAGGTGGTCCACGTCTCGCTGCCACAGAGGAGAGTGCTGAGTACGCAGGCTTGGTAGATGCGCAGTCTGGTTTTCTCAGTGAGGCTGGAATTGTTCCACGCTCGCCGGTTCAGTCTGGCCATAACTGTGGCTGCCCTGGCGATTCTCCGGTTGACCTCCAAGTCGACTGACAGAGAGCTCGAGATGGTGGACCCGAGGTAAGTGAAGTCATTGACAACCTCCAGGGTGTACCCGTTGATGGTGATGCATGGGGGAGTCCCCGTGCCTTGAGCCATAACATTCGTCTTCGTCAGGCTGATGGCTAGTCCGAACTCCTTGCATGCGTGGGAAAGGCAAGTGACTAGCTGCTGGAGTCCCTCTTCGGAGTGTGATGTCAAAGCTGCGTCGTCGGCGAAGAGCATCTCACGGATGAGCACCTCTTTGACTTTGGTCTTGGCTCGTAGACGGGCCAGGTTGTAGAGCTTGCCATCGGATCTGGTGTGAATGAAGACACCCTCGCTGCAGTCCTTAAAGGCGTATTGGAGGAGCATGGAGAAGAAGATTCCGAACAGCGTAGGCGCGAGGACGCAGCCCTGCTTTACTCCGCTGCTGACTGGGAAGGCCTCAGAGGTTGCGCCGTTGTAGGACACCGTGCTGTGCATGTTGTCGTGAAAGGACATGACCACAGCAAGCAGATGTGGTGGACAGCCAATCTTCCGTAGCAAGCTGAAGAGTCCGCTTCGACTGACCAGATCAAACGCCTTCGTGAGGTCGATAAAGGCGAGGTAGAGTGGTTTATGCTGCTCGTGACACTTCTCCTGCAGCTGGCGTAGGGAGAAGATCATGTCCACTGTTGATCGGCCAGCTCTGAAGCCACACTGGGACTCTGGGTAGACGCGGGAAGCAAGGGTCTGCAGGCGGGCAAGAGCGACCCGGGCGAATACTTTGCCGACGACGCTGAGGAGAGAGATGCCCCAGTAGTTGTTGCAGTCGCTGCGGTCTCCTTTGTTCTTGTACATGGTGATAATGTTGGCGTCTCTCATATCCTGGGGGATGTAACCCTCCTTCCAGCAGCGACAGAGTAGATGGTGGAGCGGCTGTAGCAGGACTGGTTTCCCGCTCTTTAGGATTTCTGGAGGGATTCCGTCGCTTCCTGGTGCTTTCCCGCAAGCGAGGCGGTCGATGGCTTTGCTGAGCTCTGCCGCAGTAGGTGGGGTGTCTAGCTCCTCCATGACTGGTAGGCCTGGGATGGCATTAAGAGCAGTGTCTGTTACGGTGTTCTTCATTGCGTACAGCTCGAGGTAGTGCTCGGTCCACCGCCGCATTTGCTGTTCCTGGTCAGTGATGACCTCACCTGTCTTGGACTTAAGGGGGGCGATCTTGGAGGGGATTGGGCCTGCTGCCTTCTTGATACCCTCATACATTCCTCGTGCATTGCCTATATCGGCGGCTTCCTGAATGCTTCTGCACAGGTTTAGCCAATAGGTGTTGGCACAGTGGCGGGCGGTCTTCTGGACTTTGTTCCTGGCAGCCCGTAGAGCTTGAAGTGTACTGGGAGTGGGCGTGACCTTGTAAGCCAGTAGGGCCTTCCTCTTAGCCTCGATCACGGGTTCCATTTCTTCCCAGTGAGCCTCGTACCAGTCAGCGTTCTTCCGCTCTTTCTTCCCGTAAGCAATAATGGCGGAGTTGTATATGGCGTCGCGGAGATGTGGCCAATTGGATTCGATAATGTCATCTGCCGCCACTCCCTCGCCGAGTGCATCTTCCATCTTGTTGATGAATTGCTGGGTCTTAACTGGGTTGCTGGCACAACTGGTGTTGATGCGTGGGCGACCCTTCATCTTGGAGTGGTGCAACCTCTTCGGCATTATGCGCACCTTGCTTACCACGAGGGCATGGTCCGTGTCGCAGTCTGCACTGTGGTAGCTGCGGGTGAGGAGGGTGCTGCCAATATCCGTTCTTCTGGTGATAACGAGGTCAAGCTGGTGCCAATGGCGGGAGCGGGGGTGCCTCCATGACACCTGGTGGATCTCTTTGCACTTGAAGAATGTGTTTGTCACGCACAGGCCATGGTGACACGAAAGCTCAAGCAGTCGCTGACCATTCTCATTGATCTTTCCTCTCCCAAAGTTTCCAAGGCAGGTGGGCCAGGCCATGTGGTCGGCTCCTACTCTTGCGTTGAAGTCTCCAAGGAGATAGAGAGCGTTACTACTGGGGATCTTGGATAACGCTTCGTCCAGTGCATGGTAGAACTGTTCTTTCTCTTCGATGGTGGCGCAGAGGGTTGGGGCGTACGCGCTAAGAATGCTGACTGGGCCGAAAGTTGTTGACAATCGGAGGGTAAGTAATCTCTCTGTGCCTCCTGTGGGTGGCTCTATGGAGTTAACAAGCGTGTTCTTCACAGCGAACCCAACACCGTGCTGTCTTGGTTGGTCCGGAGACTTCCCTTGCCAGTAGAAGGTGTAGTTGGTTTCTCTGATAGTTCCGTTGTCGGCCAACCGGGTCTCCTGTAGAGCCGCAATGTCGATGTTTAGTCGTGCCAGTTCCCTATCGATGACAGTGGTTTTCCTGGCACCCTTGATCCACGGAAGGTCTGCAGTAAGTCCGGGGCACATGGTCCTGATGTTCCAGCTAGCGAGGCGAAGAGCCGGAGGCTTCTTTCTTGTTGTTTGCTTGGAATTAACTGGTGCGGGTGTTTTGTGGCCCACTTTTCGAGAGGCGCCTCTCTGATCCCCACGCACCCAGTGGGGCAGGCGAGCCATGGCGAGACGGCACCTAATTGGCTGGGGCTGCCCAGCTTGAGGAGGGCGGTAGCTGTCCAGTGAGGTGCGATGACCTCTCCCACCGTCAGAGGAGACCCCTGGCGCTCGTTTCCTTCGCCAATCGGATGAGCTTATAACCGGTATCTGTCTCCTCCCGTGTTGAGTCGACATCTTGCGATGACGCTGGAGTGTCCTCTCCAGTGAAACTGAAGCTACAGAGCCTGGGCACGGTGATATGGAGGGTCTGCTGTTGCCCATGCAGCAGACCCCCCCTCTCTTCGCAGCTGAAGGGTCCAAGGGAAAGACAAAGTCAATACAGCTTGGCTTCAGGTGCGCCGCAGGAGTTGCCGGTGTTGACTACAACGTCAAACCGCCTTAGGGACTCCGGCTCTGGATTTTCTGTCGGGGTTTACTCCCTTAGCCTTTCCCCTGAAGAGGTATGCCGCAAGGCAGCAGAGGTTTTTTGGAGTCAGAGTTTTCCTTCTCTGATTTTAGAGATGGTAAGGATGGTCAATGCACATTTCTTCTGCGCACTTGAAAGCTGTTGCCGGCCTCTCTCTCGGAGCACAGCTTTTCGGAGTTAGCGAGTAAGGGCGACTAATATACTTGATTTGAATACTAAAATCCAAATATCAGATTTGAGTGTGTTCAGAGAACTATGTTTTCCTGGTAATAAACATTTAACTGCTTCCTAATGGACATTCAGCAAATTATCAGATGTTCCAGACTCACTCCCTCTGAACTCCAGCACAGGAATAGCAGCTGGAAAGGCATCAGTGTCATACAGGGAGAAATGGAAGTGTCTGGCATCAAGGCAGGAGCTGAAGCCCAAAGCCAACTTGCAGACCAGGTGTAAAGCCTGCTGTGGAGAGGAGGCTGTAATGAGAGCATTTGGGAGAATTTGTCATCCTGAGGCGCACAGTGGGAGTAATTTCAGCATTTGCGAGCTCTGACTCATAGCTCATAGTTTCCTGTATTGCGTGATATCATATGGTTTTTTGCTTTATTTGCCTGGCTTATTTCACTAAGCATAATTCTCTCCAGTTCCATCCATGTTGTCGCAAATGGCAGGAGTTCCTTCTTTCTTTCTGCTACATAGTATTCCATTGTGTAGATGTACCACAGTTCTTTGATCCACTCATCCACAGACGGGCACCTAGGCTGTTTCCAGCACTTAGCTATTGTAAACAGGGCTGCTATGAACATAGGGGTGCATAAGTTTTTTTGAATTAGGGTTTTAGGATTTTTCGGGTATAATCCTAGCAGTGGAATCACTAGTTCAAATGGCAGTTCCATTTTTAGTTTTTTGAGGAAATTCCATACTGTTTTCCATAGTGGCTGCACCAGTCTGCATTCCCACCAACAGTGCAGTAGGGTTCCTGTTTCTCCACATCCTCGCCAGCATTTGTTGTTTGTTGATTTGTTGATGATGGCCATTCTGACAGTTGTAAGGTGGTATCTCATTGTGGTTTTTACTTGCATCTCTCTGATGGCCAATGATGTTGAGCATTTTTTCATGTGCCTATGGACCTTCTGTATGTCCTCTTCAGAGAAGTGTTTGTTCAGGTCCTTTGTCCACTTTTTAATTGGGTTGTTTGTTTTCTTGATGTTGAGTTATATAAGCTCTTTATATATTTTGGAGATCAGTCCCCTGTCTGTGATATCATTGGCAAATATGTTTTCCCATATGGTTGGTTTCCTTTTCATCCTGCTGATGTTTTCTTTTGATGACCAGAAACTTTTTAGTTTGATGTAGTCCCATTTGTTTATTTTTTCCTTTATTTCTCTTGCCTTGGGAGATGTATCCGTGTAGATATTGTTCCGTGTGATATCTGAAATTTTCCTTCCCATGTTTTCCTCTAGGACTTTTATGGTATCATGGCTTACATTTAAGTCTTTAATCCATCTTGAGTTTATTCTCGTGTGTGGTGTAAGTTGGTGGTCTAGTTTCATTTTTTTGCACGTCCCTGTCCAGTTCTCCCAGCACCATTTGTTAAAGAGGCCCTTCTCACTTCATTTTATGTTCCTTCCTCCTTTTCAAAGATTAGTTGACCATAGGGGCCTGGGTTTATTTCTGGGCTTTCAATTCCGTTCCACTGATCTATATGTCTGTTCTTATGCCAGTACCAGACTGTTTTGATCACAGTGGCTTTGTAGTATTGTTTGATGTCTGGTATCGTGATTCCCCCTGCTGTGTTCTTCTGTCTCAAGATTGCTTTTGCTATTCGGGGCCTTTTTTGGTTCCATATGAATTTTTGGATGATTTGTTCTAGGTCTGTGAAATATGTCATTGGTATTTTAATAGGGATTGCATTGAATTTGTAAATTGCTTTGGGTAGTATGGCCATTTTGATGATGTTGATTCTTCCCATCCAAGAACATGGTATTTGCCTCCATTTATTTGTATCTTCCTTAATTTCTTTCTTCAATGTTGCATAATTTTCAGTGTACAAGGTCTTTTATCTCTTTAGTTAAGTTTACTCCTAGGTACTTTATTTTTCTTGTTGCTATAGTAAATGGTATTTTCTTTTTTGCTTCTGTGTCTGATATTTTATTGTTGGTGTACAGAAATGCCTTAGATTTCTGTATATTTATTTTGTACCCTGCTATTTTTCCAAATTCACTTATTATATCAAGTAGTCTTTTATTGGATTTTATAGGGTTTTCTAGGTATACTATCATGTCGTCTGCAAATAGTGATAGTTTTACTTCTTCTTTCCCAATTTGGATGCCTTTTATTTCTTTGTCTTGTCTGATTGCTGTGGATAGGACTTTCAACACTATATTGAAGAGAAGTGGGGAGAGTTGGCAGTCCTTGTCTGGTTCCTGATTTCAGCGGGAATGCTTTCAGTTTTTGTCCATTGAGTATGATGTTGGCTTTAGGCTTCTCATATATAGTCTTAATGATGTTAAGGTATGCTCCCTCTATTCCAATTTTGCTGAGTGTTTTCAACATAAATGGGTGTTGTACTTTATCAAATGCTTTTTCTGCATCTATAGATATGATCATGTGATTTTTGTCTTTCATTTTGTTTAGGTTATGTATTATATTTATTGATTTGCGAATATTAAACCATCCTTGCATCCCTGGGATGAATCCCACTTGATCATGGTGCATGATCTTTTTGATGTATTGTTGGATCCTGTTTGCCAAAATTTTATTGAGGATTTTAGCATCTATGTTCATCAGTGATATTGGCCTGTAGTTTTCTTTCTTTGCTGTGTCTTGACCTGGTTTTGGTTTCTATTTTGAATGAGAGCCTTGCTGGGTAGAGTATTCTTGGTTGTAGGCCTTTGTTTTTCATTGCTTGAAATATTTTTGACCATTCCCTTCTGGCTTGTAATGTTTCTGTTGAGAAATCGGTCGATAGCCTTATTGAAGCTCCCTTGTAAGTTATTTGCTGTTTTTCTCTTGCTGCTTTTAGGATTCTCTCTTTGTCTTGGAATGTTGTCATTTTAACTATGATGTGCCTTGGAGTGGGTTTTTGGGGGTTCCTCTTTATTGGAACTCTCAGTGCTTCTTCGACTTGCATAACTTTTTCTCTCATCAGGTTTGGAAAATTTTCTGTCACTATTTCTCCTATCAGTTTTTCAATTCCATGCTCCTTTTCTTCTCCCTCTCTTATTCCTATGGTCCTTAAATTATTTTTTCTAATGCTATCCTGTAATTCCCTTACATCTTGTTCATGTTTTTTCAATCTTTTTTCATTTTGCTGTATCATTTGAGAATTATTACCTACATTGTCCTCCAACTCACTAATCCGAACCTCTGCTTCGTTTAGTCTGCTTTTGACTGATTCTACTGTGTTTTTCAGTTCAGAGATTGCATTCTTCATTTCTTCCTTGTTCTTGTTGATAGTTTCTATGTCTTTTTTTATGCTGGTGTTGTTCTCTGCAAGTTCCCTGTAATTTTCTTGGAGCTGTTGGTAACTTCCTTGGAGGTTGTCATAGTTGTTTTTGAGGTTTTCGAGCATGTTGAGCTTCTTCACCACCATAGTTTTGAATTCCATGTCTGACATTTGGGCTATGTCTATTTCATCTACCTCTCTTTCTGGGGATTCCTCTTTTCTTTTCATTGAGAGGTTGTTTCTGCATCTTACCATGTTGGATTCTTCTTGTTTGTTTTTGTTATTTGGATTTGTCTGCTTTGCCTTCCCACCTTTGTGGTATGAGATGTTTTATGGTAGATCTGCGGGTTTCAGTGGTGCAGTCTCTTTGATCTCCTGAGCCTGATGTTCTTGGGGTACCTTTTATATCGTTTGTTTATGCTGTCTGGTTATATTTCAGATTTTTTTGTTAGGATCTTCCTTCTGGCTTGTTGATTGAGAGTCACTCTAGCCACTTTATCTCGAATTCTTTTGTGGAGATGTCAGTTCAGCCTTCTTGTGTCGTCTTCTTTTTCTTTGTCCACAGCTGGTCTAATGTGATGGGTCAGAGATTCCTATTCCTTCCAGCAGTGGTGTGCGCGAGGTAGCCGACAGGGCGCAATGCAAGGCAGCCAAGAGCCCACCTCAGGTCAGCCACGCCGTGCTCCAGGAAAGCAGGCCACGCCGCACTCTGGGGAGGCTGGCGAGGTGTTTTTTTTTTTTCACTCAAGCATCAGTGCGCGCCCAAGGCGGCTGGGGAACTAAGCTCAGGCCTGCTACGCGGCGCTCCTGGAAAGCAGGCCGCGCCGAGCTCCGGTAAAGCCCTCCAGGTGTTTTTTTGGCTCGAGCACCGGTGAGTGCCCAAGGTGTATGGGGAACTAAGCTCTGGCCTGCCGCACAATGCTCCTAGAAAGCCGGCCACGCCGCGCTCAGAGGAAGCCCTAGAGGTGTTTTTTGGCTCAAGCCGGTGTGCACCCAAGCGGCTGGGGAGCTAGCCTCAGGCCTGCAGCACCCTGCTCCAGGAGTTGGTTTTTCACCTCTTAGGGCAGGGCCACAGACACTTGTGCTCAGTAGATGTGAGTGTCTGTGAGTCGCTGCTGCCCACTGTTCCCGCACCTCCTGAGCCGGCATGCGCAGAGCCTGGGCAAGTGCTCTGCGCTCCGGATTCCGGCCTGGTACTTTGGCCTGCCACCCACTGGGCTGGCCAGGGGTGACTGCGCACAGTCTTCTCTGTGTCCAGTGGGCCCTCCCTGCGCCTGTTGGGTCACTGATTTTATGTCTGTTGGCATGTGTCTGAGTGGCACCTGGACGCGCAGCCTTGCACACCTGGGCTAGTGAATGAGGGCACTTCCCTGTGCGCACCTCCGTGACCCTAGGGGAGGGTTGGGGGGTGGATGAGCGCACCACTGTGCCTGCGCTCCTCAAGAATGGCCTACCACCCCCAAACTTTCCTCCCCTCTCCACCGTCCACTAGAGAAAAATATAAAGGAGAATTATGTTCTCACTTGCCCAGCAGCATGCTGTCTCCTGTCCTTCAGTGCAATGCCACTTGGTCGAGTCCAGTCTCTGCCAGTGGACAGAGATCCGCTCTCCTCCCAACTCCTCTCCTGGGTAGCCTGTGGTCGCCAAAAAGCCTTTGTGTACTTTCAGCCACAGCTCCAGCAGCCACCCCAGTCAGGAATCCCGTTTCGTCCCCCTTTTCTCCGCTATCCTCACTAAACAGGTTGTTCCCAGATGGATTTTCTCTAATCCAGCAGTGTCTTGGCTCAACTCCTGCCAGTGTCCAGCTGCTCACTGAGATGTTCTGTCTGCAGTTAACCCAAACTGCAGACGGGTCTCGGGAGCCTGAAACCGCAGTCTCTCCTCACTCCTCTGCCATCTTCCCCTCCTCATCTTTACTGTTAAGCAAACAGAACGCTGTGTTGCATTCCGGGGATGCACAAGTAATGACGTATTCCTGAAGGAACATTACTATGAATTGTGCAGAAAACTGATTTTTCACTTAGTCAAATAATTCTAATATCCCGAGCGTCCTTCCAGCAGTCACGATAATGATTTCCTACGTTACATGTTTTGCTCAGCATGAAATTCCTAGAGTCTTCAGAGGTACAGATTGAGGTTCTTGAAGAACACTTGGTTATAAAGCATTTGAAGGGTAAATTCTATAGATATGTAGAACAGTAGTTAGCAATGTGGTGATGAATGGTGTGATCCCATTGTTCACACACGTTTTCCCATATGTATTTTCTGTCCTTGCACTTAAATGAAAAACACGCTCTGTTCAATAACAAAGATAAGAAGTAATGTCGAGTTTCCTGAAGCAACATTACAGTTCACACTGTAAGAGACTCATTCACTTAGTCTAATAATTCAAAGAGCCAATGCGTTCTTCCACCTGTCACTGCCTTGTTCTGCTCTATTGCATCTTAATGTTGACCGTGGAATTCCTAGGGTGTAAGGAAGAAGAGACCGTTGTTGCCTGAAAACCCCAGGTTATTGTGTACTTTAATGGGTACTGTCAGTTGATATTTGTAAAAGTGGTGAGGAATGAGGATACTGGCATGATTCCATAGTTCTCAGATACTTCCTTTCTGTGTTATTTGTCTTTACTGTACAGCGAACAACACGTTGTGTTCCATACCAAGGATGAGCAAGTAATGTCGAGCTTCCCGTAGCAAGACTACAGTTAACACTGTAAGAAACTCAATCACTTAGTCAAATAATTCCAAGGGCCCGAGACTTCTTCCCGCTATCACTACCTTTTTCTTAAAGTAAACAATAAACAGGGGTTTTCAGACAACAACTCTCTCTTCTTTCTTACACTCTCGGAATTCCACGGTCACCCTTATGATGCAATATAGCAGGACAAGGTAGTGACAGCTGGAAGAACGCACGGGCCCTTGGAATTATTTGACTAAGGTGATGAGTTTCTTACAGTGTTAACTGTAGTGTTTCTACAGGAATCTTGACATCACTTGCTTATCCTTGTTATGGAACACCGCGTATTGTTTGTTTAACAGTAAAAACAAAGATCCCTGGAAACAAACCTGTGGGGACAGTGGGATCACACCATTCTCCACATTGCTAACTATTATTCTATGTATCTATATAGAATAAGCTTCAAATACTCCATAACCAAGCATTCTCCATGTATGTCGATCTGTACCTCTGGGCACTCCAGGAATTCCATGCTGAAGCACAGCACGCAATGAAGGAAATCATAATCATGACAGCTGAAAGGAGGCTCAGGCTCTTGCAAACATTAGACTAAGTCAATAATCAGTTGTCTGCATTGCTCAGAGTAGTGTTCCTTCAGGAATTCGTCATTACTTGCTCATCCCCGGTATGCAACACAGCATGCTGTTTGCTTAACAGTCAAGACGAAGAACCCAGAAAGGAAATATCTGTGAACTATGGAATCACTCCAGTATCCACATTTCTCACCAATTTTCTTTTTTTTTTTAATGTTTTTCATTGATTATATTGTTACAACAGTTCCAATTTTCTCCCCCTTGCTCCCCTCCACCCAGCACCCACCTCCCCCAGCAAATCCCCCCCAAGTCCATACCCCTGGTTCGTAAAAATTAACTATCCCCCCCCTGTCATATATTAGGACCCTTTGTAATCTTGTAAAGGACAATGGGCGAAGGTCTTAAGCTCTTCTAGCTTCTTCAAGCTGGACATGGTCGTCGTCCTACCTACCCTTGGGTCCAGAAAACCCTAATAAGAGTGGGGGTGTGGAGGGGAGGGTGGCCTTCCCACATGGGGAAGGATCGTGCAGACTCCAGGTCAGTTGGCTGTCTCCGGTCAACAGCGTGCTTGGTTTAATAGGCTGGTGTCCTTGTTGTGTTCTGGGGGCAACAGATTTGGCGAAAAGGGTTAAAAGACATCATTCAATCCATAACTACTAGATGACAAAAGGCAGGGATTAATTTTTCAATGTTCCATATTAGGAAAAAAAAAAAAAAAGGGCTTCTTTGTAAGAAGGTGTGCTAGGCACATCTCACCTGTCCAAAACCGTTTTGCCCATTATACTTAGTTTGGGCTGAGGTAAATAGTTTAGGTTTTCCCCCTCTCAGACCTCTGGGCCTTTTCTGTCCAAGCCAACCCAGAAAGGAAATATCTGTGAACTATGGAATCACGCCAGTATCCGCATTTCTCAGCAATTTTCCATATATCAACTTACAGTACACATGAAAGTACACAATAAACAGGGGTTTTCATGCAACAACTCTTTCTTCTTTCTTTTTTTTCCCTAAACCTAACCCTAACCATTACCATAATCCTAACGCTAACCCTAACAACCTAAGTCTAACACCGTAACACTAACCCTAACTCTAACCCAAACCCTAACCCTAACACCCTAATCCTAACACCCTAACCCTAACACCATAACACTAACCCTAACTCTAACCCAAACCCTAACCCTAACACCCTAATCCTAACACCCTAATGCTAACCCTAACTCTAACCCTTACCCTAACCCTAACCCTAACACCCTAACAATAACCCTAACCATAACCCTAACACCCTAACCCTAACACTAACCCTAACCCTAAAATTAATGCCCTAACTCTAACCCTAACCTAACACCCTAACCCTAACCCTAACCATAACGCCCTAACCATAACCCTAACCCTTACCTTAACCTAACCCTAACTTTGTAACCCTAACCCTAAACCTAACCCTAACACCCTAACCCTAACCCTAATGCCCTAATGCTAACCCTAACACTAACCCTAGCCCTAACCCTAACGCCCTAACCCTAATCCTAACCTTAACACTAACCCTATCTTTCTTCTTTCTAACACTCTAGGAATTCCACGCTCAAACTTAATACACCATATAGCAGGAAAAGGTAGTGACAGCAGGAAGAAGGCTCGGGGCCTTGGAATTATTCGAATAAGTGACTGAGTTTCTTACAGTGTTAACTGTAGTGTTGCTACAGGAATCTTGACATCACTTGCTTATCCTTCTTATGGAACACAGCGTATTGATCGTTTAACAATAAAAACAAAGATCCATGGAAACAAACCTGTGGGGACAGTGGCATCACACCATTTTCCACATTGCTATTATTCTACATATCTATATAGAATAACCTTCAAATACTCCATAACAAAACATGCTCCATGTACGTCGATCTGTACCTCTGGGCACTCCAGGAATTCCATGCTTAAGCACAACGCACAATGAAGAAAATCATAATCGTGACAGCTGGAGGGAGGCTCTGCCTCTTGGAAATATTAGACTAAGTCAATAATCAGTTGTCTGCAGTATTCACAGTTGTGTTCCTTCAGAAATCTCGACATTACTTGCTCATCCTTGGTATGGAACACAGTGTGTTGTTTGCTCTACATTAAAGATGAAGAACACAGAGGGGGGACCAAGATGGCCGCGGAGTAGGAACAGTGTTCTCAGCTTGCTCCTGTTAAGGAGACAATCCAGGAGGAACAAACTCGGGGAGGAATGACTGAGTGGGAATATCTGATAACGTGAACGGGGAGGAAATCGTGGGAGCAGCGTGGAGGGGGGTGGAGGGGTTTATCACAAACTGCAGGCTGAGTCATTCTGAGACTCCGTGCGTTTGCAGTATCAAGCCGGAGAGCTCACTAGCCGGGAGTGAATTCTTGTAGGGAGTTAGGGAGAGGATTTGGCCGAAAAAGCCAGAGGAGGGAGAGAACAGTGAACAATCAGGACTGGGAGAAACTGTGTGATCTGAATCTAGAGAGAAACATCCTCAGCTGCAACCTCCGACCAAAAGCTCGGCATCCCGGGCGCGCCCAGCACTAGCGCTAGGGCCCTACAGAACAAAGGAGCAGTTTTGGGGCTAGGAGACGGGCCGCACAGAAAAGCTGCTGCGAAACTCCGGACCGGGGGAGAACTGTGTTCTTGAAACCAGTGTTTGCTCTTTAGTCGCGCTAGAATCCCACAGAACAAAAGGCAGGTTTGGGGCTAAGAGAGAAATAGGACGTGCAGGGTGTGTAAGTAGGGAAGAGAACGGAGGCAGAGGTTCTGGAGGGGAGACGGTTTTAGGGCAAGGAGAAGGGGCCACAGGGAAGGGCTGCTGCGGAGCTCCAGACCGGCAGAGAGCTCCGGGGAAGGAGAGTGCTGCGCTGACCGACCACACTAGAGTCCCACAGAACAAAGGGACGGTGCTGTGGCGGGAAGAAAGATAGAGCGCGCAGGCCGATAGACAGGGAAGCCAGCGGAAGCTGTAGCTCGGAATAGAGAAAGTTTTGGGGCAAGGAGAAGAGCACAGGCAGGAAAGCCACTGCAAAGCTCCAGACTAGGGGAGAGGCCCTGGGCAGGAAAGGGCCACTGGGCCCGGCACTTTGACCGACTGTGCCAGAGTCCTGCAGAACAAAAGGACGATCTTGAGACAGGGAGAGAGATAGGGTGCGCAGGCATATAGACAGGGAAGAGAGCAGAAGCTGTAGCCTGGGAATAGAGACAGGACTGGAGGTAGGGCGGGGATTGCTGGCAGGCACAGGCTGGACCAACAGAGGGAAGGAGTAGCTGGACAAGCCTGAGGAGGGCTGAGGCTGCCTCAGGAGGGAACAACTAAAGGCAGCTCAGAGCAGAGCGGTGGTAGGCCCAAGAAAAAAAAACTAGCAACCCCAGAATCAAGCAGAACCCTCCCACAGCCAGCCAACCAACCAGAAAAGATTTGAAACTCATGGAATTTTGAATAGGAGCAGACTCAGGAAGGAAGCAAGGAAAAACCAAAAAACAAACAAACCAAAAATACCTAGAGACTGTGCATAAAAGTTGAATTGAGTTAAAATCCTTATTCTTTTATCTCTCACTCTCTCTCTAACTACCCCTACCGTCAGTCCCTTCTTATTCTCACTCCTTTTCTCCCCTCCCCTTCCCTCCCTTCTCTCCCCTTAGCATTCTCCCCTCCATCCTATTCTCAGTTAATTTTATAATTTTAAGTTCTCTCCCTTTCTCACCCTCTCCTTTCTCTGCACTACGCACCTTCAACTTTATTAAATTTCTTTCTTTATTTTGTCCCCCTTCAGTCTACATTCATTTTTCTTTCATCTCTTGTCCTTATTTTCCTTCTCTCCCTATACATAATCTCTCTCTCTCCCTATTACACTTTATATTCTAATCTCTTAATATTCAAATTATAATTCTAATCTATCCCCCTCTCCCTTTACTCTCCCATTCTTACCCCTTCTCTTTTTCTACCCCATCCCCCCACTTCTTTCCCTACCTCTTGTATTTCTCTCCTTCATCCTATCTTTTGCCAACTCTTCAATTTCAATCCTCCCCTCCCTAATATCTCCTCTTCCTCCTGATTTCCTTCCCTCCTCTGAGCTCTTTTCCTCCCACATCCTCTTGCTTTCCTATCTCCTATTCCTCTCTCTCTATATTTACCTTTTCTCTCTATCTTGCAACTTTATATCATGTTTTAATCTCCTAATCTTTTTTATAACATATAATTTAAAAAAGAATTTTAATCCAGTCCCCTCTCTTCTACCTCCCCTTCTTCTTTCGTTTTCTCTCCTACCCATCTCTTCTCTACTTTCTCTCTCTCTTTCCTCTCTCCCTTCCTGTCTTGCTATTTTCTACTCTGTATTTTTATCCTTAAAAAATTCTCTCTCAATCTATTTCCTACCTTCTAACCTCCCCAGCCCTCTCTTTCAATTTCTGGCTGTCTGTCTACCTGGATGTCTGTTGTGTCTACCCTACCTCCCACGCTAATCATATAGTATATACCGATTATATAATCCTAATACTATACACTTCCACTTTCACACTCCACACTGTAACCCTCCCCTCCTTTTCAAACAGACAGTGTAAGTGTTAATTGCTCTCTTACATAACCTTGATCCCAATTGCTAATATTAATACTCTATCAACTTCCAGCTTAAAAATTACCCTTCCTTCATTTAAAACAACTCCTTTCTGTTTCTCCTACGAAATAAGAGTCCCAGTATCTCCACAAGTATATTAACACGGGCTCATTTGCAGCCTATAGTGGGATTGTATTTGGGGGAGACATTGGAGGGTGTGGGTTTCTTGCCTGGGTTGTGTAATTATGTTTTAGCAGCACCTTCACAAAAGATCTCAAGACAAGGTGGGCAGAGTGACTCTCAATCAACTAACCAGAGAAAAAGATCCACCAAAAAGTAGCTGAAATACAACCAGACAGATTAAAGAAATATCATCAAGGACAACACAGACGGAGATCCAGGAGGGCGGAGGAGTAAGTGGAAGCTACACTAACCCCCTCCCAGGACCAGCAAGTGCTGACTCAGCCCCAGTACAGCAGACAGACCATCCCCCTCCAAGTGGTGTCATACTAAGGGGAAATAAAAGCCCTGCCTACAGGAATTAAGTTGCCACACCCATGGTCCTTAAGCCTGACGGCTGATCACAGATTGAGTATAGTAACAACTAAAGAAGAGAGACAAAGGCAGTAGATCCCTGGAAGTCTCCAACAGGCTGCCTAGGGCCAGTCTGGTACATGATCTGACGCTACCAGAGGCAGATCCAGGAAGAACTGATCATTCTAAGAAGCACCAACAAACAAAAGGAATCACAAAAATGGGGAGACAGAGAAACAACCCCCCATCAAAAGGAAAGGTAGAATCCCCAGAAAGAGTGCTAAATGAAATAGAGGGGAGGAAAATATCAGATACGGAATTTAAAACATGGATTATGGAGAAGCTAAATGAGATCAGCGGAAACTACAAAGAACTCCAGAAAAACTACAGTGAACTCCAGAAGAACTATAAGGAACTTACTGAGAATTATACCAGCATCAAAAAGGACATGGAAGCTATCAATAAGAGCCAGGAGGAAATGAAGAATACAATCTCTGAATTGAAGAACACAGTAGAAGGAATTAAAAGCAGGCTAGAGGAAGCAGAAGATCGGATCAGCGAGCTGGAGGACAAGGTACACAAAAACTCCCAGACAATGCAACAAAATGAAAAAAGACTGAACAAGACTGAAGAGGTTCTAAGACAGCTGCAGGACAACATGAAACGTTACAATGTCCGTATCATTGGAATTCCAGAAGGAGAAGAAGAAGAGCAAGGGATAGAAAACCTCTTTGAAAAACTAATGACAGAAAACTTCCCTCACATGAGGAGAGAAAGAGTCATGCAAATCCAGGAGGCACAGAGGGTCCCAATGAAGATGAACCCCAACAGGCCCACCTCAAGACACATCATAATTAAAATGGCAACATCCAAAGACAAAGAGAGAATCCTAAAAGCAGCAAGAGGGAAACAACTAATAACATACAAGGGAGCTCCAATAAGGCTATCCTCAGATTTCTCAGCAGAAACACTACAAGCCAGAAGGGAATGGCAAAAAATATTCCAAGCAATGAAAAACAAAGGCCTACAACCAAGAATACTCTACCCAATAAGGCTCTCATTCAAAATGGAAGGCGAAATAAGGAGTTTCTCAGACAAAGGAAGACTAAAAGAATACATCTCCACCAAACCAGCAATGCAAGACATGCTAAAGGGTCTGCTCTAAGAAGATAAAGAAACAGAGAGAAACAGAGAAGAACACGAGTACAAAGGGGGAAAATGACAATGAATAAGTACTTATCAGCAATAACCTTAAACGTAAATGGATTAAACGCTCCAATTAAAAGACATAGGGTAGCTGAATGGATTAGAAAGAATGACCCACATATGTGCTGTCTACAAGAGACCCACCTTAGAACAAAAGATCTACACAGACTGAAAGTAAAGGGATGGAAAAATGTATTCCAAGCAAATGGACATGAAAAAAAAGCCGGGGTAGCAATACTTATATCAGACAAAACAGATTTCACAGCAAAGTCCATAAAAAGAGACAAAGAAGCGCATTTCATAATACTTAAGGGAAAAATCCATCAAGAAGATATAACCCTTATAAATATATATGCACCCAACTTAGGAGCACCCAAATATGTAAGGAAAATTTCGAAAGACTCCAAGAAAGATATAGGCAGCAACACACTCATCGTAGGGGACTTTAACACCCCATTGTCAACAATGGACAGATCTTCAAAGCAAAGAAACACCAAAGATATTGAGGCACTGAACAACACTTTAGATCAAATGGACTTAGTCGATATATATAGAAGTTTACACCCCAAAGAAGCAAAATATACATATTTCTCAAGTGCACATGGAACATTTTCAAAGATAGACCACATGGTAGGACACAAAACAAGCCTCAATAAATTCAAGAAAATTGAAATTATATCAAGCATCTTCTCAGATCACAATGCCTTAAAATTGGAAATCAACCTCAAGGAAAAAACTCAAAAACATTCAAACTCATGGAGAATGAATAACATGCTATTAAATAATGAATGGGTTAACAATGACATCAAGGAAGAAATCAAAAAGTTCCTGGAAACCAATGATAATGAACACACAACAACCCAAAACCTATGGGATACAGCGAAAGCAGTCTTAAGAGGAAAGTTCATAGCAATACAAGCCTACCTAAAAAAGCTAGAAGAATCTCTAATAAAAAATTTAACCCTACAGCTACAAGAACTAGAGGAAGAACAACAAGCAAAACCCAGATCAAGTAGAAGGAAGGAAATCATCAAGATCAGAGCAGAATTAAATGACATAGAGTCTAAAGTAACAATTCAAAAGATCAACAACTGTAGGAGCTGGTTCTTTGAAAAGATAAACAAAATTGACAAGCCTTTAGCCAGGCTCATCAAGAAAAAAAGAGAGAGAACCCAAATAAATAAAATCAGAAATGAAAGAGGAGAAATCACAACTGATACCACAGAAATACAAAGAATTATAAGAAATTATTACGAAAAACTGTATGGCAAGAAATTTGACAACCTAGAGGAAATGGACAGATTCCTGGAAAACTATAGTCTGCCCAAACTGAATCAAGAAGAAGCAGAAAGTCTGAATAGACCAATAACAGCTAGCGAAATTGAAGCAGTAATCAAAAAACTCCCAGCACACAAAAGACCAGGACCAGATGGCTTCACAAGTGAATTCTACAAAACATTTAGGAAAGAACTAACTCCTATCCTCCTCAGACTATTCCAAAAGATACAAGAAGAGGGAAGACTCCCAAACTCGTTCTATGAAGCCAGTATAACCCTAATTCCAAAACCAGGTCAAGACACAACAAAGAAAGAAAACTACAGACCAATATCGCTGATGAACATAGATGCTAAAATCCTCAACAAAATATTGGCAAACCGGATCCAGCAACACATTAGAAAGATCATACACCACGATCAAGTAGGATTCATCCCAGGGATGCAAGGATGGTTTAATATTCACAAATCAATAAACGTGATACACCACATAAACAAAATGAAAGACAAAAACCACATGATCATATCAATAGATGCGGAAAAAGCATTTGATAAGGTACAACACCCATTTATGATAAAAACTCTCAGAAAAATGGGAATAGAGGGAGCATATCTCAACATAATAAAGGCCATATATGAGAAACCTGAAGCCAACATCATACTCAATGGGCAAAAACTGAGAGCATTCCCCCTGAGATCAGGAACAAGACAAGGATGTCCGCTCTCTCCACTCCTATTCAACATAGTCTTGGAAGTTCTAGCCACAGCAATCAGACAAGAAAGAGAAATAAAAGGCATCCAAGTTGGAAAAGAGGAAGTAAAACTGTCATTATTTGCAGATGACATGATAGTGTACATAGAAAATCCTTTAGACTCCACAAAAAAACTACTCAATCTAATAAGTGAATTCGGCAAAATAGCAGGATACAAAGTCAATATTAAGAAATCGAAGGCATTTTTATACACCAACAATAAAAACTCAGAGATAGAAACTGAAAGAAAAATCCCATTTACCATAGCAACAAGAAAAATAAAATACCTAGGAATAAACTTAACCAAAGAGGTAAAAGACCTGTACACAGAAAACTAAATAACTCTGAAGAAAGAAATTAAAGAAGATACAAATAAATGGAAACGTATACCATGCTCATGGATGGGAAGAATCAACATCATTAAAATGTCCATACTACCCAAAGCAATTTATAGATTCAATGCAATCCCTATTAAAATACCAGCAACATATTTCACAGACCTAGAACAAATACTTCAAAAATTTATATGGAACCAAAAAAGAGCCCGAATAGCCACAGCAATTTTGAGGCAGGAGGAATCACAATACCCAATATCAAACTATACTACAAGGCCACGGTAATCAAAACAGTCTGGTACTGGCATAAAAACAGACATATAGATCAATGGAACAGAATAGAGAGCCCAGAAATAAGCCCAGGTTCATATGGTCAACTAATATTTGACAAAGGGGGAAAGAACATCAAATGGAGTGAAAAGAGCATCTTCAACAAATGGTGTTGGGAGAACTGGACAGGGACATGCAAAAAAATGAAACTAGACCACCAGCTCACACCATACACCAGAATAAACTCAAAATGGATCAAAGACTTAAATGTAAGCCGTGACATCATAAAAGTCCTAGAGGAAAAAATAGGCAGGAAAATTTCAGATATCCCACGTAGCAACATTTTCACTGATATATCTCCTAAGGCAAGGGAAATAAAGGAAAGAATAAACAAATGGGACTACATCAAACTAAAAAGTTTCTGCTCAGCTAAAGAAAACATCAGCAAGATGTAAAGGAAACCAACCATATGGGAAAATATATTCGCCAATGACATCTCAGACAAGGGATTGATCTCCAAAATATATAAAGAACTCATACGACTCAACACCAAGAAGACAGAGAACCCAATTAAAAAATGGGCAAAGGACCTGAACAAACACTTCTCCAAAGAAGACATACAGAGGGCCCATAGACATATGAAAGTATGCTCAACATCACTAGCCATCAGAGAGATGCAAATTAAAACCACAATGAGATACCACCTCACACCAGTCAAAATGGCAATCATCAACAAATCAACAAACAACTTGTGCTGGAGAGGATGCGGAGAAACGGGAACCCTGGTGCATTGCTGGTGGGAATGCAGATTGGTGCAGCCACTGTGGAAAACAGTTTGGAATTTCCTTAAAAAACTAAAAATGGAACTGCCTTTTGAACCAGCAATTCCATTGCTAGGATTATATCCAAAAAATCCCGAAACACCAATTCAAAAGAACCTATGCACTCCAATGTTCATAGCAGCACTATTTACAATAGCCAAGTGCTGGAAACAACCTAAGTGCCCATCTGTAGATGAGTGGATCAAAAAACGGTGGTACATTTACACAATGGAATTCTATGTAGCAGAAAGAAAGAAGGAACTTCTACCATTTGCAACAACATGGATGGAACTAGAGAAAATTATGCTTAGTGAAATAAGCCAGGCAACAAAAGAAAAATACCTTATGCTGTCACCTATTACAGGAAACTAATGAACAACACAAACAAATGAGCAAAATTGAACCAGAGGTATGTAAACAAGAAGTAGACTAACAGTAACAAGGGGGGCGGGGGGGGGAGGAAAAGAAAGGTGTAAGGGGATGGGTCAAGTTAAAAAATATATATATATATGAATGACCCACAGACAGGTGCAACTGAGTGGGGACTAAATGTGGGGGAGGGGAGGGACAGGGTGCAGGGAAACAAGAGGGCTAAAAAAGTGAGACAACTGTAATGGAAAAACAAACAAAAAAAATTTTTAGTGGGGGAAAAATGAAAATATGAAGAATGGAAATGCCAGTTCAGTGAATATTAGGACAAAGATTTTCCTTCACGTTGTATATTTTTCTCCCTATTTGATCCCTCCAGAGTTTGGCATTCTAAACAAGTAAGTAATGACATAAGTTCCTTTGCATAGAACTAATAAGACCAGTTGTCAACAGAGGTTCTTTTTTTTTGACCAAGTCTTTGACTGGAATGTCAAGTCTAAAGGAAACATACTTGGGCTCAGATTGTTACCAGAAAGCCCTGAGGAACTGGGAATGACTTTCAAAGGTAATAAAAGCCCGTGAGATAAAAGGCCTGGTACCATGGTTGGTTGTGCGGTCCACAGCAATCTTTCCAGGGAAGGAACGAAGGTTGTTTTCCTGAAAGATGGCTAGAAGGGACCTGAAGGCACAAGGAAAGACCAGAAAGACTTGGAAAAAACAGGTGTGTACAGGCAAGGATGAATGCCAGATATGTGGCACAGCTTCTGTGCCCTGAAGAACAGACTGAAGGTCGCCCCAAATATTCCTTGGGTAAGTTCCAGCAAAGCAGAACTAAAGATCATAAGTGATCATTTGCTGCTCTTGTTATGTTTATGCAAACGAACAGGATAAATTAAAAACGGACTTAATGTAGTCCCTTTAAAGACAAGGAGGGTAACCTTAGGGAGAAAAATTATTATTCAAGGAAAATCACAATGATCAGTAATAGAGTATAAAACAGGGCAACCAACCGTCTTAAAAGTTTCTTCTCCAGATTTAGAGACTTGTTTGCGGGTTATGTTACATAAATTAACACGTGTTTTTTGTTTTCAAAGGACATAAGCCTATGATCGCATTACCTGAGTGATTATCTGTACACATAAGCCTCACTTAATCCTCTCTGCAGCGCTGCCTCCTGAGACTCAACGGTTTGGCTGAACTAAATGGCGGGGTTGGGGAAGAATGGGGTGGTCTGTGGGCCTCACTTTAAAACGGGTTTCTATTTTCAATCCTAATGGCTTGGACAGAAAAGGCCCAGAGGTCTGAGAGGGGGAAAACCTAAACTATTTACCTCAGCCCAAACTAAGTATAATGGGCAAAAGGGTTTTGGACAGGTGAGATGAGCCTAGCACACCTTCTTACAAAGAAGCCTTTTTTTTTTTTCCCTAATATGGAACATTGAAAAATTAATCCCTGCCTTTTGTCATCTAGTAGTTGTGGATTGAATGATGTCTTTTAACCCTTTTCGCCAAATCTGTTGCCCCAGAACACAACAAGGACACCAGCCTGTTAAACCAAGCACGCCGTTGACCGGAGACAGCCAACTGACCTGGAGTCTGCACGATCCTTCCCCATGTGGGAAGGTCACCCTCCCCTCCACACCCCCACTCTTATTAGGGTTTTCTGGACCCAAGGGTAGGTATGACGATGACCATGTCCAGCTTGAAGCAGGTAGAGGAGCTTGAGACCTTCGCCCATTGTCCTTTACAAGATTACAAAGGGTCCTAATATATGGGGGGGTAGTTAATTTTTACGAACCAGGGGTATGGACTTGGGGGGGATTGCTGGGGGAGGGGGGTGCTGGGTGGAGGGGAGCAAGGGGGAGAAAATTGGAACTATTGTAACAATATAATCAATAAAAAACATTAAAAAAAAAAAAAAAAGAAAATGCAAATGCTGCCTGCTAGGCAGCTATTAGGCCATACAAAAAGAAAACTGATTTAAGCGGCTATATACGCTTGTGCTCTGACATCGGAGCAGCCTACCAACAAGGCCTCGCCATGGCTGCAGCAATGCAGGGTTTTACTGTAAAACAATTTCTAGCTCAACAAGGGAAGAACAAATGTTTTAATTGTGGAGAAACTGGTCATTTTGCAAGAAATTGCAAAGGGAAAAAAGAATCAAATAGTAAAGCTCCAGCTCCGGGGTTATGTCCTAGATGCAAAAGGGGAAATCACTGGGCAAAGGAATGTAGATCTAAAACGGATACCCAAGGCAACAGCCTGCCACCTATGCAGAGAAACGGGAAGAGGGGCCAGCCCCAGGCCCCCAAACCCAAACAAATCTATGGGGCAGTAAGCTTTGTTCCACCAACCAGCAATCCGTTTCGGGCCTCCTCAGAGCCACAGCAGGAAGCGCAGGATTGGACCTCAGTTCCTCCACCCATACAGTATTAACCCCAGAAATGGGAGTTCAGGCTCTTCCCACGGGAATATTTGGCCCTCTTCCCGAAAATACCTTTGGTTTAATAATAGGCCGCAGTAGTTCCACCATGAACGGTCTACAGGTCCTCCCAGGAGCTATAGATAATGATTTTTCTGGAGAAATTAAGGTCATGGTTTCCTCCCCTAAACATATTAACACCATTGCTTCAGGCCAAAGATTTGCACAATTACTGCTCCTGCCTTTAGTCTCTACTGCTAATACTGCCGTCTCGCAGTACAGAGGCAATCGAGGATTTGGATCCTCTGACGTTTTCTGGGCTAAAATTATTTCAGCACAAAAACCCACTATGCCACTATGGCTAGACGGCAAAGTATTCTCTGGCCTAATAGACACCGGGACAGATATTACAATTATAAAAAGAGAAGACTGGCCTGAATCCTGGCCCTTAGACACCACCATAACACATTTAAGGGGAATAGGACAAAGTCAGAACCCTGAGAGAAGCTCTAAATTATTAACTTGGAAAGATCAGGAGGGAAACCAAGGTACCATTCAACCATATGTTATAGCCGGTCTACCTATAAATCTTTGGGGAAGGGACCTCCTATCTCAAATGGGGCTAATAATGGGGAGTCCCAACACCACTATCACTGCCCAAATGTTAAAAGCAGGATACATACCAGGTCAGGGACTAGGAAAGAATAACACAGGTATAACGGCACCTATAAACACTCCTCCAAAAAATGACAGAGCAGGTTTAGGCCATTTTTCTTAGGGGCCATTGACACTCCTGTGGCCCATGCTGAGAAAATTACTTGGCTCTCTGATGAACCGGTATGGGTCGATCAATGGCCTCTTACTGGTGAAAAATTGTCAGCCGCACAACAGTTGGTACAGGAGCAACTCGAGGCTGGCCATATTGTCCCCAGTAACTCACCATGGAACACCCCTATTTTTGTTATCAAAAAGAAATCAGGCAAATGGCGGTTACTACAAGATCTGAGAGCAGTGAATCAGACTATGGTACTCATGGGAGCCCTACAACCAGGGCTCCCTTCACCCGTTGCCATACCATTGGGCTATTTCAAAGTAGTCATAGACTTAAAAGACTGTTTTTTCACCATTCCCTTACATCCAGAAGATCAAAAGCGCTTTGCATTCAGCCTGCCAGAAACAAATTTTAGGGCGCCCATGAAAAGATTTCAGTGGCGTGTCCTGCCCCAAGGGATGGCAAATAGTCCTACTTTGTGTCAATCTTTTGTAGCCACAGCTCTACAATCTATAAGAAACCGCTGGCCTGACATGTATATAATACATTATATGGATGATATATTAATTGCAGGCAAGGCAGGAATAGAAGTTTTAAAATGCTATGATGAAATGCGCGTTGCTTTACAGAACAATGGCTTAGAAATAGCTCCTGACAAGGTACAACTCACAGACCCGTATAATTATCTAGGCTTTCAACTGAGAGGGTCCCAAGTATCTTCACAAAAACTAGAATTAAGATTAGATAAACTTAAGACACTGAATGACTTCCAAAAACTTCTAGGAGACATTAATTGGTTAATGCCCTATTTGAAAATCAGCAAAGGGGAACTTAAGCCACTATATGATATCCTTCACGGGGACGCTAATCCTACATCCCCCCGTGAACTCTCCCCTGAAGGGAGACAGGCTATACACAAGGTTGAGCATGCCATTCATTCCCAGACTACTACTTTTATAGATTATGACAAACCTCTAAAATTTATCATATGTAGAACAACACTCTCCCCTACTGCCGTATTTTGGCAAACAGCACCTCTTATGTGGATCCATCTACCGGCCACACCTAAAAAAGTCATCGAACCATATTATCAGTCAATAGCTGAGCTCATTATAAAAGGCCGCGATCAAGGTAAATGCTATTTTGGCAAGGAACCAGACATAATCATCCAACCCTATACCCTTGATCAAATTAATTGGCTCATGCAAACTACCGATTCTTGGCCCATTTCCCTAGCTTCCTTTAAGGGGACGTTAGATAATCACTATCCTCCAGACAAACTCATTGAGTTCGCTAACAGGCATGAGTTTGTTTTTCCCCTACGCACAGCATCACAGCCGATAGCAAATGCCTTATTAGTATTCACTGATGGGTCGTCCACTGGCAAAGCAGCTTATACATATCTGGATAAAGAGGCATCATTTATGACCAAAAGCACCTCTGCTCAAATAACAGAGCTGCAAGCAGTGCTGGCAGTTTTTTCTGCTTTCCCCGACCGTCCGCTTAACATATATACTGATAGTGCTTACATTGCACATTCTGTACCCTTAATAGAGACGGCTGGCCAAATAAAGAGCACCTCCAATGCTGAAAAACTGTTTAGACAATTACAAAAATTAATCATTCAAAGGTTACATTTATTTTACATTGGACACTTACGTGCTCATTCCGGATTACCGGGTCCTCTAGCTGAAGGAAACCAAAAAGCTGATTTAGCCACCCGAACTCCCGAGGTCTCTCAATTATTTGTAGCCAATAACAGCATTCAGGACAAATTCACTGCTGCACAAAATAGCCATCAACTACATCACCTTAATGCAAAAACATTACGCCTTATGCATCACATCACAAAAGAACAGGCTAGGCAAATAGTAAAGAATTGCCCATCATGTGCTGTTTATTTACCAACCCCTCATCTAGGAGTAAATCCTAGAGGACTAATTCCTAATGCCCTATGGCAAATGGATGTTACCCATTTTTCTGACTTTGGCAATCTTAAATACATACATGTCACTATAGATACCTTCAGTGGATTCATCTTTGCCTCCCTTCAAACGGGCGAAGCCACCAAACATGTCATTAGCCATATGCTAGCCACATTTACAGTATTAGGATGTCCTCAACAAATCAAAACAGATAATGGGCCAGGATACACTAGCTCTAATTTCTCTCAGTTTTGCAAACGTCTCAACATCCAACACATTACAGGTATCCCTTATAATCCACAAGGGCAAGGAATAGTAGAAAGGGCAAATCAGACTCTTAAAATTACTTTAAATAAAATAAAAAAGGGGGAATGGTATCCCACGAGGGGGTCACCAAGAAACATCCTCTCCCATGCCCTCTTTATACTCAATTTTTTAAATTTAGATGCCAGTGGCCAGTCTGCAGCCACTCGCTTTTGGCAAACTGAAACTGAAAAGCAATTCGCTTCGGTTTTGTGGAAAGATCCACTAACTAATTCCTGGCATGGCCCAGACCCAGTACTTATCTGGGGCCGGGGATCAGTGTGCATTTACTCTAAAGAAATGAAGTCCGCCAGATGGCTACCGGAACGTCTGGTTAAACAAATAAATAGCAAGTCTGACACAATAAATAACCACAACTAAACCCAGGGATAAGGATTTACCCTGAGGAAAATTTCCTTATCTTCTATTTCAGGACATGTTCAAGAAGAATGTAATCCTGCTGCTCGGGATACTACTGCATTTTTGCCCGGACATAGAAGGTGGCCTTGGGGGGCCGCAACAAAAAGATCCCTACCTTGCATTATTCGGGCCCCCCTGCAGCTGCGGGGGAGGTACTGCCACCAATTATGCCATACCCAGTCACTATACCAAAACCGTAGATTGTGGCTCCAAAAAGGCCTACCTCGCATATGATGTAACTGATACAGGGGTTTCTAAACCGAGGTGGCATTGTGTAAATAAGCCTCCCATCATACTCACTACCAATGGCAAACCAGGAGCATGTCCCAAGGAATGCACCACCTTCTATAATCAAATGCATTCTACTTGTTATGAGTCAGTACAGGAATGTATCTCCTCTAATGTCATTTATTTTACTGCCATACTGCAAAAAGTGCAAAATGCTATTAGCCGAGGAGACTGGGGGTCCAACCCTTCACCAATTGGGTCTACTAAGTATCTACAGGCCTCTTGCCAAGGCACTGTTGGAAAGCCAGTATGCTGGCATAAGAAGGCCCCTATACATGTTTCTGATAGTGGTGGTCCACAAGATAGAATAAGAGAAATCTCAGTACAAAAACAAATAGAACATCTCATAACAAACCTGTATCCAAAAATCAATTACCACCCTCTGGCATTACCTAAACCACGGGGAATAGATTTAGATACCCAAACCACTGACATCTTGACGGCCACCCACCGAGCCCTTAACATCTCCAACCCCCAACTAGCTGAAGAATGCTGGCTATGTATGACTTTAGGCACACCTATGCCCTTAGCCATTCCTGCTAATATGGCCTCCTTTAATGAGTCTTATCAAAATTGTAGCCCCAGCTTGCCCTTTAGAGTACAGCCCATGTATTTTCCTGCTTCCCTCTGCCTCCAAGGTAAGTCTCAGAATAATAGCTTTGACATTCATGTTGGATTTGTTGAATTTGCTAACTTAGTAGCGTAGTAAACTATAGCAGCTCTCTCTGCCCAGGCAAAGGGCAGGTATTTATTTGTGGGGGAAACTTGGCATTTTCATCCTTGCCCAACAATTGGACAGGAATATGCGTCCTAGCTACCTTATTGCCAGACATAGATATAATTTCTGGAGATGACCTTGTTCCCATTCCCAGTTTAGACTACATCGCAGGACGCCACAAAAGAGCAGTATCATTCATCCCCCTACTAGTAGGGTTAGGCGTTTCAGGAGCGTTAGCTACAGGGACAACAGGGTTAGGAATTGCAGTTCACTCCTACACAAAGCTCTCTAATCAGCTGATCGATGACGTTCAAGCTTTGTCCAGCACCATTAATGACATCCAAGATCAGTTAGACTCCCTAGCTGAAGTAGTTCTCCAAAATAGGAGGGGACTAGACCTGCTAACAGAACAGGGAGGAATATGCTTGGCTTTGCAGGAACGTTGCTGCTTCTATGCCAACAAATCGGGCATCGTCCGAGACAAAATAAAGAAGCTGCAGGAAGACCTAGTGAAAAGAAGAAGAGAACTCTTTGAAAATCCCCTGTGGAGCGGACTTAATGGGGCCCTTCCCTATCTCCTCCCACTTTTAGGACCTCTCTTAGGGCTACTCCTGCTGCTATCCTTAGGACCTTTCATTTTCAATAAGGTGATGGCCTTTATCAAGCAACAAATAGATGCCATAAAAATGCAGCCAATACAGGTCCATTATCATAAATTAGAACAAGCTGAGACTGAAACTTACCATGATGCTCATACACGTAACTAATGCCTCGGTGAGCTGGACTGGACAGTCAATGACGGAAAACTGGAGACCACATGCCTTGTCAGCCGCCGCCTAAGACAGGTATCTGGCCAGAAAGAAGCTGCCTTAGATAACCAATGACGGGTAAGGTAAGGCTGGCTCCGTGTGGTGATCTCCTGACCTAAGACAGGCGCAGTCCCCGCGAGGCTCTCAGCTTACATAAAATAAAAAAGGGGGACCTGTGGGGAACTAAAAAGTTCCTCAGCTGAAGTCTTACTAACTGGCATTCTAAAGTTCTGCTTGGCATGGCCTCACCATCCCATAATAGTTGTTTACTCCTTACTAGGGCAACGACCCTCTTTCTGTTCCTGGGATTGTTGTCCTGCAGTTTAACTCATATCTACCAGATAACGCCCAAGCTGCAGCTGCATTCCCACCGAATGAAAAATTCCTCTTCTCCTGAGCTATAAGAATACTGTTTTGACTAAGAATAAATGAGACTTGATCAGAGCACTGTCTTGTCTCCTCTCCTTGTGTCTCTTGTCCCTTCTTCATCCTCACTCCCCCTCTAGGGTCCTCGTTGCTCGACCTGCGGGACGGGTCAGTCTGGGATTTGCTTCAAAATAATTCAGGATCAGGGGTGTAGGTAGATATATAGGGGAAAATGACTGGCCAGAGTTGCTAATCGTTAAAGCTGGAGGATGAGAACATGACAATTAATTCTACTTTTTTATGTTTGAAAATTTCCATTAAAATATACATATATGTAAGTGTGCATGCATGCACACTACTGAGAGGCCACAGGGGGAAAAAAAGACAATGATTTCTGTAGATCTTATGACCTAAGAGATAATGAAGAGCAAGCTCTAATACCTCAGCTCTAAGAGTAGCAGCCTAAAGGAGACTAGGTTATGAGATTTGAGATTTTGTCTTGCTCATGCCAATGGATAAAATAGAAAGTTCAGATGTCTAGGCATGATCACTTTCTTGTAGAGCAAGATGTCTTATGAGAGAAGCTTCTAAGAACTGAAAGCTTTCATGTACCTGCCTGACAAAAAGCAGCTTGGGGCAGCCTAGAGTTGCAGGAGCTGAGGTTGAGCATAAGGAGGGGGATGCCTGTTTTGTAATAATGAATCCAAGGTCAAAACCTAAAGTTCTAGCTAAGAACCAAAAGAAAACAAAACAAAAACATTCTTAAATACAAAATAGGCTGGATTAGTAGAGGGAACCAAGATATGATGCCAGGCACATCAGGATGGAGAGGAGCTAAAATATAAAGAAGGTGGAGAGGCACAAAATGAAGAAATATGTAAATATTCCAGCAAGGGAGGGGCGGTGTGCTGTTAGGAGTTTTGCATGCAGCAACCATGTCAGAAGCAAATAAGGAACTGACAAGGGCTGGTGGATACATTTTTTAAATGAAATTAAAATCTATGAAATCTGTGAAACTGCACACACAGGAAGAACTACTGTGAGGCTATGGACTGCAGATGATGAGGTAGGAGTGCATGGACTGCAGATGATGAAGTAGGAGTGCCAGCCATTTGTGAGGCACTGTTCTAAGCACCCAGCGTACATGATAAAAAACAAAAACAAACAAACAACAGCAAAAAAAAACCTCCTGCAATATTGACCTAACATTCCAGTGGAGGAGATAAACATATTTGCCAATTATTTAAAAGTGCAATAATTTTACCTGGCTATTTCATTTACATAGAAAGTGTGGCCTCCAGTTTGCTGTAGTCCCCACCATTCCCTATTGTCTTATATTCTATCTACTTCACTCAGTTTATGTTATCTGCCTGAACCCCTCATGTTTTCAAGTTTGTGATACCAAACCTCTAATGTCCCTGGGCTGCTTGTGACACTAGCCTCTCTTAAAAACACCAAATTGGCCAAGGACTATATAAAAGACCCTATTCTCAGCTGAATCTGAATTCTGAACTGTCACTTAATCTGAAGTAACCTTGCGCAATGACATATACTTTGCTGAGATCTCAGTGTCCTCAACCCTAAAGTGAAGGTAATCTTATCCGCTTTATAAGATTTCTGTGGGACTAGAGTCGGCATAATCAGCCCTTACTCCTGCTTTGGATCTCATTCCTAGCATTACTTCTTCAAAGAAAGCTTCCCAGACCTCCTGACTAGGTCAACTCCCTCTAAAACATGTAGCTTCACATCCCTGGCTGGTATGGCTCAATGGATTGAGTGCTGGTTCAAGGGTCACCAGTTCAATTCCCAGTCAGGGCACATGCCTGGGTTGTGGGGCAGGTCCCCAGTTGGGGGCATGCGAGTGGCAACCACACCTTGTTAAAAATAAAATATGCAGGTTCACAGTATCACCTTCTGCAATTACAACTGTAAATTACTTTGTTGGCTATTTCATTAATGCCTGCCTCTCCCACCACACCACACTGGAAGTGGCAGGGATCCTGTTTGTACTCACAACCTATCACCATGCATGGCATAAAGTAGGCGCTCAATACACATTAAGAAGAAGAGGAGGAGAAAGAAGTAGAAGGAAGATGCAAGGAAAGAAGAAAGCAAGACAAGAAAGCTGGGTAAGACCACCCCTGGCGTCCAGGACGTGCTCCCTAGCTTCTCTGACCTTCTCTCACAGAATGCCTGGTCCCTAAGAGGTACTCTGGGCTGCTAGAATGTGCACATCCAGTTTCAACTAAGACTTTGTCACTCTGACTTACACACCTGTCACTCTTACATACCTGAAACAAATACAATACTGAATGTCAACTACAATCAAAACTTTAAAATATTATTTAAAAAGCCACTACTCTTTGTTTTCCAATAGGCTCTCCACAGCTCCCTGCCCCCCACCCCCACCCCACACCCCAAAAAACAGGGAGGCTCCCTGGCATGTGGTCAATAGGGAAGGCTGCTCACAGTATGGTCTGGGGTTCCACGGAAGCTGGGAGACAAGGGCAGCCAGTCCTGGCGCACCGCCGCCGCTCCCCGCCCCCACCACCACCACCACCCCCCTCCCGCTCCCCCCAGTCAGGTCAAGCCACGTCACTTCCTCAGAGCTCTGGCGGCCACAATTCCCAAGGCCAAGAGGCGGCCTCACTCTGCTCCACGGAGGCATTCACAGGTGGTCCCTCAGGACAAAGACCTTGTTCCCCGCGAGGAAAGCGGGACCACCGTGGGTCCTCCCACGGCCTGCCACCACATCACTGAGAAGGGGAGTAACAACGTCATGCTTGTCTCTCCGCCTGCCCTTCTGCTGCAGGAAGGACTTGGCAACTCCTTCCCGGTGGTGCGCCTCCAACTGGGAGACGTGCACAGGCCTCCCCGATTCCCCGGGGCGAGGGAAAACCTCCACGCCGCTTTCTCGTATTGTCCACCACCCCGGCCCTGCTCTGTCCCTGTCCCCGAGGGAAGAGCCTCAGCACCCTAGCTCCCTCCCAAACCCCTCAGCGACGACCCCCAGCAACATGCGCTCTCGCGAGACTCCACCATGCAGCGCGCTCCCACCCCAGCCCCTCGCTGAGGAGAAAGCGTCACCAGGCCCCCGCTGCGGGATGTTGCGGGCGGCGCATGCGTGGCCGGGGCTCCCAGCGCCCTCCGCGCAGTCCGCGGGCGGAGAGGACACGGCCGCGCCTGGCGAGCCGGCATCCGCCCCCTGGGAGGGCTGGCTTGGTCCCCGCGGCTGCTCTCCCCTCAGGAGCGTAACCGCTTCGCGGCCTTTCCTCGGCGTGCGGAGGACTGTTAGGTCTCCTCGGGCCTGAAAACCCGGCACCTGCCCCGGAAACCGCACCGACACCGACCACCGCAGCGGCCTGGGTGCCCTTCCCTCCGCGAGACTGGACCCCAGGGCCCTGCGGGGTCCGCGCGTCCTGCCTCTCCCCAGCCTGACTCTGGGTATCCGGCACAACCCCTGCGAACAGGGCTGTGCGCCCCAGCCCAGCCTCCCTTCAGTCCCCTTGATTTTATGCCAGCCCTCTTGCCTCGCCTTGTTCTTCCTGGCTCTTAAAGAGGTGCAACCTGGACAGCCACGTCGCGGGAACGTACCTTGTTCGGAGAGAAAGCCCCGTGTGAGGACTTAAGGGTGCACGTTTTCCGTTTCGACGGCCGACAGTATTTGATTAATTTTTCTGATCAGCCTGGAGTACCTGTTCAGACTGACTGCCGGTTTCCCTCCCCGGCTCCCCACGTGTCCATGAAGCAGGTGCAGTTTATTTGAGTCTGCTTTGAGCTGGATGTGAAGCTGACTCTGGGGTGGGACCATGGACCCTCAGACAGACGCTCTTCTGGAAGCTGAGGGGTGTCTGATAATGAAGGTGGAGCAGGACCCCGGGTGGGCATCGGAGCCGGGTCTGGAAGGGCCAGGGAGCTCGGAATCGGAGACCTTTCGCAAGTGCTTCCGGCATTTCTGTTATGAGGATGTGAGCGGACCCCACGAAGCTTTCAGTAAACTCTGGGAACTTTGCTGCCGGTGGCTGAAGCCAGAAATGCGTTCCAAGGAGCAGATCCTTGAGCTGCTGGTCATTGAGCAGTTTCTCACTGTTTTACCGGAGAAGATCCAGGCGTGGGCACGGAAGCAGTGTCCGGAGAGTGGAGAGGAGGCGGTAGCCCTGGTGATACGTTTGGAGAAAGAGGCTGGAAGACTAGCACAGCAGGTGAGAGGGCATTTTTTTAGAAAGGAGTGGGTAGGGCCTGTGTGCACCTCAGAACATGCTCATTATGGAAGGATAGTGGTATGTACTAATGAAAGAAAGACCTTTGAAGTGAATCTACTTGAAAGGGAATCGGAATTTCATCATATTAAGTAGAACAAAAGCTTTGGTTGAAATATCTTGTAAATCAAACTGAACAGTATTCATCTAAATACTTGTTTCAAGTCTTTGGCATAATGTTTCCCAAAAAATTCTGTTGAGAGAATTTATGCTTCACAGGGCTTGACTTTCCCAGCTTGATCCGTAAGAGGTCTATAGGGATAGAGGGGATGGGAGTTAAGGACTTAAGCAGTTATCCCAGGGTCCTCTGTAATCCTTTACTATTCCAATCAGTGTCTTCTTCTGAAGTGTCCTCAAGGCTATCATCCTGTCACTCTTCTCCAGTTTAACTGCCAGGTCTTCATTTGTCAGTGGCTTTCAACAGCCCTTCCATTAACCTCATGATATCCTGCAAGATTCACAGGATTGCATTTGTGTAAAGATCTGACTACCGACATGTTTCTGTGTTGGTCAAGGATAGAAACTAAATGTGGAGATTGTTTTCATTTCACTAGGGACTTTGTGTTCTGATAACTTACTTTTCTGTGAACCTAGTCAATATGAGGACTCAATGATATATCTATTCTAAACAAGAAGGCTCTGTATTTCACACCTGACAGATTTCCCTCTGCGTATTAATAAAGAGCACTCACCATTCCCTTATGTCCAGACTTAAGGACAGTTCTATTAACCCAGTGCCCTTGGAGACTCCATTGGGAATGGACTGAAATTTTCATTCCTTCTCACATCTTCTGTCCTTTGATATCTTCCCTGGGGGAATTTGGACCTCATCTGGCCCTCTTTTCCTCTTTTCTTTCATTATGGCTTTGGCTTTATTTCCCAGGTTTGCAGTCCTGTGCACTCAGAGAAACAAGCCCCACTTGGAGCAGTGTGGGATGTGGCAGACTTTCAGCCAGAGGCCCAACCCAGAGTGATGTCTCAGGAAGAAGCTGGAAGCCTGAACTCAGGACACCAGGAGCAGCTGAACCCAAAAAGAGAGCATTGGCTCTTATCCAAGCATGGTAAGAACTTAGAAGATGCCCAATGCAGACCATGGCAGATATATATTTAAACTTAATTTGTCTAATGTACAAAACCCCTCACCAAGAGGCAAGATCCACTACAACATACCCTACTTCCATACCTCTCCCAAAAGTTATATTATGATAGAATGCATTGCAAATGTTAATAGTTTCTGCATTTTATGATATGTGTTCATTAGCATCTAAGTTCCCTGGTCACGTGGATTAAATGCTCCTGGTTGCTTTAGCTGATAAGCTTAGTCCAGTAAATTCCTGGTGTTGTTTGGTTCTGCCATCTCAGGGTGGTAAGGAATTCCAAAAGTGGAAAGGTTTGTTCTGTTGAGGTACTTGGGATGTGGAGGACAGAAAATTTGAGGAATAGGTATCTCAGAAAGGTGAATTCATTCTAAAAGAAGACCTGTGATTTCAGCCATGTGTGCCTAAGGGGAATAATAGGTTTCCAAAAATGTGATTTGATTTGCTTCTGTAGAAAGCAGTGGAGTAAGCATTTGAATTTTTGGTCACAGTAATATTTATTACGGAAGTTTCTTCTAAATATTCAGTTCTACAGTAGAAGTTAAGACCACAGACTGTGCTATATATACATTTGTATATCTTCATTCCATTTTTTGAGGGGTGTGTTACCTATATTGTCCAGGACCATATAACTTCTTTAGCATACTAAAGGGGATTAACTTAGGCTAGATATTGCAAACTGGTCACTTACATGCCAGGTCATACTTGTTTTATTTCACCTACAGAGGAGGGTTTTTGGTTAGAGGGTTTTGTTTGTTTAATTCTCAAGTTTTAAGACTTTAGACAATTTACACAGAAGTCCAAATTTCTGGCTTTTCTTGAAAACATTAGAAGCTTAGCTATTCCAGGGCCATAGTCTCACAAGGCAGCATCAACTGGGGCTGAGCATTGCTGTATCCTTTCAATGCGACATGTGCTCCAACATGCCATACCTGGCCCCTTTCATGATGCACCGTATCTGCTTATTCCCTAAAAGCATTGGCATTTGTGAGTCCTCCTTTAGGTTACCACAGTTTCGGGCATAGTTCTGAACTTGTTCTGAAAATGATCAGTTTGTATTTGTTGGCTTTTTTTTACACACTCATTTCTTAAGAGGATGAGCAGCATGAATTAAAGGGCCAGAGGCCAGAACATTACTTGTTTCTTTCTCTTACAGCTCAGTCTTCTCCCTGGGTTCTGATCCCTGCAGAAGAATGGAACACTATAGGTCAGGAAGCTACAACCACAAAACTTCCTGTTGGGTCTCAGGTAAATCATATTGTTCTCTCTGACCTTCCTTTATAGAGTATTCAGTCAAAATGATTTCCTGGGCCTCACGGTCCTCAATTTTTTTACTTACACCAAAAGACTGTTTCCCCCTTGTTCCTTTTCCAGAAAAGACTGGATCTGTTCTGTGTAATGGGATAACTTGATTGATTTTCTCATAGGATTTTTTTTTCTATCTTTTTTTAAGTATATTTTATTGATTATGTTGTTACAGTTAGTCCCAATTTATTTTCCCTTTGCTCCCCTCTGCCCAGTACTGCCCCTCCCTCCAGCAATCCCACCCCCCTTAGTTCATGTCCATAGGTCGTTCATATAAGTTCTTTGGCTTCACCCTTTCCTATATTATTCTTAACGTCTCCCTGTCTATTTTGTACCAACCATTATACTTCTTAATCCCTGTACCATTTCCCTATTTTTTCCCCTTCCCCCACCCATCTGATAACCCTCCAAATGATTCCCATACCTATGATTCTGTTCCTATTCTGGTTTGTTTAGTTGGATTTTGTTTTTATGTTTTAGATTCAGTTGTGGATAGTTGTGAGTTTGTTGTCATTTTAATGTTCATAATTTTTATCTTCTTTTTCTTAAATAAGTCCCTTTAACATTTCTTATAATAATGGCTTGGTAAAAAAAAAAAAAAAAAGAAAAGAAAATAATGGCTTGGTGATGATGAACTCCCTTAGCTTCACCCTGTCTGAGAAGCACTTCACCTGCCCTTCCATTCCAAATGATAGCTTTGCTGGATAGAGTAATCTTGGTTTTAGGTCCTTGCTTTTCATCACATTGAATACTTCATGCCAGTCCCTTCTTGCCTGCAAAATTTCTTTCGAGAAATCAGCTGATAGTCTTATAGGCACCCCTTTGAAGGTAACTCTCTGCTTTTCTCTTGCTGCTTTTAAAATTCTCTCTTTATCTTTAACCTTCGGCATTTTAATTATGATGTGTCTGGGTGTGGTCCTCTCTGGGTCTAGTTTGTTTGAGACTCTCTGTGCTTCCTGGACTTGTATGTCTATTTCCTTCGCCATATTTGGAGAGTTTTCCTTCATTATTTTTTCACATATGTTTTCAATTTCTTGCTCTTCCTCTTCTCCTCTGGCACCCTATGATTCATATTTTGGTTGTTTAAAGTTGTCCCAGAGGTTCCTAAGCCTCTCCTCATTTTTTTCAATTCTTATGTCTTCATTCTGTACTGGTTGACTGTTTTTTTCTTCTTTATGTTCCAAATCATTGATTTGTACCCCAGTTTCCTTTCCTTCACCATTAGTTTTGTGTAACTTTTCCTTCATTTCATTTAGCATAGCCTTCACTTCTTCCTTTCTGCCTTTGCCATACTTAAGAATATCTGTCAAGTCTGTGAGCATCTTTATTTCACCAGTGAATTGAACTCTGCGTCTGTTAGGTTGGCTATATCCTCATCACTTAGTTCTTCCGCTGGAACCTTGATCTGTTTCCTCTTTTGGGCCATAAAGGTATCACCTGTATAACATGGTCCTTCTATAACACAGTTAGAAAGTTGGTGAAACCCCCCATATAACACAGTAGTACTTCTATGACACAGTTTTGCTCCAACACAATATGACTGTAGAAGATATTCAAGAATTGCTGGTAGAAGAAGAAACTGTTGAAGCAATTTTGGTGGAATGACATCTGGAATGTGCCAAGATAACTTAGGGGACCATAGCACTGATGAAAACAAAGAAATTAAACAGTTTACTCTAAAAAGCATAAAGAAAGGCCTAGACTTAGCTGAACAGTTAGAGTCATAATTCTTAAATGAAGATCCTTGCACTGAAAGGAGCACAAAGTTTAAGAGAGAACTTCAAAAGTGCTTATCGCCGTACAACTAAATTTATGAAGATCTCTCAGCTAAAGTAAGCAATCTAAAGTAACAGATTTTTTGGCAAAAAGTAGAGCATAGATATCAAGATAATCTGAAGAAAGTTCAAAGGGTAAGGATATCTTGTCAAAAAGAAAACACATTCAGTTAATGGAGCTTAGTAGTGATGATGAAGAAAACATTGCTTAATTCATATTAATATGCAATACTTCTGATGAAAATTGCTTTAATAAAGATATTTCTCTTAATTATAAAAATATAGTTTTTTTTAATTTTTGGAGCCTAACCCCCCTTTTTGTACTAGGTCTTTGTTTCCTGTAACACAAATTTGCATAACACAGTATTTGTTAGGAACCTAACAACCGTCTTATATGGAGGTTACCTGTATTTCTCTGTCTTTTCATTTTGACAGGCTCCCATGTTTGTTTGCCTCTGTGTCTTAGGTAGAGCTGTCATACCTGTTATATTGTAAGGTGTGGAGCCTTAGGTATTCATCAGTACAGGGCGACCCATTTCACCACGTTGTGATGCTGTATGTGGAGGAGGGGTCTGAGGGGGAACAATGCTGCTTGCTCAGCTCTTGCCCCTTTTTCAGGCACTCCTCCCACTTTCCATATGGTACTGGTGCCCCTCTAGCTATTGTCCTGCCCATTGTTCCCAGAATGGGTGGGTCTGCAGATGTTCTAGGATAATGTGGGCCCTTTAAACAAGTGGACTCTGTTAAAAGACTGACAATTTCTTCCTCCGCCCAACCCCTACTGATTTTCACAAAAGCAATGAAGCTTTATTTTCCTTAGTGCTGAAGCTATGAGCTGCATGGTCTGATCTGGTGCTGGGAGCACTCCCCAGGTCTCCCTCCCTACTTTTTAAAATGTGTGGCTCCGCTTTCCACTGGCCTACTGCTGCTGCCACCGCCACACATGTCCTCTCTGCCTCGGCCTCCACCCCTCCTACCTGTCTGGATGAGTAGTTCTTCTTTATATCTTTGTTTGTTGGACTTCCATGCAGCTTGATTTTCTGGAACTTCTGGTTGTCTCTAGTTTTGAGATAGTTGTACTGTATTCCTTCTTAATTGTAGAGGGAGACACAGTATGTCTATCTAGGCCTCCATGTTGGCTGGAAGTCCCTCTCTTAGGTTTCTTTATAGTAGCTTCTGCTTCATTTGGCACATAATGTACAAGGTCTGTCCAGAGAGTATCAAGCCTTGGAATAAGAAAAATAGAGTCATTTCTTGAAGAAGATACAAGATACAAAAAACATTGTACATAGGACAATGATGCCTCAGTCCCCATCAAAGTAGGCACCTGGAGACTTCACAGTTCTTCCAGCGTCTCTTCCACTGTTCAAAACACTCTGAAAAATCTTCTGTTGGAATCACCATCAGCTGCTCCATCCTGTTTTCTGAATCTAATCGACAGTCTGAAGTCTCTTTCCTTTCAAAGGTGATTTTAGTTTTGGGAAAAGCCAGAAGTCACAGGGCATCGCATTCTGGGCTTAGGGGGGCTGAGATCAAATCTGGGTGATTTGATGTTTCGCAAAAATATTGCACAAGACATGATATATAAGCAGGTGTGTTATCGTGATAAAGCTGCCAATCATCAGTTGCCCACAGCTGTGGCCATTTTTGTCACATTGCATCTCTCAACCAATGAAGAACATTGAGGTAGTACTCCTTATTAATTGTTTGGCCTAGAGGGGCATACTCGTGATGGGCAACACCTTCCCAATCAAAAACACCGTTAACATGGTCTTGATCTTGCTGCATCTTGGCCAAGCCTTCTTCAGGCATGGAGAACCAGGCGACTTGCACTGGGACGATTGCGTCTTTGTTTCATAGCCGTAGAGCTATGATTCATCTCCAGTTATGACCTTCTTGAGGAAATTTGGTTCATTGGTAGCTGTTTGAATCAAGTCATTAGCAACTGCAGCATGGCTTTCAATCTGCTCTGATAGCAGAAGCCATGAAACACATTTTGCCATAACACATTTCATGCCAAGATTCTGCATCAGAATCTTGGACAGAGTAGATTTTGGAATCCCCACATCAGATTCTAGTTTTCACATTGTCAGCCACCGATTTTTGTTGATTGCACCTTGTACATGTTCAACATTCTCAGGTGTTCTGCTTGTTGCAGGCCTTCCAGAACATGGATCACATTCAATAGATTCTCAACCACCTTTGAGGCATTTGTGCCACACTTTATTTGCACTGCACTCATTGTATCATCCCTAAAAGACTTCTGAATCATCCAAATAGTTTCTGTGAAGGAATGTTCAACCTTAATGCAAAATATGGTGCAGATTTGTTGCTCTACTCACTCAGTCATTTTAAATGCAACAGCCATACAGTACACATGCTCACTCAACAGCGTCCACCACCCCTACTAACTAGTACAGTGCAGTCATCATTGTTCATGCATGAGCATTCCATTCGACTCTTCTTGGCTGCCAGGTTACATGGATGTCACACAAACCTTTCTCATTATATTAACAATGGCTGGACTTTTCCCAGACAGACCTGTCATGCACTTGGTTCCTTGATTTTAATTCTCAAAGGCCCTATGTGCATCATTCAGTCTTGCTCATCCTTCAAAGACCCATGTGGTTATCTTGGTAGTCATTGCTGTTAGTGTTGTTACAGGGACCAGTGAAAGATGTCCACACGGCAAGAGGTTTTTCCTACAAAAAGAGTGTGCATCAGATTCCTGCTCACAGAAACATTTACCAGGATAGTAGAGAAGAGAGTGTTGGGAACATGGTCTCCCTGGGTAAGGATTCTTTCCCTTTTCAGATAAAAGATTTGGGGATTTCTAACATATTTGTTCTGCTGATGATAAAATAGTTATAGATGTTAACACTTAAAGGACTTTCATGGGTTGTCTAATCATTTTTCATTCTAGCTTACCAGACCTTGTAATCACTTACCCATGTTCTCTTGCCTCACTCATCCCTTTCTTCTAGTTTAAAATTTATATATATATATTCTTATAAGTTAGCAATTAAAACATTAGAGAGGTATTATATATGACTGTCATTTATATAATTTAAATGTAAACTTATACACATTGACTAGTTGTTTTTAACAATAGTAAACCCAACAGTTTTCACAGAGCCTGACACATGGGTGGGTGCCTAGCAAATATTTGTTGGGTGAATGGAAATCTTATAAATGGAAGAAAAAATTTTTAATTCAATAACCTCAATAACATGTTGTGAATTATTTAAATAGCACAAATTTACAGGCACACATCACCACTGAAATGTCACTTCAACAGCAAACCTCTGCTTCAGCAGTAGGGCTAAACATGGTTATTCATATGTAATCCAAAAGTCAAAGAGTACTTATAAATAAAATTATAGGCCTAAAATGTGCGCTAATACACACTATGGATACTCTGTGCTGTCTAATAGGGTAGCCACGAGCCACATATGGCTATTTAAATTTATAAAATTAAAGTTAAAAATTCAGTTCCTCTGTGGTGGTAGCCACGTTTAAGGAATTCAGTAGTGTAGCTGCATTGGACAGTACAGTTACAGAACATTCCCATTATCGCAGAAAGTTCTGTCAGACAACACTACACATAGATACTAACATATAGGAATTATAAAATGGACCGTATCAAACTGAATAATATAAACCAACAATTGTTTATGTATTGATAAGAAAGCAATTTTTTTAAAATGATAACTTCAGACCAACTGATGACACACCAGTAACAAAGCACTCTTTCCAAAACAGCAAGTATCCCAGCTAGTTGTGTGCAACCAGACATTTACCTAGCTGTGTACACAATGGATGTTTCCTAGTGTTGTCTTGGATCACACAGCATCCAGACCTAGTAAATGCTGCATGAGTGGGATAGGGACCATACTTTAAGAATACAGCTTTAACCCAGCACCTTCACATATAGTTATAGAATAGTAAAGACCCAGGCCCAGAGACACCTGCCCCAATTTTTTTTATCATAGATTGCAAACTAATGGCTCATGGAATAAATCCAGCCTAAACACATATTCTGGCTTTGCACAGAGTTTTAATTAAAATTTAGATTGTAAGTCTGGATTTCCCATATCTCTTGAAAACTTAAATGCGTGGACCCACAGTGGCTCTCACAAAATAAGGGAACTTGTGCTGAACTGCCACTGTTGTCACTCCTGCCATCTCATACAGTTACATTGCCAGCTTTGTCGTTATAGATACTGAGCTTTCATTGTCCCTATGCTTACTTCTCACATGTAAAATAAAGAGCAAACCTCCAATCCCAGAGTTCTTTCAGAAGGGGTTTGATTTCATGCTGCTTATCTAGGAAAATTCTGTGAAGCTTTTTTGTGTGTTACCTAGAGAAGAAAACTAAATTTTATTACAGACTTTTGGCGCATTGGATACTTTACAGATAATCATTTATTTAATATTCCTAGCACCTCTTTGAATAGATATATGCCCTAGGAAACTGAGGCTCAGAGAGATTAAGAAACTTCCCTAGTCAAAAAGTAAAGTGTTGGAGCTAGGATGCACATTTAAGACAGGTTGCTTTCTACGGTATTGTAAGTCTCGGTTTGCTTCCCTATTCTTACATCGCTTTCCTATTTAGCTAGATGGATATGTCCAGAAATTCTTGACTTCTCATCTCTCGTAGCTCAGTATGTATGTATGTGTGTGTTGTTGGAGTGGGGAGGTATAGGGAGCAGATATAAGCACACTATTTTGTAAGTAACAAGCACTGGTTAGGAGCATACTTTGAACCTAATGCAGTGTTAGATACTGTGAGGGAATCAAAGCTAATAAAATGTTTTTTACCTTTAAAGGTTTTCCTTTAAGAACCAGCTGGGGAAATAAGTGCTATGTACATGGGAAGTAAAATGATAGTGTAAGGGAGTAGATGATTGTGCCAAAGAACTTGTGTAATGATAACTACAGTGTCCACTATGATGGTTGAGGAGGGCCCTAGAATAAAGGTGTTTGGACAAGTCTTTTGAAGGACTGGTGTGAACAATGGTCCAGGAGAGCATGCTGCAGCAGAAGGTTGGGGCATGCAGTAATGAATGACCTCTATGTCTAGTATGAAGTATGTTTCTCTTACTATAGGAAGTACAGTATCTACTTCTAACAAGATAGCCCAGGTGGAACAAAGAAAGGAACCATGGACTATAGGTCTACATTCCTCTAATAAAAGGAATATTCTGCAAAGCAGCTACATCAAGGAAAAGTCAGTTCATGCTATTCAGGTTCCTGCAAGGAGTGCAGGGAAGATGTGGAGAGAGCAGCAACAGTGGGGCTTAGAAGATGAAAAGATAGCTGGTGTGCATTGGAGCTATGAGGAAACGAAGACTTTCCTTGCAATTCTCAAAGAGTCTCGATTTTATGAAACACTTCAGGCTTATCCCAGAAACAGCCAGGTGTATGGTGCTGTAGCTGAATGGCTGCGAGAGTGTGGCTTCCTTCGAACCCCGGAACAGTGTCGGACCAAGTTCAAAAGTCTCCAGAAGAGCTACCGAAAAGTGAGAAATGGCCATGTGCTCGAGCCCTGTGCCTTCTTTGAGGACATGGACGCATTGTTGAATCCTGCAGCCCATGCATCATCCACTGACAAGCCAAAGGAAATTGTGTCTCTCCCTAGACTAAAGAGAATTGGTGTCAGTGCTAAAGAACAGGTCAGTGTGATGGAGGAGGAAGCCATAGAAGAATCTGATGGTAAGGAAACAGGCATTGAATTTATCCGGAAGTCTGAGATCCGTGGTACGCCTGTCTTGTTTCAGAACCTGAGCGGTAAGAATTGTGCTTTTTGTTTGGTTTGAAAATGGATGATGCAGTCTTGTGGAAAAAGAAGAGTTCTGGGGAGTGATGTCAGGCATACTTTGTCTCCAATCACTGGTAACATAGCTAGAAGTATTCTCAGGGATCTGTTGCTGCCCCCAGTGCAGTCAGTACAGCACTGAGTGGCCGTGGAAGGTTCTTTTGAGGTTAGAGCACAGCATGGATTTTGAGTACTTCAGGCTTGTGGAAGGAAGAGAAATGGAGTTAGAGGGTTCTAAGTATCTACTACTATCTGAGAATCAGTGTAAAGTAGTCAAGTGCATTAGACTGTAGTAAAGCTAAGTCAAAGGTACATTATTAGACTGAAATAACCAGTGAAAGACTACATAACTAAAAAAAATAGTAAAAAAAATGAAATTCTAAAAGAAGAGAAAAAGGTAAATATAAATCCAAATATATCTTTAATTATAAACTTAAAAGACTGTCATACATTTAAAAAACAACTATATGATGCTTACAAGAGATACATCTTAAATATAATAACACAGGGACATTGAAATTAAAAGGACAGAAAAAGATATATTACATACCATATAAAAGAAAGCTGGTCTTGTAATTTGGAGGCTGGGACATGCAGGACTAAACTGCCAGTTAATAACTGTGTGACAGTAGACATATCATGTAAGTACTTTGAGCTTCAGTTTTCTTATCTGTAAAGTATGACTGAGAATGTCAGAGTTATTAAGTGAGATGATATACATGAAGGCATTCTGCAAATGTTAAAATGCAATAAAACATTGCCTGATATCACTGTTAGTAGTATTTCTCTACTCCATCTTATAAAAAGGTAAGTTCTTAGGTAGAACAGAAAAATAAATCAGGCAGGAGAGCTGCGAGTGTACGCATGACTGTACCTGTTCAAAAGAAATAGATGTCAGAAGAAAGATGGGAAGATGCATTATGCATGCACAGGTACTCACCAATCTGGAAGTCCATAGATTTGAGGGTGGGGCTCTTGGAATGGTCTCAAATATGGGAATCCAGTGATAGAAGTGGAAGAGACCACCCAGGGAAATGAGGATAGAAATGACTTTTTCCAACTTACAAGACACAAAAAGCATAGTTTAACAAACTATATTTCAGCATATCCTAAAAAGTTTTATTCTGCTATAAAAGCAGAACATCTGCTTGTCTTACAGAACATTTCATCTCTCATAGTAGAGGACTTAGTGATACCAAAAACTACTCTGAACATAGTTCTGCTCTTCAAGGAAGACTGGTTTAAAAAGTGATAGGAATTTGGGGGGAAAGTTCCTACTGGGTGTCCCGGTTCATTATTCTTAACTGGACTTAGTTAATCACCAAAGCAATGTCAGATCGGGGGACTGCATTTTCACTCTACCAAGTAAACTGAGATAAGTTTATCAATTTTAGTTAAAAATTCTGCTGGGATTTTTTACTATATAGATTCATCTAAGAATTGATACCTGTGCAACTTGAGTCTTCCCATCCAGAAATATAGTATCTCTTCACTTTTTAATAAAATATAGATTTTTATATAGACCTCATTTTTGGTAAAGCTTATACCAGGCATACCATAGGTCCTGTTGCTACTGAGAATGAGATTTTCTTTCTTTTACTTCTTATATATTATATTGTGATATTGTATAGAGCCTACAGACCATTTTCTTATAACTTTGAACTTTATCATTGAATGGCAGGTGTACACTGGGGCTATGAAGAGACCAAGACTTTTCTTGATATCCTCCATGAGACTCGGTTTTATGAAGCACTTCAGTCTTGTCATAGGAAAAGCAAATTGTATGGGGCTGTGGCTGAACAACTGCGGGAATGTGGGTTCCTCCGGACACCAGAACAGTGCAGGACCAAGTTCAAAAGCCTTCAGAAAAGCTACCGCAAAGTGAAAAATGGTCATGTGCTAGAATCCTGTGCTTTCTACAAGGAAATGGATTCCCTGATAAACTCTCGGGCATCTGTCCCCTCCACTAACACCCCAGAAGTTTCACCACTCTTAAGGCAAAAAAGAGAGGATATTGAGATTGAACCACAGGGACCTACAGGCTGGGAACCTGAGGAGACCTCACAAGAGGCATTAATAGAGGATTCTGACAGCGAGAGAATGAGTGAGGAAGAAATTGTACAAGAGTCAGAGTTCCAGGGACCTCCAGGTCTACTGCAAAGCCCACGTGGTAAGGATCATCAAGGGGGTGTGATCTAAAAAAGAGTAAATGTGACTTACTGAAAAATTAGTAGATTGACATGTCATTCAGGGGTATTTGTTCATTAAGCAAATATTTGAGTGTCCTGTTCTGTTTGAAGGACAGTATATAGCAATGAAAAAAAGAAAGTGTCTGTGTTCATGGTGCTTTTATTCTAGAAAGGAGCTTACATTATAACGATTCAGTCTTTGGGATCTCAGCCTTAGTTTTTTCTGTATGGGTCAAGCAGTGTTCTATATCTCCTGAAAATACTCTGGGGAAGAAATTTTGGAATCATACATGAGAAAAAACTCGAAGGAGGTGTGTCAGTAATCCCAGAACAGAAATGTTTCAGTGATGTGTGATGTGTATGAGAAAAAGCACAGGCAGAGACCAAATGAGAGAGAGAAGCTTTATCCTGGTTCTCAGTTCTACCTGTTTATTTCTCACTGATGGCTGGAAACCCTCATGGGCATCTCATCAGACTTAAAATTTTCAAAAGTAAAATCACCATCTTCCTTCCCACACCATGGCTCTTCCCTATGTCCTACAGGTCATCCAGACTGAAAACTTTAGAGATAGTTTTGATGCCTTCTCTCTCGTTATTTATACCCATGCAGTAACACTTTCTTTTTTTCCAACTATTGTAGAACTTTTATCTGTCACCTACCCGAGCCCATACCCTAGTTTAGTCTTTGTGTCTGTTGCCTGGACTATAAAGGTCTCCACACCAGTTTTCTACATCAGTCTTGTATTAACGTTCCACAGCCATCCTTAATCTGAACTCTTATCTTTCTGTCCTTACCCATTATTGTGTCCCGTCCAAAACTCTGTGCTCATTCAAAATAAACATTAGAGAAGGAGGAAATTCCTACACATGCTCTCTGGTAGTATTTATGTGGGAAATTGGAGTATGAAGGCTGAAATTGTTAAGTCCTACATAACCCTGGTTTTGACAACTTCGAAACAAAGTTCTGTGGTATAATCTACTGTGAACCTTGTTTTTTAAGTTGAACTCCAGATCTGTCATCAAATTATCAGGTTCTAACTGAGCCAACTACTAGACTGTGACTTCCTCTAGACCACAAAGCAATGTTAGCCCCAATCAGAATGCTTTAAAAGAACTGCTAAATGAACAATGACATTGTCAGGGCTTTCTACTTGTTAATGGATTGATTGATGACTTCCTCCTCCCCACAGCCCATGCCACAGCTGCCCCACTTGGGACAGAGGGCTGTCAGCAGTTTCAACTCAATTATGTGGAAGGAAAATAATGTTGCATCTGGCAAGTAGAAGTGAAGCAATATAGCAAAATGCTTACAAACAAGGGTTTGATAATAAACCAAGCCTGAATTGGGCATCAGTTACACAGCTTTTGAAATATTTATGGATGAAATAATACAATGCCTGGGATTTGCTTCCAAATAGTCTGGGTAGAGGGAACAGGGAGTGTGTGGGAATAGAGATGAGCAAGATAGGCAATGAGAAATCATTGTTAAAATTGGTGAGTGGTTCATGGAAGTTCATTGTACATACAATTTTCTACCTTTCTGTATGTTTGAATTTTTCATAGTAAAAAGTTAATACAGGACTACATAATTAAGTGACCAGGACAGAGTCATAATCAGAGCTGTCTGATTCCAAAGATTGTATCTCTTCAACATTTTATGCTCAGAGAACTTCTTGGAAAAGCTGGAATCTAAGATGTACCTTGTAGTGAACATGGGCTATAGATGAAAGAGTGAGGACAAGATCATTCTACTTTGTGGAACAGTGAGAACTAAGGTTGAATTAGTGTGGTCTGTGAGGGAGACAGCCAGAAAAATAAACAAGAACATTCTAGGAGAAGAAAGAGTACTCTTTGGTAGGATATGATTAGATATTGATGAACTTAAAAAGTTCATTGATGAATTTGGGCTTGATCACTAGAATCTACTCTAAACACTAGTGCACTTCAATGTATTTTAGGATAGAAGTGAAAGGATGTATTAAAGTGGAACTTCAGGGAGATAAACCAAGTTAATCAGGATATGGATGAGGAATAATGGCTTGGATTACAATTCAATTCAGAAGACATTTCCTGAGGCATACTTTGAACTGGGTGTTATTATTGGCTATCTTTGAAACTGAATGAAAATAAGGCATAATGAATCAGAGAAGAGTAACAGGACTTGAAACCAGTGAAGTGTACTGGGATCCTAACAGACGAAGCCATGAAGGCCATGTTTATGTTAATACAAACATGCTCTGAAATTTTTATTGTCTTTTTTTCAGATTTTGAAATTGGTGGTAGTATCCAGGAGGATGCAACGCAGGTAATATTTAAGGATACAGAGCGGCACAGGGCATTAATAGAAAAGTCTAAAAGAGTTGTTTCCCAGAATACTGATCCAGGTAAATATAAAAAGGTATGCATCTCAGGAAGACAATGGGAAAACCATCAAGGAATCAGACAGGGAAAAGTGATGTCTCAGCCTAGAGATCTAGGAAAAGCTGTAGTGTATCAAAGGCCTTTCATGGGAAAGAGGCCCTATAGACTTCTCAAGTACGGAGAAAGCTTTGGAAGGAGTACTCGTCTTCTGTACCGGATGACCCACCAGAAGGAAAATTCTTATAAGTGTAGTGTCTGTGGGAAATGCTTTGGTAGAAGCAGGAGCCTAATCAGACACCAAGGAATACACACGGGAGAAAAACCTTTTAAATGTCTTGACTGTGGGAAAAGCTTTAATGACTCCTCAAACTTTGGTGCCCACCAGAGAATCCACACGGGGGAGAAGCCCTATGGCTGTGGAGAGTGTGGAAAGTGTTTTAGTCAAAACTCGAGTCTCATCATACATCAGAGAACCCACACAGGTGAGAAACCCTATCAGTGTGGAGAGTGTGGTAAAAGCTTCACCAACAGTTCTCATTTCAGTGCCCACCGCAGGGTCCACACTGGTGAGAATCCCTACAAATGCATGGATTGTGAAAAGAGTTTTAATAACTGTACACGATTTCGAGAACATTGGAGAGTGCACACTGGAGAGAAGCCCTATGTGTGTGCCCACTGCAGCAAACATTGCAGTAAGAGTTCTGTTATGACCAAACATCGGGAGGTCCCTGTGAGAGAAAAGCTGCTACATCCTCCATCAATGTATTATCCTGAGAACCCACATAAGGGGAGGACTGATGACTTCAGGATGACTTTTTGATGATGATCTCTTCTCTTCCTCAATGCCCCTTTAGCCATCCTACCTTGATCTCACTCTTGGGATCTTTCTTTTCTTGGCTATAAAGTGTAATTCTCAAGATAAACTTGAGAATATAAATAAACTGAAGACTTAGATCCTGTTCTCACCTCTGCCTGTAACTTGACCAGTGCATTCCTCTCTATGTGTCTCACCTTTTCCTTTAATAAAGTGGAGAACATAAATTGTCTGAGTTCAGAATGGAGCTCTCTTCAATATGTCAAATCTACTGCTATGGGATTGCTATGTCCAGCAACATTTAAGATCCTTCTCTGTAGGTGAGAGTTGTTTTCAAGGAGATGACAAATGCTGCCACATGAGATCCTGGATGCAGCTTGACCACAGAGTTTCATGTTTGGGTAGAACTTTCAGGAGTCTGGTCAGAACTACATCAAGTTCATTTTAGTTTTGAAGATATTCACAAAGGAGACTAAAGATTTTATAGAGTCCATCAGAAGCCTGTTGCAGATTTTTGATGTCAAGAAGTTGATCCAGATAGCTAGGGTAGAATCCCTGTGTTGTCCCTGAAGTCATGTTAGCAATGCCTTGACCTTCATTGAGACAAAAAGCAATTGACCACCCATTATCCTCTGCATACCAACCTTTTCTTTCCCTGAAGACTGAATCCCCTTGGCTGCTGCTTTCCAGCCTATGAGAATGTAGTTCCTGTTATCACTTCCCATGTCCTACATTTAACTCTTTATGTTCTGGGTGCTCTTGTCCATCTCTTCTGAGCTATCACACCCTCCTCAGATTGACTAGGCTGCATGCTCATGTTGTGTCTTATTAAGATAAAGTAGGATTTCAGACACTTTCTAGTTCTCCCCTGTAACTTCTCTGGTTCTTATCTAGAACATGATGTATGTTGGATTTATGCCTCCCAACCTCACACTTTAATATTATATAATCATAGCTTTCTAAAACTTAAAAGGGGTAGAAAGAAGTAGAGACCTGAAACATTAAATATTTCTAAGACCAGTCAAACTCCTTAGGCCTGCTTGAGGTCAGATAGTCACCTTAGTCCAGACCAAGGGCTGTTTGTCAAATATTCTCTTTTCTGAGTTCTGTATCCTATTCCTAGGATCATGACGCGTACTGTAGGGCTGTGAGTAATTTGTTCAATTCTATAGTTCATTGAAAACAAATGTTTGCAGAAACTTCCAATCCAGAACATATTAGTGTTTTCTTCATTTACCTGTTTGTCTGAAAAATCTTTTTGATAACCCCCTAGCACTAGCCCAATAAATAGTGAAGGAAGGTTTCAGATGGATGGATAATTCATTCATTTCTGGAAGTTACAGATGAAACCCAGGAATTTGGTCATCCAAAGCTTGTTGCTTTAGGCAGGGAAATGTCATAGTTGGGTGGAAAGGTAACCAGAGTCGGGTAGGTTCTTCTTTTGATCTTACTGCCTTTCTTTAATCATATCCTCTCTTATTTGAACATATCTGGAGGTAATATTTTTCCTTTGACTATATTTTCAATCTGTTGAAACTTCTTCAGTAGAGTACCAAGAAGAGTAGGCAGTTACAGTGCCAGTATAGGGTATGGCCTTCTGGAAGGCAGGTGACTCAGGTAAACATTGATAAATGTTCTGATTTACATTTGCTGAAAATGTTATGCTTATTCACATCTGAATAGATTGATTTCTCTGTGTTGTTTGAATCATAGACTTAAGTGCAGCTTCGTGTTTGTAGTGTGCCTAGCACAGTAAGGTGTGTTAGTGCCAGCGGGCTTGTGCCTATATTGTGTAGATGTTCTGGAATTCCAGCTCTAGAGAAGGTGAACATTAATAGATGTCACCACTTAGTAACATGTACATAGGATTGATAATTATGTCAACTGGCATGTGATTCAGGAAAGATGTTCATAAATATTTATTAAGCACCATTATGTGTTAATGCCATGTTCTAGGCACAGTGAGGATACGAAAATGAAAACAGAGGCATGGTACCTTTGCTCAAGGAACTTGAATTATGATAGAGGAAGTATTATAGCAAAAGGTAATGCCAATTAATGCATGTAAGTCACACGAGTCAATGACTCAATCATGAGAAATGCATCTTCACTTGCAAAAGAGTTTTTCTAACTTGCCTAAAATCATGTTCTTTAGTTTTCTGTCTTTCAGACTTCCCTAGTGGCAGGGAAGGTTGAGACCCAATCCACTTCCAGTGGAACAAACTGATTCTGGTTTGGTCTCCTATGTCTGGGATCATGCTAAGGTGGAATTCAGGTTCTCCTACTGATGCTCCTAATTGTAAATGGACTGCTGAGACATGTATTAAATTAACTCACTGAAGTTTGTCTGTCCTTTCTGAGGAGACAGAGGTTCTGCCCACATTAGATAAGACTCCTTGCATTTTATCCTTTTTCAGCTGAAACATGGAAGTCCAAACGAATGATGTGTCTTATATCACATAGCACTGCCTTTATGACAATTCATTGGAATAGGCTTTTTTTTAGATCTCAGTACCAGGGGAAGCAGTTCTGCTTCTAAGCAAAAAAAAAAAAAAAAAGAAAAGAAAAAACACTGTGATTTTAATAACTTATATTTTTCTCTTTTTGTTCTGGCTGCTGCAAAGCTCAACAAAATTTACAACCTACCTTAACCAACTACCTAAAAACTATATGTATTTAATCCTGTCTTATTTCTTTGAAAATTGTCCCAAATCCTATTATTTTTAAAATGATACCAATGAACAAGACATTTTATTTTCTGACACCTTAACCCAAGGCACTTTGGAAACTGGCTTATACCTTGCCCAGGCTTCCTTTGTTACTCTCACAAATGCCTCCAGTTCTTAATGGTCACTTTATTACAAAAACAATCTAATTTACTCATCTGGAAGGAAACCTTGCTTCTTTAAAGAGGAAAACTTCACACATACACTTACAGCTCAGGGCCACCTGCCATGGAGAAATGAGCATTGGACCAAAAGCCAAAAAAGACAAGTTTTATTCTTGTTGCTGCCACTTACTGACTCATCCAACAGACCATAGCCTCTCTCTGGGTCTTAGGTCCTTATCTGAAGAGAGGTTGAACCCGATTGCCAAGCTTGCCCTGGCACTCGTGTTCTGTGAGGCTATGGCATGTGGAGTGGATGAGGAAGAGTTTACGAGACCAGGCTCCCCAGCCTGGCTCCCCACTGCAGACAGTGTCCGGGCCACACTGAGCCCGTTTCCTACTTCAGGCAGAGGGATGCTGCGCACAGCCCAGGAGCTTGCTCAGCAGAGAAGGAAAATATCACTCATGTCTTACAGGCACTCCTGAGTCACCTTGATAACCAATTGCAGACAGCTAGCTCAGTAAAGAAAGCCTATTTTGTGAGGTCTGGTGTCCAGTGATAGACAGGACTCAACTGTGAGGGAGCTGGGGAAGCCCCAGTGCAGGTAGTGTCTGAGTGACTGGTGTAGCTATAATAAGCCTTTACCTCTGTCTGAATGTCTTCCAAATATGTGTCTCTCTATTCATTGTTTTTATATTGATGTTCACTTAGATGTCTTCTTGAAAACATATATGTGAAATAAATGTCTGCAATAAATGACTCCCCTTGGTTTTTGCCATAATTTGAAAGGTGTCTTCTATTAAGGGAAAAGAGAACTTGTCTAAGAGGTAATAAAGCTGATCCCAGTAGCTAAAGAGAATTTCATCTTGTTCCAGTTCACTGCTCTCCCCCCACAGCTAGCGGGCTCTTTTTGTGAGTCCACAGCTATTCCTGTGCAGCTATTCTCCGACAGTGGCCATTGCCATTCTCCCAGATAATGGTTAGCTCTAATTCTAGGGTGGCATTAGCCTTGGGTTCACACCCTACATGTATCTTGGGGACCCACTCACCCACAGCCTTTTATGTTGGAACAAGACTCCACAATTTCCCCAAAGATACACAGTGTTGCTCTTCATTTACTATTTTGCTATAACGAGTTCCGGCTTCCACTTAGTCTTTTTTTCAGAACAATTCCAACTCCATGGGTCCTAGAGTCAATGTAGAGATTTTGTCACATGCTGAGCATGTATTTCCACTATATTCATGAACTGTAGGAAGAACCACAGGGTGGGTCACCTAAACATGAATTAACACTTCAGACAAAAGTGCATCTCTGGCCTGGATTTTATAAGCCTCTATTCTTCACAGCCGACTGCAGTAGTACTCAAGGTCCTCAAGAATTGTAACTGCTCAGTATCAGAGAGCCCCTGTAAGTTTCATATATTTTCACTGAGTAAACAGTCGCCACCTTTCTGCAGAAAGCTAAGATAAAGGCTCATAACATTTAGTGTCCTAAGTTCTCCCACAGAATTACTGACCTCCCATTTCATTACAGAGATTTAGATCTGTGAACTGACTCGGGCTAGGAATTAGGTGAGAGACTAAATCTCTTGAGGACCACAAATCTTCAATCCCTATAAACCAGTTAAACTTTAAGAGAGGAGAATGAATGCTTTGTATTCCAAGCACTTAAAGGAACATGGCTAGTCACAACCTCTAAACTCCATGATGGATTCAGGAACTTGAAAGGGAAACATGGCTTTGGGTTCCAAGAAAGGCCAATGCCTAAAGCCACTCTGACATGGTAGGACTCTGGAGGAGAATGGCAGTGTGGGATAGAGGGGGTGGGGGTGGGGACAAGACCTCAAAGGCCTCAGCCTTAAGGGTTGCTTGGATGCACCGCAGAACCTGGAGAGCATGCAGGTGTGCTTCGCATATAAGCTGTGGAATTGTTAGTAAAGGGCTCCTCTTTCAGGAACCCCCCTGCCTGGTCAAGTTCAATTTAGCGATAACACACACATCTGAGGACCACTCCCAACAGCGGCACCATGTGGCAGAGGCAAATGGCAGCACATCGGGCACAAAGTAAAAAGTTACATGAGAGTAGAAGATCAGCATACTTCCCTTTTGGATTGTGTAAGCTCTTGGAGTTCTTGGAAGATCTGGTGAGGGAAAGGTGCAAGAGTTTTATACCAGGCTTCCCAACAACATGGCATGTGATGGCTCAAGCTAATTCTGGCAAAAGGGAAGAAATCAGTACTTGTACTCCAAAGGTCTAGAGCAGGACATGCCCATTGCAGTAGGAAGAACACTATACTGTGCCAAAATTCTGGTCGAGTTCTGCCATTAGATCACTATGTAATTATAGCCAAATTATTCCACCTTTCTTGGTTTTGGGGGTGGACAGCATAAGTGCTTCCCAAGCCTTGCCCATCAAGAGGCCCAAAGAGCCTTATGAGAGTAGTTGACTGAGAAAATACATTTGTACCAAGTCGATTTAGAAACTCCATCCCCTTGCCCTAATTCTGTTACCTATAGGTTGCAAAACCATCAACTAGATGATAGTAGCAATAAATATAAGAGCTGACACATTGTCGACTCACAATGTACTAAGCATTGTGCTCATGCTTTACAAACATCATATTTTTAAATATGCTTTATTGATTATGCTGTTACAGTTGTCCCAATTTCTTTTCCCTTTGCTCCCCTCCACCCAGTGACCCCACTCCCTCCAGTTGTCCCTCCCTCCTTAGTCCATGCCCATTGGTTGTACGTATAGTTCTTCTCAACATCTTCCTGTCTACTCCATTCCCTCCTACTGTGCTTCTTAATTCCTGCATCATCTCCCTCCCTTTTCCCACTTCCCTCTCTCTGCTGACCTCCCCCCAATATGTTCCCCATACCTATAATTCTTTTTCCGCTCTCGTTGCCTACTTTGTTTGCCTTTGTTTCAATTCCCTAGCTTCTGTTGTTGGTTGTTGTGATACAGTTTTCATTTTAATGTTCATAGTTTTGATCCTGCTTCTTCTAAACAAGTCCTTTTAACATCTCATATAACAGTGGTTTGGATCTGATGAACTCCTTCAGTTTTACTTTGTCCTGGAAGCACTTTCTCTGCCCTTCTATTCTGAAAGACAGCTTCACTGGATAAAGTAACCATGGCTGTAGGTTTTTGATTTTCATTACTTTGAATATTTCTTGCCAGTCCCTTCTTGCCTGCAGAGTCTCCTTTGAGAAATCAGCTGGTAGTCTAATTGGGACCCCGTTGTATGTAATTCTTTTCTTCTCTCTTGCTGATTTTAAGATTCTCTCTTTATCTTTAATTTTTGACATTTTGATTATAATGTGTCTTGGTGTGGTTCTCCCTGGGTCCAGTTTTTCTGGAACTCTCTGTGCTTCCTGGACCTGTAAGTCTATTTCCTTCCCCAAGTTAGGGAAGTTCTGCTTCATTATTTTTTCACATAATTTTTCAATTTCTAGTTCTTCTTCACCTTCTGGCAATCCTATAATTCAGGAGTTTGTTCGCTTATAGCTGTCCCATAGGTTTCTGAGCTCTCCTCATGTTCCTCACTTTTTGTTTCCTCTCTCTGCACTGGTTGACTGTTTGTTCCTTTCCTATGTTCCAATTTGTTATTTGATCCCTGGTTTTCCTTTCCTCACCACTTGTCTCATATGTGTTTTTGTTCATTTCAGCAGGACTAGCCTTCATTCCTTCCCCATCTTATTTGATATCTTTTGTTAATTCTGTAAGCTGCCTTATGACTATAGCTCTGAACTGAGCCTCAGAAAGATTATCTATTTGTTCATCAGTTAATTCATGTATTTGCTTTTTGGTCTGCTTTGTGATTAGTATTTCAATCATGATTCCTGCCATCCTGACCATTTTCATTTATTTTTCCTTCTTGGGTGGGCTGTCACACCTCCTATGCTATCAGAGGCAGAGCCCTGTGCACTCTTCACTACCGGGCAACCCTTCTCACCACACTGTAGCACTTTGTGTGGGGGCAGGGGTCCAAGATGGATTCCTGCCGTTAGACTCCACTGAGAGACCAGGAGCCTCCTCCTCCATCCCCATGCCCTCTGGGCCTCACAGTCCAAGGCAATGTGGGTCTGCCTTCCCTGGCATTCGAATCGCGAGCTGATGGGTCTGGACTGCAGCCAGGGGTGCTCCCCAGGTGCTTCTTGCGTCCCTTTAAATACGGGTGTCTGTTCTTATTGCAGTCCCGCCACTCGTCGCCACTGCTGCTGCTGCCAACACAGCTTGATCTCTCAGCCCCAGCTTCGCCCCTCCTACCCATTTGGACAAGCACCACTTGTTTATAACTTCGTACTTTGGACTTCCATGCAGCTTTATTTTCTGGAACTTCTGGTTATTTCTGGTTTTGCGGTAGTTGTAGACCTTCTCAGTTGTGGAGGGAGACAGAGCATGTCAGTCTAAGCCTCCATCTTGGCCAGAAGTCTCCAAACATCATATTTAATTCACACAAATGTGCTGGGGTAACATTTCCATTTTACAGATAAGGAAACAGGCTGGGAGGAGTTATTGATACTTTATCCAAGCTTATACAGCAAAAAAGCAAATGTTCTGAGCTTTAAATTCATATCTTTCTCAGAATCCAAACTCATAGCAACTACATTTTACTGCTACCGTACATAGAGTTTCTAGCTCTATCATTTAAAAATTCTCTGACTTTGTTCTTGAAAAGATGGGAGATGGAGTAGAGGTGAACTTCGGAGATAAGCGTCAATTTTGAATTTCACTCTGTAGGGTCAGAATGAATTTGGGATTCACTGGGATCAGCCTGTGAGTTCCTTCAGTCAATGAGTACTTAGTCCCTTCTATGTAGGAAGCACTAAGAAAAATGTAGTCACAAAGATTAATTAGCTTGATCTTTCTCTTGAGAGCTTGTAGGTCTAGAACTTGACATGAAAACCTGGACTTCAAATCTAATTGTGAGTTAGGAGTGAGAGGAGTTATGATGCATGTTTCTCTACTCCTTTCTTAATGGGGACAAACAGGCAATTAGAAGACAAGGCAAAGGGGGAAGATGGCGGAGGAGTGAGGAGAGGCTGTGGTTTCAGGCTCCCGAGACCCTTCTGCAGTTTGGGCTAACTGCAGACAGAACATCTCAGTGAGCAGCTGGACACTGGCAGGAGTCGAGCCAAGGCACTGCTGGATTAGAGAAAATCCATCTGGGAACAACCTGTTTAGTGAGGATAGCGGAGGAAAAGGGGACGAAACGGGATTCCTGACTGGGACAGCTGCCGGAGCTGTGGCTGGAAGTACACAGAGGCTTTTTGGTGACCACAGGCTACTGGGAGAGGTGTTGGGAGGAGAGCGGATCTCTGCCTGCTGACAGAGATGGGACTCGACCAAGTGGCATTGGCACTGAAGGACAGGAGACAGCGTGCTGCCGGGCAAGTGAGAACATAATTCTCCTTTATATTTTTCTCTAGTGGATGGTGGAGAGGGGAGGAACGTTTGGGGGTGGTAGGCCATTCTTGAGGAGCGCAGGCGCAGTGGTGCGCTCATCCACCCCCCAACCCTCCCCTAGGGTCACGGGGGCGTGCATAGGGAAGTGCCCTCATTCACTGGCCCAGGTGCACAGGGCTGCGCGTCCAGGTGCCCTTCGGACACACGCCAACAGACATAAAATCAGTGACCCAACGGGTGCAGGGAGGGCCCACTGGACACGCAGAAGACTGTGCGCAGTCGCCCCTGGCCAGCCTAGTGGGTGCCAGGCCGAAGTACCAGGCCGGAATACGGAGCACAGCGCACTTGCCCAGGCTCTGCGCGTGCCCGCTCAGGAGGTGCAGGAACGGTGGGCAGCAGTGACTCACAGACACTCACATCTACTGAGCACAAGTGTCTGGGGCCCTGCCCTAAGAGGCGAAAGACCAACTCCCGGAACACAGCGGTGCAGGCCTGAGGCTAGCTCCCCAGCCACTTGGGTGCACACCGGCACTGGAGCCAAAAAACACCTCAAGGGCTTTCCCGGAGCACGGTGCGGCCGGCTTCCTCGGAGCGCGGTGCGGCCAGCTTCCTCGGAGCGCGGTGCGGCCGGCTTCCTCGGAGCGCGGTGCGGCCGGCTTTCTAGGAGCGTGGCGCAGCAGGCCGGAGCTTAGTTCCCTGGACACCTTGGGCGCTAAACCTGTGCTCGAGCCAAAAAAACACCTGGAGGGCTTTACCGGAGCTCAGCGCGGCCTGCTTTCTAGGAGCGCGGTGCGGCAGGCCTGAGCTTAGTTTCCCAGCCGCTTTGGGTGTGCACTGATGCTTGAGTGAAAAAAAAACACCTCGTCAGCTTCCCCAGAGCACAGCGTGGTCTGCTTTCCTGGAGCGCGGCGTGGCAGGCCTGAGGTGGGCTCTTGGCTGCCTTGCAGTGCGCCCTGCTGGCCACCTCGCACACACCACTGTTGCAAGGAATAGGAATCTCTGACCCATCACATTGGACCAGCTGTGGACGCAGAAAAAGAAGACGACACAAGAAGGCTCAACTGACATCTCCACAAATTCAAAACTATGGTGGTGAAGAAGCTCAACATGCTCGAAAACCTCAAAAACAACTATGACAACCTCCAAGGAAGTTACCAACAGCTCCAAGAAAATTACAGGGAACTTGCAGAGAACTACACCAGCATAAAAAAAGACATAGAAACTATCAACAAGAACCAGGAAGAAACGAAGAATGCAATCTCTGAACTGAAAAACACAGTAGAATCAGTCAAAAGCAGACTAAACGAAGCAGAGGATTGGATTAGTGAGTTAGAGGATAATGTAGGTAATAATTCTCAAATGATACAGCAAAATGAAAAAAGATTGAAAAAATATGAACAAGATATAAGGGAATTACAGGATAGCATCAGAAAAAATAATTTAAGGATCATCGGAATACGAGAGGGGGAAGAAAAGGAGCACGGAATTGAAAATCTGATAGGAGAAATAGTGACAGAAAATTTTCCGAACCTGAGGAGAGAAAAAGCTATGCGAGTCCAAGAAGCACTGAGAGTTCCAATCAAGAGGAACCTCCCAAAACCCACTCCAAGGCACATCATAGTTAAAATGGCAACATTCCAAGACAAAGAGAGAATCCTAAAAGCAGCAAGAGAAAAACAGCAAATAACTTACAAGGGAGCTCCAATAAGGCTATCGACCGATTTCTCAACAGAAACATTACAAGCCAGAAGTGAATGGTCAAAAATATTTCAAGCAATGAAAAACAAAGGCCTACAACCAAGAATACTCTACCCAGCAAGGCTCTCATTCAAAATAGAAGGTGAAATAAGGAGTTTCTCAGACAAAGGAAGACTAAAAGAATACATCTCCACCAAACCAGCATTGCAAGAGATGCTAAAGGGAATATTCTAAGAAAAAGGAAGAGAAAAAACAAAAAATAGAGTACAGGAACAGAGATACAAAAGAGAAATGAATAAATACATGTCAATAATAACGTTAAATGTAAATGGATTAAATGCTCCCATTAAAAGACATAGGGTAACGGAATGGATAAGAAAACAGGACCCACATATTTGCTGTCTACAAGAAACACACCTCAAAACAAAAGATTTACATAGACTGAAAGTAAAGGGATATAAAAAAATATCCCAAGCAAATGGACCTGAAAAAAAAAGCTGGGGTAGCAGTCCTCATATCAGACAAAATGGATTTCAAAGCAAGGGCAATAAAAAGAGACAAAGAAGGACATTTCATAATACTTAAAGGAACGATTCATCAAGAAGATATAACACTGATAAACATATATGCACCCAACATAGGAACACCCAAATACATAAAGCAAATACTAGAAGACCACAAGAAGGATATTAACAACAACACACTCATAGTAGGGGACTTCAACACTCCATTATCAACAATAGACAGATCATCCAAGCAAAGAAACACCAAGGATATACAGGCATTGAACAACACACTAAACCACATGGACTTAACTGATATATATAGAACTTTTCACCCCAAAGAAGCAAAATATACATTCTTTTCAAAGGCACATGGGACATTTTCAAAGATAGACCACATGATAGGACACAAAACAAGCCTCAACAAATTCAAGAAAATTGAAATCATATCAAGCATCTTTTCAGATCACAATGCCTTGAAACTAGAAATCAACCTCAGAGAAAAAAATCAAAGACACCCAAACTCATGGAGATTCAATAACATGCTATTAAATAATGAATGGGTTAACAATGACATCAAAGAGGAAATCAAGAGATTTCTAGAAACTAATGACAATGAACACACAACAGCCCAAAACCTATGGGACACAGCAAAAGCAGTCCTAAGAGGGAAGTTCATAGCAATACAGGCATATCTGAAAAGGCTAGAAGATTCTCAAATAAAAAGCCTAACCATAAAGCTACAAGAACTAGAACAGCAACAACAAACAAAGCCTAGGGCAAAAAGAAGAAAGGAAATCATCAAGATCAAAGCAGAATTAAACGACATAGAAACGAAATGAACAATCCAAAAAATCAACAAAACTAGGAGCTGGTTCTTTGAGAAAATAAACAAAATTGACAAGCCTCTAGCCAGGCTCGTTAAGAAAAAAAGAGAGAAGACCCAAATAAACAAAATCAGAAATGAAAGAGGAGAAATCACGACTGATACCTCAGAAATACAAACAATTATAAGAAATTACTACAAACAACTCTATGGCAAGAAATTTGACAACCTAGTAGAAATGAACAGATTTCTAGAAACATATAACCTTCCAAAACTGAATCAAGAAGAAGTAGAAAGTCTCAACAGACCAATAACAAAGAAGGAAATTGAAACAGTAATCCAAAATCTTCCTGCACACAAAAGCCCTGGACCAGATGGCTTCACAGGCGAATTTTACAAAACATTCAGGGAAGAACTAACTCCTACCCTCAAATTATTCCAGGAAATCCAAGAAAAGGGAAAAATCCCAAACTCTTTCTATGAAGCCAGTATTACCCTAATCCCGAAACGAGGTGAAGACACAGCAAAGAAAGAAAACTACAGGCCAATATCACTGATGAACATAGATGCTAAAATCCTCAATAAAATTTTGGCAAACAGGATCCAACAATACATCAAAAAGATCATACACCATGATCAAGTGGGATTCATCCCAGGGATGCAAGGATGGTTTAATATTCGCAAATCAATAAATATAATACATCACCTAAACAGAATGAAAGACAAAAATCACATGATCATTTCAATAGATGCAGAAAAAGAATTTCATAAAGTACAACACCCATTTATGATGAAAACACTCAAAAAAATGGGAATAAAGGGAGCATATCTTAACATAATTAAGGCTATATATGAGAAGCCTGAGGCCAACATCATACTCCATGGACAAAAACTGAAAGCATTCCCCCTGAACTCAGGAACTAGACAAGGTTGTTCACTCTCTCCACTCCTTTTCAACATAGTGTTGGAAGTCCTAGCCACAGCAATCAGACAAGAAAAAGAAATAAAAGGTATCCAAATTGGGAAAGAGGAAGTAAAACTTTCATTATATGCAGATGACATGATAGTATACCTAGAAAATCCTATAAACTCCACTAAAAGACTACTCAATATAATAAGTGAATTTGGAAAAATCGCAGGGTACAAAATAAATATACAGAAATCTAAGGCATTTCTGTACACCAACAATAAAATATCAGACACAGAAGCAAAAAAGAAAATACCATTTACTATAGCAACAAGAAAAATAAAGTACCTAGGAGTAAACTTAACCAAAGAGATAAAAGACCTGTACTCTGAAAATTACATAACATTGAAGAAAGAAATTAAGGAAGAAACAAATAAATGGAAGCAAATACCATGTTCTTGGATGGGAAGAATCAACATCATCAAAATGGCCATACTACCCAAAGCAATTTACAAATTCAATGCAATCCCTATTAAAATACCAATGACATATTTCACAGACCTAGAACAAATACTCCATAAATTCATATGGAACCAAAAAAGACCCCGAATAGCAAAAGCAATCTTGAGACAGAAGAACACAGCAGGAGGAATCACAACACCAGATATCAAACAATACTACAAAACCACTGTAATCAAAACAGTATGGTACTGGCATAAGAACAGACATATAGATCAGTGGAACAGAATAGAGAGTCCAGAAATAAACCCAGGCCTCTATGGTCAACTAATCTTTGATAAAGGAGGAAGGAACATAAAATGGAGTGAGAAGAGCCTCTTTAACAAATGGTGCTGGGAGAACTGGATAGGGACCTGCAAAAAAATGAAACTAGACCACCAACTTACACCACACACGAGAATAAACTCAAAATGGATCAAAGACTTAAATGTAAGCCGTGACACCATAAAAGTCCTAGAGGAAAACATAGGCAAGAAAATATCAGATATCTCACGTAACAATCTCTTCATGGATACATCTCCTAAAGCAAGAGAAAAAAAGGAAAAAATAAATAAATGGGATTACATCAAACTGAAGAGTTTCTGCTCAGCAAAAGAAAACATCAGCAAGATGAAAAGGAAACCAACCATATGGGAAAACATATTTGCCAATGACATCACAGACAGGGGACTGATTTCCAAAATATATAAAGAGCTTATACGACTCAACATCAAGAAAACAAACAACCCAATTAAAAAATGGGCAAGGGAAAATCTGTTGCCCTCAGAACACAACAAGGACACCAGCCTGTTGAACCAAGCACGCCGTTGACCGGAGGCAGCCAACTGACCTGGAGTCTGCACGATCCTTCCCCATGTGGGAAGGCCACCCTCCCCTCCACACCCCCACTCATATTAGGGTTTTCTGGACCCAAGGGTAGGTAGGACGACGACCATGTCCAGCTTGAAGCAGCTAGAGGAGCTTGAGACCTTCGCCCATTGTCCTTTACAAGATTACAAAGGGTCCTAATATTTGAGAGGGGGGGGATAGTTAATTTATACGAACCAGGGGTATGGACTTGGGGGGGATCGCTGGGGGAGGGGGGTGCTGGGTGGAGGGGAACAAGGGGGAGAAAATTGGAACTCTTGTAACAATATAATCAATAAAAAACATTAAAAATAAAAAAAATAAATAAATAAAAAAATAAAAAATGGGCAAGGGACCTGAACAAACACTTCTCCGAAGAGGACATACAGAAGGTCCATAGACACATGAAAAAATGCTCAACATCATTAGCCATCAGGGAGATGCAAATAAAAACCACAATGAGATACCATTTTACACCAGTCAGAATGGCCATCATCAACAAATCAACAAGCAACAAGTGCTGGCGAGGATGTGGAGAAACGGGAACCCTACTGCACTGTTGGTGGGAATGCAGACTGGTGCAGCCACTATGGAGAACAGTATGGAATTACCTCAAAAGATTAAAAATGGAACTGCCTTTTGAACCAATGACTCCACTACTAGGATTATACCCGAAGAATCTTGAAACCCCAATTCAAAAGAACTTATGCACCCCTATGTTCATTGCAGCACTGTTTACAATAGCTAAGTGCTGGAAACAACCTAAGTGCCCATCTGTAGATGAGTGGATCAAAAAGCTGTGGTACATTTACACAATGGAATACTATGTAGCAGAAAGAAAGAAGGAACTCCTGCCATTTGCAACAACATGGATGGAACTAGAGAGAATTATGCTCAGTGAAATAAGCCAGGCAAAGAAAGAAAAATACCATATGATATCACCTAATACAGGAAACTAAAGAACAACACAAACAAAGGAACTAAATAGAACAAAGAGCAGAATAGCAGTCAATAGGGGGGAGGGGAGAGGGAGAGAAGGGGGATAAGTAAGGGAAGGGATTAATTAAAGAGCCTGTATGAAAGACTCATGGACATGGACAACGGGGAGGGATATGATTGTGGGAGAGGGGGTAGGTTGGGTGGGGGAGAGAAATTGGGGGAAAAGGGGACAACTGTAATTGAAAAAGCAAAATAAAAAAATTAAAAAAAAAAAAAAAGAAAATCCTATAAACTCCACTAAAAGACTACTCGATATAATAAGTGAATTTGGCAAAATAGCAGGGTACAAAATAAATATACAGAAATATAAGGCATTTCTGTACACCAACAATAAAATAGCAGAGACAGAGACAAAAAAGAAAATACCATTTACTATAGCAACAAGAAAAATAAAGTACCTAGGAGTAAACTTAACCAAAGTGATAAAAGACCTGTATTCTGAAAATTACATAACATTGAAGAAGAAATTAAGGAAGAAACAAATAAATGGAAGCAAATACCATGTTCTTGGATGGGAAGAATCAACATCATCAAAATGGCCATACTACCCAAAGCAATTTAAAAATTCAATGCAATCCCTATTAAAATACCAATGACATATTTCACAGACCTAGAACAAATACTCCATAAATTCATATGGAACCAAAAAAGACCCCGAATAGCAAAAGCAATCTTGAGACAGAAGAACACAGCAGGAGGAATCACAACACCAGATATCAAACAATACTACAAAGCCACTGTAATCAAAACAGTATGGTACTGGCATAAGAACAGACATATAGACCAGTGGAACAGAATAGAGAGTCCAGAAATAAACCCAGGCCTCTATGGTCAACTAATCTTTGATAAAGGAGGAAGGAACATAAAATGGAGTGAGAAGAGCCTCTTTAACAAATGGTGCTGGGAGAACTGGATAGGGACCTGCAAAAAAATGAAACTAGACCACCAACTTACACCACACACGAGAATAAACTCAACATGGATTAAAGACTTAAATGTAAGCCGTGACACCATAAAAGTCCTAGAGGAAAACATAGGCAAGAAAATATCAGATATCTCACGTAACAATCTCTTCACGGAAACATCTCCTAAAGCAAGAGAAATAAAGGAAAAAATAAATAAATGGGATTACATCAAACTGAAGAGTTTCTGCTCAGCAAAAGAAAACATCAGCAAGATGAAAAGGAAACCAACCATATGGGAAAACATATTTGCCAATGACATCACAGACAAGGGACTGATTTCCAAAATATATAAAGAGCTGATACGACTAAACATCAAGAAAACAAACAACCCAATTAAAAAATGGGCAAGGGACCTGAACAAACACTTCTCCGAAGAGGACATACAGAAGGTCCATAGACACATGAAAAAATGCTCAACATCATTAGCCATCAGGGAGATGCAAATAAAAACCACAATGAGATACCATTTTACACCAGTCAGAATGGCCATCATCAACAAATCAACAAGCAACAAGTGCTGGCGAGGATGTGGAGAAACGGGAACCCTACTGCACTGTTGGTGGGAATGCAGACTGGTGCAGCCACTATGGAGAACAGTATGGAATTACTTCAAAAGATTAAAAATGGAACTGCCTTTTGAACCAGCGACTGCACTACTAGGATTATACCCGAAGAATCTTGAAACACCAGTTCAAAAGAACTTATGCACTCCTATGTTCATTGCAGCACTGTTTACAATAGCTAAGTGCTGGAAACAACCTAAGTGCCCATCTGTAGATGAGTGGATCAAAAAACCGTGGTACATTTACACAATGGAATACTATGCAGCAGAAAGAAAGAAGGAATTCCTGCCATTTGCAACAACATGGATGGAACTAGAGAGAATTATGCTTAGTGAAATAAGCCAGGCAAAGAAAGAAAAATACCATATGATATCACCTAATACAGGAAACTAAAGAACAACACAAACAAAGGAACTAAATAGAACAAAGAGCAGAATAGCAGTCAATAGGGGGGAGGGGAGAGGGAGAGAAGGGGGATAAGTAAGGGAAGGGATTAGTCAAAGAACCTATATAAAAGACTCATGGACATGGACAACGGGGAGGGATATGATTGCGGGAGAGGGGGTGGGTTGGGTGGGGGAGAGAAACTAGGGGAAAAGGGGACAACTGTAATTGAAAAACCAAAATTAAAAAATAAATAAATAAATAAATAAATATAATACATCACCTAAACAAAATGAAAGACAAAAATCACATGATCATATCTATAGATGCAGAAACAGCATTTGATAAAGTACAACACCGATTTATGTTGAAAACTCTCAGCAAAATGGGAATAGAGGGAGCATACCTTAACATCATTAAGGCTATTTATGAGAAGCCTGAAGCCAACATCATACTCAATGGACAAAAACTGAAAGCATTCCCCCTGAAATCAGGAACTAGACAAGGCTGTCCACTCTCCCCACTTCTATTCAACATAGTGTTGGAAGTCCTAGCCACAGCAATCAGACAAGACAAAGAAATAAAAGGCATCCAAATTGGGAAAGAGGAAGTAAAACTATCACTATTTGCAGACGACATGATAGTATACCTAGAAAACCCTATAAAATCCACTAAAAGACTACTTGATATAATAAGTGAATTTGGCAAAATAGCAGGGTACATAATAAATATACAGAAATCTAAGGCATTTCTGTACACCAACAATAAAATAGCAGAGACAGAAGCAAAAAAGAAAATACCATTTACTATAGCAACAAGAAAAATAAAGTACCTAGGAATAAACTTAACCAAAGAGATAAAAGACCTGTACACTGAAAATTATGCAACATGAAGAAAGAAATTAAGGAAGATACAAATAAATGGAGGCAAATACCATGTTCTTAGATGGGAAGAATCAACATCATCAAAATGGCCATACTACCCAAAGCAATTTACAAATTCAATGCAATCCCCATTAAAATACCAATGACACATTTCACAGACCTAGAACAAATGCTCCAAAAATTCATATGGAACCAAAAAAGACCCCGAATAGCAAAAGCAATCTTGAAACAGAAGAACACGGCAGGAGGAATCATGATACCAGACATCAAACAATACTACAAAGCCACTGTGACCAAAACAGTCTGGTACTGGCATAAGAACAGACATATAGATCAGTGGAACAGAATTGAAAGCCCAGAAATAAACCCAGGCCTCTATGGTCAACTAATCTTTGATAAAGGAGGAAGGAACATAAAATGGAGTGAGAAGAGCCTCTTTAACAAATGGTGCTGGGACAACTGGACAGGGACGTGCAAAAAAATGAAACTAGACCACCAAATTATACCACACACGAGAATAAACTCAAGATGGATTAAAGACTTAAATGTAAGCCGTGATACCATAAAAGTCCTGGAGGAAAACATAGGCAGGAAAATTTCAGGTATCACACGTAACAATATCTTCACGGATACATCTCCCAAGGCAAGAGAAATAAAGGGAAAAATAAACAAATGGGACTACATCAAACTAAAAAGTTTCTGCTTATCAAAAGAAAACATCAGTAAGATGAAAAGGAAACCAACCATATGGGAAAACATATTTGCCAATGATATCACAGACAGGGGACTGATCTCCAAAATATATAAAGAGCTTATACGACTCAACATCAAGAAAACAAACAACCCAATTAAAAAATGGGCAAAGGACCTGAACAAACACTTCTCCGAAGAGGACATACAGAAGGTCCATAGGCACATGAAAAAATGCTCAACATCATTGGCCATCAGAGAGATGCAAGTAAAAACCACAATGAGATACCACCTTACACCTGTCAGAATGGCCATCATCAACAAATCAACAGACAATAAATGCTGGCGAGGATGTGGAGAAACAGGAACCCTACTGCACTGTTGGTGGGAATGCAGACTGGTGCAGCCACTATGGAAAACAGTATGGAATTACCTCAAAAAACTAAAAATTGAACTGCCATTTGAACCAGCGTTTCCACTGCTAGGATTATACCCGAAAAATCCTAAAACCCTAATTCAAGAGAACTTATGCACCCCTATGTTCATAGCAGCCCTGTTTACAATAGCTAAGTGCTGGAAACAGCCTAGGTGCCCGTCTGTGGATGAGTGGATCAAAGAACTGTGGTACATCTACACAATGGAATACTATGTAGCAGAAAGAAAGAAGGAACTCCTGCCATTTGCGACAACATGGATGGAATTAGAGAGAATTATGCTTAGTGAAATAAGCCAGGCAAAGAAAGCAAAATACCATATGATATCACCCAATACAGGAAACTAAAGAGGAACACAAACAAACGAACTAAATAGGCAAAGACTAGAATAGTAGTCAGTAGGGGGGAGGGGAGAGGGAGAGAAGGGGGATAAGTAAGGGAATGGCCAGGTCAAGGAATGTATATGAATGACTCATGGACATGGACAACGGGGAAGGATACAATTGTGGGAGAAGGGATGGGCTGGGAGGGGGGAGCAATGGGGGAAAAATGGGACAACTGTAATTGTTAACAAAAAATAAAATTAAAAAAGAAAAAAGAAGAAGAAGAAGACAAGGCAAGGGACATAGTGTTCCTTACTCAGAAACAGTAAAGTGTGATTGATGACAAAGGTCCTGGACTCTGCACTCAAACATATCTAATCTTAAATTTTGGCCTTTTCAGGCCAGATGGAGACATCTTTGCTGAGGGTCACATTGAGCTGCAAGCAGCATCAGGGCATCTTTAGGAGTCAGCAACATGGCAGAAGACTTCAAGACCAAAATGAAGAACTACAAGACTGCCCTTTTTTAAAAAAGATTTTATTTACTTATTTTTAGAGATGGGAAGGGAGGGAGAGGAACTTTGATCTGTTGGATCTCCCATGCCCCGAACTGGGGACTTAGTCCACAATCCAGGCATGCAGCCTGACCAGGAACCAAACTGGCGACCTTTAGGTTCACAGGCTGGCACTCAATCCACTGAGCCACACCAGCCAGGGCAAGACTGCCCTTTTGATAGCTGCATCCCCAAACAGAACCAGACCAGGAACTGTTGGCAGAACTGCCCGGAATTCCACCGCTGTGAGAAGGCAATGACTGCTGAAGGGGGTGATGTCTTCATGTGTAAATGGTACTGGCATGTGTGCAAGTCCCTTTGCCCCATATCCTGGGTGTCAGCCTGGGATGACCACCGGGAAGAAGGCACATTTCCTGGGAAGATCTAAACTGGCTGCACCCCACCTGTCCCCTGTCCTCATCCTTCTCCCAGGGAGGTGAAGGGGCACCAGGGTACATTCCACCCTAGAATCCTGAATCATGGCTTAACTAATAAATATTTGTTGGAAAATTGTAAAAAACATTTTCAGCTCCTTCAACTTGTGAGATTTTGGATGGTGTCATCTCTCGGAACCTCCATTTGCTCCTCTGGAAAATGAGAAAAGAGTTGTCCACCTATATTATTTTCCCGAGGCCACCTTAGCAACAACACAAACTTGGTAAAAGCAACAGAAATTTATTCTCTCACAGCTCTGGAGGCCAGAAGTCTGAAATCCAAATGTCAGCAGGGCCATGCTCCCTCCAAAGGCTGCAGTGGCAAGTCCTTCCTTGCCTTGTGTAGCTCTTAGTGTCTCCTTTTGCTGTCATGTAGCCACAGCCCTTCTCCATATGCCTCCTTCTCTGTGTCTCTGTGTGTCTCATGGATTTGGGGCCCACCCTGACAGAGTATGATCTCACCTTAACTGATCCTTCCTTAATGATGTACACAAAGACCTTATTTCCAAACAAGATCACATTCTTATGCTCCAAGTGGACATGAATCTGGGGGGACACCATTCAACCTACTACCCTACCTTATAGACTGTGGTGGGAGCAAATGACATAATGCATGGAAAGCATTCTGCACAGGGCTGGGCACATCAACACAATAAATGTTATCTGTACACATGTACGCACATGTAACTATTCTATTACTAGATTTTCTTAAGGCTTATATCAGTATTTATTTCACCAGAAGAAATAGATGGTAACTTTCAATATTTTTTGCTCTTTGTGAGTGTTCTAATTTGCTTGTTTCTGATCTTATCATATTATTTCCTCCTTTTTCTTTTTCTTTAGGTTTGTGGTTGTCATTCATATTTGTCTTCCTCTTTTTCTCCAAAAATGTTCTGGATGTTTGGGTATATAGCATACATTCTCTCAATAGACAGTGTCTTATTATATTGGTGATTTTTCTCCATTGAACATTTTATTTTTACTCAGGTGAGTATTTTAATCATCTTGTAGAGCTGGGTGAGATTTTTTTGTTCATTTTGTTCTTGAGAATTATTTTTCCCTAGAACTTCTTTATGTTGTTATAATGGTCACCTTCCATAAATGATGCATAGATTCTTACAGAGAAGATACACCCTCTACTTATAAGAGGTGAAGTTCAAAATGTGTCTTTTATCCTTTTTTATCATTATACTCACATTTTGCATCCAAATACCACTGTCCTTCCAGACCTGTATTATGCTACATTATCTGTTTCCTCAGGAAACCCTTGCAGATCTGGCCCACCCCATACCCACACTCATCCCCAGCTGGAATACAGTGAGAGGGCCAATCTATGTTATGGATAGTCCTGGACTCTAAACCAGACCCTGGAGTCTGCAGTGGGCTTTCAGCAGTGTCCTGAAGTCTGTGGTCTGGAATTGATTCTTACTAGCATCCAAACTGGATTCTAGATTGGACTCGGAGCTCCAGACAGAGCTCCAATCAGTCTTGCTACATGGGAGACAGACTGGGTTGGCCTGCACCCTAAGTATCTATTCTAAGCTGGACTTAAGCCTTAACTAGACTCTGGACAAACAAGGCCCAATCTGGACTTTTTCTTCCTCCCTAACAGTGTCCATTTCTGAAATGAAAGGCAAGCAAATGGGCACATGAAAAGAAATATGGGACTATTTATTGCAAAGCTAGATTGGCCGCTCAGGAAGCAAGGGAATAGAACACAGAAGGCCCTTCTGTAACAGAGAGCTCAAGGCATGAGAGGAAAAGAAAGGAGGTGGGAAAGTGAATTGCTATACATAGACAGCCCCTCTTCTAATTGCTCCTCTGCACCTGGAACTGTCTTTCTGAGACATGCTAGCTATACCCCCAGACTGATGAGCATAGGGGAATTCCCAGAACCTAAAGCATTCTCAGGACCTAGCCGCAGTCTGTCCATCTGAGAAGCCAGTCCCCAGTCAGGGGAAAAAGTCAATTGCTCCTCTGGGTCTGTGCAATAGCAGGAAATGCAGCTGCTCTGTCTGCAGGCCAGGACAGGTCCACTGAGGTCATCTGGGAAGTAGGAAGTCCACCATCTCAGTTCACCAGCCCTTTAGGATGAGGCGAGTTTTCCCATCTCCAATGAAGAATTTACAAAAACAATGGCCTGGTGAGGTCTCTGAACCCTTTGGGGAGAGTCACCGAGCCTTTTATCAATATCTCCAGGACAAGAGTTCTTCAGAGAGATGCCTTCCTGAGCATTCCCAGCCTCAATTGCTAGGTCCCTTTGGGGAGAGGGAGAAACCCTTTACTATCTGATGTCCAGCCCTTTTCCTGAAGATGCTCATCTGTCATTCTGAAAGCCGCAGACAGAACAATCAGCGATGCTTCTCACTAAGCTATAGGCTCAGCCAGGATTGCCAATAGGCGGTGATGTTGGGAGTCTAGATTAGCCCAGCCCAACCCAGTTCCTGTCCTCTCCCAAGGTAGTGGGAGGTAGACTCAATCTGTGCCAAATCTACACCCTAATCCCTGAACAACCTAGAGCAGGAAGAACAAGGCCCTACAGGTACTGGAGGCTCCCAAGAAGAGAGCCCAAGGAAAAGCAATCAAGCAGATATTATCCCTCTGATAACATCCACCCTATCCATTGCAGAACTCTACAAAGCTCTCTCCACATTGTATTTTATGTGAAAAATACCCCTGACATGCGTGTTAATGGGGGCACCATGTACATGGTTTTCTTTTTTTTTTTGAGTATATTTTATTTATTATATTGTTACAATAGTTCCAATTTTTTCCCCTTTGCTCCCTTCCGCCCAGCACCCCCTCCCCCAACAATCCCCCCCCGCAAGTTCATGCCCATGGGTCGTACATACAAGCTCTCCTGCCTCACCCTTTCATATATTCTTCTTCTTCTTTTTTAAATAATTATTTATTTATTTATTTTAACAATAAAAAATAACAATCCCTCCCTCTCAGACTTAAGACCCTTTATAATATTATAAAGGACAATGGACAAAGGTCTCGAGCTCCTCTGGCTGCTTCAAGCTGGACATGGACGTCGTCCTACCTACCCTTGGGTCCAGAAGTCCCTAATAAGAATGGGGGTGTGGAGGGGAGGGTGACCTTCCCACATGGGGAAGGATCGTGCAGACTCCAGGTTGGTTGGCTGTCCCTGGACAATGGCATGCTTGATTTAACAAGCTGGCATTCTTGTTGTATTATGGAGGCAACAGATTTGGCAACAGGGTTAAAGGATATCATTCAATCCATAACCACTAGATGACAAAATGCAGGTATTAATTTTTCAATGTCCCACATTAGGGAAAAGAAGGGCTTCTTTGGAGGAAGGTGCGCCAGGTACATCTCACCAGTCCAAAACCCTTTTGCCCATTATACTTAGTTTGGGCTGAGGAAAATATTTTAGGTTTCCCCCCTCTCAGGCCTCTGGGCTCTTTCTGTCCAAGCCTTTAGGACAGAAAAGAGAAACCAGGGGGGGACCAAGATGGCCACGGAGTAGGAACAGTGTTCTCAGCTCGCTCCTGTTAAGGAGACAATCCAGGAGGAACAAACTCGGGAAGGAATGACTGAGTGAGTGGGAATATCTGATAACGTGAACGGGGAGGAGATCGTGGGAGCAGTGTGGAGGGGGGTGGAGGGGTTTATCACAAACTGCAGGCTGAGTCATTCTGAGACTCCGTGCGTTTGCAGTATCAAGCCGGAGAGCTCACTAGCCGGGAGTGAATTCTTGTAGGGAGCTAGGGAGAGGATTTGGCCGAAAAAGCCAGAGGAGGGAGAGAACAGTGAACAACCAGGACTGGGAGAAACTGTATGACCTGAGTCTAGAGAGAAACATCCTCAGCTGCAACCTCCGACCGAAAGCTCGGCATCCCGGGCGCGCCCAGCACTTGCGCTAGGGCCCTACAGAATAAAGGAGCAGTTTTGGGGCTAGGAGACGGGCCGCACAGAAAAGCTGCTGCGGAACTCCGGACCGGGGGAGAACTGTGTTCTTGAAATCAGTGTTTGCTCTTTAGTCGCGCTAGAATCCCACAGAACAAAAGGCAGGTTTGGGGCTAAGAGAGAAATAGGACGTGCAGGGTGTGTAAGTAGGGAAGAGAGCGGAGGCGGAGGTTCTGGAGGGGAGACGGTTTTAGGGCAAGGAGAAGGGGCCGCAGGGAAGGGCTGCTGCAGAGCTCCAGACCGGCAGAGAGCTCCGGGGAAGGAGAGTGCTGCGCTGACCGACCACACTAGAGTCCCGCAGAACAAAGGGACGGTGCTGTGGCGGGAAGAAAGATAGAGCGCGCAGGCCGATAGGGAAGCCAGCGGAAGCTGTAGCTCGGAATAGAGAAAGTTTTGGGGCAAGGAGAAGAGCACAAGCAGGAAAGCCACTGCAAAGCTCCAGACTAGGGGAGAGGCCCTGGGCAGGAAAGGGCCACTGGGCCCAGCACTTTGACCGACTGTGCCAGAGTCCTGCAGAACAAAAGGACGATCTTGAGACAGGGAGAGAGATAGCGTGCGCAGGCATATAGACAGGGAAGAGAGCAGAAGCTGTAGCCTGGGAATAGAGACAGGACTGGAGGCAGGGCAGGGATTGCTGGCAGGCACAGGCTGGACCAACAGAGGGAAGGAGTAGCTGGACAAGCCTGAGGAGGGCTGAGGCTGCCTCAGGAGGGAACAACTAAAGGCAGCTCACAGCAGAGCGGTGGTAGGCCTACGAAAAAAAGACTAGCAACCCCAGAATCAAGCAGAACCCTCCCACAGCCAGCCAGCCAACCAGAAAAGATTTGCAACTCATGGAATTTTGAATAGGAGCAGACTCAGGAAGGAAGCAAGGAAAAACCAAAAAAGAAACAAACCAAAAATACCCAGAGACTATGCATAAAAGTTGAATTGAGTTAAAATCCTTATTCTTTTATCTCTCACTCTCTCTCTAACTACCCCTACCGTCAGTCCCTTCTTATTCTCACTCCTTTTCTCCCCTCCCCTCCCCTCCCTTCTCCCCCCTTAGCATTCTCCCCTGCATCCTATTCTCAGTTAATTTTATAATTTTAAGTTCTCTCCCTTTCTCACCCTCTCCTTTCTCTGCGCTACGCACCTTCAACTTTATTAAATTTCTTTCTTTATTTTGTCCCCCTTCAGTCTACATTCATTTTTCTTTCATCTCTTGTCCTTATTTTCCTTCTCTCCCTATACATAATCTCTCTCTCTCCCTATTACACGTTATATTCTAATCTCTTAATATTCAAATTATAATTCTAATCTATCCCCCTCTCCCTTTACTCTCCCATTCTTACCCCTTCTCTTTTTCTACCCCATCCCCCCACTTCTTTCCCTACCTCTTGTATTTCTCTCCTTCATCCTATCTTTTGCCAACTCTTCAATTTCAATCCTCCCCTCCCTAATATCTCCTCTTCCTCCTGATTTCCTTCCCTCCTCTGAGCTCTTTTCCTCCCAAATCCTCTTGCTTTCCTATCTCCTATTCCTCTCTCTCTATATTCACCTTTTCTCTCTATCTTGCAACTTTATATCGTTTTAATCTCCTAATCTTTTTTATAATATATAATTTAAAAAAGAATTTTAATCCAGTCCCCTCTCTTCTACCTCCCCTTCTTCTTTTGTTCTCTCTCCTACCCTTCTCTTCTCTACTTTCTCTCTCTCTTTCCTCTCTCCCTTCCTGTCTTGCTATTTTCTACTCTGTATTTTTATCCTTAAAAAATTCTCTCTCAATCTATTTCCTACCTTCTAACCTCCCCAGCCCTCTCTTTCAATTTCTGGCTGTCTGTCTACCTGGATGTCTGTTGTGTCTACCCTACCTCCCACGCTAATCATATAGTATATACCGATTATATAATCCTAATACTATACACTTCCACTTTCACACTCCACACTGTAACCCTCCCCTCCTTTTCAAACAGACAGTGTAAGTGTTAATTGCTCTCTTACATAACCTTGATCCCAATTGCTAATATTAATACTCTATCAACTTCCAGCTTAAAAATTACCCTTCCTTCATTTAAAACAACTCCTTTCTGTTTCTCCTTCGAAATAAGAGTCCCAGTATCTCCACAAGTATATTAACACGGGCTCATTTGCAGCCTATAGTGGGATTGTATTTGGGGGAGACATTGGAGGGTGTGGGTTTCTTGCCTGGGTTGTGTAATTATGTTTTAGCAGCACCTTCACAAAAGATCTCAAGACAAGGTGGGCAGAGTGACTCTCAATCAACTAACCAGAGAAAAAGATCCACCAAAAAGTAGCTGAAATACAACCAGACAGATTAAAGAAATATCATCAAGGACAACACAGACGGAGATCCAGGAGGGCGGAGGAGTAAGTGGAAGCTACACTAACCCCCTCCCAGGACCAGCCAGTGCTGACTCAGCCCCAGTACAGCAGACAGACCATCCCCCTCCAAGTGGTGTCATACTAAGGGGAAATAAAAGCCCTGCCTACAGGAATTAAGTTGCCACACCCACGGTCCTTAAGCCTGACGGCTGATCACAGATTGAGTATAGTAACAACTAAAGAAGAGAGACAAAGGCAGTAGATCCCTGGAAGTCTCCAACAGGCTGCCTAGGGCCAGTCTGGTACATGATCTGACACTACCAAGAGGCAGATCCAGGAAGAACTGATCATTCCAAGAAGCACCAACAAACAAAAGGAATCACAAAAATGGGGAGACAGAGAAACAACCCCCCATCAAAAGGAAAGGTAGAATCCCCAGAAAGAGTGCTAAATGAAATAGAGGGGAGCAAAATATCAGATACAGAATTTAAAACATGGATTATGGAGAAGCTAAATGAGATCAGCGGAAACTACAAAGAACTCCAGAAAAACTACAGTGAACTCCAGAAGAACTATAAGGAACTTACTGAGAATTATACCAGCATCAAAAAGGACATGGAAGCTATCAATAAGAGCCAGGAGGAAATGAAGAATACAATCTCTGAATTGAAGAACACAGTAGAAGGAATTAAAAGCAGGCTAGAGGAAGCAGAAGATCGGATCAGCGAGCTGGAGGACAAGGTACACAAAAACTCCCAGACAATGCAACAAAATGAAAAAAGACTGAACAAGACTGAAGAGGTTCTAAGACAGCTGCAGGACAACATGAAACGTAACAATGTCCGTATCATTGGAATTCCAGAAGGAGAAGAAGAAGAGCAAGGGATAGAAAACCTCTTTGAAAAACTAATGACAGAAAACTTCCCTCACATGAGGAGAGAAAGAGTCACGCAAATCCAGGAGGCACAGAGGGTCCCAATGAAGATGAACCCCAACAGGCCCACCTCAAGACACATCATAATTAAAATGGCAACATCCAAAGACAAAGAGAGAATCCTAAAAGCAGCAAGAGGGAAACAACTAATAACATACAAGGGAGCTCCAATAAGGCTATCCTCAGATTTCTCAGCAGAAACACTACAAGCCAGAAGGGAATGGCAAAAAATATTCCAAGCAATGAAAAACAAAGGCCTACAACCAAGAATACTCTACCCAATAAGGCTCTCATTCAAAATGGAAGGCGAAATAAGGAGTTTCTCAGACAAAGGAAGACTAAAAGAATACATCTCCACCAAACCAGCAATGCAAGACATGCTAAAGGGTCTGCTCTAAGAAGATAAAGAAACAGAGAGAAACAGAGAAGAACACGAGTACAAAGGGGGAAAATGACAATGAATAAGTACTTATCAGCAATAACCTTAAACGTAAATGGATTAAACGCTCCAATTAAAAGACATAGGGTAGCTGAATGGATTAGAAAGAATGACCCACATATGTGCTGTCTACAAGAGACCCACCTTAGAACAAAAGATCTACACAGACTGAAAGTAAAGGGATGGAAAAATGTATTCCAAGCAAATGGACATGAAAAAAAAGCCAGGGTAGCAATACTTATATCAGACAAAACAGATTTCACAGCAAAGTCCATAAAAAGAGACAAAGAAGCGCATTTCATAATACTTAAGGGAAAAATCCATCAAGAAGATATAACCCTTATAAATATATATGCACCCAACTTAGGAGCACCCAAATATGTAAGGAAAATTTTGAAAGACTCCAAGAAAGATATAGGCAGCAACACACTCATCGTAGGGGACTTTAACACCCCATTGTCAACAATGGACAGATCTTCAAAGCAAAGAAACACCAAAGATATTGAGGCACTGAACAACACTTTAGATCAAATGGACTTAGTCGATATATATAGAAGTTTACACCCCAAAGAAGCAAAATATACATATTTCTCAAGTGCACATGGAACATTTTCAAAGATAGACCACATGGTAGGACACAAAACAAGCCTCAATAAATTCAAGAAAATTGAAATTATATCAAGCATCTTCTCAGATCACAATGCCTTAAAATTGGAAATCAACCTCAAGGAAAAAACTCAAAAACATTCAAACTCATGGAGAATGAATAACATGCTATTAAATAATGAATGGGTTAACAATGACATCAAGGAAGAAATCAAAAAGTTCCTGGAAACCAATGATAATGAACACACAACAACCCAAAACCTATGGGATACAGCGAAAGCAGTCTTAAGAGGAAAGTTCATAGCAATACAAGCCTACCTAAAAAAGCTAGAAGAATCTCTAATAAAAAATTTAACCCTACAGCTACAAGAACTAGAGGAAGAACAACAAGCAAAACCCAGATCAAGTAGAAGGAAGGAAATCATCAAGATCAGAGCAGAATTAAATGACATAGAGTCTAAAGTAACAATTCAAAAGATCAACAACAGTAGGAGCCGGTTCTTTGAAAAGATAAACAAAATTGAAAAGCCTTTAGCCAGGCTCATCAAGAAAAAAAGAGAGAGAACCCAAATAAATAAAATCAGAAATGAAAGAGGAGAAATCACAACTGATACCACAGAAATACAAAGAATTATAAGAAATTATTACGAAAAACTGTATGGCAAGAAATTTGACAACCTAGAGGAAATGGACAGATTCCTGGAAAACTATAGTCTGCCCAAACTGAATCAAGAAGAAGCAGAAAGTCTGAATAGACCAATAACAGCTAGCGAAATTGAAGCAGTAATCAAAAAACTCCCAGCACACAAAAGACCAGGACCAGATGGCTTCACAAGTGAATTCTACAAAATATTTAGGAAAGAACTAACTCCTATCCTCCTCAGACTATTCCAAAAGATACAAGAAGAGGGAAGACTCCCAAACTCGTTCTATGAAGCCAGTATAACCCTAATTCCAAAACCAGGTCAAGACACAACAAAGAAAGAAAACTACAGACCAATATCGCTGATGAACATAGATGCTAAAATCCTCAACAAAATATTGGCAAACCGGATCCAGCAACACATTAGAAAGATCATACACCACGATCAAGTAGGATTCATCCCAGGGATGCAAGGATGGTTTAATATTCGCAAATCAATAAACGTGATACACCACATAAACAAAATGAAAGACAAAAACCACATGATCATATCAATAGATGCGGAAAAAGCATTTGATAAAGTACAACACCCATTTATGATAAAAAACTCTCAGAAAAATGGGAATAGAGGGAGCATACCTCAACATAATAAAGGCCATATATGAGAAACCTGAAGCCAACATCATACTCAATGGGCAAAAACTGAGAGCATTCCCCCTGAGATCAGGAACAAGACAAGGATGTCCGCTCTCTCCACTCCTATTCAACATAGTCTTGGAAGTTCTAGCCACAGCAATCAGACAAGAAAGAGAAATAAAAGGCATCCAAATTGGGAAAGAGGAAGTAAAACTGTCATTATTTGCAGATGACATGATAGTGTACATAGAAAATCCTTTAGACTCCACAAAAAAACTACTCAATCTAATAAGTGAATTCGGCAAAATAGCAGGATACAAAGTCAATATTAAGAAATCGAAGGCATTTTTATACACCAACAATAAAAACTCAGAGATAGAAACTGAAAGAAAAATCCCATTTACCATAGCAACAAGAAAAATAAAATACCTAGGAATAAACTTAACCAAAGAGGTAAAAGACCTGTACACAGAAAACTACATAACACTGAAGAAAGAAATTAAAGAAGATACAAATAAATGGAAACGTATACCATGCTCACGGATGGGAAGAATCAACATCATCAAAATGTCCATACTACCCAAAGCAATTTATAGATTCAATGCACTCCCTATTAAAATACCAGCAACATATCTCACAGACCTAGAACAAATACTTCAAAAATTTATATGGAACCAAAAAAGAGCCCGAATAGCCACAGCAATTTTGAGGAAGAACACAGTAGGAGGAATCACAATACCCGATATCAAACTATACTACAAGGCCACGGTAATCAAAACAGTCTGGTACTGGCATAAAAACAGACATATAGATCAATGGAACAGAATTGAAAGCCCAGAAATAAACCCAGGTTCATATGGTCAACTAATATTTGACAAAGGGGGAAAGAACATCAAATGGAGTGAAAAGAGCCTCTTCAACAAATGGTGTTGGGAGAACTGGACAGGGACATGCAAAAAAATGAAACTAGACCACCAGCTCACACCATACACCAGAATAAACTCAAAATGGATCAAAGACTTAAATGTAAGCCGTGACACCATAAAAGTCCTAGAGGAAAAAATAGGCAGGAAAATTTCAGATATCCCACGTAGCAACATTTTCACTGATATATCTCCTAAGGCAAGGGAAATAAAGGAAAGAATAAACAAATGGGACTACATCAAACTAAAAAGTTTCTGCTCAGCTAAAGAAAACATCAGCAAGATGCAAAGGAAACCAACCATATGGGAAAATATATTCGCCAATGACATCTCAGACAAGGGATTGATCTCCAAAATATATAAAGAACTCATACGACTCAACACCAAGAAGACAGACAACCCAATTAAAAAATGGGCAAAGGACCTGAACAAACACTTCTCCAAAGAAGACATACAGAGGGCCCATAGACATATGAAAGTATGCTCAACATCACTAGCCATCAGAGAGATGCAAATTAAAACCACAATGAGATACCACCTCACACCAGTCAAAATGGCAATCATCAACAAATCAACAAACAACTTGTGCTGGAGAGGATGCGGAGAAACGGGAACCCTGGTGCATTGCTGGTGGGAATGCAGATTGGTGCAGCCACTGTGGAAAACAGTTTGGAATTTCCTTAAAAAACTAAAAATGGAACTGCCTTTTGAACCAGCAATTCCATTGCTAGGATTATATCCAAAAAATCCCGAAACACCAATTCAAAAGAACCTATGCACTCCAATGTTCATAGCAGCACTATTTACAATAGCCAAGTGCTGGAAACAACCTAAGTGCCCATCTGTAGATGAGTGGATCAAAAAACTGTGGTACATTTACACAATGGAATTCTATGTAGCAGAAAGAAAGAAGGAACTTCTACCATTTGCAACAACATGGATGGAACTAGAGAAAATTATGCTTAGTGAAATAAGCCAGGCAACAAAAGAAAAATACCTTATGCTGTCACCTATTACAGGAAACTAATGAACAACACAAACAAATGAGCAAAATTGAACCAGAGGTATGTAAACAAGAAGTAGACTAACAGTAACAAGGGGGGCGGGGGGGGGGGAGGAAAATAAAGGAGTAAGGGGATGGGTCAAGTCAAAAAAATATATATATAGACTTCCGGCCAAGATGGAGGCTTAGACGGACACGCTAGGTCTCCCTCTACAACTATAGTGGAATACAACTACTTTAAAACAAAGGATAACTAGAAATTCCAGAAAATAAAGCTACACGGAAGCCCAACATATGAAGTTATAAACCAGCGGTGCCATTTGGGCAGGTAAGAGTTAAAGAAGGCAAAGCTGTTTGCGGAGCGGCGGGGCGGGGCGGCGAAAAATCCTGGAGGTAATCAAGCCCCTGGCGTGCGCGACTCCAATCAAGCCCCTGGCTTGCGCGACTCCCGGCGCTGGGGAGCAGCCGCAGCATCACCTTGAACAGTGAGGCCCAGGGGGGCGGGAGGACGGATCCCGGTCTCCTAGCTGAATAACTGTGTGAATCCATCTTGGACCCCCGCCCCCACAGAAAGCACCACAGAGCTGCGAAATAGGTTGCGGACAGGCAGGCACCGGCGGTCGCTGATTTGTGACGCGTACGCAGGCACTGCCCCCTGCCCCCGACAGCCGGCCCAGGAAAACAAAACGCATCTGTCAAAATGAGGCAGGCAACTATAGAGATCCCGGTAACACAACTCACCAGGCAGCAGATAGAGAACCTGACAGATGAACAGATAAGAAACCTGTCAGAGGCTCAGTTCTGGGCCATTGTCATCAGGTGGCTTACAGAATTCACAAAAGAGCAGGAAAAAGATATGAAAGAAGCGAAAAACTTTCATAACGAAAGGAACAAAACCACATACGAGACAGATGGTGAGGAATCCAGAGTCCATTTCAACAAACTGGAATATGGAGAAGGAACAAGCAGTCAACCAATGCAGCGAGAGGAAATGGCAAGCAACAATGAGAGGATCAGAAACCTCTGGGACAGCTATAAAAGGCCCAACATAAGAATCATTGGTTTGCCAGAGAATGAGGAAGATGAACTAGAACTTGAAAAATTGAGTGAAAATATAATAAAGGAGAACTTCCCAGACTTGGGGAAGGGAATAGACTTGCAGATCCAGGAAGCAAGGAGAGTTCCCAAGAGACTGGACCCAGGGAGAACCACTCCAAGACACATTATAATCAAAATGTCAAAAATTAAAGATAAAGAGAGAATCTTAAAAGCAGCAAGAGAGAAGAAAAGAATTATGTACAAAGGGGTCCCAATTAGACTATCAGCTGACTTCTCAAGGGAAACCCTACAGACAAGAAGGGACTGGCAAGAAATATTCAAAGTAATGAAAATCCAAAACCTACAACCACGAATACTCTATCCAGCGAAATTGTCATTCAGAATAGAAGGACAGAGAAAGTGTTTCCAGGACAAAATAAAACTGAAAGAGTTCATTAGATCCAAACCACTGTTATATGAGAAGTTAAAGGGACTGGTTTACAAAACAGAAGCTAGGGAGATGAAACAAAGGCAAACGAAACAGGCAACGAGAATGGAAAAGGAACTGTGGGTAAGGGAAACATAGTGGGGGGAGGCCAACAGGGAGGGGGAGTGGGGAGAGGGAGGGAGATGATATAGGAATTGGGGATTATGGTAGGAGGGAATGGAATAGACGGAGAGAGGTTGGGAGGAACTGTAAGCACAACTAATGGACATAATCTAAAAGGGGGGGACAACTGGAGGGAGGGGGCCACCGGGTGGAGGGGAGCAGAGGGAAGGGAAAGGGGCACAAATGTAATATTTTAATCAATAAAACACATTAAATCTGAAAAAAAAAAATATATATATATATGAATGACCCACAGACAGGTGCAACTGAGTGGGGACTAAATGTGGGGGAGGGGAGGGACAGGGTGCAGGGAAACAAGAGGCCTAAAAAAGTGAGACAACTGTAATGGAAAAACAAACCAAAATTTTTTAGTGGGGGAAAAATGAAAATATGAAGAATGGAAATGCCAGTTCAGTGAATATTAGGACAAAGATTTTCCTTCACGTTGTATATTTTTCTCCCTATTTGATCCCTCCAGAGTTTGGCATTCTAAACAAGTAAGTAATGACATAAGTTCCTTTGCATAGAACTAATAAGACCAGTTGTCAACAGAGGTTCTTTTTTTTTTTGACCATCTTTGACTGGAATGTCAAGCCTAAAGGAAACATACTTGGGCTCAGATTGTTACCAGAAAGCCCTGAGGAACTGGGAATGACTTTCAAAGGTAATAAAAGCCCGTGAGATAAAAGGCCTGGTACCATGGTTGGTTGTGCGGTCCACAGCAATCTTTCCAGGGAAGGAACGAAGGTTGTTTTCCTGAAAGATGGCTAGAAGGGACCTGAAGGCACAAGGAAAGACCAGAAAGACTTGGAAAAAACAGGTGTGTACAGGCAAGGATGAATGCCAGATATGTGGCACAGCTTCTGTGCCCTGAAGAACAGACTGAAGGTCACCCCAAATATTCCTTGGGTAAGTTCCAGCAAAACAGAACTAAAGATCATAAGTGATCACTTGCTGCTCTTGTTATGTTTATGCAAACAAACAGGATAAATTAAAAATGGACTTAATGTAGTCCCTTTAAAGACAAGGAGGGTAACCTTAGGGAGAAAAATTATTATTCAAGGAAAATCACAATGATCAGTAGTAGAGTATAAAACAGGGCAACTAACAATCTTAAAAGTTTCTTCTCCAGATTTAGAGACTTGTTTGCGGGTTATGTTACATAAATTAACACGTGTTTTTTGTTTTCAAAGGACATAAGCCTATGATCGCGTTACCTGAGTGATTATCTGTACGCATAAGCCTCACTTAATCCTCTCTGCAGCGCTGCCTCCTGAGACTCAACGGTTTGGCTGAACTAAATGGCTGGGTTGGGGAAGAATGGGGCGGTCTGTGGGCTTCACTTTAAAACGGGTTTCTCTTTTCTATCCTAATGGCTTGGACAGAAAGGGCCCAGAGGTCTGAGAGGGGGAAAAACCTAAACTATTTACCTCAGCCCAAACTAAGTATAATGGGCAAAAGGGTTTTGGACAGGCGAGATGTGCCTAGCACACCTTCTTACAAAGAAACTTTTTTTTTCCCTAATATGGAACATTGAAAAATTAATCCCTGCCTTTTGTCATCTAGTAGTTATGGATTGAATGATGTCTTTTAACCCTTTTCGCCAAATCTGTTGCCCTCAGAACACAACAAGGACACCAGCCTGTTGAACCAAGCACGCCGTTGACCGGAGGCAGCCAACTGACCTGGAGTCTGCACGATCCATCCCCATGTGGGAAGGCCACCCTCCCCTCCACACCCCCACTCATATTAGGGTTTTCTGGACCCAAGGGTAGGTAGGACGACGACCATGTCCAGCTTGAAGCAGCTAGAGGAGCTTGAGACCTTCGCCCATTGTCCTTTACAAGATTACAAAGGGTCCTAATATTTGAGAGGGGGGGGGGATAGTTAATTTTTACGAACCAGGGGTATGGACTTGGGGGGGATCGCTGGGGGAGGGGGGTGCTGGGTGGAGGGGAACAAGGGGGAGAAAATTGGAACTGTTGTAACAATATAATCAATAAAAAACATTAAAAAAAAAAAAAGAAATCGAAGGCATTTTTATACACCAACAATAAAAACTCAGAGATAGAAACTGAAAGAAAAATCCCATTTACCATAGCAACAAGAAAAATAAAATACCTAGGAATAAACTTAACCAAAGAGGTAAAAGACCTGTACACAGAAAACTACATAACACTGAAGAAAGAAATTAAAGAAGATACAAATAAATGGAAACGTATACCATGCTCACGGATGGGAAGAATCAACATCATCAAAATGTCCATACTACCCAAAGCAATTTATAGATTCAATGCAATCCCTATTAAAATACCAGCAACATATCTCACAGACCTAGAACAAATACTTCAAAAATTTATATGGAACCAAAAAAGAGCCCGAATAGCCACAGCAATTTTGAGGAAGAACACAGTAGGAGGAATCACAATACCCGATATCAAACTATACTACAAGGCCACGGTAATCAAAACAGTCTGGTACTGGCATAAAAACAGACATATAGATCAATGGAACAGAATTGAAAGCCCAGAAATAAACCCAGGTTCATATGGTCAACTAATATTTGACAAAGGGGGAAAGAACATCAAATGGAGTGAAAAGAGCCTCTTCAACAAATGGTGTTGGGAGAACTGGACAGGGACATGCAAAAAAATGAAACTAGACCACCAGCTCACACCATACACCAGAATAAACTCAAAATGGATCAAAGACTTAAATGTAAGCCGTGACACCATAAAAGTCCTAGAGGAAAAAATAGGCAGGAAAATTTCAGATATCCCACGTAGCAACATTTTCACTGATATATCTCCTAAGGCAAGGGAAATAAAGGAAAGAATAAACAAATGGGACTACATCAAACTAAAAAGTTTCTGCTCAGCTAAAGAAAACATCAGCAAGATGCAAAGGAAACCAACCATATGGGAAAATATATTCGCCAATGACATCTCAGACAAGGGATTGATCTCCAAAATATATAAAGAACTCATACGACTCAACACCAAGAAGACAGACAACCCAATTAAAAAATGGGCAAAGGACCTGAACAAACACTTCTCCAAAGAAGACATACAGAGGGCCCATAGACATATGAAAGTATGCTCAACATCACTAGCCATCAGAGAGATGCAAATTAAAACCACAATGAGATACCACCTCACACCAGTCAAAATGGCAATCATCAACAAATCAACAAACAACTTGTGCTGGAGAGGATGCGGAGAAACGGGAACCCTGGTGCATTGCTGGTGGGAATGCAGATTGGTGCAGCCACTGTGGAAAACAGTTTGGAATTTCCTTAAAAAACTAAAAATGGAACTGCCTTTTGAACCAGCAATTCCATTGCTAGGATTATATCCAAAAAATCCCGAAACACCAATTCAAAAGAACCTATGCACTCCAATGTTCATAGCAGCACTATTTACAATAGCCAAGGGCTGGAAACAACCTAAGTGCCCATCTGTAGATGAGTGGATCAAAAAACGGTGGTACATTTACACAATGGAATTCTATGTAGCAGAAAGAAAGAAGGAACTTCTACCATTTGCAACAACATGGATGGAACTAGAGAAAATTATGCTTAGTGAAATAAGCCAGGCAACAAAAGAAAAATACCTTATGCTGTCACCTATTACAGGAAACTAATGAACAACACAAACAAATGAGCAAAATTGAACCAGAGGTATGTAAACAAGAAGTAGACTAACAGTAACAAGGGGGGCGGGGGGGAGGAAAAGAAAGGAGTAAGGGGATGGGTCAAGTCAAAAAATATATATATATATGAATGACCCACAGACAGGTGCAACTGAGTGGGGACTAAATGTGGGGGAGGGGAGGGACAGGGTGCAGGGAAACAAGAGGGCTAAAAAAGTGAGACAACTGTAATGGAAAAACAAACCAAAATTTCTTAGTGGGGGAAAAATGAAAATATGAAGAATGGAAATGCCAGTTCAGTGAATATTAGGACAAAGATTTTCCTTCATGTTGTGTATTTTTCTCCCTATTTGATCCCTCCAGAGTTTGGCATTCTAAACAAGTAAGTAATGACGTAAGTTCCTTTGCATAGAACTAATAAGACCAGTTGTCAACAGAGGTTCTTTTTTTTTATTTTTTTTGACCAAGTCTTTGACTGGAATGTCAAGCCTAAAGGAAACATACTTGGGCTCAGATTGTTACCAGAAAGCCCTGAGGAACTGGGAATGACTTTCAAAGGTAATAAAAGCCCGTGAGATAAAAAGGCCTGGTACCATGGTTGGTTGTGCGGTCCACAGCAATCTTTCCAGGGAAGGAACGAAGGTTGTTTTCCTGAAAGATGGCTAGAAGGGACCTTAAGGCACAAGGAAAGACCAGAAAGACTTGGAAAAAACAGGTGTGTACAGGCAAGGATGAATGCCAGATATGTGGCACAGCTTCTGTGCCCTGAAGAACAGACTGAAGGTCACCCCAAATATTCCTTGGGTAAGTTCCAGCAAAACAGAACTAAAGATCATAAGTGATCATTTGCTGCTCTTGTTATGTTTATGCAAACGAACAGGATAAATTAAAAATGGACTTAATGTAGTCCCTTTAAAGACAAGGAGGGTAACCTTAGGGAGAAAAATTATTATTCAAGGAAAATCACAATGATCAGTAGTAGAGTATAAAACAGGGCAACTAACCGTCTTAAAGGTTTCTTCTCCAGATTTAGAGACTTGTTTGCGGGTTGTTACATAAATTAACACGTGTTTTTTGTTTTCAAAGGACATAAGCCTATGATCGCATTAACTGAGTGATTATCTGTACGCATAAGCCTCACTTAATCCTCTCTGCAGCGCTGCCTCCTGAGACTCAACGGTTTGGCTGAACTAAATGGCTGGGTTGGGGAAGAACGGGGTGGTCTGTGGACTTCACTTTAAAACGGGTTTCTCTTTTCTATCCTAATGGCTTGGACAGAAAAGGCCCAGAGGTCTGAGAGGGGGAAAAACCTAAACTATTTACCTCAGCCCAAACTAAGTATAATGGGCAAAAGGGTTTTGGACAGGCGAGATGTGCCTAGCACACCTTCTTACAAAGAAGCCTTTTTTTTTTTTTTTCCTTTCCCTAATATGGAACATTGAAAAATTAATCCCTGCCTTTTGTCATCTAGTAGTTATGGATTGAATGATGTCTTTTAACCCTTTTCGCCATATCTGTTGCCCCCAGAACACAAAAAGGACACCAGCCTGTTGAACCAAGCACGCCGTTGACCGGAGACAGCCAACTGACCTGGAGTCTGCACGATCCTTCCCCATGTGGGAAGGCCACCCTCCCCTCTACACCCCCACTCTTATTAGGGTTTTCTGGACCCAAGGGTAGGTAGGACAACGACCATGTCCAGCTTGAAGCAGCTAGAGGAGCACGAGACCTTCGCCCATTGTCCTTTACAAGATTACAAAGGGTCCTAATATTTGAGAGGGGGGAGATAGTTAATTTTTATGAACCAGGGGTATGGACTTGGGGGGGATTGCTGGGGGAGGGGGGTGCTGGGTGGAGGGGAACAAGGGGGAGAAAATTGGAACTGTTGTAACAATATAATCAATAAAAAACATTATTAAAAAAAAGACAGTCTTACAGATTTAGAGACTTGTTTGTGGGTTATGTTACATAAATTAACACGTGTTTTCTGTTTTCAAAGGACATAAGCCTATGATCGCATTACCTGAGCGATTATCTGTATGCATAAGCCTCACTTAATCCTCTCTGCAGCGCTGCCTCCTGAGACTCAATGGTTTGGCTGAACTAAGTGGGTGGGTTGGTGAAGAATGGGGTGGTCTGTGGGCTTCACTTTAAAACTGGTTTCTCTTTTCTATCGTAATGGCTTGGACAGAAAAGTCCCAGAGGTCTGAGAGGGGGAAAACCTAAACTATTTCCCTCAGCCCAAACTAAGTATAATGGGCAAAAGGGTTTTGGACAGGTGAGATGTGCCTAGCACACCTTCCTACAAAGAAGCCCCCCCCCCCTTTTTTCCTTTCTCCTAATATGGGACATTGAAAAATTAATCCCTGCCTTTTGTCATCTAGTAGTTATGGATTGAATGATGTCTTTTAACCCTTTTCGCCAAATCTGTTGCCCCCAGAACACAAGGATGCCAGCCTGTTAAACCAAGCATGCCGTTGACCGGAGACAGCCAACTGACCGGAGTCTGTACAGTCCTTCCCCATGTGGGAAGGCCACCCTCCCCTCCACACCCCCGCTCTTATTAGGGTTTTCTGGACCCAAGAGTAGGTAGGATGACGACCATGTCCAGCTTGAAGCAGCTAGAGGAGCTTGAGACCTTCGCCCATTGTCCTTTACAAGATTACAAAGGGTCTTAATATCTGAGAGGGGAGGGGATAGTTATTTTTTACGAACCAGGGGTATGGACTTGGGGGGGGATTGCTGGGGGAGGGAGATGCTGTGTGGAGGGGAGTAAAGGGGAGAAAATTGGAACTGTTGTAACAATATAATCAATAAAAAACATTAAAAAAAAAGAAGCAACCAGTTAATGTATCTCTCATTCACAATAATGTTTATCTCCCTCTCTTTCTCCCTCTTTTAACTTCTCTCTAAAAAATAACAAATAAATAAAATATTTTCTAATAAGACTAAGTACACTTTAAAAAAGATTTGCCTCTGAAGAAGGCTCCCTCTTCTCTTCTACAAACTATAGTGAGATCCTAGTCTTCTGCCCCTGCATGCTATGGGAGCTATCATCAGTGCCCATCAGATGGTGACCCTGTGTCGCACTCCTACCTGATGAGCACTCTCACAAGCAGGCTGGACAGGAGTGGGCCCAGCCAGTGGACATCCCAGTGGTTGGCCACCACAGCAGGTCAAAAGGAATGAGCAGGATTCATGAAGGCTCCAGACACAGCACTCCTGCAAACACCCAGCCATATGTCACCAGGATTACAGCCAGGCCCCAACTTACTTCAGGTTTCTTTTCCCAACTAGGCCTATGTCACACACCTCCCCCAAATCCTCCCTATCATTGGGTTCTGGAGGGTTCCAAAGAAGACACAGGTAAAGAGGCTATTAGCACTGGACATACAGTCTGCCACTCTGCATATGCTTGCTTAGGGATGGCAGGAAGAGAAAAAAGATAGACCCAGGTTCTCTCCAAAGTTATTAAAGCAATGTCAAGCAGTTGTCAGTCATGTGAATTTTGGAGTCAAGTAGACCTAGATTCAAGACTCAGACCAGCCATTTCTAATTGTGCGACCGTTGTCTAACCTCTCTGTGTTTCAGTTAAGGTGAAAGTACTTATCTCATGGGTTTTCGAAAGTCAATGAAAAAACATATATATAGCCCAAGTCTCACATATAATTCATGTACAGGTGTTTAATATAGTTGACCCAGCATCTCCTATAGGGGACTGTGGCCCAGGTGCACCCCTCTACTTCTGGTGTCTAAGTCTTTGTCCCATTCACTCAAGCTGGGGTTCTGCAGACTTGGCTCCTTACCTGCCCCGGCATTCAGTAGCCGTGGGTCAATACGCTTGTAAGTGAAACAAATAACCACTAGGGGGCAGAAAAGCATTGCCACAGCTTTAGACAGGAGTTCACCATATCCTCCCCGGACTCCCACTTCCCCTTCCCAAGGATGACATAGGGTTAGAGGGCAGAGCCAGGAAACTGTGTCCAAGAGAAAAGAAAGAGCCGGACATTAGGGAGGGGCTCCCTCATCCTTTTCAGCTGGAGATTTGGGCTTTTGTCCCAGATCTGTCACTTAATTTACTGCTGCCCAGTGACCCTCAATAAGTCACTGTGTACTCTCTGAACCTCAGTTTCCTCTCACAAAAAAAATGAGAGAAATAACACCTCACCCAGTCTTATCTCTTTAATTCCTTCCCAAACCTACTAAGAAGCTCAGCATAGGCAAACATATCCTGCAGAAATGCTTTACTGACACTTCAAAAATAATTTCACATAAAAATCCAGTTTTATGAATTCCTTGGAATGAAGTTAGAAGAAGGTTCCCTCCAGGCCCACACTTCCACATAACAATAACTTCCTAGAAATGAATAGTGGTACCTCCAAAGATATCACTCCCTGTTGTCTGCCTAATGCAGCCCACTTCCCCCATTGCATTACATTCCTGACCCCCACTGGCAACTGAGTCTGTGTCCCTCAAGTAAGCTCTGCAAGCCCAACCTCCAGAGCCAAGCCTTGACGTAGGGCCAGGGACTCTAGTCCCACAGCTGAGGGACACTCGCCCTGCCAAAATATCCACAGTGACAGAGAAGCCGATGGAGAATGGGGCCAGAGGTCTCTGTGTCTTCTCATTGATGGTGCCCATGCAGACAGCCAGTGCCAGCAACATGGTCAGGATGATTTCTGCCACCACTGCCTCCGCCACCTGCCCTGACTCCTGAACTGTCACAAAGGCTGCCCCAGATGCATTCCAGAACCTCTCCTCTGGACTCACTACCTGCAGAGAGAAGCCACTGAACCCCACAGTGGGGGGTGAAGAGATGACCAGGAGCTGGGAGGGGGCCCCAAAATGCATGCCCCAACCATTAGTGATCCCAGCTCCACTAGTTTTTGCCATGTGGCAATGTGCGAGCTATTGGACTTCTCTGAGCCTCATTTTGCTCATCTGTAAAATGGGGGTAAGCCAGTGGTGACTTCAGTGGGCCTTAAACATATGTAACTTAGATGAACCTCTTTGAGAAAAAGAATACAAATCTACCTTATTTTTTTGAATTTTGCAAACACACATGACCAGGTCAACACATTGCTAACCCATATAAGGTCCCTTCAAAGGGGCAAAGGGTCCGTGAGGCTAAAGCTCAATTGGTTTCAGAGAAAATCAGCATCAGGGGTCATCACAGTACTTGCAGAGGGAAGACAGCAGAGTAGACAAGGTTCTGGACCCTGAACCCAAATCTGCTCTGCTGCTCAGCAGTTCATGTGAACTTGGACTAGTCACCGCCTTCTCTGTGCCTCCATTTTCTCTTCTACAAAATGGGGATAATAATAGCTCTGTACCCAGGGAGTGAGCATCCTCTAAGGACTTGTGAAGTTGTTGGAAAAAGAAATGAGAGATGTAAAGTGCTTGGCGGGGGGGAAGGGGCGTTGGACGGGGGCAGCGGTGTTCAGTGATTGGCAACTGCTGCCCTGTACCAGTCACTGTTAGGTTCAAAAAGTTTGCAAAGTGGCCCAGCCAGAGGCAGAGTCTGAAAACTGCTTTCCACCAAGGACCAGAACAGAAAGGTACAGGCAGAGGAACAGGGTCTTGAATGAGGCATGGGGAGACCAGGACAGGGAAGAGAGTGTAATGGGCCTTGAAACCAAGGTCTACCATGGGCCTGAGCTTAGAGCCACTGTCCAGACCCAGCCAGGCTAACAGGGCAACCCGTCCCCACTAACACATGTGCCAAGCAAGGCTTACATCTTGAAGTCCTGGTTGTACCGACGCTTCAGGGCAGCAAGAAAGATAGAAAAAGTGAAAGAGAGAAGAGAAGAAGAAAAGAAAGAGGGAAGGAAGGAGGAAGGGCATCCACCCATAGAGTTATATGTCATCATCATCATCATCATCGGCAGCCGTCCGTCTCGAGAGACGATGGTGTAGCTTCTTAAGAGTCTATCTGCACCGCCGAGAATGGTTGTGCAGTCCGACTCGGGAGTGACACGGTATCTGTCTCCTCCCGTGTTGAATCGACATCTTGCGATGACGCTGGAGTGTCCTCTCCAGTGGAGCTGAAGCTACAGAGCCTGGACAGGGTGATATGGAGGGTCTGCTGTTGCCCATGCAGCAGACACCCCTCTCTTCGCAGCTGAAGGATCCAAGGGAAAGACGGAGTCAATACAGTTTGGCTTCAGGTGCGCCGCAGGAGTTGCCGGTGTTGACTACAACGTCAAACCGCCTTAGGAACTCCGGCTCCGGATTTTCTGTTGGGGTTTACTCCCTTAGCCTTTCCCTTGAAGAGGTATGCCGCAAGGCAGCGGAGGTTTTTTGGAATCAGAGTTTTCCTTCTCTGATGTGCCCTGACTGGAAGATCGAACCAGCGACACTTAGCTCGCAGGCCGACGCTCAATCCACTGAGCCAAACCAGCCAGGGCTAAGAGTTATATGTAGAACTATGAAAATTCTGCGGCAAAAAGAAAGCGCTAGACTTCCTGTTGGGATGGGAGAATTCCAAACATAAATTGAATAGTAACTCCCTTCTAAGGCAGAGGACTCAGTTTAAAGGGGTCAAGCTGGAGAACACAAACAGAAGTCAGCTCAGGAGTTTTTCAAGAATAACTATATTCACCTTGTACCCCAGTCAGTGCTTAGTGAGATGTTTGTAGAATAAATAAACAAGTAAATGAACAAATGAATGAATGAACATGTTAAAAAACATTAGAACTAGCAAATCCACTCCAAAGCCAGAAATAGACTAAGGAAGAAAAACATCTAGTCCCAAATTCTTCTTCCTGATCTGTCCTGGTTTGTCCAGATGTGGAAAGAATGGGTGCGTTTGGAGTGAACCAAAGTCCCTTTGAGTATCCCCCTCCCCATCCAATCCCACTGGAAAACACAGGAGAAGTTTGACAGTCCCCCTTTCCTGCCCCGAGCAGCCCCATCAGAGCAGAAACCAGCAGCTTAGCCCCACTGGGGGTCACCCCCCCGCACAGCTGGGAGATCCAGTAGGGAAGGAACATCATCAGGTTGAGTCCTCCGATAAGCATGGCCACCAGGGACACAGCAGGTTTAAAGTGTCCACCACTGTGAGCCACAAAAGCAGAAGGAAGTGTGAGGTCCAGGTTCAGGCTATGCCCAAGGGAATGCGTCTCAACCAGCACCCTCACCAGCTGGCCTTGCACAGCTAGTCAGGCAAAGGCCCAGTCCAAGTAGAAACAGGCACTGGTAGGGCAAGGGACCTGGGGAGAGCCTGGGAGGGAGGGCAGCCCACTTTCTTAATAAATACCAGAGGAAGAACACATGGGAAGCCATCTCTAAGCTCCTTCCAGACTCCCTCAGAGCCCCTTCCAGCCCTTCAGAGATGGGCCACAGGACAAAATGAGACCCCAGGCTCCAAATTAGCAGACCAAGAGAGGCATCCTGGCCTCCCCTTGTAAGTAGCCAGGCTCTGGACACATGCACCTAGTTGGTTGAACTGCTTAACCAATAAGACCCTTTTTTTTTCCATTGAGATATAATTGAAAAATAACATCTTAGTTTCAGGTGTACAATATAATAATTCAGTATTTGTATATATTGCAAAATGATCAGCACAATAACTCTAGTTCACATTTGTTACCACACATACAGAATTTCTTTTCTTGTGATAACTTTTAAGACCTACTCTCTCAGCAATTATCAAATATACAGAACAGTATTATTCACTATAGTCACCATCCATGCTGTACATTACATCCCAGAACTTATTTTATAACTGGAAGTTTTTACCTCTTGACCCCCTTCAGTCATTTCACCCCCACCCCTACCCCATGCCTCTGGCAACTACCAATCTGTTCTCTGTATCTATGAGCTTGGAAAATCTCATTTGGGGGCTGAAAGTGTGATTAGTATTGAAGATAAAATAGAGAGTAGGACTTCAGGTTGGAAATGGCACTGAGAATCAGGAGAGAGCTTAGAAGTTCACCACTGGGTTTAGGATTGTCACCTGGAGTTCAGGATGTGAAGGGGGTGGGTGGGTAGACTAAGTTGAACCTAGCACCAAAGGACAGATTCAGGTTGGCCGGCCTCTCCATTGGTCATGGGTGAAGAGCCATCCTTTCTAGATGTGACAAAGGTTGCATTCAACCCCAGACCCACTGAAACAGAAGAGCATGTGCTATTCATGCCACAGGCAGCCTCCCTTGGACTCTTAAACAAAATGTTAAAGTTCTCTTTCCATTCTGTTCTTCTGGGAAACAGTATTTTGATTTCTTTATTCCGATTCATTTTCTGAGTGAGAATAAATACAGAGCAGCCTACATCACCCTGCCAGTGCCCCATTCAAGGCATTTGTCACTATGGCTCTCTTGGAAGCTCATGGACCTCCCCCTGGGTGGGGTTCCTGTTCAAAGGGGTGCTGTGCAAGAGAAGCTCCTCTTCTCACTACCCTCTCTGGTCACCACTTGATGGGCCGGGACCACTCAGGTTCATGGATACTAAAGTGCAAAACCTCTCTACAACCAGGGAAAGCCCTGGGCTGGAATAAAATCCCACTCAATTAATATTAACAGCAATAAAGCAACCAATAGTGACTGAACCCTTAATATGAACTACTTTTCACATCATTTCATGCTCCTCCCTCCACCATGAGGCTCTCGTGTTTGGATGCTGGAGTAAAACAGCTTGGCTTGTCTCCTGGCTCTGCCGCTTGCTAGCCATGTAACCTTGGGCAAGTGACATAGCTGTTCTTTGTCACAGCTGGAAACGGGGATAATAAGAGTACAACTGCACAGGGTTGTTGTGAGGATCACATGAGTTAATATCTGTAAAGTGCTTAGAACAGTGCTTGGTACACGTTAGCAGTATAATATACGTGTTAGCTTCTGAAAAAAATAATTTTAAACAGACTCCATGGTTCCCATTTTCTAGGTGGAGAGGTTCAAATTTGAAGAGTGACTTGCCCAAAGTCACAGAGCTTGTAGGCTGCAGAGATAGGATTTGAACCCATGCAGACTGACTCCTAAGCCTACACTCCTACTCACAGTGCTCCCAGAATCCTGAGTGTGTGCCCAGGGGTCCCTGCTGACAGCTTAGCCCACCAGGTTAGCAGTGGCTGAATGCACAGAGGGGCCTCACCTGATAGTCCCCAGCGTGGCAATGATGAGGCCCAGGGCCAGCCCATGGGCCAGGGCCAACTGCAGCAACCCAGTTTCTGGCTTGTTCTCAATGACCGACAGGCACCCAATGAAGGTGAAGAAGGAAGAGCCCAGCAGTTCAACCAGGCAGGGCTGCACAAACTGCTCAAACCAGGACCCACGTCACCTGTCCCCCATGTTTGGCTCCTTCCCCTCGCCACTGCCAAATTCATGGTCACCCATAGATGCCATTGCCTGCAGAAGAGGAAAGGGAGAGTGGACTTGGAAGGAAGGGCAGCCCAGGAAGAAGCCCTCCACCTGCCAACCTTGAATTAATTCTCAGTAACCTGGAAAGGGCCAGGCTGGAGATGAAGACGCAACAGCGGGCTCACCTCTGCAGACACCAGGGCTGAGACCACACAGGACAGGCTGTGCCTGAGCTGGCTAGGAACCCACACCTGCTCTCCTGAACTCTCTTATCTCTGGGACTCGAGTTGCTGATCCCAGTGCAGGCTCGGCTATTTAAAAGGGTGGTGAGAAAACAATAAAGCCTGGGTAGGAGGTGGCCCTGAGGCCCAGAGGAGAAAACTTAAATCTCAACTGCACAGAGCAGGTGTTGGTCAAGGATTGCTGCACTTTCTGCCAACCAGGGGAAAAGGCACTGGCTTAGCTGCATATCTGGGGAGCCTCTGGACCTTCCCCAGCAGGAGAGGGAGGGCCCAGATTTCTGTGGTCAACATCAGGGTCCAAAGGAGACCCTCATGTCCAAAGTGGACATGAAGAATGCCCCACTGGGTTAGGATCACACATAGAAGGTAACAGCTAACTAATCTTCAGTGTTTTTTCCACCAGTTCCCATAGACATTTCCTTATACACGATGCCTCAACACGTCCACTCACTCATTCACCCTGAGTGCCTGATCTGGGACTGAATTTTGCACAGATGACTCTCCAGTGACAGACAACAAAGACATTTTTTTTTAATGTTTTTTATTGATTATATTGTTACAACAGTTCCAATTTTCTCCCCCTTGTTCCCCTCCACCCAGCACCCTCCTCCCCCAGCAATCCCCCCCAAGTCCATACCCCTGGTTCGTAAAAATTAACTATCCCCCCCCTCTCAAATATTAGGACCCTTTGTAATCTTGTAAAGGACAATGGGCGAAGGTCTCAAGCTCCTCTAGCTGCTTCAAGCTGGACATGGTCGTCGTCCTACCTACCCTTGGGTCCAGAAAACCCTAATAAGAGTGGGGGTGTGGAGGGGAGGGTGGCCTTCCCACATGGGGAAGGATCGTGCAGACTCCAGATCAGTTGGCTGTCTCCGGTCAACGGCGTGCTTGGTTTAACAGGCTGGTGTCCTTGTTGTGTTCTGGGGGCAACAGATTTGGCGAAAAGGGTTAAAAGACATCATTCAATCCATAACTACTAGATGACAAAAGGCAGGGATTAATTTTTCAATGTTCCATATTAGGGAAAGAAAAAAAAACAAAGGCTTCTTTGTAAGAAGGTGTGCTAGGCACATCTCGCCTGTCCAAAACCCTTTTGCCCATTATACTTAGTTTGGGCTGAGGTAAATAGTTTAGGTTTTTCCCCCTCTCAGACCTCTGGGCCCTTTCTGTCCAAGCCATTAGGATAGAAAAGAGAAACCCGTTTTAAAGTGAAGCCCACAGACCACCCCATTCTTCCCCAACCCAGCCATTTAGTTCAGCCAAACCGTTGAGTCTCAGGAGGCAGCGCTGCAGAGAGGATTAAGTGAGGCTTATGCATACAGATAATCACTCAGGTAACGCGATCATAGGCTTATGTCCTTTGAAAACAAAAAACACGTGTTAATTTATGTAACATAGCCCGCAAACAAGTCTCTAAATCTGGAGAAGAAACTTTTAAGACGGTTAGTTGCCCTGTTTTATACTCTACTACTGATCATTGTGATTTTCCTTGAATAATAATTTTTCTCCCTAAGGTTACCCTCCTTGTCTTTAAAGGGACTACATTAAGTCCACTTTTAATTTATCCTGTTCGTTTGCATAAACATAACAAGAGGAGCAAATGATCACTTATGATCTTTAGTTCTGCTTTGCTGGAACTTACCCAAGGAATATTTGGGGTGACCTTCAGTCTGTTCTTCAGGGCACAGAAGCTGTGCCACATATCTGGCATTCATCCTTGCCTGTACACACCTGTTTTTTCCAAGTCTTTCTGGTCTTTCCTTGTGCCTTCAGGTCCCTTCTAGCCATCTTTCAGGAAAACAACCTTCGTTCCTTCCCTGGAAAGATTGCTGTGGACCGCACAACCAACCATGGTACCAGGCCTTTTATCTCACGGGCTTTTATTACCTTTGAAAGTCATTCCCAGTTCCTCAGGGCTTTCTGGTAACAATCTGAGCCCAAGTATGTTTCCTTTAGGCTTGACATTCCAGTCAAAGACTTGGTCAAAAAAAATAAAAAAAAAGAACCTCTGTTGACAACTGGTCTTATTAGTTCTATGCAAAGGAACTTACGTCATTACTTACTTGTTTAGAATGCCAAACTCTGGAGGGATCAAATAGGGAGAAAAATACACAACGTGAAGGAAAATCTTTGTCCTAATATTCACTGAACTGGCATTTCCATTCTTCATATTTTCATTTTTCCCCCACTAAGAAATTTTGGTTTGTTTTTCCATTACAGTTGTCTCACTTTTTTAGCCCTCTTGTTTCCCTGCACCCTGTCCCTCCCCTCCCCCACATTTAGTCCCCACTCAGTTGCACCTGTCTGTGGGTCATTCATATATATATATATTTTTTAACTTGACCCATCCCCTTACACCTTTCTTTTCCTCCCCCCCGCCCCCCTTGTTACTGTTAGTCTACTTCTTGTTTACATACCTCTGGTTCAATTTTGCTCATTTGTTTGTGTTGTTCATTAGTTTCCTGTAATAGGTGACAGCATAAGGTATTTTTCTTTTGTTGCCTGGCTTATTTCACTAAGCATAATTTTCTCTAGTTCCATCCATGTTGTTGCAAATGGTAGAAGTTCCTTCTTTCTTTCTGCTACATAGAATTCCATTGTGTAAATGTACCACAGTTTTTTGATCCACTCATCTACAGATGGGCACTTAGGTTGTTTCCAGCACTTGGCTATTGTAAATAGTGCTGCTATGAACATTGGAGTGCATAGGTTCTTTTGAATTGGTGTTTCGGGATTTTTTGGATATAATCCTAGCAATGGAATTGCTGGTTCAAAAGGCAGTTCCATTTTTAGTTTTTTAAGGAAATTCCAAACTGTTTTCCACAGTGGCTGCACCAATCTGCATTCCCACCAGCAATGCACCAGGGTTCCCGTTTCTCCGCATCCTCTCCAGCACAAGTTGTTTGTTGATTTGTTGATGATTGCCATTTTGACTGGTGTGAGGTGGTATCTCATTGTGGTTTTAATTTGCATCTCTCTGATGGCTAGTGATGTTGAGCATACTTTCATATGTCTATGGGCCCTCTGTATGTCTTCTTTGGAGAAGTGTTTGTTCAGGTCCTTTGCCCATTTTTTAATTGGGTTGTCTGTCTTCTTGGTGTTGAGTCGTATGAGTTCTTTATATATTTTGGAGATCAATCCCTTGTCTGAGATGTCATTGGCGAATATATTTTCCCATATGGTTGGTTTCCTTTGCATCTTGCTGATGTTTTCTTTAGCTGAGCAGAAACTTTTTAGTTTGATGTAGTCCCATTTGTTTATTCTTTCCTTTATTTCCCTTGCCTTAGGAGATATATCAGTGAAAATGTTGCTACGTGGGATATCTGAAATTTTCCTGCCTATTTTTTCCTCTAGGACTTTTATGGTGTCACGGCTTACATTTAAGTCTTTGATCCATTTTGAGTTTATTCTGGTGTATGGTGTGAGCTGGTGGTCTAGTTTCATTTTTTTGCATGTCCCTGTCCAGTTCTCCCAACACCATTTGTTGAAGAGGCTCTTTTCACTCCATTTGATGTTCTTTCCCCCTTTGTCAAATATTAGTTGACCATATGAACCTGGGTTTATTTCTGGGCTTTCAATTCTGTTCCATTGATCTATATGTCTGTTTTTATGCCAGTACCAGACTGTTTTGATTACCGTGGCCTTGTAGTATAGTTTGATATCGGGTATTGTGATTCCTCCTACTGTGTTCTTCCTCAAAATTGCTGTGGCTATTCGGGCTCTTTTTTGGTTCCATATAAATTTTTGAAGTATTTGTTCTAGGTCTGTGAGATATGTTGCTGGTATTTTAATAGGGATTGCATTGAATCTATAAATTGCTTTGGGTAGTATGGACATTTTGATGATGTTGATTCTTCCCATCCGTGAGCATGGTATACGTTTCCATTTATTTGTATCTTCTTTAATTTCTTTCTTCAGTGTTATGTAGTTTTCTGTGTACAGGTCTTTTACCTCTTTGGTTAAGTTTATTCCTAGGTATTTTCTTTTTCTTGTTGCTATGGTAAATGGGATTTTTCTTTCAGTTTCTATCTCTGAGTTTTTATTGTTGGTGTATAAAAATGCCTTCGATTTCTTAATATTGACTTTGTATCCTGCTATTTTGCCGAATTCACTTATTAGATTGAGTAGTTTTTTTGTGGAGTCTAAAGGATTTTCTATGTACACTATCATGTCATCTGCAAATAATGACAGTTTTACTTCCTCTTTTCCAATTTGGATGCCTTTTATTTCTCTTTCTTGTCTGATTGCTGTGGCTAGAACTTCCAAGACTATGTTGAATAGGAGTGGAGAGAGCGGACATCCTTGTCTTGTTCCTGATCTCAGGGGGAATGCTCTCAGTTTTTGCCCATTGAGTATGATGTTGGCTTCAGGTTTCTCATATATGGCCTTTATTATGTTGAGGTATGCTCCCTCTATTCCCATTTTTCTGAGAGTTTTTTATCATAAATGGGTGTTGTACTTTATCAAATGCTTTTTCCGCATCTATTGATATGATCATGTGGTTTTTGTCTTTCATTTTGTTTATGTGGTGTATCACGTTTATTGATTTGCGAATATTAAACCATCCTTGCATCCCTGGGATGAATCCTACTTGATCGTGGTGTATGATCTTTCTAATGTGTTGCTGGATCCGGTTTGCCAATATTTTGTTGAGGATTTTAGCATCTATGTTCATCAGCGATATTGGTCTGTAGTTTTCTTTCTTTGTTGTGTCTTGACCTGGTTTTGGAATTAGGGTTATACTGGCTTCATAGAACGAGTTTGGGAGTCTTCCCTCTTCTTGTATCTTTTGGAATAGTCTGAGGAGGATAGGAGTTAGTTCTTTCCTAAATATTTTGTAGAATTCACTTGTGAAGCCATCTGGTCCTGGTCTTTTGTGTGCTGGGAGTTTTTTGATTACTGCTTCAATTTCGCTAGCTGTTATTGGTCTATTCAGACTTTCTGCTTCTTCTTGATTCAGTTTGGGCAGACTATAGTTTTCCAGGAATCTGTCCATTTCCTCTAGGTTGTCAAATTTCTTGCCATACAGTTTTTCGTAATAATTTCTTATAATTCTTTGTATTTCTGTGGTATCAGTTGTGATTTCTCCTCTTTCATTTCTGATTTTATTTATTTGGGTTCTCTCTCTTTTTTTCTTGATGAGCCTGGCTAAAGGCTTTTCAATTTTGTTTATCTTTTCAAAGAACCGGCTCCTACTGTTGTTGATCTTTTGAATTGTTACTTTAGACTCTATGTCATTTAATTCTGCTCTGATCTTGATGATTTCCTTCCTTCTACTTGATCTGGGTTTTGCTTGTTGTTCTTCCTCTAGTTCTTGTAGCTGTAGGGTTAAATTTTTTATTAGAGATTCTTCTAGCTTTTTTAGGTAGGCTTGTATTGCTATGAACTTTCCTCTTAAGACTGCTTTCGCTGTATCCCATAGGTTTTGGGTTGTTGTGTGTTCATTATCATTGGTTTCCAGGAACTTTTTGATTTCTTCCTTGATGTCATTGTTAACCCATTCATTATTTAATAGCATGTTATTCATTCTCCATGAGTTTGAATGTTTTTGAGTTTTTTCCTTGAGGTTGATTTCCAATTTTAAGGCATTGTGATCTGAGAAGATGCTTGATATAATTTCAATTTTCTTGAATTTATTGAGGCTTGTTTTGTGTCCTACCATGTGGTCTATCTTTGAAAATGTTCCATGTGCACTTGAGAAATATGTATATTTTGCTTCTTTGGGGTGTAAACTTCTATATATATCGACTAAGTCCATTTGATCTAAAGTGTTGTTCAGTGCCTCAATATCTTTGGTGTTTCTTTGCTTTGAAGATCTGTCCATTGTTGACAATGGGGTGTTAAAGTCCCCTACGATGAGTGTGTTGCTGCCTATATCTTTCTTGGAGTCTTTCAAAATTTTCCTTACATATTTGGGTGCTCCTAAGTTGGGTGCATATATATTTATAAGGGTTATATCTTCTTGATGGATTTTTCCCTTAAGTATTATGAAATGCGCTTCTTTGTCTCTTTTTATGGACTTTGCTGTGAAATCTGTTTTGTCTGATATAAGTATTGCTACCCTGGCTTTTTTTTCATGTCCATTTGCTTGGAATACATTTTTCCATCCCTTTACTTTCAGTCTGTGTAGATCTTTTGTTCTAAGGTGGGTCTCTTGTAGACAGCACATATGTGGGTCATTCTTTCTAATCCATTCAGCTACCCTATGTCTTTTAATTGGAGCGTTTAATCCATTTACGTTTAAGGTTATTGCTGATAAGTACTTATTCATTGTCATTTTCCCCCTTTGTACTCGTGTTCTTCTCTGTTTCTCTCTGTTTCTTTATCTTCTTAGAGCAGACCCTTTAGCATGTCTTGCATTGCTGGTTTGGTGGAGATGTATTCTTTTAGTCTTCCTTTGTCTGAGAAACTCCTTATTTCGCCTTCCATTTTGAATGAGAGCCTTATTGGGTAGAGTATTCTTGGTTGTAGGCCTTTGTTTTTCATTGCTTGGAATATTTTTTGCCATTCCCTTCTGGCTTGTAGTGTTTCTGCTGAGAAATCTGAGGATAGCCTTATTGGAGCTCCCTTGTATGTTATTAGTTGTTTCCCTCTTGCTGCTTTTAGGATTCTCTCTTTGTCTTTGGATGTTGCCATTTTAATTATGATGTGTCTTGAGGTGGGCCTGTTGGGGTTCATCTTCATTGGGACCCTCTGTGCCTCCTGGATTTGCGTGACTCTTTCTCTCCTCATGTGAGGGAAGTTTTCTGTCATTAGTTTTTCAAAGAGGTTTTCTATCCCTTGCTCTTCTTCTTCTCCTTCTGGAATTCCAATGATACGGACATTGTTACGTTTCATGTTGTCCTGCAGCTGTCTTAGAACCTCTTCAGTCTTGTTCAGTCTTTTTTCATTTTGTTGCATTGTCTGGGAGTTTTTGTGTACCTTGTCCTCCAGCTCGCTGATCCGATCTTCTGCTTCCTCTAGCCTGCTTTTAATTCCTTCTACTGTGTTCTTCAATTCAGAGATTGTATTCTTCATTTCCTCCTGGCTCTTATTGATAGCTTCCATGTCCTTTTTGATGCTGGTATAATTCTCAGTAAGTTCCTTATAGTTCTTCTGGAGTTCACTGTAGTTTTTCTGGAGTTCTTTGTAGTTTCCGCTGATCTCATTTAGCTTCTCCATAATCCATGTTTTAAATTCTGTATCTGATATTTTGCTCCCCTCTATTTCATTTAGCACTCTTTCTGGGGATTCTACCTTTCCTTTTGATGGGGGGTTGTTTCTCTGTCTCCCCATTTTTGTGATTCCTTTTGTTTGTTGGTGCTTCTTGGAATGATCAGTTCTTCCTGGATCTGCCTCTTGGTAGTGTCAGATCATGTACCAGACTGGCCCTAGGCAGCCTGTTGGAGACTTCCAGGGATCTACTGCCTTTGTCTCTCTTCTTTAGTTGTTACTATACTCAATCTGTGATCAGCCGTCAGGCTTAAGGACCGTGGGTGTGGCAACTTAATTCCTGTAGGCAGGGCTTTTATTTCCCCTTAGTATGACACCACTTGGAGGGGGATGGTCTGTCTGCTGTACTGGGGCTGAGTCAGCACTGGCTGGTCCTGGGAGGGGGTTAGTGTAGCTTCCACTTACTCCTCCGCCCTCCTGGATCTCCGTCTGTGTTGTCCTTGATGATATTTCTTTAATCTGTCTGGTTGTATTTCAGCTACTTTTTGGTGGATCTTTTTCTCTGGTTAGTTGATTGAGAGTCACTCTGCCCACCTTGTCTTGAGATCTTTTGTGAAGGTGCTGCTAAAACATAATTACACAACCCAGGCAAGAAACCCACACCCTCCAATGTCTCCCCCAAATACAATCCCACTATAGGCTGCAAATGAGCCCGTGTTAATATACTTGTGGAGATACTGGGACTCTTATTTCGAAGGAGAAACAGAAAGGAGTTGTTTTAAATGAAGGAAGGGTAATTTTTGAGCTGGAAGTTGATAGAGTATTAATATTAGCAATTGGGATCAAGGTTATGTAAGAGAGCAATTAACACTTACACTGTCTGTTTGAAAAGGAGGGGAGGGTTACAGTGTGGAGTGTGAAAGTGGAAGTGTATAGTATTAGGATTATATAATCGGTATATACTATATGATTAGCGTGGGAGGTAGGGTAGACACAACAGACATCCAGGTAGACAGACAGCCAGAAATTGAAAGAGAGGGCTGGGGAGGTTAGAAGGTAGGAAATAGATTGAGAGAGAATTTTTTAAGGATAAAAATACAGAGTAGAAAATAGCAAGACAGGAAGGGAGAGAGGAAAGAGAGAGAGAAAGTAGAGAAGAGAAGGGTAGGAGAGAGAACAAAAGAAGAAGGGGAGGTAGAAGAGAGGGGACTGGATTAAAATTCTTTTTTAAATTATATATTATAAAAAAGATTAGGAGATTAAAACGATATAAAGTTGCAAGATAGAGAGAAAAGGTGAATATAGAGAGAGAGGAATAGGAGATAGGAAAGCAAGAGGATTTGGGAGGAAAAGAGCTCAGAGGAGGGAAGGAAATCAGGAGGAAGAGGAGATATTAGGGAGGGGAGGATTGAAATTGAAGAGTTGGCAAAAGATAGGATGAAGGAGAGAAATACAAGAGGTAGGGAAAGAAGTGGGGGGATGGGGTAGATAAAGAGAAGGGGTAAGAATGGGAGAGTAAAGGGAGAGGGGGATAGATTAGAATTATAATTTGAATATTAAGAGATTAGAATATAACGTGTAATAGGGAGAGAGAGAGATTATGTATAGGGAGAGAAGGAAAATAAGGACAAGAGATGAAAGAAAAATGAATGTAGACTGAAGGGGGACAAAATAAAGAAAGAAATTTAATAAAGTTGAAGGTGCGTAGCGCAGAGAAAGGAGAGGGTGAGAAAGGGAGAGAACTTAAAATTATAAAATTAACTGAGAATAGGATGCAGGGGAGAATGCTAAGGGGGGAGAAGGGAGGGAAGGGGAGGGGAGAAAAGGAGTGAGAATAAGAAGGGACTGACGGTAGGGGTAGTTAGAGAGAGAGTGAGAGATAAAAGAATGAGGATTTTAACTCAATTCAACTTTTATGCACAGTCTCTGGGTATTTTTGGTTTGTTTGTTTTTTTGGTTTTTCCTTGCTTCCTTCCTGAGTCTGCTCCTATTCAAAATTCCATGAGTTTCAAATCTTTTCTGGTTGGCTGGCTGGCTGTGGGAGGGTTCTGCTTGATTCTGGGGTTGCTAGTCTTTTTTTTCGTGGGCCTACCACCGCTCTGCTGTGAGCTACCTTTAGTTGTTCCCTCCTGAGGCAGCCTCAGCCCTCCTCAGGCTTGTCCAGCTACTCCTTCCCTCTGTTGGTCCAGCCTGTGCCTGCCAGCAATCCCCGCCCTGCCTCCAGTCCTGTCTCTATTCCCAGGCTACAGCTTCTGCTCTCTTCCCTGTCTATATGCCTGCGCACCCTATCTCTCTCCCTGTCTCAAGATCGTCCTTTTGTTCTGCAGGACTCTGGCACAGTCGGTCAAAGTGCCGGGCCCAGTGGCCCTTTCCTGCCCAGGGCCTCTCCCCTAGTCTGGAGCTTTGCAGTGGCTTTCCTGCCTGTGCTCTTCTCCTTGCCCCAAAACTTTCTCTATTCCGAGCTACAGCTTCCGCTGGCTTCCCTGTCTATCGGCCTGCGCGCTCTATCTTTCTTCCCGCCACAGCACCGTCCCTTTGTTCTGTGGGACTCTAGTGTGGTCGGTCAGCGCAGCACTCTCCTTCCCCGGAGCTCTCTGCCGGTCTGGAGCTCTGCAGCAGCCCTTCCCTGCGGCCCCTTCTCCTTGCCCTAAAACCGTCTCCCCTCCAGAACCTCCGCCTCCGCTCTCTTCCCTACTTACACACCCTGCACGTCCTATTTCTCTCTTAGCCCCAAACCTGCCTTTTGTTCTGTGGGATTCTAGCGCGACTAAAGAGCAAACACTGATTTCAAGAACACAGTTCTCCCCCGGTCCGGAGTTCCGCAGCAGCTTTTCTGTGCTGCCGTTCTCCTTGCCCCAAAACTGCTCCTTTGTTCTGTAGGGCCCTAGCGCAAGTGCTGGGCATGACTGGGATGCCGAGCTTTCCGTCAGAGGTTGCAGCTGAGGATGTTTCTCTCTAGATTCAGATCACACAGTTTCTCCCAGTCCTGATTGTTCACTGTTCTCTCCCTCCTCTGGCTTTTTCGGCCAAATCCTCTCCCTAACTCCCTACAAGAATTCACTCCTGGCTAGTGAGCTCTCCGGCTTGATACTGCAAACGCACGGAGTCTCAGAATGACTCAGCCTGCAGTTTTTGATAAACCCCTCCACCCCCCTCCACGCTGCTCCCACGATCTCCTCCCCGTTCACGTTATCAGATATTCCCACTCACTCAGTCATTCCTCCCCGAGTTTGTTCCTCCTGGATTGTCTCCTTAACAGGAGCGAGCTGAGAACACTGTTCCTACTCCGCGGCCATCTTGGTCCCCCTGATATATCTTCTAAGGCAAGGGAAAGAATAAACAAATGGGACTACATCAAACTAAAGAGTTTCTGCTCAGCAAACAAAAACATCAGCAAGATGAAAAGGAAACTGACCATATGGGAAAATATATTTGCCAATAATACCTCAGACAAGGGATTAATCTCCAAAATATATAAAGAGCTTATACAACTCAAGACCAAGAAGATAGACAACCCAATTCAAAAATGGGCAAAGGACCTGAACAAATACTTCTCCAAAGAGGATATACAGAGGGTCCATAGACATATGAAGGAATGTTCAAGATCACTAGCCATCAGAGAGATGCAAATAAAAACCACAATGAGATACCACCTGAGACCATTCAGAATGACCATCATCAACAAATCAACAAACAATTTGTGTTGACAAGGATGTGGAAAAAAGGGAACCCTGGTGACTGCTGGTGGGAATGCAGACTGGTGCAGCCACTATGGAAAACAGTATGGAATTTCCTCAAAAAACTAAAAATGGAATTGCCTTTTGAATCAGCAATTCCATTGCTAGGATTATATCTGAAGAATTCTGAAACACCCTTTCAAAAGAACCTATGCACCCCTATATTCATAGCAGCAATATTTACAATAGCCAAGTACTGGAAACAACCTAAGTGCCCATCTGTCGATGAGTGGATCAAAAAACTGTGGTACATATACACAATGGAGTACTATGTAGCAGAAAGAAAGAAGGAACTTCTACCATTTGCAACAACATGGATGGAACTAGTGAGAATTATGCTTAGCAAAATAAGCCAGGCAAGAAAAGAAAATATACCTTATGCTATTACCTATTACAGGAGACTAATGAACAACACAAACAAATGAGCAAAATTGAACCAGAGGGCATAAGCCTATGATCTCATTACCTGAGTGATTGTACGTATAGGCCTCACTTAATCCTGTCTGCAGCACTGCCTCCTAAGACTCAACGGTTTGGCTGAACTGAGTGGCTGGGTTGGTGAAGAATGGGGTTGTCTGTATGCTTCACTTTAAAACTGGTCTCTCTTTTCTATCCTAATGGCTTGGACAGAAAGGGCCCAGAGCTCTGAGATGGGGGAAACCTAAAATATTCCCCTCAGCCCAAACTAAGTATAGTGGGCAAAAGGGTTTTGGACAAGTGAGACATGCCTGGCACACCTTCCTCCAAAGAAGCCCTTCTTTTCCCTAATGTGGGACATTGAAAAATTAATACCTGCATTTTGTCATCTAGTGGTTATGGATTGAATGATGCCTGTTAACCCTGTTGCCAAATCTGTTGCCCCCAGAATACAAGGATGGCAGCCTGTTAAACCAATTACACCGTTGTCCGGGGACAGCCAACTGACCTGGAGTCTGCCAGATCCTTCCCCATGTGGGAAGGCCACCCTCCCCTCCACACCCCCAGTCTTATTAGGGATTTCTGGACTGAAGGGTAGGTAGGACGATGACCATGCCCAGCTTGAAGCAGCTAGAGGAGCATGAGACCTTCGCCCATCATCCTTTATAAGATTATAAAGGGTTTTAAGTCTGAGAGGGGTGGATTATTTTTATTTTTAAAAATTAATTAATTATGTTTAAAAAGGAAAGAATAATATAGGATAGGGTGAAGCCAGAGAACTTGTATGCATGACCCATGGGCATGGACTGTGGTGGTCGGGGGTGGGATTGCTGGGGGTGGGGGAGTGCTGGCAGAGGGGAGCAAAGGGGAAAATATTGGGAACTATTATAACAATATAATCAATAAAATATACTTAAAAATAAAAGGAAATTACGTAGGCAACAGAAAATTTAAAATTATTAAAAGCTGCAGTTTGCACTGCTCAGGCATCAGAAGGACACTGAAGCGGCTAGGGGAAACAATCTGGCTGATCAAGCAGCAAAAGAGGCTGCTAAAGGAACATTTATAATGCCTTTGTTACCTGTTCTAGACTTGTCACAATTCAACCCTGGATGTTTGGCTGCAGATTTGAGAAAGCTAAGAGCTAGGGTTTTGAACAACCTATATTAAAGCAGGGCTCACAGGTCCTAGAATTTCTAAAGCCATGTGTGCCAGAAGGACAATCCTAAGAGTTCCCCATTAGAACAAAAGAAGTGAAACAATACCAAGGGCAGTGCCTGTTTGATGACTCCCAAATCAACTTTATCCAGATATCATAGGTCTGAGGATGGAAATATTTGTCTTTGTTGATACCTTTTCAGGATTGGTAGAGGCCCATCCTACTAGAACTGAGAAATCCTCGGAGGTAGTGAAAGCCTTACTCAAAGAAATAATTCCTTGTTTTGGCCTACCTGGCAGCATCCAGAGTGATAATGGAGCGACTTTTATTTCAGAAATAACATGAAAGGTTAGTAAATTTTTGGGAATCAAGTGGAGGCTCCACATGGCATGAAGACCTCCGGCTTCTGGGAAGGCAGAAAAGATGAATCACTTTGAAGGACAATGTATCCAAAATGTGTCAAGAAACTCATCTCCATTGGGATCAAGTTTTACCTATTGTCCTGTACAGGATAAGGGCCGCTGCTCAAAATGAGATTGTGGGCAACCATTTCAGACAATGACTGGGGTGGGAGTAATGTATGTACACTAGATCAAGAAGTGAACATAAAGAACTAAGTACTGTACAGTATCGAAGTCAGACCTTAGCTGTGATCAATGATCTTGCTTGTATTAAAGACCTCTCCTGCACAGGGTCACTACATTCCTTTGAACCTGGAGATAAGATGCTACTCAAGACCTGGAAGACAGGATTTCCAGAAAGCCAACTAGAAGAAAAGTGGACTGGAACCTATGTCAAACAAACTTTTATCTCAAGTCTCATAAGCATTTGTACTCCCCTGGAGAGATATTAGGGGACTTATGGTAACTCTAAAGGAAAGAGAAATGTTTTGATCTTTCTTAAACACAAATTTAACCCCAGCTGGAAAATATTCAACTTTTGTCAACTGTACTAAAAACTGCTTTAGATGAATTGCACCACCATCTTATGCTTTTAGCCATGTCAATTTGCCTGCAGAATGGTTTCTAATATGTGGAAGGACTGTTTATTCAACAGCAAAATAATTTTTAAATAATCCTATTGGCTTTTATGTTGTTTCAGTTTGTAAACTACTCTTACAGAAATAAGGTAATTAAAAACTAACAGTGGGGGAATGGAGGGAAACTCAAGAGTTCAACATTTTAGCCTCAATTTATAAGCTTAAGTGATTAATGCATGTGGAAGGCTGTTATTCCAGAAACTGGAATACATGACTCCAGAGAGTCAGGAGGACAGATAAGCAATCCAACCTTTGTGCCCTGAGGAGTCGAGGAGTCCGGGGATGGTATCTGAGCCACTGTGTTCCATGGAGGGAATACTGTTGGACAAAGAATTGTTGATCAACAGATAAAGAAGTACTAGGAAAATTGCCACTGGACTGCAACTCTTATCCAATTAACCTTTTTTTCCAAACCCCTTACCTACCCTTCTTCTTATAAAAAGGTTGGCTTGAAATGAGATGTTAAGGTTTTTGAGGGTACATAACCCTTTGTCTTCTCAGATCACCAGCCATCTGAAAAAAGTACCCACAAAGATTTAATCCTTGTCTCTACATATTGGTTCTTTTTTTTTTTTTTAATGTTTTTTATTGATTATATTGTTACAACAGTTCCAATTTTCTCCCCCTTGCTCCCCTCCACCCAGCACCCCCCTCCCCCAGCAATCCCCCCCAAGTCCATACCCCTGGTTCATAAAAATTAACTATCCCCCCGCCCCCCCAAATATTAGGACCCTTTGTAATCTTGTAAAGGACAATGGGCGAAGGTCTCAAGCTCCTCTAGCTGCTTCAAGCTGGACATGGTCGTCGTCCTACCTACCCTACATATTGGTTCTGGTAGTAACAGGTATCACAGACACCAACTTTTCCTGTTCCACAACAACTACAGAATTAAAAAATAAACCACATCAAGACTGATAGAAGGGGTGGAGATGCAACACAGAGGCATATGGGGAGGAACTAAAGTGTCTGGGCATGAGGGTGAGAACTGGGCAGCAGCTTTGTCAGACAGAAGTTCTGGCAGAGGCCACAGTTCCTTTTCTTACAGACTGGCAGTCAGGCACCATACCTGAGGCTCCATCAACCTGATTCACACTGTTTGCCCCACCCTGGCGATTCCCTGAGGCTCCACCCCATGCAATGTTCAGGCCCACTCAACCTGTTTCCAGTGGCTTTTCCATACAAATAGCTTGTCTTGGCTCAAGCTTCAGATTTTCCTAAATTCTCACAAACAAGCAGCATCTGGCCTCAGCAAGTCTCTTACTAAGGGGCCCCAGGCCTGGCACTAGCAGCTGCTGGCGGTTTTTTTTTTTTTTTTTTTTAAGTATATTTTATTGATTATGCTATTACAATTGTCTTAATTTTCTCCCTTTGCCCCCCACCACCCAGTACCCCTGGTCCCTCCAGCAATGCCCCCCACCCCTTAGTTCATGTCCATGGGTCACACATAGGTAAGTTCTTTGGCTTCTCCATTTCCTTTACTGTTCTTAATATACCTGTCTATTTTGTACCTACCAATTATGCTTCTTTATCCCTGTACCTTGTCCCTCATTCTCTCTGTTCCCCCTCCCCACTGATAATCCTCCAATAATCTCCATACCCATGATTCTGTTCTTGTTCTAATTGTTTGCTTAGTTTTTGTTTTTAATTGTTGTTGATAGTTGTGTTTGTTGTCATTTTAATGTTCAGTTTTGATCGTCTTCTTTTTCTTAAATAAGTCCCTTTAACATTTCATATAATAAGGGCTTTGCAATGATGAATTTTTTAGCTTTACCTTGTCTAGGAAGCACTTCATCTAACCTTCCATTCTAAATGATAGCTTTGCTGGATAGAGTAATCTTGGTTGTAGGTCCTTGCTTTTCTTCACTTTGAATACTTCTTGCCAGCCCCTCCTGGTCTGCAAAGGAGTCTTATGGAAACTCCTTTGTAGGTAACTCTTCTTTTCTCTTGCTGCTTTTAAGATTCTCTCTGATCTTTAACCTTTCGTATTTTACTTATGATGTATCTTAGTGTGGTCCTCTTTGGGTCCAACTTGTTTGGGACTCTCTGTGCTTCCTGGACTTGTATATCTATTTCCTTTGCCAAACTTGGGAAGTTCTCTTTCATTATTTTTCCAAATAAGTTTTCCATTTCTTGCTCTTCCTCTTCTTCTTCTGGCATCCCTATGATTCAGATGCTGGCCCTTTTGGAGATGTCTCAGAGTCTTCTCATATGCCTCAATTTTTGTGCATTCTTGAATCTTCATTCTGTTGTGGTTGAAAGTTTATTTCTTCCTTATGTTCCAAATCACTGATTTGAATCCCAGCTTCCTTCACTATTGGTTCCCCGTGGATTTTTATTTATTTCACTTAGGGTAGCCTTCATTTCTTCCCTTATGCTTTTGTCATACTCAACAAGTTCTCTCAGCACCTTGATCACAAGTGTTTTGAACTCTACATCTGATAGGTTGGCTATCTCTATTTCATTTATTCTTCTTCTGGAGTTCTGATCTAGTCTTTCATTTGGGCCATGGCTTTTCATCTCCTCATTTTGGCAGCCTCCCTGTGTTTGTTTCTATGTATTAGGTAGAGCTGCTTTGATTCCATGTCTTGGTAATGTGGCTTAATGTGGTAGGTATCCTATAAGATCCAGTGGCACAGCCTCCCATATCACCCAACCTGGGTACTTAAGATGTGCCCTTTGTGTGGGCTGAGTACACCTTCCTCTTGTAGTTGAGCCTTTGTTGCTGTTAGCAGATTAATGAGAGGGATTTACCCAGGTCAGTCAGCTGCAAGGGCTGGATGTGACCACTGATTGCTAACCTTTGCACTCTATGGAGGATCAGCTGTGCAGGGGCAGGGTGGTAGTGCTCCAATGTGACCGGTAGCTGTCCACTGGGTGCACTGGCCCTGAGTGTTTCCAGGGTGGTGCAGGCCAAGGTTAGCCCCGCCTGTTTTGCCTGAAGCACCCTGCCTGAGCTATAAAGCAATCTGAGATGGCTGATACCTGTGCTGGGCTCGGAAATCCCCAGGCAAAGCCAAGCTGGTGAATCTAAGTTGGCTGCTGCTAGCACTGGGTCTGGGACTTACTGAGGCCAGCTGTTGCTTGAGAGGATTTAGGAGGTTGTGAAGCATGAGCCGAGACAAGCCAATCACATGAAAAAGCAGCCTGGGTGGGCTTATAATTTTGGTGGGGCAGAGTCTCTGGGGATCTCCAAGGTGGGTCAAACAGTGTTAGCAGGGGTTGATGGAGTCTCAGATACGGCATCAGATTGCCGGCTCTGTGGTGGGAGGTTTTAGCACAGGGACAATAGTTGTGTTTGTTACTTACCTTGATGCCAGACAATTCAGTTCCACCCTCAATTCAGTTCCACCCTGTATACCACTGGTGTCTTTCAAGCTGCTACCCAGGCGCTGGAGCTCATAGGGAATGAGTCTGAGTAGGTGAGTCTGTGTATGAGTTAAGAGGAACTGCTTGGAGCTCCAGGAGTTTTTCCCACTGTCTCAACCCCTACTGGTTTTTACAGCCAGAAATTATGGGGATTTATTTTTCTAGTACTGGAACCCTGGGCAGGGGGACTTGGTGTGGTGCTGCGACTCCCTATTCCCATGATATCCCTCCTGAATTTTTATCCACCGCAGGTGGGTGTGGGACCAGCCCATTCCAGCTTGCACCCCTCCTACCAGTCTGAATGGATGTTGTTTCTTTAATATCATAATTGTCAACTTCCAATCATCTCGATTTTGTAGTTGTCCGACTTCCTTTCCACCTAATTTCTGACAGTTCTCAGTGATGACTGTTCTGTATTTTTCACTGTAATTTTGATGTGGTTGTGCAAAGCAGTGAGCCATTTCTGCCTATGCCGCCATCTTTGGATGTCTCTCGCAGCAGCTGGTCTTAGTTCAGTTTGGCCTTTCTTGGGCACCTCCAAGGCCAGCACAAGTAACAGCTATTTGCAGATCGCTTTGTAGTTTATGACGGATGGCTTTGGAATGAATACAGGCAGTGGTCAATCTTGGTCTACACCTCCTGGGAGTCCCAGAGCCTGCACATCCAGTGGACCACTACAGACCATGTTGAAGCACTATCACCCAACCACCTCCACAAAGTGATATACTCAATGAACAAATTCAGCAGGCACTAGAGCCCCACTGAAGTAAGTCCTGCTCTGTTGAGTGGGCCCCTACACAGCTGATCCTCCACGGTGGTCAGAGGTTGGTGGTCATGGGTCACAGCCAGTCCTTGAAGCTGATCAGCTTGGGTAATCCCTCCCACTGATCTGCCAACAGCAATCAAGGCTCAACTACAAAAAGAGGATGTACACAGCCCACACAGTGGGTACACCTCAAGTACCTAGCCTAGGTGATGGAGAGGCTCTGGCACTGGACTCTACAGTACACCTACTAGATTAGGCCACTCTACCAAACTAGGGAGTCATAGCGGCTCTACCTAATACATAGAAACAAATATAGGGAGGCTGCCAAAATGAGGAGACAAGGATCTTATATGCACGACCCATGGGCATGAACTAAGGGGGGTGGGATTGCTGGGGAAAAGGGGATACTGGGTGGAGGGGAGCAAAGGGGAAAAAAATTGGAACTATTGTTAACAACACAATCAATAAAATATACTTAAAAAAAAAAAAAAAAGAAACATGGCCCAAATAAAAGAATAGAACAAAACTCCAGAAGAAGAACTAAACAAAATGGAGATAAGTAATCTACTAAATGCAGAATTCAAAACACTGGTTATAAGGATGCTCAATGAACTTAGGGAAAGAGCAGCTGAACTCAAAGAGAACTTCACCACCGAAAAAATAAAATGGCATGAAAATCATAGAAAAGAACTAGTCAGAAATGAATGATACATTAACTGAAATGAAGAATAATTTTCAGGGAATCAATAGTATAGTGGATGAAGTCAAGAATCAAATCAGCAATTTGGAATATAAGGAAGAAAACAACATTCAATTAGAACAGCAAGAAAAAAAATTTTTTTTAAATGAGGATAGTCTAAGGAGTCTCTGGGACAGCTTCAAATGTACCAACATTCACATCAGGGGAAGCTGGAAGGAAAAGAGAGCGAACAAGAAATTGAAAACTTAGTTGAAAAAATACTTCCCCAACTAGGTGAAGGAAGTAGACATACAAGTCCAGGAAGTGCAGAGAGTCCCAAACAAGATGAACCCAAAAAGGCCCACACCAAGACACAAAATTAAAATGCCAAAGGTTAAAGACAAAGAGAAAACCTTAAATGCAGCAACAGAAAAGCAGTTACCTACAAAGGTGTTTCCATAAGACTGTCAGCTGCCTTCTCAAAAGAAACTTTGAGGGCTAGAAGGGAATGGCAAGAAATATTCAAAGTGATGAATAGCAAGAACTTATAACCAAGATTACCCAGCAAAGCTATCATTTAGAATGGAAAGACAGATAAAGAGCTTCTCAGACAAGAAAAAACTAAAGGAGTTCATCACCACCAAAACAGTATTATAAGAAATGTTAAAGGGTCTTCTTTAAGTAGATTAAAAATATGAACAATAAAATGGCAATAAATACATATCAATAATTGAAGCTAAAAAATAAAACAAACAACTGGAAACAGAATCACAGATACAGAGATGTTTTGATGGTTACCAGATGGTAGATGTGTGAGGGGGTTGGGTGGAGAGGTGAAGGGATTAAGAAGTACAAATTGGTTGTTACAGAATAGTTATGGGGATGTAAAGTACAGCACAGGTAATATAGTAGCCAAAGAATATACATGCATGACCCATGGACATGTACAGTAATGTTGGGGATTGCCTGAGGGAATGGGGGATTTGGGTGGAGGGAGTCAAAGTGAGAAAAATTGGGACAACTGTAATACATAAATAAAAAAATATAAACAAACCTATTTTAAGTCTCCTTGTGATCCCTTGGGGGATCTTTGTGACCCTGCAGGGGAAATGTGTGCCCCTTTTAAGCACATGGCTCCAGCCAAGAGGAACTATTCTCTCATCTACCACTCCATACTCTCTTACAGTCAGAAACTCTCTTTCTTTCCTTTCACCACCTCAGGTGCCACCCACTTGGTACATCCTTTGACCTCAACTTACACAGCTCTCTCTGCAGCACCTTGCAGAGCTCTCTCCTGCAGTGGCCACAGGACTCTGAAATGGCTAAGCTCTTCATTGGGGCCACCACTGGATGGTGCTGTGTGAGCAGAGACCACATCTGCCGGGTCCATTGTAAAAGCTGCACACCAGCACACAGCTTGGCACAGAACATGCATTAATAAGGAAAGAAATCAACTGATAATTTGCCTTCTTCCCCCAACCCACATCTTTTCCTGTATTGGTTACCTAATGAGGATCACAAGCTCTCCCCTAACCTAGTTGCTTAAAGCAATCACCATTTTGCTCACGATCCTGCAAGTGGGCTGGGCAGTTCTGGTCTGGCTTGGCTGACCATCTGTGATCAGCTGGGCCTAGGGAGGACCTCATCCGGGACAGCTCATGCCTGCCCTACTTGGTTTTCTCACTCAACAGGTAAATCCTCCTCCCTCACACCAGTCACCACCTGCTTCCCAAGAGCTGCAAGTGAAGGGAAGCCCAGTGCACAAGCACCTGCAAGCTGCCACACCTGTATGCTTTTACTGTCCCATTAACCACAGCAGACCACACAGCTACTCCTGATGGAGACTGACTCTGGCAGACATCTCTGCGGTCTACCCCAGCACATCACCAGTGCCGAAGTGGACGCTGTTCTTTGTGACTCCCCTTCCTTTGATATTCCTTTCAGTATGAGTTCACCAGGATACAATTAGGGTCCCAGTCCCTGACCCCCACTACTCAAGGACACCCACCCCACACTCCTTTAATGGGTTTCATCTCCTCATGTCTCTAAATTTTCTCTGCTCTGCCCTCTGGAAGCCTTGATCCACCTCAGGCTTCAGACTGCCAGGACCAAGCTCACCCACAGTTGAAACAATTGGGTCTCACTTGAGTTCCCAGAGTTCTCCCAGGTCACTTTATTCCTCACTTAGTCATTGAGCTGAGCAAGTTCTGTTTGCAGAGATGAAGTAAGATGATTCCCTGCACTAAGGTGAGCAAGAGCTTAGATCCAGTTCACTGACCAACTCCCTTTCCTCCACGGCTCGACAGGCGCCTGACTTCAACAGCACCGGCATTATTGCAAGACCTGAAGGCTTTTTTATTTTTCTCTTGTGCTGATCTTCAAGTTGACAAATACGAAGCAAAAACAAACCACAGGCCCCAAAGTCACCTATCTTAACCCATGACAGCATACCAAGACTTAATACCTGACCAATCAAACAGTTTCAACTTTCTCCAGGAATGCAATCCTAATCAGTCAGTTTGGAATATTTTGGTCAGTAACATGAGAGTCTGTCATGACACAGAGTTGCTTGATAATACCTGTGGGATGAATATGAACAATGACAAATGTAGGCAAGGGCCAGAGGCAACGAACAGGCTGCTGAATTACACAGAGGGTTTTAGGGGGATGTGGCAGGTCCATTTTGCATTTGAAGCAGCTACCTTACAATGTTCTGCCTCTGGTGTTGGCTGTTTCATTTTCCTATAAAGACCTTAGCCCTACCCTCCACCTTAAAAGCATTTAAGTGTTGTGAGCGCTTAACATTTTTGAGGTGAGCCATTCAGTAAATTTGACCTCCAGGTCTTCACCAAAGGTTCAGACTTCACCACTATGGAATCTTGTGTAAGATGCTCAGCCTTCAGGAACATTTAGACACAGCAGTTATACATACAGACCTTCTATTGTTTCTAGATTTTCTAAATTATATTTTTGTATTTAGTCCAGTGTCCCATATATAGTCATGCCCCCTCACCTATCGGGATACAGCCCAAGACCCCCAGTGGATGCCTGAAACTGCAGTTAGTATGGAACCTTATATATGCTGTTTTTCCCGGTACATACTTCCTATGATAAATTTTAACTTATAAGTTAGGCACAATAAAAGATTAACAACAACTAATAAAACAGAACAATTGTAACAATTTACTGTAATAAGTTATGTAAATGTGGCATTACTAAGTAAAATAAGGGTGTGATACCTCAAGTGTCCATCCAATAACTGAGACACCTACTGGGTGACTAATGGGTGGGGAGTATGTATCATATGGATCCTCTGGGCAAAGGGATGGTTCACATCCCAGGCAGGACAGTGAGAAATTTCATCACACTGCTCATCACATGGTGCAATTTAAAACTTGTGAATAGTTTATTTCTGGAATTTTCCATTTGATAGTTATGGATCGCAGTCAACTGTAGGTAACTGAAACCATGAATAGCAAAACTGTGGGTAAGGAAAATGCTTGTGTTACAGCAGCATTAGACATACCAGCGCAAACTTGAGGTCTCCCAGAGCTTCTCACCAGTGATTGTGTTGGCTCACGCTGCCTCCGGGCCTCAGCTCCAACCACAGCATGCCAGTGTGCAGTGTGGTCTGCAGCCCACACTCCAGGCAACACTGATTGAGAGATCAAATGGTGGAATCAGAAGCTGTTATCCTCTAGGAGAGGAAAGGCTGGAAGTCTCCTCATTGCCATTCTGCATATGCAGGTTCAGGTTCATAGGTGGTCACAGACCCAAGAAGTTCATCAGGGTGGACAAAGCTTGTATTTCTGAACTGTGGGATAAACCCTGTAGGGTCCTTTTCTGTCAGAACTGTATGGGGTTTCTGTGGCTGCTGCAATAAATGACCACCAACTCAACGGCTTCAAAGTTCTGGAGGTCAGACGTCTGAAATCAATTTCACGGGGCTCCAGTCATGGTGCTGGGGGTTCTGAGAATCTGGATTTTGCCCTTTTCAGCACTCAGTGACCACCTATATTCCTTGGCTTTTGCCACAAGGTGTCACTCTAATCTCTGCTTGGCGTCACACTTCCTTCTCTGACTCTGACCTTCCTGTCTCCCCTTATAAGGACCCTTGTGCTTATATTGGGCACACCCACATACTCCTAGATAGCCTTCCCTCCTCCATATCCTTAATCACAAATGCGAAGCCCCTTTAGTCACATAAGGTAACATACTCACAGGTTTGGGGGACCTGGAGGGCATTTTAGCGGGCCCTCATTCGGCCTCCACAATAATTGAGAGGAAAGAGGATTTCTGCAGGCTAGTCTGGCAGGGGCAGAAACAGGAACAGAGAGGAGCTCCGGCATCAGATGGCCCAGGGTCAAGGTACAGGTACAATACCAGCTGCTGCAAACAAGAGCCCATGGAGTAAATCCCAAAAGGATGAGAGGGCAAGAGCTGCGTCTGACTCCAGGTAATCAGCCAGATCAGGGAAGGAGTCAGGACCTCAGGTTTCAGTTCACGTGGAGGAAAACCACAGCCAACCCAGGGGACGGAAGGACCAGCTCACAGGCAATTGGCAACTGAGATTTATTTAAATAATGAGTCAACAGGAACAGGAAGTGGTGCGATATCTCGAGTATCTGGTTTCTCAACTGTGGGATGACTGGTCAATGAGGCCTGGCCATCGCTTGGGAAACTCGTGTATCAACTCCAGGAAGGTCAGTGGCTGCAGCTTCTGGCTCAAGACGAGACTTGAAAAGCTTAATAAGTGATCTCCTTCAAACCTGAAGGGAGGAAACACAGCTGAGAGACTCCTGGTGCCAAGAAAACACAGAGGTGGGAGAGTGTAACCCCACTGGGCCCCAGCCTCCATGGCCAGTCCTGAGCACAGACCACACCCTGGGTGCTGGCCATACCCCTGACCACTTCAGCTCTGGTCCCCTGCTTCCTAAGATGAGATTTCACCAGGAAACAAGCTATGCATAAGGCTGTGTTCACTGGTGGTTTTAAAGGTATAAAGAAAACATTACCAGCCCTGGCCAGTATGACTAAGCTGGTTGGAGCATCATCCGGAAAACCAAAAGGTCATGGGTTTGATTCCTGGTGGAGGCGCCTGCCTAGGCTGTGGTTCAGCCCCTCAGTAAGGGTGTGTACAAGAGACAACCAATCAATACTTCCCTCCCTCTCCCTCCCTTCCCCTCTCTCTAAAAAAAGCATGTCCTCGAGGGAGGATTAAAAAAAAAAAAATAAAGGCTATGTCATAATTTATGGACTCTCTGCTGTTAACACCAAACCTGTTCTTTAAGAGCTGAACTTTGAACAAATGTAGACATGCTTCTTCACCACACACATACATATGGGACATCACAGCAGTCAGATGAAGTAGGGACAAAAGAAGTCTCCATCATAACAATGTTCAATATACTTTGTGAAACCTTATATCAGCTCAAAAATATTACACGCAGCCCTCACTTCCAAAATTTGGGATAGTTAAGTAAATTTGGACATAGTCTCATGACAGAATTTCACAGAGCCATTCAAGTTACACTCGGTGAGTTTTTAATTCCAAGGTGTAATGCTCGTGTTAAATGCTAGGTTGAAAAGATCGGGAATCAAAGTTGCAGAAATCTATAAATTCAACTCTGCTAGAAATGCAACAAGAACTAGAAAAACAGTGGAAGGAAAAAGTTAGTAGAGGTTCTCTCTGAGGGACGGGCACCCAACATGATTATTCTTTTTTTTTGTCATACCAAAAATTACATTATTTTGAAAATTTGGAGGGGGATAGCAATCTAAAAAACCCACTAAATAATTTTATTTTATTTTATTTTTATCCTCACCTAAGGACATGCCCATTGACTTTTAGAGAGAGGGAGAGAAACATCCATTGGCTATCTATCATACGTGCCAAACAGGGCCCGAACCCACAACCCAGGTATGTGCCTCAACCAGGAATCAAAACCATGACCTTTCCGTTTATGGGATGATGCTCCAATCTACTGAGCCACACCAGCCAGGGCTAATAATAAGTGGTTTTAAATAAAAAACAAACTGAAAAGGAAGTTGTAGGCTTAAGTGCACAGCTGAGTAAATTTTATAAACTAGTGGAGACGACAAGGCCCAAGATCAACTTGAGTTTTCACATGGGGTACAGTCCTTGCTTGTGTTTAAGGCTGTACATCATTGGGACACATCTGTAGGAAGCTTGAGGGGCAGCTACTATGTTCAAGGCCATAACTGGAATCTAAGTAGTCTCCACAGGGCTGGAGAGACACCCAAGGGATGACCCCTGAGGGAGAAGGATGAACACAGGGTAGCTGTAAGGAGAAACTAGAGCGAGACTAAGGGAAAAGGGGACCCATGCTTTCCTCACAGCCCTACTCTGCAGACTGGGCAATGTCACCCTCAGATCAGGAGATATTAAGAGGGAGACAGTCAATCCATAGTTGCAGGAGTTTGTTAGAGGGACAGCATGATCTGTGTTTACATTCTAATAAATCTGGTTATAAACTGATTAAAAAGACAAGACACTAGTTACTTTTATTAAGACCATTATTATCTTAAACTCTCAAGGTCTGTCACCTTCCAGCTGAGGCAATTCAACAGCAGGTTCTGGTGCACGGGCTCTACCTGACAGTCCTCCTGCTTCAATGCACAGAACACAGGGATGACGGCTAATCCTGGATGCAGTCACGGCACATACACAGTGCTCTAGTGCGCTCTGGTTTCCAAGTTCAGCTATGTCTTGCACCATTTGCACATGAAAAGGTTCCCATTTTTAGGTCAAAGCAAAGATAAAGGCAGGTACCTAGCTCACTTCCACCTCTGGTTGCCCAGCATAGGCAGTAATGCTTCATCAGCTGCTCCAGAAGCTCCATCTCATCCAGGAATTCCAGGGCCTCGATTCTGGCAGAACAGTACAGATGTGTGCAATGAGAAAAGAGGACAACGCCCAGTTACAGACATGGAAAGGTGTTTGTGACAGACTATGGGAAAAGAGGCTACAAAGAGTAGGTATGGTGTGGTTCCATTTTATTTTTATTGAAAAGAAAAAAATGTACCATAAGCAAAATCAAAAGACAAAGTACAAGGTAAAAAAAAAAAAAAAAAAAGGGTAAATTTCCTTGCTATATAAAGAGCTGTTGCACTTCATTAAGAAAAACTTCAGAAGACTGCCAGTCAAGATGGAGGCCTAGAGAGGCAGAAACACTACAAGCCAGAAGGGAATGGCAAAAAAATATTCCAAGCAATGAAAAGCAAGGGCCTGCAACCAAGAATACTCTACTCAGCAAGGCTCTCACTCAAAATAGAAAGTGAGAATTCTAACCAAGATGGAGGCCTAGACAGACATGCTGCATCTCCCTCCACAACTAAGAAGGACTACAACTACTTCAAACCTAGAGACAGCCAGAAGTTCCAGAAAATCAAGCTCCATGGAAGTCCAACAAACAAAGATATAAAGAAGAAATACTCATCCAGACAGGTAGGAGGGGCAAAGCAGGGGTGGAAAGGATGTGGTGTAGTGGCTACAGCAGTGGCAGTAGTGGCAGGCCAGCAGAAAGTGTAGTCATACGTTTTAAAAAGTAGGGAGGGATACCTGGGGAGCACTCCCAGCACCAGACCAGACAAGACCACACAGCTCACGGTTCTAGTGCCGGGAAAATAAAGCCTCATTGCTTCTGACTGTGCAAACCAGTGGGGGCTAAGGTGGAGGAAGAAACTGCCCATCTCTCAGCAGAGTCTGCTTGTTTAAAGGGCCCTCATGGTCCTAGAACATCCACAGACCCACCGATTCTGGGAACCACAGCAAGAGTAATAGCTAGAGGGGCGCCAGTCTCATACAGGAAGTGGAAGAAGTACCTGGAAAAGGGACATGTGCTGAGCAAGCAGCATTGTTCCCTCTCAGACCCCTCCCCCACATACAGTGCCACAACGTGATGAAACGGGTCACCCTGTACTGACAAAATACCTAAGGCTCCACCCCTTACAATGTAACAGGTGCGAAAGCTCTACCTAAGACACAGAGGCAAACAAACACAGGAGCCTGTCAAGATGAGGAGACAGAGAAGTATGGCCCAAAAGAGGGAACGGACCAAGGTTCCAGTGGAAGAACTAAGCAACGAGATGGCCAACCTAACAGACGAGGAGACAGCCAACCTAACAGATGTAGGTTCAAAACACTGGTGATAAATATGGTCACGGACTTGACAGATATGTTTAAGTAAGGTAAACACAGAAAACAAGAAGTGAAGGCTATGTTAAATGAAACGAAGGAAAATCCACACAAAACCAATAGTGAAGGGAAGGAAACCAGGGTTCAAGTCAATGAACTGGAACATAAGGAAGAAAAACACACTCAACCAGTATAGAATGAGGAAACACAAATTGAAAAAAATGAGAAGAGGCTTAGGAATCTCTGGGACAACTTTAAACGTGCCGACATACAAATCATAGGAGTGCCAGAAGGAGAACAGGAAGAACAAGAAATTAAAAGCTTATGTGAAGGAAAAGAGGGAAAAAAAGCTTATGTGAAGAAATAATGAAGAAAAACTTCCCAAATTTGGAGAAGGAAATAGACATACAAGTCCAAGAAGCACAGAGAGTTCCAAACAAACTAGACCCAAACAGGACCACACCAAGACACATCATAATTCAAATGCCAAAGGTTCAAGATAACAAGAGAATCTTAAAAGTAGCAAGAGAAAAGCAGAGGTGCCTATAAGACTATCAGCTGATTTCTCAAAAGAAACTTTGCAGGCAGGAAGGGGCTGGCAAGAAGTATTCGATGCGATGAAAAGCAAGGACCTACAACTAAGATTACTCTATCCAGCAAAGTTATCATTTAGAACGGAAGGGCAGATAAAGTGATTCCCAGATAAGGTAAAGCTAAAGGAGTTCGTCATCACCAAGCCATCATTATATGAAATGTTAGAGGGACTTATTTAAGAAAAAGAAGATCAAAACTATGAACATTAAAATGGCAACAAACTCACAGCTATCAACCACTGAATCTAAAAAATAAAAATAAAAACAAAATCCAACTAAGCAAACCGGAATAGAAACAGAATCATAGGTATGGAGATTATTTGGAGGGTTATCAGCTGGGAGAGGGAGAGAAATGGGGACATGGTGCAGGTAGAAGCATAATTGGTAGGTACAAAATAGACAGGGGGAACGTTAAGAATAATATAGGAAAGGGTGAAGCCAAAGAACTTATATGGACAACCCACGGACATGAACTAAGGGAGTGGGATTGTTGGAGGGAAGGGTGGTATTGGGCAGAGGGGAGCAAAGGGAAAAGAAATTGGGACAACTGTAACAACATAGTCAATAAAATATACTTAAAAAAAAAGAAAAATTTCAAAAATTCATTTAAAAATGGCTAGCGAGACAGCCAACTGACCTGGAGTCTGCACGATCCTTCCCCATGTGGGAAGGTCACCCTCCCCTCCACACCCCCACTCTTATTAGGGTTTTCTGGACCCAAGGGTAGGTAGGACGACGACCATGTCCAGCTTGAAGCAGCTAGAAGAGCTTGAGACCTTCGCCCATTGTCCTTTACAAGATTACAAAGGGTCTTAATATTTGAGAGGGGTGGGACAGTTAATTTTTACGAACCAGGGGTATAGACTTGGGGGGGATTGCTGGGGGAGGGGGGTGCTGGGTGGAGGGGAGCAAGGGGGAGAAAATTGGAACTGTTGTAACAATATAATCAATAAAAAACATTAAAAAAAAGAATGATCCTGTTGAACCAAGCACGCCGTTGACCAGAGGCAGCCAACTGACCTGGAGTCTGCACGATCCTTCCCCATGTGGGAAGGCCACCCTCCCCTCCACACCCCCACTCTTATTAGGGTTTTCTGGACCCAAGGGTAGGTAGGACGACGACCATGTCCAGCTTGAAGCAGCTAGAGGAGCTTGAGACCTTCGCCCATTGTCCTTTACAAGATTACAAAGGGTCCTAATATTTGAGAGGGGGGTGATAGTTAATTTTTACGAACCAGGGGTATGGACTTGGGGGGGATTGCTGGGGGAGGGGGGAGCTGGGGGGAGGGGAACAAGGGGGAGAAAATTGGAACTGTTGTAACAATATAATCAATAAAAAACATTAAAAAAAAATGATAAAAAATAAATAAATAAATATATAAAAATGGCTAGCGCTTAAGGGGATGGAGGAAAAGGCAAAGGGGAGTAAGCGGTAGAAACGTCCAGTTATACACTATTTAAGTCACAGAATGTAATTAATGTACAGCACAGGGAAAACAGTCATGTATATAAATGTTGAATCCCTATGTTGTACACCTGAAACTTACATATTATTTTATGTCTACTATACTTTAATTTTTAAAAAGTCAGGTAAAACCAATTCAATGGGAAAAGAAAACAAGAAATTTTCAATCTCATTTATGAGAAAAGAAATGTACATTTCAATACTTGACACCTTTCTGACTGTCCGATGGACAGTGATCAAAGGCTGCTATGCCATAGAAAGGACACGGAAAAAGAGCCCTCCTGCATCACGTGTAGGATTACAGAATAGGACAGCCTCTTGGAGGACAACTTCATCCCTCTGTCAATGTTTACAATGTGCATCCTTTCACTCGGCCACTCTGTTCTGATAATCTACTCTGCCTGTGGACAAAGATCCATGTTCAAAGACACTCACTGAAGCATCACAGCTGCTATGTAGGGACAGCAAAAAGTCCCACAAACTAGAAGAGATGGTCTGATAAACTAAAGCAGGTTCACACAGGACACTGACAACCACATAAAAGAACAGGGTAGGTCTAAATGTATTGACATGAATATCCCCTTAGACACAACATGGCATGTAAAAAGCAGGTTGTTTAGTAAATAATTTGCATGGTTGACTACTATCTACGTAAAGAAAAAGTGCAGGTACATATACTGGTGTATGCACAGAACTTTCAAAGAGTAGGCTATTTTGGAAAATACAGATAAAACTGACAGAAGATAGCAGACGAGCAGTGAGGGGGAGTGGGGTGAGGGTTGTTTTTACTCTATATTAATTTTTTTTAAAAACACATGCTTGTATAATTTTTTTCGAAAAAGTTTTAAATATAAATTTTAAATGTATGCATACACAGAAGCATGCACAAATATATGAAATAGCTTTATAAGATATTTTCTGTCATAGGAATACACTATGGGGAAAAACTTCAGGCAGTTCTGAAAAATATAAAAAACAATAAAATGACCCATAGCCCTACTATTGACAACAGCCAGCACTAACCCTCCGGGACTGCCTTTGTTCAGCCTCTGGGTGTGAGGGTGCACGTTTCTGCACCCATGTCCTTGTTCCTGCCATGGTGTGCAGACCCAGGGTCACGTCTGAGGGGAGAGTGTCTCCTCATAAAGGACTTTGGTTGCTTCCTAGCTGATGTTCCCAACTACTCAGAAGACATTCAAGGCAGGCTTCCTAATACCACATTCTAGAAGAAACCAGCACCCTAAAATGGAGGTTATTACCAAGTTCAACTGCCAGGAGACTGCTGTTCACGAGAATGTGGACTCTACAAGCAGGCATATTGGTGCCCTGTTTTGGTCAGCTACACACCCCCACCCCTGTGCTTAGAAAAGCATGTGGCACATAGTACACACTCAGCACCTGTTAAATCAATAAACTTGCTTTGCACAGTATCTGGCAAAACCCTCGGCAGAAGTGAACACAAATGATGTGTCTTTCACAGAACTGAGAAACCACTCAGCCTGGGGTAGACACACCAGAGCTGTCCCACCTCATCACCTACCTGTTGGGAACACATGCTGCTGTCTACAAAAGGCCATGGCAACACGATTAAACACAGTGACCCTCAATGTTTTGACAGGTAAAGATAAATACAACCTATTGTTAGGTTTTTTAAAAAGGAGGGTGGTTTACAGACTAATACATATAATATGAATCTATGGATTAAAAAAGTACAAATTTACATATCAATAAGTACTTCTCTTTCTACATGCATAGAGAAGGAATGCACCCCAGTCTTGAACAGCAGCTCTCTCTGCAGGGTGTGGGTACAGAGAGCATGACTTTTAAACTTCATGTACTTTACATTGCTTGAAAACTGTTTTAGAACGAGTGTATATTTCTGTTATAATGAGAGCAAAAGTCCATTTAAAAATCTGCGAGCAGGTTTTATCCCCCTTAGAAGCCCTTGAACAATATCTTTTTCCTCCCACTCCCCAACACAAGGATTATGCACAATTTCCACTGCAGAGGTTGCTCTGGGAATTTTGCAGGTATAACTGCTTGTTTTGAAAAGATCATCTGTTTTGGCATAAACCCTATCTCAGCTAATAGCTAATGAGTTACTACTGTGGTGCTAGAGAGTTTAATCTACATGAGCAAGTTTACTTGTTTCAAAATGAGTCTTAGTTAGGGTTTTGTTTCACATTAGTTCACAAGTACTGAACACAGACCTAAACCCTTGTGTTCCTGTACCTGCTGACTTCAGTCCGAGGTAATCTGCTGTACAATTCCATCATGTTCATGGCTGATGCTGTTTCCCACCCATTCGACAGGAGCCGTTCTTTCTGAAACGTGTGGTGGAGAGAGACGAAGAACCACAAGGCAACATCATAAATGCAGATATCTTTAAACATGTGAGAATTTCTTCCATGACTCCTCTTTCAAAAGCCCATTCCAGCCCCTATAATCTTTCTTTTTATTTTCCAGTGTTCTATACTGAACATGCACTGTTACCTATTTAAATAAGAGCAGGAATGGGAGCTGTCTCTTCAATCAAAAAAGGACATTTTTAAAAGAGGTAAGACTACTATAGATTCCAAGAGATTTAGGGACATAAAACAGTATGTACCATGTTAGAATCCTGATCTAAATTCACCAATTATGAACATTTAAATAATTGTGGAAAACTGAATATGAACTGGGTGTTATATGCTATGGAAGAATTATTGCCAATTTCTAAGATATAATCATGGTATCATCATTAACTTGAGGAGGGGGGAAAAATTCCTACTGGAAGATTTATACTGAAGTATTTATGGCAAGGAAATGATATACTACCTGGGATTTGCCTTAAAATATTCCAAGGACAATACCAACAAAAATTTGGAGGGAATAAATAATATTTACAAAATACTAATTACTGAAGCTGGCTGACGGGACATAGGACATAGGTGTTCATTTTACTATTCCCTCTACTTTTCTGTTGTTTAAAAAATGCATAATAAAAAGTTAGAATAATAGGGTGTAGGAAATATGTATTTTTGATACAGAGGTAGGGAAGCAGGCTTGGACTTCCCCAGCATGCTGAACCAGTGGCCCACATACAACCCTAGCCACCTGCATACAGCCCCTCTGGAGGGCTTGTTCACACTCTGCTGTCAGTGAATGGTGGACACCCTTTCTTGGTTGGCTACAGGTACAAGAGAATATCCCAGTCTCTGCTCTCCGACCTGCGACTCTAGGGACTTGCAGGTTTCCACCCCTGCCAGGTCACACTGTCGTCTCCGCAGGTGTTCAATCATGATCTGCCCAAACCGGTCATCCATGTTCACCTGGGAAGGACAGAACAGCCATGCACTGCCATAAGGGTTTATTCTTAAATATGCAAAATAAAATAATGTCCTATTTTTAACCAGACAGTACTGAGGTTTGTTAATACCCAAGTGCAGGTAATGAAATCTGTGTGCAGTGTGCTTCCAGGAGCACGACCTGGGCGGCCCCTGGAGGGCACCTGTACACCCAATGTTAATACAGCCTGTGGCCACACAACCAACCCACTGCAGGCAATCTCTCCTACAGATGCGCCTGCATGTGTACACAGAGGTGCATGAATGTCTACTGCAGCATTGTACAGAAGAATCTGGAAGGAACTTAAATATGCATCATTTGGGGTTAAATAAATTCTAGCATGTTTCACATATATAATGAAATACCATATAGCAAGGGAAACAGGAAAGACATAGTTATGAAGAGGGACCCAAAAAACCCAGAATTATTTTCTGGAGAGCGGGCCCCTTGTATAGGCTTTCCCTGCTAGGTGAGTGTTCTAGGAACCCATCTGTAGCAGTGTACTAGCTGGCATTGCTGTGAGAGAGGTTGTGCTCAGTTTTAGTGAATTGTGTTTGAAGACTCTTTCAATCCGTTTGCACATTTCATGATAACACACCTGCCCATACTGCGCTGAGTGCTCAGCAGTTTTTGACCAAAAATAGCATGATCCCTGTGCCCCACCCTCCCTATTCACCGGATGTCGCCCTGAGAGACATTTTTGTTTCCCTGGATGAAAAAAGTCCTCAAATGGAAACGTTTTGCCAATGTGGAAGAGGTTAAACAAAAATCGGCAGAAGCACATTAAAATGTATCAAAATCAACAAGTTCAAAAACTTTTGGGCAGTGGAAAAAAAGTCTAGATAGGTGTGTTGCTACAAATGGAGAGTGCCTGGAAGGTGACTGAAGTTGAAACATGTAAGAATACACAATTTTTAATAAATAAATTCCAGTTTTTTGGGGTCCCCCCCATACAGATATAAATATATAGAGCAATATGGAAAGATCTTTAAGATCTAAGAGCTCTTGAAAATTAAGGTATAGAGGAATGTGTACTGTATTCTCCCATGTGCCTTGAAGGAAAATGTTTATCTCATTTATACATGCATAGGAAAAATCTGTAATCTGGCAAAGTTGCTTCCCAGTTGAGAGGGGTGAGGTCTGGGACAGGAGAGACTTATATTTCCTTGTCTATTCTTTTGTACTACTTGAAATATTTTTATTCTGCTTTTGAATAAAAAATATGTAAAAAACCATAAACCATAATTAAATTCTATATGTGCCCAAATGCCACAAAACATAATCTTATGTACACTATTGTAGCATATATACTCTGTTATTTTGTCATACAAAATACCAAAAATTCATCACTAACAGTATGTAAAACAAATCCCAGAGTTCACATGACAACAAGAACCAGTGTTTTCTCTTTGGGTGGATTAGTAAGGTTTATGTGGTACTAATGGTCAGATCCACACTTCAATCAGGATAGCAGTGTTTGGGAGCACATACTCCATCATTTTATTGCCTGGGCATGAATCCTGGCTTGAGACTGTGAGACTGTGGGCAAGCTGCCTACCCCTCTGTGTTTTAGTCCCCTCACCTGTAAAACCACAAGGACAAGTACCTACCCTATGGGTTGTTGTGATGATTAAGTTAATGTATGTGAAACTCATAGCATACATAACACCTATACATACTAAATAAATTATAAGAATCTGCTATTATTATTACCATCATTATTGTGGTTTTGTCATTTTTAACTAATTAGGAATTAATGTAAGACATATGAGCAATTAATAAGTCTGAGGATGCTTATGATTTTGTATTTGCTAGAAAATTATTGAATTAAGTGGTTGGTGGGATCTGAACTGGTTTGGGGACAGCCATGGACAACATATTGAATGAACAACAGACCATTTCCAGGCCTGCTCCCAGGTGACAGGATCTCTGGTCAAAATTCACTGATCCATCTCCATCTGATGATGGATAAATCCTTGTTGAACAGAGGAATACACAAATGAAGCAAAGTGAACAAAGCAGTACACATCTGAGATGTGTAGGAACATACGGAAAGCAGAATTCATTTTCCCCAGGTGTGGTATCCTGAAAGCAAAGGCAGGTTCCCCGGATTTATTCACATGAGAAAAGGAAATACCAAGGAAGCCAGCTGCCATCACATCCGCTGAGCATGAGGACAGTCCCCAGTTCAAGAGAGGGATGGAGGAAATCAACCGACCAGAAACCACCTATACAGGAGCAGGACTGGACGGGGTGGCAACCAGAGCAGGAGACCAAAGTTTAGCCCTAATCTGACCATAATTACATGACCTTGGGCAGGGCCCTATACTGCTCTTATCTGTAATAAAATTTAAAAATAAAATTAACATGAGACAGACAATAAAATCAATAAAACTAAAGTAAAATAAACAAAAATAGCTACCATGTGCCCACCACTGCAACATCTCATGAACTCCCGTTATGAACCAGAGAGGTAGGCATTCCTTATTCTTTCATGAACAAAAAACACAAGCTCAAGGAGATCCAAATAATAGTCAACACTTAACAGCCAGGTAATATTATAAACAACCCTATGACGTTGGGACTTTTATTATCCTCATTTTTCAGATGAGGAAAACAGGCCCAGAAAGGTTATGGAACTTGTCCAGGTCACACAGTGAGGCAGTCTGCCTTCAGAGCATGGACCCCCAACCACCAATCACATGGCCAATAATAAGAACAAGGTCCAGGTGTTGTGGCTCAGTTGGTTGGGCATCGTCTGTGAACCAAAAGGTCTCCGGTTTGATTCCCGGGTAGGGCACATGACTGGGTTGCATGTTTGGTCCCCTGGGGCACATAGGTAAGGCAACCAATCGATGTTCCTCTCACATTGATGTTTCTTGCCCTCTTTTTCTCCCTCCCTCCCCCTCTCTCTAAAATAAAAAATAAAATAAAATAAAGAACTAGGGCCAGGATTCAGAACCAAGCTGGATAATTCCAAAGCTCTAAAACAATCCATTCTGCACTAGATCAGGAAAGGCAAATGGGTAGCCAATGGAACAAACTCAATGATTTTAGAAATTAGGAAATGTTACATTAAAATCCTGCATTTCTTACTTCTGAAAAACTGGGAGTTCTGGCAACCGTAGGCTCACAGGACCACATGGTAACGACTGGCTGGAACTGAAGAGTGGCCATTCCCATAAGTTGGGACATGGGTAGCTAGCGTACCCTAGTCCTCACCACTCACAGTATTCACTTGCCAACTTCTTTCACCTGCATCATGTGCCCACCACTGAGGGCATTGTTTGCTATCCTACCGTGATGGCTTGACTTGATAGTAAATATTGGATTGGCCAAAAATACCCTTACCTTTTTTCTGTATGATGGCTCTAGTAGCTTTTAGTTGTCTTTAATTTCATTTGAAACAATTTTGTTAGATTGTATTGTGACAGCTGTCATATCAGCATGCATTAAAAAAAAAACTTAACAAAATTGGTGAATTTTTGTGCAGCCATTTTAATATTGAAGATGGAAGAAAATACGCAACATTTTCAGCATATTATGCTTTATTATTTCAAGAAAGGTAAAAACACACTGAAATGCAAAAAAAATCTTTCTGCAGTATACGGAGAAGGTGCTGTGACTACTGGAAAACGTGTCAAAAGTGGTTTGTGAAGTTTCTTGGTACTACTGACATTTTGGCTAAATATTTCTTTGCTCTGGGGCTGTCTTATGCATTGGAAGATGTTTCACAGTAGCCCTGGCCTCTACCCACTAGAAACCAACAGCGGTAGATAGCCAACATACTCAAAATATCCAAATCAATGAAGTTATTGGTGAAAATGAAAAATAAGACTTTTATTTTACAGAAAAAACTAAATGGACTTCTTGGCCAACCCAATAGAATGATCAAATAAGAACTCAAAAACATTTTATAATGGCCAAGATAGCAGTTCCAAAACTCTGACTAAAAGTTTGCAGGAAGTCAAGAAGTCAGGAGCAGCAGGACTACTGGCATCAACTAACAAATGAAACATGTCTGGCCAGAGGCCAATGGAAAACAAAGAGCAGTAGCATGCAGAGCGTGCTCAAAGGGAAAGCCACTCCTGGGCTCCTGGGCAGAAGGTGAGTTTCCTGTACTTCCTTTTACCTGTTCGTAGTTTATGAACATGGCGGTCCCAAAACTGTTGGCTGCCCACTTGATTAGGTTTGCAGACTGCTCCGGAGTCATGTAGACAAGCACACATTCCGTTATCAGGAGTGTCGGCAACCTTGAGATATGAAAAGAAGGCACATACATGTATCAGGTTGGGACTCTGGTTGTACATGTGTTGCAGTAGTAGCGGGGCAGTTCACAGCCCAGGAAAACTAGAAGCACTTAGCAAGCACATGGTCAATCAGCGCAGTAATATATGTGTGACACCATCACATCCCAAAGATTTTTACTACACAAAGGTGAGTAGTGAGCAATGGTTGTCTGGCTTGTGAAAATATGTTAAATGGCTACAGATTCTCCCCCAGCCTGTATCCACAACATGGCAATACCAAACTGCAGATTCTGCCATTCAAGAGGGGAGATCATTTCTTTCCCCTGGAATCTGGGTCAGTCATGTGACCTGCTTTGGCCAATGAACAGGAGCAAACAAGCCTGCCAATCACTTGCACAGGGGTGCTTGCTCTCCTGCTGCACCAGCAACCTAAAACCACTGTGCAAGTGATCCCAGACTAGCCTCATAGGAGGGGAAGCCCTCTGCATGAACCAAGCAGTCCAGGTGACAGTGAGTCAGCCCCTAGCTGACCTGCCCTCTGCACGTGTGTGCAGCATGCGCGCGCGCGCGCGCACACACACACACACACACACACACACACGGTGAATCCCAGGGATACTTGTTAAACTTTGCCTCCAGGAAAAGAGCTACACCCAGCACAAATTGTCACCTCAGGATCCTGAGCAACTAAACTGCGAGCTGTCTGAAACCTCTGAGTTTAGAAGGATTTGTTACACATGAAGATCTGACTGGTACTGATATTCACTTAATAGAATCTAGTTCTTCTTATAAAAGCTTATACCATGAAGAATTGAAAACATGAACAGTCTTCAAGAAATTAATTATACTTGATACTCATTCTCATTTATAAGTCCGAAAGTACTGAACAAATTAGGAAAAGCAACAAACTCCTTTGGAAATATCTAAAAGCCTTAATTTTTTAAAGGGAACACTGAATCAAAGAGGTTTTTAAACAAACAAACACAAAAGAAATCCCACTCCTATTCAATAACAAGCAAGAGAAGTCAGATCGGAACCCAGAATAAGATTCCAAGATGCGGAGGGGGGTTCCAGGCTTACCTGTATCAGCTTTAACAACCTACTATTAATCATCATTCACTAACTTGCCCAGGAAAAGCAGTCGTGGCCTTAAACATCAAGACTCACCTTCTGCAAAAGAACACACTATATCTCGCAATCTGTGAGTCATATAAAGGGTTCCTCAAAGAAGAAAAGAAAGGCAGGCAGGTATGTAAATCCTAATGACAATCTGGTTGATGATTCTAGGCTAAACACATAAACAAGAACTTCAAAATGTAGACACAAAAGCCATCACCACATAAATGAAAGATGTATTACAAAGATGAAGCTTTAACTCCCTACACTTCCCTCCCCTCTGTCACCGAAAGCTCACCTGTACTTGCACCTGTTCTTACTCCCCTTTCTCCCCTCTCAGAAGAATGGGTATCTTTCCTTTCCCCTGAAGGACACTTAGCCTCAGTCCATGCTCTGCAGTCCCCTTCCCTCTCTAGCAATGATCTCCCTAGTTGGTAAATTCTTTAATAATTTGCCATTGACTTTTGCCTTCACTTTCTTCTTTAAAATATTTCCTTGACCTTATCTTCCCTTCAAGCCTCTCCCTTGAATTACTTCAAATATTCTTGAAAGTGTCATCTTCACCTACAGATCATGTAGACATGTCTTTATCTCCCACTGACTCTTTAACTCCAATCTAATTATAACCAGCATCACTGTGCTAAAATCACACATTTCACTCCCCTTCCCTAAGCCCCAAAGGCCCCCCTCTCCAAAATCTGATGTGAACACTTCTCCATTTTAAAAATACCTCTGTGAGCCATATATGTATTCATGAAAATACAGTATTGGGGGGATTTGATTTTATACATTTGGTATCACACTAAACATATTACTCTGCAACTTGATTTTTTTTACTCAACTTTCTGAGCTCTCTCCATGTTGACCTAGGTCATGCATTGTAAAGGTTATTCATCCATTCCCCTCCTGATGGACATTTAGATTGTGTCCAATTTTCTGCTACTTAAAATAGTGGCTGCAATGAACATCCACCTTGTGCATATATGCAGGGGACACACATGAAGGTGGAACTAGTATATCATATGTTACCCACATCTGCAATCTTACTAGATATTTCCAGACTGTTCCTCACCATGGTCATACTGAGTTCATGTCCACCAGTAGTGTGTAACCATTCGTTTTACTCTGTCATCTTGCCAACACGTAATATTGCCATACATTTACATTTTTGCCAACTTGATGGGAGTACAATGAAATTTTATCTGATTATTACTGTGATTCCATACCCTTTTCCTATGATATTCAGTTTCTTCTTTGAGCTGCCTAGTCTTTTTAATTTTTTCCCCATTTTCCTATGGGACTTTTTTCTTTTTTTACAGTAGCTGTTTTTTTTACATTTTGGATGCTAATCCTTTCTCTGTATGTTGCAACTGTATGTTTCTATGCATACAATTATCTTCTCTAAAGCTTTGTTTATCTTACACATCAGTATTGTATTTTACAAAAACAAAACAGGTGATTCTGATGTGAGAGAGACTTGAGAAACAGTGCTTCTAAAAAATTCAGAAAATTACTCAAGGTAGCAATGAAATGAAAAATGGGACATGGGTTTCATGCTGCACTTCCAACTGGCCTTGTCTTGTGTTAGCATGAAATCAAAAATGTGTAAGAAGTCAAAAAAAACTCACTGTGTATTCATGTTACATTTCTTTAGTTTCTCTTCCAGTTCAGATAAATCTCGAAGATCTGCTCCAATAATGGCATACCTCTTTGAATCCAACATGTGTCCATCTGCAAATACAAGAGATCATTTCAACAGAAATTAATAAAAAAAAGAGATAATTCCAATGGACATGACTTCTTCAAAATTAAATTTGTTTTTCTCCATTTTAAGAATACATGCTTTTTTTTTTTTTACTTTTGATACAAGTAGAGTGAAATTAACTAAAATCACATTTCCCAAAAACATCTATTAGTGTTTTGATGCATAACATTCCAGCTTTTTTACCAAAGTGATTAAACTCATACACACAACACAAACACTGTCTCACTATCTTTCTCTCTGTCTCTGTCTTCCTCTCTCTCAAGACACACAATCACCCCACACACAGAAAAAGAAAAGGGGGCCGCTCAATACTTGTTCTGAAAACGCTTTTTCCTACTTAACAGTGATTTCATGGCGTTCTGCTAAGTGGATGAAACAACTGACTGAGCTGATCCCTAACTACTAGATGTGATATTTCCAAGCTGTCTCTGTCTTGGGCACTGGGATGAGCATCCTGTATATGTTTCATGAAGCACCCCATCTAATTATTTCTTTAAAGTAAGTACAGCGTATCCTGTGTGATACATACATTCAGGGATGCTCCCTGTAGGGTGTAAGACAGAAATGTTATTTAAAGGTACAAACTTGCAATGAGTAGCAAATAAGTCCTAAAGATCTAATGCATAGTATGTGAACACTGACAACAATACTGTACTATAATCATCAAACTTGCTAAAAGACTAGATCTTAATTATATTGACCACTAAAAGGAAATGATAATAACGTGATGTGACGGAGGTACTAAATATCACTATAATGGCAGTCATACTACAACATATAACTGTATCAGATTAACAACACCTGGAATTTACACAGTATTGCATGTCAAATATATTTCAATAAAAAAAGTAGGTTGTGGACTTCTGGCCGAGATAGAGGCCTAGACTGACATGCTCTGTCTCCCTCACAATTGAGAAGGACTACAACTACCGCAAAACCAGAAATAACCAGAAGTTCCAGAAAATAAAGCTACATGGAAGTCCATGTATGAAGTTATAAAGAAGTGGTGCTTGTCTGGACGAGTAGGAGGGGTGAAGCCGGGGCAGAGAGGTCAAGCTGTGCTGGCAGTGGCACCGCAGTAAGCACAGACACCCGCATTTAAGGGGAGGCGAGAAGCACCTGGGGAGCACCCCTGGATGCAGTCCAAACCCGTCAGCTCGTGATTCCCACACTGGGGAAAGCAGACCCCCATTGCCTTGGACTGTGAGGGCTGGAAGGCATGGGGACAGAGGAGGAGACTCCTGGTCTCTCAGCGGAGAGTGAACAGCAGGAATCTATCTTGGACCCCTGCCTCCAAACAAAGCGCCACAGCGTGGTGAGAAGGGTCCCCCGGTAGTGATGGGAGTGCGAAGCTCTGCCCCCTACAGCATATGAGGTAGGAGGTGTGACAGCCACACCCAGGAAACAAAGATAAACACAAACTGTCAGGATGGCAGGGATCATGACAGAGATCCCAATCATGCAGCTGACCAGACAGCAAATACATGACTTATCAGACAAGCAGACAGGAAATCTCACTGAGGCACAGTTCAGAGCTCTGGTTATAAGAAAGCTTACAGATCTAACTGCGGATCTTAAACAACACGGGGAAGGAATGAAGGCTAGCCCTGCTGAAATGAACGAAAATACATATGAAACAAGTGGTGAAGGAAGGAAAACCAGGGATCAAATCAACAAATCAGAACATAGGGAAGGAACAAACAGTCAACCAGTGCAGAAAGAGGAAACAAAAAGTGAGGAAAATGAGGAGAGGCTCAGCTATAAGCGGGCCAACATCCAAATCATAGGGTTTCCAGAAGGTGAAGAAGCACTAGAAATTGAAAAATTATGTAAAAAAATAATGAAGCAGAACTTCTCTAACTCGGGAAAGGAAATAGACTTACAGATCCAGGAAGCACAGAGAGTTCCAGAAAAACTGGACCCAGGGAGAACCACACCAAGACACATTATAATCAAAATGTCAAAAATTAAGGATAAAGAGAGAATCTTAAAAGCAGCAAGAGAGAAGAAGAAAACTATGTACAAAGGGGTTCCAATAAGACTCTCAGCTGATTTCTCAAAGGAGACTCTGCAGGCAAGAAGGGACTGGCAAGAAATATTCAAAGTAATGAAAAGCAAAAACCTACAATCACAATCACTCTATCCAGCGAAGCTGTCATTCAGAATAGAAGGGCAGAGAAAGTGCTTCCAGGACAAAGTAAAACCGAAGGAGTTCATCAGATCCAAACCATTGTTATATGAGATGTTAAAGGGACATGTTTAGGAGAAGGAGGATCAAAACTATGAACATTAAAATGAAAACTGTATCACAACAACCAACAACAGAAGCTAGGGAATTGAAACAAAGGCAAACTAAGTAGGCAATGAGAGTGGGAAAAGAATTATAGGTATGGGGAACATATTGGGGGGAGGTCAGCGGGGAGGGGGAAGGGGTAAAGGGAGAGAGTTGGTGCAGGAATTAAGAAGCATAGTAGGAGGGAGTGGAATAGACAGGAAGATGTTGAGAAGAACTATGTGCACAACCAATGGCCATGGACTAATGCGGGGGAACAACTGGAGGGGGTGGTAACTGGTTGGAGGGGAACAAAGGGAAAAGAAACTGGGACAACTGTAACAGCATAATCAATAAAACATATTAAAAAAAAAGAAGGCTGCTACAAGGAGAATGAGGAGGTCAAAGAGAAAGCCTATTTCACACTGGTACCAACTGGCAGGCTGCTCTCTAAATGGTGTGCCTATTTGCAAGGTATTATGTTTAAAAGGGAATAATATATGACCTAAACTACTGACAAATAAAATAATATTTGCTTTAAAGTATTCCAGCAGAGGCTGGATGGCATGGTATCTCCAGTGGGTCTCAACCTGTGGCAGCATCAGAACCACACACGATGGTGGGATCCACCCTCATGGTTTCTGATACAGACTTTTAAAAATGTAGAGATTTGCATTTCTGACAAGTTTCCAGATGATGTTGATGCTGCTCATCAGGGACTTCACCCTTAGAGCCACTGGTACAGATGAAATGAGACTGGCAATAGTGAAAGTCAGGCAACAGGTTCATGGAAGTTCATCCATTTAGTCATAGTATTTCTGTGTACACCTGAAATTTTTTCAGTTCAAGTTAAAAAACAGATTTATGTTAAAAAGAAAACTGATTGTTTACCGAAAGCATCGCTTAACTTTCTCAAAGGTAAAAATCAGGGAAGGAGTTGGAACATCCAACAGCCATCCTGTGTCACTGCTGGTAACTCAGCAAACAATGTGGCAAAGGCTAAGCTCAGCGCAGAAGCAGGTTCTGTTATGATCTTGGTGCCTCCAACTGGCTGATGCCACTACACTAAGCCACACATCATAAGCTAAAAGAAATACCTCCCAGGAACCTACCAGGTGTCAGGAAAGCACCCAAGAGCAAGTGGGGAAACCCAAATCAGCCCCAGGTGCCACAATGCCCAAATCAGGAAAAGAATATAAAGAACAGGAAGGCACTTGTCTGCCACACTGTGAAGCCAAATGATTCCCAAATGTCTATGTGCCTTCTTGCAAATAACACACATATTAATAATAAGCATATTTAAATTGAGTTTTTCCATCTCTGACACACAAAAAACCAAGAACAGAATTTTGAAGCATGAAGTTCAGGGGACACATGTCTTACCAGAGATTTGGAGCTACAGGTAGCACATAAAACAGAAATGCATCATCATAATTTCTCTTAAAAATTGGCACAAGGTACAGGGGAGCTGAAGTGATCAGTGAACTTGAGGCACATGCAGCCATGACCCAGCAATATCCACAGCATGCTGGCATGTCACCCAGGAAGCACTGGAAGAGATGGCCCCAGTCTCATTAATGATAGACTCTGATGACTCCGACAGCATGCACTCCATCATGATTCCTGCGCCACTCTGAAGCTGGGGCTACTCAAGCTATGCAGAAATAGGTCCATTACCTGACCTCCAAGGATGCCTTCCCCTTGTTGTGCGGGGACCAGAAAGTGTTTACTACAGGATGCAGCCTCAGAGAGACTTTCAAAGGAGTTTTACTATTTCAGAAAAATATGCCATCTCAGCATTCAAAGTTTTATAACATTTTAAAATAGCAGGACATCATTTCAGCCTATCAGTTGGGAAAAACTGTATTTACTTTCTTTCCTTCTTTCTTTCTTTATTTTTGTTACTGTCTGTCATAACTTTATTGGGTCTCACCCCTAAAGACATAATGTTATACACATATGCCTTCAGGATTAAAACCAGATGAGATAAGATTCTGTAGCATAAAAAGATTACTGGGGAGCTGCCGAGATGAACCTGGCCACTTCAGGCACCCAGACTGGAATGTTGCCTCCCTTTCTATGTCTGTATGTGAGGCCTTTACTTCAGTGGGCTCCACTGGAAAACACAATCCTTTGTCTCTCTGCTGAATAAACTGCTGGAGACTGACTTAGTCAGCTCTTTAGTCTACTGCTCCGCTTCTTGCTCTTTGTTCTGTAATCGTTTGGTGGCTTGACCAAGAGATCTTTTGGCAGCTTTAGTACCAATTTCCAGCCTCAGGCTTGGCTGGCCTTCAGTCTCAGTTTCCCCTTTGACCTTACTGACCTTTCCTTTAACCTCTCCTTCATTGAGTTATGCCTCCTGGACTTTGCGTTGCAATTTTTTTGGCTTCAAAACCAGTTTCCAAAGTCTGGATCTGAGACAAATAGTCCTTTCATTTTCTCTCACATTCTGTCCTTTTCTGTCTTATTTCTTAAAATTGATCCTTCAGATGTTTTCCATTTTCCTGTCCAATTTGAAATTCATTTTCCTAAAATTCTTCCTCTTCAATTTCTACATCATTTCCTTTGCTGTTTTGCTCCAGGGGGACAATTTCCTCTTCAAAGGTAGAATTATATTTTTGCTCCCAAAATCGCATTTCTAGTTCATTTGATTCTAGCTTTCTCAATGGATAGAAGTTTTTCTGTCTGCAAACAGGTTAGCTTCTTTAACTCATCTGCTGTTGTTTTGCAGTTATCTGGCATCTTTTGCTTCAGTTCAGTTTCTTTACCTTTCCCCAAAATTTCCATTAATCCTTTGCTCCTCCATAAATGTTTATGATTTCCTATTAGGTTCTCTTCTTTGGACTGATTTGTCAATTCAAGGCCTCACTTTAGCTCAGGGAGGCAAACTCTGCCTGTATAAAGTCCTTTCAGAAATTTGAGCCACATCATCTGATATGGGTCGCTCAGGGAGATGGCCCAGCCCCGTTCCACGTAAAATAAGCTCTACATCACTAGCATACCGTCCCCATTTGTTTAAAGATATGACAGGACTCTCATGAGGCTCCAAATGTCTCACTATCTATCATATTCTATGAGAGTGTACCTTTCACTCTGACCTATCACTTGACCTAAGGCTACTATAATCTCCTGACAAGTTGTGACTTGGGTGGCCTCACAAACAATCCTCTAGATCCCATCCACCCATGCTTTTAAGTTCCAGGGAATACCAGCCAAGGGTCACCCAAGGGCCCTGACACTGTTCATTCAAAGGTGTCAGGTCATGCCTCTGGCTACGGAAACATGGAGAAGGCAGTTTGTGTAGTCAACTTAGCACCCTGGAGACCCCAAGCAGGAGGAATGTAAGGTAGTCTCAAGAAAGGGTAAAGCACCAGACAGGTATTCTAGCTAGGAGGAGTTATACAGGCCACCCGGCAGGGCTGGCCCAGGCACTGGGAACACGGCAGCACCAGGAGCACCTCGGCTGCCCAGCACCTATGCCAGGCTGAACATCCCCGCATACCTCCTTCCATGCAGCCTCCACAGGGGGAAGGCCCCAGCTCCCTGGTGTGCCCTACCTTCACCCCTCCCCTGGCAGCCTGCCCTTGGGAGTGAGGATGCCCCAATCAGGGGTGGTGGTGGTGGTGGGGGTGTTGTGAGTACCTGACAGCAGTTAGCCAGACTGGAAAAGATTAAAAAAATAAAAATACCCAGCATTAGTGAGGGCATAGGGAATGAGAATCCTTACTCCCTCTAGCAGAAACAGAAATTAGTAAATAGGGTCTTAAAAGAACAGTGGCTACAGCTAGTAGAATCCATAGTATGTAATTCTTTGAGTTGGCAATTCCTGCAAATATGCACCCATACACATCTTTTCTATAGCACTGTTTAATATACAAACATTAAAAAAGGAAGCAATGTAAATGATCATCAGTAGGAAACAGATTAAATAAAATTTCCATGCAAAGAAGTACTTTGAAGCCATTGGAATTGATGATAATAGAGCAACAATTTTCAACTGGTGTGCTTCAAGAATTTTTTAAACATGCAATATACCTGACGATTTAGTCAGGGGCACTGACCTCTTTTCCCTTAGACTGCCAAATAAAAAAATAAAAAATGACAACAGGTAATACAATAATAGGGGCCCAGTGTGAATGAATCAAAATCATGTAATTTTTAATATAAAAATATAATTATATTAAAAATATTATATAATATATTTTTTGGCATACTGCAGAATTTTAGAAATTAGTTTATGTGTACTATGAGATGAAAAAGGTTGAAAATCGCTGATGTAGAGAGCTACCCAAGCAGACAGAAGAGACACAGCCATGATTTGCTGGGACACGAAAAGAGCAAGTTACAAACAGTACATGTTAATTATTCAGTTTATTAAAATTACATATAAATATAGATTTATACAAAGAAGTATAGATTCATTCATTCAACACATATATTTAACTACAATATACATTTGATGTACTAAACTCATTCAACAGAAATTTCTTGAACCTTCTATGTGCTAGGCACTGGGCTGCATTTGTGTGTGCCTTTACTGATCTCTGGTTATAACATTCATCTGTAGCAGAAAAAATGAACACTGGTTTTCTTGGGTTGCAGAGGGATTGTGGAGGGTCTTTATTTCCTACTTCATATAGTTCTACATTGATCAAAAGCAATGTAAAGTGCCAGATCTTTTGCTACATATAATTGTTCTGACACAAATATTAACTGAATATAGAGAAAATCATAATAGCAGAAGAGTGAAAAAGCAAACAAATGGTCAACAAATGGCAAAGCCTGAATAGGTTCCACTTATAACTAGTATGAGAAAAATAAAGAATTGGGGAGACATTTTCAGTGGAAAACTAATTGGGCACCCAACCACTATAAGGACAGAATGACTAACGCATTGTGGTTGTGCGTAAAAGGGGGCTTAGGGGTAATCTGGGCTGGCCATTCAAGAAGACCACCTTCCCTGAACGTGTTTTCTGACCTGAATTATTATTAAGCTCCTTGAACTTCTCTGTCATACACAAACTGAAAACGATGCAAGTTTCTGAAGGAGATTTACCTTAATTTGAAAAACTTGGAAATGAGGAACATGCTGCTGGAACATTCATAATTAAAACTGGAGGGGAAAACGAGAGTGTGGGGGCCAAGGAGCTAACATAAGCGGGTGATAGTGGTGGGGACAGAAGTGGAGAATGTTCAGCCCCCCTCGATGACTTCCATGTAGGAGTGAGGGTCCAAAATTGACAAAGTTGATCTTTCCAAGGAAAGCAGGAAATCCAGATTTTCATTAAGAATTTCCTATCAAAATGCTGGCAACTAATTTATGTTTTTTTTAAGTTAAGATAGGGGATCTACAGACATCTAAGAAGAGTCACACAAAGAGCTGTTTAAAATTCCTTCATGCTAACTGTGAAGGAAGTATAAAGGGATCAGAAGTAGACACTGTGACATCATGTGTACAGGTGCACGCAAAGGCACAGATGTGCACACACACGCACACACCATCTTTTTTGTTTTTTTAGATTTTATTTATTTATTTTTAGAGAGAGGGGAAAGGAGGGAGAAAGAGAGGGAGAGAAACATCAATGTGTGGTTGCCTCTTGCACGCCCCCAACTGGGGACCTGGCCTGCAACCCAGGCATGTGCCCTCACTGGGAATGAAACCGGTGACTCTTTGGTTCGCAAGCCAATCTCAACCCACTGAGCCACACCAGCCAGGGCCACATACACCATCTTTAAAAAGGAAAGAGAAATAAAGCAAAAACAGCTATACAGTTCATATTACATTACTTAATTAAGGATACTTGCCGATTTGAAGTGTTTCCTCTGAATGTAATTCTAAAATAGGTTTTGATAGAAGAGGCTTGTATCTATGGTCAGATGGAAAAGAGGAGAAAGATGAGTCAGGCAGCATATTTACTGCAAAAATGCAGACACCCACTACAAAAATGGCAAATAGATATTGCTACCGTGGGGTCTTCTGTTCAATTCCATTTGATCAGAGGCGCATAAAGTAAAACTTCAGTGGACACCTTCCTCGGATTAGGTCAGCTAAGCATTACACTCAGAATTTGATGTCAATCACAAACTGATCATGAAATACTCAGACTTGGAAATAGCTAAAGACAGGCTAGCAAGAATTTCCCAAATGTTCCAGTATTTGTAAAGCAATCTCTACTTATTTTTCCCTCTTCTCAAACAAAATTTTAAAGATAGCTATTATTTCTCATAGATGACTTAAAAAGCTGAGTTAGACCTAACATCCCTAACATTTATATGCTAACTGCCCCCAATCAAGACTATGGAAAAAAATAAGAGCCAAATTTTCAGTAATCCAGCAACCATGCACAGATGCCAATGCACTTCCCGCTCCAGTAACCAACAATAGCTTGAATTAGAGCCTCCTCTCTTATACTTCACTAAGGTCTAACAAGCTTTGTTGCACTTCGTTATAACCACAGCATCGAAATTTGCCATATGTCATCTGAAAAGCACATTCAATATAAAATATTCTTTTCCATTTGGAAAGGGTAAAAATCTTATTTTCATAGGCTAAAGTAGAAAAAAAATCAAAGCCTGAAAAATATTTCCAGTTTGTAGAGATTAGACATTTCTAAAGGATAACCTTAAACTTTTATGCTTATTAAATGTTTGTAAATGTAGGAATTAGAATTTTATTTCAATGACTTATTTAAACAGAAGGGAGAAAGTATGGATTAAAACTATTGAGAAACCTTGACCTTGGGCTGGAAGCGAGGATTTAAATCTCAGTTCCACTCTTCCCACCTGGGTGACCTCAGGCAAATTAATCAAACTTGTCTGGGCCTCAGTTTTCCCATCTGTAAAAAGGGACTAAAAATAATACTTAACTCATGAGTCTGCTCTGAGGATTGACTGAGACAACCCAAGGGAAGCATTTACTATGGTGCCAGGCAAAGAAAAGCTCTCAGCAAAGGTAACCAAATTCATCATCTACAACTTCGCAAACCCTTTGAAACCTGGAATGGCTTCCACAATATCTCATATATAATCACCGATTAACTTTAGTCTCCATTCATTCATTCAAAAAATATTTACTACATGTCTATTTGGAACCAGATACCTTTCTATGCCCTGGGGATAAAGAAGCAAACAAAATATGCATAAAAAATCAAATTATTTAAATTACTATCTCTGGGTAGAGGCAAAGGAGAGGATGCATTTCCTTTTGAAGACTGCATGGCACATTGGAATGAGGATCCCAGGGCAAGACTGAAGGTCCAGAGATGGTCAAAGGAAAGCAGTGCACAAAAACGAGATCCTGACAATCAACTCGGACACCTACAGAGAGCCAGTTCTGAATTTTTTCTTCTGGCCAAAGCCACACTTACTTGATGCTGTGCAGTTTCCTTGTGACTATCATTGGAAAGTCGACTTCAAAATATTTACTTGGGAGAAGATCTTGATCCTGAGGGAAAAAAACATAATAATTGTTAGAATTACTTATTCATGCATACATTTACTGATCATCTTCATGGACCAAGTATGAGGCTCCAAAGAGCAATGTGGCACTTAAGGGTTTTAAATCAGGGAAACAATATGGTCGGAAATGCACTCTCCAGAGGCAACTTCCGCCGAAGATGGACGCACAGGTAGACACATTTTGCCTCCTTGCTCAACCATAAGGATTATAACTACTTCAAAACAAAAAAAAAACAACAACAACCAGAACTGCCAGAAAACTGAACTGTATGGAAGTCCGACAACCAAAGATTTAAAGATGTAATACTCATCCAAACAGTTAGGAGGGACAGAGAGGACACGTTGTGGCAGAGGCCAGGTGGCAGCAGTGGCAAGGCAGTAGCTGTGGCCAGCCAGCAGAACAAGTGGTTACACATTATAAAAGCTGGATCAGACCTCACAGCTCATGGTTCCAGCACCAGGAAAATAAAGCTTCATAGCTTCTAGCTGTGAAAACAAGTGGGGGTTGGGGGTGGTGGAAGAAACTGCCAGTCTCTTAGCACAGTCCATTTAGAGGCTCCCCACCCTAGAACATAAGCAAATCCACCTACTCTAAGAACCATCAGCCAGGCAATAGCTAGAGGGGCACCAGTCCCATATGGGAAGTGGGTGAAGTGACTGGAAAAGGTGTGAGTGCTGAGCAAGTGGCACTGTTCCCTCTGACCCCTCCCCCAAATACAGCGCTACAGGCAGTGAAACAGGTTGCCCAACACTGACAAATAACCTAAGGCTCAGCCCCTTATAACATAACAGGTGCAGCAGCTCTAACTAAGACACAGAGGCAAACAAGGAGGCTGTCAAGTTGAGGAGACAGAAGTATGGCTCAAAAGAAGAAGCAGATCAAGACTCTAGAGGGAGAACTAAGCAAGGAAGAGATGGCCAACCTAACACAGAGTTCAAAACACTGGTGATAACAATGTTCAGAGAAATCATTAAGCATGGCAATCACATAAGGGAAGAAGTAAAGGTTATATGAAGTAAAATGAAGAAAAATCTACAAGAAACTAATGGTGATGGGAAGAAAGCCGGGATTCAAATCAATGTATTAGAACATAAGGAAGAAATAAATATTCACCCAGTACAGAATGAAGAAAAAAGAATTGAAAAAAATGAGGAGAGGCATAGGAACCTCTGGGACAATTTTAAACATACCAACATCCGAATCAAGGAAATAAGTAAACAAACTTTTTGGCCAACCCAATCAAAGCACTTCATCAATGTGAATTACTCTTAATCTTGAATGCAGAACAGAGGCAAACAACAGTAAAACTGAGTTGAGGCCCATGAGTTCTTGCTTCAGTAAGAGAAAGGTTGGGAGCTCTAATGACTACAGACCTTCTTATCAGGTGAGCTGCTATGGGACCAAAGAGATATGCAGGTAGGGTTATGCCCACATACTATAGTTTATCTTCATGTTCATCTGCAAGAAATCTGAGAAAATGCATGTAGATATTACTGCCTCATGACCAACCTCAAAGAACAATCAAGAAAAATCTGTACAAACCTACAAAAATGGAAAAGCAATCAGTGAGGTCTTTATAGGGAAAGGGTTTGGCAGTGAAATTACAGCCCAGGAGTCAAAGACCAGCACCGTTGTCCTGGTTCTGCCACTAACTAGATCCAAGTCTCTTTCCAGTGAGTGTGTTTGTACTTGCTCTTGAACCCTAACAGAGCAGTTAAGGGATCAAATCAAAGAACGGCTACAAAAGGGCTCTGAATTACATTACCATTACCCCACCATGCAAACCTCCAAATTTTACCCAGAACACCATTACGTCAACAATAAAATCTTATTTATTATCAAAATTATAAACGCGCGTGCTCTTTGTCTCAGTAATTCCACCAATAGAATTTTTTCTGCTGGTGCATTTCCACACATTCAGAGGAAAACATACACAGGATTATTATTAATACCCTGTTTGTAACAGCAAGAAATGAGGAACAACCCACATGGCCTTCACTAGGACCCTGGTGCTATGAAACATGGGGCTGAGGGTGCTTGGTGGCATGAAAACAGCTAGGGACATGGCTGGGAGATGGGCTGTCACTGCATGTGCTTTAATGTATTCTTTGAATTTTTTAAACCAGATAAACATCTTCAAAAACAACTGGGGAAAGATGAGAGGGGATTTTAACTCACCTTTAATATCCAGAAGGTGGTATCCATCCCAGCCCCAAGGTTTATAATTTGACAGTGACATTCTGTCTTCCGCAGAAATGCCTTTGTAAGCTGACCGATACCATGAACTCGAGCAAAATATCCTAAGAAAGAGACAGGGAAACAAGTTACTCCTCGGTGACAACAGTGACCTCTGCAAAGTCCACCAGAGAGCAAAACAGAACACTCCTGCCCTCCTCAGGGTCAGGAGTGTCACTGTAGATTCATGTGAGATGTGGCAATTTTCAAATTCTCTCCCCACTTTTTTAAAGCTGTCTGAACCAAAGTAAACACAATCTATTTAGTGTTGGAATTGACTATCTTAAAAGAAATAAAATGTCCTGTAATTTTACTTAAGAAAGACAAGGGTTTTATGTCAAAACATTTAATTTAAATGTTTCTCCTGGAAAAGTCCTCTGGGAATTTGACCTCTTGGCCTTTTTCATGGCCATAAAGCTAGTCAGTACTCTGAAAAAATTCAAAATTGCAAAATCTAATGGAAAATATTTTTAAGTCAGGAAATTAGGCATATAAATATCAAACCAAAGAAAGTGGTATTTTGACTTCTAGAAAGATGGCTGCGGAGTAGGGGCAGTGTTCTCAGCTCGCTCCTGTTAGGGAGAGACTCCAGGAACGAATGCAGAGAGGAGTGACTGACTCAAAAATTACCCTTCCTTCATTTAAAACAACTCCTATCTGTTTCTCCTATGAAATAAGAGTCCCAACATCTCCACAAGTATATTAATACGGGCTCATTGGCAGCCTAGAGAGAGATTGTAGTTGGGGGAGATATTGGAGGCTGTGGGTTTCTTGCCTAGGTTGTGTGATTAGGTTTTAGCAGCATCTCCACAAAAGATCTCAAGACAAGGTGGACAGAGTGACTCTCAATCAACTAACCAGAGAAAAAGATCCACCAAAGAGTAGCTGAAATACAACCAGCCAGATTAAAGAAATAACATCAAGGACAACACAGACGGAGATCCAAGAGGGCGGAAGAGTAAGTGGAAGCTACACTAACCTCCTACCAGGACCAGCCAGAGTTAACTCAGCCCCAGTACAGCAGACAGACCATTCCCCTACAAGTGCCGTCAGCCTGAGGGGAAATAAAAGCCCTGCCTACAGGAATTAAAGCTGCCACATCCACGGTCCTTAAGCCCAACGGCTAATCACAGATTGAGTAGATTAACAACTAAAGAAGACAGACAAAGGCAGTAGATCACTGGAAGTCTCCAATAGGCTGCCTAGGGCCAGTCTGGTACACGAACTGACACTACCAGAGGCAGATCCAGGAAGAGCAGATCATTCTAAGAAAGCACCAACAAACAATAGGAATCACAAAAATGGGGAGACAGAGAAACAACCCCCCATAAAAAGGAAAGGTAGAATCCCGAGAGAGAGTTCTAAATGAAATAAGAGGGGAGCAAAATATCAGATACAGAATTCAAAACATGGATTATGGAGAAGCTGAATGAGCTCAGCGGAAACTAAAAAGAACTCCAGGGAAACTACAAGGAACGCCAGAAAAACTACAAGGAACTCAGAGAATCACATAAGCATGAAAAAGGACATAGAAGCTATCAATAAGAGCCAGGAGGAAATGAAGAATATGATCTCTGAATTGAAGAACACAGTAGAAGGAATTAAAAGCAGGCTAGAGGAAGCAGAAGATCGGATCAGCGAGCTGGAGGACAACGTACACAAAAACTCCCAGAAAGTGCAACAAAATGAAAAAAGGCTGAACAAGACTGAAGAGGTTCTAAGACAGCTGCAGGACAACATGAAACGTAATAATATCCGTATCATAGGAATTCCAGAAGGAGAAGAAGAAGAGCAAGGGATAGAAAAGCTCTTTGAAAAACTAATGACAGAAAATTTCCTTCACATGAGGAGAGAAAGAGTCACGCAAATCCAGGAAGCACAGAGGGTCCCAATGAAGATGAACCCCAACAGGCCCACCTCAAGACACATCATAATTAAAATGGCAACATTCAAAGACAAAGAGAGAATCCTAAAAGCAGCAAGAGAGAAACAACTAATAACATACAAGGGAGCTCCAATAAGGCTATCCTCAGATTTCTCAGCAGAAACACTACAAGTCAGAAGGGAATGGCAAAAAATATTCCAAGCAATGAAAAACAAAGGCCTACAACCTAGAATACTATACCCGGCAAAGCTCTCATTCAAAATGGAGGGTGAAATAAGGAGCTTCCAAGACAAAAGAAGGCTAAAAGAATACACCTCTACCAAACCAGCAATGCAAGAGATGCTAAAGGGTCTGCTTTAAGAAGATAAAGAAACAGAGAGAGACAGAGAAGAACACGAGTACAAAGGGGAAAATTGACAATGAATAAGTACTTATCGGTAATAACCTTAAATGTAAATGGATTAAACGCTCCAATTAAAAGACATAGGGTAGCTGAATGGATTAGAAAGAATGACCCACATATATGCTGTCTACAAGAGACCCACCTTAGAATAAAAGATCTACACAGACTGAAAGTAAAAGGATGGAAAAAAGTATTTCAAGCAAATGGACAAAAGAAAAAGCCGGGGTAGCAATACTTATATCAGACAAAACAGATTTCACAGTAAAGTCCATAAAAAGAGACAAACAAGGGCATTTCATAATACTTAAGGGAAAAATCCATCAAGAAGATATAACCCTTATAAATATACATGCACCTAACTTAGGAGCACCCAAATATATAAGGAAAATTTTGAAAGACTCCAAGAAAGATATAGACAGCAACACACTCATAGTAGGGGACTTTAACACCCCATTGTCAACACTGGACAGATCTTTGAAGCAAAGAAACACCAAAGATATTGAGACACTGAACAACACTCTAGATCAAATGGACTTAGTCGATATATATAGAAGTTTTCACCCCAAAGAAGCAAAATATACATACTTCTCAAGTGCACATGGAACATTTTCAAAGATAGACCACATGGTAGGACACAAAACAAGCCTCAATAAATTCAAGAAAATGGAAATTATATCAAGCATCTTCTCTGATCACAATGGCTTAAAACTGGAAATCAACCTCAAGGAAAAAACTCAAAAACATTCAAACTCATAGAGAATGAATAACATGCTATTAAATAACGAATGGGTTAACAATGACATCAAGGAAGAAATCAAAAAGTTTCTGGAAACTAATGATAATGAGCGCACAACAACCCAAAACCTATGGGATACAGCGAAAGCAGTCCTAAGAGGAAAGTTCATAGCAATACAGGCCTACCTAAAAAAGCTAGAAGAATCTCTAATAAAAAATTTAACCCTACAGCTACAAGAACTAGAGGAAGAACAATAAGCAACGCCCAGATCAAGTAGAAGGAAGAAAATCATCAAGATCAGAGCACAATTAAATGACATAGAGTCTAAACTAACAATTCAAAAGATCAACAAAAGTAGGAGCTGGTTCTTTGAAAAGATAAACAAAATTGACAAGCCTTTAACCAGGCTCATCAAGAAAAAAAGAGAGAGGACCCAAATAAATAAAATCAGAAACGAAAGAGGAGAAATCACAACTGATACCACAGAAATACAAAGGATTATAAGAAATTATTACGAACAATTGTATGGCAAGAAATTTGACAACCTAGAGGAAATGGACAAATTCCTGGAAACCTATAGTCTTCCCAAACTGAATCAAGAAGAAGCAGAAAGTCTGAATAGACCAATAACAGCTAGCGAAATTGAAGCAGTAATCAAAAAACTCCCAGCACACAAAAGCCCTGGACCGGATGGCTTCACAAGTGAATTCTACAAAACATTTAGGAAAGAACTAACTCCTATCCTCCTCAGACTATTCCAAAAGATACAAGAAGAGGGAAGAATCCCAAACTCATTCTATGAAGCCAGTATAACCCTAATTCCAAAACCAGGTCAAGACACAACAAAGAAAGAAAACTACAGACCAATATCGCTGATGAACATAGATGCTAAAATCCTCAACAAAATATTGGCAAACCGGATCCAGCAACACATTAGAAAGATCATACACCACGATCAAGTAGGATTCATCCCAGGGATGCAAGGATGGTTTAATATTCGCAAATCAATAAACGTGATACACCACATAAACAAAATGAAAGACAAAAACCACATGATCATATCAATAGATGCAGAAAAAGCATATGAATAAGTACAGCACCCATTTATGATAAAAACTCTCAGCAAAATGGGAATAGAGGGAGCATACCTCAACATAATAAAGGCCATATATGAGAAACCTGAAGCCAACATCATACTCAATGGGCAAAAACTGAGAGCATTCCCCCTGAGATCAGGAACAAGACAAGGATGTCCGCTCTCTCCACTCCTATTCAACATAGTCTTGGAAGTTCTAGCCACAGCAATCAGACAAGAAAGAAATATAAAAGGCATCCAAATTGGAAAAGAGGAAGTACAACTGTCATTATTTGCAGATGACATGATAGTGTACATAGAAAACCCTATAGACTCCACAAAAAAACTACTCAATCTAATAAGCGAATTCAGCAAAATAGCAGGATACAAAGTCAATATTAAGAAATCGAAGGCATTTTTATACACCAACAATAAAAACTCAGAGATAGAAACTGAAAGAAAAATCCCATTTACCATAGCAACAAGAAAAAGAAAATACCTAGGAATAAACTTCACCAAGGAGGTAAAAGACCTGTACTCAGAAAACTACATAACACTGAAGAAAGAAATTAAAGAAGATACAAATAAATGGAAGGATATACCATGCTCATGGATGGGAAGAATCAACATCATTAAAATGTCCATACTACCCAAAGCAATTTATAGATTCAATGCAATCCCTATTAAAATACCAGCAACATATTTCACAGACCTAGAACAAATACTTCAAAAATTTATATGGAACCAAAAAAGAGCCCGAATAGCCACAGCAATTTTGAGGAAGAACACAGTAGGAGGAATCACAACACCTGATATCAAACTATACTACAAGGCCACAATAATCAAAACAGTCTGGTACTGGCATAAAAACAGACATATAGATCAATGGAACAGAATAGAGAGCCCAGAAATAAACCCAGGTTCATATGGTCAACTAATATTTGACAAAGGGGGAAAGGACATCAAATGGAGTGAAAAGAGCCTCTTCAACAAATGGTGTTGGGAGAACTGGACAGGGACATGCAAAAAAAATGAAACTAGACCACCAACTTACACCATACACCAGAATAAACTCAAAATGGATCAAAGACTTAAATGTAAGCCGTGATACCATAAAAGTCCTAGAGGAAAAAATAGGCAGGAAAATTTCAGATATCCCACGTAGCAACATTTTCACTGATATATCTCCTAAGGCAAGGGAAATAAAGGAAAGAATAAACAAATGGGACTACATCAAACTAAAAAGTTTCTGCTCAGCTAAAGAAAACATCAGCAAGATGAAAAGGAAACCAACCATATGGGAAAACATACTTACTAATGATATCACAGACAGGGGACTGATCTCCAAAATATATAAAGAACTCATACGACTCAACACCAAGAAGACAGACAACCCAATTAAAAAAATGGGCAAAGGACCTGAACAAACACTTCTCCAAAGAAGACATACAGAGGGCCCATAGACATATGAAAGTATGCTGAACATCATTGGCCATCAGAGAGATGCAAATAAAAACCACAATGAGATACCACCTCACACCAGTCAGAATGGCCATCAACAACAAATCAACAAACAACTTGTACTGGAGACGATGCGGAGAAATGGGAACCCTGGTGCATTGCTCGTGGCAATGCAGACTGGTGCAGCCACTATGGGAAACAGTTTGGAATTTCCTCAAAAAACTAAAAATGGAACTGCCTTATGAACCAGCAATTCCATTGCTAGGATTATATCTGAAAAATCCTGAAACACCAATCCAAAAGAACCTGTGCACTCCAGTGTTCATAGCAGCACTATTCACAATAGCCAAGTGCTGGAAACAACCTAAATGCCCATCTATAGATGAGTGGATCAAAAAACTGTGGTACATTTACACAATGGAGTTCTATGTAGCAGAGAGAAAGAAGGAACTCCTACCATTTGCAACAACATGGATGGAACTAGAGAGAATAATGCTTAGCGAAATAAGCCAGGCAACAAAAGAAAAATACCTTATGCTGTCACCTATTACAGGAAACTAATGAACAACATGAACAAATGAGCAAAATTGAACCAGAGCTATGTAAACAAGAAGTCGTCGTCGGCAGCCGTCCGTCTCGAGAGACGATGGTGTAGCTTCTTAAGAGTCTATCTGCACCGCCGAGAATGGCTGTGCAGTCCGACTCGGGAGTGACATGGTAGTATCTGTCTCCTCCCGTGTTGAATCGACATCTTGCGATGACGCTGAAGCTACAGAGCCTGGGCAGGGTAATATGGAGGGTCTGCTGTTGCCCATGCAGCAGACCCCCCCTCTCTTCGCAGCTGAAGGATCCAAGGGAAAGACGGAGTCAATACAGCTTGGGTTCAGGTGCGCCGCAGGATTTGCCGGTGTTGACTACAACGTCAAACCGCCTTAGGGACTCCGGCTCCGGATTTTCTGTCGGGGTTTACTCCCTTAGCCTTTCCCCTGAAGAGGTATGCCGCAAGGCAGCGGAGGTTTTTTGGAGTCAGAGTTTTCCTTCTCTGATGTACCCTGACTGGAAGATCGAACCAGCGACACTTAGCTCGCAGGCCGACGCTCAATCCACTGAGCTAAACCAGCCAGGGCAGTAAACAAGAAGTAGACTAATAGTAACAAGGGGGGAGGTAGGAGTGAGGGAGAGAAGGGGGTAAGAAGGGGAAGGGTCAAGTCAAAAACATGTATAAACGACCCACGGACATGGGCAACTGAGTGGGGACTGAACGTGGGGGAAGGGAAGGGCAGCGTGCAGGGAAACAAGAGGGCGAAAAAAGTGAGACAACTGTAATGGAAAAACAACAAAAAAATTTTTTTTACTGGGGGAAAAATGAAAATATGAAGAATGGAAATGCCAGTTCAGTGAATATTAGGTCAAAGATTTTCCTTCACGTTGTATATTTTTCTCCCTATTTGATCCCTCCAGAGTTTGGCATTCTAAACAAGTAAGTAATGACATAAGTTTCTTTGCAGAAAACTAATAAGACCAGTTGTTAATAGAGCTTCCTTTTTTTTTTCTTTTTTTTTGACCAAGTCTTTGACTGGAATGTCAAGCCTAAAGGTGACATATTCGGGCTCAGGTTGTTACCAAAAAGCCCCGAGGAACTGGGAATGACTTTCAAAGGTAATAAAAGCCCACGAGATAAAAGGCCTGGTACCATGGTTGGTTGTGCAGTCCACAGCAATCTTTCCAGGGAAGGAACGAAGTTTGTTTTCCTGAAAGATGGCTAGAAGGGACCTTAAGGCACAATGAAAAACCAGAAAGACTTGGAAAGGACAGGTGTGTACAGGCAAGGATGAATGCCAGGTATGTGGCTCAGCTTCTGTGCCCTGAAGAGCAGACTGAGGGTCACCCTAAATGTTCCTTGGGTAAGTTCCAGCAAAGCAGAACAAAAGATCATAAGTGATCATTTGCTGCTCTTGTTATGTTTATGCAAATGAACAGGATAAATTTAAAATGGACTTACTGTAGTCCCTTTAGAGACAAGGAGGGTAACCTTAGGGAAAAAAATCATTATGCAAGGAAAATCACAATGATCAGCAGTAGACTAAAAAGTAGGGCAACTAACTGTCTTAAAAGTTTTTTCTCATTTAAAAAATGGTTTCACTTGAAAATTAAACCATGTCTGTGATATCATCAAAGATATTCAAGTTGCAGGCAAGTAGAATGTCAAGTGCCCTGCAACTGGATGTCTCCCCAATAAGACAATCTTACAGATTTAGAGATTTGTTTGTGGGTTATGTTACATAAATTAACATGTGTTTTCTGTTTTCAAAGGGCATAAGCCTATAATCGCATTACCTGAGTGATTGTCTGTACGCATAAGCCTCACTTAATCCTCTCTGCAGCGCTGCCTCCTGAGACTCAATGGTTTGGCTGAACTAAATGGCTGGGTTGGTGAAGAATGGGGTGTCTGTGGGAGTCACTTTAAAACTGGTTTCTCTCTTCTATCCTAATGGCTTGGACAGAAAGGGCCCAGAGGTCTGAGACGGGGGAAACCTAAATTATTTCCCTCAGCCCAAACTAAGTATGGTGGGAAAAAGGGTTTTGGACAGGTGAGATGTGCCTGGCACACCTTCCTCCAAAGAAGTCCTTCTTTTCCCTAATGTGGGACATTGAAAAATTAATCCCTGCCTTTTGTAATCTTGTAGTTATGGATTGAATGACGTATTTTAACCCTTTTCGCCAAATCTGTTGCCCCCAGAACACAACAAGGATGCCAGTCTGTTAAATCAAGCACGCCGTTGTCCGGGGACAGCCAACTGACCTGGAGTCTGCACGATCCTTCCCCATGTGGGAAGGCCACCCTCCCCTCCACACCCCCACTATTATTAGGGTTTTCTGGACCCAAGGGTAGGTAGGACGACGACCATGTCCAGCTTGAAGCAGCTAGAGGAGCTTGAGACCTTCGCCCATTGTCCTTTACAAGATTACAAAGGGTGTTAATATCTGAGAGGAAGGGATAGTTATTTTTCACGAACCAGGGGTATGGACTTGAGGGGGGATTGCTGGGGGAGGGAGATGCTGGGTGGAGGGGAGTAAAGGGGAAAAAATTGGAACTATTGTAACATTATAATCAATAAAATCCAAAAAAAAAAATAAATAAATAAAGAAAGTGGTGTTTCTCATCACACTGCTGTCTTCTTGGCCCTCCAGTGATAGAGCCTGGATCTTTATCAAAGAGCATCAGATGGGGCGGAGCAGGGCACAGACACTGGGCTGCCTGATAAAATGACTTGTTAAGCTCTGGGCTGGGGAGATAGGGCATAGGATATGGAAAATACAGGAGGAAGAAAGGAATCCCCACTGCTCAAAGTGCAAATGTTCTAAGAACCAAATTTGAGAGTAGCATTTAGGAACTTTTTTGCAACTTCTTAGGAATTTTATGTCTATTGAATCTACTCATAAATACCTGGGACTTGTATTTTGTATGTCTCCTTCATTTATTTTTCTAGTAAGTCACTTATTATATTTTATAGAAATAGACACAGTAAACTGGCTATTGGAAAAATACATATCCTTACCACACACTGCTTGGGAAGCACTCTCCTAGTGCATTGTAGGCCACCAAACTAGAGATTCAAATCCAGAGAGAAGAAGGAAGGAAGGAGGGTTGACATGCAGCCTGGGGCACCAAGTCACCATGCAGGTCCCTGCCTCTGGAGTATTCATTAGAAGACCTGCCCCCTGAGAACAGGAAGGAAGCTGAAGACCTTTTAGCCAGGCTTTGCTCAATCTTACTGACACCTGGTTTCACCCTCAGCTCAAGTAAACAACACATCCTTATTTGCAGAAATCCCCATTTTTAATTTTCTTTGCATTTCTTTTTTAATGTTACTATTTTTAAATTATATTTTATTAATTATGTTACCACAGTTGTCCTGATTTTCCCCCCTTTAATAGATTATCAATTTCTTGCTTTCTCTTCTCCTTCTGGCACCCCTATGATGTGAATGTTGGACCTCTTAAAAGTTGTCCCAGAGGCTGCTTATATATCCTCAATTTTTTTTTTTTTTGGACTCTTTTTTCTTCTTGTTCTGATTGCTTGCTTTCTGCTTCCTCAATGTTCCAAATCATTGATTTGATTCTCAGCTTCATCCACTCTACTGTTGTTTCCCTGCAAATTATTCTTTATTTCAATGAGTGTATCCTTCATTTCTGACTATGTTTTATGCTGTTGAGGTCCTAAGTTCTTGAGCATCTTCATAACCAGTGTTTTGAACTCTGCATGTGACAAGTTGCTTATCTCCATTTCATTTAGCCCTTTTTCTGGAGTTTTGATCTGTTCTTTCATTTGGGCCCTAGTTCTTTGTCTCCTTATTTTGGCAGCTTCCCTGTGTTTGTTTCTATATATTAGGTAGAGTTGCTATGTCTTGGTCGTGTGGCCTAATGTAGTAGGTATCCTGTAGGGTCTAGTGACACAGCCTCCCCTATCACCCAAGCTGGGTGCTCAAGGTGCACGCTTTGTGTGGGCTAAGTACACCCTCCTTTTGTAGTTGAGCCTTGATTACTGTTAGCAGGTCAATGGGAGGGACTTACCCAGGCCAGTCAGCTGCAAGGACTGGATATGACCACTGACCACCAACCTCCACCTTCTGTGGAGGATCAGCTGTGCAGGGACATGGTGGTGGTGCTCTGACGTGATCTACAGCTGCCCTCTCAGTGTGCAGGCTCTAGGGTTCCTGAGTGGTGTAGGGCAAGGTCAGCCCCCACCTTTGTTTTGCCTGGGGTATCCTGCCCAAGCTATAAAGGAATCTGAAGTGGCTGCTACTTGTGCTGGGCTTGGAGATTCCCAAGAAGCCAAGATGTGAATCTAAGCTGTTTGCTGCTAGCACTGGGCTTGGAGTTCATTGAAGCCAGCTGTTGGTTGATTGTTTGATGAGATTTAGGAAGCTGTGAAGCATGAGCTATTCATATGGAAAAGCAGCTTGGGTGGGCCCATAAGTTGGGTGGGATGGAATCTGAGGGGATCTCCAGGGCAGGGCACACAGTGTTAGCCAAATTGATGGGAGTCTCAGGTATGGCACCAATTTGCTGGCTCTGTGGGTGGAGGGTTTAGACAAGGGACAATGGCCGATGCTGGCCTTGATGCCAGACACTTCAGTTTCTCCCTATATGCCACTGGTGCCTTTCAAGCTGCTACGCCAGTGCTGGAGTCCAGAGGGAGTCTGTCTGAGTAGGTGAGTTCGTTTGTTGGGTCTTTAAGAGGGACTGCTTGGGGCTGCAGCAGTTTCTTCCATGAACTCAATCTCCATTGGTTTTTGCACCCAGAGTCGTGGGGACTTATGTTCCTGGCACGGGAACCCTGGGCTGGGGACCTAGTGTGGGGCTGAGGCTCCTCACTTCTGAGATATTCCTCCCAAATTTTTATCTACCATATGTAGATGTGGGACCAGCCTGTTCCATGTCTGCATCCCTCCTACCAGTCTGGAGGGATGTGGGTCCTTTAATCCCATAGTTGTCAGACTTCCATTCAACTCGATTTCTAATGATTCTGAGTGATGGTTGTTCTATATTTTAGTTGTACTTTTGATGTTGTTGTGGGAGGAGGTGAGCCATGTCTGCCTTCACCGCTATCTTAACCAGAAGTCCTCTTTGCATTTCTTATAGACCCTATCTCTAGGATCCAGTCTTCAAGTCCAGATCCCTGAACACACAGGAATGATTGTCATTTGGTCAATTTCTCAGTCTGGCTGAAAATAATTCAGTCCAGTCAAGTCCTGTGACTTCCCTGATGGAAATTACTTGCAGAGCCTAATGGTGTAACTAACAATATAATAAAGCAAAAAATGTAAACCCTTATGTGAACAGGCACTTCACAGTAAAAGATATATATAAATGAACCCTGGCCAGCAAGCTCAGTTGGTTAGAGCATTATCCCACTACACTAAGGTTTTCTTCCTATACCATAGTTGCAGGTTCAATCCCCAGTCAGTGAACATACAAGAATCAACCAATGAATGCATGAATAAGTGGAAGAACAAAATGATTGTAGGGAACCGTTCCTCGTGGTTTAGGGAATTGTGGCCCCAGCCTGAGCATGACTGCCACCAGCGTTCTGGCTGTGCTTCTCTTTAAGTTTCAACATAAGGCTGTGTGTGGAACATGACTGAAAACCACTCAAAGGGTTACCAGGGGATTTAGATTTAAAGAATGCTTATTATGGTTTAGAACTTGCTCTGCTTTCTTTTTTTTTTTTTTTTGCTCTGCTTTCTTTATCATTAATGTAACATAAACAATCTCTAGCAAGGAGTGTATGAAACCTTACACCTGATGCCAGTGTGGCACCAAGATGTTTGATAGACCCTGACACAGACTGGTCACTGTACTCTCTATACTAGTACATGTAATCTGTTACTGTCAACTGTAATCCTAACGCCTCCAAGCTATTGATGATTCATGAATCTTGACCTTGTATCTCTTGTGTGTATCCTCCTCAATAAAAGGCACGAGGGAAGAAGGTCTAATTGCTGTTCTCCCCTAGAGAGGCAGCCACCTTCCTTCCCCCAGACATAATAAAGTGTCCTGGGTAAAAGTTTGTTCCGCCATGGTCACGAAGCCTCTGCTGGACAGAGCAACTTCCAACCAAGCCTAGGGTGTGTGAGGCACATCCACCTCAAATGATGTTTCTTTCTCTCTCTCTCTCTCTCTCTCTCTCTCTCTCTCTCTCTCTCTCTCTTTCAAATCAATCAATAAATTTTTTTTTAAAGACATACAGACTTCCAGCCAGGATGGAGGCATAGGCAGACACAGTTCACCTCCTTCCAAAATCATAAAAATGATTACATCTACCTCAAAACAAAAAACAACCAAAACAACCAGAAAATCAAACTGCATGGAAGTCCAACAAAGATATAAAGAAATAATACTCATCCAGACAGGTAGGAAGGGCAGAGCCAGGGAGCCAGGATGGTGAGGACACGGTGTGGCAGCAGCAGGAACAAGGTAGTGGCTGCAGCCAGTCAGCAGAAATAGCAGTCACACATTAGAGAAGCCTGGAGAGTCCTGGCTGGTGTGGCTCAGTGGATTGAGTGTTGACCTGCAAACCTAAGGGTCACTGGTTCAATTCCCAGTTAGGGCACATACCTGGGTTGCAAGCCAGGTCCCAAGTTGGGGGCATGCGAGTGGCAACCAACTGGTATATCTCTCACACATTGATGCTTCTCTCCCTCTCTTTCTCCTTCCTTTCCACTCTCTCTAAAAATAAATAAATAAAATCTTTTAAAAATACTAAATAAATAAATAAAAGCCTGAAGGGACACCCGGGGAATGATCCCAGTCCCAAGCCAGACCGCAGAGCTCACAATTCCAGCTCTGGGAAAATAAAGCCTCATTGCTTCTGGCTGGGAACATCAGTTGGGGTTAGGACAATGGAAGAAACTGCCAATCTCTCAGGAGAGAGAGTCCATTTAGGGGGGTCCCCATGGTCCTGGAAAGTCTGCAAACCCACCAACTCTGTGAACCATCACAGGGACAACAGCTAGAGAGGCACCAGTCTCATGAAGAAGTGAGTAAAGTGACTGGAAAAGGGGTGAGTGGCCAACAGGTAGCATTGTTCCCTCTGTGACCTCACCCCACATACAGCAGGCAAATGGGTCGCCCAGCACTAACGAATAGCTAAGGCTCCATCCCTTACAATGAAACAGGTGCAGCAGCTCTTCCTAAGACACAGAGGTAAACACAGGAGGCTATCAAGTTGAGGAGACAGAGAAGTATGGCCCAAAAGAGGAAGCAGATCAAGGCTCCAGAGGGAGAACTAAGCGAGGAAGAAATAGCCAACCTAACAGACACAGAGTCCAAAACACGGGTGACAACAATGCTCAAAGAAATGATTGAGTATGGCAAACGCATAAGGGAAGAAGTGAAGGCTATACTAAGTAAAATGAAGAAAAATCCACAAGAAACCAATGGTGAAGGGAAGGAAGCCGGGATTCAAATCAACTATTTGAAACATAAGGAAGAAATAATTAGTCAACCCGTACAAAACGAAGAAACAAGAATTGAAAAAAACTAGGAGAGGCTTAGGAACCTCTGGGACAACTTTAAACATACCAACATCAGAATCATAAGGGTGTCAGAAGGAGAAGAGGAAGAGCAAGAAACTGAAAACTTATTTGAAAAAATAATGAAAGAAAACTTCCCTAATTTGGCGAAGGAAATACACAAATAAGTCCAAGAAGCACAGAGAGTCCCAAACAAGCTAGACCCAAACAGGACCACACCAAGACACATCATAATTAAATGCCTAAGGTTAAAGATAAAGAGAAAATCTTAAAAGCAGCAAGAGAAAAGCATAGAGTTACCTACAAAGGAGTTCCCATAAGACTATCAACTGATTTCTCAAAAGAAACTTTGCAGGCTAGAAGGAACTGGCAAGAAGTATTCAAAGTGACGAAAAGCAAGGATGGACAATCAAGATTACTCCACCCAGCAAAGCTCTCATTTAGAATGGAAGGGCAGATAAAGTGCTTCCCAGACAAGGTAAAGCTAAAGGAGCTCATCATCACCAAGCTATCATTATATGAAATGTTGAAGGGACTTATTTAAGAAAAAGATGGCCAAAGCTATGAACATTAAAATGACAACAAACTCACAGCTATCAACAAATGAATCTTAAAAAAAAAAAAAAATCTGAGCAAACAACTAGAACAGGAACAGACCCATAGATACGGAGATCAAATGGAGGGTTATTAGCGGGGAAAATGGAGAGGGAGAATGGTGGAAAAGGTGCGAGGATCGAGAAGCATAACTGGTAGGAACAAAATAGACAGGAAGATGTTAAGAACAGTACAAGAAAGGGTGAAAGCAAAGAACTTACATGCACGACCATGCAGGGAAAGTGGGTACTGGGCAGAGGAGGGCAAAGGGAAAAAAAATTGAGACAACTGTAACAATATAATCAATAAAATACACTTATAAAAAGATATATAAATGGCTTTTCAACATATGAAAATGCTCTTCAATCTTACCCATAAGAGGAATAAAAAACAAAACTACTCTAAGATACCATTTCTCAATATTAGATTAACAAAGACTGAAAAACTTCACACCCTGGCTGGTGTGGCTCAGTGGATTGAGCACCAGACTGTAAACCAAAAGGTCACTGTTTGGATTCCTGGCCAGGGTACATGCTTGGGATGTGGGCCAGGTCATGTGAAAGGTAACCAATTTCTCTCACACATTTATGTTTCTCTCCCTCTCTTTCTTGCTCCCTTCCCCTCTCTCTAAAAATGAAAAATAAATAAAATCTTTAAAAACTTCACACTGAGCCCTGGCCAGGTGGCTCAAGTTGGTTGGTGTATTGTCCTATATACCGAAAGGTCACAGGTTCAATCCTTACTCAGGGCACGTACCTAGGTTTTGGGTTCAATTCCTGATTGAGGCGCATACAGGAGGCAACTGATCAATATTTCTTTCACATCGATGTTTCTATCTCTCTCCCCCTTCCTCTTTCTCTAAAATCAATAAACAGCCTTGGGTGAAGATGAAAAAGAAAAAAAGTTTCACGCTAATGGCCAAGATTTGGTAATTATTGAAACTGGTTCACATGTGATTCTACTTTTACATGGTTTAAAATTTCCCATAATAAAAGTTTTTAAAAAATAACATTTTTAATAAGTTTCATAATACATCGTGTTGGTGAGGATATTGGGAAATAAGCACTATCATATACTATTGGAAAGAGTGCATATTAAAACTCTATTTTTAAGAATGAATCCTTAAAACTTCAGGCCTCTTAGCTTATGAGATGTTGGGAGAAAGACTGTCACACTTGCCTCTGTTAATTTCAGGGGCCTTCCTCTCTTTAGACAGTCTCACAAGATGCTGGATGTAAGGGTCATCCCAGTAGCCAATGCTTACCGCAAACCTGAGAAGAATGAAAGAAAAGGCATGTGAGTAGAGATTAATTGTATTTCTGACCAAGGTTCATGGCCACATTCCCAGGAACCAGGTTAAGGATCCAGAAGAAAATTATCGACCTCAAAAGGCCAATAAATGCACATTCAGTGTTCCATTATACATTTAAATAGACTTACCCACCTATCTTTATATTACACACACTTCCCATCACATTTTCCACAGTGGCCATTTCTCACCTTTGTTTTTCCTCTTATCACTAATTCCTTTTGCAGAACCCTATACAGCAAATAACCTCAGTCCATCTTCATATACAGGACTTACAACAATTTATTCACTCAGTATATTCACTGGCCAAAGCTTTTAATCAAATAACTACACTCAACCAAAAAGTTCTGTGTTGAAAGAAAAGGAAATTCAGAAATATTTGGCGAACATCGCTAATAATGACCTAAAGTTTTCTCCTGACTCTGTATTTGGTGCCAGTCACTTCACATCCCTGAAGGAGGTCAAAGTGGGGAGACCAGGAATAAAGAAAACAACTACAACTTGGAAAATGCTACACTAGCCTGAACTCTCTCTACCCCAGTCTATTCTACAAGGAGATAAAGTTTTAGTGTCCTGAGTCTGAGAGCTGAAGCCTGATCACACTGGAATTCTTCTGGCAACCATGAGTGGATCGAGCCTTAGGACCACTGACAAGTCATAGAAGGAGCCCGGATCCCTAAAGCCAGGCCAGGCCTGGCCACTGTGGGCCTGGGTCCTGCTCTACCTCTCAAAGGATATTTTGTAAGATCATAAATGTCTTCACCATCTGAGCCAACTTGAGCCAGCCTTCTGTTCCTTTCAGCCTAAATAATCCTGACTAATACTTCAGTAATGCACTCCTTGCCATGTTGCTTGATAAGTAAGCTGAAATCTAAAGGGGATGTATGTGTGTTTTTTGTGTTATGTTTCCCAGATAGGATCTGAGCTCCCAGATGCAAATACTGTCTGTTTTCTTTTCTTTATATCTACTGATAAGCCTTACTGCAGCCCTGACTGCAACAGGTGCTGATTCTGAAAAAATATGTCCCCGACAGAAACTCGCCCGTATAAGACACTTATAAGAAAGCTCACATGTCCAGCTACTCATTGCAGCCACTCAGCACAGAATTATACAAAATATTCACTAAGAATGCCAGTTGCGATAAGCCCTGACTGTCCAAGGAAAACAGACCTACTGAGTATTACAAGAATAAAGTTGCTCAGTGGTCCAAAAGTATTTTACTAACAGTAAGTTGTGAAATATCATAAAATCAATTTGACAGTCTGAAAACTTGCATTTAAAAATTAAAGAATAGAGTAAAATAGAAAACACCGGTGTATGTTATGCATAGTAAGGGATCAGACTTTTGCGAAGCTTTTGCTTCATGTCTGTGTTGGAGGAAATAAGTTTTCTCACTGAGTTTAAATAACAGATTTCAAAGGAATCATCTAGTGCCACCTTGTGGTCACTGCCGTTCTGCACTGAAGGAAGACTGGCAGCCTAGTGATGATAGTTTAAGGGTTGAAAGGGCATTGAAAATGATCTAGTCAACCCCAACATTCAGTGCAAGAACACTTTCAGTGGTATCAAGACACTGCTTGACTAGGCCCCATAAAGAAAGTGCTCACTCCACTGCGAAGCAACTTCTGGAAAGCTCATCAGTTGACCTCTCTCCAAGCACTCCTTGTTGGATTATTATTGCCCTGGTGGGTAACAAGGAGCAATTTCTATTCCTCTCAACCCTGTATTACGTGTTAATTTTGTACCATTGATTCAGTCGAGCAATATTTATTGAGTGTCTTCTCAGTGCCAGGCACTGGGGATACCATAGTGAACAGGACGGAGAAGGGCCAGAGGCAAAGATAAATATGAGATTATGGCAAATAAAAGGCATGAAAAATATGGAGAATCAAGGGATGTCACTGAGAGAAGGTAAAAGGGAAGGCCACTCCGAAAGGGGGATGGCCAAGTTAAGCCCTAGAGAATGGAGAGAGTCATTGTGCAAAAGGCATTGCAGACAGCAAGAAAAGCCAACAGAAACCCTCTGGTGTTGGAAGGGACTTGGAGTGTCCCAGTAGCGGAAAGTAGGCAGGGGGACTGGAGAACAGTAATAAAACAGGAGAAACTGGGGAAGAGGTTGGAGAGAGAAGCAAGCTCAGGTCACACAGAGCCTGGCAGGAGCCTGGGATTGACTTTAACAGTATACTGGATGGGTAGAGAGATACATCAATGTAGACACAAACACATCTGATCACTAGTTACCATTTCTAACATGTCTCTTTCTGATCCTCAAATCTAGATGACTAGCAGTGGTTTCTGTGCATCCAAGGAAAAAGGATCTTACTGATTTACCTATCACAGTGACAAGATAAAAAGATTTACAGCTGGAAAGAAGAGGAAGATGGCATTGCTCATGGGAGTTCTGAAGGGAGATGGGCACCGTATTTCAGAATTTACAGACCATCAACTGGAGATTAGCTGAACAAATTACAGTGTATGCATACACTACACTAACCAAGTACTTAATTTATAAATTTGAAGAACTGGACATAGAAAGATGTCCAGGACTTCTGGCCAGGATGGAGGCATGGATGGATGTGCTGTGTCTCCTTCCACTGCTGGGAGGGAGTGCAACTGTCTTGTGGCTGGAGGCAGCCAGAGGTTCCAGGGGGTTGGGCTGCATGAAGGTCCAGCAAACAGAGATGTGGAGAGGAAATGCTCGTCCGGAGGGGTGGGGATGCAGAGCCGGGGTGGAGAGGATGTGGTGTGGTGGCAGCAGCAGCGGCAGCAGCGACGATGGCGGGCTGGCAGAGAGCACAGTCACACATTTAAGGGTCGGGAGGGACCCTTGGGGAGCGTTCCCAGCTCCTCACCGGACCTGGTGGCTTGAGGTCCCAGCACCAGGGAAGATCAGTCCTCATTGTTTCTGGCTCTGTGGACCAGTGGGGGTTGGGGTGGAGGCAGGGACTGCTGGTCTCTTGGCGGAGTCCCCTTTTTTGGAGGGCCCACACGGTCCTGGAGTGTCCACAGACCCACACACTCTGGGAACAACGGCCTGGGCAGCAGCTGGAGGGGCGCCAGTCCGGTGCAGAGGTGGGAGAGGTGCCTGGACCTGGGGTGGGGGTGGGGGGAGTGCTGGGCAAACGGCAATGTTCCCTCTCGGACCCCTCCCGCACATACAGCACCACGTGGTGAAACTGGTCGCCCTGTACTGACAAATCCCTAAGGCTCCGCCCCTTACAACATAACAAGAATGACAGCTCTACCTGGGATGCGGAGGCAAACACAGGAGCCTGTCAGAATGAGGAAACAGAGAAGTATGGCCCAAAAGGGGGAATGGATCAAGGTTCCAGTGGGAGAACTAAGCGACAAGGAGATAGCCAACCTAACAGATGATGAGATAGACAACCTAACAGATGAAGAATTCAAAACACTGGTGATAAAGATGCTCACAGGCTTGACAGATATGCTTGAGTATGGCAAACGCATAAGAGAAAAAGTGAAGGCTATGCTAAGTGAAACAAAGGAAAATCCACACAAAACCAATGGTGAAGGGAACGAAACCGGGGCTCAAATCAATGATTTGGAACATAAGGAAGAAAAAAAGTCAACCAGTGCAGAATGAGGAAGCAAGAATTGAAAAAAATGAGGAAAACTTCCAAAATTTTGTGGAGAAGATGGACATACAGGTCTGGGAAGCACGGAGGGTCCCAGGCAAGCTGGACCCAGAGGGGAACACAGCAGGGTGCATCATGACTGAGATGTCAAAGGTGAAAGATAAAGACCGAGTCTCAGGGAGCAAAAGAGAGGCGGAGAGTTGCCTACAGGAGGGTGCCTATACGACTATCAGCTGATTTCTCAGAGGACACTTTGCAGGCAAGAAGGGACTGTCAAGCAGTATGCAATGTGATGAAAGGCAACCTGCAACCAGGACTACTCTATCCAGCAAGGCTATCATTTGGAATGGAAGGCCAGATGAAGTGCTTCCCAGACAAGGTAAAGCTAAAAGAGTTCATCACCAAGCCATTGTTATACGAAATGTCAAAGGGGCTTAAGAAAAAGAAGATCAAAACTATGAACACTAAAATGACAACAGACTCACAACTATCAACAACTGAATCTAAAAAATAAAAACAAAATCCAACTAAGCAAAACAGAATAGAAACAGAGTCATAGGTATGGGGATCGTTTGGAGGGTTATCAGCTGGGAGGGAGGAGAGGGAGAAATGAGGATATGGTGCAGGGACTAAGAAGCATAATCGATTGGTACAAAATAGGGGGAAGTTAAGAATAATATAGGAAAGGGTGAAACCAAAGAACATATATGCACAACCCATGGACATGAACTAAGGGGGGTGAGATTGCTGGAGGGGAGGGGGTACTGGGAAGAGGGGAGCAAAGGGGAAAAAATTGGAACTACTGTAACAACATAATCAATAAAATATACTTAAAAAAAGAAAAGAAAAAGAAAGATGTCCAAAATACACTGTTAACAGAAAAAGAGAAGACCAGGAATATAGGTAGTGTATATGGCCATAAATACATGTGCATGCATCTGTATATAGAGGGAATTACTCAGGGATTCATACTCAATTATTAACAATAATTATCTCTGAGATATCTGGTATTTTCTATTAATCTATATTTAAAAAATTTTTTGGACCAACCATATGTCATATTTCATTATATCTAAGATACCTCAGTTGTAAGACAAAAAAGAAAGACACTGCCAATTAGTTGACATGTTTTTCTTCTTGCTTACGAATTTTAACTCTGTGGTTATTGAAATTCTTTTATTTATCATATCTGTTAAATATGTTATCGTATCTGTCTTGTAAAAAGATAGAAGGTGGAGAAACAGGTTAACGCAGCTCACCTTCTTGCACAACCACAGAAAAATCACAGCTAAACTACAGGACAGCTATCACTCAGAACTGTCAGAAAATCAAGCTCTATGGAAGTCCAACAACTAAGGAATTAAAGAACCCACATTCATCCAGATGGGTAGGAGGGATGGAGGGGCGGAGACATGGAATGGACTGGTCCCAAACCCACATGTGGTGGATATAAAATGGATGGATATCCTGAGAGTGAGGGATCCCAGCCCCACACCAGACCACTCAGCCCAGGGTTCCAATGCCAGAACATAAGTTCCCATAACTTCTGGCTATAAAAACCAGTACGGGTGGGATCGGCAGAAGAAGCTATGGGATTCTCAGGCCTCTCCTCTTAAAGGGACTCACACTATACTCGGACTTACTCAGACTCACTCCTTCTGGTCTCTACCACTGGGACAGCACCTTGAAGGGCACCAGTGGCATACAGGGAGGAATTGAAATGTCTGGCATCAGGGCAAGAGCTGGGGGACAGCTTCCTCCCAGATGGAACTACAGAGAGTGGCCATTGTTCCTTTTCTGAGGCCCCCGTCCCATAGTGCCACAGTGCAGGGGCACCCTATCTGAATCTTCATCAACCTGGTTCGGCCCTGCCCTGATGATTACCTAAGGCTCCACCCTATTCAATTTAGGGGCCCACACAAGCTGATAACAGTGGCTAAGCCAGGCTTCAGACCTTCCTAAATTCCCTCAAACAAGCAACAGCTGAGCTCAGCCCCCTGTACCTCTCACTCAGTGGCCCCAGACCTGGCACCAGTAGCAGCCATCTGCAGATGACTTTATAGCTTATGCCAAGGGGCCCCAGACAGCACACGGGTGGAGGCTGACCTTGGCCTGCACCACCTAGGAAACCCCATAGGCTGCACATCCGGTGGAGTTACAGACCACATCGGAGCACCACCCGACCATCTCCACAAGCCAGAAGGAGGCGGTTGTTGGCCAGGAGTCATAGCTGTATGAACTGGGTAAATCCCTCCCATTGACCTACCAACAGGAATCAAGACTCATCTATAAGAGGAGGGAGTACTTAGCCCACACAGCTTGGGAGATAGGGGAGGCTGTGTCACTGGACCCTACAGGACATCTACCACATTAGGCCACACTACCAAGCTGGGGAGACATAGAAGCTCTAATACACAGAAACAAATACATACAGGGAGACTGCCAAAATGAGGAGACAAAGAAACATGACCCAAATGAAAGAACAGAACTCCAGAAAAGAACTAAACAAAATGGAGATAAGCAATCTATGAGATGCAGAGTTTAAAACACTGGTCATAAGGATTCTCAAGGAACTCAGTGGGTTCTTCAACAGCATAAAAAAGACCCATGCATAAATGAAAGATATACTAATTGAAAAAAAGAACAATTTACAGGGATCAAGAGCAGAGTGAATGAAGCCAAGAACCAAATCAATGATTTGGAATATAAGGAAGCAAAAAGCAACCAATCTGAATGACAAAAAGAAAAAAAATACAAAAGAAAAAAACAAGGAGTGTAAGCAGCCTCTGGGACAACTTCAAGAGGTCCAACATTCACATCATAGGGGTGCCAGAAGGAAAACAGAAAGAGCAAGAAATAGAAAACCTATTTGAATAAATAATAAAAGAAACTTCCCTAATTTGGTGAAGGATATAGACATACAAGTCCAGGAAGCACAGAGAGTCCCAAACAAGATGGATGTAAAGAGGACCACACCAAGACACATCATAATTTAAATGCCAAAGGTTCAAGATAAACAGAGAATCTTAAAAGCAGCAAGAGAAATGCAGAGAGTTACCTACAAAGGAGTGCCTATAAGACTATCAGCTGATTTCTCAAAACAAACTTTGCAGGGAAGAAGGGACTGGCAAGAAGTATTCAATGTGATGAAAAGCAAGGAACTACAACCCAGATCACTCTATCCAGCAAAGCTGTCATTTAGAATGGAAGGGCAGATTAAGTGCTTCCCAGACAAGGTAAAGCTAAAGGAGTTCATCATCACCAAGCCCTTATTATATGAAATATTGAAGGGACTTATTTAATAAAAAGATCAAAACTATGAACATTAAAAATGGCAATAAATACATAACTGTCAACAATTGAATCTAAAAAACAAATTAAGCAAACAAGCAGAAGCAGAGTCAGAGATATGGGGAACACTGGGACGGTGGCCAGTGCAGAGGGGGGCCTGGGGGGGTAGGGGAATAGATGAAGGGATTAAGAAGAACAAATTGGGAGGTACAGAACAGGCAGGGGGATGTAAAGAATAGTAAGGAACATGGAGTTGTCAAAGAACTTACACGAATGACCCATGGACATGAACAAAGGAGGGGAGATTGCCAGGAGGGGGTCGGGGATGGGGGGTGAGGGGGACTGGGACAACCGTAATAGCATAATCAACTTTAAGAAAAAGGAAAAGTTGAGTGAAATGAGTTGAGTCTTCACTTTCAGGATGCCTGTGAGTTTCCACACTGTATTGACCTTTTTGCCTTGGCGAGGGGGAATTTCTTAAGGGATGGATCTCCACACTCCTCTGGAGTGTTCTTCCCAGCCGCTGTTCCTCACTCTATAAAGTTCTGATACTGGCTCTTTCTCAATCTCATCAGCAGGTGTCTATGGCTGGTTCTCAAACAGCAACCAGGATTTGTGCTCCTTCCCCAAATGGCCCTTAAATGGTATGTGGACTAAAGCACCTGGGGGCTGTGGTCACAGCTGTCTAGCCATGCCACCAAGACGAGCAACCACATCCGCTTGCACAGGAAATGACACCTCTAACACAAGTTAACAATGATGGCAGGATTTATCTGAGAATACACCACAGCTAATTTCAAAGAAGTTAAAATACAAGAATATGTGTGTCACAGAAGCGATCAAATACAGTATTGCCTACACAACAAGAAAAACAATAAGCTTGGATATCATGAACAAATATAAAAGGCAAACATGAAACCAAGTAAAACTTCTGTAGCATGTCACAAAGTACTAATATCCTTACGATATAAAGCACTCATAAAGAAGAGAAAAGAATAGTATCTCTAAATCAAAAAATGGGCCAAGGACAAAAATGGGTCATTCACAAAATAAGAAACTACTGACCAATGAACATACAAAAAGCTCAGCATTATTGATAAGCAGGAAAAAATAAATAAAGCAGAAGCAAAGAGCAGTGTTTCTGCAATCAAATCAGCCACAAAAGCATTTTTAATGGAACCTAGCTTTGGAGAGAAATAAGGAAGAGGGTACTCGAGCACTGCAAACTGGCAGAGGTGTGCTGCAAAGCCTGGTGGTAACAGGTATAAAACACCAGAAAAATATGAGCACAAAATGACCAGACAATCCAATTTCATCCTAAGGAAATAACCAAGAATGAACACAAAGATTTTCCCACAAAAAAACTGGAGTTACAGTAACAAGTGAACAAAGCAGGCTGCAGAATCCTATATACAGGATTTCCCAATTTTTTCAGAATGAATATATATGTATATAAGGACAGTCCAGAGCAAATCCCAGAATGGTAACAGTTATTATCTCTACACCTCAACACTGTGCATCCAGCTCTGCTGTCCATTTCCACCACAGTCCTCTGTTCCTAAAACCCAGAGAACATCCACTTTATTTGAATATCCTGATTTCATGTTTAAAACCCAGATTCAGAGAATCAAAAATCTCAGATTTGGAAAGGCCTCAAAGATTTTCTGTCTTCATTCAACTCACCAATGCTTTCAAATTTTTCATGACATTCACGCAACACCTGTTCAATTTGATATATCTTTAAATCAACTCAACTTCTCGAGTTCCTTAGGTCTGATAATGCTATCTTCTGTTTTCTTCTAATAAATTCCTAACTACGAAAATTTAGAACATCCATCTCTGACTCTACTGAGTCCCTGCTCATCCCCCACTCCTTACTCCCCCATCTCCCTTCAAAATGCCCTCTGTACATTGGAGTTGAGTTTATTCGCACTGGACTCTTTCCCCTATTGCAATAGTTATAATTGATTAAAAGATGACCTTAGTACTTTAGCATCTGGCTTTATCTCTGACAACATGAATGAATCTCAAAGAACATGGTGAGTAAAAGAAAAAGTATACATACTCCATGATTCCATTCATAGGATGATCAAGGATAGGTAAATCTAATCTATGGTAGCTGAAATCAGAAAATGCTGGTGAGGTAGGGACAAGGAGACTAACTAGAAAGAGATAAAAGGGACCTTTCTGGAGTTCCAGAAATATTTTATATCTTGTTTTGAGTGGTAGTACACATATATATAATTGTCAGCACCCATCAAACTGAACACTGACAACTTGAGCTCTTAATTATATATAAATAATGTCCCTCTCTACCTCCTCTACCTTCCCTCCCCTCCCATCCCCTCCCTGGCCTCCCACTCTCTCCTGGGAAAATTCTGGGGGGTGGGGGGGGGTGATGAGGAATAGGAGTATAGCAGGACCTTAAAGTTTCCTTTCCAATATCCACTCAGCCCTTCTCCCTTACTAAAAGATCCCCAATTTGGTTTGAGGCATCAATCTGCCCTATTAGAAATTCTCACCTCCCCACACTTTCCTGCAGCTGGGGGTGGGACCACATGTCCTAATATGCAGAAGTCTACAGAATAGGGCTTCCCCAAAATCTACTGCTTTCCTGATGAAAAGAGACAGACTCAGACACATGTCTTTTGCTAGTGTCCCTTCCTTTTCTTTCTTCCTGGAGCAGAGGTGCGCAAACAGACTAAAAAAACTCTGAAATTCCCTGGTACAAACCTGCTCTTACCCTGGCAAGCAAGCTATGGGAGCTCTGAATCAATTCACAACTAAGTAACTTCGTGATTTATAGTTTTCAGGCATCAAAATGAAAAAAAAAAAAAAAAAAAAAAAAACCATTTCAACTGGAAGTAAAGAATGGCATTGCTGTGTTAAAGTATATATAAGAATTTAGTATATTATATGTGACTCTTCAAATCAATGGGGAAAAACAGACCATTTAATAGACAGTGTAGGGAAAACTGGCTAATACTTGGAGACAAAATTAAATTAAAACTGCTACTTTTTTACATAAAAGAGATGAATAATTTAAGCATACACATAAAAGAGAAAACCATAAAAGTGATAAAAGAAAATGTTATAATGATTAAGAATGACCCTTCAGCCCTGGCTGGTGAGGCTCAGTGGATTGAGTGACAGACTCCTAATTAAAGGTCACTGGTTCAATTCCCAGTCAGGTCACATGCCTAGGTTTCCAGCCAGGCTCCCAATTGGGGTGTGCGAGTAGCAACCAGTCGATGTTTCTCTTGCACATCGAAGATATTTCTCACCCTTTATTTCTCCCTCCCTCTAAAAATAAATAAATAAAATCTTTAAAAAAAAAAAAGGCCCTTCAAAAGTCATTACTCAAAAACCACAAGCCATGAAATTAGGTTGTCAGATCTTGCACTATGAAGCTTCACAATTTCTGTATTATGAAACGTATGGACAACCTAAAGTGAAAACCAAGCATCCATTTGAGAGAAAATACTGCAACAAATAGGCCAAGATTACTATCCCTCATATAAAAAGTTCTTTTAAAGCAGAATAAAAATACAAATAACCAAACAAGAAAAAGACAAGAGCCCAGTTGGAAAATGTCTGCAGAAAGGGTTTGCATAAAAAATATCAACAACTTGACTTCCGGCCAAGATGGAGGCCTGGAGAGACATGCTGCGTCTCCCTCCACAACTAAGAGAATACAACTACCTCAAGACTAGAGACAACCAGAGGTTCCAGAAAGTCGAGCTGCATGGAGGTCCAACAAACACAGTTATGGGGAAGAAATGTTCATCCGAACAGGTAGGAGGGGCAGAGCCGGGGCAGAGAGGACGCAGTGTGGTGGTAGTGGTGGTGGTGGTGGTGGCGGCGGCGGCGGCGGCGGCAGCAGCGGTAGCCGGCAGGAGGTGCAGTCACATGTCTTAGGGGGTCAGGAGAGACACCTGGGGAGCACTCCCAGCACCGACCGGACCTCACAGCTCACAGTCCCAGCACTGGGAAGGATAAAGCCTTGTTGCTTCTGACTGTGTGGACGAGTGGGGTGTGGGGCAGAGGTGGAGACTACCAGTCTCTCAGCAGAGTCCGCTTGTTTAAGGGGCCCCCACGGTCCTGGAACATCTGCGGACCCACCCACCCTGGAAGTGACAGCCAGGGCAGCAGCTGGAGAGGCACCAGTCCCATACAAAAGTGGGAGAAGTGCCTAGAAGGGCGACAAGTGCTGAGCAAGCGGCATTGTTCCCTCTCAGACCCCTCCCCCACACAAAGCACCACAACGTGGTGAAACAGGTCACCCTGTACTGACGAATACCTAAGGCTCCGCCCCTTACAACGTAACAGGTGCAAGAGCTCTACCTAAGACACAGAGGCAAACAAACACAGGAGCCTTTCAAGTTGAGGAGACAGAAAAGTATGGCCCAAAAGGGAAAACACATCAAGGCTCCAGTGGGAGAACTAAGTGATGAGGAGATAGCCAACCCAACAGACTCAGAGTTCAAAACACTGGTGATAAAGATGCTTACAGACTTGACAGATATCTGTAGGTATGGCAAACACAATAGGGAAGAGTTGAAAGCTATGCTAAATGAAACAAAGGAAAATCCACACAAAACCAATGGTGAAGGGAAGGAAACTCAGTTTCAAATCAATGATTTGGAACATAAGAAAAAAAACAAAAAAACAGTCAACCAGTACAAAATGAGGAAACAATAATTGAAAAAAATGAAGAGAGGCTTAGGAACCTCTGGGACAACTTTAAACATGTAAACATCCGAACCATAGGTGTGCCAAAAGTGGAAGAGGAAGAGCAAGAAATTGAAAACATGTGTGATAAAATAATGAAGGAAAGCTACCCATATTTGGCGAAGGAAATAGACATGCAAGTCCAGGAAACACAGAGTCCCAAACAAGCTAGGCCCAAAAAGGACCACACCAAGACACATCATCATTAAAATACCAAAGGTTCAAGATAAAGAGAGAACCTTAAAAGCAGCAAGAGAAAAGCAGAGCTACCAACAAAGGGATGCCTATAAGACTTTCAGCTGATTTCTCAAAAGAAACTTTACAGGCAAGAAGGGACTGCCAAGAAGTATTCAAGGTGATGAAAAGCAAGGATTTACAACCAAGATTACTCTATCCAGCAAAGTTATCATTTAGAATGGAAGAGCAGATAAAGTGCTTCCCAGACAAGATAAAGCTTAAGAAGCTTATCATCACCAAACTATTATTATATGAAGTGTCAAAAGGACTTATTTAAGAAAAACAAGATCAAAATTATGAACATTAAAATGACAACAAACTCACAACTATCAACAACTGAATCTAAAAAGTAAAAACAAAATCCAACTAAGCAAACCAGAATAGAAACAGAATTATAGGTATGGGGATCAATCATTTGGAGAGTTATCAGCTGGGAGGGGGAAGGGGGAGAAATGGGGACACGGTGGAAGGATTAAGAAGCATAATTGGTTGGCACAAAATAGACATAGAGAAGTTATGAATAATATAGAAAAGGGTGAAGCCAAAGAACTTATATGCACAACCCATGGACATGAACTAAGGGGGTGGGATTGCTGGAGGGAAGGGTGTTACTGGGCAGAGGGGAGCAAAGGGGAAAAATTTGCAATACTATAACAGCATAATAAAATATACTTAAAAAATAAAAATGAACAAAAAATAAATATCAACAACAGTGAGCAGACTTAAAATGCTCAGTCTCACTAGTGATTACAGAAATGAAAATTAAAGAGGTAGTATTTTCCACCTACCAGCTGATGAACCATTTGAGACAAAGATTAGAATCTCACCTCTCCTGAGGACCATTCTGCTGAAACTTCTCACTTTGTCACTTAAAAAACTAAGTTTCAAAGAGGAAAAAAATGATGTGACTATTACTATTCTAGATCTAAGATCATTATCTTTCACAGGTATTTTCCAATATTTAAGTCATTCCTTTTTTAAAAACAGGGCGGGGTAGGGGTACAACCAGGATTTATTTGATTTCCTTGATGGGCAAGTTTGGCAGGTAATTTCTCCTCAACACAATGTTCTAGTTCTACAGTGGCTCATGTCTTCTCTGGGGGTGGCCAGCAAATACTTCAGATCAAAGTCTCAGCCCTGCTATCCAGGGCATAGCTGTGATGATGCAGTTGCTGGAAGAGCCGGGTCAGCTGGACAACGTCATCTTTCCCACAAGGTGATCTTATGGCCACGTGCATGTCCAGGGGTACATTTTTCAATTTGGTTGAGAAATCAGATTCACTTCTATAATTTTCATAATGACATTTCAGCCTTACAGTCCCCAGTCTGGTTTCTAAAACCCAAAGACCACTCAAAACCACTAAAAAAGAAAATCAGATTTTTAAGGCCTTATAGGGCAACAGAATCTTGAGCATTCGCATTCAGTTCCTAATCACTTTAGCCATTCTATGTCTACAATGTGCTTAGCTCTAAGGTAGACAGGTCTCCGCTTTGTATCATGTTTACTCTAGTGGGAGACACAAACATTAAACAACGACTATCTGAATTACAAACTACTGGTTACCACAAAGGAGATGCAAAGGGTGTTTATGTTAACATACAACCGGGTGTATATTCAGGGTCTGCGAGTGTCAGAGAGGCTTCCTTGATTGAGGGAGCCCCATCTGAGCCAGGCCAACCCATGGTGTCATCTATGACTCCCCGACCTCACCCATGTCCAATGTACCAGCACATTCCACCAGCTCTACCTGAGATCCTCAGTACCCCTACTGCCACCAGACCGTCAGCCTCTCAGATACCCCAAAGCCTAACTGACCTCCTGGTTTCCATCCTTGCCCCCTGCACTTCGGTCTCAACAGAGAAGCTGAAGTGATCCTGTTAAAACCCAAGTCAAGTCACCTCATTCTTCAGTTTAAAATCCCCCAATGGCTCCAATCTCAGAGTAAGAGTTAGGTCCTTAAAAGAGCCTGTCACATCCGTCCCCATGGCCCCCAGGTAGCAGGTCAGGCCAGCTCTTGCCTAAGGGCCTGCTGTCTTTTCCATTCTCCTGCCTGGAACATTGTTCTCCCATTTATCCACAGGGCTCACTCCCTTATACCGTGCAAGTCTTTCCCAGCATTGACTTTCTTGGTGGAGCCCTCCCTGGCCATCCCATCCGCAATTACAACTCCTCAGCACTCCTACTGCATTGGCCACCATTTGACATGCCAGGTATTTTGCTTTTTGTTTTCCAGCTGGTCCCCCACCCCAAAATACTAGAATGAATGCCACACAAGAGCTCTGCTTCTATCTGTTTTATTCACTTCTATTCCACATAAGAACAATGCCTCCATAAACTGAGTAGGCATACAGAAAGAATGTTGAATGAATGCATTAATCTGACATGACATGGAACTAATCAGGCAAGGAGGATGGGAGAAAACATTCTGGGAAGGGGAGCAGAAGGCTGGAAGGTCCCTGGTGCCAAGGAAGGTGGGAACAGGACACACCTGATGAACAAAAGGCTGGAGGGTAGGTATGAGGGTTAGGGTGAAACGAGGCTGGAGAAGCAGGGCAGAGAAGGCAACGCCATGTAGGCGGACTAGTGCCATAACTCAGACCACAGATGACCTTAGCTTGGACAGAGACGGCAGAAGCAGAAGTGAAGAAAAGGAAGCAGGTTCCAGGCAAATTTAGCAGATTAAAAATCAAAGATCTGGGTGACTGATCCCATAGGAGATAAGTGAAAGGGCAGCTTCAAGATCACCCTACATTTTTCACTTGTAAGCTAAATGAACAACGGTACCACTCGCTGAGTTCGGGGAGAGGATGGCAAGGAGAAGGTGGGAAGGTGATCTTGAGTGGTTTTGGAAACAATGAATTTGAGATGATTCTGAGACATCCAGATGGAGACTTGCAGGGGGCAGAGAAATATCCAGGGTGACATGATCAGATGATGGAAGGTACGATGTGCCAATCAATGTTGTGTAGATTTTTAGTCTGATGGGTTAATCAAAAGGTTTTCAGTAACAAGTGACAGGATAAGATGTGTGGTTCTGAAAAGTCACCCTGGCCACAGCACAAACACTTGGATGGGGGAGGGGGCTAGACTGGAAGCAGGGAGAAAAATAAGGACGCACCGAATATACCAGGTGGGCCAGATTGTGTCAGCTCCCCACTTCAAATCCCTCAGGACCGTTCACAACCCGTTCTCTCACAACCTCTCCAACATTCTCTTGCCACGCATGCCCCCATCCAATGTCGAGTTCCCCTAACACACGACTGCTTCAATCACTATGCTATTCATCTCACGCTATTTCCTTCTGCCTAGACAGGAATCCCCAGCCTCCGGGCCACGGACTGGTACTAGTCCAGACCTGTTAGGAACTGGGCCACACAGCAAGAGGTGAGCTTGAATGTCATGTGCTTGAATCATCCCAAAATCACCCCCAACCTGCCGGTCCATGGAGAAACTGTCTTCTGCGAAACTGGCCCCTAGTGCCAAAAAGGCTGGGGACCACTGGCCTAACAAACACCTATTTGCCTTCTTAAGATTCACCTGCCCCACTGTGAACAACAGAAAAGCAGCTCTGACATCTAGGTGCTGGTCTGGCCCTCACAGAGAGCCATGTTGTCCTCCTGTTGGACCCAATCTCATAGGATATCAACACAAGGTCAGGCTGCAACAGTGATGAAGTGTAACCACTTCATAATTTAGTCTCAACAGACAAAAACAAGGTTATCATACTATCCACAAAATACCAGACACCCCTCTCTCCTTGCTGATATGACTGGGGCTCCTTTATGAATCAGTGTTTTCTCACTCTAATAACACCTCTTTCTAGAAAAGATTGAGTGAAGTACTCAATGATAGGAGTGTCCCACCTCCTGTCAGCATCCAATCTAGAGCAAATCCCTGGCTCCCTTGAACTCTCCCCAAAATCATCCAACCAAAGCCCAACTCCTATAAGTTCTAACACCCTCTCACTGACAGATCCCAGAAGTTCCGCATGTAGTGCTCCCTCAATACGCTCAGTAATTCAACCCAACTTGTTTAACTACAGATATGTTTCCAGTGGTCTCTGCTGGACAACACTGACAACTGTAACAGGAAAGGATGGTTAAGATTCTTGGTGGGAAGTTAGTGAATTCCAACCTCAAGGCTTCCATTTTCTTTGTTAAGCTATACCTAAACCTTCACCCATGTTACCTTGCGAATGAGGGGAGGGCGGGGTAAAGGAGAAGTTTAAGGAAAGCGGAAAATATCTGAATTAAGTATTCTGTAAAGTAGGAAAGTGAGTTGACCAGAGAATCATACTAGAATGGTCAGCCTCTGTTAAGGGCACAGGTGAGGCTGGGTGACATGAACTCACAGTAGTTCCAAGCTCCCTGCCGTTTGAGTTCTACCACCAGTAATCAAGGTGAAAAAGGAGTTTGGTAGTAATGGAAAATAAAATAAAATTTAAATTTTAAAAAAAGGAAGAGTTTGGTTCAAACAGGGTTTGGGGTTCACTAGGACTGGAGAGCAAGGGAGATAAAGTCACTGCCAAGAGAACTACTGAATGACAGATTGACTCTGAACTCTAAGCTCAACTGAGAGTTAACAGGCGAGAGGAAGCGTCTCAGGGTAGAAAAAACGATGGAGATCATGAGGAAAAATATGCTAAAGGCATAGCAAGCAAGTTGGGGAAAAAAAAAAAAAAAAAAGAGTGCAAAAAAGATTAGATGAAATGCATCCACAGGGCCAACATGTCTGGTCTCCATAGCTTGGGACCTAGACCAGAAGCTACTGTCTGGTTCAGTAGCTCTAAAGTAGGCCTCGAGGATGTGTTTTTTAAAACGCTGCACAGGCCATACTACTGTGCAGTTTGATTGAAAAATACTGCCTTAAATTCTCTGCAGTTCCAAAGCTGAACTTCCACTACAATATTTAGATGTCTGTAAACACAGAGGGCACTGGAAATTGAGGAAGAGAAGAAGTAAAATTATAAAAACTACGCAAGGAGGAATCAAGGAAAGGCTTGCTCTATCCTACTATTTCTCTGCACTTTTATTTGTGTCTGAACTTCTTTATAGCTATTTACTATTTTAAGCAAGTATGCCAAAAACATTTCTAACAAATAGTAAGCAAACCAATATTATCAACAAATATTAAGTAAATTTAACGCTGATGTGCTACAGAAAACTACTTTAGTTCCCTCTCATAATTTAGGCGGCACTGCAGATTCTCCTAGCTATTCTTTTAGCAAATAACACAGTCAATATGAGAAAAAATATTTCTAATTCAACAGTGCTATAGATGTGGTCAATAACAATAAAAGCTGGAGAAAAAATAAAGCTGTGTGTAATTCATTTACGTTCACAAATTTCAGCATGCACTGCCTCCATGCCTTGAATACTTATGTGTGTATTTATCTATTTATTTAATCTACCATCATTAACACATATCACTCGACAGACACTGCTTAAGTGCTTTACTAAGTATCATTTAATCTTTACAATCACCTATGAAGTATGTAGGATTATCATCTCCACTTTACGTATCAGAAAACTGAGAACACGGACTGATTTAGTAACTTACCCAAGTTTTCACACAGCTAGTAACTGGTAGAGCTCTAATCAGTGTGACATTCTGACTCCAGAGTAAGTTTCTGTGTCACTATGTTTAGTCTCCAAGAAACTACAAAAAGTGCAAGCCTTAGTCCCAAACCTTTGTTCTCCCCACCCTGCAATCCCTACATGGCCCCAGCAGCCAGGACATTTGATCAGTTCCTTGTAACCGTCCACACTCTTTCCTCCATATGCCTGGTCATTCTCCTACACCGTTTTAGTTTTTAGACTTTTATTCTCAGTTTAAATATCATTACCTAAATCACAAATTCTAACAGAACGCTGTATTTCTCAGCACTCGAACTGTAATTGTGCATTTCATGATTATTTGTCCCCTCTTTTCCAACCAGGCTGTATGTCAGACACCATGTTAGTCTTGTTCATTATGTGGACCCAATCACTGAATCCACACCACCCTGTGCAAATGAAGGGACTGGCACAAAGCTCTCAATAAGTGTTGAATGAATGAATGGAGCACACTCAAGTAGCATGCTTTGTTTTTCATGTTTTCAGGTGTGTGACATATACCTGAGGTCACAATGCCCCTCACTACACTCCTAACAGAGTAGATTCTGTAGCATACAGGCAAGAACTCTGAAAAGTACTGGCTCTGCACACCGATAAGATGTGGTAGTGGACATGTCATTTCCCCCCTGACTGGCCTAAATTTTAGGAGCACAATGGGGATCATAACAACCCCCAATAGAATGTGTCCTATAAGAGAGAGAACCTGAACTTCTCCCAAATCATCAAGGCTGTAGTTAACACGTGCTTCACGGCTCTCTCTGGCAAGACTTTAGCTCCAGGTAGGCCAAAGACCACGTGTGCCTCGTGCAGCGCCATACTCCAAGCACGGTATCCTGGGCCTGCACCGTGCCGAAGACACAACAAAAATTAGATAACTATGTGTGGGTTATGTTACATAAATTAACACGTGTTTTCTGTTTTCAAAGGACATAAGCCTATGATCGCATTACCTGAGTGATTGTCTATACGCATAAGCCTCACTTAATCCTCTCTGCAGCGCTGCCTCCTGAGACTCAATGGTTTGACTGAACTAAATGGCTGGGTTGGGGAAGAATGGGGTGGTCTGTGGGCCTCACTTTAAAACGGGTTTCTCTTTTCTATCCTAATGGCTTGGACAGAAAAGGCCCAGAGGTCTGAGAGGGGGAAAACCTAAACTATTTACCTCAGCCCAAACTAAGTATAATGGGCAAAAGGGTTTTGGACAGGTGAGATGTGCCTAGCACACCTTCTTACAAAGAAGCCCCCCCCCCCCTTTTTTTTTTTTCCTAATATGGAACATTGAAAAATTAATCCCTGCCTTTTGTCATCTAGTAGTTATGGATTGAATGATGTCTTTTAACCCTTTTCGCCAAATCTGTTGCCCCCAGAACACAACAAGGACACCAGCCTGTTAAACCAAGCACGCCGTTGACCGGAGACAGCCAACTGACCTGGAGTCTGCACGATCCTTCCCCATGTGGGAAGGCCACCCTCCCCTCCACACCCCCACTCTTATTAGGGTTTCTGGACCCAAGGGTAGGTAGGACGACGACCATGTCCAGCTTGAAGCAGCTAGAGGAGCACGAGACCTTCGCCCATTGTCCTTTACAAGATTACAAAGGGTCCTAATATTTGAGGGGGGGGGATAGTTAATTTTTACGAACCAGGGGTATGGACTTGGGAGGGATTGCTGGGGGAGGAGGGTGCTGGGTGGAGGGGAGCAAGGGGGAGAAAATTGGAACTGTTGTAACAATATAATCAATAAAAAACATTAAAAAATATTAGATAACTATGAGTTACACAAATGAAACCCTGCTCTGTGCAAGTCACAGATATGAGGCGAGGGTCGCAGAAGCTGGCGGGCGCCTGTTGGCATACAAGCGTGTTCCACAGACACATGCCCGCCTCCCACCCGGGTCCCAGCACCTCGGAAATGCGGCCCCTAACGCGCGCCCCACAGGCACCTCTTGCATATAGACGCATCTTCGCAGGTGCCGCGCACGCCCTCGTCGTCAGTTTCAGGAGAAGAGGAAGTAGAAGAGTTGAAAGTTGGCTTCCTCAGGCTAGTAGCCATGGGCGTAGAGGTTCAGGGGTGCTGTAACCACCCCGGACATGGAAGCGGGGTCAACAGCCGCCGGGAGAATTAGCACGCCTACAGCAATGTAGGAGACGGGCTCGGCTCTGCCGTGAACAGCTGGCGCCGCGCATTGAGGCCGCCCACAACCGCTCTCCCAGCAACCTTCACGCTTATCGGAGCCTCTGAAAAGGCGCCCATTGGGCAATTTCCCCGCCTCTCAGCCTGAGGAGGTTATCATTGGACAATTCCTTCGGCACCGCCCACATAACCCGGAAATTGCCTTGGTGGGGGCAATAAACTGAAATTGACCCACGATGGCAACGCAATGCTTTCTGGGAATTGTAGTCTTAGGTGCTTTGGGTTTTTTTTTTTTTAAATGTTCTATTGATTATGCTGTTGCAGTTGTCCCAGTTTCTTTTCCCTCTGCTCCCCTCCACCCAGTGACCCTTTCCCTCCAGTTATCCCGCCCCTTAGTCCATGCCCATTGGTTGTGCATATAGTTCTTCTCAACATCTTCCTGTCTACTCCATTCCTTCCTATTATGCTTAATTCTTGCATCATTTCCCTCCTTTTCCCCCTTCACCCTCTCCACTGACCTCCCCCCAATATGTTCCCCATACCTGTAATTCTTTTCCCACTCTCATTCCCTACTTAGTTTGCCTTTGTTTCGATTCCATAGATTTTGTTGGTTGTTGTGATACAGTTTTCATTTTAATGTTCATAGTTTTGATCCTGCTTCTTCTAAACAAGTCCCTTTAACATCTCATATAACAGTGGTTTGGATCTGATGAACTCCTTCAGTTTTGCTTCGTCCTGGAAGCACTTTCTCTGCCCTTCTATTCTGAATGACAGCTTCACTGGATAGAGTAATCATGGTTATAGGTTTTTGCTTTTCATTACTTTGAATATTTCTTGCCAGTTCCTTCTTGCCTGCAGAGTCTCCTTTGAGAAATCAGCTGGTAGTCTAATTGAGACCCCGTTGTATGTAATTCTTTTCTTCTCTCTTGCTGCTTTTAAGATTCTTTATCTTTAATTTTTGACATTTTGATTATAATGTGTCTTGGTGTGGTTCTCCCTGGGTCCATTTTATTTGGAACTCTCTGTGCTTCCTGGACCTGTAAGTCTATTTCCTTCCTCAAGTTAGGGAGGTTCTGCTTCATTATTTTTTCAAATAATTTTTCAATTTCTAGTTCTTCTTCACCTTTTGGCAATCCTATAATTCAGGGGTTCATTCGCTTATAGCTGTCCCGGAGGTTTCTGAGCCTCTCCTCATATTCCTCACTTTTTGTTTTCTCTTTCAGCACTGGTTGACTGTTTGTTCCTTCCCTATGTTCCGATTTGTTGATTTGATTCCTGGTTTTCCTTCCCTCGCCACTTGTCTTGTATGTGTTTTCGTTCATTTCAGCATGACTAGCCTTCATTCCTTCCCCATCTTGTTCAATATCTTTTGTTAATTCTGTAAGCAGCCTTATAACTATAGCTCTGAACTGAGCCTCAGAAAGATTATCTATTTGGTCATCGGTTAATTCACGTATTTGCTTTTTGGTCAGCTGCGTGATTGGTATTTCAATGATGATTCCTGCCATCCTGACCATTTTCATTTATCTTTCCTTCTTGGGCGGGGTACTGTCACGCCTCCTATGCTATAGGGGGCAGAGCCCTGTGCCCTCGTCACTACCAGGTGACCCTTCTCACCACACTGTGGCGCTTTGTGTGGGGGCAGGGGTCCAAGATGGATTCCTGCCATTTGTTCTCCACTGAAAGACCGGAGCCTCCTCCTCCATCCCCATGCCCTCTGGGCCTCATAGACCGAGGCAATGGGGGTCTGCCTTCTCTGGCATTGGAATCGTGAGCTGACAGCTTCAGTCTGCAGCCGGGGGTGCTCCCTGGGTGCTTTTCTCCTCCCCTTAAATACGGGCGTCTGTGCTTACTGTGGTCTGTCGATGCAGCCACCAGCACAGCTTGATCTCTCTGACCCAGCTTCACCCCTCCTACCTGTCCAGATGAGCACCACTTGTTTATAACTTCATACGTTGGACTTCCATGTAGCTTTATTTTCTGGAACTTCTGGTTATTTCTGGTTTTGTGGTAATTGTAGTCCTTCTTAGTTGTGGAGAGAGACAGAGCGTGTCAGTCTAGGCCTCCATCTTGGCCGGAAGTTTCTATATGCCACTGGATTTCTTATTGCTGGTCACGAAATATCTTAAACTAATTAAGTCAGGGAAGGACCCTACCACTGGAGTGAAAGGCTGAGAATCCAGCAGAAGGAAACAAACGTCATGTTGACAGTCAATCGGGGCTCAGCCTCACTTAGCCACTGAGTAAGTGTTTATCAAGCTCCCTCTGCACCCGGGGTTGTGCTCGGCACACACAGTGGCCTTTGAGATCTCGTAAAAGAAGGAGTGTGTGGGAAAGTCATACAAATGGAAAACTACGTAGCAATGAAAATGAATTAACTAGAGCTGCCAGTTGCAAGCACCAATGGCTGAATTTCAGAAATGTGATATTCACCTAAAGAAAGAAATACAACATTTTTGTGGAGTTCATACTGAGAAAAATTAATGTTGTTTAGAGAGGCATGCCTATACAGTAAAATAATACTATACGGGAAAGTAAGAAATGGGGCGGGGGCAAGTATTTGTGACCGTTAACAGTGGAGAGTAGGACACAGGATGACAAAGAAAGGGAATGGGGAAGAAGTTTATAGACACCTCAATAATTTCTCAAGTTTGTTTCATTATTATGCATTTTCAAGGTGTTCATTACACATACTTTGTACTGGATTTATTACAAAGCATCTTCTAGATAAAGAGGTATGTTTGCATATTCCATTTTATTATCTAGCAGGAGTAGGGGACAGATATACTCCAACTTTAAGAACCTTGGATCATATACACACACAAGCAAAATAAACAACAACAAAAAACCAATACACATGCCTGGGGCAAGATCAGATATAAAGTATTTGCTTAGTATTCATTGGAGAAACAAGAGCTCATTAATACCTGACACTGGGGAAGGCTGAGATTAGAGAGTTTTGTCAAGGGTACTGGTGATGAGATGACATACACCACTTTCTTTGAGAGGTCCTCTGCCAAAAGAGTAATGCAAACCTCTGAACAAACACAGTCTTCTAGCTCAACAACGTACAAATTCCATGGATGTTAATAAGTGTCAACAACAAGTAGAATAAGTTGTGGATATGATAGGTGTGGACAGTGAGGATGAGGGTAATTGGAAGAAGGTCACAGATACTCTGATACACCTGTGGTGTTTGGTGAGCAAAGAACATTTCTGTTCCTTTGCTGAGCCTTCAATTTAGAAAAAGATGGTGATTCAGAGGACTTTGGTCAGTGTGTCACTGAGGGCCACTCCCAAAGGTTTCCCTCAGGCAGAGCCAGCTCATTCCATTTAAGTTCCTGGTCAAGGGGTTAAAACTTTATGACACAGAAGTGGAGTTTGGAAATGGCAAGCATAGCTATCTAAGGCTGTGGGATGCCTCCAAATATGAGACTACTAAGTAGTTGCAAACAATGTCCCATACGGAGAAAAGTCACTACAAACTAATCTGCATCTTCTGACAAAGTCAGGAAGAGTGAAAGTGGAGTTTAAAACCACTGTGCATATTAATATTGGGAGCAAAAAGCTGGGCATTAACCATGAAACTTCCCCCGAGAGGTTAGAGTGGGCATTTGTTGCTTTGGCTCTCTTGTATTTTTTTCTTCTATAGGGAGTTTGTTATGGAGAACTACACTCTCCTTTTAGCCTGCGTCTATAAGGTGAGGTTCCCTGCCTAATGAGTGGAACCTTACAAAGACCTGGTCAATCACACACAAAATCACTGTAAATATACTTCAGGGTGTATGTGTATGTGGTGGTGGTGGCGGTGGTGGCGACCAGGTTGGTCCAATGGGCATGAATCCCAGGAGTTAAATGGAAGTTGCTAAGGCTGGAATAGCTTTCTCTTCTGCTGGACTTGAACTTGGGAGGATGTGTCTTTGGAGCTACTGAGAACCATCTTGCTACCTCATGCAGCCTGACAATGATGCTAATGGCAAGGCAAATGGAGTCTGGAGCACTGTATGCTCACTTAGAGGTGACTTGAGTTTGGAGTGTGGGAGCTGATGGGAAAATCACCAGAGTCTGTGGAGCTGGGCAGTTAGAAACAGCTGAATTCAGAAAGATGGAAGAAACTGTCATATGCTGCTTGCACCTTGCAGCTTTCATCCTAAGCTGAACTCAGATTAAACCTACCTCCCATCACCACTTAGTTATACCTCAGTCAAATCATTTCTTCCTTCTTCGCTGGTTCCATTTTCCAAGTTTTGGCCCGTGACTTCCTCAGAGCTTTAAGTAGCTGTAGCCTGTGAAGAGGCTATCTTTCCTCCATTGAATTGCTTTTGCACCTTTGTCAAAAATCAGGTGTGCATATTTGTTAGGACTATTTCTGGGTTCTTTGTTCTGTTTCATTCATTGATCTATGTATCTATCCTGAAAATACTATGGTCTTGGTTTCTACTGCTCTATAAGTTTTGAAACTGGGTAGACTACTGCCACTATATCTTTTTATTTTTCAAAACATTTTAGTTGTTGTAATTCCTTTGTCTTTCCTTATAAATTTTAGAATAATCTTGTGTATGTGTACAAGAATATCTTACTGGATTTTGATAGGAATTGCATTAATTCCCTATATCAATTTGGGGAGAATTGATATCTTTAAAATGGTGAGTCTTCCAATCCATGAACATAGTATACCTCTCCATTTATTTAGATATTTTTATCAGTGTTGTGTAGTTTTCAGCACAAAAGTCCGGCCATGTTTTATTAGATTTACACTAAGATTTTATTTTTATTAGTGATTATAAATATGGTTGCTAGTATACAGAAATACAACTGAATTTTATATGCTCATTTTACATCCTGTGACATTATTAAATTCAATTATTAGCTCTAGGAAGAATTGCTTTTCAATAACTTCCTGTAGTATAAACCCCAACATTAAGATTCACTATTAATAGCTGTTATGACATCTGGCAAAATCAAGGGTGCTTCAAATGGCCTAACAGCATGTTCCCCACTCCCTCTTCGTTCAGAGATAAGTTCTTCTAACCAAACAACTCTTTTTATCACACACTGCCTGCTGATTCCCGAGACCAAGCTTCAGTTCCCTATCAGCCCACAGATTTATTCAAACGAGCCCATCACACCCTCCTGTGGGAGCCGGGGCTCACCCCATCATCTTCTTACTACAATATTTGCCCCTTACAGACCCTGTTTATTCATTCTGTTCCCAAGTGCAACCCCCATGTGACCCTGCTGGTGTGTGGTGTCCCCTGGACTGTGAGTATATGTGACTAATAAACTGCTGTTGATACCCTCTGTCTGTTTTCCCGTGTTCAGCCAACCTCATAAGTCTAGACAGGAATCTCTCTCTCACCAATGGAGAGAAGAGGAGGTAGCATCACAAACAATGGCTTAACCTCAACTGAGAATACCTGGTCAGAGGGTATATAACCTGCCATCTTCTCAGATCACCAGCATCTGAATAAAGAACCCATAAAAATTCAATCCCTGTCTCCACTTACTGGTTCTGGTAGTGACAGGCAATACAAATGCCAACTCTTCCAGTTTCATATTCTGGCAGCTCTGGTGGAATACCTTCGGGACTCTGGTAAGTCTGGGTATTTGGCAGGGAATCCCACTGGCTGTCTGGATAGGGCGAGTCCCAGGGTGCAGATTTGGAGACTCCCTAGCAGCTGTCAAGTGATTTCATTTGAGGACTCTCCTTCTCCAATTCTCGACACTTCCCATTGTCTTCACTTTTAATTAAATCGCTAGCTTTCTAGTTCAGGATTGCCATCCCAGGTTAATTACAGTGCCTTGTGGTTTGTGTGACATTACAGAGCTCTGTCTGATAGAATTGCAGGCCGAAGTTATGACTTAGAATGGTCATCAGGAATTAAGGTGCCTTCTAGTTTGTGTGATATTACAGAGCTCTGTCTGGTAGAATGGGAGAGGAGGGCATCTATTTTGGGAAACAGCCCTTTGGGGTGAATTTTGGCTGATTGGTCAACCTATGCTTATAAACCTAAGAAAATAGCTTCTCATTGTAATACTGCTTGGCTTATGTATAATCTGTACTCAGGAGAATGCTGGCCACTGAACAGCTCTTTAAACTACTGTACTATACTGCAGTTAGACCTGTTCTGTCAAAGATCTGGGAAATGGGAAAATGGTCTTGAGAAAAGGGAATCTGCCTGTGGCAGATAACAGAAGCTCTGAAGAGAGGGACTAGGAAGATCAGGATGGCTGCTGCAAGCAAGATCAGGGTTCCCAGGGCCTCTCCAGCTCTGGGTGTCTTCCTCCTTACTCAGTTGAGGGAACCAAAGGAGGTGAGCTTGAACTGGTATCTCTGTCCTGAACCCATTAGAAAACCAAATTTGGTGCCCTTCAAGGGCAGGGCGGTCATATTGCAAGGGAAAAGGGCACTGGAAAAATGAGTGCCCAAGAGAGGGAGAAGGAGGGCAGAGTGTGAGAACTTGGGTAGAACTAACAGCGGGGGGACAAATCGTAGAAGTTTTTTATTGATACCAGAATGACATATTCCGTGGTCAGTAGACCCCTAACTGAACTGTAACTGGGTTTTCTGGAAGCTCTGAACCCTATTTTTCTTGAAGCCATTAGAATGTGCTCTCCTGGGACGGGATTTGTCAAAACTTCATACTTAAATTACTTTCTTTCCAGAAGAACAACATCTCCACCTACAGATCTTTCCAGATCACACCTGGCAGTTCCTTATAATACTGTAGGAAGAAGAAAGCAACTCTCTGACCAGAAAAAATTGAGAATCAGGTAAGCCCCATTGTGTGGGCTGCTGGAAGGCAAGGGAGGGCTAAGCAAGCCTCCTTTGTTAAAGTTGACTTCAAACCAGGGGCAGGGACTCCCAGTAAGAGGCAGTATCCTTTGTGAAAGGAGACTCTAAAAGGAATACACTCAATAACTCAAAAATTTCAGGAATATAGACTCATTTGGCCTTGCTGCTACCCATACAATACAAGATTTAAGGGCCATACATGACATTGTATGAAACAGTATACCTGAGGATAGCCTACTGTATTCAGTATTGGACTTAGATGCTTTCTTTTGCATGCTGATTGACCAAGACTCTCAATCATTGTTTGCTTTTGAATAGCAGGACCTGGAATCTCAGGTCAAGGTTTAGTACTGTTAGAAAGTCTTACCAGAGAGTTCAAGAACTCACCCATGATTTTTAAGGAGACCCTGAGCCAGGACTTAAAAGATCTAAAAGTAGGAAGAACTCTGTTACAGTATGTAAATTGATCATTTAACCAATACTATAGCTGCCTTGAACCATTTGGCATCTTTTGGCTATAAAGTATCAGCACAGAGGCCCAGATTTGCCAACAAGCAGTAAGGTTTCTTGCTTTTCTGCTTGAACCTGACAAAAGGAGTCTTACTGGACTTGTCAAAGAAACTAGATCACACTTTACAGGGTGGCCAGCCAGCTTTAGAACTGTGGAAGCCACCTGGGAGCTTTTACAGGGAGCTGCAATGGTTTCCTTGGGACAGCATATGATCATTTATGCAGCCCACCAAGTGTTGACCCTGCTAGAGCAAAAAGGAAATTTGTGGCTCACTGCTGGAAGAATGGGCAGGTGCCAAGTAATTCAAAACTGTGGGTTAAATCCTGCCTCCCTTCTCCTGGAGTCCACCTCGGCTGTGCTAATGCATGACTGTGCTGAAATAATTGATGGAGTTTGTTCTAGCAGAATTGATTTAAAAGAGAGTGAATGTGTATCTGGAAGGAAAGAGGAACACTAACCTCCAATAAAAAGGAAATTAAGCATGCAACCGAAAATTTAAATCATTAGAGGCTGTTCAAATACCTTTACAGGTGGCAGTTATGCATTAACCCAGGCCTTAGAAAGAAGACACTGAAGTGGCTTAAGGAAACAATCTGGCCAATCCAGCAGTGAAAGAGGTTGCTAAAGGAACATTTATAATACCTTTCCTACCTGTTCTAGACTTTACACAATTTGGCCCTGAATATTCAATTGCAGACTTATAGAATGCTAAAACCTGGGTATTTGTTTTTGTTTTTGTTTTAAGAATTTATTTATTTATTTTTTAGAGAGAGGGAAAGGGAGGGAGAAAAAGAAGGAGAGAAACATTGATGTGCAAGAGAAACATTGACCAACATTGACCTGCTGCCTTTCACAGGCCCTCAGCTGGGGACCCGGCTCACAATCCAAGCATGTGCCCTGACTGAGAATCAAACTGGCAACCCTTCAGTTTGCAAGCCATCACTCATTCCACTGAGCTACACCAACCAGGGCTAAAACCTGGGGTTTTAAACCACTTATATTAAACTATGGCACACAGGTCCTGGAATTTCTAAAGCCATGTGTGCCAGAACAATTCTAAGACAGAACCCCATCATAAAAAAGAAAAAAGGAAACAATACCAAGGGCCGTGACTCTCTGAGGACTGGCGAATAGACTTTGCCCAGATACTGAGGGTCCAAGGATGGAAATATTTGTTAGTTTTTGTTGATACCTATTCAGAATGGGTAGAGGCCTATCCTATTAGAACTGAGAAATCTTCATAGGTAATGGAAGTCCTACTGAAGGAGATCTCCCCTGGCTGGTTTGACTCAGTGGATTTAGCATCGGCCTGCGAGCTAAGTGTCGCTGGTTCGATCTTTCAGTCAGGGCACATCAGAGAAGGAAAACTCTGACTCCAAAAAACCTCCGCTGCCTTATGGCATACCTCTTCAGGGAAAAGGCTAAGGGAGTAAACCCCGACAGAAAATCCGGAGCTGGAGTCCCTAAGGCCGTTTGACGTTGTAGTCAACACCGGCAACTCCTGCGGCGTACCTGAAGCCAAGCTGTATTGACTCCGTCTTTCCCTTGGACCCTTCAGCTGCGAAGAGAGGGGGGGTCTGCTGCATGGGCAACAGGAGACCCTCCATATCACCCTGCCCAGGCTCTGTAGCTTCAGCTTCACTGGAGAGGACACTCCAGCGTCATCGCAAGATGTCGATTCAACACGGGAGGAGACAGATACCGTGTCACTCCCGAGTCGGACTGCACAACCATTCTCGGCGGTGCAGATAGACTCTTAAGAAGCTACACCATTGTCTCTCGAGACGGACGGCTGCCGCCGCCGCCGCCAACTGAAGGAGATATTTCCTTGCATTGGCCTACCTGGCAGCATCCAGAATGATAATGGAACTGCTTTTGTTTCATGAATCGTACCTTAAGAAAAATGTAGCCCAACTGTGTCAAGAAACTCATCTCCATTGGGATCAAGTTTTACCTATTGCCCTGCTCAGGATAAGGGTGACTCCTCAAAGTGGAATTCAATTGAGTCCTTATGAAATTGTGTATTGGTGACCATTTCAGGCTACAATTGATGAGGGAGATATGTATGTAGATCAAGAAGTGAAGGTAAAGAACTATGTACAACATTTAAGTCAGACCTTAGCTGTGATTAATGACCTTAGATGTATTAGAGATCTCTCCCCTATAGGTTTGCTACACTCCTTTGAGCCTGGAGATAAGGTGCTACTCAAGACCTGGAAGACAGGATTTCCAGAAAGCCAACTAGAAGAAAAGTAGACTGGAACCTATGTCAAACAAACTCTCATTTCATGTCTTGTAGGCATTCGTACTCCCCTGGAAAGATAATTGGGGGCCTAGAGTAACTCTAAAGGACAGGGAAATGTTTTCTTTAAAAACATTAATGTAGCCCCAGCTGGAAAATGTGCAACTTTTGTCAACTGTAGTAAAAACTGTTTTAGATGAATTGCATCACCACCACTAATGCCTTTAGCCATGTCAAATTGCCTGCAGGGTGGTTTCTAATATGGGAAGGACTGTTTATTCAACAGCAAAATTATTATTTCCGCATGAAACTAATCTTATAAAAATAAGATAATTAAAACTATTAGTAGGGGAATGATAGGGGAAGCCAAGAGTTAAAGATTTTAGCTTTAGTTGATAGGCTTAAGTGATTTATGGGAGTGGAAAGCTGTCACTCAAAAACTAGAATGAATGACTCCGGGGGTTTGACAAGCAATTTAATCTTTGTGCCCCAGGAGATCTGCAAGCAATGGAGATGGAAACTGAGTTTTTGATCAACAGATAAAGAAGTACTAGGAAAATCACCCTGGATTGCAATTCTTATCCAACTAACCTTTTCCCCAAACCCCTCACCTACACTTTCTTCTCCTTATAAAAAGATCAGCTTGAAATGAATTGTTAAGATGGGTTTTGAGGGTACATAACCCAACCATCTTCTCAACTCACCAGCATCTGAATAAAGCACCCATAAAGATTCGATCCTTGTCTCTACTTATTGGTTCTGGTAGTGACAGACAGCACATCAACTTTTTTAGTTTCAAAAAAAGGCCATTACCCCAGAAAGATTTAAGAATGGCCCTGTGGTTGCCTCCTGAATCACTGTTGTTCAGGCAAAGATAGTGAGTGACCTTGCTCATTTACTGCATTTTTGCTTCTGCCACATGCTCTCTTGACCCCTAATGATTTTAAGGTCCACATGCCTGGGAGCCCATGGCCCAGGCACTGATGAAAAAAATAAAAGTCATAGAGGAGCATTTGATATTTAACTTCTCTCCCAATACAAAACTCCTAACCAACATGCTTAAGTTAAGTCTTGCTGCTTACCAGCAGGACAAAAGACTTATTTTGTGATCAAGGGCCTTGATACCCTCACCCCAGCCATAGACAAAATAATCTCACTGGAAGGGGACTCCAACATTGGGAGATTTACTGACATTCCCTGGAGAAAGAAATAGTCATCAGTGGGGCCCACCATACAGCTCCCTTTCCCCATGACCACCCTGAAGGTCTCACTACATGTGATTGGATGGAGACAGAAACAAAAACCTGTGACTTTACATGGCTAGAAACCAAAAACATCCTCAGGGGATTTGTACAGAGAGAAGGTGGTGAGGGAAAGCTGTCACACAGGTAAAGTGTGGTGCTGCAGCAGAAGATGTCTTAATCCATCAGCTTCTGGGTGTGGGCCCATGCTCTCCCACCACACCACTCTGCTGTTGATAGCTCTGTGCCACAAAACCCTAAATTCAAGCTTATGGGGGAAACACCACAGCAGCCCTGTGGTACTGTGATGGTGTTCATTCAAACCTGACTTAAGCCCAGTGTCTCTAAACCATTCAATCATTCCCATGAGAGAGGCCCTAACACTTAAAATACTGATTTGATACTCTCTGTGAGGCAAAAAAAAAAACCCCAAAAAACAAAAACCTGATAAATATGAGTAGGGTAAAAAGACGCTCCCCCACCCTCATGTATATCCAGTGATAAACCAGCCCTGGCTGGTTTAGCTCAGTGGATTGAGCGTCGGCCTGCGAGCTAAGTGTCGCTGGTTCGATCTTCCAGTCAGGGTACATCAGAGAAGGAAAACTCTGACTCCAAAAAACCTCCGCTGCCTTGCGGCATACCTCTTCAGGGGAAAGGCTAAGGGAGTAAACCCCGACAGAAAATCCGGAGCCGGAGTCCCTAAGGTGGTTTGATGTTGTGATCAACACCGGCAACTCCTGCGGCGCACCTGAACCCAAGCTGTATCGACTCCGTCTTTCCCTTGGACCCTTCAGCTGCGAAGAGAGGGGGGGTCTGCTGCATGGGCAACAGCAGACCCTCCATATCACCCTGCCCAGGCTCTGTAGCTTCAGCGTCATCGCAAGATGTCGATTCAACACAGGAGGAGACAGATACCATGTCACTCCCGAGTCGGACTGCGCAGCCATTCTCGGCGGTGCAGATGGACTCTTAAGAAGCTACACCATCGTCTCTCGAGACGGACGGCTGCCGACGACGAAACAAACCAAGAAAAGGCACAAAGGAAAGAAACCCAGATATGGGGTCGGGGGTGGGGCAAAAAATTAATTAAATAAAGGTTCACAGTTTGACCCAATTAAACATTGAAAATTTGCTAAAATACTTTATATGGCAAAGAGATAAACATTGCTGATTGGCTTTTGTGCCTCTACAACATAGGTTTTTAATCAACTTTATTTTTTATATATTTATTTATTTTTAGAGGGAGGAAAAGGGAGGGAGAAAGAGAGGGAAAGAGGCATCAATGTGTGAGAGAAATAGCGATTGGTTGCCTCTCACGTGCATGCCCCCAAACAGGGACCTGGCTGGGTATGTGCCCTGACCAGGAATCAAACTGGTGATCTTTCAGTTCATAGGTTGACACTCAATCCACTGAGCCAAACCAGCCAGGGCTAAATTAACTTTAACATCAGCAAAACTGCACCAGTTGGACAATCGTTCCCTTTAAGGTTGGGAACAAGACAGACATGTCTGCTTTCACCTCTCTTATTCAATGTAGTACTAAAAGTCCTAACCACTGCAATCAGACAAGAATAAGGAATAAAAGGTGTCCAATTGGAAAAATAAAATAAAATTGTCATTATTTGCAGATGACATGATACTGTACATAAAGAACCCTAAGGATTCCACCAAAAAACTAAAAGAACTGGTAAATGAATTCAGCAAAGTAGCAGGATACAAAATTAGTATCCAGAGATTAGTTGCATTTTTATATGCCAATAATGAACTAACAGAAAGGGAAATTAAGATAATAATCCCATTCACAATTGCTTCTAAAAGAATAAAATACCTAGAAATAAACCTAACCAAGGTTGTAAAAGACCTTGTAAAATCAAAGAAGATACAAATAAATGGAAGCACTTACCATGTTCATGGATAGGAAGAATTAACATCATTAAAATGTCCATACTACCCAAAGCTATCTGTAGATTCAATGCAATTCCTATCAAGATTCCAATGATGTTTCACAGAACTAGAACAAATATTTCAAAAATTTATATGGAACTACAAAAGGCCCCACATAGCAACAGCAATCCTGAGAAAGAACAAAGTTGGAGGAATCACGCTACCTAATATTAAACTATACTACAAGGCCATAGTAATCAAAACAGCCTGGTTTTGGCATAAAAATAGACACACAGATGAATGGAACAGAATAGAGAGCCCAGAAATAAACCCAAGCCTTTAGTCAATTAATATTCAACAGAGGAAGCAAGCACATACAATGGGCTAAGGAAAGTTTATTCAATAAATGGTGTTGGGGAAATTAAACAGATACATGCAGAAAAATTAAACTAGACCACCTTATTACACCACACACAGAATAAATTCAAAATGGATCAACTGCTTAAATGTTAGACCCAAAACCATAAAAGTCTTAGAAGAAAGCATAAGCATTAAAATCTCAGATATTGGTCATTAGCAATATTTTTTTCTGATGTATCTCCTCAGGCCAGGGGAACCAAAGAAAAAAAATAAACAAAGAGGACTACATCAAACTAAAAAGATTTTGCACAGCAAGGAAACCATCAACAAAATAAAAAGGCAACCCACTGAATGGTAGAACATATTTGCCATACATTTGATAAGGGGTTACTATCCAACATTTATAAAGAGCCTATAAAATTCAACACCAAAAAAAACAAACAATCCAATTAAAAATGGGCAAAGGACCTGAATAGACACTTCTCCAAAGTGGACATACATATGGCCAATAGACATATGAAAAGTGCTCAATGTCACTAATCATCAGAGAAATGTAAATTAAAACCACAACGAGATATCACCTCACATCTGTCAGAATGGCTATCATCAATAAGTCAACAAACAAGTTCTGGTGAGGATGTGAAGAAAGGGGACCCCTAGTGCACTGTTGGTGGGAATGCAGATTGGTACAACCACTGTGGAAAGCAGTATGGAGTTACCTTAAAAAATTAAAAATGGAACTGTCTTATGACCCAGTGATTCCACTTCTAGGAAAATACCCAAAGAACCCTTAAACACTAATTGAAAGAATATGAGCACCCCTATGTTTATTGTAGCGTTATTTACAATAGCCAAGATTTGGAAGCAGCCCAAGTGTCCATAAGTAGATGAGTGGATACAACAACTATGGGACATTTACACAATGGAATACTACTTGGTCATAGAGAAAATTTACCCTTTCCAACAGTGTGGATGGACCTGGACAGCATTATGCTAAGTGAAATAAGCCAGTCAAAGAAAGACAAGTACCATTGATTTCACTCATGTAGAATCTAATGAACAAGTAACTGAACTAACAAGCAAAATAGAAACAGACTCGTAAAGAGCAGGCTGACATCTGGTGGGCAGGGTTGGTGGGTGGAAGGATCCAGCAAAAAGGAGAAAGAACTCATGGACATGGACAACAGTGTAGTAATTGTGGGCGTGGGGAGTGGGTGGTGGAGGTGCAAGAGGGTATAAGGGGGATAAACGGTAATGGAAAAAATACAATAAAAATAAACTTAAAAAAATAAAATGCATCAGTTGGCAGACCTTCATGGATTTAATACGAGGGTTCACCTTATGGTTATACCTAGTGTAATAACCATGTTTTCTAGGTTTTTTTATTTAGTGCTCTGACATGAGAGGCCTTGCTTCCTTGGAGGGACTGCCCCTCTCAGGATTAGCTAATTTAATACCTAGAGGTAATCAACGGCTTACCTGTGAATGTACCTTTGAGATGTAAGCTAACCAGTCCAGACCCCTTCCCCCAACTGCCTCCTCTATCTGGTTCTTAATCTCTAGGCCACTATTTCTCAGGGATAGGTACCATATGAGGGACACTATGCCTCAGTTCTCACTGAAATAGTTCACTCTAGCCAATGCTATGCCTGATTACCTGTTCCTTTTCATGGAAATCACAATAAAGGCACTTGCCCATGTTTTCCTCCTTACTCCCTCTGCCTCCTGACAGACCCTAGTCCTTCCCCATGTGGCTATCCATGGTGTGCCTCCTGTTTCTCGGAATCTGTGGGTATAAGAAGCTTCTTTCTTCATGACATTTATGTCTACATTTTTGTGTCTTATATACCTGATTAAAACAAATCCTAGGCACCCTTAAAATACCTGGAATCTCACTAAATTTAAATATGGTAAGTAATGTGTTATTATAGATTTGGCATATATGTTCTGTTTAGTGCCTATTTTAGCAGCAAATTTTACTTAAGCCCATTTATGCTATAACTTGTAAATTAGCCCACCTAGAATCTTTTCACATTAATATCAATAGGTACTCACTCTGGTTAGTGCCCTTAGAGACTCCTTCAGTGAAGAAGCGTCAGCAACTTCTTCTCATACTTTCTGCAGTCTCTGGACCACCTAAGAAGTCCACAAGTTGTCCATGGGCTTCTGTTCTGATGCATGAAGCTGCATTCGTTGACCCTGCATTATACACACCATTAGTGCAGCAATTACTGGACATGCAATGGGCTCTTTTGGAAATATAGTTGCTCACAGACCCTGAGCCCATTATCCTTTGGGTCAAGGATGCAATACACCAGAAGCTGGGTGTGACTACCAAGGCCTACTTGCTACAGAATAAAACCAAACCTGAGTCCTCTGGCATATCCCACCTGCGGGTTGGGGCAGCCTCGCCTGTTCACTATTAGATGCCTTGGCGTTGGAGGAATGTCACCTCTGCCTCTGGCCCCTAGGTGACCTGGGGATTCCCTTAGGATCAACTGAGTGAACATTAATAAGAGTTTATAACTTTTATGTTTTTGATGAGCACCTCTCCCTCCTGTCTAGTACCAAATTCACTTCCTAAGGAAGCATTTTTCCTACTTCCTAAAAGTCTCAGTCATCACCAAAGTTCAAATGGACGTCAGGGTATCAGAGAGTGATTGTGACATAAGGCCTGAAATTAAGATTTATTGTGAAGTGTTGCCTTGATATCTGGTAAAATTGGGGGGCCTCAAAGGGCTTACGTGAAGGTTATCTTCCTCCTCTGCTCCCATAGATAAGGTCCCCTAGCCAAACAGCCCTCCTCATTACAGGGAGCAGGAATAATTTACCACAAGTATCAGGATCCAGTTTCCTGCTAGCCTGTGAAATTACTCAAATAAGCCAATGACATCCTCCTTCAGGAACCAGTGCTCACTCACCCTCTCATTACTACAAAGTCTGCCCCTTACAGCCCCTGCTTGTTTACTCTGTTCCCAAGTGCAACACAAGTGGCCCTGCTTGGTGCATGGTGTCCTCCCCTGGGCTGTGAGTATACATGACTAATAAACTTCTGTCAAGCACATCTATTCAGCATTTGGCTATCCCCATAACTTGACAGGTGAAGAGGAGGAAAATTAAACACCTCTGGTTTGCACTTTTTAAAAAGGCATTATCCTGCTATCATTAGTCTTGTGGCCTTCAAATTTTGGGGGTTTGCAAGAAGTCACAAGTAGCTAGAGGGTGGCCAATGTGTGCGTGACAAGTGGGAAGTAAGGCTGCAAAAAACAAGCTCTTGGATATTCTGTTCAAGTTTAGACTTCAGGCAGTGGGGAAGCCCAAAATAATTTAAAGGAGGAAGTACTTTAAGATCTTCTAAGAAAGTTCACCCTGACAACAGTGTGGAAAATAAATTCAAAAAAGTAAAACGATCAAGATCAGTGAAGAGTCTATAGTACTGGTCCATGCAAGGGACAGGAAGGGATGGATTCGAGCAGTGGAAACAGAAAGGAAGGGAGGAATTAAGATATATGTAGTAGTTGATTGAATATGGAATGCATTTACATTTGGAAAGGTCTCTAAAGGGGTAGTGATTTTTATTTAAAGCAAGTCAGAGAATAATATACTCCCATCTATACAAATGCACATATATCTCTAGAAGGTCTGGGAGAATACAGGTTACCAAGAGAGTGGTTTCCTAGGCAATAGAAGGATGCATGGGACTCAGCCGGGAAGACTGAACTTTCACTTTTTAAATTTTATACATCTTGTACAGTTGCACTGTTCATCTTTTTCTTACACAAGAAGTATGCACCTGTGTATTGAATCTAATTTTTGAACACTAACACAAGTTGATGTTTTAATGGCCCAAGGTATACCTAAATACCTTCTCCATCCATTCAGCTAGTACTAACTTCAGGTTAGCTGGTGTGCAAGCATATTGCTTTTCCAGTTTGTGAGAGGCAGAAAGCTGTAAGGCAGTTTCATGCTTCTCCTGGATGACAACCTTCAGTTGTCCCTGCAATGACTCTACCTGAAAACTGGGCTTGATAGCTTGCCTTTTCCGTTGCACCAGAAGATGAACATAGCTTTTCCTCCAATACTGAAAACTTTCATTTTTAGCTTAGATGCTCTATATTTTGCAGCCAAAGCTTCATGGACATGAGACACTTCTGATTCTAAAACATGGTTATGAGATTTCTCCAGCTCCTGGTTTAAAAGTAATTCTCTGTCAAGTAAATGTTGAGCCTCATTCTGTAAGGCATAGTTTTCCATTTGTTTCTGTTTCTGTGCCAACAGGACTTTATCTATTTCCTGTTGAAACATAACTGTCTTTTCCTGCATTGACGTAACTACATTTAAAAGCTGATTTAAGCCCTGGCTGGCATGACTCAGTTGGTTGGAGCATCATCCCATAAGCAAAGTGTTGTGAGTTTGAATTCCCATCAGGACACATGCCTAGGTTGTTAGTTTGATCCCCAGTCTACACGATCCTAGTGCAATCCTTGGTCCAGGTGCTTATGGGAGGCAAAAATTTGATGTTTCTCTCTCACATCAATGTTTCTCTTTCCCTCCCTCTCTCTTTAAAGCAATAAAAAAATGTCCTTGGGTTAGGACTGAAAGAAAAAAAAGCCTATTTAATTCTTAGTCTTGCCTTGTTCTTTTTCTTTCAAAGCAGGAGCCATCTTCTTCATTGCAACATATTGCAATTCTTTCTCCTTTCTCATCATAGGAAGTTGCATATTTGTGTCTTATAATAATTGATATTCTGTTTCTTTTCCCCTAGATGTTTCTACTATTTTTCATTTTCTTGTTTTAGTTTACACATATCCATTTCAAAATTAAATAGCCTCTCTTTTAGGTTTGTGACTGCCTGCCTCTAAAGTTTATTTTTGCTCACTTCATTAGTAAAATCCTCACTTAAAGAAAGTAATTTATCACCTTTTGTTTTGAGTAAGAGCTCCTTCTCCATAAGTAAGTTTTGGAAAACATCTTGTTTCTCCTTTAGCTGCTAATTTCTGAATCAGTTTGTTCATGTTGTTTTTTTTCTAGTTTGGGGGTGGCAGCAATAGAATCAACCTCTCGTTATCATTCTGGAGAGTTTGCATCTTTTTCCTGTGTTGATTTTGTGATCTCTTCTACCTCTTCTTGGAGCAATTTAGAAGTCTTACTCGGTTCATCAGATTCAATTGCCCTCAGAAGTAAATGAAAAAAGTCAAGATCACCTAAAAGAACATCTTTGGCATTGCATATCTGCCCTATGCTGAGCTGAATTTGTGCTAGGTTCTTCTCTGAACTTTTGAGCTTGACTGCATTCCCTTCCGAATTTTGAACCAGGTCAGTAGAGTTTACATATAGTTTAGAATTGTTATCACTGTCAATTAAAATCTGAGTCCGAAGTTGTTGAAGATGTTTCTGAAGTTGGGTTGCCTTGCTCTGTGTATTTGCTACAGTGATTATCACCTGCTTTTCCACTCTTCCATGATCTTTACTTGTTCAAATTTATCACGCTCTTGTAGAAGGTCCTCAAACTGATTCATATTAATGTCTCTAACCTCATTACTAGTGATGAATGTTTGCAAAACTGTCAATAAAGTCTGACATTCTGCCCTAATGCATCAATCTCAAAGTCTTTTCCTTGAATGATGTCTGATAAATCATGAATGTTTTCTCTAAACATATCCTGACCAATACTTTTAAATTTAGGAGACAGTGTTTTATTTTCATCTTGCATCTTCATGAGGTCTGCATGTTTGGCGTTAATGATATCCATCACTTTGGAATACTCTTTTTAGATTGCTATTTTCCATAGTCTTCTTGTTTAAAACAGGCAATAGTTATTTGCTTTCTAAACCATACACTTGCAATTGTTGCTGGATATGAAAAGCTAAAGATATTCTAGTGTGAAGACCTCATATCTCTAAATCTTTTCGCTGGAAAAATCTAAGTTTACCAATCTCATCTTTGCATAGCTGATCAGTCTGTTCAGTCAAAGAGATATGCTTTTAAAGTTAGAAGTTTAATCTCCAATTCTTATTTTAATTCTCGCAGTACTCTCTTAGTTTTGGCTTGAGATAATTCACGCTTTTTACTTCTTTTTTTCTGTAGTAAGACTCCAAACTTTTACTTGAAAACAATTAGAATGTTCTGCTTGAATGTGCCAGTTTATTTCCCCCAGGCACTTGAGTTTTGATTTGTTCTGTTGTGTTTTGCATATTCTTAATTTCCTCATCTTTCACAGAAAAGTGTGTTTACTATTCATTTGCTCATGCTGGTATTGAAAATCATCCATTTCTTGTTTCTGCCCTTGTAAAGATTGAGGTAGTTGCTGCTTACCCTGCCACCTCCATGACAGCTGCTGAGGAGGCAACACCTCCACCACTATTCCTTTCTATTCCACTAATAGAAAACACACATTACCTTTGACTTTCTTGTCACACAGTTCATGTTGTCCTATAGCTTGGGATATCCATGCCACTATATTTTACAAAAATTTGAGAAAACATTCTCTGAGTTACGTGCATTCATCTTAAGTGCACCAGTGAGTGCATTTGGACAAGCGTCTGCCTACGCATAAGTGTGACCTGGGGAAGACGATGAACAGTTCCTCACCCACAGCACCCCTCCAAGGGGTCAGTCAGTCAAGAATCACTTGAGTTTAAGAGCGAGGGGAGCCATAGCAGCCCTGGTATTGCCTGTCGCGTCTGTTTCAGATTTGCTCAGGGAGTGAGTGGGCGGAGGGCCTCAAATATAAGATGATGGAAGAAAAGTGGATTTGGGTGCTGAGTGTGCAATAGGGCACAGGGATGCTGAGTTAGTGTCTATCCGAAACCTACATATTATTAACCAGTATCACTGGCAGTACATTTAATGAAATCCCTCAATGGCCACAGCTCAGAAGTAGGGGGTTCATTCCTGGGCACTGGGAGAAGTGGAAGCGCCAGGCCCTGCTGCTGGGGGGAGAGCCAAAGATGCTGGCACCACTGCCGTGAGTCATCAGGGCCTTGGACTTAATGAGGTGCCTACCTCCACAGAAAATTGAGGAAAACTTCAGCAACCTGATGGACCTGGTCCCCAGTTAATGTGAAGATCTCTTATCTCCTGTTGGGCAGCCACTGAAAATTGCCAGACAGGTGTTGGGAAAGGATTACCTTCTGTGTGACAACAGAGATGAAAACTCTATAGGTCACCATGGAGTAACAAGCATGACCCTCCCTTAGAAGATGGGGTCATAACCCTGGCTGCTGTGGCTCAGTGGATTGAGCATCGGTCTGCGAACCAAGTGTCGCTGGTTCGATTCCCAGTCAGGGTACATGACTAGGTTGCACGTCAGTTCCCCAGTTGGGGGTGCGTGAGAGGCAACCACACAGTGATGTTTCCTTCCCTCTCTTTCTCCTTTCCCCTCTCTCTTAAAAAGAAAAAAAAAGAAGATGGTGTTGTTCCTTCTTCTTGGCTGAGAAAGCTGGAGGTGGAAGCCAACAATGCTCCTGACCAGGATGAAGACCAGTATTTTGAAGGTGGGGGCTCATCCGTCAACCTCTGAGATTGGGATCATGGCTTTGCCGGAGTGTCCTCGTAAAGAAGGCTGGAGACGATCAAAGAAGATCAAAGGCTGCTGGATTCCATCCACGGGGTAGAAGTGCAGGAGAAATGCCCACAATGATGCTGTGACTGCAAACGAACAAATCCGTCTCTGGTGCCATGAACCTCTGAGGAGGCCTTACCAGTCAGCTGGCTAAAGAAGAAACTGTGAGCGACGGCTCGCCACACCTAGCCTATATGAGGCCCCTCGTTGAGGACATGGAAGACAAAATCAGAAGTATGCTGAGTGCGATCTACTTTGGAAAAACAAAGGACATCCTCAAGGGCTGAGGTGTGTAGACTTTGGCAGACAAATCAAAACAAGTTCTTAAGGAAGACCTGGTGGAAGCCTTGAAGAGAAAGCACTAACGTCAAACCTGTGCCTCATGCTAACCGGACATGCCATGCGCCCACTAGATTCCCTTTCAGAAAACTCGTTTTCCGCTGCCTTCCCTATGGCTTCCCTCCTAGACAGGTTACCCAACAGCCGTGTCACGGACCTGCAGAGCGCCGTCTCTCCTTGAGGACAAAGCCGCTAAACAGACTTCCAAACTCCAAAGCCCTGCTTCCCAACACGTTTTACTATCAAAACTGTTTCCATAAAATCACGGTTGTTTACACCAGCACCCTGCCCCCCCTTCATAGGCAGAAAATACACTGCCTCCCCTCCCTTCCCTTCCTCCCACCTTTTTGTCACATCGATATAAAAACAAGTAAAGCAAACTTTATGGCAAAACTGCGGTGTGTGAAAGATAGAAACTGCAGGGGGTAAAAAACCCAAAACACATCGATGGGCGTCGGCTGAACGCGCGACCGACGCTGCGGCCCCGTGGGCGCCGAGCCCGCCCTGCAGCCCGCGGCTCCCAGCCGGGAGAGGCGGGGCGGAAGAAGCCGGTGGCCTCGCAAGCCCGGCCTCCCCTCGCTCCAGCCCTGCGGCCGGCGGGCGGTGCCGCTGGAAGTGACGCGAGGGGGCGGGCCCGGCCGCCGCCGCCGCCGCCGCCGCCGCCGCCGCCGCCGCCACCGCCCGGCCGGGAAGCGATGTAGGAGCCGCAGCCTGTCCGCTCCGCGCCGCGCCGGCACAGCCCCGGCCCCGCCGCCGCCATGAAGAAGCAGTTCAACCGCATGAAGCAGCTGGCCAACCAGACCGTGGGCAGGCGAGTGCGTGGGCTGCAGATCTGCGGGGTGGGCGGTGCGGGCGGGCCGCCGGCAGCCCCCCGGGCCGGGCCGCGCCTCCCGCTCGGGCCCTGCCGGGTCTCAGCCCCAGGCTCTGGGCCGGACCGCTCTCTGTCGTGCCCTGAGGCCCGGCCGGCGGGCGTCCTGCCTGGGCCGCGTCCCCAGACTTCCGGGGCCCTGCCGGCACAGCCGTCACCGCAGTGCGCGCCGGCACTGCGGAGGCACAGGGTCGCTGATGCGCGTCCCACCCGCCCAGCGGGCTCCACGACGCCCTTTGGGGGCCTCAGGGTGCTGCCTCCAAACCCGAGCTGACGGGCGCCAGAGGCCGGCCGTCCCTTCTGGACATTAACACGGTGGGAACGGGTAGAAAGGCAATGGAATTGCCTTGCCTTAATTAAAAGAAACACTTTCTCACTTTGAATTTGGAAGCAGGTACTTCTCCATGTGTCTTGGATTCTGCTTTAGTGCCAGGCAAGCATTGATTCTTTAGAAAATCCAATCTTTTAGCAAAAAGAAAGTGTTGCATTTATTTTTTATTTTTTAATTACAGCTGACATACAATATTATATTAGTTTCAGGTGTACAGCCTAGTGGGTAGACACTTAAAACCTTAGGAGGTGATCCCCCTCCCGACACCATACATAGTGATTACAGTTACTCTGAATTGACAGAATAGACCATATTTGTAGATGAGCAGGCTGTTGGGACAGGAATGGTTTGTGGTTTGTGGAGCTTCTCCAGGTGATTGTCATGTGTTGCATTTTCTGGGGCAACTATTTCAAGGTCTTTCAGGGCAGTTGATGTACTGACCCAATTTACTGTTCATTCTGCGATGAGATAGGAAAGTGTGAATTTTTCACAGCTTTCAGTTTTTTCCAACAGTTAAGTAAAAGGGGGGAGTCCAGTTTGGCTGAAGCACACGGGACACTTGTTTCTTCTGTGTGAAAATACTTTTACTTCCTCTTGAATTTTCCAAATTTGCTTTTCACTGTTTCATTTCCCTCAACTTTCTGCTTAGTTTTGTTGCTCAGATTTTTGGTACTCCACCCTGTTGTCTTGGTGTGTATTTTTCCTATTTCCAAAGTTAATCCCTGTCTCCTTGATGTGCCTGCTTTCCTGTTTGTAGGAAAGTGATAGATATGAGAGGAAGGTAGACAGAGTAGTAGTGAGGGCTAATGTTTCAACCAGGAATCTGTAAACAAATTATAAGGTAATTCCTTGTAAGTTTTCTACCCCTCGTAGTGTTTTTAGTAACATGGATTGTAAAATCGATATTTAGTGAAGGTCAAGATGCATTTATCAGGTTGTCATTTTGGCCTTTTGGTATACTGTGTAACTGCAAGCAGTGTTTGCTAAGCCCTTCAGGGTCTCTGGCCCGCCCTGCTTCCTCTGTGGCAGCTTCTCTCTTCACACTTGTAAATTCCAGCCATACTTGCCTGCTTTCAGTTTCTAGAGGAGGCCTTGCTTTCTCACCAATTAGCCTCTACCTGGAACTCTCTTTGGAAGTCTTTTCAACATACCTATCCATAGCTACCACCCCCTATTCTGTCCTATTCGGTCTGTAGGTCTCCTGGTTAAGGTCTCTGCCGCTGACTGGCCTTCCCTGATCCTCCAACATAGGCTGGCTGGTCCTGTGTGCTTCATAACTCCGCATAGCACCTGCTTTTCTGTAACGTAATTGTCTCTTTGTCTGTGTTCTCCATTACACTGAATGCTTGAGAGGCCTTGCTATGCGTTTCTACTTTGATTCCAGTGTCTGCTGTGCTTCCTATTACACAGTAGATACTCAACAAATATTGTTCATCTATTGTAAATATAGTTCTTATTAAATTGCCCTGGTGGTGTAGGCCCAAGTATGGGAAAATGAAAACTGGATAGTCAATGGTGATTCATACTAGGACTGTAATTCTGGCCCTGACCTTTGACTATTTGAAAATCTTAATTGCTAGATGCCAGTGGAAGCTGCAGCTATTACAGAGCAATTAAGGGTGTGGCAATTATGCACCCCACGTTAAAACTTTTACACGGGAACCTGTTGCTTTACTGCTGTTGATTTCCTAGATACATTTGTATTTTTTTCCACTTATGTAATTATAAAGGGACTAGGGAGGGAAAAAAGGAAGGAGAGAGCCTAGAATTGTTATTGTGCGGAAACAGATGGTGGGTGGCCATCAGAGTCAGGATTCTGGCTATATTTGCTTCAAGAAGAAGGTCAGGAAGCAAAGGAGGTTCCCTCTACCCCCATGAGGGAAGTTACAAGTATGACTGACATGCCCACTGTATGGGTTATCAATTCATAGAGTTCTAGGTGGTGTCTTGAAGTAAAGTATTCTCTTCCCAGATTTAGGACCTTGTGAGTAACCCCACAGTGAGGTTCCATGGGATGGACATGTCAAAGAATTAGTAATGGCTGGAAGGCGTGAGTTCTCATGATGCAACTTGTTTACATTGGGTGGATGAGTCTGTTTTAGAAGATGGTTTGTGTATCACAGGGGCAAGGCTTCTGAAGTGGTCTCATGGTAGGGATGTCCTCAAGAAGAGAATTAGGATGGTTCCTTTTGTCCACTTGCCTTTTGTTGATCCATCCATTCAACAGACAGTTGTTGAACCCAGACTGTGTGCCACTGTGCAAGGCATTAAAGAATCAAGAGTGAAAATTACACAGTTTCTGCCCTTAGGGAGCTCAATAGATTTGTGAGAGAGATAGGCAAGCAAAAAATAATTACACACCATGAGATAAGAGCTTACAGAATGATGGCTACTTCACAGAGCAAAACCCAGCTCTTATCGGATGGAGGGGAGGTAACAAAAAATTGTAAAAAATTTGAACAGAGCTTTTTTATTTTTTTCATTTTCAAATTTTCAAGCACTTTTCCCAAGTTTCTCTAGTATTATTTAAGTCTCTTTTTGTTTTAAGAAAACCCAACTCGAATGTCCTTAAGCAAAGATGGGAATTAATTGGCTAATATGTGACCAAAGAGTCCGAAAGTAGTACTGCTGTCTGCTGGGCTGGATCTAGGGGGTCCTGTCTTTATACAGGCTGTGTCCACCAGGAGACCCCCAGTCTTCTGTCATCCTCAATTTAAGTCCCAGGGAGACAGAGTCGTCGTCGGCAGCCGTCCGTCTCGAGAGACGATGGTGTAGCTTCTTTTTTTTTTTTTTTTCTTTTTTTTTTGTGTATAAAAATGCCTTTGATTTCTTAATATTGACTTTGTATCCTGCTATTTTGCCGAATTCACTTATTAGGTCGAGTAGTTTTTTTGTGGAGTCTATAGGGTTTTCTATGTACACTATCATGTCATCTGCAAATAATGACAGTTTTATTTCCTCTTTTCCAATTTGGATGCCTTTTATTTCTCTTTCTTGTCTGATTGCGGTGGCTAGAACTTCCAAGACTATGTTGAATAGGAGTGGGGAGAGCGGACATCCTTGTCTTGTTCCTGATCTCAGGGGGAATGCTCTCAGTTTTTGCCCATTGAGTATGATGTTGGCTTCAGGTTTCTCATATATGGCCTTTATTATGTTGAGGTATGCTCCCTCTATTCCCATTTTGCTGAGAGTTTTTATCATAAATGGGTGTTGTACTTTATCAAATGCTTTTTCCGCATCTATTGATATTATCATGTGGTTTTTGTCTTTCATTTTGTTTATGTGGTGTATTACGTTTATTGATTTACGAATGTTAAACCATCCTTGCATCCCTGGGATGAATCCTACTTGATCGTGGTGTATGATCTTTCTAATGTGTTGCTGGATCCGGTTTGCCAATATTTTGTTGAGGATTTTAGCATCTATGTTCATCAGCGATATTGGCCTGTAGTTTTCTTTCTTTGTTGTGTCTTGACCTGGTTTTGGAATTAGGGTTATACTGGCTTCATAGAATGAGTTTGGCAGTCTTCCCTCTTCTTGTATCTTTTGGAATAGTCTGAGAAGGATAGGAGTTAGTTCTTTCCTAAATGTTTTGTAGAATTCACTTGTGAAGCCATCCGGTCCAGGGCTTTTGTGTGCTGGGAGTTTTTTGATTACTGCTTCAATTTCACTAGCTGTTATTGGTCTATTCAGACTTTCTGCTTCTTCTTGATTCAGTTTGGGAAGACTATAGGTTTCCAGGAATCTGTCCATTTCCTCTAGGTTGTCAAATTTCTTGCCATACAGTTGTTCATAATAATTTCTTATAATCCTTTGTATTTCTGTGGTATCAGTTGTGATTTCTCCTCTTTCATTTCTGATTTTATTTATTTGGGTCCTCTCTCTTTTTTTCTTGATGAGCCTGCTTAAAGGCTTGTCAATTTTGTTTATTTTTTCAAAGAACCAGCTCCTACTTTTGTTGATCTTTTGAATTGTTAGTTTAGACTCTATGTCATTTAATTCTGCTCTGATCTTGATGATTTCCTTCCTTCTACTTGATCTGGGCTTTGCTTGTTGTTCTTCCTCTAGATCTTGTAGCTGTAGGGTTAAATTTTTTATTAGATATTCCTCTAGCTTTTTTAGGTGGTGTAGCTTCTTAAGAGCCTATCTGCACCGCCGAGAATGGCTGTGCAGTCCGACTCGGGAGTGACACGGTATCTGTCTCCTCCCGTGTTGGATCGACATCTTGTGATGACGCTGGAGTGTCCTCTCCAGTGAAGCTGAAGCTACAGAGCCTGGGCAGGGTGATATGGAGGGTCTGCTGTTGCCCATGCAGCAGACCCCCCCTCTCTTCGCAGCTGAAGGGTCCAAGGGAAAGACGGAGTCAATACAGCTTGGCTTCAGGTGCGCCGCAGGAGTTGCCGGTGTTGACTACAACATCAAACCGCCTTAGGGACTCCGGCTCCGGATTTTCTGTCGGGGTTTACTCCCTTAGCCTTTCCCCTGAAGAGGTATGCCGCAAGGCAGCGGAGGTTTTTTGGAGTCAGAGTTTTCCTTCTCTGATGTGCCCTGACTGGAAGATCGAACCAGCGACACTTAGCTCGCAGGCCGACGCTCAATCCACTGAGCCAAACCAGCCAGGGCCAAGGGGAGACAGAGTACTTTTCTCCTAAGTCACTGTGACCAGAAGTCTCAGGATTGACTCTTGAATATTTCTGACTGGATCACATGCCTTTCCCTGGAAATGGGAATGGAGTCAGCCTCACTCATATCCCATGGACTGAGAGTTGGGGAGCACTGGTTCCCCAAGGAAAACTGGGTTGCTGTTACCAGCAGAAGAGGAGGAGGTGTGCTGGTCAGGCTGACACTAGATGTCATGTCATGTCTTTTGTAGTTCTGCTAAAAAGAAAGGTATTTTGGTTTTTTTTTAAGATTTTATTTTTATTTTTAGAGAGAGGGTAAGGGAGAGAGAAAGAGCAGGAGGGAAACATCCATGTGTGAGACACATCAATTGGTTGCCTCTTGGACACCCCCAACTCGGGACCTGGCCTACAACCTAAGCATATGCCCTGACCAGAAATCAAACGAGTGACCTTTCAGTTTGCAGGCTGGCACTCAGTCCACTGACCCACACCAGCCAGAGAGAAAGGTATTTTGTTTTTGAAAATGCTTCATGCCGGTAATCCAGTGGACATGGTGATTTGGAGAGGTGATGCCTGAATTAAGGAAGGTGTACACCAGGATAAGGAATCTGGGGAATGGCTAGTGATGAGGTAGAAGTGTCAAGGAGAAAAGGATTTCAAGTGACTGAGTAGGAAACTTTTTTATCTAAGGTGAGCCTCTGGAAGGGAGTAGCTCAGTGAGTGTTGACTTCTGCAGGGAATGAAGTACAGTACTCCTTGGAGATCAGGAATGCTTTCCCAGATAAGTTGTCTTTAGATAAGCCAAGGTCGAAAATGCCTAGAGAGGCCAGGCTAGTGAAATCAATGAGTGACTTAGGCCTGGTGAGGGCTAGTGCGGGAAGGGAGCACTTGACCTGTACTTCCTGTCTCACCAAAAGGGCAGGTAGGAGTATGGGCCCTGTGTGGTCCAATTTTGGGAATTTTGAGAAAAGCCTGCAATTTGGATTTTAATGAAAATCAGATTGAGATAGGATAGTGAGAAGCTAGGCACATTCCTTGGCAGGTGGAATAGAGAAACAGAGACAGTGTCTGAGCAATTTACAGCCAAGTGCAGATTGTCACCAGGGAGAAGGCCCTGAGTGCAAAACTGGGAAAACAAAGACCTCACCCACAGGGTAACCTTTTTTCCCCTGCATTTCCTACCCAGAGATAAAACATTTAGGCCTCAGTTGTATTTCATTTCCAGGCCCAGAAAAGCAGCAAATCCAGGACCAATTGCAATGATTAAAGACCCCTTGCCTTGTCACTGACCAATCAGTGGAAACCACAACCCTCAAAGGGCACGCCTGGAGAACTGTTGAATATTCTACTGAGACCTCCCCTAAGATTTCCACCTGCAGGAGTGAGGTAAAAGGCTCTATCAAGACAAAGGACCCAGCTCACACACTCTCTCTCTGGGGAGCAGCCCCATGCAATTCCCATGTCTTTCTTCCCCCACTGCTTTCTCCACAGGCACACACATCTCCTAAACTAAGGAAATGGGCAGCGGGCAGCTTGTCTGAGGCTAATCTCCTAACCTGTCCCCAAGGCCCCCTTTTCTCTGACTTCCCAGTGAGCTAAGGCAGCCGAGGCCCTCTTGATGCTGCTTCTATGCTGAGCCCTTCCTTGTTTCACTGTTTCCAGCTTTAATAAATATCCTCATAGTCACCTGAAGTCGTGTTGTGAATTCTTTGCTACATGAAGTCAATAACCCACACAGTACAACTGGCCCTTGGTAGGCCCACTCAGGGCCAGGACCCCTGTCTGGTAACAGGATGACATTTAATGCAAGTTAAACAACCAACATGACAGTGTATGGGACTAAGAAGAATATCCAGGGCTCAATTTGGCAGTTGCTTATCTAGAAGGACCTGGAAGTTAAGGATCCTTGTTACTATTTTTTGTATTGTACCTTATCCCCTGATATTACTACATTCTCAGTTCTTTGAATTTGTTAAAGAACTGTTCTTTCCCTTACAGAAATCTTTAAAAGATCTGATAAGAAAAATCATCAACATTTCTTCAGTGGTTTAGTTTACCAAGTGCTGTACCAAAGCCACCGGCTTGGTCCTCCTCTGCAGTAGTTATCACTTCTGTTTTATAAAGAAGGAAGGTTGCCTTGTTAAGTTCCCACAGCTGCGAAGTGATTGAGGCAGGATGTGGGTTTGGTCCAGGGCTTCTGACTGGTCCTGTGTGCTTCTGATTACATACAAACACCAGGCTACCTTTTCCCCAGGGAAGGATTAATGTTTTCTACCGATCTTTGGTGTTTATTAAGCTTCTAGGCTAGGTGCTTTGCATACATTTTCTCCCTGCATTCTTAAAGCAACTCTAAGGGGTGATGTTATTTATTACTGATTTAATGATGAGGAAGCCATCATTAAGAGGCTAGTAAAGGACAGAGCTGGGGGTTCAAACCCAGGTATCTGATGCTGAGGCTGCTATAAATCCAGACTTCATGTGGGCAGCTCTTACATGAGAAACCCCTCGTTTGAGTTATGAGTGACACTTTTATAAAATCCTGGAGGCTAAAAATTAGATGTTGTTCCAGTCTAGTGGCTCTTATCAGGCATGGTTTTGCCTGTTCACCCCACCCCTGCATGGCCGCCATGAGGGTCAAGGTCTGAAGACATTTTTGACTGTCATGACTTGGTTAATGGGGGTGTGTGCTCTGGCATCTAGTGGGTGGAGGCCAGGATGCTACTGAATATCTTACGAGGAACAGGACCCCCCCCCCCCCCCCAACACACACACCTCCTAACATGGAATGATCTGGTCCCAAATGTCAGGAGTGCAGAGATTTGAGAAGCCCTGGTCTAGTTTCTGCATATATGAATTTCCAAAACCAAAGGTTCACACTCTTTGCTTGCAGGGCATAGCTGTGCCGTGTTTGTCCTATTCAGTATATATTTAAATATTTTTACCCATATTTTAAAATTTGGAGTTATCACACAAGAACCTGGATTTCCAGCTTCTTCTAAAATCTTGGAAGACCTGGCAATACCTGGCATTTTCCAATAGCTGAGCAGCAGCTGGCCCACCTGGCTGGGGCACCAGCCACTCAGCTTGTCTCAGTCCCTATCTGGCTTGTTTTAACTCTGTTACATCCCTTGCCATCCCCTCCCTGATCACAGAAATTAAGTGACCTTCTCCAGGAGGAGAAGATGCAGTTCCTCCTGAGATAGTCTGTTCCATAGGGGCAGCAGGAATTCTCAGATGTTGAGGCAAGATGCATCTCTCCTGTGCACCCAGAGTACTCTTCTGGGGCCAGGATGAACCAATTTTGTCTCCTCCATGACGGCCCTCCCTGTATCTAACATCACAAGCCATCTCCCGACTATAGTAACATTCTACATCCCTGAATACTCCTCTGTTTCATTTTACTCCCAAGGATTTCCTCTGCTATTTTTTTGGGAGCTCTGAACAGTATTTCTGAGAGATGGGTAGCTGTGGTTGGCTTCAATCTGAATGAATTCCATCCAGCCTCTGCATAGAGCAGGGGTGGAAGAAATCTGCTATCTTTGCAGCTTCTGAATCTGATCGTCCATGGTCTTGTTATGTATTTTACATATTGTGAATCCTAGATAGAACAAATACTAGAACAATCATCGTTCACTGAAGAAAAATGAACCCTGAAAGGATGTGGTCATGTAGCATCACTTTTATATGTGAAGGCAGCATGCTATTCTAACATGGAATTACTTTTGTGGCTGCAGTCTCCATATGTACACAGCAGACCCCCCAGAGATTTAACATTCTGGTATAAGGTCCTAGAATCAGCATGTGCACCACATATTCTCACATTTTCTTCTCAGACTATAGAGGTTTTGCATATATCATTCTTTTTTTTTTTAAATCTCATTTTATTTATTTATTTATATATTTTTTTATTTTTTGCTTTTTCAATTACAGTTGTCCCATTTTTCCCCCATTGCTCCCCCCCACCCAGCCCACCCCTTCTCCCACAATCATATCCCTCCCCGTTGTCCGTGTCCATGAGTCATTTATACATGTTCCTTGACTAAACCCTTCCCTTACTTATCCCCCTTCTCTCCCTCCCCACTCCCCCCTATTGACTGCTATTCTGCTCCTTGTCCTATTTAGTTCATTTGTTTATGTGGTTCTTTAGTTTCCTGTATTAGGGGATATCACATGGTATTTTTCTTTCTTTGCCTGGCTTATTTCACTAAGCATAATTCTCTCTAGTTCCATCCGTGTTGTCGCAAATGGCAGGAGTTCTTTCTTTCTGCTACATAGTATTCCATTGTGTAAATGTACCACTTTTTTGATCCACTCATCTACAGACGGGCACTTAGGCTGTTTCCAGCACTTGGCTATTGTAAACAGGGCTGCTATGAACATAGGGGTGCGTAAGTTCTTTTGAATTAGTGTTTTAGGATTTTTCGGGTATAATCCTAGCAGTGGAATCTCTGGTTCAAAAGGCAGTTCTGTTTTTAGTTTATTGAGGTAATTCCATACTGTTTTCCATAGTGGCTGCACCAGTCTGCATTCCCACCAACAGTGCAGTAGGGTTCCTGTTTCTCCCCATACTCGCCAGCATTTGTTGTTTGTTGATTTGTTGATGATGGCCATTCTGACAGGTGTAAAGTGGTATCTCATTGTGGTTTTAATTTGCATCTCTCTGATGGCTAATGATGTTGAACATTTTTTCATGTGTCTGTGGACCTTCTGTATGTCCTTTTCGCAGAAGTGTTTGTTCAGGTCCTTTGCCCATTTTTTAATTGGGTTGTTTGTTTTCTTGATGTTGAGTTGTGTAAGCTCTATATATTTTGGAGACCAGTCCCCTGTCTGTGATGTCATTGGCAAATATGTTTTCCTATATGGTTTGTTTCCTTTTCATCTTCCTGATGTTTTCTTTTGCTGAGCAGAAACTTTAGTTTGATGTAGTCCCATTTGTTTATTTTTTCCTTTATTTCTCTTGCCTTAGGAGATGTATCCATGAAGATTTTATTACGTGGAATATCTGAAATTTTCCTGCCTATGTTTTCTTCTAGGACTTTTATGGTGTCATGGCTTACATTTAAGTCTTTGATCCATCTTGAGTTTATTCTCTTGTGTGGTGTAAGTTAGTGGTCTAGTTTCATTTTTTTGCAAGTCCCTGTCCAGTTCTCCCAGCACCATTTGTTAAAGAGGCTCTTCTCACTTCATTTTATGTTCCTTCCTCCTTTATCAAATATTAGTTGACCATAGAGGCCTGGGTTTATTTCTGGACTCTCTATTCTGTTCCACTGATTTATATGTCTGTTCTTATGCCAGTACCAGACTTTTTTTTGTTTTGTTTTGTTTTTAATAATTTATTTGTTTATTTTATTTTTTTATTTTTAAAGGGGAAAGGAGAAAAAGAGGGAAACATCGCTGTGTGATTGCCTCTCACTCACGCCCCCAACTGGGGACCTGACGTACAACCTAGTAATGTGCCCTGACTGGGAACCAAACCAGTGACACTTGGCTCGCAGGCTGATGCTCAATCCACTGAGCCACAGCAGCCAGGGCTAGTACCAGACTGTTTTGATCACAGTGGCTTTGTAGTATTGTTTGATGTCTGGTATTGTGACTCCTCCTGCTGTGTTCTTCTGTCTCAAAATTGCTTTTGCTTTTCGGGGTCTTTTTTGGTTCCATATGAATTTTTGGAGTATTTGTTCTAGGTCTGTGAAATAATGTCATTGGTGTTTTCATAGGGATTGCATTGAATCTGTAAATTGCTTTGGGTAGTATGGCCATTTTGATGATGTTGATTGTTCCTATCCAAGAACATGGTATTTGCTTCTATTTATTTGTATCTTCCTTAATTTCTTTCTTCAATGTTACGTAATTTTCAGAGTACAGGTCTTTTATCTCTTTGGTTAAGTTTACTCGTAGGTACTTTATTTTTCTTGTTGCTATAGTAAATGGTATTTTCTTTTTTGTCTCTGTCTCTTGATATTTTATTGTTGGTGTACAGAAATGCCTTAGATTTCTGTGTATTTATTTTGCCAAATTCACTTATTATATTGAGTAGTCTTTTAGTGGAGTTTATAGGGTTTTCTATGTATGTTATCATGTCATCTGCAGATAATGATAGTTTTACTTCTTCTTTCCCAATTTGGATGCCTTTTATTTCTTTGTCTTGTCTGATTGCTGTGGCTAGGACTTCCAACACTATGTTGAATAAGAGTGGAGAGAGTGCACAGCCTTGTCTAGTTCCTGATTTCAGGGGGAATGCTTTCAATTTTTGTCCATTGAGTATGATGTTGGCTTCAGGTTTCTCACATATAGCCTTAATTATGTTAAGGTATGCTCCCTCTGTTCCCATTTTGCTGAGTGTTTTCATCATAAATGGGTGTTGTACTTTATCAAATGCTTTTTCTGCATCTATTGATATGATCATGTGATTTTTGTCTTTCATTCTGTTTAGGTGATGTATTATATTTATTGATTTGCGAATATTAAACCATCCTTGCATCCCTGGGATGAACCCCACTTGATCGTGGTGTATGATCTTTTTGATGTATTGCTGGATCCAGTTTGACAATATTTTGTTGAGGATTTTAGCATCTATGTTCATCAGTGATATTGGCCTGTAATTTTCTTTCTTTGTTGTGTCTTGACCTGGTTTTGGGATTAGGGTAATACTGGCTTCATAGAAAGAGTCTGGGATTTTTCCCTCTTCTTGGATTTTTTGGAATAGTTTGAGGAGGGTAGGAGTTAGTTCTTCCCTAAATGTTTTGTAAAATTCACCTGTGAAGCCATCCGGTCCAGGGCTTTTGTGTGCAGGGAGATTTTGGATTACTGTTTCAATTTCCTTCTTTGTTATTGGTCTGTTGAGACTTTCTACTTCTTCTTGATTCAGTTTGGGAAGGTTATATGTTTCTAGAAATTTGTCCATTTCGTCTAGGTTGTCAAATTTCTTGCCATATAGTTATTTGTAGTAATTTCTTACAATCATTTGTATTTCTGTGGTATCAGTTGTGATTTCTCCTTTTTCATTTCTGATTTTGTTTATTTGGGTCTTCTTTCTTTTTTTCTTGATGAGCCTGGCTAGAGGCTTGTCGATTTTGTTTATTTTTTCGAAGAACCAGCTCCTAGTTTCGTTGATCTTTTGGATTCTTTGTTTAGTCTCTATGTCATTTAATTCTGCTCTGATCTTGATGATTTCCTTCCTTCTTCTTGCCCTAGGCTTTGTTTGTTGTTGTTGTTCTAGTTCTTGTAGCTTTAGGGTTAGATTTTTTTTATCTGAGATTCTTCTATCCTTTTCAGATATGACTGTATTGGTATGAACTTCCCTCTTAGGACTGCTTTTGCTTTGTCCCATACGTTTTGGGCTGTTGTGTGTTCATTATCATTAGTTTCTAGAAATTAATTGATTTCCTCTTTGATGTCATTGTTAACCCATTCATTATTTAATAGCATGTTATTCATTCTCCATGAGTTTGGGTGTCTTTGATTTTGCATATATCATTCTATTTCTGTTTCTCAGATGTAGGTAGATGGCATGAATTAGTCAAGTATAAATTCATTAAAAATATTGCACTCCTGCTTTGTATGTGTGTATGTATATATACAGTAGTCTTTCTCTATATCGCAGTTCACTTATCACGGCCTCACTGTATCACAGGATTTTTAAAAATATTATACTTAATTATCGCAGATTTTTCGCTATATCGTGGAATTTTACCATACTGTATATGTATGTTGTTAAAGTTACATAGATTTAGGAGTGTAGAATATGTTTTAAGAACATAAGTAGTGTTTATAAAAGTATGGGAAAGGTTAATAAGGGAGTGGGAAAGGTTAATAAGGGACTGGGAACGGTTTATAAGTGTGTGGGTAGGGCTTATAAAGCCTTAAAATATATGTCGTCGTCGTCGGCAGCCGTCCGTCTCGAGAGACGATGGTGTAGCTTCTTAAGAGTCTATCTGCACCGCCGAGAATGGCTGTGCAGTCTGACTCGGGAGTGACACGGTATCTGTCTCCTCCCGTGTTGAATCGACATCTTGTGATGACGCTGGAGTGTCCTCTCCAGTGAAGCTGAAGCTACAGAGCCTGGGCAGGGTGATATGGAGGGTCTGCTGTTGCCCATGCAGCAGACCCCCCCTCTCTTCGCAGCTGAAGGATCCAAGGGAAAGACGGAGTCAATACAGCTTGGCTTCAGGTGCGCCGCAGGAGTTGCCGGTGTTGACTACAACGTCAAACCGCCTTAGGGACTCCGGCTCCGGATTTTCTGTCGGGGTTTACTCCCTTAGCCTTTCCCCTGAAGAGGTATGCCGCAAGGCAGCGGAGGTTTTTTGGAGTCAGAGTTTTCCTTCTCTGATGTGCCCTGACTGGAAGATCGAACCAGCGACACTTAGCTCGCAGGCCGACGCTCAATCCACTGAGCCAAACCAGCCAGGGGATGTGATATATATGTATATGTACCTATAGTATATGTATAGAACTTTAGTTACATATTATACATAAGACCATAAACTACCTAAAGCCAGTTTAGTGTTTTATAAATAATGGATGCTTAATAACTACTGCAGATGAAAAAAATAGCTTATGAACTACCTTCTGTCATTATTATTTAATTTCTAATGATCTGTTTTTATACTGAGCCATTTTGTTGGTGTGACATCAACTTAATCAAGTCTTTCCATTCTTTTCCCTCAATCCATTGATTGAGTAAAGGTCCTTACACCTTCATAAGCTCTGAAGAGCTGAGCTGAATGGAGCGATGGGATGGGCCATTGTTCTTTAGAAGAACGCTGAACATCCCCGAACCAGAAGAGTAACTAAAGACACCAACAGACATGGAAGCAATAAATTAGTTTGTGTCACCCCTCTTTGGCTAGAAATCTTTCGGGGGAACTGATTACATAGAGCCAGTGAAAGTGATGGTGCTCAAGCTGAGGCTGGGACTGAGGAGTCCTGGGTCTCCCCCCGGCTCCCCGAAACTCACAGGGTCTGCAACGCAAAGCCTGGGACCCCTTAGACCCCTGAAGTGCATAGGTCAGAAGGCACCCCCCAGGCTTATTTTAATTGTCATTGTTTAATGCCCACTAATCTTTTCAATGAGTGATTTTCCTCCCTGACTGCACTTTGGAGTCACCTAGAGAGCTTCTAAAAATGCTTGATTTTAGTCCTTACCCAGAGAGATCCTGTTGTCATTGTTCTGGGGTGGCTCCAGGAATCACGTACTTCAAGAGCTGTCCGAGTAATTTAGATATATAGCCAGCTAGTTTCAAGAAACACTAACAGAACTCAAAAATATCAAGAATTTGAAGCCTAACTCTACCAAGTTGTAATTTCCTTGAGGACAGAGACTGTACTTTTAATATATATAATTTTCTGCAGTCAACATTAGAATACATGAAAGAATGAAAGAATAATGTTATAGCCAATCAAAATATCCAAGAAGATTAGTTTTTCTATGAAGTCAGTAGCATCCCAGACTGGACTCAAAATGCCTTCTTCCTTTCTTCACCCATGCTACAATAATTTACATGCCAGGTACCATGCTAATCATTGTGTTTTGTAAGTCTAAAGAGGGGGGCAGCCATTTAAATAAGTAAATAAATATTTATAGCACCTAGTAATTACTCTACATGCAACAGAAACAAAACTGTCACCAACCCAACCTGGAAGACTTGAGAGATGCTTTCTAGAAGGGGCCCATGCACCTGGTTCAGAAGTACAAGGAGGTAGGAACAGACACAGGAAAGTGATGGAGAGGAGAAGCTATCCAGTCTATTACTCTAAACTATGATGTCGGGTTACGAAAGATAAGCAAGAACTAAGCTATAGAGTAGTGGGATAAGACCGGGGGATGAAAGAGAATGGACAAGAGCCCTGAGTGGCTCTGAGCTCTCCTAGGAGTCCCCAGCGTTGAGCAGACAGTGCTCTGAGGCAGCACTTCTCCACCTTGAATGTGCCAGGGAAGCCCAGGACCTTTGCAAAAATGTGCGTTTTCACTCAGTAGGTTTACCAGACAACCTCAGCTGCGTGGGGCCTCAGATACTGAATTTCTAACACACTCCAGGATGCTGCTGGTCCACAGATCACATGCACAAGAGCCAGCATCTAAAGTTTAGCACAAAAATATCATGAGTTTTTCTCTTTCAGGGGCTGTTGTTTTTTACATATCTTTTTGCCTCATTTCCTAGCTTCCTTTATTTTTAGTCTGCCTTGTTTTGTGTGATGTTCAGTCCCTGATGTGTTCTGCGATATACAAAGCCTGTGTAGATTCCTGTAATTACCTTATAAACATATGTTTATAAAATATATGTAAATACTAAAATAAATGTAAGGTTCCTACTTCGCGGATTTTCACCTATCACGGGGTGGTCTAGAACATAATACACCTGATAATATATTTTGTTGATTATGTTGTTACAGTAGTTTCAATTTGTACCCCTTTGTTCTCTTCTGTCCAGTACACCCCCTTCCCTCCAGCAATCCCACCCCACTTATTAGTTCATGTCCGTGGGTCATGCATATGCGTTCTTTGGCTTCAGCCTTTCCTATATTATTCTTAACTTCCCCCTATCTATTTTGTATTCACCAATTATGCTTCTTAATCCCTGCACCATTTCTCCATTTCTCCCCCTTCCCCCTCCCAGCTGATAACCCTCCAAATGATCTGCATACCTGTGATTCTTTTCCTGTTCTGGTTTGCTTGGTTGGATTTTGTTTTTATGTTTTAGATTCAGTTGTTGATAGTTGTGAGTTTGGTGTCATTTTAATGTTCATAATTTTGATCTTTTTCTTAAGTAAGTCCCTTTGACATTTCATATAATAATGGCTTGGTGATGATGAGCTCCTTAAGCTTTACCTTGTCAGGGAAGCACTTCATCTGCGCTTCCATTCTAAATGATAGCTTTGCTGGATAGAGTAATCTTGGTGGTGAGTCCTTGCTTTTTATCACCTAGAATACTTCTTGTCAGCTCTTCTTGCCTGCAAAGTTTCTTTTCAGAAGTCAGCTGACAGTCTTATAAGCACCCCTTTGTAGATAACTCTCTACTTTTCTCTTGCTACTTTTAAGATTCTCTCTTTATCTTGATCCTTTGGCATTTTAATGATGATGTGTCTTGGTGTGGTCCTTTTTCTGTCTAGCTTGTTTGGGACTCTCTGTGCTTCCTGGATTTGTATGTCTATTTCCTTCACCAAATATGGGGAGTTTTCCTTCATTATTTTCTAACATAAGTTTTCAATTTCTTACCCTTTCTCTTCTCCTTCTGGCATCCCTGTGGTTTGGATGTTGGCATGTTTAAAGTTGTGCCAGAGGTTCCTAAGCCTCTCCTCATTTTTTTCAATTCTTGTTTCCTCATTCTGTACGGGTTGATGATTGTTTCCTTCTTATGTTCCAAATCATTGATTTGAACCCCAGTTTCCTTCCCTTCACCATTGGTTTTGTGTGGATTTTCCTTTGTTTCATTTAGTATAGCCTTCATTCTTCCCTATGTGTTTGCCATACTTAAGCATATCTGTCAGGCCTGTGACCATCTTTATCACCAGTGTTTTGAACTCTGCATCTGTTAGGTTGGCTATCTCGTCGTCACTTAGTTCTGCCACTGGAACCTTGATCCATTTCCCCTTTTGGGCCATACTTCTCTGTCTCCTCAGCTCCTGTGTTTTTTTGTCTCTGTGTGTTAGGTAGAGCTGTTGCTCCTGTTACGTTTTAAGGGGTGGAGCGTTAGGTTTTCTCGTCAGTACAGGGTGACCCGTTTCACCAGGTTGTGGTACTGTATGTGGGAGAGGGGTCTGAGAGGGAGCAATGTCACTTGTTCAGCACTTGCCCCTTTCCCAGGCACTTCTTCCACTTCGTATGGGACTGGCGTCTTTCTAGTTGTTACCCTGGCCGTCATTCCCAGAGTGGGTGGGTCTGTAGACATTCTAGGTCTGTTGGGGCCCTTTAAACAAGTGGACTCTGCTGAGAGACTGGCTATTTCCTCCTCCATCCCAACCCCCATTGGTTTGCACAGTCAGAGGGAATGAGGCTTTATTTTCCCTGCCGCTGGAACCGTGACCTGCGTGGTCTGGTCTGGTGCTGGGAGTGCTCCTGACTTTAAAATGTGTGACTGCGCTTTCTGGCAGCCTGCCACTGCCACCACTGCTGCCACCACCACACCACATTCTTTCTGCCCCAGCTCTGCCCCTCCTACCTGTCTGGATGAGTATTTCTTCTTTATATCTTTGTTTGTTGGACTTCTATGCAGCTCAATTTCCTGAAACTTCTGGTTGTCTCTAGTTTTGAGGTAGTTGTATTCCTTCTTAGTTGTGGAGGGAGATGCAGTTTGTTGTCTGGACCACCATCTTGGCTGGAAGTTCCCTGTATATTTTCTTAAATGTATATTTCAAAATGGTAGATGAGGAAGTGTGGACCTGTTTTACTTTTGGTAATGTTTCTATTTAGCATCTGTGATTTTTTTTTTTAACTTTAAATAATGTTTTCCGTACTCCAAAAAGCTGGAAACCACAAATATGTTCTGTAAGCAGGGGTCATAAACTCAAGTGAAATTAGTAAGTGGGTTGGGAGATAAGTAAGTGCCAGACTGTAGGGAGTGGTGAAGACTGGCAGGTTAGTGAGTACATATTCACTTAAAGTGGACAGTGCTCTCATCTCTAGCCACTTGTTGCTATGGTATCATTTTTAATGATATTCCAGAACGTTGATTTCCATGTGAAGTTTCTTGATATTTAAATGTTGTCAACAAAAAAAAGGAGGGAGGGACCCACTGTAGGTTAAAGAAAATATATTTACAATTTTATCTTTACTTTAGGCTGGCTGCTTTGCCTCTAGTTTAGAGACTAATTCTTGAGGTATGTGAAGTTGGGCAGTAGTGTTTGGTGATGAATCTCTCCTTGGGATAGGGATGGGACATCTATTTTATCATATTCATCATATTTTCCATATATTTCATAATAAAAATAGAACATACAAGAGTTGATTGATACTTTAGTTTAGAATTTTTATTTTCTAGCCTTTTTTTTTTTTTTTTTTTTTTTTAGTTTTCTAAAACTAGTGGGAAAGTTTCCTTTTTTTTTTTCTTAATGAATTTGAGGCCTTAAAGGTATGAATGAAAATGGGAGCCTCTTTTTAAAAAGATTGAGTTAAGGGAGGCTATATTGTAATCCTCCTACCCTTCAGGGCTATAGAGATTCACAGTGACATTGCATGTCTGCCCTCTATTCAGATGGGGAGGTGTCCTTCATCTTCTCTCAGACCATTTCCCTGGGTGATCTCAGCCCTTTAATACCACCTCATGGCTGATGACTCCCAGTTTGATGCCTAAGCCCTGGCATCTTTTCATCCCTAGATCTTTATCTTGAACATTTACTCTTTAAACATCCTGCTGAAATTCAGCTCATGAACTACATCCTCTTAATTGGCCCTTCTTTCCTAGTCTGTGGCCTTCAGGCCAAAATCGGTTCACTGCCCGTTTTGTGGGCAAGGTTTATTGGCACACAGCCATTCACTGCAACAGCAGAGTTGATTATTTGTAATAGTGACCATAGAGCCTGCAGAGCCCTGCTATTATTGCTGTCTGGCTCTTTACAGAAAGAGTTTGCCACCACACCTACTCAGTCATGGAATCTTGGGAGGATACATTTATGACTCTGTTCAGGTTTGGTACCAGTTTTAAAAGATAAAGCAGATTCTGTTGAAAATCTGACCCTGTGCTTTTTGTAAAAAATACTTTTGACTAGGTAGAGTCTACTTGTAGCAAATGATATGAAAACAATGTTCAGTTAATCTCAGCTCTCCAGTTTGTAAGACTTGTTTCCTCTCTTGATATTTCACTTAAGTACAGTTTATCGATTATTTGCATTGGCTACGTCTTTTTGATTAATCAGTTCTAAGATGTTTCTCCCTTCCTCCCCCTTCCCACAATTCTTTTTAGGTGTCTTCCTTATCAGAGATACCTTTGGGTCTACTTGATCAACTTGATCTCTCCTTTAATGTTTCATTAGCATTTCTTCTCTCGTTTCTCAGTGTTCTTCCACATAGGTTAGCCAAATTTATGCCTCCTAGAGAATTTAATTAAAATGTAGAATAAACAGGTGCTCAAATGAATGCAACTATTTAAATAAGTAAATAAATAATTAGAATAGCACAGAATATTTACTAAGCACTGCCAGCTACCTGTCACCTGTCAATGTGAACATTTATAAATCTACCAGCTTGGATTTCATGTGGTCATTGGATCCTTTTAGAGGCATGGACTGGAGTGGCCACTTGAACCCATGCCCAGCTGTACCTTGGGGAAATACACCAAAGTGTTTCTGCTTCTCTAGATATGGTGAGTGCTCAGATAAAGGGAGCATGGGTACAGGCCTAGGATTTCTGAGATGTGTTTGCGGTCCAGGGAAGGCTTCCCTGACATGTGACACTTGAGCAATCTTGATAACAGGCAGGTAGAGATGTGGATAATGGAGAATTCTGTGAGGGAAGAAAAACAATTAGGGGAAACCTAACACACTGAAAATTTCACCCTTTAATCTTAATACTTTTGGTTAATAAATTGGAAAAAGACAACTATATCTGACTCTTAACAGTGGAAAAACTATCCAGTACTTATTTCTAAATTTATTAGGTAGTGAGTGGCTGCTTGTAGATCCACATGTCCTCAAGTTCAGGGTTACTGTGATGTTTAAAGTCACAAACCCCTGGATATATTTTCATCCAATAGAAAGAGTAAGTTGTTGTTCAAAGCTTTAACAAGTTTTAAAACTGGCATATTCAATTTTCTTTTCCTAGTATAAACTGATGGCCAGACAGTTTTATTGTACATTGAAAATTTATTGAGGCATCATTTCTCACAGTGTAGCTTTAATTTTCATTATACATGTTTATCTCCTCTTACAGCCTTTCAGTATTCTCACTGCTTTTTCATTTTTGGACATGGTAGAATTAATAATATTGCCCATACAACTCTAAGATGGCAGGACTCAAATATATGACCACCATTGACCGTGAACACCAACTTTTGGAGACAGGCAGTATTGATTAGGTTTTACTGTCATCCATGGAAGACCATCATTAGGAAAGCTTCTGTTCCAGTTTTGGGGGATCAGGGTTTGAGGACCACTGCAGTAGAATTTTGGGGATCCTTATATGCAGAAGTTTGAGAAAATTAAGTTGCTGCTTTAGGAAGACAACTCTGGGGGCAGGTGGAGTTGGGATTATGGAGGAAGGGAAAGAGGAGAAGGTGAAAGGAGCCTAGTTAGTAAACTATTGCGGCAGGCTAAGGAAGCTCAGGCAACGTCATTGAAGATTAGGTTGAAAGGTATTTAACACCATAGTGTTTGGGATGAAGAAAAGAGAGGGAAGAGCTGAGGAGATTCTGGTTATGGTTGGATGTTATTTACTGAAATAGGTATCAATAATGCTTCACTCTTCCATTGTTTTGTAATACTTCTTGTTTTTTAAACATGTAAATCTTGTATCTACTTTTTTTTGTTGGCTTTTTTCTCCCATGGATGTATGGCTTTGAGTGTGTGTGTATATGTGTGCACCAGGACCACACCGTTCATCTGAAACATGTTTTAAATCTGGTAGAACTGGTTTCCTTCAGCTTTTCTTTTTAGTTATTCTCTCCTATTTTTGTAATAAAAAATGAATTTTAGTATCAGTACTCTAGTTCCTAGGGAAAATCATTTATGAATTTGATTGGTTTGGAGCTCATTCATTCAAATAATATGTTAGGTGCCTGCTATGGGCTAGGCTCAAGGATATACAAATATTGTAACTAAAACCCAGGAATTATGGTCTGGTAATTTGTGAACTAAACCAGGGGAAAGTTGATACCTTTGCAACATGAGCACAGCACATCTCGTTATATGTGCTTTTACATGTGCCCAAAGTACTTTGTTTGTTGTTGAGAATTGTGCCTCATTAATTTAGTTGGTAAATATGGGTGATATTAGTGTTTGTGGATATATACTTATTTATGCTATACCTTATTTAGCTACAATTAATCATTTTGTTCTTTGGCTTGTCTATATATAATATATATATGAAATATATGTGTTATATATATAAAATATATGTTTTACTTTATTATCTTCTTCCCTGTTACAATGATTTCTTTTTCACCCTGTATTTAATTGGTTAGACTTTCCAATATAATGTGTAGCTGTATGAAATACCACGAGGAATGTTTGTCCTGTTAAAATGCAAATGTTCTAATCTGAATGGTTCCCAATGGAAATCTACAAGCATTTTTCTTCACTTTTTTTAACCACACACCTTTTAGTATGTCTGTTGGTCGAGCCTTTATTGTGTGTTAGTCATAAGGTTGGCAGGTGATCTTTGAGCGGAGTGCTGAATTTGTGGTTGTCCAACTATATGGAGAAAACAGTTGTGCTGCACTTGACTGAGGAAGAAGTTGCAAGAGAAAGTTGAGAAATGGTGAAAGGAATAGCAATATTTACACAAACTGAAGAAGTGCTTAGCAGTCATGGGGTGATGGACTTAATTACATACAGTCTGTGGGTCCTGGGGCAGTCTTCAGGAATAGAAACCTTGCTACCATAGATTTAGATGGGAGTTCTAACAGTTCTCTCCTTAGAAAAGTCATCCACACATGCACATTTGCATATGATCTCATGGACTTTTCAGACATCCTCAAGCCTATGCATAAGAAGCACAGGATTACCCCCTGGCTGCTGTGGCTCAGTGGATTGAGCGTCAGCCTGCGAACCAAGTGTCGCTGGTTCGATTCCCAGTCAGGTCACATGCCTGGGTTGCACGTCAGGTCCCCAGTTGGGGGTGTGAGTGAGAGGCAACCACACAGTGATGTTTCTCTCCCTCTCCTCCTTCCCCTCTCTAAAAATAAATAAATAAACAAACAAATAAAGTGTTTTAAATTTTTTTAATTAAAAAAAAAAAAAGCACAGGATTAAAGAAAACCTGCCTGTGGTTTCTTGTTTAAGAAATCTGGTTTAGTGGGCAAGATGATTAGCAACAGTTCCCAAGCTGTGAACTGGTCACTAAAGAAAAACTGTTTATAGATGTGCACCTCAAATATGTGCTTATGTGTGTTGTTCTGCTGGTCTCCAAAACACACTCACAGCCTATGTGAGAGCCTTCCTCCGAAAAGCAGAAATCTGCTTCTCTCAGTGATGAGATTTGGTGATCATGTCAGATTGCTGTCTCTTAACAATCATCTTGTGGGGGTGGGGAGCCAATTTTTTTTTCATTTAGTTAAATTGTTTTATTACAGTTGTCCCATTTTTCCCCCATTGCTCTCCCCTGCCCTGCCCTACCCACCTCAGGGAGCAAATGAGTTAATTCAGTTGTGTTTTTAAAACTTTTAGATGTGGGCTTAAAAAAAACCTGAAACTGCTTTAGGACATTTGGAGTGTTGTAAAAGGTGTGCTGGTCTTGAGTCTGAGGAGCTGAGACCCCTCTGTGCTGTTGGCTATCTCTCTCTCTGACCTTGGCCAAATTGGCCTCCTTTCTGTGTTTACACACTGGTAAATCAGCTCCTGGTACTGCATGGAACAAGCCTGGTATGTTGCAGAAGCTGGCATGTGATAAGGAGGCATCGTAAGAGTTGGGAAAATCATCAGGTTTGGTATCACCTCACCGCTATAGGCCAAAAGAAATTCCAAATAGATTAAGAGTTTTGTGTAAAAAATAAAACTGTAAAAATAAGCAGAAGAAAATATGGAAAGAATTTCATGCTCTGGCATAAAAGTACAGAGAATGAACAATAAAAGATAACCTATAGATTTAGCTACATAATAATTAAACCCATAATTAAAATTATGATGAATGATTAACTGGAAACAGTTGAGAATGGCCTCAATAGAAGGTTAGTATACTTAATGCATAAAGCTCTTACCAGTTTGAAGAACTCTACTCTACAAAGCAAACACCATGAGCAGAAGAGTCAAAATTGCAAGCAATTGAAGAAGCACTTAGCTTTGAGACTCAGCTTTTCATTTACCACATTAACAAAGTTTGAAATAATGGTATCTCTAGCTGGTGTTGCTCAGTGGATTGGGTGCCAGTTTGATTCCCAGTCAGGACACATGCCTGGGTTGCATACCAGGTCCCCACTTGGAGCATGCAAGAGGCACACATGTTGATGTTTCTCTCCCTCTTTTTCTCCTTGCATTGTTCTGCAGGATGTGGCCCAGAAAGCATCCAATTTTTCAGGTTAGCACTGCCAAGATTTTATGGCCTCCAAGTTCAGCTGGGCTTTTATTACTGCCTTCTAGTGCTTGGCTGGTTTCCCATCCCGTTTTCCTAAGTGCTTTTCCCAGACTTTTATTTTTCTCAGACCTATGCCACCCTACCCCACACACACCCACTCTCCTCAGGTGACGTAAATGGACATGGCCACATTTCCAAGTCCCTGATGCTTCAGTGTACCAGTCTTTACAGTCATCATGGCTTCCCATTTCTCACCCCCCACCACCCTGTGCCACTGTCCCAGGGCTCTCCTTCCCATTTGTCAACCCCCCTCCCCACCTGTGCCACTGTCCTGGGGCCTCTCCTTCCTGTTTGTCACCGCCCCCCTCCCCCCACCTGTACCATTTTCCCAGGGCTCTCTTTCCCGTTTGTCACCCCTCTCCCCACCTGTGCCACTGTCCTGGGGCCTCTCCTTCATTACCTTCCCTGTCTGCTCCCTCCATTGGCTCTTTCTGCTCAGCTGCTAATCATGGTCAGGTTTTTCTCCGCTTTTTTCTCTCACGTGGCTTTGCCTCTCCCTCTCCATCTACGTCCTGCATCTTGGTTCCAATAGCCATTCTCCTCACACTTCCTGTCCTCTCTGCCATGGTTGGCATTTTTACCAGTCATTGGTCCTTGCTTCACTGACAACACACTCCCAGCTTCTTCCCTCCTTGTGGGCTCCTCCTTTGTTCTGAGAAGAGCTTTGGCTCTTCATCCATGTGTTCTCAAACCTCTGCCTTTAGTCTTCACCTTCTCTGCAGCATCTGCATTCTGTGTCTGTCTGTGTCTGCTGCTGCTACTCATAGCATGCTCAATGTATCCTGTCCAGGTGCCTTTGTGATGCCTCAGAGGCACATAGCCAAACACACAATAGACATCTCTGCCCCAGTGGTCAGCATGTCTGAATCTGACCTCATGCACCTCACCCTATGAGCCTCCCAGATCTTCTCTCCAGGTGAAGTGTCTTATTGTCTAGTTAGTCACTCACATTGGAAACGTGATCCTTCTAGGCTCTTCCTTCTCACTGCCCATCCACAACACATCGTTAACTGCTCCTGTTCATTGTGCCTTAGTATTGGGTTGGCCAAAAAGTCTGTTCCCTTTTTCTGTACAATGGTTCTAGTAGTGCTTAGTTGTCTTAACTGCATTTGAAACAATTTTGTTAGGTTGCATTTATTGTGACAGCTGTAATATCAGTGTGCATTAAAAAAAAACTTATCAAAATTGGTGAATTTTTTACTTAATCTTTATTTTATTTTTTCCTATTACCATTTAGTCCTTTTATTACCCCCTTCTCCCCCACAAAATTGGTGAATTTTTGTGCAGCCATTTTGATATTGAAAATGGAAGAAGATATGCAAATTTTTGGCATGTTATGCTTTATTACTTCAACAAAGGTAAAACAACTGAAGTGCAAAAAAATATTTGTGCAGTATATGGAGAAGGCACTGTGATTGAACATGTCAAAGTAGTTTGGGTAGTTTCTTGGTACTATTGACATTTGGGCCAACTAATTCTTTGCTGTGGGGCTGTTTTATGCATTGGAAGATGTTTAGCAGTACCTCTGGCCTCTACCCACTAGAAGCCAACACAGGGACATAGCCAAATCAATAAAGTTATTGGTGAAAATATGTCTATTATTTTACAGAAAATAATATAACGAACTTTTTTGCCAACCCAATAATAGCTCTCTGTTCCCTCCACTTACCCATTGCTTTCTCGCTTGGTGGGTGGGCCTTCTTCTTTTCTCACTTGGGTGTTATATGTAGTGGTCTCTTAGTGTTCTCCTCGGCATCCTGGACCTCCACATGTCTTCCACACTGTTGCCAGAAAGATCCTTCACCCAAATAATTGTAATAATGGTAGCTTACATTTATTTAGATGCCTACTGTTTGCCAGGCACTCTTCCAAGTGCTAGCCTTGTACTGACTCATTAACTACCCAGCAAAATTGGCAGTGTCCCCTTTTTACAGGTGAGAAAACAGAGACACAGAAAGAGACACAGTAACTTGTCTGAGGTCACAGAGCTAGTAAGTCTGCTATACTCTTTACTTATGTCATAACAACAACAGAAACCATATTTTGAGCTTTCTAGGAATTAGCACATTGTATATATTATCTCTTTAATCCTTTCAGCTCTACAGATTAGAAACTCTTCAATATTTCTATATTTTTACAGGTAAGGAAATAGAGGCACAGAGATTGACTTGCTCATAGTTACACCGCTTTTAGATGTATTCGGCTTTGAGCCCTAACAACATTGCTTCAGGCTCTCACTCTTAGCCAGTTTACCCACTTACAAGAAGTTAGTACCTGGATGAGGTACCTTCTGAACTTGAATATTTATGAGTATTTTCCTGTTCTGCTTTCAGGATTTGGATGGCAAAGGAGATACGCATGTATGAGATGTTCTTGCTAACAAGAGCATTTGTGATGATAAGAAAAGACCAGCATCCTGTTTGAACCACATCCAGATGTGATGAAGTGCTAGGTTTGCCCAGTAATGCAGTAGAAAGTCCTATGCCTGTTTAAAATACTCCATTCTGACTACTCCCTCTCCTGCCACTGTATTAATTTATTTTATGATTTAGAATTTTTGATAAGTTCTTAGGAACACAACTATCATAACAACATGCTACAGCACAAGATTGCGTTTGCCTCCACTGTAAGTCCCTGAGATTTGTCATGGCAGGAAAATTCTCTGATGAGGGAGGAAGTGAAGACACTATGGGAGACAGTTTAGTTTAAGGGGGTTGACCAGACACATGTGCTTATTTCTTCTCCCCCATTAAAATTCATTTAAATGTTAGGAAAGATTTTTTTTTTTTAAATTCTTGGAAATTAAAAAATGCTGAAAGCCATTCAGAAAAAGTCTTATTAAGGAGTCTGTATGAATGACTAAAGTGAATGCAGTTTTATTTGTTCATTTATTGTCAAAAGGAAGGACAATAGGATGTAAGAAAGTCTTCAGAAAGGCTATTACATCCATTTAACAAAATTTTTAAAAAGCAGGCTACAAGGAAAAAGATACAGAGTTCTTGGAAATTAAAAATATATAATACTGTCACCAATTAATAAAAAGTTTCAAAAAGATTAAAAAGAAAGTCTTTAGAAAGGAAGTAAAGCAAGTTTCTATGTTTTCATTTTCTAGGTTATAAGCCCCCCCCCTTCAGTTTACATCATTATTTATAGCACTAATAAAACAAAGAAGAGTTATTTATTAGATCATTACAGAATCAGGATGATCCTTCTGTTACAGAGTGGGGGTCCCCCAAAACCCCCAGAGCCTGCGGGTTGGAGGATGGGGAGAAGGGAACAGCTTTTAACCCTTTGAGTACCATGCGTAATTTGAAATTTGGGTAAACACGAGAAAAAGTTATGTCAATATATAACCTGAGGTACAAAAAAAAAAAAGAACTAAATATAAAATATGAATTATTCCATTGTTATTTACATTTATAGCCATTGAAAAAAGAGTTCCTTGGAGCTACGCTGGCACTTTTGGGAAAATTTGTCATCGTTGCTCACAGCAAAGTTGGCACTCAAAGGGTTAAGATACCTTTGCATAACTATGGCTGGTAGCTAGTGTCTTAGTTAAGGCAAATAGTTTGGTTCTTCCAGGGCCCCAAGGAGATAGGAGGGGTTTTGACCATAGAATGGTGAAGAAAGAGAATAAGGGCCTGCACAAGGTTCTGTGAATGGTGAGAACTGGTTACCCTGCCCACTGCGTCACAGGCCGTGACCAGGGTTTTAAAAATAAGGCGTCAGACATTTTTAGGGAGAGGAGAGGAGAACACCATGTGGCTCTAAATGGGCAAAGAGAGAACCATGTGTGATCCAGTGCAACATGGCACATGTTTTCCTGGACTGTGATATGGAGGCTGATGACATGGTACCCCAGATCCTGAAAGAGCTGACAGATAAGGGGTGGGGAACTTCTGGGCATGTTTTTGGCTTCTAGCCTTTTGGGGGAGCAAGGGAAGTTCTGGGCCCCGTGGGAGAACAGGGCTCTGAGCTGAAGTGCTCACTGCCATCCCCAGGTTGGAATATTGTAAATAAAGACCTATTTTCCTTAACACTAGTTGTTAGGTTTTATACCAAGGCGCCACATGAAAGAACTCCCTTTTGCTCTGTAACACTTCCTCTTGCTCCAAATCTTCTGTCCCATTAATGTGAATATGTTACGTCAGTGATTTTCAACTGGTGTGCCACAAGAATTTAAAAAATATGTAATACCTAAGTATTTCATCAGGGGAACTGGCTCTTTTCCCTTAGATTCGCAAATTAAAAAATGACAGCAGCCAATATACTATAATAGCCAGTGATGTGAATGAATTAAAATTGTACCTATTTTTGGTCAGATTGGCAAAAAACGTATTTTTGGTGTGCTGCAGAATTTTAGTAATTAGTGCATATGTGCCATGAGATTAAACAGGTTGAAAATCACTGCATTACACTGATCTTCACCCAGAAAAACAGCCACCTTTGTGCCTTTCTTGCAACCATAAGATCCTTTCCGTTAACCAGATGGTTCTGAACTGGGGGCACTTTTGAAGCTCCCTACCCCCACTTGATTTGGCAGTATCTCCAGACATTTTTGGTTGGCATCACTGGGATGACAAAATGTCAATACACAGTGCCAAGGTTGAGAAACAGTTAACTCTAAGTTGCATAACAAGCAGACTTGCAGCCCAGACTTTTCCTCTGTGTCCTAAGACCTCAGAGACATAGAAGTTAAATTGGAATGCTGAAAATTGGTCGTCGTCGTCTTTATGTTAAACTATCCTAGTACTTCACTAGAAAGTAGTTAAAATCTCAAACTTTTTATTGTGCTAGATCTGTCTGCACAGTGAAATTTAAGGTGTGGCATCAAGAAAGACATTTAGTGGGGCAAAAAATGTCCACAGAATGATTGGGACATCTTTCTGTGGCTGTTGGCCGTGTCAGTCTGTCTGGTTGTCTCCCAAGGACTTTAGTGCAGCCTCACAATCCTCTGACCAGGCTGCGGCAAGCCCTGACTCATCAGAGTTGGCCTGGGAAGTAAAGCTATTTGCCACTCTTCCTGAAGAGGTCTCCTCACCCCAAACTGGTTCAGTATAGATGTCATATACCTCGGTACTTTCCAGCTTCCCTTCCACTCCCCCACTGTGATGTTGTAGTGAGATCTTCAGGAGGTAAAATTCTCTTCAACTTTGTCTCCTCCAAAATGTCTTCTGTTGCCTTCATCTTTGACGAATATTGTCATTTGATGTAGAATTGTAGGTTGACTGTTTTTACTTTCAGCATATTCATTCAAGTTGACATTCCATGGTCATCTGGTCTTGGGTTTCTGATGAAAATCAGCCATCATTAGTATAATTGCTCCCCTGTATGTGAAATACCCTTTCTCCCCTCTGTCTGCTTTCAGTATTTTCTTTTTATGTTTGGTTTTTATCAGTTTGACCTTGATCTTTTTAGGTGTGTGTGTGTTTTGTGTGTTTGTCCTGCTTAGAGTTCTGTCCATTGATTTTGGAAACTTCTCAGCCATTGTTTTTTCAATATTTCTTCTGCCCCAGTTCTCTCTCCCCTCTGGCACTCTTAATTACCTTGCATGTGTGCTGTTGACTGTTCAGGGTAGTGTCCCACAAATGCTGGAAGCTTTGTTTCAGTTTTTTTTTTCTTTTTGTATTTTGGTCTGGATAATTTGTTTCAATTTCCAAAACTGATGAAATCCCTCATCTACTCATGCATTCCGTCCACATTTTCCATTAGATCCTTTAACATATTTTAGCATAGGTGTTTTGAAATCCCTTCAAGATCATTTTAATCTCCTGCCTATCTTTGGATCTAGTTCGTCTGACTGCATTCTGTCTTGAAAGGCATCCTATTTTCTGTTTCTTTTTCTTGTGGTAGATTTTGATTGAATGCGAACTGTGTGTAGAAACTAACATACCTCTTCTCTGCCAGTGTGAGGACTAAAGTTAATCTAGTTTATCCTTGAGTGAGTCTGGGCTTCCTTGTTGCTTTGACATCTTCAGTTCATCGGCTTCAATTTCTCTGAGGCAGAATTAAAACTTTCCCTTTGGCAAGTCTGTTTTTTCTCAGTTCTCTTGCCTTACCCTCAGACTTCTTTCTCTCTCTCTCTCTTCTTTTTAGACTGAATAAATATAGCTTTAAAAAAAACAAAAATACCTAGAGAGCACAGTGGAAGGAGAAAAATAATTTCCCTTTTTCCCCTTTCTCCATAGTTTTTATTTTTATTTGTTATTGTTGACACTATTACAGAGGTAGATTTCTTTCTTCATAGGACTTGTATGACTGCATTGAGAAAGCTTTTCTCAGTCTCCCTCCCCACCCTGTGGTATAGGACACTGCCTGGTGCGCACTTTAAGGCCTGGAGTCCTGCAGGATTGCCCTTATTCCCCTGCTTTGCCCTCAGACTTCAGCAGGCCCCCTGCACCTGAGCAGGGGTGGCAGGGCAAGGGTTCTCCCCAAGGCATATCACCTGTGTCCATTCTTCTGATGCTCTGTCTCTCGCCTTTGCCCTCACTGCCTTAATGTACCGTTCTGCTAGCCAACACCCACACTTCTAACTCAACTCATCTATTGGGTTTCAAAAGCCATCACCAGTTACCTTTCTCGTATCCTGGATCTGCTTTAGATGCCCTCCCATCATCTCTGTAACCTTTGGCAAGTTAATTAACTTCTTTGTGCCTAGGTTTCTCATCTCTAAAATGGGTATAGTAATAGCCTTGATCTCCTACTTATCTTTAGGATTAAATGAGTTAATATGTATAAAGCACCTGAACACAGAAGTTAACAGGATCTCTGGAGCAAAATCCCCCAGATTCAGAGCCTAGCTGTGCAACACTGGGCAAGTCACTTAACTTCTCTGTGCCTTAGTTTTCTCATCTGTAACATGGAGGTAGAGTTATTGCTAACTTTAAAGGAATTTATTCTTGCAAAGCACCTGGAGCAGTGCCAGGCACATGGTATGAATTCAGCAAATGTTAGCTGTAATGCTGATGATGCCAGCCCACGCCCCAGAGGGCCCTGTGCTCCTCCTGCCAGAGCTCTCACTGCATTGGAAAAGAGTCCTTCTTTTTCCTCAACAGTCCTCATGCTCTGTCAGAGCAGGGCCATCTCTTTTACTTATGATGGTTCAAGGAAGGGAACCCAGAAGATATTTTTTCAGTGACGAACCAAATGAAAAGGTTAGTGGTGTAGTATGCACAGCAGCCTGTGGTTGAATTCAGTGATGGACTGCATAGCTGCATGTCCTTTTGAGTAAAAGCCTCATTAAAAAAGGGTTAACTTTCTATTTTGAATCATCTGCAGTGTCCTTTCATCCATCAAGCTGTGGTGTTGGAACACCCCTTTCTTTAACCTTTAGAAAAGGACAAGTGAAGATTTATGGTGTTCTCCACCCAGAATTTATTCATCATATCTTAAAGCAGCCTTACCCAAGTTTTCCACATGAATATCTTTTCCCCTTCATTTTGTGAACCACGCTAATTATGGAACTTTCTGTGCTACATCTGTGATGTGTATTCCTTGCAGAAACCAGGAGGGTCCACACTTACCCAATTTCTCAGTTTTATATGCTTTTTAAGAATAGGCAATATTTATTCTTATTCATGAAGATATAGTCCTACATTTGCAAAGCATAGTTTTGAAGTTTTCAAACTATTCTCATTTGCTGTTTTATTGTGGTCTTTTAAAAGTTGCATGAGGTTGTTGATGAAAATATAAATAAGGTGAGGTGCAGAAAGGTCAAGGGTCATATTCTGAGATCATATGATTAGTTTGTAGTGGAGCCAGGACCAGCATCTATCGTGAAAATTAATTATGAGGGACTCAACCTCGGTCATTGATCTTGAAATTGCTCTCATTCTGAGGGTCCAAAGGCTTTGTATATGGTTTATTTAATGGGTGCCTGCATCAGTTTCCACACCATGAAACAGAGATAAGAATTGCCCTATAAGAGTATGTGTAGTAAAATAAAATATGTGAATGTACTTTCATAAAAGAAAAATTGTACAAATGTAAAATATTACTTGAATTTCTTTTTAATGTAGTGTTGGAAATTTGGTGATTAAGTAGGTTATGATTCATGAATTCCAGTTTTTATGGTTTATCTTTTGACTAGAGAGAGCTCCTTATTTTATAAATTTTTTGAACTTTCAGAAGTGTCTTTTAAGTTGGTAGTTTATAGCCAGTGATTCTGCCACACTATTTCTGATAAAATAGCAGCAGACCGTTTGGGTTGTGAGTCTGTGTTCTTGTCTGTCCCCTGTATAACTGCTGAGGCCCTCCAGGTATCCTTCTTATCTCCATCCTGTACTCTGCTACCAGAACTGTCATTCTAAAGTTCGAATCTGAGTTTTAGATTTGCCAGTCCATTGTTGAGAAACCATTAATGGCTCCCCTGTTGCCTCCTAGTCAGTAGCAGGCAAAGCCTTTCTTTTCAGCCAGGTTCCACACTCCCAATTCTGTGCCTTATGCAGAACTCTCTCCAGATCCCCTCCCCTGTGCTCCTTGGGTATGTCTGTCTTATCTGAGATCTGCTTGGACTGCTTCCCTGTGAAGCCCTTCCTGGCCACACAGTCCGTCACTCTTGTCTCTGTGCTCCCGGAGCTCTAAAGAAGTTGACTGTTTACATTCCTGCCTTTCTAAAGCATCAGCTCCCCAAGGGTGGGACTGTGGCTCATTTCTCTCCTTTTCTTGTTCCCTTGTTCTTGACATTCAATGAGGGCTCCATGAGTACTGGCTGAATGAGTGAAGATCTAAATATATTGTAGCAGGTCCATCCTAAGCTGGTTTCTGTTGAGTTCTTTAGCCCCTCTGAACATGCATGTGAGAACCACCAGCACTGGCCTCTACAGCCTCATTACCAGCAATGTGGACACAGCCACTTAAGATGTTGATCCGTAGATGAAAGGTTTTGCCAACTCACCGTATATTCGGTCTCTTAAGTTTGTGTGTTGTGTGCCTGTGATTCTCTTTGGTGGCCTCCAGTCCACGCAGCATTATCACAGCCAGCCCTTTGTTTTAAGTGAGCTGCCTGCCATGCTCCAGCTATGCGTTTGACACAGCCTCTTGTCTTTGTGTGGTCTGTGCTCCACCAAGATTTCTTCCAGAAGAAACTAGCACTGCTTGAATAACTGCAGGAAAATCATTCTGAGATAAGACTTGCTGCCTGGGATTTATCTGAAGCTGGTTATTTGTTGTCATCTCAGAATAGCTGATGCTCCATGAACTAGATGCCAGGAATCATGCTTAATGAGATAAAAGGATAAATGGGGTAAATGAGATAACTGTTGTTTCCAGACAGCCATAATGGTGGTGGTATTATCATTACTCCTGTTTTACAGTTAGAGTCATTTCATTTGACAGTGGAGGAATCAGACTCACAGTTGTAGTTCTTACCAGGCAACAACACTGGGATTCAAAGTCAGGTCTAACTGCAGAGCCACAACTCCTAGCCCCCCACTGTATACGGTCTTCTTATTCTTTGCCAAAATGAAACTTAGAATCTGGAACCTATCAGCTTCTTATCACTCAGCTTACTCTGCCCAACTGTGAATCATACATGAGACCACATTCCAGGCAGTCTTGGCTTAGAAAAAGGGCATTTATGGCCTATTCTACAGGAACACTTAAGACTGTTTTTGCTGCTGCCTAGCACTTTCTACCCTGTTCCGGTAGTTAGCCCACCACGTAACAGCTGTCAGTACTCTGACCATTTCACTGTAGGAGTCTCAGTGGGGGCTGCACTTTGGAATGGCATGGGGAGTTTTTAAAACAAGCCAGGTCCCCCACCCCCAGAGGTTTTGATTCAGTCATTCTGGGTGAGAGTCCAGGTATTATTCCTTTTTTAACAACTTTTTTGAGATGTACTTTATCATAAAATTCACCCATTTTAAGTGTTCATTTCAGTGACTTTAGTAAATTTACAGACTTGTGTAACCATCACCAGAATCCAATTTTAGAATTGTTTCATCACCCCAATAAGATTTATAGTTAGTCCCTGCTTCTACCCTTACATTCCAATAACCACCAATCTACTTTCTGCCTTTATAGACTTGCTTTTTCTGGCTATTTCATATGAATGGAATCATCTGTGTTATTTTGGAAGCCCCCAGGACTGTCATGTAGTTGTGGTTGAGAAACACTGTTTATCTCCTACATTTTTTTTTACTACTGTTTCCTGGGTTCAAAGTGGCTCCTACTGGGGCTTTTAGATAAGCTATAAGCGAAATGGGTCCTTATAAGCCGGATTGAGAACTTAATAATCATTTATAGCCTGTTTTCTATGGTAATATGCTTTCTAAAGTCCAAATGTGCCGATTTAGGAAGAAGCATTTGGAAGAGAACCTGCGCAACCCGTCTTGAGCTGCAAAGTGCCTCCCTGCCAGTGGCTGCAGCAGTCAGAGATGAGCTCCTGATGCTGTGTGACCTTGGCCTTGGCACTTCGCTGTAGATTTTCTTTTGGGTTTTGCAGCTCCTGACCCCTTGCACTGCCAGGGCAGCAAAGTGCCTTCCTACTCCCATGTACTCCCAGGTCTCAGCTCCACGTGCACTGTCCTCATTGTGATACTTTGCAAAATATTTCTCACATACTTTTTCTGCCTAAATAAATTTTGAAATCTCAAACTCAGCTGTCTCCAGGTCTACGCAAGTACTGAACACAACTGGGGAGGGAGGGACATGGAAATCCTTGTTCAACCATTAAGGGGAGTATGCTGGTGGCCTCTAAGTCTCCTTCTGACTTTGCCATGAGCAGGAATCGCTGGTGGAGCTTTGAGACTTAGCATGTGGTTACTGCAGGGCTAGCCAAACAGATGCCATTTCATGTGCATGGGGAAAGCCAACTGACCGATCAGAAGGCTGTAGGGATGAACTTTCAGGTGCAGGAAAATGATCAACTCAGGGCCGTGTATTCTAAAATGTAACAGAATATTATGGAGACTCGATTAAGATTAAGAGTTTTATTATTGTTTACAGTAAAAAATAATTGTTATTTAGAGAAGCTGTAAATATGTGGGGAACACTCCATCATTGGGGGAAATTATTCTGAACATAGAACTATTAGCTGTATTTTGCCCATATTATTACCAAAATACTTTCTATTGGCTCGTTTTCCCCTCTGATACATACTCTTATTTTTCCAGTGTTGTGCATGGGGATGATTTTTTTCTTTTCCTGTACTATCTCATTAAGGTTCTGTAAACTGTCTTAATACTTTTAAAACTACTTTGTGGAGTGTATAACAAATTGTATCATTTTTAAGTGTCAGAGCATCCTTTATTTTTAAAATCCAATTATGTGGATTTCACATTCCTTCCCAGAAATTTAAGACAACTAATCTAATGAGATAAAACAGGAAAAATTTACCCTGGCTCACTATGAAATCAAAGTGTGCCTCCCCACTGGGCAGCAAGACTCCAGTGGGTTTTGTAAACACTTGTGAGAGGAGATGACAGTGCTGCATGAAGTCTGGCTCCCAGCACAGTGAAATGCACCACTTAGCTGTGGCTCTGGCTACCATAATTTCACTGTGAATACAAATTCCTCTGCGTGAAGTAACCATGAGGTGCTGTTGCTCACATATATTGAGGTTCCTCAGTAGATTGGTCAGAGCTTAACTTGCTCATCAAGGACGTGCCTAGGTATTTTGAGGTAACCAGCATTTAAAATCAGTTTATTCTCTTCATGCCCCATTTCTTTTTTTAAAATTTATTCATTTATTTTTTAGCTTATTTATTTAAGTATAATTTGTTGATTATCCTGTTACAGTTGTCCCAGTTTTATTTCCCTTTGCTCCCCTCTGCCCTCCAGCAGTCCCACCCCCACTTAGTTCACGTCCATAGTTGTGCATTTAAGTTCTTTTGCTTCACCCTTTCCTATATTATTGTTAACATCCCCCTGTCTGTTTTGTTCCTACTAATTATGCTTCTTAATCCCTGCACCATTTCCCCCATTATCCTCCTTCCCCCTCCCAGCTGATAATCCTCCAAATGATATCCATGCCTATGATTCAGTTCCTGTTCTGGTTGTTTGCTTAGTTTGTTTTTGTTTTTTAGGTTCAGTTGTTCATAGTTGTGAGTTTGTTGTCATTTCAGTGTTCATAGTTTTGATCTTCTTTTTCTTAAATAAGTTCTTTTAACATTTCATGTAATAATGGCTTGGTGATGATGAACTCTTTTTGCTTTACCTTGTCTGGGAAGCACTTTATCTGTCTTTCCACTCTTAAATGATAGCTTTGCTGGATAGAGTAATCTTGGTTGTAGGTCCTTACTTTTCATCACATTGAATACTTCTTGCCAGTCCCTTCTTGCCTGCAAAGTTTCTTTTGAGAAATATGCTGATAGTCCTGTGGGAACTCTTTTGTAGGTAATTATCTGCTTTTCTCTTGCTGCTTTTAAGATTCTCTCTGTATCTGTAACCTTTGGCATTTTAATGATGATGTGTCTTGTTATGGTCCTCTTTGGATCCAACTTGTTTGGGACTCTCTGTACTTCCTGGACTTATATGTGTATTTCCTTCACCAAATTAGGGAAGTTTTCTTTCAATTATTTTTTCAAATAAGTTTTCAGTTTCTTGCCTTTTCTCTTCTCCTTCTAGCACCCCTATGATTCGGGTGATGGCATGCTTAAATTTGTCCCAGAGATTCCTAAGCCTCTCCTCATTTTTTTCAATTCTTGTTTCTTCTTTCTGTACTATTTGACTGTTTATTTCTTCTTTATGTTCCAGATCGTTAATTTGAACCCTCGTTTCCTTCCCTTCACCATTGATTTCATGTGGAGTTTCCTTTGTTTCCCTTATTCTAGACTTCACTTCTTCTCTTCTGCGTTTGCTATACTCAAGCATGTCTGTCAAGTCTGTGAGCATCATTATCACCAGTGTTTTGAACTCTGCATCTGTTAGGTTGGTTCCTTCCCTCGTCGCTTAGTTCTCCCATTGGAACCTTGATCTGCTCCCTTTTGGGCCATAGTTCTCTGTCATCTCAACTTGACAGGCTCCTGTGTTTGCCTCTGTGTCTTAGGAAGAGCTGTCGCTCCTGTTATGTTGTAAGGGGAAGAGCCTTAGGGATTCATCAGTACAGGGTGACCTGTTTCACCACGTTGTGGCGCTGTATATAGGGGAGGGGTCGGAGAGGGAACAATGCTGCCTGCCCAGCACTCGCCCCTTTTCCAGTCACCTCTCCCACTTCCGCACCGGACTGGCGCCCCTCTAGCTGCTGCCCTGGTCGTAGTTCCCAGAGTAGGTGGGTCTGGGGACGTTCTAGGACCATTGGGGCCTTTTAAACAAGTGGACTCTGCTGAGACCTGCAGTTTCTGCCTCCACCCCAACCCCCACTGGTCTGCACAGTCAGAAGCAATGAGGCTTAATTTTCCCCGATGCTGGGATCTTGAGCTTGGAGGTCTGGTGAGGAGCTGAGTATGCTCCCCAGGTGTCCCTCCTGATTTTTTAAAACGTGTGACTGCGCTTTCCCCTGGCCTGCCGCTGCTGCCACCACTGCCACCACCACACCGCGTTCTCTCCACCCTAGCTCCTTCCCTCCTACCTGTCTGCATGAGTATTTCTTCTTTATATCTTTGTTTGCTGGACTTCCGTGTAGTTTGTTTTCTGGAACTTCTGGTTGTTTCTAGTTTTGAGGTAGTTTTGTTCCTTCTTAGTTGTGAAGGGAGACACAGCGTGTCTGTCTACGCCTCCATCTTGGCTGGAAGTTTCAAACGTGTCTATTTCTTCTTTATGTCTTTGTTGGACTTCCATGCAGCTCAGTTTTCTAGAACTTCTGGTTGTCTCCTGTTTTGAAGTAGTTTTATTTCTAATTAGTTGTGGAGGGAGATGCAGCATGTCTGCCTATGCCTCTTATCTTGGATGGAACTCTTTTTCTTTTTTTTAGACTGGTATATTATGAATATGTACGTAAAAAAATAAAGAACTGTGGTCTGTGAATCTATAACCTACAGCACACAGCACTATGATTTTGGGAGCAATGAGGAGCTGTTGATGTATGTTTGATGTTAGTATTGGCCACATGTTTGCTCTCCTGGATGGGAGATGGCTGTACGGATTGAAAGGAGCAATTCAGTGGGGTCTTGAAAAGCCAGCCCCTCTCAGCTTCTGAATCACAGGTTGGGACAGTGCAGAAATCCTCTTTCAACACCATAAGAATTTGGAAGTGATTAAAAAGGATTGAAGTTTCATGGGAAACCGTACTCCACTTATACCTAAATCAGGGGTCAGCACGCTATGGCCAATGGACCAAATCTCACTGCAGCAGCTCAGAATTGTTTTTGCATTTCTAAATGGTTGGAAAACATCAAAAGAAGAATAATATTTTATGACATAAGAAAATTGCGTGAATTCAGATTTCAGTGTCCATAAATAAAGTTTAAAAAAAAAATTATTTGTTTTATTTTTATTTTTAGAGAGAGGGGAAAGGAGAAAGAGGGAGAGAAACATCACTGTGTGGTTGCCTCTCACTCGCGCCCCCAACTGGGGACCTGAAGTGCAACCTAGTAATATGCCCTGACTGGGAATCAAACCAGCGACACTCGGCTCGCAGGCCAATGCTCAATCCACTGAGCCACAGCAGCCAGGGCCATAAATAAAGTTTTTCGGAGCACAGCCAGTTCATTTATTTGTTGTCTATGACCACTCATTCTCTGCCAGCAGAGCTGAGTAGTGTGGCAGAGACCATATGGGCTGCAAGCCTGAGGTGTTTTTTATTTGGTCTTTCCAGAAAAGATCTGCTAATAATGCCTGACATAGGCAGTTGTATTTATGAGATCTTGTCCTGAAACCTGTTTATAAGTAGGGATCAGAAAGAAAACAATTGTTCTAATATTTCAGTGTTTTGGGGGCACATGGGTAGGTAGAAGTGGGTAGGTGGAGGAGAGATATAATTTCTTGATTTCTCTCTGTCACCAGCGTCACCAGCACTGGGCTGTACCTCCACATTTGGACTTATTATCAGAGTCAGCCACCCCCATTCATTTTGGCAGCTGCTTCTCAAACGTGAGGCAGAATGTCTAGCAAGAGGAATAACACTTCTAGACCAGCCTCACATACCAGGCCTGCCAGTGAGGTTTGCATCACACCTGTGAGAATCACTAGTGCAGACCTGGGATCAGCAGCCTTTTCCTGTAAGTGGCCAATAGTAAATACTTGGAGCTCTACAGGCCGTATGGTCTGTCACGGCAGCTGAACTCTTGAGATTGTAGCGTGAAAGCAGCCATAGACAGTACATAAACCAGTCAGCTTGGCTGTGCTCCAATAATACTTTATTTATGCACACTGAAGTTTGAATTTAATATACCATAATTTTCTGTGTCATAACATATTTATTTCTCTTGATTTTTTTCGACCATTTAGAAATAAAAATTATTCTTCACTGCTGGCCATAGAAAAATTGGTGGTGAGCTGGATTTGACCTTCAGGCCTGGTAATATGGTTTACTTTGTGTGTGTTTTGGATTAAAACAGATTAATTTGGAAAGGCAATATCACATTTTAATTTTAGTCATTGTGGATTTTGCTATGGAATGCAATTCTATGTATATATGACTGCTTTCCTGCCTAGTGTTATTGAATTTTTTTCTTGCTACTTGTTTTGAATCTAGAATGTTTTTTCAAACCTTTCTCTATCATTGTACAGCATTTACTTATTTATTCTTCGATGTATGTTTATTAAGCACCTACTGAGTGACAGGCTGTTGCTAAGCTAAGGTACTGGGGAAGAGTGATGGCTAAGGTAGACTTGGCCTCTGCGCCCGTGAAACTCTCTGGCTAATGGGGAGGAGGTCAGTGATGCTCTGCTCGGAAGATCACAGCATGCAGATGTGGACATGAGCATTTATTTCCTTGGCTTTCAGAATCCATGCTTTATAAAAAAATATATGTGTCCTGAATGCATAGTCAGTACTCTGGGAAACAAAATGGCAGTCCATAATAGTGGTGTTTGTCATTTTAGTGCAGTGGTGGCAGAAACTCCTCTAGAATTTAGTCTACAGTTAGGTATGGAAATTGTCAGACCAGCTGGAAATTTTCCTTTGACCCACTCCCCTAGTTTAAGCATTTTCTGATTGACTGCTTCAGATTGGGAATGTTTGCGTTTTCTCCTGGCCAGAGGAGTGGGCTGAGTGGTCCATCCTGTTAATCATGACTGCGAGGTTGGACATTACCACAGCTAGTCCAGGGAAAGGTGAATATATCAAGGCCAGCACAGCACTGCTCCTTAGGCTTTGAGAATTAATTATGAGGGAAAAATCTTACACTTTACCGAAAAGTGATAAATACATGAAAATCCTGCCTGAGGTAAACCTTGATTGAATGACTAGTGAAATTGCAGTGACTTGCATAGGAAAAAACAAAGCCCAGAGTAAAATGGCAAGTGGGAAGTGCCTTCCTGCTTGTATTGTTTTTCCAGTTACAGACAGGAAGCATTCAAGTGGAGTGTTTCCAAGCACAGAATATTGGACACAAAGAAGGCTCTGACAAAGCAGAAAAAAACTCATATACAAAATGTTTAGGTCTGTGAGTTAAAGGTCTGATTTAAAATCTATGTAGCAAGCATTATTTCTATTACTGGGTAACTGTCCGCCAATTTATTATTTTTGTCCGTAGGTGCCTTGACAAATTCAGTATATTGCTCCCCCCTTGCTTTATTGATGAATTTTAAAAAACTGATCAAAGACAACACATCTCAGTAAAAACCAGGTTTCTTTGGCTAATGTAAATGCCTTTTGAATGGGCACCTGGGTCAGTATTCTGAATAATGGCTGGACTTTCCTTAGGTAAGAATTCCACATCTCTAGTAAAGATGAATGCACACTCCAAAACAGTTTGGCATAAAAGGGCTGAGCCTTGGACCATGACAGTGATGAGGGGGTCTTTGGACCACATATTGGGGGAGTTGCGGATGGTAGTGGTTCCCTAAAATTAAGGTGGAGTTGGACAGGCCAATGGAGAAATCTTCGTGGGAGGGAATCACCCTGATTTGTATATTACATTCTGGAATCATAATTTGTCACTTAAAAGTAATCTTTCCTAGATGTTCCATATTCTTGGATTGGAAGAATTGGTATTGTTAAAATGTGCTATTCAAAGTGATCTATGGTTCCATATAGTTCTTATATTGAATTCCAGTGGCATTTTTCTTTTTCTTTTTTCTTTTTTTTGGCATTTTTCACATAAATAGAAAAACGATTTTAAAATTCATATGGAAACACAAAAGATACTGAATAACCGAATCAATCCTGAACAAGAAGAACAAGGCATCATACTTTCTGATTTCAAGCTATATTATGAAGCTATAATAATCAAAACAGTATATAGTATTGGCATAAAAACAGACACATAGACCAATGGGACAAAATAGAGAGCCCAGAAATAAATCTACACTTACATAGTCAACCAACCTTTGACAAGGGCACCAAGAACTCAATATGCAAGGATAATCTTCTTAAAATGGTGCTGGGAAAAATAGATATTCTCGTGCAAAAGAGTATAACTGAACTCCTGCATTATACACTCACAAAAATTAACTCAAAATGGATTAAAGGGTAAAACGTAAGACCTGAAACTGAAAAACTTCTAGAAGAAAACAGGGAAAAAGCTCTTTGAAATTGGTGTTGGCAGTGATTTAATGGATCTGACACCAAAAGCACTGGCAACCAAAGAAAAAATAAGCAGGTGGAACCACATCAAACTAAAAAGCTTAGCACAGCTAAGGAGTCAGTCAACAAAATGAAAAGGCAGCTTGTAGAGTGGGAGAAAATATTTGCAGACATATCTCTGATAAGGGGTTAATATTAAAAAAATATACAGAACGAACTTATACAAAGCATTAGCAAAGAAAAAAAACAGAAAAGAAAAACAACTTCCCCCCCAAAACAAAGAAAACACCTAAGTAACCCTACTGAAAAATGGGCAAAGGACCTAAGTACAGTCATGTGTTGCTTAACGACAGGGTACGTTCTGAGAAATTCATCATGCAAACATATTTACATAAAGTTAGATGGCATACCCTACTACACACCTAGGCTATATGGTATAGCCCTATTGCTCCTAGGCTACAAACCTGTTCAGCATGTTACTGTATGAATACTGTAGGGAATTGTAAGACAATAGTAAATATTTGTGTGTTTTAAAATATCTAAACGGGAAAGGTATAGTAAAAATGCAATATAAAAGATAAAATATAGTACACTTGTATAGGGCACTTACCATCAATGGCATTTGCAGGACTGGGTCAGTTCTTTACACCTTTATTCTATAAGCTATTTTCTGTTGATTAATAAACGTTCTGAAACAGTTTATTAATTAACATTTTTTGCTTAACTTTTTTTTTTTTCACTGTTTCAAATTTTTTTGTTAAAAACTATAATGCCAACACAGACATTAGCTTAGGCCTTCATAGGGTCACGATCACCAGTGTCACTGCTCTCCACCTCCATATCTTGCCCATTGGAAGCTCTTCAACAGTAATAACACAGGGAGCTGCCATCTTCTGTGATGACAAGCCCTGCTTCTGGAATACCTCCCAAAGGACCTGCCTGAGGCTCTTCATCAGGAGGTGTCACTCTTTTCAGAAATAGGTCCATTGTGGTGTGCTTGGTTTGTTTCTTTTTTTTTTTCATCATAGATTTTCTTGTCAGAAGATAATGGACTGAACATTTCTATTAATTAAAACCTTCCAGTGTTGGGGCCCATGTTTTTAAAACATTTTAAGGAGCTTGTTGAGGTCTTCAAAAGCTTCTGCTAAACACATCACTATTAATTTTTCTTCTGCAATTTCCTTTTCTTTTGCCTCTTCTTCAGCTGTGTTCATGTTCAGTTCCAATAATTTCTCATCAGTCAATTCCTCATGAACCACCTCTGGGAGATTTAAATTGTTTGCCATCTCAACCACAGTCTTGTTGATTTTTGCAATTTTTATGTCACTACATTAAGGCTACAACATCATGAGGGTGTAACAGAACCACTGGGCTGCTCCAATTGAATCAGAACCCATGGGCTGTTTAGTTAGGGACCCAATTGCCCTCCGCCAGAATTATAACTCTCAATAGCAGAGTTTATTGAAAAGAAAAAGAACTTGTTTATTTAACAGTTATATAGATTTAGATTATTTGTGGATTTCTGTCGTTAAGTCTTATGTTCTTTAAAACACCCACAAACACATAGTTCTGCCTCCCCCCTACCAAACCAGGCTAGTTTTAGAAAAGTTAGAAATACTGTTTCCCTACTTCATAGACACAGTTCAGCTTTACATAATGATAGAGGGATCAATCCAATGAAAGGATATAACCCTTGTAAATATTTATGCACCCTATATAGGAACATCTAAATATATAAAGCAAATAATGATGGACATAAAGAGAGAGATCGACAATAATATAGTTGTAAAGGGAATTTTAACACCCCATTAACATCAATAGATAGATCAAGGAAGCAGTGGCCTTAAATGACATACTAGACCAGATGGACTTAATTGCCATTTTCAGAGCATTTCATTCCAAATGCAGCAGAGTATACATTCTTTCCAAGTGCACATTGACCATTTTCCAGGATAGACCACATATCATGCGACAAAACAAGTCTCAATAAATTTAAGAAGTATGAAATGATATCAAGCATCTTTTTAAACCACAGTGGTTTGAAACTAGGAATCAATTACAACAACAACAATAAACCCCTGAGAACACACAAACACATGGAGGCTAAATAACATGTTACTAAACAATGAATGGGTTAACAATGAGATCAAGAACCAAATCAAAGACACCTTGAGACAAATTAAAATGAAAAAACAACCACCCCAAATCCATGGGACACAGCAAAAGAAGGGAAATTCATAGCAATATAGGCCTACCTCAAGAAACAAGAAAAATGTCAATAAACAATTTTACTGTACACCTGAAGGAACTAGAAGAACAAGAATAACAACGCCCAAAGTGAGCAGAAGCAAGGAAATAATAAAGATCCTAAGAGAAATAAACAAAATAGAGTTAAAACAACAACAACAACAATACTTACCTGTCAGGAGAGATACCATGATCATGAAGGTGGATTTTCCAGGGCGAGGCTTATCCATTGCACTTTGGATATACTGACCCCAAATGTGGGAAACTTAACAGCATAATTTGTGATAGTGGGGGACTGAGTTCTTGCTCTCTCCCTTGAGGTAAAAAGAAAAAAAAAACAACAGTACAAAAGATCAATGAAACCAAGAGCTGATTCTTGGAAAAGATAAACAAGATTGTTAAACTTTTATCCAGACTTCATCAAGAAAAAAAGAGAGAGGACCCAAATAAAATGTGAAATGAAAGAGAAGTAACAACTGTCACTACAGAAATACAAAGGATATAAGAATACAGTACAAACAACTATATTCCAACAAATTGGACAATCTGGAAGAAATTGGTAACTTTCTAGAAACATACAATCTTCCAAGACTTAATCAAGGAAAAACAGAAAATTTGAGCAGATTGATCACAACCAACAAAATTGAAGCAGTAATTTAAAAAATGTCCCAACAAGCAAAAATCCTCGGTTGGATGGCTACACAGGTGAATTTTACCAAATATTCAAACACCTATCCTTCTCAAACTGTTCCAAAAATTCGAGAGGAGAGAAGACTCCCAAGCTCACTCTACGATGCCAGCATTATCCGAATTCTAAAACCAGATAAAGATACTACAAAGAAATAAAATTATAGGCCAACACCCTTGATCAACATGATCATATTAACAGATGCAGGAAAAGCATTTGACAACATCCAGCACCCATTTATGGCAAAACTCTCAGCAAAGTAGGATTAGAGGAAACATACGTCAACATAATAAAGGCCATCTGTATACGACAGACCACAGCCAACATCATACTCAACAGAGAAAAACTAAAAGCATTTCCCTTAAGATCAGGCATGAGGCATGAGACAGGATGTCTACTTTCACCACTCCTTTAAAAAAAATTGATTTGAGAGAGAGAGAGAGGTAGGGGGCAGGATGGGTGGGTGGGAGGGGGAGAGAGAGGTATTTATTGTTCCACTTATTTATGCATTCATTAGTTGCTTCTTATATGTGTCCTGACGAGATTGAACCCACAACCTTGGTATATCAGAACAGCACTCCAACCAACTGAGCTACCTGGCCAGGGCACTTTCACCACTCATTCAACATAGTACTGGAAGTCCTAGAGCCACAGCAATCAGAAAAGAAGAAGACATAAAAGGCATCCAAATTGGAAAGGAAGAAGTAAAACTGGCATTACTTGCAGATGACATGATATTATCTATAGAGAACCCTAAAGATTCCACCAAAAAAACTACTAGAACTGATAAATGAATTCAGTGAAGTAGCAGGATACAAAATTGATATTCAGAAATCTGTTGCATTTTTATACACTAAAAATGAACTATTAGAAATTGAAACTAAGCCCTGGTTGGTGTGGCTCAGTGGGTTGAACACTAGCCTGCAAACCAAAGGGTCACCAGTTTGATTCCCAGTCAGGGCACATGCCTGAGTTGTGGGTCAGACCCCCAGTTGGGGGCATGCAAAAGGCAGCCACACATTGATGTTTCTCTCCCTCTCTTTCTCTCTCCTCTCCCCGCTCTAAAAATAAATAAATAAAATCTTAAAAAAAATTGAAACTAAGAAAACAATCCCATTTATAATTGCATTAAAAGCAACAACAACAACAACAACAACCAAGGGCCTGGCCAGGTGGCTCAGTTGGTTGGAGCATGGTCCTGTACTCCAAAAGGTTGCGTGTTTAATCCTCAGTCAGGGTACATACTTAGGTTGGGGGTTCAATCCCCAGCTGAGGCAGGTATGGGAGGAAACTGGTCAATGTTTCTCTCTCATGTTGATGTTTCTCTCTCTCTCTCCCTTCCTCTCGCTCTAAATCAATAAAGCGTATCCTTGGGTGAGGATTTAAAAATACCTAGGAATAAATTTAACCAAGGAGGTAAAAGACTTGTACTCAGAAAATTATAAGACACTGAAGAAAGAAGTTCAAGAAGATACAAATAAATGGAAGCACATATCATGCTCATTGATAGGAAGCATTAACATTCATTAAAATGTCCATACTACCCAAAGCAATCTATAGATTCAATGCAATTCCTATCAAAATACTAATAGCATTTCTCACAGAATTAGAACAAATAATTTGAAAATTTATATGGGACCACAGAAGATCCTGAAAAGACGTAGGAATCTTGAGAAAGAAGAACAAAGTCAAAGGTATCATGCGACCAGATATCAAACTATACTACTATAGTCATCAAAACATCATGGTACTGGCATAAAAACAGACACCAAGATCAATGAAACAGAATAGAGAGCCCAGAAACACATCTATATGGTCAATTAATATATGACAGAGGAGGCAAGAACATAGAAGGGGGTAAAGACACTCTATTCAATAAATGGTGTTGGGCCCTGGTTGGTGTGGCTCAATGGATTGAGTGCTGGCCTGTGAACTGAAAGGTTGCTGGTTTGATTCCCAATCAGGGCACATTCCTGGGTTGTGGGCCAGGTCCCCAGTTAGGGGTGTGCGAAAGGCCACCAATAGATGTTTCTCTCACATATCGATGTTTTTTTCTCTCTCTCTCCCTCCCTTCTCCTCTCTCTGAAAAATAGTAAATTAATAAAATCTTTAAAAAAAATAAATGGTGTTGGGAAAATTAGACAGATACATTAAAAAAAACAAAACAAAACACCGAAACTAGACCACTTTCTGATACCATATAAGAGAATGAACTCAAAATGGATTAAAGACTTAGATGTAAGATCTAAGATCATAAAACTCCTGGAAGAAAACATAGACAGTTAACCCTTTGACATTGCTCTTAGTAATTTTTTTTAAATGTCTCCTTGGGCAAGGGAAACAAAAGAAAAATATAAATGGGACAACATCCAACTAAAAAGTTTTTGCATAGCAGAGGAAACCATCAACAAAATGAAGAGACAACCTGCTGAATGGGGGAAGATATTGGCCAATTATACATCTGATTAGGGATTAATATCTAAAATACATAAAGAATTTGTACAACAAGCTGAAAAACAACCCCCCAAACCAATCAAATTAAAAAATGGGCAGAGGAACTGAATGGACACTTCTCCAAAAAGAACATGGTCAATAAACATATGAAAAGATGCTCAATGTCATTAATCATCAGAGAAATATAAATTAAAATCACAATGAGATATCACCTAACACCTCTTAGAAAGGCTATCTTCAGTAAATCAACAAACAACAAGTGTTGGCAAAGATGTGGAGAAGAGGGAACCCTTGTGCTCTATTGGTGGGAATGCAGATTGGTTGCAGCCACCATGGAAAACAGTATGGAGGTTCCTCAAAAAATTAAAAATGAAACTTCTGGGTATATATCTGAAGAAACCCAAAACACTAATTCAAGAGAATGATGTATCTCTACGTTCATTGCTGTGCTATTTATAATAGCCAAGAAATGGGAGCAAACTAAAGTTCCCATTAATAGACAAGTAGATTAAGAAGTTTGGTACATATACACAATGGAATATTACTAGGCCATAAAAAAGAATGAAATCTTACCATCTGCAACAGTGTGGATGGACCTAGAGGTGTGGATGGACCTAGAGGTTATTATTCTAAGTGAAATAGTCAGAAAAAGAAAAGTAAATACCATGTGATTTCACTTATATGCGGACACTAAAGAGCAAAATAAACAAACACACAAAATAGAAACAAACTCATGACCCAGAGATCAGACTGATGGTTGCCAGAGGGGGCGGGCCTTGGAGAGTTGGGTGACAAAAAGGAAGGGCCTAAAAAGTACAAATTGGAAGTCACAAAATAGTCATGGGGCTATAAAGTACAGCATAGGGAATATAGTCAATAATATTATAATAACTACATATGGTGCCAGGTGGGTACTTGAAATATTGGGGTGGGGGGAGACCACTTTGTAGTGTATGATTGATTGTCTAACCACTCTGCTGTACACCTGCAATTAGTACAAAATAATATTGAATGTAAACTTTAATTAAAAAATGAAAAAAGAAAATGCCAGACAAAACAGATCATATTTAATTTGTACTCCCACCAGCTGTGTTTGAGAGTTCCAGTTGTTCCACATTCATGCCAACATTTGTCATTGTCAGTCCTTTTAAATTTAGTCATTCTGGGGGGTGCATAGTGGTATTTCACCACGGATTTGATTTGCCTTTCCCTAATGAGTGATGACGATGTTGGGCACATTTCTATGTGCGGATTGGTCATTCACACGTTTTCTTTTGCGAAATGTCTGTTCAAATCATTGACCTGTGTTTTAAAAACAGCTTGCTGAGATATTAGCATACCATACAACTCACCCATTTTAAGTGTATAATTTGCTCTGACTGATGTAGCTCAGTGGATTGAGTGCAGGCCCATGAGCAAGAAAGTCACAGGTTCAATTCTTTGTCAGGACATGCGCCGGGGTTGTGGATGAGGTCCCCAGGAGGGCGTGTGTGAAAGGCAACCGATCGATGTTTCTCTTCTGCCCTTCCCCTCTCTCTAAAAATAAATTTTAAAAAATTAAAAACTGTACAATTCAATGTTTGTCAGTATATTCACAGAGAAGACCCTCCTTTAATCTGAATTATCAAACACTGAATATCTTTGGGATTTAACATTTGCTTCAGACTTGATAATGCTTCTTAATGAAGACACTCTAAAATTACAAGGAAAAATAGCACTTACATACAAAACATGTAATGCATTACCATTATATTAACAACTAATGTTATACGAATCACAGATAACATGTTTTATACATTTCCTGAGCTATCAGAGTTAAAACAAGAAGTGAACTCTTCATGCCCACGCACGTCTGCAGTGGTATCTTTTGAGCTCAAATTATTGTTCTCAATGCAAGCACAAAGGAAATTTCCACATTTTAAAATCCATTTAACTGTGCAGTTGAGAAGCTCCCGCTTAACTCTCAATCGGAAGTGATTAATCCTGTTATTAAAGCCCAACCAGTGAATTTTTTTAAATTCCAGAGTTTGAATTTTTCATTTCTAAAATTTCCTGTTTTGTTCTTTAAAAAAATATTTTCCTACATCTCCATTGATGAGAGCCTATTTTCCTTGACCTCGTTGGATATAGTTGCAATAGCCTATTTAAAATCCCTGTCTGATAATTCTAATAACTGACTGACTCAACTTAGCATTGGACTCAGTTGATCCTTTATCCTTAAGGATGGGTCACAATTTCCTGCCTTTTCCTATGCTGAATATTTTTGAATTTCCTCATGAAATTGTGACTATTACATTGTATAGACATTGAATTGTTATATTCCTGTGAAGACTAGTTCTTCTTTTGTTTTGGTGGGCCGTGAACCTGACTAGACTATAACTGGATTCTGCCACTCCTGAGGTGGGCAGAGGTCAAACTCGGCCCATTTTACATCTTTGGCTGAGGTGTTTCCAGTATGCCCCGCACACACATTATTCAGGGGTCAGCAGGAGACTCAGGTAGAGTCTGAGCACTCACATTACTGTGGCCACGCCTCTGGCTGTCTCCAGGGCAAAGTCACACACACAAAGAGATAACCACTCCATGCTGGCATCTTTCCCCAGATATCAATTCCCCTCCAAGATCTGACTTTTCTTCACTCCACAGGACCCTTGGGGAGTGGGGTTTTCACATTTTGTGCAGAACTTTACAGTTGTTGTCTGTGGACAGGACTTTTTATTTTTATTTTATTTTATTTTATTTTTAAGTATGTATTTTATTGATTATGTTGTTACAGTAGTCCCAATTTTTTTCCCTTTGCTCCCCTCCACCCAGTAACCCCCTCCCTCAAGCAACCCCACCACCCCTCCTTAGTTCATGTCTATGGCTCATGCATGTAAGTTCTTTGACTTCACCCTTTCCTATATTAGTAACTTCCCCCTGTCTATTTTGTACCAACCAATTATGCTTCTTAATCCTTGCACCACTTCCCAACTTCTCCCCCATTCCCCCACCCAGCTGATAACCCTCCAAATGATCCCCATACCTATGATTCTGTTCCTGTTCTGGTTTACTTAGCTGGATTTGTTTTTATTTTTTTAGGTTCAGTTGTTGATAGTTGTGAATTTGTTGTCATTTTAATGTTCGTAATTTTGATCTTCTTTTTCTTAAATAAGTCCCTTTGACATTTCATATAATAATGGCTTGGTGATGATGAACTCCTTCAGCTTTACCTTGTCTGGGAAGCACTTTATCTGCCCTTCCATTCCAAATGATAGCTTTGCTGGATAAAATAATCTTGGTTGTAGGTTCTTGCTTTTCAACACATTGAATACTTCTTGCCAGTCCCTTCTTGCCTGCAAAGTTTCTTTTGAGAAATCAGCTGGTAGTCTTATAGGCACTCCTTTGAAAGTAATGCTCTGCTTTTCTCTTGCTGCTTTTAAGATTCTCTATTTTGAACCTTTGGCATTTAATGATGATGTGTCTTGGTGTGGTCGTTTTTGGGTCTAGTTTGTTTGGTACTCTCTGTGCTTCCTGGACTTGTATGTTTATTTCTTTCAACAAATTTGGGAAGTTTTCCTTCATTATTTTTTCACATAAGCTTTCAGTTTCTTGCTCTTCCTCTTCTCCTTCTGGCACCCCTATGATTCAGATGTTGGCACGTTTAAAGTTGCCCCAGAGGTTCCTAAGCCTCTCCTCATGTTTTTCAATTCTTGTTTCCTCATTCTGTACTGGTTGACTGTTGTTTTCCTCCTTATGTTCCAAATCATTGATTTGAACCCCAGTTTCTTTCCCTTCACCATTGGTTTTGTGTGGATTTTCCTTTGTTTCATTTAGCATAGCCTTCATTTCTTACCTTATGCGTTTGCCGTACTTAAGCATATCTGTCAAGCCTGTGAGCATCTTTATCACCAGTATTTTGAACTCTGAGTCTGTTAGGTTGGCTATCTCCTCATCACTTAGTTCTCCCACTGGAACCTTGATCCATTCCTCGTTTTGGGCCATACTTCTCTATCTCCTCATCTTGACAGGCTCCTGTGTTTGTTTGCCTCTGTGTCTTAGGTAGAGCTGTTGCACCTGTTATGTTGTAAGGGGCAGAGCCTTAGGTATTCTGTTAGTACAGGGTGACCTATTTCACCACGTTGTGGCACTTTGTGTGGGGGAGGGGTCTGAGAGGCAATAATGCCACTTGCTGAAGCCCTCGCCTCTTTTCCAAGCACTTCTCCCACTTTGTATGGGACTGGACCCTCTCTAGTTGTTACCCTGGCTGTCGTTCCCAGAGTGGTGGATCTGCAGACGTTCTAGGACTTTGGGGGCTCCTTAAACAAGTGGACTCTGCTGAGATACCGGCTGTTTCTTCCTCCATTCCAACCCGCACTGGTCTGCACAGTCAGAAGCAATGAGACTTTAGTTTCCCTGGTGCTTGGACTGTAAGCTGCGTGGTCTGGTCTGGTGCTGGGAGCATTCCCTAGGGGTCCCTCCTGACTTTAAAATATGTGACTGTGCTTTCCGGCAGCCTTCCACTGCCGCTGCCGCCACTGCCGCTGCCACCAGTGCTTTTGCCACCACACCACGTCCTCTCCACCCCGACTCTGCCCCTCCTACCTGTCTGGATGAATATTTCTTCTTTATATCTTTGTTGGACTTCCATGCAGTTTGATTTTCTGGAAGTTCTGGTTGTTTCTAGTTTTGAGGTAGTTGATATTCCTTCTTAGTTGTGGAGGGAGACGCAGTGTGTGTCTACGCCGCCATCTTGGCCAGTAGTCCTCAAAGAAATATCTATCTGCACTCCTGTGTTCATTGCAGGTTTATTCACAATATAACCAGGATGTGAAATTGAACTATCATTGTATGAATGAAAAAAGATGTAATACATACACATAGTGTAGTGCTTGCTATTCAGCCTTAATAAAGAAGGAAATACTGTCATTTGCAACAACATAGATGAAATTGGAGGACATTATATTTAGTGAGATTAGCTAGACACAGAAAAAAACTATATGGTCTCACGAATACATGGAATCTAAAAAAAAAAAAAGAAAAAATTGAACTCATAGAAACAGATTAGAGTGATAATTGCCAGGGGCTAGGGGATGGGGGAAATGGGAAGATGTTGGTCAAAGGTTACAGGTGTTCAGTTAGAGGATGAGTAAGTTCTGGGATCGAGTGTACAGCATGGTGACTGCATTTGATCATACTGTATTACATACCAGAAATTTACTAAGAGTAGATCTTAAGCATTTTTACGACAATTGTAACAAAAGCGGTAACTATAGGAGGTGATGAATGAGTTCATTAATCCAATTGCGATAATCATTTCCTGTGTAAATGAAATTATCACATTGTGTACTTTAAATATATCCAGTTTTGTTTGTTGATTATACTTCAGTAAAGCTGGGAGAAAAAGTAATCTTTCCTGGTTATAGGTAATTTTAAATAATTTCGGTAAACCCTAAAACCTGGTTAAGAAGATGCATGAGATCTCTTTCTAAATTTAATTTTATCAATGTAATGTACAAAGTGTTCACAAAGGCAGGAAAGCCAGTGTAAACTGTCTTTTGAATATGTTCACATTTTCACATATGTTCCATATATTTTGCAGCTTTCAGATACATTTTCAGGTAAAAGGCCTCTAAATTTAAAGCACAGGGTCTGGTTGTTAATTTGTAAATAGGAAAGTAAATATACTGATTTGCCTTGTGTTTTGGATACTCTGAGGTATGTGCTCTGCTGTATGTTGTGTAGATTGCTCTGCTGTATGTTGTGTAGATTGGCAGTTGGACACAGTGCTTTAGAATTAGAGTTATGCTTCACTTGAAGTTATGCATCAGTTACAATGATCAAGCCTGCTACTTGAAAATGAAACTAACATAATATTTTTAAAAATTTGAAACTATATTCATGTAGTTAAAAAAAAAAAAATCATAAAGGCTTATCACAAAGTAGAGTTGATTCCCTCCCCATATACCCAACTCTCCCAGTTGAGAGTTCCCCAGCTAAAGAGGCAGCTCCTTTTAAATTTAGCTGTTTATTCTGGCATTTACTCATATTTATATTTATAAATATGTGTAAATTGCTACCCTTTGAGTTATTAAGTTTAGGTATAATTTATTGACCTCTTATGATAAATGAGGGTTTAGGGCTCTTGTATAACCTTCATCTCTGCTTCTGCTTTATCTTGCCCAATACAGTTATATTACAGTTTTTGGATACATTACTGTTTGGCATTTGCATTGTATTATCATATCTAGTCAATTATTTGAAGGTGATCATAGTAGTGTTTGTGATTATCTTTCTGATGGGCTTTGTGTTTCTTTCTGAAGTTAACATTTGCTTTGTTTTTATATTTGCTTTTTTGTGTGTGGCTATCGTAGTGCTGTGCTCATAAATGTTTTAACATCTGAATCCCCTCCCACCTCCTCAAAGCCCTGGTTTGTATTGTTTGCACTTGTCTGTATTGCATTTTATTTTTTATTTCAAATTACCAATGTGAAGTCACCGAACAAGGAACTAGGAAAAGATGCACACAAGTGGTTCCCTGAGCCAGCTGCTGCATACCATTAAGCAATTGCTAATTGCCCACATTGGGATTTTAATATAAGTTTGCCTCTTCTTCTGTTAGTTTTAAAATAATTTCATTTCATTAGAGGACATATTTGCTCTGAATCTTTTCTTTTGAACTTATGAATACAGCTGACCCTGGAACAACATGGGTTTGAACTGCATGGATCTATTTATACAGGAATTTTTTTCAATAAATACTGTAAAATGTATTTTCTTCATGATTTTCTTAATAACATTTTCTTTATCTTTATTGTAAGAATATAGTATATAATACATATCACATACAAAATATGTGTTATGGACTGTTTATGTTATTGGTAAGGTCAACAGTAGGCTATTAGTAGTTAAGTTTTGAGAGAGTGAAAAGTTACATGTGGATTTTTGACCACACAAGGATTTGGTGCTCCTAACCCCTGCGTTGTTCGAGTCAACTGTATTTTAATAAGAGTTGGGACTTTCCTTTGTGTATACTTACACTCACAGAAGAAAGAGGTTTCAGAGTTCTGTCAAGGTGTACAAGGCCCTGTTCAGATCTCTGGGTCTTGGCCAGAGAAGACAAAGTAAAAGTTCTGCAGCCCACAGTGGTGTTTTGCTAGAGGCAGGGAGAAACTGTTGGGGAGTTGGGTGGACATTGGGAAGCTATGCTGGTCTTGTACCAGATCCACCCTTCTTAGGTCGACTGTCGGAGTTCTTTTTGATGCCAGTTGCTTGAGCTCACAGTCAACTGGAGCCCTGCTCCACTTCCCTAACTGGCATGACTACCTATATTTGGCACTTCAGCAGTGCCTGGCCCCTGTGTGCCAAGTGAGCGCTGGGCTGGCATATTTTGGCCTGTTGCTTGCAGGACTTGTTCAGAGAGCTGCAAGTTGGCTTCTTTGGAAGCTGGAAGCTGATCTGCAGGCTCTTCTCCTCTCAACCTGGGAGATATTTGAGTTAGATCAGAGTTCTGGTTTCATGCAGAAACCAGTAAGTGAGCCACTCCTGTGGGCATCCAAATTAACTGGGGCACTGCTGTGACAACTGGTATTGGAGTTCTCTGTGGCATTGCCCAGGTTCTACTTGACATGCTGGCACCCAAGCGTGGGCTGCAGGCATGCACCCCCATACTGCTGACAGCTGGTGCTGATCTGAGCACAGCAGTGTTTAGAGGTAATTTTAGGGGGTTCCATTCACGTTCTGGCCAAATGGCTTTTCCTTCTCTTGCATTAGTTAATGGACAAGATCTGCAGCCTTCCATTGTGCAATATATCTTATAAAAAGGGCTCAGAGTTTCTGGTTCATTGATGGTGTTCCCTCCCCCACCCTCTCACCCCCCATTGTTGAGGGCTACAACAGACTTTTTCTTTTCTCTTAGAAATGCCCTTGTTTATTTCCATGGGAATTTGGTAGGGTTGTTAAATGACTTGGCTTAAATCACTGTTTGAGTCAGAAGCCCAAATGGCACTTTGATTGTAGTGATTCTGGGTGTTGTGTATATATATAGCAACATGCTGCCCTTTTGAGCTGCAGAGAAAAGTCTTCTTACAAAGTGATCGTGGTCAGCAAGCTGGGGTGCCAGCAAAGTCTTTGCTGGTTATGGCACCATGTTGCTTTTCCGTAAGGTGCGTGTCACTAACAGTAGTTCTAAAGCATAGATGAGGGCAAGTTGTGAAAATAACTTTTAAGTTAAGATAAGGAGAAATCTAAAGGAGGGAGCACTAATTGTTACTATTGTGTATCATTGAATAATGCTTCTGGATTTGTGGCAGACTTGTTTCAATAAGGCTATGAAACTTGGAACTGAAAATTTTAAGAATTGAAGTTTAAGCTTCTCTAGAGTAGTCTGTCTCAGTATGAACTCTGGGCAGGGTGGAGCTTGCTAAAGAAGGAAGCATCTTGCTCCAAAACCCACGGAGTTAGACTCTCCTGAGGTGAGTTTTGGGTTGTTATTCTCTGTAAACTTTTGTTTTTGGCTTTGCTAAAATGTAAAAATTGATAGAATTTCTCCTCTTGTTACATTCACTTCTGCCTGTTCTGTTTTAAACTCCGGGATAATAATTATTAATTGCCCTGACTTTTCACCTCTGGATCTCTAACTCTGAACTTTTCATTATTCCTACAGAGCCGAGAAAACAGAAGTCCTCAGTGAAGATCTGTTACAGGTAACAAAATTAAGTCTTTTTTTAAATGTTGTGTTTAAAGGCATGTTTAAAAAAAATCCATAGGTCAGCCCTGAAGCTTACGTTGTTGCTGTTTTTTTAACCTGAAACAGAATAAAGCTGAGTAGCATGGTTTGAGCAGGCAAGAACAGCCTTTGAGCTGCATGGTGTTAAAAAGGGCATCCGAAACTTTGGTGTCATGTTATGAAGTTCAGGTGGGGCTAGTCCCGCTTTCAAGCCCCAGGTGTTGGAGTGGGGGCAGGGAGGTGCCTGGTAGGCCTGTCCCAGTCCTGGCACTGGCCTGGTCATGGACCCTGGGCAGGCTGAGAGCCTCTAGTTTGCTGCTGTGATGGTGCTTTTGATGGGACAGGCCCTGCCAGCTGCAGCAGAGGCTTCATTACTTTAACCTCGAGTGTTGACTTCTTGTTCCTACTTATAGTCTTGTTCCCTGACTCTGGGCTGAGTTGGGTCTGGAGGAACTCAGGGTCTCAGTGACAGTGGTTAGATGTGACAGAACCACTATAAGGCAATAGGGTGACCTCAAGGCATTAGCTCAAACTTTCTTTTTTGTAGGAAAGGGTGTTTCCTGCTGGGGACCTCAGCCAGGGTCACTCTACTCCATCTCTCAACAGGTTTCCCTAAATTTTAGGATAAGGGTTTCTCCCAGAAGTCTCTGGACCCTTGATACACATCAGTTCGCCCTACTGCACCCCATTCCCACCCACACCAGATACTTCAGGAAGGATAGAACCTTTTTGGAATGGAGGTTTCTATTGAGCCTCCTCACCTGTCTCCTTGCCTCTTATTTTCATAACCTGCAGCAGGTGTGCTCCAGTGAGTCCCCAAGGACCAAAAACCTGCTCTCAGGTGGCTTTCTGCTCTTCGTGTGGAGTGAAGGACTGTAATTTTTTAAAATGCTGCTTTCACCATATCACACCATAACATCTTAAAATTATGACAGCCATCTATCTGCAAGTAGAATATTTTATGAACACTTTATTTTTTCTTTTTTGGAGGACTAGAAATTTTTGTTAAGGATTAGAAGCCCCCCCCCAAAAAAATTTTTTTTTTAAATTAAAGAACCATATTCTTAATATTTCCTCACTACTATTTTTCATATATTTCAAACTCATTTTCAGACATTCAGAAATATTGTTTGGTCCAGGTAAGCTTTAACTACACTCAGTTTTCACATTAGTCTTCTGCTGCCCTCATCCCCCATCAGTGATAAACATCACCTCATTTAATCCTTGAAGCCCTCAAATGAGGCCAGAGGGCTGCGTTCTCATGGAACCCTGGCAGTAGCCATCTGTTCTTGTCCCTTTGCCCAAACATTGGCTGTCGCCTGAAGAGTTTGCCAGTTTCTAGGAACTCCTTATTCTGTGACACATACTTACTCGATGTCTGCCATAATTGCTACAGATATTTTCCTGATTTCTGTTTGTTTTTTTTTAAGTGTATTGGAAAGTAGTAGTTTAAAAGTGTAGAGTCTGGTGCCCAACCACCTGGATCGAACTCCAGGTTTACCCTGACTAGTTTTGTGGCCTCAGGGGTTGACTTAATGTCCCTGTGCCTCAGTTTCCAATTTCCTACAAGGCACGTAATAGTTGTATCCCCCTGTAGGGTTGTTGGTGGGGTTAATGAGTTAAACATGGAAAGCACTAAGAATGGAACCTGGTTTGTGGTCAGTGCTAAATGACGATCTCTTGTTTTATTTCCACTCTTGCAAGCCACAGAAACAATTTGCTTTTGGTGTGAAACTTCTCTTAACTTACTCTGTGTTCTCCTGTATCAGTGATTTTCAACCTTTTTCATCTCATGGCACACTTAAACTAATTACTAAAATTCTGTAGCACACCAAAAAATATATTTTTTTGCCACTCTGACAAAAAAAAAATAGGTATAATTTTGATTCATTCACACTGGACAGCTATAGTGGTGTTTGCTGTTGCTACTTTTTTATTTGATAGTCTAAGAGAAAAGAGATCACTGCCCCCAGCTAAATAGTCAGATTTTAAAAATTCTTGTGGCACACCTATTGAAAATTGCTCTCCCACATCCTTTCTTGGATCTCTTTGAGAGCAGTTTGAGATGCTGTCTTTTTATTTAGGGCAACTGTGATTCCCAGGTGGGCAGGAACCACCATTTATTTACTATTGTTTTTCTAATATCTTGCACAGGGACTCAGTAGATATGTGTCCTTTCAGCAGATAGTAAGTGAACACCCTCCATTCATTGCCAGACGGCATTCCAGGCTCCCAGAATCAGTCAGTGAACTGACAGACCAAGGCCTTTGTCCCTAGAGGCTTTTCATACTAGTGGAAATTGGAATCAAAATGAAAGGGAGTTTTTTCGTTTTTTTCCCCCCATGCTTTTATGGCAAATGAAGAGAGTATTTATCTTCTAACGTTTTAAAATCTGGCCATTGTAAGATTTGGGGACGCTGATGTGGCATCTGCTCCTAAGTATGAATGTGCCTGCCAGAAGGGGCCCTGTGATCTGCCAGTCTTGCACCTGGACTAAAGCTGCTACTGCCATCAGGACCTTAGAGAAGGAGGCACAAAACTATCTCATTGGGTAAAATGTTTCGGGGTAAAAATGTGTTCTTCTTTGAATTTGTTGATTTTTCTTTAAAATAGAAAGCATCCCTGAGGGCCTGCTCTCATTCTTAATGAGTCATCAGAATACACATTTTTGGCATTCCTTCCTATAAAAAGCAGCTCTTTTTGCCATAAACAGCCATATCCCAGCAGTAATATTTTGGGAAGCTAATCGTGATGCAGGGGTCCTCTAAGTCAGTGTTTCTTACTGTGGCTGCCATTCTACTTTAAAGGTTTATTAAAAAAACAACAACAACAAAAAACTTACCCCCAGCCCAATAAGGAATAATTTTGAAAACACTGGTCTCGAGGTTAAATTGTGGACCATTTATTTTGTTTTTCTGCCTAATGTACTGTGTGTTAAAGACTGCACTCTCATGTGCAGGAGAGAGCTTCTGAGTGCCCTGGGATTTTCCCTCCCTGCAGTGGGCCTAGATCTGGGCCCAGGATGTTCCTTTGCACCTCTGTAGGTTGGACCTGGCACATTCCTGGTGCTGTGGTAAGTTACTTCACTACCACTGCTCTTTCTGATAGCAAGTTTTAGGTGGGACTGTCCCCTCTCTCTGCAAATAGATTCAGCCTCTAAGGGACCTAAAACCCTCAGCATAAAGGAGGTCAGTGGTGCTCAACCAGGGGTGATTTTGCTCTCTGAGGGATTATTTGATGTTGTCTGGAGACAGTTTTGATTGTCACAACTGGTGGCATGGAGTGCTCTTTGCATCCAGTGAGTAGAGACTAGAGGTGATGCCAAACATACTGTAGTGCACAGGACAGTTGCCCACAACCCACAGCTATCCAGTCCCAGATGTGAGTAGTGAGAACCCCTGATGTCAGTGAACAGAAACCATTTGCATTTATACCCAGGAGCCAACAGATTTGACTGCAGAATGCTTTTGCTGCCTAATGCAGGCACCATATAAGGAAGAGACTGAAAACTCAGCCTCTGCAAATGGCTCTTTTGTCTCTGTTTTGTCAGATCGAACGGCGCCTGGACGCAGTGCGGTCAATGTGCCACCACTCTCACAAGCGCCTGACAGCATGCTTCCAGGGCCAGCATGGTACAGATGCTGAGAGGAGACATGTGAGTATCAGATGTGACCCCCAGTCGGAGCTCTTGTGTCTTTGAGGGCCTTTTCTTCTTTGATTGTCTGAATTTCCTCAAGCAGCATCAGCAGATGCACCTGCAGCTTTATACCTTATATCACATTCATGCTCACACCTGCCCTCCCATAACATTCTTTTGTGCTTAAGACATGACTGAGCTGAAAACCCTACTCACTCCAGTGCTTTTGACTTGAGCCATTTGTCATTGGTTAAAGAATGGATATGTCAGGATTCCTTTGATGGCAAAAGGCTTAAGTCTTGTCTGACATTGGCTTAGAAAGTAGAATTTTTTGGCGTACTAACTGAAAAATCCAAAAGTTGGAATGAACTTTAGGTAAGGCTTGGTCTAGCATTTCAGTGATGTAACCAGAAGCCCATTGTCTTTTCTTCTCTCCCCTCTCCCTTCTTCAGTGTCTGCTTGGCCCCTAAGTCAGCAACCCTCCTCGTTGCAGGTTGGCTACCAGTAGCTTCCATGGCCGCTCTCTTCCTTGCGTGTGTCCCATAGGAGTAGAAAGCTTCTCTTCCAGTGGTTGTCTTAACAGAGTTAGAAACCTTCTTCTTCTGTATTGTTTTGTTTGTTACCAGATGTCTCTAAAGGAAGAGCTGGTACACAGATGACCTGTGTCATCCTTTTACATTCCCTGCAGGCACTGATGGCTGGGCATCTGACAACTGGGTCATTCGCTCTTGCACAATCCCGAGCATTCTGCAGTGTGTATAGTAAAGAGGTGGAAGTTTGCATATACCTACAATCTCGGGAGTGCCTGCTGCAGGTCCCGTCCTTCAAAATCAGACCCAGTCCCCTGATTCTGTCCCTGCCATTCCTCCTCTTCTTGCCATGGCTTCTGCTCTGCCTGCCCTTTGAATATTGTTCCCCAAGGCTCTGTCTTCCTCAGTCTCACAGTCACATTCTTTGAACCACCTCCTCTAAGTCTCATGGCTTATAATTGATGTGTCTGTGCAGGGACATCTAAAACATTTTCAACCAAGTAAAGAACTCTCTCCTAGTTGTCTGTTTTAGCATGCATAACCAGTTCTTCTCAGGGCTGACTCAAATTCCATCTACCCTGTTATGCAAGCTAGAAACTGTGGGTTTATCTTATATCCCCTTCCTCTCTCTCCTGGAGCACCTTGATGAACCAGCCCTATAAGTCTCTGTGAGTACTTTTTGACTTCCTCACCTCCTCTCCAACACTGCCACCTCACCTTAATGCAAGACCCAATGACCTCTCACCTGGACTGCTGCAGGCTTCTCCTGAGTTGCATTTCCTGCCCATGAATGCCCTCTTTTCAGACTGTCTTCAACCTGATCTCCAGAGTTGGTTTCCTGAAATACAAATTGATCCTGTCATCCTCCTGCCTAAAAACAAGCAAACAAACAAAAACAAAACTTAGTTTAGTTGTTCTCGACAGGGACCGGATGGATTACAGTCCTAGGATATTTGGAAATATGTAAGGGGAAAAAAAATGTGTAGAAATATTTTTGGTTGCCATGGGGACTGGGGTTCACTACTGGCATTTGGAAGGTGGGGAGCCAAGATGCCAAACATCTGCAGTGTCTGGAGGGACAGTTCTGCACAGGAAGGTGGCCATAATGCCAGCAATGCCTGGCAGGGACAGTTTGCTTCCCAGTGCCTGGGCTGAAGTCTGAGCTCTTCAGCATGACTTAAGTCTTCAGTAATCTGACTGAGTTTTCCCTTACAAGTCTCACTGTCTCTGCTTGCTGTCATTCATGCTATATGTCATTGCCCTTCACACAGTTAGATGTTTGACAGATATGTTTGTGTCTAGTGAATACATGACTGTGTCTCAAAGCAGATACAAAAGGAACAAGACATACCATGTACAAGTACTGGGGAATATAAAATGGATAACAGCTCATCTCCACCTTGGAGGTGCTCATGGCATGGTGGGGGAGATAAGTTAATAATTACAAAACAACATGCTAAACAAGATATGCACATGGTATTTTGGGAGAAACAAAAATGGGCACCAAAGGAGGAGAGGGGTAGCAGGTGAGGCTTTCTGGAGGAGGTGGTAGACTAGCTGTAAAGGAGAGAAATGAGTGGCAGGTGACGGGCACATTCCAGGGAGCCAGGACAAAGGTTGCCTGGCTCTCATTCTAGGTGGTAGTGAGCCTGGGGTGAAGCTTACAGGATCGTAGCCCTCATTTCTAGAACCTGATGCCTTCGCCTTCCTTTTCCAACCTCAAACAAAGGTTCCTGAGACAGGACTGTGAAGAAGTTCGCACTCTGCATGTGGGAAGAGGAGTCACCGTGGAAATGATAGAAGAGGTCATATAATATGGAGAAAATAACAGCAGAATCTAGGGCTCTAGGAAATACAGGAGAATACCCGAAAAACCCAATCAGAAATACCCACACATGTGAAGAGGCAAGAATTGAGGACAGAGAGACGGGGCAGGTAGCCTTCTCAGCCCAAGCCATTGATGTGGCAGAGCTTACATTATGGTTCGTATTAGATCTGGAATTACTTTTTGTGCAGTTGGCATGCATTTTATAAATTATGACTTTAGAACTTTTTTAAATGAAGCCCTCGTGGTGAAAAGCTGTTCATGCCTGGGAGGCCCTCAACCCTCTCCATGGAGGAGTTTGATGTTGGTGGATAGCATGTTCATTAATGAGCTCACATGTTAAATAAGTAGACTGTCCTTACTTATGGACATTAGAAACAGGATTGTTGTAAAACACAGGCTATTTACAGCTGGGCGCTAGCATGATACTCATTAAAAAAGACTCCTCTCTTTATGGTTTTTTCCCCATAGACCCACAGAGCTCCAGAGTTGCACCAAGTATATTTCTCTTGACTATTACATTTACCCTGTGTTAAATTCCCTTAGAATTTGTGAATTATCCTCTATTGTGATCAAAGCACACTGCCCATTTTCTCATGTCTTCCCAGTCTAGAAGTGTGGAAGCCGGCAAAAGGGCAGGTAAAGCCTGATACTTAATGAAAATAACTTGGGGGGAGGAGAGAAGGGTAAATATACTTGTTGTTGTTTATCTTTACCTGGCTGGTTTGGCTCAGTGGATTGAGCGTCGGCCTGCGAGCTAAGTGTCGCTGGTTCGATCTTCCAGTCAGGGCACATCAGAGAAGGAAAACTCTGACTCCAAAAAACCTCCGCTGCCTTGCGGCATACCTCTTCAGGGGAAAGGCTAAGGGAGTAAACCCCGACAGAAAATCCGGAGCCGGAGTCCCTAAGGCGGTTTGACGTTGTAGTCAACACCGGCAACTCCTGCGGCGCACCTGAAGCCAAGCTGTATTGACTCCGTCTTTCCCTTGGATCCTTCAGCTGCGAAGAGAGGGGGGGGTCTGCTGCATGGGCAACAGCAGACCCTCCATATCACCCTGCCCAGGCTCTGTAGCTTCAGCTTCACTGGAGAGGACACTCCAGCGTCATCGTAAGATGTCGATTCAGCACGGGAGGAGACAGATACCGTGTCACTCCCGAGTCGGACTGCACAGCCATTCTCGGCGGTGCAGATAGACTCTTAAGAAGCTACACCATCGTCTCTCGAGACGGACGGGCATGGGCAACAGCAGACCCTCCATATCACCCTGCCCAGGCTCTGTAGCTTCAGCTTCACTGGAGAGGACACTCCAGCGTCATCACAAGATGTCGATTCAACACGGGAGGAGACAGATACCGTGTCACTCCCGAGTTGGACTGCACAGCCATTCTCGGCGGTGCAGATAGACTCTTAAGAAGCTACACCATCGTCTCTCGAGACGGACGGCTGCCGATGATGATGATGTTTATCTTTAAATTTCAGTGTACTGTTTTGAATAGACTATACATTTACATGGTCAAAATCCAGAATATACAAAAGAACATGAAGTGAGGTCTTTCCCTGATACCCTCTCCAGAACCACCAGTATTCCTTATGTAGCTTCTCAGAGGTGTTCTGTACAATACAAGCAAATACAGGTGTGCGTGTGTTGGATGGAGCCCTGTGAAAGCAGGAAAGACGGGACGTGCCCGAGGTCAAGGAACAAAGCCATAGTGAGGTAGATCCTGTGTCTAACATGAGTGTCCTTTTTAGTGGGATGGCAGTTAACATGGGGCACTACAACATTGAAAGCACTTTCTGTTAGCAGATTATGGTGGTGACACCAGCCCACTTGTTACTTTCTGCATATTCTGAGGTATGCCATCAGCCAGTGGTGCAAGACTCAGGCCACTGGCACTGGGGTCTGGCTCTTCCATCCCACACCTGGGTGCCTGGCCATTTTGTCTAACCTCCCAGTCTTCGGGTTCCTTGACTGTGCAGTTAGAACATTAGATGATCCTTACAGCCATTTCCAGCTGAAAAACAGATCTGTGATAGGAAAATAGGTGGATTTGTGCTTAAAAACCTTAAAAAAGTTTCTTTAGAAATTTGGCTAGATAGTGTTAGTTATGTAAATAAAACTTAATCTTTGTGATTACAGCCAAATTAACAGCCAGTATAAGAATGTGTATTCTAGCAAAAGTTTTTGAAATTGAGAGCCTTACTGCATTTATTTGTTGTGATAATCAGAGCAAGTTTGTGTCTTGTGTCCCTAGTGTCTGAGACATAGTGTGCACCTGCTTCTTTAATAACAGTAATAGCAACAACAGCAAAGCAGCAGCTGACATTTACTGAGTACAGTAGTCCCTCTCTATATCATGGTTCACTTATTGCGGCCTCACTGTATCGCGGGATTTTTAAAAATATTATATTTAATTATTTATCGCGGATTTTTCGCTATATCGTGGGATTTTGCGGTACTGTATACGTATGTTTACATAGGTTTAAGGGTGTAGAATAAATGTAAGGTTCCTACTTCACTGGGGGGTCTAGAACGTAATACCCATGATAAGTGAGGGAATACTGTACTTAACATGTGCTCAGTACTTGACATTGAAGACCTCCTTAGGTCCACGATAGCCCTGGGACAGTTGCACCGTTATCATCTCTATTCCAGACACAAAGAAACTGACCAGAGCTTAAGCTCATACCTTTGAGATCAGAGCCAGAACCCAGACAGGCTGTCTCTTACCTGTGTGGTTTGCCTGGAGGAGAAATCAGTAAATGATTACCTGAATCAGGTAACTGAGAATGGGTGTCAATACTCTTGAAAAAAACTCACTGTCTTTGGCCTTCTAGAAAAAGCTCCCTCTGACTGCTCTCGCTCAGAACATGCAAGAAGCAGCGACCCAGCTGGAAGACTCTCTCCTGGGGTAAGAGGCACTGCTTTCAGAAAGAGCCAGGTGCCCTGTGGGCCAGTGGAAGTGGGTGGGTGGGGTGTCCATGGCAGCCATCTGTTATATAGAGGCCAGAACTGACTCGCCTTTATAACTGGGTACCTGATTTTGTGAACTTGTGTTTGCTGTTTTAAAGGAGGATGCTGGAGACATGTGGAGATGCCGAGAATCAGCTGGCTCTAGAGCTCTCTCAGCATGAGGTCTTTGTGGAAAAGGAGATTGTGGACCCACTATATAGCATAGCAGAGGTGGGCACTTCTGGTGGGGCTGGGCAGCAAATGGTTCTCTTGTGTCTGAAACTTGAACAGTAATCAGTGGCTTTGACCCCTTCTTGGAAATACAGGGAGTGAATTGACAGTTCATAGTCCTTTGCCTAAAAGAATAGAAATTTGTAAATAAATATTTCAGTTTTAAATGTTAGGCCAAAAACCCGAAGCTCATCCCAATTGGTGTGAGGTATTATGTTCTTTCTAGGTGGAGATTCCCAACATCCAAAAACAGAGGAAACAGCTTGCCAAGTTGGTGTTAGACTGGGACTCGGTCAGAGCCAGGTAAGATAAAGCTGGAAGCATAACCAGTAATGTGGCATTATGTCACCTCCCCAGCCACCATTCCCATCCCCAGTGTGGGTGAGAGAAAGACTGCTTTATGGACAGATGGAAGTTGTCGCATGTTCACCCACCTTACCTGCCTGCACCTGCTTTTAGGCCCCATTCTCCTGAGCATGGCAGAAGGGATGATGTTAGACCATCCTCGTCTTTGTGAACCAATAATGAAAAGAGACAGGAAAGAAAAAAGAAACCTGAGTGTTTGAGGGGAGAGAAGATGGTGACAGACAGTTCTAAGAGCATTGATCTTGGCAAAGTAGAGTGCAGGAATAATTAGATCTGTGATCTTAGCAGCTCCTCCGGGTCCCAGTGTGTCAAAGCCCATGTGTGGTTATGATTACCTTCGCAATCCAATGCCGTGCTCAGAGGGGAGGCGCTTGAGTAAAACTAAGTAGCCACTCCAGATGGCTGCTGACTTGTGGGCTGTCATACAAATGGTATAACGCTTCCTGGGCTGGCCACAGCCTCAGCGGTGTCCTTGAGCACGTTTGTATCAGTGATCTACATGGGTTTCTCTTTGGGCCTGGGATTTGGGGATAGGGAGGCAGCCACTACTGCCAGGTCTTTTCTCCTACTTTATCCCAAGGGTTAACAAACTTCTTCTGTAAATGGTCAGATAGTAAAAATGTTTTCATCTTTGCAACTTAGATGGTTTCCATTGCAACTGCTTAGCTTTGCTGCTGTGGCATAAAGGCAGCCCTGGACAATCTACATGAATGAGCATGGCTGTGTTCAAATAAAACTTTATTTATAAAACCACATGGCACCTGCTTTGTAGTTCTTAATCCTCAGTTAGTCCTATGAAGTAGATATGATTATTTCTATTTGGCAAACGTGATAACACAGCTGTCATTTATTGAATTCCTTCCTGTCAGATGCTTTTATTGCAGACTTGGAAAAGCTGTGATAATGCCGCCTTTCCTTGTTTCTAAAATGCTATTGATTATCAGATGTACCACTGATATCCTGTTCACTTTCGGGGGCAGGGGAAGAACACCACTCCATTCAATGTACAAGTCAATTATCACCCCTACCTCCATAAACTCCCATATTATTGCTGTAGTATAATTCCTTTTTATTTTGACTTACTATAAAAAGGAACATAAATATTGCACATTGTTTGAGATTTGCTGTAGATACTGTCTTTAGAATATTGATTCTTACAAATGTTTTTAATTCTTCAAGTGCTTCCATAGCTATTGATTGCTAGGTACATGACTGGAGTTCTGGCTTTTACTTGATGAAAGTAAGCACAGGTCAGGATGGCAGCAGGAAGAGTCTTAGGAGTCCTCTGTAACTGACTCCCAGTAGTACAGGGGACATTCAGATCAAAGCAGGGGTGTGTTATGGCAAGGAGTCCATTACTGGGCACCATAGGATAGGGGTTTTGTGGCTGATTGCTGGCAGTGGGGCTTATGTGAGACAAGGCATGGTCAGTTCTGCTTGGAGCAGACAGCTCCTCCCAGCAGTATGAGATCCTGTCATAGTGGGAAGCTGATTGCTCTGTTTGCCTAATTCTGTTCTTAGAGGATAGACATGAGAGAAGCTGGCATCCAGGTACTGGTACCTGTCCCAGGTGTAATCATTTTGGGGAAGGAGCCTGTCTCCCTTAGGTCCATAAGGTTGAGTGTGTACAGCTGATTCTCAGATACTGACTACCCTTGTATTTTGCAGGTGGAACCAGGCTCACAAATCTTCAGGAACCAACTTTCAGGGGCTTCCATCAAAAATAGATACCCTAAAGGAAGAGATGGATGAAGCTGGAAATAAAGTAGAACAGTGCAAGGTGTGAGAATATGTATGGCATCAACCTTTTGGTTTTTGCAAATGATGAGTGTAAGGTCAAATTATTTAATGTTTTACATAATTCCTGTCAGAATGCTCTGAATGATATTAAAGGTGGTTTTTATTTTCTAAGACTGCACTCCTATATGATCAGAATAAAACATTATTTTTAAAAAGTCAAGTAGGATATTTTAAAAACTTGACAAAAATGTCTAAGCTTATTTAAAATAAAGATTAAGCAGGAAAAAAATAAGTGAGAAAACCAGAGCAAAACATACAATAAAGTTACAGCAATTAAAACAACGTAAAGAGGCACCAAAATAGATTAGATTTTCTAAAATTGATGGCGATTATATTTAAAGATTGAATTTATAGTAAAGGGGTCATCGTATGTCCATGGGAAAGGGAAAGACTATTTCTTAAGTGTTGCTTGGACAGTTGGTTTATAATTTCAGAGAAACAGAACTTTGTATCTCATAAATTAAATTCGAGGTTAGATGGTTAAATAATCTCATTCTCTGTCATTTATCTATAAAGATGAATGTTTATTCCAAATGTTATTTCAGGTGGTAAAGACACTGCAAGTCTTTGATGACTTATAGAATGATCAGCTTAGACTTTTCCTCCTCTTATTATTCGTACTTTTTGAAAAATGTCTTCTTTATTCTACTAGATAGCTTTTGGTCTGTTATATTTTAGTTTATTCGGGTTATGCTATAATTCACTTCAACATAGCAAGCCTTGATCAGTTCTCAATTCCCAGAGTCACGCAGTAGCCTTGCATTTAAAAAGATGCTATTCAGATAAATGCTTCTGGTAAAATAGCCTCATACCAGCGCGATCCTGTTCAGAAGTTTTAGCTTTGCCAGTGTCATTCACCCAGCAGTCTTCTTATATCTGGTCTAACCTAGACCTTGGCTGTTGGCTCCTTACTGGACATAAATTTGGCCCAAGCTTTGGGGAGTCTGAACTGGTACATTATGGGCTGATGTCGCTTCCCTGAACTTCCATACCATGGCTTATTATTTCAAATGGTGAAAACTTATGAAAATATTTCCTCATTCTTTATGCTAACTTCTGGCTAATTTCTTGAGCTCTAATTTCTGTTTCACTGATTATCTGTGTCTGATCTGCTGTTCACATTGAATTTTAAATTTCATTGACTGTAATTTTCATTTCTGAGGTTTTAATTCTTTAAGATTGCCTTCTTTGATATTGCATTCTTTTTTAGTACTTGTTTTTAATGTTTTTAGACATTTTATATATACTTATTTTAACAGTCTTTGGCGAGAGTGGTGGGAGTTTGCTTTATGGTGGATTATGTTCTCATTTGTTTTACAATTTCGTACTGTAAGCTCATTTTAAGAGGTACTTCATCTGTGGGATTCCTGGGAATTTGGGAGTGAGTCTCCCCAGAGAGTACTTATTACCAGTATGGTCCATTTTTCACTCAACGTTCTTGGTTTGAAGATTCCTGGGCCACACATACAGTTACACTTATAACCCTCATGAAAGTAGGCCTGTGTTTCTGAAATCTCAGGGAGATGTTTTATTGCCCCAGATCCAGAGTCAATCCAAAACAGATATACTCTATTATTTCTGTGTCTGCTTGGCGAGTTTTTTCTAATCCACTCCTTCTTGAGCATATAGTTCCTCAGAAATTTTATCTTTTTGAGTGATGTGCATGCAGTTTCTCACTTCACCAGGCTAGACTCAAACACCTTGGCTACTGAAATTAGCAGACTCACCCCAGCTCATCCCTAGCTTCCATTCATGTCAGGCTTTCCCTCCCTCCCTTCCTTCCCGGCTCTCTTTCTCCTTCCTCCTCTCTCTCTCTGCCCTCCCTCCATCCCTCCCTTTCCTTGCTCTCTTGTATTGTCTTTTTCTTCTTTTCCTTTCTCTCTCTCTCTCTCACCCTCTTTATTTATTTATTTTTTTGGCAGAGGGCAAATCCATGAATTCACTTTGTAACTTCCCAGTTCTAAAAGAATGTTTGTAACTAGCATTTTCAGATTTTTAAGAAATAAACAAGGGGCCTTCATGTTAATTTCGTGCACCTTGATGCTAAAAATAAAAGGCAGTACATTAAAAAAAAAAATTCTAATGTGTATATATATGAAATTGGCAATATATGTATATCCAGTTGCCTGATCTATCACTTTTTAAAAACTAACTTATGAAAGTAATTTATTTACATTAGTTAAAAAATATCAAAAGTATAAAACAATATACAATAAAATTTTTCTTCCACCCTTGTCTTCCTTCTACCTAATTTCCACTGCCCCCAACAGGTAGCCACTGTTACTAATTTTCTGTTTTTTATCTAGAGATATTTTTATGTAAGTATGGCAATAAAAATATAACATTTTTCCTCATTTTTTTATTTTATTTTTTTCTATTAGAATTGTTCCACTTTTTCCCCCATTACTCACCCTTCACCCCCTGCTCCACAGTCCATCCCCACCCCATTACCCCATTGTCCAGGTCCACGGGTCATTTATTCATTTTTTTTTAACCCAAGCAATAACACACCATAAGTAGGGCTTTATACCTCACTTCTTAACAACATACCTTGGAGGCCTTTCCCCTTCCATCTGGAAGGGGCTTTCCTGTTTGTATTTGTTGTCCCTATACCGCGTTGTGCCAGTCAGCTGCTCTGTTTCCATCCCATTCTGCGCTCAGAGCTCCCAGTGTTTAATTCTAGATGCCGTTTCTTTTAGCTCTTTCTCAGTGCTGTGTCTTCTCTCTCACTCACCCAGGATCAGCTTGCAGCAGATATGTACAACTTCATGGCCAAAGAAGGGGAGTATGGCAAGTTCTTTGTCACGGTAAGCACTGGGCCCTCACCCAATGTTAAAGCATTGTAAAAATTGAGTAATTTTAGCTTTTTTTGCAAAAGATTTCATTTTTAGTTTTGCTCAGCCGTGTGTGTGTGTGTCCATCCAGTGCTAACATTACTTTTGTTTTTGAATGTGGGTCTGTTCTCAGTTATTAGAAGCCCAAGCAGATTACCATAGAAAAGCATTAGCAGTCTTAGAAAAGGCCCTTCCCGAAATGCAAGCCCATCAAGGTAACGTAACCTCGTGCTGCTGCCGCCTCCTCTGCCGCCTCTGCCTCTGCCCTTCCCTGACCCTGCATGCATTTTCTGTGGATGCAGCCTCTCTGCCTGGGAGGGTCCGTTTCCCAGCATAATTTCATCTTTTCTTGCTGCATTCTCCAATCTCTTCTAAACCCAATTAACATACTAATTGGAACATTTAAAGTTCTTCTGGAATCTTCACTTGAAGAGAAAGCTGGACCCTTTGGGGGAGTTCCTGTATATTTCTCTATTCTAAATAGGCTTGGAAAATACTAGCCTTTAATAGTCTTTTCCCAAATCAGTTATTTGTCCCATGGGCTTGATTCTGGCCCTGTGACTCCACAAGCACACATTCTAGGGCAAAAGCTGTGGACTTTCCAAAAGGAATTTAGAAGCCGGTCCTTGGTGCCCCATCATCAGGTACTTCATCTGTGACTGAGTCATAAGCCCATGACCACGTCCTTCAGGCCTCCTGTTATTTGGACACAAGGTTCTTGTTCACATCAGCGCTGATATTTTGCCCCTTATTCAAGCACATTGCAAATATCCATTATTAGTGGATTGAACTTTGCCTGATATTTAGTTTTATAGTTTTATTTGAACATTACAGCTTTTGGTTCTGATTCTCTCTGACTTGCCATCAGAGCATTTAACACCAGAGATCAGTCAGTAAACATTGTTGAAGCTTTGTCTCCTTTGGACCTATTTCACTATTTCGCTTGACGTGTGGACCTGACATTTGGAGCTTAGATTCTCCTTGCAAAACCATTATTGAGCTGAAAGAGGATGAAGCCAGATGCTGAGTGTGGTCACTGACTCAGAAGACAGTGAGCAGGTGTGTGGATGGGGGTATATTTTGGGTGTGCACACACACCAGCACCCTCAGGAGTGCTCCTTCTCCATTAAATGGCTTTGTGGCTGAAAGGTTTTAGGTATGGCATTGGGCAATTCTGTACCCCGATGACTGCAGAGTCAGCTCTTTAGCAGCCTCGAGTACAGTGTGACTGATGCGACTGGCTGCTCTTCCCAGAGCGAGTGCCCCTGCTGTTCTGAGTGATCTGTTTCCCAGTTCATGGGTGATGCCATTGAGCATGGTGCAGAGGAAAGAAGCTGCTGGTGAGTGTCCAGCCTCACACAAGGCAGAGGCAGACTCGCAGGCCAAGTTCAGAGCACCGAGGGCGTGTGTTTATGGGATGCCTACTCTGTTCTGGGCCCTGCAGGGAATCAAATAGTGAACATCATTTCAGCCTCTGCACAGCTTAAAATCTGGTTGGGAATAGTTGATTAACAAGCACAGAAAAGAAAAGATTAATTTAGCAGTCTATTTTTTTTTTTTTTTAACTTCCATTCTGTTTTTTTCCCAAGCTATTTTTCCTAGAGAAGTATGTCAGAACGTCATGGGGAAGAGGAAGGGGCAGGGAAGGGAAGGGATTGACGGTGGAATAAGGAAAGCTGATGCGAGGGACAGCCAGTGAGGGAAATGTGAGCCACCGCTTTCCTTGGCCTTGGAATTCAGCCCCTTGCACCTCTGCCTGTCCTCATATCTGCCTCTCATCTGAGTCCTGTCTCCTTCCTTTTTCTTCTCTGTTTTCAGAAATACTCAGATTGTCCCTATGATAGAAAAATAATTTGACTCCTCTGCCCCCATGGCCCTGCGCACCCTGATCTCACGCTCGGCTGACACAGGGTCCCATTTACCCTCATCCTCCTTCTTTCTGGCGGGCTCCTTGAATGACTTATCCCCACCTGCCACTTGCACCTTCGTACCGCCTTCCCACTTTGCAGCCTGCTTTCTGCTCCCAGTCACTGCTATTAAAAACGACAACACTGTGATTCCCAAAGGAGCAGTGACCTTTTAGTTGTAACATCCTGGCATTTGATATGGCTTGGGCTGTCTCTTCCTTGTTAAACTTTTTTTCCTCATTTCACCCAAATGTTTTCTTTTACTCTTAGGGCTGTGTTTTCTCCATTTCTGTTCCCTCCCCAGAAGGCAGCCTTTGCCAAAGTGCTGTCCTTGCTCTTCTGTCCCTTTCCCCTCATCCCTTTTCCCCTAAAAACCCTCATTTGACAGCCTCAGCTCTCACCTTGATCTCTGGCTGTCACCTTAAATTGACTCCCCCTCACGCCCACTGTCATTTTCTCCAGACAGCCCAGGCGTAAAGTCTCGGTGGCGTCTTCTCCTCCCTTTCTCATCCCCTTCGTCAGTTTTGTGTGTTTCCCTCGACGGCGCCTTCTCCACTGCCGCTGTCCGTCTGTGCTCCATGCGCACGAGCTGTCAGATGAAATGTCAGTTTCCAGACTCCAGCTCCTGGTCTTTTCTCAGGCTTTCTTCTCGCTGTTCAGTTCTCATCTGCCCTCTACCACCCCCACAAGCTTTCTTCCTGGCAAGGTCTTCTCTGACAACTGAAGCTAATAGCACTGTCTCCTGAATCGCTCTAGCATTTATGGTCTACACCAGAAATTGCAGACTGGCACATCTCATTTAAGAAAAATGTTTTTAAAACTAGTTGCCATAATTTAAAAGCCATACTCTTTTTTATAACAATCCTAATTTCTGGCTTCGCATGAAAGTTCAGATGGTCTTGTGACCCAGGGTCTGCTTTCCCGCATGGCAACATTGGCGTGGCTCCGAGGGGCAGCTGCGGCCTTCTCAGAGGGCCTGTGCTCCCCGGCCTGAGGGAGCACCCACAGGCCCACCCGGCCCACCCAGTCCCTGTAGAGACTGTGTTCTGTGACCCTGTCTGCACCATCTTTATGCCCCGACTCAGCAAACATGTCTTGTTTATTGCTGTTGTGTGTTTACATGTATGTTCTGTATTTTCTTCATGATTAGACTGCTCTCACACCAAGGGTGGGAGTCTCTGTGAACTCGGGTGCTGCTAGTAAGTGTGTTGTTTGAAAGGCCAGCGACTTTGGTGGAGTTTTCCCCAGGAGTTGTCGCTAGGTCATCGGTTCTCACATGTCAGCAGGGTGGGGAGTAGGGCAGAGTCTCCACAGTCTCCCATGACCTCAGGGTCAGGCCTGTGCTGGGTGATTTTGATGTATACCCCCAGGAGAAGGGTCAGGTGGCCGTGTTCTGCCCACGTCAAGAATCATTGATTTAGCTAAAAGAGACAAAGTATTCAAAGTAAGAGCTGGCCTCTGAGTGGCCATCACAGAGCTCTGTGTCTGAGAAGGGCCAGGCCCTGGCTGCTTTCTTTGTTAGGAGTGCCACCGGCCGGGGCTGGACCAGACACAGGGCTCCTGACACTTCTGAAGGTGGCCTGCTCTCTGATTTGGTCCACCGCCTCCTTCCCTCACCTTGTTCTTCAGTCTCTGCCCACTTGCTCTCCCTATTGAATTTTGACTTTTCACAAGTGCTCAGGTCCATGGATTTGTGGGGTTTCACTTCTCTTCCTTTCCTATGTGCGGCTCATGCGGTGGGCCCTGCACATGCTGTCACATGTGGGTAAGCGTACGGGGACACACACAGCACTGCCTGCTTTGAGCCAAGATTCAAACAGTGAATGCCCATTCACAGTGTGAGAAGCATGGGAGCCCTTCCTAACGGAGAAACTGAGCGCTCCTCACGGAGGGTTTTTTCCAGCTGGTTTTCCTCCCTGCTTTCAGGAGCCTCAGACAGCGCTAGATCCCTGCAGTCCCCAGCAGGCCAGCCCAAGCACACATTGCCTGTTTTCACTTAATACAGCCCTTTCCTATGTTCTTGCTTCTGTTTTCCTGCTTTATTGTATGTATTTCTGCTAAGCTGCCTCAAATCTTTGGTGGTCCAAAGCAGTCTATGACTTAAAAATAATGTAAAAAATTGCCTTCCTGCTGTCAGCATAGCTCCCAGCCTTGCTCTTTGGGGCTGCAGACACTGCATTCTGTCCTTAGTTGTTGGAGCTGTTGGGTACAGCATCTGAAGGCACGACCTATCATGGGGTGTCACATCTGAATTCATACTGGCATTCTAGTCCTGTATGACCATGCTTGACTTAAGTTTAAGATTTTAAGGAGTTATTCCTTTTTCACATTGAAGGAGTCTATTTCTTGTCTTCTAGATGAAGGCCAGCGCTTCTTTGTGTGGCTAGAATACATTTCTTTTTCAGAAATACAGTGCTCCGTGAATCCTCAGTTTTAGCCAAGGCTGCCCACCTGTCATACGTTACTGTGGATCTGGTGCCAGGTGCGGGAGCGCCTTTGCCCCTTCTCCCGGGCAGCTGCCATTGGGTGCCATGTAGGCATGCTCAGGGCTTCTGCCCCATAAGGCCTCTCCCAGCCTGTCGTATTTTCATGTGTACTAGTAAGTGGTAGACAACAAAAGTGAATGGAACAGTTGTTCCCCTTCCCCAAAGCCCCAGCTACCAGTCTGCTAAAAATAATCCCCTTTGGTAGCTTGGGGAGGCAGTAGGTTGGAGATGTCACAAGGTTGTGGGTCTTACTGAGTGGTTTGCTGCTATAGATAAGTGGGCGGAGAAGCCAGCCTTTGGGACGCCACTGGAAGAACACCTGAAGCGCAGCGGCCGGGAGATTGCGCTACCCATCGAAGCATGTGTGATGCTGCTGCTGGAGACAGGCATGAAGGAGGAGGTGAGGGCGCCCCGGGCCTCTGCGCCCCCCCACACCCGCCTTTGTGCTTGCCATCATCACACAGTTCTGTCGGGAGGGACAGAGCAGCAGCCTTCCAACTTTCCTCACCGTGACCCAGCTGAAAATTGAGGCCTGTCCTAGACACAATGACTGGAGCTGAGATTTCACAGGACAGTCTTTACTGTTCCTCCTTGCGGCTCACTCTGATATTTTTTATCCTATTTGTTCCATTTGACTCTCTGGCTGTGCTTTGTGAGGATGAATTTCATCACACGATAAGGGACAGAGCTTCCATGAACTTCAGTTATTATAGCGCTATGCAGTTGTTGGGTGTGGAGGGCATGTTTACATACTTTGTTTCCTGAAGCTGTTACCCCAAGAAACCTCTTGAATCCAGGAGGGCCGGTCTCATTGCTACTTTTATGTAGATAGGAATTCAGCACGCAGGGAATTTACTCAGAGCCAGAGCCAGAATCAAAACCTAAATCTTTGTTTTTCTTCTAGAAACTATTGATGTATAACAGACATAAAGATAAATGTATGTATCATGTAAACAGCTTTGTAAACTCTCATAAACTGAACCACGCATGTAAGCATGCAGGTCAAGAAACAGCCCAGGAACGCTCATGGTGTTTGCTTCTAGTCACCACCTACTCCCTAAATGATGCGATCCCAACTTCTAATAGCCTAGATCAGTGCTTTTCCTCCAGGGCCAAGTATGTCCTCTTCAGGAGACATTTGGTAAGGTCTGGAAACATTTTTGATTGTCATAGTTTGGTGGGGTGAGGGGAGTTGTTACTCTCATCCAGCAAGTAGAGGCCAGGGATGCTGCTAAACTCCCTGCAAGGCACAAGACTGCCCCACAGCAAAGAACCATCAGGCCCAAAATGTCAGCACTGCCGAGGTTCAGAAATTCAGACTAGATTAATTTTGCTTAAAACCAAAGTCTTATAACTCCTGGCCAATGTCTTCATAATCCTGCCTCACTTATCGACCCTTCGTGTGTTTTCTCTCTTCTCTTAAGAAATACTTAGGGCAGTGAAAGTGACTAGCAGTTCAGTCTAACAATTTTTCTTGAGGCATCCATTTTTAAAAAATATTCCTAAACTTAAAAAAATCTATAGCATCACCCTTGTGGAAGCATAAAACATTGTTTTTAAATAGATTTCTAGTAGGCGTGGGTATTTTAGCAATGGGGTGGGGCAAGGACCACTGGGTAGACAATGTGATGACCCCTACAGGTGAGGTGTGCTGCAGTTGGGGCCCAGGTGAGTGTGGCTCAGACTGGCAACTTGAACTTGATGCTGATGGCTTTTCATTGTCTTTAGGGCCTTTTCCGAATTGGGGCTGGGGCCTCCAAATTAAAGAAACTGAAAGCTGCTTTAGACTGTTCTACTTCTCACCTGGATGAGTTTTATTCAGACCCCCACGCCGTAGCAGGTGAGTGCCAAGGAGTGCCCTTCAGGTGGTGGGAGAGATCTGTCTCAGATAGATGGTCAGTTTACCAATGTTGATTTTAGTTTAAGTGAAATGATCTCCTTATAGCCTTAAGTGACAAAATGGAAGAAGTACACACACCCACACCCACACCCCCCCCCCCCCACACACACACGGAAAAAGTACACACACACACCTTTTCTGTTCCTGTTTTTTTCCCCCTGATTATTACATAAAGGTGAAGGTGGCTTATAATCCAAATCTTTGGAGACGTGCTTGTATATTCTTCCCTTCTTTCACCTCCATCCAACATCTCCATCTGCCTGGGAAAGTGATGTATATTAAGAAGATGGTATGGAAACTGATTTGATTTTCTGTTGACTTCTCAATATGCAGGTTGGGGCAAAAGTAGATTTACAGTGTGAATATGGGGAGCAGTTTATTATTTATTAATTGTTTTATTATTTTTCACATGAACAGCTCTAAACCTACTTTTGCCCCACCCTGTATGGTGCAAGGAGTGGAAATTGTTTTAGGAGCATTTTATTATTTAACCACTCCCATACCAAGTCATGATTTGTTCTGTATATTTGGAAGAGTGTAATCGAGATCATTTTACTTTGCAAAATAATATGTCCTCAGAGTCCCAGCCTCCCCCCTTTTCATATTCAAAGAGAATGTTAATAATTTCAGGTGCTTTAAAGTCCTACTTACGGGAACTGCCTGAACCTTTGATGACTTTTAATCTGTATGAAGAATGGACACAAGTTGCCAGGTAAGTTTAGAGAACACTGAGTTTTAAAAGTTAAAGGAAATGATATAATATTGTGTCTCATTTGTAATTCATCTTACTCTCCTGGATGAGAAAAATAACATTAAAGTAGCATATTTGTTAAATAACCTGTGCCTCATTTCTAAAGTTTATGGCGAAAATACTGAGTGTTGTAATTGTTAGTGTAGGAAGTTTACCACATATGCATCGGCTATTTAGTATGTCGTTTAAGTGAATGAAGATGTATAGTGATACCCACATATGGATTGGCTGATCAAATCCCCTTTTATATTGAAGAAAGTTCTGTCACTGGGGACAAGTGTTGTACCAGTCAATGTGCCTGTTGAGCTGTGTGGAAACTCAGGTGTTCAATAATGTAATATTGACATAATTAGTAATAATAGTTAACCTTTACTAGGCATTTACTGTGTTCTAAGTACTGTACTAATCTTCTACCCTTCACCTCCTGTAACCATAGTTAATAACCTGAACAACAGATATTGTTGCTATGATCATTTTACAGATAAGGAAACTGAGGCTTGGGAAGGAACAGGGTCAAGACAGTAGCAAGTAATTGACAGAGCTGGAATTCAGACCCAGACCTGTGGGACCTGGAGACCTGCTCCCATTTTATCTCGTTGCTCTGTCCCCAGTGTCAGTCTGTCTAGGAGTAGTGGTTTTAAACAGGCTTGTTCTCTCATCCCTTCCTCTGGAAGGTGCCTAATGCCTCAGCCCTTAGGGAAGAGAAACAAACTTTACCTCCCCTTCTGTCTCCTTCTCCCATCTTCAGACACTGTCACCCTCTCCCTTAAGAATAAGCCATTTGCTGTGATCAGTTTTAGTCGAGGGGATGTGAGGTCATCCCTGTCTCTTCAACTAGGTATTTGTATTTGAGCTTTTCTCTGTCGCTGTGGTGTGAGACTGTGTCCCTGGTTGATGGTGAGAATTTTAGATTCAGAGTGAGTTCTTAGTAATGCTTATGGCCTTAGAACTCAGTGTGGGACTCAGTCAGATGTAAATATCCATGTTAATGGGACTGAGGAATGGAACCTGACTTCCTGTCAAGTAGGGGAGAGCCCCGGGGTTCTTCTATTGGGTAGCCTTTTCCACTGCTCCTAAACCTTGACTCCTCTCTGCTCAGATGCTCACACTTATCCCTGTGAGGAAATATGCTTTTAAAGTGGGTGTCTGTGTTTTGATGTATTGATTCTGTGCTTGAGAGTTATCAACACAGGTCACCATTCTATTCCAGGGACACATCATCTGGCCTTTGGGGTAGAATTAAGTTTAATCTCTACCCATAACTCTCCAGCCTGCTTCTGATGCTGTCTCCCATTGGTGGGCAGAGTGGACTCTGCTCTGCAGGCTGTGGTCCCCCTCTTTTGGAGTCTGTGAGTTTGCACACAGAAAGTAGGTGGCAGAAGAGCTCCTGGGATTGCTTCACATCAGGATCCAGGAGGGAAAGATGGGAGCCTGGAGCTGGGCCAACTCACCTGTGTTGGCTGCATTTTAGGACAAGAGATCTGGGTTTCATGAAGCCCTATGTGAATATACACATTTTCTAGACAAAATTTCCACTGGTGTCTCGTCTCCCACGTGCCAGGCATTGATTGGCCTGGGTGGTTTCACATGGCTATACCTCTTGAGACCTCAGTCACTTGGCAGAATCAACCTTCTCACTCCAGGTCAGCACATCAGGAGATGACTGACTGCTCAGAGTTCAATAATTTGTTGCTATATGACTCCAGATCTGTTTCTCAAATCTGTGCTGTTTTTCAACTGTTTCTCCATCACTGGAGGCATCACTGTTAATGTAGCGTATGAACACAGGGATTTCTAATATGTGTTGTAATAAATGGTTATGGGTAAAACATTTTTTTCTTAGTGTGCAGGAACAAGACAAAAAACTTCAAGATTTATGGAGAATATGTCAGAAGTTGCCACCACCAAATTTTGTTAACTTTAGGTATGTATGATTGACATTCTATAAATCAAACCACCAGGCTACAATGACTCAAGAGTGAAAATCAGTTTAATCCGCAGCAGAGGGGCTGTTTAATTCAACCATGCTTGGCACACTCAGAAGTGCTCTGAGGATCACTTGGGGTTGCTGGGAGGAATGGAATTTAACAGTAGGTTACTGTGATCCATCTGAAACATGTCAGCATTCACAGGTGAGCCTCCCAGTCATTTCACACTGCAGCCACTGGGGAAAAGTATTTGAAAAGTTTGGTTGACTCTTTGTGGGATTTGTAGTCTAAATTGTCCTATATGTAAAATGTGAAAGTTAATCAATAGTTGTACTTTCTGTAATATCTTTCATATATGCTACATAATTAATTTTAAATAGAGCATAAATCATCTTACTAAATAAAATTTCTAAAAAAATGGACGTTGTATATTACTTTATGGAATAACTCTGTTTCTAAGAAAATTTACCATAGAATAAATTTCTGGAGTTTAGCCTTTATTTTTCCCTTGACTTAAAATGATTTCAGAGAAGCATGGAGAGAAGAGGAATGGGTGGCCATTGGCAATGAAATTATTTTAAAAAAATTTTTTTTTTGGTAAGACATCTTGGTCCAAAATGGCAAATACTTTATTGGTGAAATGCCTGGCATGTTACCTAACTTCTATCTCTGTCTTGGGCTGTTGTATCACTAAGCTAAAGGAAATGTTCCCTCTTTATACCTTATGTATCAGCCTTGTCTCCTGAGAACATTACTATTTATAACATCTCTCACTGATTTCATTGAACACATCCAACTTGGTGTTGCAGATATTCTTAATCTGTTCAGTGTCTGATAGTGAGAACTGAATCCCAGTTCTTGGTACTTTGGGATTTCACTCTCGATAATTTTTATCAGTTTTCTTTTGCATAGGGAGTATATTTCCATGGTTCAAAATTCAGAAAGTGTGCAGTGAAAAGTATGTCTTTGTTCCTGTCCCACAGCCATCTTGTTCCCCTCCTGAGACACAAGCAATGGCTTTGGTTTCTTCTCTAGCCTCTCAGTGAGAGTTGGTGCATATGTAAGCAGATACATACATACATATGTATAGTACATACATTTTCTTCTCTCTCACACCCCCCCTTCTTTTCAAAACCAAATGATAATGTATATTGTATATATCATTCTTCTTGCCTTTTTTGCTTAATCTATATCTTGGAGATTTTCCAACATCAGTACATAGTAATTTTTCATAGCCACATAGTACTCCACTGTGTGGATATATTGTGATTTGTTTAACCAGCCTCTCGATAAATAGTGGGATTAATTGTTTTTATTTTATAGTGCAAGAGAGTACATTTATGTGATAAATTTGATATTTTTATGATTACATCATGAAGCGTTTTCAAATACAGTTTCTTGTCAGCAGTATATCTACGCTTCTGCCTTCTACTACGTTTGTGTGTACTCCTATTTTTGTTTTACTGAGGTAGTTTGTACTATGTACATATTGAGCTCATTGTTAATCACATTGTCACTTATATAGAAGTGGAATAGATAGGGCATTAATGAGAAATGGATTAGAAATATACAGCAAATAGAGGCTAAATCATTGAGGTTGACCTTTGAGGTGTTTCAAGCCCTAAATTTGTCTGTTCTCTGAAACAAAGAACACATGAAATTTATAAAATGTTCAATCTGGGCTAGATTCTGAGTTAGTCACACCCTGAGCATTCTGGGTCTGGGAACCTGAGCAGGAAGGTAATATTTTTGCAACTATTTCAGAGTAGATGCTTTTCCCCTTCTCGTTTATTTCGTAGGTATTTAATCAAGTTCCTTTCAAAGCTTGCTCAGACCAGTGACATTAATAAAATGACTCCCAGCAACATTGCCATTGTATTAGGCCCTAACCTGTTATGGGCCAAAAATGAAGGGTAAGTAATCTTTCCCTATATTGTAGTATTTTTATTTCTTCTTTCCATTTGATGGGGAGAGTAGAACTATAACTCCTTAAGACACACATTTTAGTGTAAGGTGCACTTAAGCGTATTCTAAAGTTGATCTTTCTATGTAGCTGACATTCTCAGAACGCTGCTGTGATTCTGTCCCAGATCTGGTCATGGGAGGATGTGGGAGACATTGTCCCAATCCTCAAAGGGCCCCAACCTTGGGCAGCTGAGCGGATGAGTGGCTATAGAGATAAGCTCTGCCCACACACCTGTGTGTAGATAACACAGACATTGTAAAGTGTGATGGCACTGGTACTTGTTGAAGGGATGCAGTTCATGCTGAGAAGTTTACAGAGGTCTCTGCACTGGAAATGGCAATCGAGCTGCACCTTGATAAACAGCTCCCTACAGGTGGGACCTGAATGACAAAGGTATTGCCGGTGTGAAAATGCCAGGTGTCTAATGTTAGGAGATGTTGCATGATTTTGTATAACTTGAGCACAGGGGACATGAGGTTGTAACTGAGGTTAATGAAGCCAGAGCCAGGTTACAAAGGGCCTCACCTACCTTGCTAAGGTGTTTGAAACTTATGTTATGGGTCATAGGGAGAAGGTGGCCATCAAGATTTCTAAGTATAAGAATGACTTGATCAAATTGCATTTGAAAGAGTAATTTTGTTGGCATTGAGAAGCATAGATTGAATAGGGGAGTGGATCAGGGAAATCAGAAAGTTGGAAGATCACTAGCATTGATGTTTACTCTGGCGGTGGCATTAAGATCCTCACAAATAACCTTTTGAAGTTGGTGCTATTATCCTCATTTTTACATTTGAGGAGCCTGAAGCTTAAAGAGGGCAAGTAGTTTGGTTAAGGTTGCACAGCAGGGAAATGGTGGAGCCCAGGTGCTACAGTAAGTCCCTAAGCTCTCCCATCACTGCTGGTAAAATCACGGTGGTTCAAGTCTGTATTTAAAAATGCAATGATGTTCTGAATCTAAGTTTCTCTTTTTACCTTTTATTCATTCATACTCATATGTGCCTGATCTTGTTTCAGAAAGTATTTATTATTTACAAAGCTCTAATATCATAAAACAAAGTGAAGGACAAGTAGATATACAAAGCTAACTACATAAATCATATCTTATAGCAAGTAAATTCCTGGAGACCAAGAAGTTAAACATAAAAAGTGATGCCATGAAGGTAAATATGTATTAGTTTTTGAGATAGAGAAAAATTTTCCAAATATAAAACCAATGCAAGAAACAAACTTAAAAGTTGATAGATTTGGCTCTAGTACAGCTAGAAACTTCTGTGTGTCAGAAAGCTCCTTAAACTAATGGCAATTTACAAGCCAGGAAGGAGTTCCTCCAGAAATATCCAAAATATGTAAAAGGTCTTGCAAATCAGTAGACAGATAGCACCTTCTCAAAAAGAACATGACCCCAGTCCAAAAGGACCCTAAGGCCCGAGAGTGATTCAAATCCAGATGGGAGGAAGGGGCTTAGAAAAGGGTGGGTAGGGAGGAAAATTTACAGAGTTTGCCTTTAAAGCTGGAATTTGAAAGGAGCTAGAACTTTGGCTTGGTTGGAAGTTGGGGTGAAAATATTCTTCCCTGGGGGAAAGAAAAGGTCAGAGTGATAACAGAGAGGAGATGGGTTTGGGGCAGTCAGACCTGGGACCCAGCTTTTTGGGAGTACAGCATCTTTGATAAAATAAAGTACCATGATATAATACAACATAAGACTCCCCATGTTGAAAAAAATTGAGTTAAATAAAGTAAAGAACCTGAAGTGCTGAGGCATGCTGGGCACTCAAGTGAGTGTTGGGTCTTTGCCCCTTGTTTGCTTTCATGATGTCCTGGCCCCAAACAAGTATTACCTTGACAAGCAGGGATAATGATTCTCGTTTATTTATTTTCTTCTGAGATCTGGCATTCAGACACTTTCAACTTCTGAACATGCATCTTGGGACCAGTGCGTTTACTACATGATAATCTTCATTACACATGTAAACATGGGGGCTCAGAGTTTGTGACATGATAAAAGGACACTGAAACAGTCCACGCTCCTGGCTGTCTGATAGGCAGGTTTGGTTTGTGCTGATCCTGGGTTTCTCAGTAGCTGCCATGGGTAGTACTGTCCCAGTGGGAAAGGCATCCCTGTCCCAAACCAATGTGAAGCCAGCCTCTGACACTCAGTGCTCCACAGGGTTCCTGAACAGCGCTGTAGTCACAGTGCAGACTAAGGAGCAACAGCCCGTTCTTCCTGGGTGATCCCACACACACACACATAGGCCAAGGCCTTGTGGATTTATTTTTTGCATTCTCAAATATGTTATCCTTTTAAAGTGCCCCTGAGTCAGCCAACAGAAATTGGCGGCGGCCTAGGGGAAGCACGTGAACTCCGGACTTCCTTCCTTTGCAGGACGCTGGCTGAGATGGCGGCCGCCACCTCTGTGCACGTGGTTGCAGTGATTGAGCCCATCATTCAGCATGCTGACTGGTTCTTCCCAGAAGGTAATTGGCTTTGCAACATCATTGGCTGCCAAAGCAGCACAATATTATAACAGTATAAAAAGTCTTTTGAAAGGAGAAAATGCACAATTGGTGTCACTTTTTTACTTTTCTTTCCACACTGTTAATTTGTATTCGTATTTTGACATAATGGTAACCACACTTTGTATTTCACTTTGTTTCACTTAACACCAGAATCATTCATTTTCAGCACATACTGGATGCCCACTAGGGGCCATATGTTTGCTGTCTTCCCTGGAGGAACTTGGGCCACTGTAGAAGAGGCCACACAAACAGAAATTGTAATACATGGCAAATTAGAAGGATAGGTTGATGAACAATAATTTAACAAACTCAGATGTTGAGAAAGGGAGCCAGGGATTGCTTTGTAGAAGAGGTGACATTGAATAGGCAGGAGTTTCCTCTTGGAAGAAGGCTATTTATTTCTTTAGGCAGATGGTTGGATTTGTACAAAGGTGTAGATAAAACAGAAGAAGTTGATTTGGGCCTGTTTGTGAAGGTCTGAACAGGCTGTCAGAGCATTAGGATTTAATCCTATAGGCAATACATTTTCAAACTACGTTTGTTATAGTCCCAGGCTCCTTGGGTGCTATGGCTCCCTTTGAGGGTACTGCTTGGGTGAGTATTGGAAGGTTGGTCCAAATCTGCACCTCCCATCCCTGCTTTGCCTAGAGCAGCCCTGCTGTCACATCCCCTGGTGTGTAGGTTTCATGGTCCCAGGGCCACACCCATCTTTTCTTCACCAGTCTTCTTCAGTATATGATGGGTGACTGAACAAATGTTGACATTCTGACAAAGATTTCCTTTGAGGAAAAGACTCAAGCAAAAGCTGCTATAGGCAATATGAAGTTGATGTTGCTTTTTATTTCTATTTTATGTCAAACTGTAAATAAAACCACACTTTTATGATTCAAATAAGTAATCTGTGCTCCTTGCCCTTTTTTGTATTGTGTTTGTTGTGTAACATATTGTGAATCATAACCCTTCCCATATCTCTAGTTCTTCTTGCCTGCCCCTAGTTTAATAGGCCATTCTTAAGAGTGTCTGGCGCTTCTACTTATGAAGTAGTGAGGGCTTATGGACTAAGGAATGAAGCTCCTATTCCAGTGGGGTGTCTTAAAACTCTCTTAACCCCTGCACTCTGGTCTCATGTTTATTTGTTCCTTTTTCTTCTTACAGAGGTGGAATTTAATGTATCAGAAGCATTTGTACCTCTTGCTCCCCCAAATTCCAATCACGCATCCCACGCTGGAAATGACTGTGACTCCGGGACACTGGAGAGGAAGCGGCCTGCCAGCATGGCAGTGATGGAAGGGGACTTGGTCAAGAAGGAGAGGTGCGTTTAGAGCTAATCACTTTCAGACCCTCATTGTTAAGTCCTCAGTATGTGGTAAGGCCTTTATGGTCTTGTCATGTGAGAGTGGCCCACTATGTACCAGGATAGTCAGAGTCTAGATAGTTTCAGGAGCTCTGCTCTAGCTCATTGAAGACATCATGTGACCGTAAACTAGATATGCAGCTTTTCAGGTAACATTTGTGCCACATGCATTCGTGCTTTCCTTGGTGGTCTGGCATCCATCCCACAGTGGACTGGCATCTTACACTTGTTACAGGTTCACTTAAATGTACCGAGTGGGTGGCGGTGGGGAATTAAGAAAAAAAGTTAAATATTGTGGACTAATGTCCAAGAGTGAACATGACAGTGGCCTGCACCTCACAGTGAGGTGTGTGATTTGGTGTTTAAAGAGGCACATTTTTGGTATAACTTGGCCCCTTAACGGAACTAATCACTGAATCATGTCAGCTGAGAAGTCTCAGTGTTCACTGATTCTGAAAGAGAAAAATGTCTGTGTTGGACTTAGTGTAACACAGCGTGTCTCTCTATGAGGCTTCGTGAGGGATTTGTAGGGTTTTCAAAGGTTGTTAAGACCATTGTGACTTTTTATGTCAAATGCCAACCTGTCCGATATGTGTGATGAAGTGCTGCTGTGTTCACCAGAAATGCTAAGAGCTAGAGACGCCTGTTCAATGCCATGCTTTTTTTCTTTACATACATGTGGTAATTTTACTCAAAGTAGTTTTACATTGAACAACAAGCTCTTACTTTAGTTGCCCAATCTTACAGTGAGGCTTATTTTTTTGTTTTTCTGTTTGTTTTTCTTTTTTTAACTCATTCCAAAGAAAAGTGCTTTACTTTTCTATTCTCTCCCTCTGAAATACACATTACGTGCAGAAGTTTTCCATTCACATATTCAGTAATGCTTCCTGAAGACAAAGTGTCCACAGCAAAACCTGCCTTCATGTATTTTAAGGTACACAATGCAGTGTCAGTGTTCTAGTCAGCACACAGTATGCAGGTCCCCGTCATCTGCCTGGGCGGATTATCCCCACCAGAAACACAAGCTCAGGGAACCATAAATATTTTTATTTTTTGAACTGAAAAAAAAAAAGCTTTAAAGTTTCTACATTAGTGAGCTTAAGTAAAAAGTGAGTCTTCCTCCTGTCCTGTTCTCCAGTCACATATCCTGCCCCAAAGCAAGTTTTTCCCAGTCTTTGGCTTTCAGATATATTCTTTGCATACACATGCCCCAAGTCTCTGTATCGTAGCTGGAGGCAGTGTGATGTGAGACCTTATTGTTGCCTCTGGTGGGAGTCCTGCATTTAGCTTTCACCTTGTTCCCCAAACACATAGACTTGAGACAATGGGTTTATATGTAGTAAGATGGACCTAAGCAGGCTCATGTGATGTCACACACTCACAGTAAGGCCTGCCTCTGTGCCTTCAGCTGCTCTCGCCCAGATTGAAAAGGGTACTACCTGGTCAGTACCAGGCCTATCTGCACTCTCATGGGTAAGGCCAAGCTGAGTTGCTGCCTTGGTAATAGGGATGACCACCTGTGTAGTCCTTGTGCTTCACTGCATGCTGGCAACGTGGGTGGCTGTACCGTGTGGGTTTTAACACATGCAGGCTGACGGGCTTCTGTGTCAGTCGTCGGCTCGCATGGTGTGTTGACTGTTTCCTCTTTCTGTGTAGCTTTGGTGTGAAGCTTGTGGACTTCCAGGCCTACCGGCGGGGTGGCACCCTAAATAAAAAGCACATATCCCCTGCTTTCCAGCCACCACTCCCGCCCACAGACGGCAGCACCCTGGCTCCAGCAGGCCCAGAGCCCCCTTCCCAGAGCTCTAGGGCTGAGAGCAGTACGGAGGGTGGGCCTGTCCCCTCCTCTGTGGGCGTACTGGAGCAGGGGCCAAGCCCCGGCGACAGCAGGTAAGGAGGCTGGCTTCTGTTCGCAGTGGGTGCTGAGCACCCTTGCCTTCTTGCAGGTGCTGGCCTGCAGGCACAGCACCCTTCCCCGAGAAACACCTGGCATGCAGCGAACCCATTTTGCCTTTATTCCTTTGGTGGGCGAAGGATGGAGAAAAAGACTGAAAATTGCTTGCTTACTTTCCTGTTTTCAAAAGGATACTCATTTGTTTGCATTCTTTACCATCCTGCTTGGGTGCTGAGAGCCGGAAGCCATAGGTGTCTAGCAGTATTATAAATCTCTTTTACCTCTTTGATGTATACTTAATGTTTGTGTACCATTTGCTCATTATCATCTAATATGCTAACTAGCAAACATTTTAAGTTAGCCAGCTAGCATGTTAGTTAGGTTATAATATATCTGACATTCATGCATTCACCATCTGTCCACCCATCCACCCATCTATCCACTCAGATTTACTGAATAACCAAGTACAGAGCAGTATGTGCCAGGCACTGTACTAAGCATGCTAGGTGACTAAGATCCTCCCAACTTCCTGGTTTTCAGTTTTGTAGGGAGTTGATACATGAGTACAAGGTACAAAATATGTTTACTTTTCTTAAAAGGCTCTTCTGTTGCTTAACCTTTTGCTTAGCCACCTAGAATAGACTACAAATATATAGCAGCTTCAAGAGTGAGTACCTTTGAACTTGAAAGTTTTATTTAATTTGCCTAAGTTTAGTTCTTCACACTGACCTAGGCAGATGACCACCAGAGGCCACTTCAGGTGGCAGCTGCTGTAAAAGATGAGCAAAGTGCTAACATGTCATCATTTGCTGTACTTTGGCCACCTATAAAGCACCACATGGTCATATATAAAGGAAAATAAGTGCATAAAACAAGGACGGCCTGTTGATCTACTGGCTATTTTTTTTCCCACACGGAGATGAATTTGCCTTGGAGAACTCTCACCTCATCTTCTTTGGGTGCGGAGGAAGTGTCTCATGATGTACGATACTGCTAAAGATATAAGAAACTCATGAATTCTTGAATTCCTTTCTGCATACATAATTTGGGAAGGTTCACTTTTTGGTTAAAAATAAGTATCTTCAAACTTCCTAGGGCTTCATGTGCACATCATGAGCTCCATGTTAGCTTGTCAGTCATTGCCACTCCTTATATATATTTGCTTTGGTTCAGTTATTTTTGAGGGATAAAAGCATTAGTGAGCTCATACATTGTCATTTACCATGGCATTCCATTGGTTTAATCAAGCCTGAATATATTATTTAAGACAATAATGAGTCCTCATTACATGATAGATGGAATATCAGTCATTAATTTGCTCTTTGGCTTTTATATTTTAGAGATTTTTGTGTACATTTCACTCATGGCATTCACTCTCTGATGATCTTGACAAAAATGTAAAAGTTCAGTATAAAAAAAGAAATTCTGAGCTAGGACACAGAGAACCTGAGTTCTGATTTCCACCAGCTACTCCTTGGCACTGAACTTTGATCAGTCACTTAGCTTCTCAGAGTTTCTTTTGTCGATCCACATTCTTGATGATAACTGAGCATTTTATAACTCAGAGCCTTAGTTATTTTGCTATATCTTTTGCTTAGTTTTGTGTAATGTATATATCAAAATCACATTGTTTTAAAGTCCAAAAGCCCTTTCACATTTTGTTAATATTGCCCAATTTAAGTACAAGCAAACTAGAACTTGAAATTCCTTGTTGGTTACTGTGAAATGGTCTCTATCATGATATTTGAGTGACACAGTAGTTTGAAGACAGTAATGCAAAGAGTCTCATAAAATATGTAGTCGTGTGTGGTACCAGTTAAATGTTAGCTTTCTGGGCTCAGTGTGAGCTATTTAAAATTTCAGGTCACTTCCTTACCTGCTGAAGTGAAAACTCTGGTGCGAATCTCGTATGTTTTAGTATGCTCAGCTTTTCTGGCTGGGCCTGTTTGCCATCTAACTAGACTTTTACTCCCCTCAGTCCTCCCAAAGTGAAGGACTCTGCAGCTGTGCCTGTGCCCGTGCCCCCACCAGGGAGAAGCAGCAGTCAGGTGGCCAGTGGCCAAGGCCAGGGGCAGACAGCTGCCAGCTCCCATCAGCTCTCTGTCAGCCCAGCACACGGGCCCACCGGCTCCAGCCCTCATACACTGCGCCGAGGTAAGCAGCCGCCTCTCCTCTGTGCCCTTGCTGGGGATGTGCACAACACCTTAGGTGAGCGCAGACTTTCCGACAGATCATTCCCGTGTCTGTTAAAAAATGGCAAGCATGAAAATTGGTCATTAATAGGAAAAATCATTAAAGGGAAATGAAAAAAGAGCAGAAAAACATTCATTTATAAGAATATGTTTAAGTTACAAAGCTTAACAAAAAGTCATCTAACTACAAGCGTTCCCAGTGTTCCAAGAACATGATATTTCAAGCCCTCACTCTGTGTTGGAACTGCCACAGCCTCTGTACTGGCCAGCTTTTGTGGGTCTGAGAACCACTGCAGCCTCTGGGTTGGGGTCAGGACTTGCTGGACCCCAGCTAATGTAAAATCTGAACTGTTCCCATCTCTGTTCCCTGTGATTCCCCCCCAGCAGCCAGGGAATTGCTTTAAAATACAAAGCAGATCATGTCAGCTCTTGGTTGAAACTACCCAGTGGCTTCCATGCCCTACATGGTCTGGCCAGGACCTGCTGGGAGCCCATCTCTGACCGTTTTCCCTCCTCTCACTGCACTGCAGCCACTGCTCTCTGCTTGTGGAGCCACTAAGCTCATTCCACACTCTAGAGCTTCCACACTCATTTTCTCTTCCACAGCTTTCTGACCCACATCTTCATCTGTTTTTACTTTTTTTAAAGTATATTTTATTGATTATGTTATTAAAGTAGTTCCAATTTTTTTTTCCCTTTGCTCCCCTCTTCCCAGTAGCTCCCTTCCCTTCAGCAATCCCACCCCATCTTAGTTCATGTCCTTGGGTCATTCATATAAGTTCTTCGGCTTCACCCTTTCCTATATTATTCTTAACTTCCCCCTGTCTATTTTGTACCCACCAATTATGCTTCTTAATCCCTGCACCATATCCCCATTTCTCCCCCTTCGCCCTCCCAGCTGATAACCCTCCAGATGATCCCCATACCTATGATTCTGTTCCTGTTCTGGTTGTTTGCTTAGTTGGATTTTGTTTTTATTTTTTAGATTCAGTTGTTGATAGTTGTGAGTTTGTTGTCATTTTAATGTTCATAGTTTTGATCATCTTTTTCTTAAATAAGTCCCTTTAACATTTTATATAATAATAGCTTTGTGATGGTGAACCCCTTTAGCTTTACCTTGTCTGGGAAGCACTTTATCTGCCCTTCCATTCTAAATGATAGCTTTGCTGATAGAGTAATTTTGGTTGTAAGTCCTTGCTTTTCATCACATCGAATACTTCATGCCAGTCCCTTCTTGCCTGGAAAGTTTCTTTTGAGAAATCAGCTGATAGTCTTATAGGCACCCCTTTTTAGATAACTCTCTGCTTTTTTCTTGCTGCTTTTAAGATTCTCTTTATCTTGAACCTTTGGCAATTTAATTATGATGTGTCTTAGTGTAGTCCTCTTTGGGTCTAGCTTGTTAGGGACTCTGTGTTTCCTGGACTTGTATGTCTATTTCCTTCGCCAAATTTAGGAAGTTTTTCTTCATTAATTCTTTACATAAGCTTTCCATTTCTTGCTCTTCCTCTTCTCCTTCTGACATTCCTATGATTTGGATGTTGGCACGTTTAAAGTTGTGCCTCTCCTCATTTTTTTCAATTCTTGTTTCCTCATTCTGTACTGGTTGACTGTTTTTTTCTTCCTTATGTTTCAAATCATTCATATGAACCCTGGTTTCCTTCCCTTTAATATTTGTTTTGTGTGGATTTTCCTTCATTTCATTTAACATAGCTTTCACTTCTTCCCTTATGTATCTGCTGTACTTAAGCATATCTGTCAATCCTGTGAGCATCTTTATCACCACTGTTTTGAACTCTGCATCTGTTAGGTTGGCTATATCCTCATCTGTTAGGTTGGCTATCTCCTCGTCACTTAGTTCTCACACTGGAATCTTGATCCATTCCCTCTTTTGGGCCATACTTCTCTGTCTCCTCATTTTGACCACCTCCTGTTTTTGTTTGCCTCTGTGTCTTAGGTAGAGTTGTCACACTTGTTAAATTGTAAGGGACGGAGCCTTAGGTGTTCAGCAGTATGGACGACCCGTTTCAACACGTTGTGGTACTGTATGTTGGGGAGGGGTCTGAGAGGAAATAATGCCACTTGCTCAGCACTCGCCCCTTTTTCAGGCACTTCTCCCAGTTCCGTAGGGTATTGGCGCCCCTCTGTCTGTTGCCCTGGCTGTCATTCCCAGAATGGGTGGGTCTGCAGACGTTCTAGGACTGTGGGGGGCCTTTAAACAGCCAGACTCTACTGAGAGACCAGCAGTTTCTTTCCTGCCCTAACCTCTTCTGGCTTGCACAGGCAGAAACAATGAGGTTTTATTTTTCCTGGTGCTGGAACTGTGAGCTGTGCAGTCTGGTCTGGTGCTGGGAGCACTCCCCAGGTGTCCCTCCCCGTTTTTATAATATGTGACTGCGCTTTCTGCTGGCCTGCTGCTGCTGCTGCTGCTGTCACCACCACACTGTGTCTTCTCCACCCCAGTTCTGCCCCTCCTACCTGTCTATGAGTATTTCTTCTTTATTTCTTTGTTTGTTGGACATCCATGCAGCTCGATTTTCTGGAACTTCTGGTTGTCTCTGGTTTTGAGGTAGTTGTCTTCCTTCTTAGTTGTGGAGGGAGGTGCAACATGTCTCTCTAGGCTTCCATCTTGCCCGGAAGTTCCTTTTTTCTTTTTTTTTTTAATGTTGTGATAAGAACACAACATGAGATGTACCGTCTTACAATTTTAAGTGTACAGTACAGTATTATAAGCCCAGCCTTCTACAGCAGATTTCTAGGACTTATTTTTCTTGCATAATTGAAACTTTATGCCTGTTGATATTAACTCTCCAGTACTCTGTCCCCCAAGGCCCTGGCAACCACCATTCCACTCTTTGACTTTGTGAATTTAACTATTTTAAAGTTCTTATATAAGCAGAATCATGTAATATTTGTCCTCTGTGACTGGCTTATTTCATTTAGGGTCCTTAAGTTTTATCCATGTTACTTAAAGCTAAATAATATTTCATTGTATGTAAATAGCACTTTTTCTTTATCCATTCATCCATGGATGGACATTTAGGTTGTTTTCCACCTCTTGGTTATTGTGATAAGTGCTGCAGCAAACATAGGAATGCTAATATCTCTTTGAGATAGAAATGCTAATATCTCTTTGAGGTGGTGATTTCAATTCTTTTGGGTAAATAACCCAGATATTTTGGGTAAATACCTCTCATTGAGCTGAGCCATATACAGGGAAGTCGTGTCTCTCATTCCAGAGTCAAGGCTTAGATTAGCAATCAGATATGAGGAGGACCTCTCTCAAAAATCTCAGGGTCCCCATTGGAGGATCAATGTATCTAGGTTTTTCTTAATAGATCTCAATTCTTCAGTTGTTGACTTGAGTTTAGGGGAATGCTATTAAAAAATTTTTTTAAAAAGTATGTGTTCAGCAAGAGTCAAAAATGATCTCTGCACAGGGGGTGAGATGCTCACACTCGGAGGTGTGTGGGCTGTGACTGGCTCCGGAAGGAAGCAGCAGTGACAGCCCACCTCCCACACACTCCTTGACTTGGGTTCTGTCTTTCTGACTGAGCTCTTGTTGTTGAAGTCTCATGTGTGAATGTATATCACTCATAACTGCACTCTAACAGAATAGAAAGGACACTGGTCCTGCTGCCCAAGGTCTATTGAGAAGCAAAGGAGGTAGGCCAGGCAGGGCAGCAGTGGATATGCTGTGGTGCCAGGGTGAGGGGACAGGACTGTTGAGTAAAGTGGAGTTGTACAACAGCAGTGTTTTTAGAAGGTTGACCTGGCCATAGTGGAGGCCACACTATTGCAGTGATGCTCACAAAAGGATGGCTGTGGCCACAGGAAAGGACAGGTCTCCCGTTGATTGATTGATGCTGATCATAATGTGAGGCAGTTGTGATGAATGGGAAAAGGCCTTAGACTCAAAATTTGAATTCTAGCCTTTGTCTAAAGTCACGTGCCTAGTTAGAGGTTGCTAATTTGAATTTTCCTAACTTAATTCCTACAAATGTAAAGTAGAAATAAAATGCTTTCTTAAGGGGAATATTGTGGAAATTAAATGTGATATGTCTGTCTGTAAAAGCACTGTCTTTATAAGGCACTACACAAATGTTAGGTGGAATTCTTATAAGTTGCAGATAGAGAGACAAATTCAGGTGCACTGCTTGGTAACAGACCCCAGCCTACCCTCCTTAAGGCTGTCCTCTCTCTTGAGCTTCATTGTTTTCATTGTATCCCAACTGATGCTTGAGGAAAATTGTCTTCTCTACCTTGATTCCAGGTATAACCCTGCTTGCAGATCAGGACTTTACTTTTGAGCCACATTAGGGCTTCCTACTTCCTGCAATCTCAGAACTCAGGCTTCCTCACAAGAATTTTGATCCTTTCTGCCTTTTCCTCCACCCCCTTTCCCCAGCCTGCCAGCTTCTAGGTGGTCTTAGACAAAGTCTGCCTTTCTTCCAGCCTGGCCTCTATGCAGGATGGGGCCTGTCACCTTATTACACCACTCTCATGCTTCCTCTCCAGATTCCTTCTGCACCCTCAGATGGCAGGAATGATCTTACCCAGTCTGAACTTACAGTTAGCATTGCTTAGAACAGAACCCTAGAAATATTCATGTTGCAGTTGCTTATGCTAAGGAGAGTACAGCTAATATTACAGATTCCTTCCTTTGTCAGCTGGTTAGTGGTTTCTGTGGGAAAGGTCCTCTGAGTTCCTGGGTCAGAAGTTTTAGGACAGCGCAGTAGAGCAGACTTTACCCCCTTTCCTCCCTGAATTTGGGCCCTGTGAGTAGGAAGCCTGTCACTGTAGAAACGAGGAAGATGAATGAAGAGTCCAAGGACGTGGGTGTGGGCTTCTGTCCTGCCACTTACTAGCTGTGTGACTTCTTGCAACAGTTGGCCTCTCTGAGCTTTAGTTTTGTCCACTATGAAACAGATACAACAATGCCTGCCTTGCAGTGCACTTGTGAGACTGTGTGAGACAATTTATGCAAAGGGCCTGTCTTGCTGCTGGCGATGTGTCTGGTGAACGATTCATGGTCATTTTTTGCCTTCATTTCTCTATCCCTTTGGGGGAGGATTGGTGGAATCTCAGCAGAATTTGAAAAATGCTGAAGTCTCTCCTTTCCACCGCCCCTCCCCAACCCCAAACCAGGACTCCATACCCATCATTTCCCATCCCATCCTCCTCGGTACCAAATTCCCACCCCTTAGTGATACTGATCTCAACTTGGTGTCAGGAATGGAGGGGTATGATTTAGCTCTCCTTAGAGCAGTAATTCTAGGACCATCTGCCAAATTTATTTTACTTTTATCTAGAATTATCTTCTAGCTCAAATGATTCTGGAATTGGTCGGATTTCTATAATTAAAAAAAGAAAATCAAGTCCTCTAGGAGAAGAGGGCTTAGAGCAAGTGTCTGTGTTGTGTACAGCAGACTGGCTGTGCTTAGAGGTCACCCCTTAGCTGTTCTTGCTTTCTCCTTCCTTCCCACACTCTCAGGTCATGCGAGTGGGGCACTGACAAGTGCGCCTGAGTGGCTTCCAGCAGTGGCTCTGTGAGGACAGGTGGTTGTTGAGGGTTCTTGCTCAACTTGTAAAGTGACAGGTCTTTAAAGGCCTATAAATGTATCATGTACTTCTTGAAAATAAACCTTTTATTTTGGAATAATTTTAGTTTTATCGAAAAGTTGCAAAGATAGGGTTAGGAGTTTCCTTCCAGTATGCCCTATTAACATCTTACATCGTTTATCACAGCTAGAAACCAACTGGTACGTTGCTCTTAACTAAAGTCCGCAGTTTGTTCAAATGTCTCATTTCCCCACTGATGGCCATTCCTATTCCAGGCTTGCTTCTAGCCAAGGGGCTACATTGCATTAGTCATCCTTTCTGTATGGTCTCCTGGTCCGTGACAGTTTCTTGGTTTTCCCTTGATTTTTCATGTTCTTGGCAATTTTGGGGAGCACTAGTCAGGCATTTTGAAGAAAGTCTGTCAATGTGCATTTGTCAGATGTTTTTCTCACAGTGAGACTGGGACTCTGGATTTTGGGAAGAAGACCACAGGGGTAAAGTGTCACATGGTCACGTCCTGTCTGGTAGCATCAACATGGCTTAAACAGTGGGGTCCCCCTTGATCCCTAGTTCAGCGGGTGTTGGCTATCACTGTGCTGTTCTTACTGAAGTGTGTTTTCCCTTTGTGCAGCTGTCAAGAAACCTGCTCCAGCACCCCCAAAACCAGGAAACCCACCTCCTAGCCATCCAGGGGGCCAGAGTTCCCCAGGGACAGCACAGCAGGCACCCAGCTCGTCATTGAAGCCGGCCACTGGAAGTCCATCTCCTCCCAGTCAGCGTGCAGGCCCAGCTGCTGGGCAGCCATCAGCCACCTTGCAGCAGTGTGCGCCCCGGAGGTCCTCAGGCAGCCTGGCTCCTATGCATGCACCCAGTCACCCACCACCACAGCCCCCTACTCAGGCCCTGCAGTCCCATATCAAGCCATGTCTGCAGGGTGAGCAGGGACTAGAGCAGCCCACACACACCCCACCCAGGACGCCCACGCCCCCCAGTACTCCACCCTTAGCAAAGCAGACCCCAGGCCTGCCAGCCTCCCAGACCCCCGCGGCAAGCCACCCTGAGACTGCGCAGCCACATGCTGGGACCTTACCAAGACCGAGACCAGTACCAAAGCCCAGGAACCGACCCAACATGCCCCCACCCCCTCACCCTCCTGGTGCCCACCCAGGGGGTGAGGGCAGCCTCTCCAGCGCAGTGCCCACCGCCTCCAAAATAGTAACGGGTGAGTAGGAACTGTGTGCCGGGCTCCGTTACCACTCCCTCCATGTAGGCTGTGTTTTGCACACAAGGCCAAGGCAGGTCCCAAGTCCATCCCAGCCTGTGGGTGTCAGTTTAGTTTTATGGGAAAATAGCCACACCCATTTGTTTATGTGCTGTCTCAGGCTGCTTTTGTGCTGAAGCAGCTGAGTTGTTTGAGAGGTCACATGGTTGGCAGATCCTACAGTACTGACTAGTGTTCTTTAAATTTGCTGACTCCTGATTATATGTTCATTGTGTGTTTAAGATCTAGCTTCATGTATTGGGTTGGCCATAAAGTTCATTCAGTTTTAGAGTAAAACCAAAGAACACATTTTTCATTTTCACCAATAAGTTTATTGAACAGTGTATTCACTGTTTTCTTCTACTGCCTTCTGCCATCTTTCAGGCAACTTCTTAATTCCATCTTCCCAAAGCTATTTATCTTTTTGAGCAAAGAACTCTTCCAGGTGCCTTTTGCAGCCTCCCAGGGAATTGAAATTTTTTCCATTAAGTGAATTTTGTAAAGACTGCAATAAATGGAAATCTGGAGATGCAATGTCTGGTGAATACGGTGCTTGAATCAAAACTTCCCAGCCAAGCTATAATAGTTTTTGTCTTGTCATCAATGAAACATGCAGTCTTGCATTACCCTGATGGAAGATTATGTATTTTCTATTGACTAATTCTGGATGCTTTTCATCAAGTGCTGCGTTCAGTTGGTCTAACTGGGAGCAGTACTTGTTAGAATTAATCATTTGGTTTTCAGGAAGGAGCTCATAATAGAGGACTCCCTTCCAATCCCACCATATACACAACCTCACCTTTGGATGAAAATCAGACTGGTGTGGTTGGTGGTGGTTCATTTTGTTTGCCCCACGATCTCTTTTGTTCAACATCATTGTAAAGTATCCACTTTTCATTGCCCATCACAATTTGTTTTAAAAACAGAATGTTTTCGATACGTTTAAGTAGAGAATCACATATGGAAATACTGTCAGGAAGATTTTTTTCTCTTAACTTCGGTGAAACCCAGCCATCAAAGTGATTAATGTAACCAAGCTGGTGCAAATAATTTTCAACACTTGATTTGGGTATTTGAGTATGTCGACTCTCTCCCCCATGGTATAATGTTGATTGTTCTCAATTAATATCTCAATTTGATGGCTATCAACTTCAACTGGTCTACCTGACTAGATCATCCAGTGAGAAATCTCCAGCACGAAACTTCATAAACCACTTTTGACATGTTCGATCAGTCACAGCACCTTCTCCATACACTGCACAAATCGGTTTTTTTTTTGTATTTCAGTTGTGTTTTATTATGATTGAAATGATAAAGCATCATATGCCAGAAATGTATATTTTCCTCCGTCTTCAATATTAAAATGGCTACACAAAAATTCACCAATTTTGATAAGTTTTTTTTTTTAAATGCACACTGGTAACGATAGCTATCACAATACAATCTAACAAAACTGTTTCGAAGGAAGTTAAAGACAACTAAGCTCTACTAGAGCCATCTTACAGGGAAACCGAACAGACTTTTTGGCCAACTTGATACATTTGTAAGTACAGTGACCTAATCCAGGTAGAAGATATTCTATAACATGAGGGTGAAATTCATTTTTTTAGTGAATTCTTCATTAAAGTGCTTATTTTCCTTCTAAGAATACAAATTTCGTAGTAAGTGAAGCATTTCAGGTATAACTTAAAAACAGCCATGATTTGTGCCCAATTGGATGCTTGGGAAGGGAGATCCCTCAATCACATGACAGGAGAAGAATCAAGATTTTCTTATGATTCCAATTCTGTGGAAACCTGTTTGGTGTGGTGGTGACTATACATATTTTAGTGGGCTACCTAACGGGACATTTTTTATAGGCAGTCTAGAACATGACTTTTTATTTATGATTTTTAAATGAAATTTCTACCCAAGTGCTCTGATTTACTACTTGATTTAAGGATAGGATGAATGGATTTTTCCTTAAATGTATTTTTAAAAATGGTAATTAGGACCTTTGAATTATTTTTTACAACAGCCAAATTTTAAATTTTTCTCAACGGAGTTATTTTTATTTATATTTTTTAATTTTGTTTTTTCTTCTTTTGTTGTTGTTGTTTTAGTGGAGCTATTTTTAGAGAAGAAGCTGAAATATATCTCTGGGCTCCCCAACCATACTGAATGACTTCTCAGCTGAAAATCCGAGTTACCCCAAACTGGTACCCCAAATGATGAGGGTTAGCCGACTAGTCTTATCTCTTGATAATACTTTTTTCAAGATTATAGTGTATAATTTGCATGTGCTATAAGTGTGGTTAATAGCATTTTTCTGATGACACCTCTACTTTTTTTAGAAAAACAAAGCCACATGTGGTTTGTTGTTTGTTTGTTTCCCAGTAGATGCGCTCCCTAGCACCCTCACAGGTGGGGAAGGTGAACAGGATTAAGGTTTGTAGCTGCCCAGCAGCCTGCCCAGTGCCCCTGCTTAGCCATGTTCTGTGTGTGTGCTTTTGAGTTTGTGCTCAGGAGTAGCCGTCTGCCTGCGTGCCATTGGTCCTGCAGCATGTAGACATGGCTTTTGTTTGATCAGAAGCACTTGGAGCTGCAGTGCTCTGAATTCCAGAGCTATATGTCAGTAGGTTGAGAGCCCGATTTCAGGCTGGTCAGATAACATACTAAGAATGTCTTCTTCCTTTTTGGTAAGCCTTTCACAAGTGGTCTGCTCCTCTGGCGTGATTTACCTGTCATTGATTGGCTGGCTCATCACACCCAGCCAAGGAGGACTTGGGTGCAGTCAGCGTGGGAAATGGTGTCCCTTGTGTCCTGAGCTTTAATATTTAATTTTATAAAATTCAATTTTAAGTGCAAGTTAACTGCATGGAGCTTCTTAATTTGATGTTTAAAATTTTCAGGGCAAAAAAATTAATCTTCATCCAAAGATTTCACACTAAATCCCTTTGCATTCTAACGTGCTTACATTTGCTTTCTTGAACCACATGAATTTTTGAAAGGTATTGTGAGGCTCATCTGAATCTTGCCTTTTGGTCCACATTAGGATGGCATAAGGCTCTCATGGGTGCAATGGCTCTAATAAGCTGACCTGAGCATTAAGCCTTTAGTGGGCTACTTATCCAGAGTGTTCACAGCTTGGGTCTGAGTAAAACTTCCCATAGAAACTGGAAGAGGAAAACAGGAGCCCAACTTCTAAGACATGGAGGAGGGCACAGGCGTGGTTCCACCTTCCCGACTCCTTGCAGATAAGCCCAAAAGTCTGGGGCTGCCCATTTGTGGAAGTCACAAAATGAAGGGACTAAATTCTAATCAAGGCTGTGTCTGTAACACTTCAGTATTTGTGACATGTCAAAATTTATGCACCAGGCTTTTTATTTAGGTGAAGACTACAAACCAGAATTATGTCTGTTCTTTACTACCCTTGTTAGTTGGGATGTATTTATTCCAGAAAATTATTTTATTGATCTGCTTCAATACTGTAATGCTCTGTGCTTTACAATTATTATATGAGTGAATATTTATAGTAAAACTACTTTTCCTCAGGATATTAGCTAAATATTTTTAAATCAGTCCATTCTATGGGTTCTCCTAATTCAAGAAAATCTAGGTCACCACAATTATCTTTGTATTACAGAATTAACTTTTAATTTCTTAAAGTCTTCTGAACTGCCATTTGAAGCACACAAAGCCAGTGTTTAGAACTCATGAGTCTGTGAGTGCTGGCAATGCTGCTGCGCACCATTTTGGATACAGCCATTGGGCATTTCCAGAAGGAAAGTGGAACTTCCATTGATAGACAGTCCTTTGTCGTGACATTGAGGTTCACTTGGAAAACTTTACACAGGCAAATTTCTGAAAACGGCATGTTCGTTTGGAGCATTTGCTCTTAAAAAGTTGAATAACGGCCTGCAGATTAAGATAAGCCCTTGGGGGGATTGCTGCTGCCAAGCAAGTGTGTGGCCGCCCTTCCTGGCAGCTCAGTGCCAGCACCTGGGTTGGGGTGACTGCTGCCATTTGAGTCTCGTCTTCACTGTCTTCACTGTTACTCTAAAAAGCAGTAGGACGTTAGCTTCCTAATGGAAATAGTTTACATCTTGCTGTTTTTAAAATAATAGATTTTAGCAAAGTGTTCTAATTTAAACATTTTATTAAATAATTTAGATGTATGACCTGCCATAATCAGTCAGAACTGAAATTGGAATATTTAATGGTAAGGAAAAGGCACCTGATTGGCCAAAGCATTTTTGCTACTTGATGATCATATTTGTGCACTAATGCCTGATACTAACCGGTCACTCTAACCCTGCCCGCTTGCACTCCACTAACAGTGCATGCACCAGAGGAGGCTGGCTTCGTTTGTTCATGTTTGCTTTAATCCTCTGAATAATAAATGCTCACAGGTGTGTGATGGGATCACAGGCTGGCCTTGGTACTCTTTCACTCTCCATTCTTTTCTGTACGGGCAGGCTAGAGGTGCAGTGGGGAGGACACACACTGAGTCAGACACTCCCGAATTCAAATTTTAGCTCTTTAGTATCAGGCAGAGCACAACCTAGGCGATCTAATGTGGTGACGTTTGTGAGAGTTGTTGAAGGGTTGCGTTTAGATAAAATAAGAAAAGCTTCTTACAGTTCTTAATACTCAATGGGTCCAAATAAATGGTAGCTATTTATTATTTTTACCTAGCAAAAGCAGAGTTTTGTCATATGTCAGCATTTTAGAACTTATATGCCCAACCCAGTCTGCTAAGACCCAGACACGGGAAGTCTGGTGTCTGGGTGTCCACATTTTGATTCTGGTGTGCCATTTGGCGGTAGATTAAAAAACAAGGCTCAGGCCCTGACTGGTGTGGCTCAGTTGGTTGGGCATTGCGAAAGGTTGCCGGTTCTATTGCCAGTCAGGGCCCATGCCTGGGTTTGCAGGTTGAGCCCCCTGTTGGGGCACGTACAAGAGATCAGCGTTTCTCTTTCATTCTCCCTCCCTTCCCCTCTCTCTAAAAATAAATAAATAAGATCTTTAAAAAAAAAAGGCTCAGTAGAAGATATTTCTTAATTTCATGAGCCTGAGAATCACTGTGTGATACAACAGGTCTCTCTCAAAGTGGTCACTAAAAACCAGACACTTGACTGGCTCTCTTAGTGTTCTCTTTCTAAAATTAAACTTTTTATAGCATGAAAGTAAGTCATTAAATAAGCATAGCTGTTAAAACAGATTGGGGACTGGAATAATAAATCACCCTTCTACAATTGAAGAAGCCCAGCATTCACATTCTGTTCTTTTTCCTTCTAGTTCTTCTCCCTAAAAGAGGGAGTACATAATCATAATTATTTGGCATACACAGGCTTTGCATTTTTATTTTATTTTACATGAAATGCTCTTTCTCATGTTACAATGTAGTTTTTATAACCATCTTTTCAGTGACCGCATAATATTTTGTTAAGCAGATGTATTATTGTTTATAGTTGGACATTTAAGTGGCTTCTGTTTGCAGTTTATTTTTCGTAGATATCAGTCATGTCATAGTAAACATCCAGTGAGACTTGAACAGGATCTCTTTTTTTGACTAAACTGATACAGGTTGACTCAAAGTCTGTTACAGACTGAAAAAGCCTCTCACAGCCCTGGAAAACAGACAAAAAGTAGAAAGGAGTCATTCTCTCAGACTCTAGTTTAGGGAAGAAGGATGAATGGTGGGGAGGGGGTTGATTGACCTTCAGTTGTTTAATTTCAAGAGCGTGTTTAGGTCTGATATCTGTCAAAGTAGCTATCAAAATAACCTTGGAGATTTGGAGAGGATGTTTACAACCTAGCACATAATGAAAATTCTTGAAGTGACAGATATGTCTAGGACCATACCCTAAATTATAGAGTGCATTCCTGGCCCTAGAGTGCCGCCTTGCTGGATTAAGATAGTCAGAAAAGGGAGGGACTTGGTTACGTTTGTCTGAGCCCAGGTCCGTGGTGAGCCACATCCATGCTGCCTGAGCCTCCCTCTCTTTCTCTGGTCTTTTGTTTTTGTTTTGTTAATGGAATATCTGTCATATGAACTCATCTCCAAGCAGCCTGTGTTCAAATTCCTTCCTTGGAATGCACAGATTGAAAAATGGTGCCTTATGTAAATTCATAGCCAGAAAGTTTTAGAACTATTTTAAAATCTTCTAAAATAACCTTTTTACTAAAGTGAACCAGACTGTTTAAGGCTCAACCCATTGTCACCTCAGGTACTGTGCTCCCAAGACCCTCACCAAAGGGCCTACAGACTGCTTTGGGGAGGAAGGAGCATGTTATGCTGATACAGAATCAGACTTCAGAGTTCAACCAGTCTGGTTCCGGTGCTCTGTCCAGTGCTGGCCTTGTCACCCCAAGCAAGGATTGAGCCTCTGGAGTCCCCTTCCGTATCCCAAAGGTAGTGCCAGTGCTGCTGAGGCTCAGCGAAAGGACAGGAGGCAGTGTGGTCTTAAGGCCCATCTGATAGTTGTTGTGAGGGAGATCGGTCTCTTTCTAAAGTGGCTCTGAACACATGCTATAGTTCTTATTGCTTGTTATGTGTAAGTAGACTTTTTTTCTTTTAAGAAATAATTCATGTAAGAGAGAGGGGCTAGGGAAAGGCATACCTGCCAATGTCAGATAAACCAGACAGAGCAGGCAGAGGAGAGGAAAGAAACTTCTGAATATGTAAGTAATGTGCTTATCGTAAATAGCTAGAGACACTCAGAAAAGCACAAATCAAGAATTTATATGTGATTTTCAAAAAGTAGGCTTGTCCTCTGAAGACAGCTGTGGCTGATAGATGTTGAATTTGCATGTAAATGAAGTTACAAGTAGAGATCTAATCAGTGTGTACACTTTCCTCGCCTCATGCATCCCACTAGGCATGTCCCTGCCATAGTTCCTTGTCTTGTTGGATTTGGGAAAGGGGTTGAATTTGCAGTGGATTTCTTCTACCAGTGTTGCCTTTGAGACACAGCTACTTCTTTACCTGATGCTATGGAAAGAGAGGATTGGAAAGATGGTTGGGCTTGATGACCCTTCATCCGTTAATTTCTTCCTTTGTCAGTCCATTCACTCATCCATCTGGCTGGCCAGCCACAAAATTTATTGAGCATCTGCTGTTAACCAGTTACTATTTTAGGCACTAAACAGGATAGACATGGTCCCTGCCTTATTGACTTCCCTTCTGCTGAAGACAAATTTGAGACGTCCTTTTTACTCTGTGTACTAGACCACCCTTGACTGTACTATTAGATGGTGAAATTCAGCACAAGCCAGTTGGTTTTGTAGTTATCATCAGACCTTATTGTCTGAAATGGCATTCAGCAGCTGAATTCTTTTGACACCTTGCCATCTTCCTAAATCTAGAAATTTCTCTTGAGTTGTGGTGCATAAGAAACCTTGAGGGACAGGTCTACCAACCTGGATTCCATGTGAGAAGAAGGACACTTCAGGAAGTGTATAGGGGCAGGAACCAGTCTCAAAATAGTGAGCCTCCTCCCAGAAGTGCACCTGCAGTGCCAGCTCTGCCTGTGTGAGTGAGGAGCTGGTAGAACAGAAGTACTGCCCAAAGCAGCTCCCAGCAGGGTCAGACCTGGTGAAGTTGCACCATGGCAAGGACAGAAACTGCAGCATATCCACCGCCCACTCTAGTTCTCTCCCTGCTCCCTACATGATTAGCCCTAACCCAGCAAAGTGAAACTACAGCAGATCTGAACACCTCCCTTCTCTCTGGCCCCAGCCCTAAAATTTCTAACAAGCTCTTGTCTGCTGGCACCTACATCTACTGGAGAAATGAGTCCTCTCTTGATCAGGGCACCTGCTTCGCTGCGGGCTTCCTTAAAGCCGTGCCGGGCTTGCTCACTGCTGTGCCCTCAGGTAGAGAACTGTTCCTGGTACCTGGCTGGTGCTCAGTAAGCATTTGTGCACCAGTGAATGAATGCAGATGCATCGCCTCACTAGAAACAGGGCTGTGATTGGTGAACATGTCTTGTGAGCACGGGAGTGAGGGACAGTGGCTTAAGGACCATTTGCCACTTTGCTAAAGGAGTTACAGCTAACATAAGACATGAAAAAAATGGAAATGTAAGACTTAGACACAGATGAGAAAATCAGTATTTGCAGGAGATGTGACGATCTACCTTAGTGACGGCCAACCAGTGGTAATTGTGCCCCCAGTGAACATTCAGCTTTATCCGAGACATCTTTGATTGTCACAGTTTGGGAGAAAGGGCTTTGTGCCACCGGCATCCAGTGAGTAGAGGGCAGGGACGCTGCTAAACATCCTATAGAGCACAGTACGGCCCTCGCAACCCAGAATGAGCCAGCCCGGCGTGTCACCAGTGCAGAGGCGGAGGGTGTAGTATTAACAGTTGGGAAACTCATCAGCCTTAGTGAAGGGAGCCCTTTTCAGTGAAGGTCACCTATTGTGCAGCCCGCATATTGTCAGGTTTCAGTCAGTGCTCTAGAGGCACTGGTAAGGATGAGACTTCCTTTCCTCCATCAGAGCAAGCGGGTCTTTTGCGGGTTGCATCTCAGGACTGCCACAGGCTCACAGAAGGAACCAGGAGGGCCAGGAGGTGGGGCTGCCACGTGGCTGCCCCTGGGGTATCAAAGGCTTGACTCAACTGATGGTGCCTCTAGTAAGGGAACATGTGTGTGCATGGGCTGACTCTCAATCTCTCCAGCTTCTCTTCCTCTCAGAGCACCCTTGGGTGGCCTTTTGGGCGTGACCATGCATTGATACCACATCTCTTGTGTTTTTGTCCAGATGCCAATTCTAGGGAGTCAGAACCACTTCGCAGTGTCTTTCCTGAAATGCATCCAGATGCAGCAAGCAAAGACCTGCCCTGCCGCATTCTGTTGGATATGGACAATGATACAGAAAGCACTGCCCTATAAAGAAAGCCACCACAGCCTGTGACCCCTTCCACTTGTGAGTGAAACGGGGCAGGCAGACATTGACCTCTGCAGACCGAACAGTGAGCAGCTTTCAGTGGAGGGAAGAAGAAAGCCTGGCCACACAGGACTTTGCCTTCTCGCAGCCCAGTGACATAACGGAGGCTGACACTTAAAGCTGAATGACCTGTGTTCTGAAGAAACTGGCTTTCTTTGCATAGGAAAGAAACATGCCAAACAAAACAAAACAGAAACCTGGGGTAGAAAGAGTGTAATTGTGGAGCTCTGTCACTGCCGTCACTGCAGGCGGCACCAACGGCAATTTGGAGTGAATGAGAAGCAATGTGTTACTCTCTATTTAATAAAACACATTCATTATGCAACTCACCTCCCTCCCGCTACTTGGACTTCATTCTGTTGCAGTCATTTTGTCTGAAGTGCAGTCTGTGTCTCCCTGACCCCCCGCAGCCCTGAGCATTGATGGTGACTGCTGGATCTGTCACCGCAGCAAACTGGATGTAACGTGTGCCTTTTTGGATTGCCAGAATGTAGAAAGAAATGGACTGTTCTTTTTTAAAAGAAAAAAAAATACATGTAATTGCTACTTGATAAGGACTGAACATTATTCTAGTTTCATGTTTAATTTGAATTAAATATATTCTGTGGTTTATATGAAAACTGTCATTCTTGGAGGAAAACCCAGTGTGTCTATGTGTGTGCCTACATGTTCACTTAACCAAATAGAATTATGACTGAGCCACCTGGGGGTCTAACTGTGACAATAAGTGTTTAAAAGAATAGAGAACAAGATTACAGCAGTGACACCAGCCAACAGGTGCCCCCAAAACCAGGTTGGCTGTCCTTCAGTGAACGTTCCATGGGTAAGGCCCTTCCTTTGCTCTTACCAGTCCTGACACCCTTTCTTGTCCATCTAAAACACTTAGACTCTTGTGGCTGACCCACAGCCCCACAGGCCTTGTGCAGAAGTCAGAGCCGTTACTCTTCATAGGAGTTCCAGTTTCCAATGACTGGAAGGCACTTCTTTCCTAGGATTGAAATACTTGGGAAGAGCTGGTGGGGAATTGGAGTAAAGTGAGGTCGACAGACAGGATGGCTCTTCTGATGATAGCCCTCTCCGTGGCCCTAATTTTCTCTTAGGAGGCAAGAGGAACATGCCACCAGTGTTGTTTGCAGGGCGTATCATGACCTGTCCCAGCAGACACTGGATCTCTTTCCACTATGAATTAGCTCAGCAAGTGTAACATGAAAAAGGCAATCCCTTTTTTCTCTTAACTCAAAGCTCCCTGTGCTTTTAAGTACTTTCTATATTAATTACATTGAGAATATGTACCTATAAGCCCATTTCTTCCCGTATCTTAAATTTACATTTGCCTAAGGCTCACTCTTTCCCTCCTCATACACCATCCATGTGTGATCTTTCTGTGCTCCCCTTTAGCTGTAGAACAAATCCTGTAGAAAAAGCAAAGGTCTCCTCAATTCTGCTCATCTGTGTTGAGCTCCTCGTCCAGGTAGCCTGGCTGTCTACAGTCTGGTACCTGCAGCACCTCAGAGCGCCTCCTCCATGATGCCTGAGATCACACTCAGGAGGAAGCTGACCAGGAATGTCCATGGTGAACATCCTTCCAGAACGTAGCATGTGTTTGGTTAACGCTAACTCTGAAATACTAGTCATACCCTCGTTATCTTTTTTTTTTCTTTTAAGATTTTATTTATTTTTAGAGAGACAGGAAGAGAGGGAGAAAGAGAGGGAGAGAAACATCAATGTGTGGTTGCCTCTCACGCACCCCCAGCCGGGGACCTGGCCTGCAACCCAGGCATGTGCCCTGACTGGAAATCATACCAAGCAACCCTTTGGTTCTGAGGCTGGCACTCAATCCACTGAGCCACACCAGCCAGGGCTGATGTTAGCTGAAGAACATTGTTCACTTATCACTCTCCCATTGTTTATTGCAAGCCCCCTACCTCAATAGCTCCAATCAAAAGAAAAGGGACTTACTTGACTCTGTGTATGTATGTGTCAGGTCAATACCAAGTCAAGGCTACTGTCCACTGATGGGTGAGTCACAGCGTGAGGGCTGGTCTTCCATTTGGAGCCGTAAAGCCATCATGGTGGGAGCATCTCCAAGATGCTGCAGAGACATGACTACTCATGCTGGGGAGCTGTCACATTGCTGTCACCATCTCCTGGCATTATACACGGAGAGCTCAGGCAAACTTCTGTCCTCCCACATTTCCTCACCCAACTCCACTTTCCCATCCACACACATGTTCACAAACTATACACAATATCAGTTATCTGTTGCTACATGACAAATATCCACAATAGTGGCTTAAAAGAACACATATTTATGATCTCAGTTTCTGTGGGGCGGTACTCACAGAACAGTTTAGCTGAGTCCTCTGCATGGGCTCTAGGCTGCAGTGAAGGTATCAGCCAGGGCTGGGGACCCATCTGGAGGTTCAACTAGGGAAGTATCCACTCCTAAGCTCCTGGTTGCTGTTGGAACTCATGTTTTTGTGGTTGTAGGACCACAAGGTCTGAGGGCCCTGACTATTGACTGGTCATCGTGGCTGCCTGCACTTCCTGGACACATGGGCCTCCCCATTATGGCTGCTACTTCGTCAAGCCATCAAGGACCATCTCTCAAGTGAGTCTGCTAGCAAGACAGCCCTGTGTGACATAATGTCATTAGCTACAGACCACCATTTGCCACAGTATTTTATTGGTTAGAAGTCAGTCACTGGTTCCATCCAGGGAAGGGATTACACAAAAGGACAAATGCCAGGAAGTGGGGTCCTTCAGGGTCATCTTAAGGTCCAGCCATCACACACATCAAAGGTCATCGCAAATGACAGATGGGGTATATTTGAACCAAATATGTTTTGTTTTTTAAAGATTTTATTTATTTATTTATTTAGAAAGGGAAGGGAGAGAAACATCGATGTGTGGTTGCCTTTTGCACTGCCCAACTGGGGACCCAGTCAGCAACTCAGACATGCGCCCTGACTAGAAATCAAACTGGCGACCCTTTGGTTCACAGGCTGGCACTCAATTCACTAGCCAGAGCCAAATATGTTTTTGGAAGTACAAACAATTCATCAAGGTTCTGTTTTTGCCTTCTCTGAATTCAGTTTTTGTTCACATCAATAAATTATATTTGAATGACCCAAAAAAACATTTGCAAGCCATTTCATGGTAGAAACTCAGCATTTTTGTTTTCACACAACTCTTAGAATTGAAGCCAGGTCTTACAAATGCTGTGTCCTCCAGGTAATTACTAAGGACTTACTCTTCCATAAGTGGATTGAGCGTCGGCCTGCGAGCTAAGTGTCGCTGGTTCGATCTTCCAGTCAGGGTACATCAGAGAAGGAAAACTCTGACTCCAAAAAACCTCCGCTGCCTTGCGGCATACCTCTTCAGGGGAAAGGCTAAGGGAGTAAACCCTGACAGAAAATCCGGAGCCGGAGTCCCTAAGGCGGTTTGACGTTGTAGTCAACACCGGCAACTCCTGCGGCGCACCTGAAGCCAAGCTGTATTGACTCCGTCTTTCCCTTGGACCCTTCAGCTGCGAAGAGAGGGGGGGTCTGCTGCATGGGCAACAGCAGACCCTCCATATCACCCTGCCCAGGCTCTGTAGCTTCAGCGTCATCACAAGATGTCGATTCAACACGGGAGGAGACAGATACCGTGTCACTCCCGAGTCGGACTGCACAGCCATTCTCGGCGGTGCAGATAGACTCTTAAGAAGCTACACCATCGTCTCTCGAGACGGACGGCTGCCGACGACGACTCTTCCATACACGGGCCTAGACCCTGGAGAACCAACCTGAACCATACAAGCATAGCCCTCAGCACCCAGGAAGCAGGTAGATGGTGTGGAGCAGGAGGAGCAGTGGGACAGCATGGGGTGGGCACCTCAGAGAGAAGGGAAGGCTGGTGCAGTGGCTGTGTGCTCAGAGGCAGCATGGAAGTTGAGTGGGAGGTGGGCAGCCATGAGGTACTGGGCAACGGGAGTGGGAAGGGCGTTATACCCCGTGTCTGGAAGTGGTAAAGGGCAGTAGGGGCTGTGAGGGATGAACGGAGTGACAGTCTCATTTGTACTTTCAGCCCCCATGGCTGGAGTGCAGAAACTGGACTCGGGCAGGCCAGTCTAGAAGCAGGAGACCCTGAGAGGGGAGCAGATGCTTGCCTAGATAAGGATTAACACATTGTAAGCTGGGGTGGCAGAGTTAGCAGGGTCTGGTGATTGTAGGCCCTTCCCAAAGGTGTGGGCTGATCACAGGGCAGCTTAGAGACTGTGGTGGTCAAGGAGGATTTGGTCACTTCTACAAGCTTACACCTTAAGAAACTAACTTAGTGCAGTAATAGTGGGTGTTTCTTGGCCATAGGTACTTGGGCAGCGGTGGGCAGCCATGCCGGGGAGGGGGTATGGCAGGTGGGTATGAGATAAGGAGCCAGATGACATTGGCTTTTTAAGGTCATCCATTCATTCACTCACAAGGCCCTGTGCTAGGTATCAGTGTGAGTGGTTCTGCCCTTGAGGAACTCCAGTTGGGAAGACAGTTAAGTAACCAACCAAGTGTGACACCGGCTTTGAAGGCATATGTCATGGTGGGAGTTGGGTGATCAGGGAGGCTTCCTGGAGGAAGTGATGTTTAAGCAGAGACTAGGAGTTAGCCGGAAGATGAAGGAGGGGTAATTTAGGCAGAGGGAAGAGCAGAGGCAAAAAACCTACTTACTGGATATTTACAACCATACTTATGGGGCCCACTGTATGCCAGCTGTTGTGCTAGGCCAGGAGATGGGAAGGCAGGAGTGAGGCATGACTTTAGCCTGCAGAGGGCAACTGATTGGAATTGAAGCTGGCGAGGGGCCTGGCCATCAGGGGTCTTGAAATTCCCATCAAGAAATGTGGACTTTGTCCTAGGAGTTTGGGACAGTCACTGAAGTAGTCTAAGCAAAGGGGTGGCTTGATCAGATTCACCCTCTCTGCCTGGGGCTGGAGAATGGGTTAGAGGCAGGAAGGCCAGTCAGGAGACTGTGGCAGTTATTGGGAGAAATGTCAGTGACCTAAGTTCGTAATGACAACTCCCACTGAAATCCACTTCTGACCCCAACCAGTGGCAGCAGAGGGCTCTGTTTGACAGTCCAGAGCAGCCACCAGGGCTTGCTGAGCAGCCTCCTGGGCTTCCCACTCCCCTCCTTTGGCCCTTGGAAAGGGGCACTCAGCTTCCCTTTGAGTCCACTTGCCCTGACACCAGCTCATGCCCTTGCCAGGAGCCAGTTTTAGGGGTCTTGATAGTAGCCACATTCATGAACAGCTAGTTCCCCACATAGTCCCTTCCCCAGGAGGGCTGAGGTGCATGCCCTTGCCCAGCCCACAGCTATCATTTGCATTATTGTGAAAAAGCTAGGCCTCTGACAGAGGTAAGGCCTGAGCTAATACCCTTAATTACCTTTGGACCAGGCTGGTCCAGGTGTTGAGGACATCAGGTAGACACTAAAGATGTCACTCAATGACCAGGTGAGCCAGTGGCCCCTTGGTTTTCTGTCCATGTTCCTTTGAAGTCTTGAAATTGGGATTTTTTGATAGTCTACTCCATTCTTCAGTTGTCAGGCCAATAGTTGGTTCCAATCCAGCCCCTTTCTCCCAGTATTAGAATAAGAGCTCATGGCTCTGGACTACCCAGAGATGGTCTCAGGGCTAACTCTGTTGGCCTGCCCTTCCTCTTAACTGTGCATGTGGCAAACAGCCCCTTCAGGTCATGTTGTCAGGCCTCATCGTAACCCAGAGTAGAGAAATGAGCATGGCTGGCTCTACACAGAGAAGGGGTGCCTTGAGATCAAAAGCCCCATTGCCCCTCAGCTGGTAGAGATTTATTGTGGAGTTGTCCATCCTTCTGGCTGATGGTTTTAGGGAAGCATCATTGTGTGGAATTAAGCAGAGAAACACAGGCTAGGCAGAATCTGGGAAGTGCACACAGTACTCCAAGTTTTTGATAGCATGATTCCAGGGCACCAGCTCAGGTGTGTTTCCCAGAGGCCACATCAAGGAGCAAGTACCACAATGAGTAAACCTTCAGGACGCCTCAGTCAGCAAGACTAAAAGGGAGGAGATAGAATGCAGGTCCCATTCCTTGCACCTTGAAAGTGAGGTAGGGGAAATTCAAGTGCCAAAGCACTTGGCCCAGGAGATACAGCTGCCATCAGTCTTTTATTCTGGCTGTTGCTTCTGCACCATGGACCAGAAGAGTGAATAACTAACTAGCTTTTGGAAACAAGGAAGCTTTTACGCTTCTCTCCAATTTCCAGCTTCTAACAACCCTCATTCCCTTTTTAGAAGAACTAAATATCATGTTGAAAGTAGCCCATAAACACCCTTGAAGCCTCATGGTAAACAAACAAAGCTTTATTTATTTTTTCTTCATTTAAAAAAATGGGTTATTGAAAACAAACTGAGAGCTTAGACACCTGGGTTCACCACACTAAGCAAAGTAGCCCCAAAGAAAAATGGCACAGCTGATACAGAGTATGAGGTTGATGTTCAGAAGGGCTTTCATTGAGGTGCTTTCTTCCAAAGACATGATGGCAGGTTCCACTCTGCTCACAGGCTCCGCCTGTCCCTTGCCCTCCAGTCCACAGAGCCACAGGATGGCTCTCACAACTCTGGACTGCTTTTGGGATACATCACCTAAAAAGAACCCCAAAAAAGGTCATAAGGAATGGCTGTGTCTCACGGAGAAGAGAGGAGAGGGGACCAGTGCGGTGTTTCATGCACTGTGATAAATACTTTCTGTGCCTTTTCTGGAAGGCGTTAATACCTTCGTTCTGGAAGGCTGCTTAAATCTGGAAAACTGGTATTTCTAGGCTTTTCACCATTTTCAGTTTCCAACTATCTATGAAGCCAGGCAGGTGGTGTATAGGAATCGGGGCAGCTTTGAATATTCAACATGTCAAAATATTCTTCACCTTACCCAAGAGATATTCTCTCATTTGTTTTGGAACACGTGGCCTTGTGGTCTGACTTTAGGATGACATGGGTTTCATAGCCACAATTTTTTTTTAAAGGCCATGTGTGATGATATATGACAACAGCCGCCTCAGGGTTGGGAGACAATCGCGACCGGCGGTGACCTTGGCTGAAGGTGCATCTGGATCTAAGGGGCAGCAGCTTCACAACTACAGACGAGGTTTGCGTGCAGACATGCGGGCCCAGTGTTGCCAGATCCTCCCACTTTTCAAGAGGAGATGGAATCTGGAATTTTATGTAAAATCTCTACAAGTGTGTCCTACATTGCCCACCTGAGGTATCTGTTGAGTTACTGAAGAACCTGTTTCTGGAGGCTAGAGAGTGGGGAATAACTAGACCCTGGGTGTCAGGGGGTGCCCAAACCCCAAATATGCCCCTTTCTGACTTATGATTTGATAGAAAAATTTCCCTTACACATGTAATGCTTCCTGAAGCACCTACTATAACTGAGGAGAGGGGCAACTCACAGCTGTGTGTTTTGGACATGTTTTCTTGAACAGTGTACAACTGGATGTTGGTACTGCTGGCCTCTGCTGTCCCATTCTGAGAGAGGGTAGGAGGCAGATGACTTTCTGGTGGCACCCGTTCCTTGTGGACCATCGGATCATGACGAGTGAACCAGGTCAGGCGACTGACCTAGGAAGAAGAGATGGCTTGTGAGATTAGCGATCAGCCCTTTCTCCCATGCTCTGCCCAACCCCAAGGTCAGCCTTCACATCTGAGTCTGCTCCCAGTCTCGCCCTCTCATCCCACTCCCCTCCAAGCTTCAAGTTTCTGCACTCCTCAGAACCAGTGGACACTTTCTGCATTCACTTCCCCACCTTTCTTAACAATGCTGATCTCATGTTGGGGTCTAACCCTCCCTTGTGCTTGTCCCCAGAGCTAAACCCCAGCCCTGGGGTATTGTGGGTCAGCCACTCAGCTCAACCATTTCTCTGGCCATAGGAACCAAATTTGTTCACAGGGGAATGTGTGAAGAGCTTGCTTCATTGATGGGAATCAGCAAGTTTGCTGGAAATGCTGGGATAAAATGTTTATGCTTTCACTTAGTGAGAATAAGAGAGGATAAGTCCCAAGAAGTTGCCAGCCCCATGTGGGGCCTGGGAGGAGAAGCAGAGTGAGAGCTGGATTCTCATGGTCTGTTCCAAGTCTTGAAATTGAACTATTTCTAAAGCCCCACAATGGACTTTTCAGCTTTTTAAACAGTCCATCCATCCTTTTTTACTTAAGCTAGTGTGGGTGCCTTTCCTGACACTTGCAGCCAAGGGTCTCAATGGCTCTAGCACCGAACCCAATTGTACCATCTCCTTGGAGGGTGGCTCTGTGCACCAGCTCACGGTGGACATGGTGATCAGGGTGACAGCAGACAGAATCATGGAGAAGTAGAGGTAGTGGACATCCTTCACCACAGCAGGGCGCTCATCTGGCTGGTCACACTGTGGTTGCGTATAAATAAAGTCCAGGACCAGCCGAATCAAGCCTAGGAGAAGGCCCAAGATCAAACCCGAGAAGGCACCCTGCAAATCAGAGCAAGGCCATCTTAGTGATATCCAGCACTGTTAGGTAGGCTGGCTTAGGCCTCCAGAAACTTCAGCAAGCCATCTTAAGAGCTGTCTTTCTAATGATGGTCACTGCAGGGGTCAGTGTTTTGAAACAGTGGGGGCTACTTATCTGTTTATCTTTTACATATAATTAATCACTTACATTTAATTTACTCATTCCTTGTTAATTCAGCTTATGAGAGAATACATCAAAATAGAACCCCTGTTGCTTTCTTTCAAAGGCCGGGTAGCACCCTCCCTGTATCTTCCTCCACAGAACTCATCCTCCCCAATGACACCCAAGTCAAGACATCTTCAGGTGCCCTCTGCAGTCCCTTCCTCTTCCATCGTCATGGCAGCACTGGGGTCTTGCACAGCTACCTTTTCATTGCTCCGCTTCCAGAAACACCCCATGATGAAGACCACAGCCACAGGCGGCTGCAGGTAGGAGCTGATGGACTGGATGTAAATGAAGAGTTGGCCACCCTGGCTGGCCTGGATCACAGGGATCCAGAGGATGGAGACCAATACCAGAAGCAACACAAACACCCTGGTGCCGAGAGGAGAGAGATCCATCATTAGTGCTGTCTTCCCCGTACATTTCTCTTACTCTTTTTATAGCTTTATTGAGGTGGTTACAATCCAGTAACTTTCAGTAAATATTTCTAGAGTTGTGCAACCATCACCACAATCAAGTTTTAGATCATCCATCACTCCAGAATGTTCCCCCATGCCTATTTATAGGATATTCTTGTTCCTCACCTAAACAAGCACTTACTGCTTCTGTCTCTGTAGGTTCAACTCTTATGGACATTTCATATAAATGGGATCTTACAATCTATAGTCTTTGGCAATTGGCTTCCTTCACTTAGCATGTCTTTGAGGTTCATCCATGCATCATATATCAGTATTTAATTCCTCTTTATTGTTGACAAGTATTCCATTAAATGGACATGTTATTCCAGACCCTTCTCTTAAGCAAGGACATTTGAACTGTTTCTATGTTTTGGCTGTTATAAAAAAATGCTGCTGTGAACATCTGTGTACAAGCCTTTGTGCAAACATATATTTTCATTTCTAGGATTGCAATTGCTAAGTTGCATGATAAGTTTATGTTTAACTGTTTAAGACACTGCCAAACTGTTTTGATCAGTTGAACCATTTTACCTTCCGACCTGCAATGCATGAGTTCCAATTTCCCCACCTCCTTGTCTGTCTTTTTGATTATAGTCATTCTAGTGGGTGTGTGGTGGTGTCTCACTGTAGTTTTCTAGATTACAATCTTGTTTTGTAGATTATTCTGTATTACAACTCCTTTGTCAGATATATTGCTTGTAAATATGTTTCTCCCAATCTGTGGCTTGTCTCTCAATTTTCATAATAATGGCTATTTGATCATCTTTTCCTTTTTTTCTTCTTTTTAAGATTTTATTTATTTGTTTTTAGAGAGAAGGGAAGGGAGAGAAACATCAATGTGTGGTTGCCTCTCACGCGCCCCCAACTGGGAACCTGGTGTGCAACCCAGGCGTGTGCCCTGACGGGAATTGAACCAGCGACACTTGGTTCACAGGCTGGCATTCAATCCACTGAGCCAACAGCAGCCAGGGCCTCATCTTCTTCTTGTATAGCTATGCTTGTGGTGTCATACCTAAGAACTCTTTCCCTAGCCCAAGTCTGAGACTGCTCTCAGGGTGCACCTTCCTATGATAGGGCAGAGTGCTAAGGTGCTTATTTATATGTATTTTACATAAAATTTACATGCCACTCATTTGTGTCATTGTCATATCCCCTGTTAGACTTCAGGACTTGCACAATTCTTGGCAGAGAAACCTCCCCCCCTAAAAAAACAGAACACCGAACTCCCTTTTCCCTGGCTAACTCCTATTCACCCCTCAGGTCCCAATCCAGGTTGGGAACTCCGTCCCTGAACCCTAGGTCTCCTGACTCCCAAGTCATAGCGCTAGTAGGGGTATAACTGCCTGGCTATTTGTCCCTCTCTAGCTCCATGTATAGAGAACTGAGTTGTTTCTTTTCATTGCTTTATGTCAGGTGTCTGGCACATAGTAGTTGTTCATTGAACATCTCTTGAGTGAATGAATGAATGAATGACTTACACATGGGGTCCTAATGTACCTCATGCTCACCATCAGAGGAGGCTGAGCCTGGGCAAGTTTCTTGTTGGACTTTGCCCCTCGGGAACTCAGCTTTCTGCTCTCCGGTACCTAGACATTTCCCTCCCTGGCCCGGCCCCACACAAGAAGACCTTACCTGCCCACAATCATGAGCTCCTTCTCAGATGCCCGAGGCCGGATGTGATTCCAGAGGTCCATGGTGAAGATGGTGCTGGCACTGTTAAAGATGGAGGTGAGGGAGGACATGAGCGCCGCCACCATCACAGCAATCATGAGCCCACGGAGCCCTGGAGGCAGAAAGGAGGTGTATGGGTCTCAAGCTTTTTCTGCTCACAGCCCCTGACTTCATTCATGACCCCATGACCCCAGGCCCAGAGCCAGCTGAACCCAGGAGGTTCAACTCTGAGGAAGCAGAACTCAGGTGAGGGCCCTGAGGAAGGACTAAGGGGGTGGGCCGGGCAGAGCCCCCCGGGCCTGGGTTTCATTCAGGGGTCTGGCTCTGGAGCTCAGTTCCTCAGCCCAGAGCCCGTTCCTTTCCATCACCCACTCATCCTGTCCCTCCCTCAGATCAGAGCCCAGCCAGTTCTTCCTTTCTGGGTGCTGCAGAGAGTGAGGGGATATTACCTGTGGGCAGGAGCTCCAGCACAAGTTTGGGATATGCGATGTCAGAGCAGCCGGAAGGATTGCCACAGACTTTCTGGCAGATCTCTGGATCTGCACAGGCCACTTGATCTGTGGAGGAGATGAGGCCCAGAGGTGAGTACATGGACCCTCAGGGCCCCAGGCCAAACCCAAATGTGGCTGACCCTGGCCAGCATCAGGAGACAGTTTATGGCTCAATGAAATAAGAAGGAGCCTAGATTTTACAAACCGTGACCCTCTTACCTAAACTTTCTGAACTTCAGGCTCCATATCTGTCAAGTTTGGACAGTAACATAAGAATATAGTGAGGATGGACTGAGATGGTATACATAACGCACTTAGCACAGGGTCTGACACATAGGAAGCGCTGAATACATGCCAGCTGTTGTTACTGTAACTCAAATAAAGCTGAGGCCCCTAGAGGCCAGTCTAAACATAGGTCCCACCTTAGGCTGTATTCCCCTGACCCCCGAACAGGGACACAGAGCCGCAAAGGAAAATGCCAGCACTCAACACATGGCAAACATGTTTTAAATTTCTCTTTCCCCATTTTCTTCTCACTTTAGACTCATGAAAACCCAACCATGCTGGTTCTGAACTCCTCTCTCCTCCTCTTTCTGCATTTCAGTTCTTATCTTTCCTGAACAGCATTTTGATCTTCCCATGTAAATCCAGCTAGCCTTCCTGGTACCTCTTGTTCTGCATCTCTACCCATTAGCATGATGAACACATGCAAGCACAGTAGTCTTCTGAGAAGACAGAGATTAGCTTTACCATTTCACAGATGAAGAGAAAGTCTCAGAGAGAAGGGACCTGATTATAATCACCCAGCAAAGTCAGAACTTAAACACAGGTTTCCCGACCCCCAGTCCAATTTTTCAGAGAAGGAAGGCCAAGGGAAGGGAGTGGATGCTCTTCCATCTTCAATGAGTGGCAGTTTTCCTATCCAGGGCCTAATCCTGGCCGTCAGGACCTTCAGACTCTCCATGTTGTCTCAGTGATTTGGCACCTGCCTCTGAAGGACTACTTTCTCATCATCTGTCTTCCTCAGCTCCTTGTATCTTAAGTTAACTGAGACTCCTCACCACTCTCTCAATGCCTACCCAACACTACCCACCCCAGCTGGACCACTTATTACTTCCCATGTCTCTTGCCAGGTGGAATAACTCCCTTAAATAGCTCCCAGATCCTCCTTCAGTTCAATCCAAAGCCTTTGGTCCTTCATCCTCATTCTGATGGGTGACACGGCCTGCCTGATCACCTTCTGTGGCAAGTGGGATCTACTTCAGTTTCGGGGTGGGCATGGAGCCCTTCACTGCTCACAGCCATTTCCTCCCTGGTTCTCATGCAATAGCAGCATTATGGTGACCATTTAGTCAGGTCCTCAAGTTCACAAGTGGCCTTGAATGCAGATAGATGTTTGACAGCATCTCCAAGTGAGGTTGTATATTTAGCCTCTATTTTTTAAAAAAATATTTTTCTAAATATTTTATTTATTTATTTTCAGAGAGACGGAAAGGGAGGGAGAAAGAGAGGGAAAGGAACATAATTGTGTGATCAGTTGACTCTTGCATGTCCCCAACTGGAACCTACCTCGCAACCCAGGTGTGTGCTCTGACCAAGAATCGAACCAGCGACCTTCCAGTTCACAGGCTGGCGGCTCAATTCACTGAGCCACACCAGCCAAGGCAGCCTCTATTTTTTATCAGTATTAAAACTGTTAATTTAATAGATGCTAACATTTGAAGTACACCACAATTTAAAAATCCAATATTGTAGCTTCTTTTCTTGTTTAATGGAGTGTAATACCTAAGAAATGGAAATAGTCTCAGGCCCTTTCATCCATTGGGAAGCCCAAGGGCCAGCTGGTCTATAAAACTCCTCCACTCTCTATTGTGTCTTCTCTGGGCTGGGACCCTTCCCTCCACTAACATCCATCAATGGGAGAGGAAATGTGTGCTGAGGCCACGATTAATAATATTGATAGCAACTGCAATGGAATAAAAGTAGAGTCCCCCAAACTCTGGTTCAGCCTTAGACAAAATTAAAACTGTAGACTAAAAATGACATTTGATGAGAAGTATTGAGAAGAAGCAATCCTGCTGAGAAAAATGCTTTAAAAAAAATCCTCATGCAAGTATTTTAGAGAGGAAAGGAGGGAGAGAGGGAGAGGAACATTGATGTGAAACATCGATCTGTTGCCGCCTTATGCACCCTGACCGGGGATCAAACCTACAACGTAGGTATGTGCTCTGACCAGGAATCAAACCCATAACATTTTGGTGCACAAAACAATACCCCAATCAATTGAGCCACCTGGTCAGGGCAAGAAAGATGCTTTTAAGAGGTCGAAGTTCTTGACTTCTTATGACTCTTCAGAGAAAGTTTAGGAAAAAATGAGAAAACAGTTACAGTTTCATGGCCAGAACATGATAAGAAGCCTCTCAGGTGAGGCCAAGGTCATGTTTACTTTCATGTTTATGGGCTCTGCCTCTTGTCCAGAAGCTCCTCTCTTCAAGGTACACTGAAAAGAAGCAAGGATCTCCCTGTGGTGTTTTATTAACTACAAAGTTTTTGTTTAACCTTCTAGGAATGTAACCTTCAACCATGTTTGAGGCAGAAAATTGTGTTCAGTCTAAGGAATATGTTCATCACAGGGACATTAGTTGGCTCAGCTAAGTTATAAATGAAGCCAACATCATACAGTAACATTTGCTCACCGGTCCTGTGTTTATTAATCAACCATTTCCTATGTGGAGTGGATTCCCTTTGTCAGGCTGTCTGATGCTTGAAATGTAAGAAGCCTCTAACAGTGTCAAACGCAAACATAGCACAAACCTCCTTCTTCCAAAGGCCAACATTTACTATGAATCAAGGCTACAGATAAACCCTGTACACCTCCTCATGTAATATTCACAACTCATTGAGGAAGATATTGTTACACATTTTTTAAAGACAAGTAAACTGAGGCACAGAGAGGTTATATAGCTTCCCGAAGTGAGATAGCTAGTAAGTATGATGGACTTTTTGTGTTTTATTGTCTTGAGAGTTATTTTGCTTGTCTCTTAATTTCCACTAGAGTTTCTTTAAAAGTGTGTGCCATTTCTAAATGGATTGAGTGAAAGAGGGTGTTGTCCAGGCTCATGAGAACTCAGGATTGGAGCACCCTTTTAGGCAGTTCCAGAACCAGTTGAAGATTCAGTGGAAACCTGGTGGAGTCAAGATGTGGAGAAGTGGAAACAGGAAGGTATAGTGGCTTTTCTCCAAGTCTGGCACCTTAGGCCAAAGCTGCTCAGTCTTCTGGTGGGCTTGTTAAAACAGATTGCTGGGCCCCACCCTAGAGATTCGAATTCAGTAGTGCCTGAAAATTTGCATTTCTAACAAGTCCCAAAGTGCCACTGCTGCTGCTGAGGACCACACCTTGAGAAGCGCCCTCTTTACTCTACTCTTTTAAATCCTTTCGCACTTATTGCTTGCATCATATGCTAGAGTGTTTTGATATATATTTTATGTTAGTTTTTCATGAGTACTGAATTCATCTGTTACATTACAAAGTCCTTAGAGGTGTAGAACATGACCTTAGTTTCATTTAATAATAAAACATTGTTGATTGGCTGACTGTTAAGAGCATTGGGCCAAGGCTTAAAATGTGATTTTCTGAGAGAGACGGTAGCATGATTTAGAGTCAGTTTTCGGAAGCAGATGCACCTGGACTTAAACCTTAGCTCTCCCACCCTAGCCACATAACTTCCAGCAAGTCACTTAACTTAGAAGTGATAGAGTCCTCTTTTTCCCTTAATTCCACATCTAATCCATTATTAATCTGGTTGGCTTCACTCTCAAACATATTTTCAAATTATTCATGTGCATCAACTGTGGCCTCTTTCAGAAGTGTCCCTGCCCAGCACCTCCTGTGGCAGCCTCCCTATGAATTTTTCTCACAGCGCTTATTTAGCACAATCAATGAATATCTCATTTATTTATTTACCTTTTTCCTGTCTCTACCACTAGAATGTAAGACCCACAGCAGCAGGGATACTGTATGTCTTGTTCTCTTATGAATCCCCAGGGTCTTCTAAAATAAAACCTTCTAAACCTAGCTTTCACAATGGTGGTTGAACGCACGGACAAATAAATAAATGAGTGAATGAATTTTTCTGACCTTCAGTTTCTTCATCTGTAAGTGAAAATAACAATGATAGTGCTAACTTCATAAGGTTATTTTGAGGAACAAATGAAATAATAACAAGTATAAAATAATAAGAATGAACCTTGTGTAGTGCTTTCCATGTGCCAAGAACTACTTTAAGCCTTAACAAGTATTATCCCCATTTTACAAATGAGGAAGCAGAGACCAAAAGAGACTAAGAGACTTATCTGAGGTCTCACAGCTAGGAAAGAGTGGAGCCAATATTCAGGCTCAGGGAATTCAGGTCAGAGTTCATGTTCATAGCCACCACATTCTACTGTCAAACTCTTCACACAGGGCCTGGCCCTTAGAACAATGAATGTTGGCTGTTTTAAGCCACGTTCTTTATTCACATCTCAAGCCTTGCCCAAGAACTGTATATTTTCCTTCAACTCACCACAAACCCCAGAAACCAGTTCTTACTCCCATCTGAGCTTTTCCAAGCCTGGTGCCCCTCCTCTGGAAATAGAACCAGTGACTCTCTGGATTCTTCACCCTATCTGGGCTGAGGGAACACAAGCCCAAATTCTAGCACTACAGACAGCTCTCTGCTTCCCTTCCCCCAACTCTTCCCTCCTAATTCTTATTGTCCCGAATTATTTTGCAAAATTTCTGGACCAACCAACTAACCATTTTATCCTATCTTTTCTTCACCTCTGCATGATATAGTGTAGGATAAGGCATGGGGTACAGAGCTTTTTTATGAATAGATCACCACTTCCTGACATCCCAGTAACCCCCAATAGCAACCCTCACCCCCAGTCCTGTTTAATCCCCACAGTGCAAACCTCATTCCTTTACCACATTAAAAAAAATAAATAAATAAAAATAAAAAAACAACTAAGGCAAATATTCTAAATGCTTTAATATCCTTTATTTTTGTCTAGAAAAGTAGCCCCCCAAAAGTTCCATTGGGCCAAAGCTACCAAACCAAAGGGCTCAAACACTAAAGCATGAGGAACTCTTAACCTGAGACTTCAGGAAATTGACATCTGAGACCACAGATTTTAGCCTACTTTATGGCTTCAAAAAAATGTAGTTGAGGCAAGGTCCCAGGTGGGTCTCCACGCCATTTGGCCTCGGGCATCTATAAGATGTTCCCATTGAACCAGTGTCAGGAAATGGTATAGAATCAGTTGATGCCTGGATAGAGACACTTCAGTTGAGTCACTAGGAAGAGGCTTCAGTCACATTTTCTTAGAGCAGTTAGTAATATGTTTCGAGCATTTCAGGGCCTGAGACTCACAGACACATGACCTCTCTTCCCAGCTGTCTTCTCACCTGGGAAGAGAACACGGCTGATCATTCCAGGGAACACCATCATGAAAAGGGGTAGCACCTTCAGGTATGCAGCCATCAGAGAGCCTGCTTTGGCATGGGACAAGTTTTTGGCAGCCAGACTCCGCTGAACAATAACCTGGAAAACAGTGGGGTGATTAGAAGCTGAGATGGCTTTCTCTTAAGGCACACTAAGTATGTGTAGCTTCTTGGTAGGCATAGTGGACTTAAAGCTTGGTTTCCTGGCTTCTCTTTGAGGAAGCATCTCTTTCCTATTCTCAATCACCTTCATTTATTCTAGGGTTGGACCTGTCCAATTAGGGTTCTCCATAGAATTACTCCACTTCTCTGGCCACCATGATTGGTTAAGAAAAAGTGTGTACCCAATGCAGGTCAATTATAGCTCTACATGGAACTTTCTTCTAAAAGAGGCAAAGGAAAAGAGGCACCTAACCCCATGCAGCCTCCATTGGAACAGCTAGCTGAGAAAGCATCTTAGACCGTGATTGCGTCTCTGCCATCATATCAGGAAAGCCTTCCTGAAACTGAAGTCATCTCAGAGGAAGAAAAGGAGGAATTGGAGAGAAAGAGAAACAGTTTCTGATAACACAGAGCCCCTCAATCCAGCTTTACCAACTCTGGGAGCTGCCAGCCTGTGTTCCAACCCTGCTTCCTCACTTCTTTGCTGTGTGGTCTTAGGCAAACAGTTTTAGCTCTCTTTGCCTTAGCTTTCTGATCTATAAAATGAGGGGAGTATTAGGACTGTTTTGACAACTAAATGAAATCAAACCATTTGGAATATTTAGAAGAGTCCAATAAATAGTAACTGCCCAGTAAATGTTAATTATTATTCACCTCTGCCCCATCCTCCCAGTCATGTACGTTACAGAAAACATAGGCCTAAACTATTTTTTTCCCCACAGACAATGAAGAATCCCCACTAAATCAGTAAAGAATCCTTAATGGGAAGAGTGTCAAGAGGTAGGATTTCCTCCCAACCCCACACCATACCCCTAATAATTTTAAGGCTCTACAGTACAAATGTGCACATCTATACAGGAGAAAACATTGTGTTTGAAGGCATTTCATTCTCAGAAGCCATGGGCCTGGCCCTTCTCACACAATTGCCAGAAGACACCAGAATGGTCAAGTTCAATGTGCTAATGTCCAACTGCAGTAACAGTGGCCCAAACTGAGCCCTGTGTGAACAAGTTTCAAGGGCAGGCATCTATGCCCATGGGACATACCCATTCAGCCAGTCAGAACTCAGAAGAACCCTGTTTCAATCTGGTCACCCAGACTAAGAGTTTGTTTTTCATAACTTTCAAACCCTAAAAGGAATAGTGGTCAAGTGGTACTTTATCAGTAGCAAACACCTTAGTTGAAAAAGCAAGTTAACTGAGAGAAATGAAAGCATAATACATAATGTGGGAGGAGGGCCTTAGTGAGCTTGGTCTACACCCATCACGGTGTCTAGCATGCATCTGCCTTCATTTGCTCTTCCTCCAACCACTATGTGCAGATTTTCCCTCACTGAGGTGTGAAGGCTGAGGGGAGGCCTGTCTGGGAGAAGTCATGGTGGTAGGCTTGACGACCAGGCAGTGGCTTCTTCACAGATGGGCAGCTATGGAGTGGCTCTCTCTCACATTGGTTCTGCATAAACCCCAGAATCAAGAGAACACCCAGCTGGTGAGTTGGATCAAATGAATAGAGCACTTAAAAGTGCAGACTTAAGTGTGGATCCCTCCCTATCAGGTCTTTGTGAACTCAGACAAGTTTCTTAAACTCCTCAGTCCTCAGTCTTCTCATCTGCCAAACAAGAATCATGATAGTGCTTGTTCTGAGGTGCCTAGTAGTTCTAGAGAGTACTAGTGATTATTGTCATTGTTACTACTGTTGTTGGATGAAGTCAGAGAAAGTTTGAATGAGTCACCAAAATAGAAGAGAGTTAAAATTAGATCTTGGAAACCAGATCAGAGAATCACATGTCCACAGTCTAGGAATGTGGAAACAGCTGACATTGGGCCAATAACAGAAGCTGGACTTGGGGCAATACACTTGGGGCTGGTTTTCATGAATGATTTTTGACCTGGTAGTGGAAGGGCTCTTAAAAGGACCAAGGCAGAGGAAGCAAGAACAGGAAGGAGGACAGAACATAAATGTGGACACTTGAGTCTGGTGGGAGTGAGAAGTTAATAGAGAGACATAGAGAGGGTCTGAGGTAATGCTGCCAAAGGATTGGGCTGTCTGGGCTTGTAGTTACTGTGCACAGTATGCCTACATCTTATCCTTATGCCTCCTCAAGAACTACTTGTTGGGTGGGGTGAAGCTAGGTCTTGCCAACATTCATCCCCTCAAGGGAATGACTTGTCACAGAGTGTTTTCTGCCTAGGAGACTGGTCCCCACAAGTCCTCCTCCAGTCTTCAGACCGAATCTACATGAGCTCAGAACTTTCTCTACTCTTCTCTCAAGCTTTAGGTCTTGAAGCATCTGAAGAAGTTACAGAAGCCTTGGTGGTCGCCAGCACCTTTCTAAGCTGGCTCAGTGAACTGTGGATAAGAAGGAGAAAAATGTATTGTTATCATGGTGATGTTGTGGTGAGCAGGACAAAGTCGGAATTTTTCCCTTTTGTTTTATAGCAGCCATCAATGGGGTAGTCTTCCTAGTGTCCACCCCTCGTCACATGGCTACTGTTTCATCTTGGGCACAATTGCCTGATCCAGGGATCAGCGCCTGACCCAACCTGAACCACTGGATTTTTGGATTTGGAACTTAGGGATTGTCAGTCTCTTTCCTGTTGGCCTGTGATGGAGACAATGAAGTCAATAGGTGAGAGAGAAAGACGATGGTGAGGGAAACCAGAATAAGTTCCAGGAGCTTTTGAAGGCTCATTCAAGTTCTTACAGTTTGTATTCCATGAGCTAATAAATCCTCCACCCTTTTCCTGAGCTAATGTAAATTTGGTTTTTTCCTGCCACTTGCAACCAAGCATACCCTTATACACACAAATTATACTTGTTTGGATGTTGCAAGTGAAAGACTTTAAAATGTGGCATCAGCTTATTTGAGGAAAAGTGGGGAGCAGTGAAGGTCTCTATCCTGAGCTGGGAAGTTAGCTGTTTTTGTTCAGAAGTTGGTTTCGCTGTTATCCGTCATTCTTCAGGATTCCAAGCATGCATCTAGTGAGGCTCTGTAGAACACTTAAGAATGTGATAATAAAAATATAAGGATATCAGTGCCTAAGAGAACATTGCTTCATGCTTCATTAAAGGGCCAAAGCAGCTTCATCCCAGCCAGTCCATCTGGAAGCAGAGAGGAAAACCTTTATGCTTTGGAAAACAAAGCCCTTCCTACTGGAGGTCAAAGCCATGACTGAAAAGAATCCTGGCTTTTATTCCTCGAAGTACAGCCTCCAGATATGAATTCAAGAGACAGCTGAGTACGTTTCAAAACAGCTGTCCCTCTCAAACACCCACAAGCCCCTGGGAGGAGAGTCACCCTGCTCAACAACCCCCAGGCTCATAATAATGTTCGGAAAATGAATTGCTTTCATACACATAAAATGGTTAGATCAGTGACAGGCAAGTGGTACAGCATCAGTAAATGTTTGACTGTCATTAATCTTATTGATTGTTATTTACCTCTTCCTTCTCTGCCCAGGAGCATCTGGGACAAGCTCAAACTCGTGGTCAGTGAACGATGCATGTCACCTCGCCTTTCTTCAGTTCTAAACTGAGTCTAATTCACTCTGTCAAAGACGCGCACACCCCAGGGCAGCACGCACAGGGACCCAACAGTTTGGAGTCTACAGAATCCCACTCGGCAGGAACACCGCGTAGTCAAGATCGCAGTCATGGAGCTCGTGTGGGTGTCTGCACCCTCTCGCCCTGCCTGGTATTTGGAAGGAGGTTGATCCCCCTTGGACTAAGTCTCCAGATCCTTGAATAAAACAGGGTTGGCTGGGGGTGGCCTTAAAGGGTACACACTGGAATAACAGCTCATGAGGGTTTGAGGAATCTCAAGTAAATGTTTATGCAGAGTAATCAATGTAAGCTGGTGAGTTGTGTTGAGAGCAGTAGCATAAACTGTAGTAAAATGTAAATGTTTTTAATGGCTTGTTTATTAAATGTCTCTGCAACCAAAGCACTATGACCAAATTCATCATGCTCCCCTCTTTTGTAACTATTAGTAACCCCACTTAAGGGAAAGCAGAGGCTCAGAGAAGTTAAATCGTGTCTCACCATTATGCCACCTGAACTGGATTCTAGGTCTGTTCATTGTAAAGCCTGTGCTGTCGGCCTAGACCTGTTCTGTCTCCAAGGGCTCTCCCACCTGAGATTTCTAAAGAGGAGAAGGGGGTCTGCCTCTTAAAGGGGCTGTGTCTGGGTATTGCACCATCACTGCCATGGAACTTGGCTCTTCAGGTGGAGGAGCTCCAACCTGTGGTGACCTAGGCTTCCTTCTCAGCACTGTCTCCTTTAGTTAAACTGTCTATCAGCTCTAACTCTGCAATTTAGCTTCTAAAATGCTATGCAGACCTAATTGTTAATGTAATGGAAAAAGGACATTTTCAACTGGTGATACAGTCACTGGGTTTGAAACCTAAAAAATAAACAGATGGGCAGTGACATGGTCCCCACTGTCTTGGCACCTCTGCCCACAAGTATCTGCTCTTTTTCATTTTAGATACGTCCATCCAGTTTCTTTATGCATATACAAGTAAATGCAAATAGTGAGCCTATTCTCTTTCTTTCAACAAAACAGGGTCTATTGCACACACTGTTGTGTCTTCTGCTTTTCTCGTTTCTTTTTTCACACTAGCTACACAAGTGCATGCGGCTTGTGCTCTGGCTGTTCCCTCTGCTGCAAATGCTCTTTCCTCCACAATCAGGTGGGGCCCTCATTCTCCTCCCTGGAACCTGTGCTCAAAGGACACTTCCAGTCCCATATCCCCTCACCTTTTACATTGCACATTATTTACTTATTTATGTCTGTCTGCTCCCACTGGAGGAACGTGAGCTCCAAGAGCTCCCAAGAGCACTGTCTGATTTGTTTACTCATGATTTCTAAGTGCCTGGTACATAGACAATGTCCAGTGAGCATTTGTTAAGCAGTTTTAACTTCCGTTTAGAATGTATTGTCTCTTTTGCTTACTGGATCTTCTCAGACATTCAGCACGCTGGATTAAGCTTTGCCATTGTGTGAGCAGAGCAAGAAGTAATATAGTGTGTAGAGCAGTAGAAAGGAAGGTGTATGGAAGACGGGGGTGAAGAGGAGAAAAGCAAATGAGAGAACAGCAGGAGGGAGAAAGTCCCTGGGCCCCAGACACCCCAGGAGTGTCCTGGAGGGTACTAGCACAGCTAGCTGCCCATCCCATACCTGATCCGTGCACCAGTACCAGAGAGATGGGATGGACATTCCAAATAGGATCCCGGGCCACGGGAGGTCAGAAGTCAGTGGGTCTCGGAAGATGTGGAATGCATCTTCTCGGGGAAGCCCACAGCTGCTGTTTTCAGTACGGTTGGTGGCCAGAGCCAAGAAATACTTCTCTGTCAGGCCTTCCAGCCCTCCAACGGCAGCAAAACCTAGACATCAGAGGAAGCCCGAATGTGCCAGGAGCTCAGGTGGCTCTCTAGCAGTGATGGGGTTGTTGGAGATCATGAAACCCTACTCAGAGTACAGTGAGTACAGTTACCAAGGAGAGTTAGTGCCTTAAAGGTTCTTAGCCACTTTTTAAAAATGCCTTTGGTAGTGAGTATGGAATGCTTCTCAGGATAATATTGCTAAATGCATAACACAAAATATATAGGATTTTAAATAAAACAAAATATATTAAAGGCAGTCATCAAAATGTAAGAACTACTGTGACTTAGTAATTTATTTATTTACCCATTAAGTAGTAAAACCTAGCAGGAGGTCTAATAACAATTTCATTTCAAAGTAGCCCTGAATACAAACAGGACTTCAATGCATCAGCAAAAACCGTAAGAATATCTAGATATAAATAGCTGGGGTATCCTTTGGTATCAAAGTCACATATATGGCTAATATTTCCATGGTTTATTGCCTACATTTATAATTGAAAAAGGCTAAATTTCACTGATATATTTATGAAAATAGAAGTGGTTGTTTTTTCCCTTATCCAGGGTTCAAAAATGCCCTGAATTCTGCCCACAGACTGTGGGTTAAAAAAACTTGCCTTAAGGAAGCATTCTTTCACCTCTGAACTTATCAGCATCTCTCAATTCATGATATCGCAAGACTGGTACACATATTTTGTGACCTTAAGTAAGTGGCTTCCCCTATCTGAGGCTGAGCTTCCTCGTCTGCTAGTGGGGATAATGTCACACCAGCCTCACAGGGCTGGAGCTAGGGCTCAATGAGATACTGCATGTGAAATGCACAGTGTCTGGCCTAAACATGAGCTAGTCTAAAAAATAATAAAGTACTGTCATTTGGAATCTGCTTTTTTTCATTAATTGAAAGGATTCAGTGTTACCCCAAAATAATTTTGAGGTTGGTTTTACCACTCTGTTAGAAATAGCTACTAGGAAAAAAGTTACTGTTACTGATAAATTTTTGTCATACTGTATTTCCCTGAAAAATTATTTTGTAGTAGTGGTGGTAGGGAGGGTGTCAATAATTGAAATTAATTGACTCAAAATAATTTTTATCAATAATTGGACCCATCCATTTGAGTGTGTGAAGTACGGATGCTTCACCTAGCATATGTAGAAGGTAGAAAAGCTGAGAATAAAATCACCCCAGGGTGGGTGAGAATGGAGAAAGCAGAGCTTTACAAAGTGCAATGTGCATAGAAATCAATAAAATGCAGACTTGGATCCAGCAGGTCTGGGTGGGATCAGAAATGCTGCCTTTCTAAGGCTCCCAGGTGATGCTGATGCTGCCAGTCCACACACCACACTGAATAGGCACTGATGGAATTCAGAGTCCTCTTGGTATAAAGAAAAGTGAGTGCTTTTGGCTATTTAATCTGATTTCAACCACTTCACTAAACTCCCTTTTTAGGTCAGTTTTTCAGTTTCTCTTTTTTTTTTCCCCCTAGGTTGTCAGTCATGTCATCTGCAAATGATAATAATTTTGTCTCTTTTTTTTAATCTTATGGATTTTATTATTATTGCATTGAATAATTAGCACTTTCTCTGATTCTAATGGGATTGTGTTTCATGTTCCTTGGCTGCCTTTTTGAGGATTTTTTTTTTAAACAAATGTTCTAATTTCTTCTTTAGTTATTGGACTGTTAAGATTTCCTATTTTCTCTTAAGTCAAATTTAGTAACTTAGCCCTAGGTGGGTTACTAGTTTGGTCGAAGTGTCTTCTCATGCACCAAAGATTTGCAGATTCGATCCTTGGTCAGGGTGTGTACAGGAGGCAAACAACTGATATTTCTCTCTTTCTTTTTCACTCTTTCTTTTCTTTCTTTCTCTTTTTTTCACTCCCTCTCTCTCTAAAATCAATAAACTATCCTCAGGTGAGGATTAAATTTTTTTTTTTAGTAATTTAGATTCTCCTAGAAAAACATGGATTTCAAATGAGTTTTCATATTTATTATTAGCATAAAGCTTTGTACATTATATTCTTATCTCTTAAAATCTTCCTCTCTGTGCATTTAGTTTGTTTTCTCATTCCTAATTATACTGCCCTGTTTTTCTTTCTTTTGCCTGATTTGATTTGCCACTGTATTTTATGGTTCTTTTCAAAGAAACAGACATTGCAGTAATTCACCCTGTAGTTTTCTTTTCTAATTCACTAAATTGGGCTTTCATATTCATGTATGAAGTTGTTTTTCTAGGGGTACAGCTTTTGATTTCATCATTGACTGTGAAATGTAATATTCTCATCATTATTTCTAAATAGTATGTAATTGCTATTTTATTTCCTCTTTGATGCAAGCACTATTTAGAAGATAGCTTTAAATTTTCTAACTAATTAGGTGTTTTAAATTTACACTTTTTCTAACAATTTTATTTATTTTTGTTTTACGCCGGCAAAATAATGTAATCTGAACAATGTTTACACCAGTATTTTTGCAAAAATTGGTTACTTTTTCAATAGTTAATTTTCATAGATGCTGGGAAAATGTATATTCACTGTTCTGAGAATAATTATTCATTTATACCATTTGTAACTCCTACAACTTTATTTTCTAGCTTCTTGTTCTGTCATGTGTTAAAGTATTTTCATACTGTTTTGGTTTCTGTCAATTTCTTCTATTCTTTTGCTTTGTGTATCTTGCTGCAATGTTATTTAACACACAAAGGTTATATCTTCATTGTAAATTTACAATTTTTCAATATAAATTGACTTTCCCTATGTTTAATGTTTTTTGCCTTATGCCACTTACAAACTATATAAAGTTAAATTTTCTTAACCCAAGCCATAATCCTTGAATTTTGTTGAGTCTGTCCTATTTGATGGCTCCAAATTTTCTAAAATTAATGGAATTAAACTATAATTCTGAAAATCTTAGAGAATCCCTAGCAAGATAGATATGAAAACTTGTATATTCCCATCTAGATATATCACATTAAATATTAAAACTGTCGAAAATAAAAAATAAAAAAAAAATTCTTGAAGGCAGTTAAAGGGGGCAGGGAGGAGCCCATGTTACACAGAGAGGAATCAAAGTAAGAATTACAGCAGACTGCTCCAAAGCTATGCAAGCCACAGAACAATGGAGTGACATATTTAAAGTGCTTGGGAATAAAAATAACTTACAATATTATACTCAGTGAAAATATTTTTCAAAAATGAAGGAAAAATAGAGATGTTTTCAGACAAAAAAAATTGAGATAGTTCATTATCAGAAGCCCCACACTATGAGAAATAATCAGAAATAGTTAAAATGAAGGTTTATATTAATTTACATTATCTAAGAAATTTTTCTTCTTTTAAATCACTATAGAAAATAGTAGACTATCAAAAGTAAAACTTGTAGCAGTGAATGGGGTTTATAACATAAGCAAATGTATGGCAGCAATAGCACAAAACATGAGAGGGAGGATTTGGGAGTATACTGTTGTCAGGTTCTGAAACTGTAAGTGAAGCAAGGTAATCATATCTGAAGGCAGACTGAAATGAATATTGAAAACCCTAGGGCCAGCACTAAAACAAGCTGTAAAAGAAGAAAAGTTGAACCAGAGGACAAATGAAACATATAAGCAACTGGTAAGAGAGTAGATTTTAATCCAATCCTATCAATAATGATATAAATGGAGTTAACCTGAAGACACAAATTAAAAGAGATTGCCAGATTAGATTTAAAAGGCAACTATATGATGTCTACAAGAAACCTGCTTTAAATGTAATACAGATAGGTTAAGAGTAAAATGACAAAAAATATATACATATATATCCCTTTTATTTATTTATTTAATCATTTATCCACGTTAATATAGAAAGACCTATTAATTTTGACTTTAAAAAAACAGCAAGTTTTTGTCATTAAGCACAGCTCTCTTTCTGCTAAAGTAACCATGCCTCCAGCAGGAAGGCCCTAGTAGGAGGCTTTTGACAGTTGGGTCTGCTGATTCCAAGGGTGAAAGCAGGTGTTCCTGCTTGAGGAAGCTGCTGTCATCCACCCAAGTGACTGGGCACCCACTTACTGTAGCCCATCAGGGTGAGCGCTCCTATAAGCATGATCACAGTCTGCAGGGCATCTGTGTAGATCACAGCAGCCAGGCCACCTGGGGAGGGGGATAAATATTGAGGTGAGGGTCAGGTACTCTGATGGAGAGGAGTTACTCTGGATCACAGAGGGAACCTGAAAGGTCAAGATCTGACTGTAGAGATTTCTTAGTGTTAATTGTCTGCAAAGATAGTCACAATACCTCCTGTGCGTGCCCAATTTGCAGCATGACTTTGCTACTCCTTTCATGTTGAGGTGAAGCTGATTTCTCTACCTCTCAAATACGGGCTTGGCCAAATGACTTGCTCTGACCAATAGAACATTGCAAACATGATATTGTGCAGCTCTAAGCCTAGGCCTCAAGGGGACCTTCAGCTCCTGTTTTTGCCCTAGTGTTCACCATGCTTCTTTAAGAAACCTCTTCAAGCCTGGTGGAGGATGGGGGTCTGCATGGAGGGAAAGCCCGGCTGACAGCCCAAGCAAACTGCTAGCCCTGTGAGTGAGGTCACCTTGTTCCAGCAGCTGTGCCAGATGCCTTCTAACTACAATTCAAGTGAGCCAGGTGAGATCAGCAGAACCACCACCAGCAGACAATCCATGAAATGAATTGTGAGCAACAATTGTTGTTTTAAGTGCCTAAATTTGTCAGTGGCTGTTATATAGTAATTCCTGAGTGATATAGAAAGTGATGCTTAGGCCGCAGTCCCCAAGCTCTGAATACCTTTGTTTTTAACATTGGAAAAAGAATGTGAGGTCTTCAGAGCCCTAATGGGCTTCCCCAACAGGGTGGTTGGCTTCAGGGGATTGTTAGTTTTGCCACCTAGAATAACCTTTGTAATAATTCTGGACAGAGCAATTTTTCCAGTCTCTTCCCTATATCTTCCTCACTGCTTCTTCCCAAAAGGAAGGGGACACATCTGATAGAAACACGTTTACTAGTGGGCAAGGTCACTGTGCAATAAAAAAATATGCCCATGGGTATGGTGTTCTCCTGTGACTCTCCTTCCTTGCTTACAGGAATAGGGCCCTATCCCAAGTAGGGAGAGACCTGGCCTAGCTTCCAGCCCCAATTCTCTGCTGTCCTCCCATGCAATTAATTCACATGAGTGTGGTAAGATCCTGAAGATTAGGTACCACTGAAACTCACCATCATTTCTACACTAATGCTTATGGAGCATTTACCATATGCTAGACATCATGTTTAATATTTTACTGGATCATTCACTAACGTCTGGTGCGTGCTCTCACCTAGTTCTACATGGTGGGATACACTGGCAAACAGAACAGCATTTTCCCTGTCCCCACAGAGCTTACAGTCTAATGGGGGAACAGACCCCCAAACAAGGAAACATGAAGATAAATTGGCAACTGCGACTGGCCCTTCCCTTCCCCTGGACTCTGGGCACACAGTTTCTCTTAGTACTAAAATAATTCAGCCAAAATCTTTCATCATTAGAGGTCTTTGCATTTGTTAGATTTTGTCACTTTTCTGTTTGGAGCCCCCAATGGTATCCCATGACACTTAGACCTCAATCCAGGCTCAGTTTATGTCCTTCTAGGATTGGGTGCCAGACCTTTGTTTCATTGCTTCTCCTACCAGCAGGGCTACAGCTCAGCATGGTTCTGGGGAGGCAGGTGCTACTCTCACCCCAGTTTGCGTGAATGGGGCTCCTGCAGGTGGGCAGGACACAACCTGAACCATCTGCTTGCTCAGCTTCAGCCACATCAACCCCTTTTGCTGTCCCTCAAACAAGCAAACCATGTTCTCATCTGAGAGCCTTTATACTTGTCTTTCCCTCTGCCTGGAAGTCTCTTCCCCTAAACTTCTCATGGGTATTTCCTTTATCACTTAAATCTGGTTCAAATATCACCTTCACTCAATATTCCATGTAAAAAAATTCTTCCCCTATTCTCCCCATCTCACTGCAGAATTTTCCTTCATAGCACTTGTTGGATTATAGTAATACACTCTAACATTGTTTATTGGTTTTCTTGTCCACTGTATCTCATCCCCACTAGCATGTAAGATCCTTTAGGGCAAAGATTTTGCCTGTTTACTGCTTTGCCCTCCTTCCTAGCATGATGTCTGGCATATGGTAGGTGATATCTGTGTATGGTCTGTCCAGAAGTTATCCAGCCATGTAATATGAAAAACAGAGGCATTTATTGAATAAGATACAAGATTCAAGAAACATTGTACATAAGACAGTGACACCTCAGGCCCCTTCAAAATAGGCACTTGGGACCTCACACAGTTCTCCCAATTGCCATCAGCTGCCCCATTGAATTTTTCTGAATCTTATCAAAAGTTTGAAATCTCTTCCCTTTCAAAGGTGATTTTAGTTTTAGGAAAAGCCCGAAGTCACAGGGTGCCAAATCTGGGCTGTAGGGGGGGCAAGTCACCTGGGTGATTTGATGTTTCACCAAAAAACTGCATGAGATGTGATGCATGCGCAGGTGCATTGTTGTGATGAAGCTGCCAATCACCAGTTGCCCAATGCTGCAACCTTCTGAATTATCTGGATAGTTTCCATGGAGGAATGTTCAAGCTTAACGCAAAATTTGATGCAGATTTATTGTTCTACTTGCTCAACCATTTTGAATGTGATGGCCACACAGTACACATGCTCACTCAACAGCCTCTACCACCCCCACAGACTAGTACAGTGAAGTCATCATTGTTCATGCATGCACATTTCAGTCCACTCTCCTTGGCTATCAGGTTACATCAATGTCTTGCAAACCATTCTTGTTATATTAACAATGGCTGGACTTTTTCCAGACAGACCATATATTGAAATGAAGTCTAGTATATCAATAAGAGGCAGAGAAGATGAGAGGGTGAGTATTCAAAACCAGATACTTGTCAAGTCTCTACTCTATGCCAGTCACCTTTCTAGGATGCAGGTCTGAGGGGAAAAGATGAGGCTGTCCAACCTCAGGCTCCAGTAGTTTATGACCCAGCTTTGTTTTGTGCATGTGAATACACATGCTCAGTACTTAGTAGGTTCTCAATAAATAGGTCTTGAATAAATGAAAAACAGCTTAACGCAGTTGTAGTGCATTTTAAAATCCTGTCTTATCAGGCAACCTTTTCTCTTAGGACACCAGCCAAGATAAATCATATTATCTGGGATAATGGAGTGAAGTTTACTGAAGTTATAACACAGTGGAACACCAGAATATGGTCCAGGAAATGATGGGGTGGCCCACAGTCCTTGCACACCACCACTCCCAGCATCACCCCTTATTCAGTCATACCTGCAACAGTGTATAGAGCTGTGATGACCAACAGCCCAGCTATGGCTAGGTACAGATCCAGTTTCAAAGACTGCTGAATAAAGATGGCACCCGCATACATGTCCACCTGTAGAAACATGAAGTGGATGGATAAATGAATGGATGCATGGATAATGGGTGGATGGGTGAATGAATGGATGGGTGGATGTGTGCAACACAGGTTTCCCCTAGCCCAGATTCGGCCCCAACCTAGATTCTGGAAAACTCAGAAGGATTGTATATTATTATTCCTTCATCCATCTCCTTCCAGATTTTCGGTCTCAAACTGGAGCCCTGTGGTCAATTACATTTGAGACCACTTCCCTGGGCTAATACAACAGTCTACTCAGTGGTCTTCTGTTTCTACTCTTAGTCTTCTTCCACCTCCACAGTGTACCTAATCAGATACCATCATTCTCATCTCCTTCTCTCCCCAGTCAAGCTCTTCAGTGGCTCTCCAGAGCCTCCATGGTAGTCTAAATAAATCAGTTAGGCTTGTATGCCAGGCCTGGCATGACTTGTCTGCCTCTTGGCCTCATTTCCTTTATTCACTTCCTATTACCAGTCCTCTGGGCACTCTGAAACATGCCCTGCTTTCCTAACAAGTCATGTTCATCCATGCTTTCAAGCTTTTGTTGTGTCTAGCCCACTGTTCTGGAATGCCAGTTCCCCTTTCTCTAAGCTCCTCCTCTGATGTAACTGCCTGTGTTAAAGCTTCCCCAGGTGTAGAGCTAATTCCTGTTTAGGTGAAATATAACTCCTCTGCCTCTCTTCACCCTCTCACATAGCACCAACTGCCCCCGCTCCAGCCAGATGAAAACGACAGCATCCACATGAGTCAGGCTGGCTGAGCAACACAAGTCCAGAGCCTGCTGTGCCTCTGCTCTTGGCCACTTTCCAGGGGCCCTGCCTATCCAAAGGTCAGGGTGGGGCAGGCCCCTGTGCCATGAGCACATCTGATTAACAGCTTATCACTGCCAGTCTCAGGAGAAAGATCAAAGTCTCATCCTGAGATGTTGCCGAAGAAGCTTTGGCAGGAGTGGGGGAGGAGTTCTTCACTCCATCATTTCTTCTGACTTCCTCTGACCATGCTTACCCTCCCCCCACCTCTCTCATCTTCCTCTAGCTTCCCTGAAGCATGGAGAAAGTGCATGGGACAGAGACACCCCAGCAGGGGGCTGTCACCAACCTTCTCACCTTACCGAGATCTTGGTGAAGATATAGATGAACAGGTAGAGCACAGCCAGGATGATGGGGATCCTGTTGCCGCCAAAGCGTTTCCTGAGGTATTCTGGCATCGTGGTGACCTGGGGGCCAGAGTTGAACTTTCACCACCCACCGACTCTGGGCACATGGCCTCATGGCACCAGCCCTTTCCCAGCTCCCACAACTCAGAAACATGTGCCCGGAGGGATTCTCGATGGGGAACTCAAAAAGGCAAGAGAAAAAGGGAGCAAAGAGGTGTGGTGTGGAGGAACTGGGGTTCTGTGCAGGTGTATGTACCCAACTATCATATTCCCCAAATGTGAGGCATTTGTGTACCCCCATCCCAATTTTTGCCATCTCCACTATTATTAATAATGTTTCCCTTTCAACCAACTCATGTTTTTATATAAATAAATTGATCTAAAGGAAATTTCTTTTTTTAAAAATATGTTTTATTGATTATACTGTTAGAGTTGTCCCAATTTCTTTTCCCTCTGCTCCCCTCCACCCAGTGACCTGCCTCCCTCCAGTTGTCCCCCCCTTTTAGTCCATGTCCATTGGTTGTGCATATAGTTCTTCTCAACCTCTTCTGGTCTACTTCATTCCCTCCTACTATGCTTCTTAAGTCCTGTACCATCTCCCTCCCTTTCCTCCTTCCCTCTCCCTGCTGACCTCCCCCAAATATGTTCCCCATATCTGTAATTCTTTTCCCACTCTCGTTGCCTATTTAGTTTGCCTTTGTTTTGATTCCCTAGATTTTGTTGTTGGTTGTTCTGATGCAGTTTTCATTTTAATGTTCATAATTTTGATCCTCCTAAACCAGTCCCTTTAACCAGTCCCTTTAACATCTCATATAATAGTGGTTTGGATCTAATGAACTCCTTCAGTTTTACTTTGTCCTGGAAGCACTTTCTCTGCCCTTCTATTCTGAATTACAGTTTCTCTGGATAGAGTATTTGTGGCTGTAGGTTTTTGCTTTTCATTACTTTGAATATTTCTTGCCAGTCCCTTCTTGCCTGCAGGGTCTCCTTTGAGAAATCAGCTGATAGTCTAATTGGGACCCCTTTGTACATGATTCTTTTCTTCTCTCTTGCTGCTTTTAAGATTCTCTCTATCTTTAATTTTTGACATTTTGATTATAATGTATCTTGGAGTGCTTCTCCCTGGGTCCAGTTTTTCTGGAACTTTCTGTGCTTCCTGGACCTGTAAGTTTATTTCCTTCCCCAAGTTTGGAAAATTCTGCTTCATTATTTTTTCACATAATTTTTCTATTTCTAGTTCTTCTTCTTCACCCTCTGGCAATCCTATAATTCGAATGCTCGTTCGCTTACAGCTGTCCCAGAGGTTTCTGAGCCTCTCCTCATTTTCCTCCCTTTCGGTTTTCTCTTTCTGCACTGGTTGACTGTTCGTTCCTTCCCTGTGTACCAATTTGTTGATTTGATCTCTGGTTTTCATTTCCTCACCATTTGTCTCATATGTGTTTTTGTTCGTTTCAAGGTGACTAGCTTTCATTCCCTCTCTATCTTGTTCCAAATCTTTTGTTAATTCTGTAAGCCACCTTATGATGATAGCTCTGAACTGAACCTCAGAAAGATTTCCTATTTGCTCATCTGTTAGGTCCCTCATCTGCTGCCTGGTGAGCTGAGTCACCGGGATTTCAATCGTGGTCTGCTTCATCCTGACAGTTTTCTGTTTACCCTTGCTTCCTGGGTGGGCTGTAGGGGGCGGAGCCCCGTGCACTCGTCACTACCCATTGAACAGCGACCTTTTTCACCGCTTTGTGGTGCTTTGTGTGGGGGCGGGGGTCCAAGATGGATTCCTGCCATTACTCTCCGCTGAGAAACCGGGAACCTCCTTCCCCAGCCCTCTGGGCTTCACAGTACAAAGCAATGGGGAGTCTGCCTTCCCCAGCATTGGAATCGCGAGCTGATGGGTCTCGACTGCAGCCAAGATTGCTCCCCTGGTGTTTCCTGCAGTCCCACTGCTATCCCCACTGCTACTGCGGACAGCACTGCCCGACCTTTCCATCCCGATTTTGATTTCACCCCTCCTACCTGTCCAGACGAGCACTTCTGGTTAATAACTTCATACGTTGGGCTTCCATGTAGTTTTAGTTTCTGAAATTTCTGGTTATCTTTGGTTTTGAGGTAGTTGTAGTCCTACTTAGTTGTGGAGGGAGACAGAGCGTGTCAGTCTAAGCCTCCATCTTGGCCAGAAGTCCCTAAAAAGGAAATTTCAAATCTACACTACAAATGAAAAATTGGTCCTAAATTTATGGAAACCAGCAAAAAAAAAAAAAAAAAACAAAAAACAAAACAACAACAACAACAAAAAAACGTAACCAATGAAACAATTTATCTATTTCTGGAAACTTGCTGTTGCACACCAAAAACTCTGGGATCAGAGCCTACTCATTCTTTCTTTAAAAAGAAAATAAAAAGAGACAGAGAGAGAGAAAGTTGTTAGAAAAGCATTGGAAGAATGTAGCAACTCGACTTCCGGCCAAGAGGGAGGCGTAGACAGACATGCTGTGTCTCCCTCCACAACTAAAAAGGAATACAGCTACCTCAAAACTAAAAACAACCAGAAGTTCCAGAAAATCAAAGTGCATGGAAGTCCAACAAACAAAGATATAAAGAAGAAATACTCATCCAGATAGGTAGGAGGGGTGGAGCCAGGGCAGAGAAGACATAGTGTGGTGGTGGCAGCAGCGGCAACAGCAGCAGGCTGACGGAAAGTGCAGTTACACGTTTTAAAAAGTCAGGAGGGACACCTGGGGAGCATTCCCAGCTCCTCACCACACTGCGAAGCTCACTGTCCCAGCACCAGGGAAAATCAAGCCTCATTGCTTTTGACTATGCAAACCAGTGGAGGTTAGGATGGAGGCAGAAACTGCCAGTCTTTCAGCAGAGTCCGCTTGTTAAAAGGGCCCCCATGGACCTAGAACATCCGCAGACCCACCCACTCTGGGAATGATAGCCAGGGCAGCAGCTAGAGGGGCGCCAGTCCAGTGCAGAAGTGGGAGAAGTGCCTGGAAAAGGGGCGAGTGCTGGGCAAGTGGCATTGTTCCCTCTCAGACCCCTCCCCTGCACACAGCGCCACAACGTGGTGAAACAGGTCGCCTGTTACTGATGAATATCTAAGGCTCCTCCCCTTACAACGTAACTGGAGCGACAGCTCTCCCTCGGACATGGAAGCAAACAAACACAGGACACTTCTGGCAAAGATGGAGGCCTAAACTGACAGGTTCCATCTCCTTCCACAACTAAGAAGAAATACAACTACCACAAAACCAGAAATAGCCAGAAGTTCCAGAAAATAAATGGAAGTCCGACGTATGAAGTTATAAAGAAGTGGCGCTCGTCCAGACAGGTAGGAGGGGCCAAACCGGGGAGGAGAGGTCAAGCTGTGCTGTCCACGGCAGCAGCAGCAACAGAGGCAGGACAGTGGTAAGCACTGACACCCGTATTTAGGGGGAGGCGAGAGGCGCCTGGGTTGCACCCCCAGCTGCAGACCAGACCCATCAGCTTGCAATTCCAAAACCGGGAAGGCAGACATCCATTGCCTTGGACTGTGAGGCCTGGAGGGGGTGGGGAGAGAGGAGGCGGCTCCCAGTCTCTCAGTGGAGAGTGAATGGCAGGAATCCATCTTGGACCCCCACCCCTGCAGAAAACGCCACAGCGTGGTGAGATGGGGCACCCGGTTGTGACGAGTGCACAGGGCTCCGCCCCCGAAAGCATAGGAGGTGTGACAGCCCTGCCCAGGAAGCAAAGGTAAACACAAAATGGTCAGGATGGCACAGATCATGATAGAGGATCCTGGTGATGCAGCTGACCAGACAGCAAATATCTAATCTAATGGACCAGCAGATAGAAAATCTTTCTGAGGCTCAATTCAGAGCTTTGGTTATAAAAATGCTTACAGACCTAACAGCAGATCTTAAACAAGATGGGGAAGGAATGAAGACTAATCCTGCTGAAATGAACAAAAACACATACGAAACTAGTGGTGAGGGCAAGAAAACCAGGGATCAAATCAACAAATCGGAACATAGGGACGGAACAAATGGTCAACCAGTGAAGAAAGAGGAAACGAGAAGTGAGGAAAATGAGGAGAGGCTCAGAAACTTATTGGACAGCTATAAGCAGGCCAACATTTGAATCATAGGGCTACCAGAAGGTGAAGAAGAAGAACTAGAAATTGAAAAATTATGTGAAAAAACAATGAAACAGAACTTCCCTAACTTGGGGAAGGAAATAAACCTATAGGTCCAGGAAGCACAGAGAGTTCCAGAAAAATTGGACCCAGGGAGGACCACAACAAGACACATTATAATAAAAATGTCAAAAATTAATGATAAAGAGAGAATCTTAAAAGCAGCAAGAGAGAAGAGAATTACATACAAAGGGGTCCCAGTAAGATTTCTCAAAAGAAACTCTGCAGGCAAGAAGGGACTGGCAAGAAATATTCAAAGTAATGAAAAGCAAAAACCTACCACCACAATTACTTTATACAGCGAAACTGTCATTCAAATTAGAAGGGCAGACAAAGTGCTTCCAGGACAAAATAAAACTGAAGGAGTTCATCAGATCCGAACCACTGTTATATGAAATGTTAAAGGAACTTGTTTAGGAGAAGGAAGGTCAAAACTATGAACATTAAAATGAAAACTGTATCACAACAACCAACAACAGAAGCTAGGGAATTGAAACAAAGGCAGACTAAGTAGGCAACGAGAGTGGGAAAAGAATTATAGGTATGGGGAACATTTTGAGGGGAGGTCAGTGGGGAGGGGGTAAGGGAGGGAGATGGTGCAGGAGTTAAGAAGCATAGTAGGAGGGAGTGGAGTAGATAGGAAGATGTTGAGAAGAACTATATGCACAACCAATGGGCATGGATGAAGGGGGGGTTACAACTGGAGGGAGGCGGGTCACTGGGTGGAGGGGAACAAAGGGAAAGAAATTGGGACAACTAATAGCATAAAAGCATATTTAAAAAAAAAAAAGCATTGGACAGGAATTAAGGGCATTATAGCACCAACATGACACTTTCCCCTGGAGTTTATCAAACAACTAAAAGACTACAGCAAAGGTAATTACTTCGCTATGTGATTTAGTGTCATGGGCCTCATGCTGAACATCTAAAATCATCTCAGTAACCTCTATTCGTTCATGTTTTAAACTTTGGGGAAATTACTATAAACCTTTAGCCAGATCACCATGAAAATTGGTGAATTCTAATAAAAAACTGCTAACTCCAGAGATGACAGGAAGTTTTTAGAACTCCTTCACCAGGGAGGCGCTGAATTAGGGACCCTCCCTCATACCCTAGGGTAGGTGGTCTGAAGCCGGGTGTCATTACCATATGGTACACCCCAGGGTCTGAACCATGTTGCTAAGAACCATTATTTAGGTGGCACTTTTCTTGAGGTTTGGCATGTCCTTTCTCCATCTCCTCATCCTCTCTGTATCCCCAAGCTTGGGGTTGAAAAAATTTTATATCTAGCCTCTGGAGACCTCAAGCCAACAACTGTTCTTCCATAAGGTCCTAGATCTTGAAGGAAAGAGACCGAGTAATGATGGTATTTGCAGAAATGTCTGCAGCTCCTCCTCCAGGGTGTTGCACTAATCTAACTCAGGGAGGAGAAGAATGGGTGCCAACCATGATGAATGGCAAGCCCTCCATTCCAAGGTCAGATTGTAAAGGCAGAACAAGTTCGGAAAGGAGACTAGGAGACTAGATGGCAAGGCTTGATACAAGAACAGTAAATTATAATGGTAGGATCTGGATGTTGTTAGTGTAAAATTATTTCAATTTTGGTGTATATTTGATATTTTCTTTATAGTAAGATATTCACAGAAATGAATTCCAGTAATAGATGGACATTTTAAAATAGAAAAAAAATTTAAAAGAACATAGCTCTTTCTCCTCCTTTCCCCCAAAAGGCAGTTTGGGACTCTGATCCTCACGAGTGTCTTGCCTTGACCCTCAGATCTGCTGCAAGGCCAACAGAACTGGGATTTTTCAGAAGCATGTTATTCTGAACTCTGACACTGTATTAGGGAGTAACACACAGAAAGATTCAATCCAACTGTGTGAAATGAACACATTCTTGATGATGTGTATGAGAGCTAGTTAGAGAGAGCATGCAAGGGCTTTAGCCCACTCAGGTAAGTGGGTTCACCCTAAGCTGTGAAGGAAAACCATCAGCTGGTCTTGTGTGGACTGCACTCCTATCACTGGCTGGCCACCTTTATTCTCCTTAGACCACTTCAATCTAGAGACAGCAGCACAGCCTGTACACACAGGAAGTTTCTAATGAGCTAAGAAAGGAAGGAGGGATAAAAGTCTCAGAAGGCGAGCAGCATTGGTATCTGGAAATCAAACCCTGGGGGGAAATGCGAAGCTTGCTGACAGATGGGAGGCAGAGCCTAGGCTGTTTGTTGTAAAGTACCTGAGAAGGTAGTTTGCCAGTCAGTAAGGGTGTGAGAGAGACAAGACAGACAGAGGCAGAGACGAGGCTGTTCATACTGAAGGGGAGCCACCCTTCAGGGTGAATGCTAACAGGAAACAGTAAGTGACAGCTGTCCAGAGAGATAACCACCCTAGCTAGCTTCTGAGGACCTCGCTGCTGGTGGCTCCTCACTCCCTCACACATTCCTCATCTCCTGGGGGTGGAGGGTGGTGAGGGAACTTCAACATTTGTGCATTTTGCCCATCACATCCAGATTGGGACCCCCATCTTCATGTAGAATCCCTCACTCTTCTTCAGAAAGCCGCACCCCTACCCCCATCCCTCCCCAGAGCCCTGCCCAACACACAGTGAGGATTCCAGCTCCAATATCAACTCCCTTTCTTTCCAGTTGGTTCCCCAGTCTGAAAGCAGTTTCAAAAACAGTGCAGAGGACCCACATGCCACACCCTGTACAGTATCCTACTTTGCTCAGCCCCAACAACAGTTGGTCATGTCCCTCAGCCACCTGTTTCTCTGACCAACGCCTGGTCTTTGTTACCTCCAGGTCCCCATTCCCCTCTGAAACCCCAAATTTTCATCAGTGTAGCTCTCTCATTTGTTAACTTTGCTGAGCCCTGCTTTGGGTCTTGACCAGGACTTCCAGTCCCTACCTGGTGCCTCTTATTTTGGGTGTCAGCTCACTCCTTATTTCACTTCTTTCTGAATTAGTGTAAGACCCTGATACTGAGTCATTTTGACAAATCTTTATTATGCATCTACTATGGGCCAGGCACTGTTCCAGACACTGGGAGAAAATGAGATAGTTCCTGCCTTCCTGGACCTTACAGTCCAGCGATTTCCAACCTTTTTCATCTCATGGCACACAAACTAATTACTAAAATTCTCAGCACACCAAAAAACATATTGTTTTTTGCCGATCTGACAAGAAAAATTCTCAGCACACCAAAAAACATGTTTTTTGCCGATCTGACAAGAAAAATAGGTAATTCATTCATACTAGACAGCTATTGTGTTGGCTATTGTCATTTTTTAATTTGACAATCTGAGGGGAAAAAGGTCAGGTATTGCATGTTTTAAAAATTCTATGGCTCTGGTTGCAAATTGCTGTTACTGTCCAGTGTGGTGCTTCTCAGCCAAGGAAGATTTGTACCTTCACAGGGAACATTTGCAATGCCTGCAGACATCTCAGCACTCACAATCTGAGGGCTGGTAGTGGCATCTAGTGGGCAGAGACCACGGATTCTGCAACGTCAACAGAGCACAGGACGCTCCCCCCGCCCCACTCCCCTGCCACCACACACACACAAACATACACAGCAAAGAATCTGCCAGCCCAGCATGCCACTACTGCTGAGGTTGAGAAACCCTGATCTAGAGGGAAAGACCTCTTAATTTATAACCACATAAGCCAATGAAAAACAGCAACTATGGCAAATACAGTAGAGGAGATTTCACCTAATCAGAGAGGTCAGGAAGGGCTTCCTGGAGGAACTGTGGCATCAAGGAGGATTTGGAAGATGAATAGAAGTTAGTTGTACCATGAAGGGAAGGAAAATTTCTAAGCAAAAAGGAAAAGATCATAATGGTCTGGCGAGATGAGAGGCTGTTAGGAACTGGCACGCAGCTGGCATTCAGCTCAATTATGCTTCTTCAGTGAATGAGTAAATGAATGAAATGGTGGAAGCAGCTGCAGATGGAAAGTAGGGTGGGCTCCTAGATGTACAGTTTATGTTTCATATTTATAAGTAAAATTGGTCTGTAATTTTCTTGATGGGTAATATTAGCATTATCCTATTCTTAAAAGATGATGGACAGTATTCCTTCCTAAGCAGAAAATTAACTTAAATGTGAAAAGTTCTAGAAGATAAAATAGACAAATTTCCTTATGACCTGGAATAGGAAAGATTTTTTGAAACAAATAAAAAAAAACAGGAAATGGGGACAAATGTGACAGCATTATAATTAGGATCTGTTTATCAAAACACCATTAAGAAGTGAAAAGGCAAGCCACAGAGAAGGGGAAAAAAATATATTTGCAACACATAGAACCACTCTCAAGGCTTGTTTCTAGAATATATAGAGAATTTCTACAAATCAATAAGAAGCTATATGGCCTAACAGAAAAGTTGGCAAAGTTCCTAGACAAGTTACTCTAAAAGAGGAAATTCAAATGACCAGGAAATATATAAACAGAATTGGCAATTGAAAACACAATGAGACACTGCTACACACCCACCAAATTAGCAAGAAAATATCAATCAATGGCAAGGATGTGGAGCAACAGAGACAAGGGAATTTGCATGCACTGTGAGGGGGAGGATAAGTTGAGAGGCCTGTTCTGAGAGAAAATTTGGCGGTATCTAGTCAAGCCAGATAAACATAGCCAATGACCGGAGTTCTACTCACAGGTATTGCCCCAAACACGTCCATCAGGACACACATACAGAAAGGTTCACAGCAGCATTTCCATCACAGCCAAACATTAAATGGACAAATAAAGTGGGGAGTCATAATACTACATAACACTCCATAGCAATGAAAATCAGCACATCAGCTACATGCAACGAAAGAACATGTTACCCTGTTCCATTTACATATATAGGTTTAAAAAGTAAAATCAAGCCATACCATTAAGTTATGCATAATTAAAACTGTAACAAAAAGTAAGGACAGAAGTATATGAACATCAAGTCAAGGAGAGAGGGAGGTGTTGAGATCTCCTGAAGGCACATGGGTGAGATTGGGATGTCTTATGTCTTGATGTGGGTGTTCATTTTACAATCATTTGTGAAACCGTTCACTTGTGTTTTATCACTGTTTCATGTGTTTATTTTATTTCCCAGTAAAAATGACTGGGTAGCTTTACATCTTTTCTCTGCATGACATTCCTATGGATGACAGTCCCTTACTTATAGACACATGGTTGTTCCCTGGGTTTTCTATCACTAACAGCTACAGCAGTCACCTCCAGCCTCTGTGCCCTTTCTCAACCTTCAACTTCATGAGGTCCTTCCTCACTCTCAGCAGATGACAAAATCTTACTTGCCACCAAAAATGAAAACTATCACCTGAGAACACCTGGCCACCCTACCTATGAACTAACCTGTATTTTCACCATCCTTTGACACCTTCCCATAGTAGGTGCTCAATGACTACATACCACTGCTTTGGCCCAGAGACCCTCATGCTCCATCCAGTGCTGTTACACCCCAGATATTTTTTCTCTGCAGGAGCTAGTCACAGTGGGGGTGGTCAGACCCAGGTCCCTGCTCACCAAAGGCCTTGCTTATTTAGACTCAGTATTATCTCCAAATGAGATTGTGTATCCTCACATCACTGCCCTTTACATGGAGTATACTACTTCTGGCACAAAGTGATTTTTAAATAATTTCTCTCATCAGTTCTTTCTACTTTGTGTACTTAAAAAAATTTTTTTATCTTTGTTAAAAAAAATTTCCAAAATTCTATTAAAAATACCAACTTATATATACAATAAACTCAGTAACCTTAAAACATGGTACACACACACACACACACACACACACAAAAAAAAAAAAAACCACCTCACACAAGCTATATCATAGTATCACTGTTAAAAACTAAAAAAAAAAAAAAAAAAAAAAAAATTCCCCCAAAATATCAGAGAAAAAAGACACATTGCATACCTACAGAGAAATAATAACACAAATCATGAACAACTTCTCATCAGAAATAATAAAAGGCACAAAGCAATGGTGTGATATTTTTAAAGTGTTGAAAGAAAAGAAAACTGCCAACAAAAACTCTAAATCCAAGGAAAATATCCTTCAAAACTGAAAGTTAAATATATTTTCAGATCATTAATTTTCATAATAGAAAGTGAAAAATCAATTATTGGTTTTTAAACAATACTATGATATTGTATAATCTTGCTGAATGTGGTAGAACATCTAAAACAGAATTAAGTCTAGACAGTACAAGTGACAGAAAGCTGTCAGTAAGATCAGAAATGATCTGGCTGGTGTGGCTCAGTGCATTGAGTGCCGGCCTGTGAACCAAAGGGCTGCCGGTTTGATTCCCAGTTAGGGCACATGCATGGGTTGCCAGCCAGGTCCGCAGTTGGGGGCATGCAGAAAACAACCACATGTTGATGTTTTTCTCCCTCTCTTTCTCCCTCCCTTCCCCTCTCTCTAAAAAGATAAATAAAATCTTTTTTAAAAAGATCACTAATAACATTTAGAAGTGTTCTTTCAAAAATTCTAAAGCAGCATTATTAGGTAATAAAAATTATAATATTTTATATCAGCCAGAAATAACTCAATCACTGTAGTCTTGCATACAAAGGAGGGGGAAAAAACACTGAATTGGATTTGGATTTTTTTTTTTTTTAGTTAAAAGTAGTAACGTATGGCTTAAATATTTAAGAGAGACTTCAAATTTTATATTTGTGTTCTGGCTTTAAAAAAATATTTTTGAACCCACATTTCTTCCAGCTTCTGAAAGCTCCATGTGTATCTTTGACATCCATTACTAGGTGGGGACTGCTAAGGACAAGGTTCCTACTTTTTTCACCTGTGCGTTGTCCCTCTCCAATGCTAGGACCTCTTAAGTACTGTCCATTGGATGTCCACATGCAGAGGGAGGGATGCTGGGGGGAGAGAGAGAGAGAGGGAATGCAGGCTTGTCCCTTCCCAAAGGGCTCCTCATTCCAGTGCACCTAATGTCCTTCTGACTCACCTGACCAGCAATGTAGATGGGGAGGAAGATCCAGGCCAGTATCAGTACGGAAAATAAGCCCTGTAGAGAAAGCAGAGTCAGGATTCGGCTTCCACCCACATTAGGTGCCCATCTAGATTTCCACTGCACCTGGAGATAACCTGGTCAGCCTGCACCTCTGCATCAATCTCTCAGTTGCCAAGTGGCTCACCCTCCCTGGACCGTAATAATTCCATATTTATGTGGGAGAAGGGGATGAAGTAAGGACAGGTGGAAATAGAAGCTTTTTTGTGAATCTTAGCACAGTGTCTCCTAAACCTCACATCATCCCCCTTTATCCAGGTATATTCCCTCCCTTCCTTGAGCAGGGGTTCAAACAGTTGGTTGGAGCATCGTCCTGACACACCAAGGTTGTAGGTTCAATCACCAGTCAGGGCACATACAATAATCAACCAATGAATGCATAAATAAGTGGAACAACAAATCTCTCTCTCTCAAATCAATAAATAAAAATATTAAAAAAAAAAAAACAGGGCTGTGAAGTCAGGCAGGCTGGTAATGCTGGAAGAATTCATACAGGTCTCTGAGGCCCATTTTTTTCACCTGTGAAATGGGAGCAGCAGAGCCTCACTGGGTTGTTGAAATGAAATCAGTGAGATGATGCTTACTGAGCACTTACTATACTCCAGGCACTTCTCTGCACATTTTGTAAGCATTTATTCCTTTAGTCCTCCATGTGGCAGGTACTATTATTCCTATTTTATACATGAGGCTCAGAGAGGTTAAGTCACTTGTTCAAGGTTACATAACTTGTAAGTGTTGCAGCCAGGATGTGAACCCAGGCAGTCTGGTTCTACTTTTAACTGAATCCTATAATATAATAATATATGTAAAGTACTTAAGTCAGTGGCACAGAGTAAGCACTAAAAAGTTAGTTATTATAAACATAAAGGTCACTTTAACAAGTACATCCCCTCCCACTCTGAAAATCAAATCCTGAATGAAGAGCACGTCCTGTCTCTTGGGTATCTGGAGTGGCAAAAAGATCATGACCCACCAAACCACATAATTTTTGTGATGGCCGATTGGTATCTAATCCACAGAAACACCCTCCAGTCCCAGGATACCTTCTAGCCTCTCATCCACCAGGGACAGATTCCAAGCCCTCTTCCTCACACATCTACTTGTTGGGGTCCTGGCCTTATGGCCCCCATCAAGGAGACTTGTAGATCAAAATGATTTTTGCTGACTAACAGTACCTTGATGTTTCCTGTTTATCTTTTCATAAAGTACCACGCCATTTTTAAAAGTGCAGGGCATTCAAATAACTGCCCCCACCCCCAGGATCTACCTATTGGGTAAAAAGTGAGCGGTCTACTCCACGGTAAAATACTCACATCAAACTCATAAGCAGCTACAGAAATCCCCACAGCAGCGCCTGACCCTGCCAAGCCTACAAAATGTCCACTTCCTATGTTGCTGGCAAACAAGGATGCACCCACCTGTGGGGAGATAGACAGATCACATCTTGAAGCCAAGATCTGGGGTACATCCTCCCCACTCCCAGTTCTTCCCATGCTCCAAAAGGACGAAGACAAAAGGAGATGTGGAGAAGACAGAGCTATTCTTAGCTTATCTGACACTTTTTTTTCAAATTGGAAAAGACTCCTTCCCCAAGACTTTTACTTTCACTTATCATAAATTAGTATAAAAAATGTATATATCTATGTTGCCCAAAATGTGAATTGTGCCTAGGGTTGTGCAGTGCACGACTTGAACAACTGTGTGCAGCATCCCTGGAAGGAAGGATAACAGGTATTGTACGAAGTGTTCCATGATGAGAATCAGGAGCTTTGTGTTATTCCCAGCTTTGCTTCTGTATTAGCAGAGAGTCCTCCTTCTGGTACTTGATCCCAATTCTTGTAAGAATGCACTTGGTCCCAACCCCTGGTCTCAGTTGATTGGACAAGAGAAGTCTGGATGCCTCGCCCAAGCTGAGCCAATTACATTTTCTCTCTTGGGAATTTGGACACCATCTCTGCTGGTCCCTTAGATTGAGGGTATATAACCCAGGGAGGTGTGTATGTAGCAGGGGGGTGGGCGGTGGGTGGCATGTTCAGTTACGTACTTATCACTGCCGCTTTGCTGAGAGAAAGAAGCATGATGGAGAGATTCAGGGAGAGGCAGACCAGAAGAGCACCAAGCAAAAGAAGTGGAGGTGGAGAAAGAAATAGAATAGAAATAGAGAGGAGGCAGGGGTGAGAGGGAGACAGAACTGTCTGAGAGGGCTCTTGTGGCTCCTGTTGACTTTCTAGTCTCTGGTTTTCATCCAGTTCTATTCCACTGATCTAGCCTTATGCCCGTAACACATTTTTTGATTACTGTCACTTTGTAGTAGGTTTTGAAATCAGGAGATGTGAACCTTTCAATTTTGTTTTGTTCAAGATTGTTTTAACTCTTCTGGGTCTTTGTATTTCCATATAAATTTTAGGACATGCTTGTCAATTTTTGCCCCCCAAAAAGCGCCTGGAATTTTGATAAGGACTGCATTGAATCTGTTCATCAATTTGGGAACTATTATCAACTTAACAATACTAAATCTTCAAATCAATGAACACAGGCTGTGTTCTCAATCTTTAATCTTTCTTTGAGTTCTTCCAATGTTTTCAACGTATATGTTGCACTTCTTTTGTAAAATTTACTAAGTAGTTTATTCAGAGAAGGAAAACTCTGATTCCAAAAAACCTCCGCTGCCTTGCGGCATACCTCTTCAGGGGAAAGGCTAAGGGAGTAAACCCCGACAGAAAATCCGGAGCCGGAGTCCCTAAGGCGGTTTGACGTTGTAGTCAACACCGGCAACTCCTGCGGCGCACCTGAAGCCAAGCTGTATGGACTCCGTCTTTCCCTTGGACCCTTCAGCTGCGAAGAGAGGGGGGGTCTGCTGCATGGGCAACAGCAGACCCTCCATATCACCCTGCCCAGGCTCTGTAGCTTCAGCTCCACTGGAGAGCACACTCCAGCGTCATCGCAAGATGTCGATTCAACACGGGAGGAGACAGATACCGCGTCACTCCCGAGTCGGACTGCACAGCCATTCTCGGCGGTGCAGATAGACTCTTAAGAAGCTACACCATCGTCTCTCGAGACGGACGGCTGCCGACGACGACGACGACGACGACTAAGTAGTTTATTATTTTGATACAATTGTAAATTGAATTTTCTTAATTTTATTTTTAAATGGTTTATTGCTAAATATATAAAAATTTTGACTTTTTATATACATTTTATATTGATTTTTAAATTGATCTTACATTCTGCACTTACTGAACTCATTTGTTAGCTATAGTAGTTTTTCTGGGTTAATCAGAATTTTCTATTTTCAAGATCATGTCATCTGCAAATAGAGACAGCTTTATTTGTTTCTCTTCAATATGGATGGCTTTTACTTATTTTCCTTGTGAGTTTCCCTGGCTAGAGGTTCCAGTAAAATGTTGAGTGAAAATGGCAAGAGAGAATATCCTTGTCTTGTTCTTTATGTTGGGGGAAAGGGTTTAGTCTTTCATCATTAAGCATAATGTTATATGGGACAACAGCAGACCCTCCATATCACCCTGCCCAGGCTCTGTAGCTTCAGCTTCACTGGAGAGGACACTCCAGCGTCATCGCAAGATGTCGATTCAACACGGGAGGAGACAGATACCGTGTCACTCCCGAGTCGGACTGCACAACCATTCTCGGCGGTGCAGATAGACTCTTAAGAAGCTACACCATCGTCTCTCGAGACGGACGGCTGCCGACGATATGGGAGGTTTTTTGTTACTCCACTTGTTCGGTAAAAATCTTTCTTCCTATTTCTAGTTTGCAGAGGTTTTTTTTTTTTTTTAATCATATAGGGGTGTTGAAATTTATCAAACTTTTTTTCTGCAGATATTGAGATGATCACATAGTTTTGTCCTTTATTATTATGTAGTATGGTGTATTATGTTAACCAGCATTTTTGTATGTTGAACCAATCTTGCATTCTTAGGATAACTCTCATGGTCATATATTGCTAGGACTGGTCTGTTAACTACTTTTAAATCTATATTCATAAGAGGTATTTGTCTGTAGTTTTCTCTTGCAGTATCTGTCTGATTTTGGTACCAGCATAATATGTAATTCACAGAATGAATTAGAGAGTGTTTACTTATATTTTTGAGAAGATTTTGTGAAGGATTGGTGTCTTTATCCAGTAAGTCCAATATTGGGTTTCTTCAGGGGCACTTTCTATTGACTGCTCTTCTTCATGTATATAGACCATGACTCACAATTTTATGTTGAAAGTGGACATTTAAAATTATGTCATGTGGCATCTGTAGAAATTTGATTGTTCCCCTTTCCGCAGGGTTGATTATTTTTGTAATTTGTTGTTGTTGCTGCTCCTACTGTTTATTTGCTTAGAGACATTCTTTAATGAATTCTGTAAAGTCTACATTTATTTTATCATGTGTGATCACTAAAGTCTCTTTCCACTTAATTTAGTGGTCAGCTAATAACCAGACAGAAATTTCCTTAAGTAATGAAAGCAATAAGTCTACCATTTTTTGCCAAGGAGCTTTCAACACTCAACCTGGATGTTTATAACTCTGTCCTAGTCTTCACTTTCTGTTTATGCAGAGCCTCAAGGTAAGCCAGAGGTGAGTGCTTAGGGCCTTGTCAATTCCTTTCTAAGCATATGCCAGCCCTGGATATGCACATGACTTTCTATAGTCCCAGGAATATGTCAGAGCTATTCAAAATACTCCATGAATATCTTTCTCCAGCTTTCCTTTTAAGTGCCTTTGTTAGCCCATTGTGTGCCCCAGCTGTTATTGTTGTCTCAGATGGTTGCAATGTTAAATAATTGCCACTGATTGTTTTTGACAAATGTCTCTGGGGGAAATGTTACTCTTGCTAGTGGGGTTTCCAAGGTAACTTCAAGAGGCGAAAATACTGACAATCCTATGAGAAATGGGGCTTAAAGAAGCTTTAATCCTGTTCTGACTAGAGGCTCAGACATCTGTCTTCTTTACCTCTTAAATGCTGCATCTTTTAGACTCACTTCAAATGGGGGAGTCCTTCCCTCTTCTTAGTTCAAAGATTTAACCCTATTTTAGGATATCATAAGTGAAAGTATTATCCCTGACCACCTTCCCAGCGTCCACTAAGTAGAGGCCTGTGGGCATATGTGATGTGTACGTGTGTTTGGTAATGCCCTTAGATCTACTTGAAAACAGAATACTATAATGGCCTCCAATTTTTCTTAAGCTTTAGTCCTGCTCATTTCTCATCATATATGCCTCAGAGGAGGTTACACATCCCCCGCCTCTCAGTGTATGACCCAGGCTTGAGCCAGTCAGCACATCAAATATCCTGGCCGCAGTTATTGGGAGATGGTTATCTCATCAGAAATGAGATATTTTCCAGGGATACTTACATGGGAGCAGATGCTCTTCCCATGCTGGGCTGAAACTTAAGAGGGTGAAAGGTTTGGAGCACTGTCTGTCATCTTGTTGATGTGAAGTTGTGTCTGTTTGGGAATAGCACCCATTCAGAAGAAGAGATGATAGATAGATAGATAGATAGATAGATAGATAGATAGATAGATAGATAGATAGATAAAGAATAAGTAGAGGGGAAAAAACCAGGTCCTAACAATATCACTTGAGCCCTAACTAAAACCCTGGATTTTTTCTTTAGGTGAGCTGATGAATTTTTTATTAAACAAATCTGAGTTGGAGCTAAGCCTTCTCTAGTATCAACTATGACTTCCACACAACGTGCAACTAAATAGTCCTGACAAAGCAAAGGCTAGACAGATCATCAGCACTTGAAAATTCTTTGAGAAGTGATTTTAATTAAACCAAAGACTACTTACTGGCCACCATACCATGTCCCCTCCAGCTAGGAAGTAGCCTTTCACTGTGTCTCTTTTGGTCTTCACTGTGGACTAAAACAAAGAAGAAAAGTGGGTGAGGGAAAATATTAACAAACAGAGGCTTTCCAAGAATGGCCTAAGCCACAGATTATAAAGTGAGAATCCCATAGGCCAGATTTAAACATCAAATATATTTTGTTTGACCCATGGTTAAAAAGAAGATTTTAATTTGAATGCTTTTAGAGGAGATGTAAACTCATTAGGTCAATACAATCTATACTCATCCCTGCTTCACACATTTATAACCTACTTCATCCCTAGGCATTTGAGTTTTAAACCCCTGACTTATCTATAATAGCTCATACTATGCATTATTTATTCAGTGTTAGTATTTGTGTAGTGTAATACCAGCATATTGTTAGACGTTATGCTAAGCATTTTAAAGCATTATCTCATTTTAATTCTTACCAACTCTCATAAGGTTGATATCATTAGGCCAGTCGAACAGATGAAAAAATTGAGGCTCAGCATTCAAATCACTTATGTAGACAGCAAAAGGGACAGGAATTCTAGTCTAGTTCAGCCTGATTTTGAGCCCATGTTTTTAGCTAGTCTACAAAGCCATTTTTAGAAGTAAGCTTCCTGGCATTGAAGGTATTTTCATACAGACATTTTGGGCACTAAATAGTTTGTGTGATATTGAATGAACTGTTTAACCTCTCTAAACCTCTGGGTGTGAATGTTGGTGAGGGGATTCTTATTAGATGAGAAATGGCATTATTTTGAATTTTTCCATCCCTGCAAATAATCTCCCTATAGAAAATAGGCCCTGGACTTCTGGTCAAGATGGTGGCATAGGTAAACATGGCTTGCATCTTCAAACAACCACATCAAAATTAAAACCGAAATATAGAACAACCATCACTCAGAACCATTGGAAATCAAGTTGAATGGAAGTCTGACAACTATGGGATTATAGAAGCCACATCCATCCAGACTGAGCCAACAAGCAGGTGCCATATCTGAGACTCCATCAACCTGGCTAACACTGTAACACTTGCCTTGGAGATCTCTAGAATCTGTGCCCCACAAACTTATGGACCCACACAAGCTGATTTTTCCATATGAATTACTGGTCTTGGGTCATGCTTCAAAACTTTCTAAATTCTAGCAAATAAACAATAGCTGGCCTCAGTGTGCCCCAAGCCCAGTCCTAGCAGAAGCCAGCCTAGATTCACAGATTGGCTTCACCTGGGAATCTCCAAAGCCAGGTCTAGTAGCAGCCATCTCAGATTGCTTCATAGCTGAGACAGGGTGGCCATGAGAAAAACATGGGTGGGGACTGACCTTTGCCTGCATCACCTAGGGGACTCCAGGGCCTGAACATCCAGTGAACAGTTACAGACCACACTGGAAGACCACCACCTCCCCCTGCACAGCTGAACCTCCATGGAGGGCAGAGGTTGGTGGTAAGTGGTCACAGCAAATCCTTGCAGCTGGCTGGCCTGGGTAAATCCCTCCCATTGATTGGTCAACAGCAACCAAGGCTTAACTACAGGATGAGGGTATACTCAGCTTACATGAAGAGTGCACCTCAAGTACCTAGCATGGGTAATAGGGGAGGCTGTGCCACCAGACCCTACAGGACACCTACTATATTAGGCCACACTACCAAGAAATGGAGTCAAAGCAGTTCTACCTAATACATAGAAACAAACACAGGGAAGCTGCCAAAATGAGAAGACAAAGAAACATTGCCCAGATGAAAGAACACATAAAAAATTCCAGAAAAAGAGCTAAACAATGAGATCCAGGATGGTGCAGGAATAGTGGAAGCTACACTAACAACCTCCCAGGACCAATCTGGAATTACAACTTAATTGTGGAGGAATCATCCAGAATAACCAACTGAACACTAGCTGGAGAGAAGCCTTATAACCACAGACAGAAAGAAAAGGCCGCTTCACACGTGACTGGTAGGAAGTGCAGAGACGTGAGAGGGCTGGCTGGGCTCCCATGGGTAGAAGCTGAAGAGACTGAGAAACAGCTCAGCAGCTGAGGGTTCCCCCTGAAAAGGGTGGGGTCTAAACCCCAAGCTTGGATTTCCAGCCTACACCAACAGAGCCAAGAGTAAAATAGCACCCAGCTGTAAAAAGTGAAAAGTCATTGAGTTTTTTGCCAGGCTGAGACTGCTGGAGACACAGAGAGTTCTTAAAGGAACCACATTCAAAAATATATTGGCACCCATTTACCCTGGGCTCCAGCAGATAGGGGGCAGAGTGGGCTAGAGATGCTTAAGGAAAATTTGAGGCAGTGGCTTTGAGGAAAGAACTGAGGGAGCAGCCAACCAGTGCTGACTCATCCTGGTACTGCAGGCAAACCACTCCCCTCCAACTGGCATCAGCCTGAGGGGAAGAAATAGCCCCACTGACAAGAATTAATCTTCACCCCTGTCAGTGCTTAAGCCTGATGGCTAATCAAAGATTGAATAGATGAACAACTAAAGGATACAGACAAAGGCAGTAGATCACTCTCCGGTAGTCTTGAAAAGGCTGTCTAGGTCTAGACTGGGACATGATCTTTTGTCACCAGGGGTAGATCCAGGATGTAAAGAGAGTGCATGTCTACAACCATATAGAAGACATGGTGGAAGGAGTGACTCCATCAGCTAGCTGGAGGGAAGGAAGCACCAAAGAGCAACACAACAACGACCAAAACCCAAATACAACCAGACATCCCAAATAAACAGCATAAAGGGCATTTCAAGAGCATCAAGTTCAGGAAATCAAGGAGGTTGCACCACTGAATACTACAGGTTTCCTACCACAGACGGTCACACCATAAAGACCGGAAGTCAAAGCACGTCAGTCTAAGAAGCAGAAACAAACAAGAGAAGTCACCAAAAAATGGGGAGACAAAGAAACAACCCCCTATCTAAGGAAAAGAGGAATCCAGAATTCCCAGAAAGAGCACTAAATGAAATAGAGCGCTATCAGACATGGAATTCAAAAGAATGGTTATAAGGAAGCTCAATGAGCTCAGAGAGCTCAAAGAAAACTACAAAGAACTCCATGGGAACTACAAAGAACTCCAGGGAAGCTACAAGAACTTACTGAGAACTACACCAGCATTAAAAAGGACATAGAAATTATCAGTTGCTGAGTTGAAGAACATGGTAGAAGGAATCAGAAGCAGGCTAGATGGAGCATAAGTTCAGATCAGTGAGCTGGACTACAATGTAGAAAAAAATCTCAGACAGTGCAACAAAATGAAAAAAGACTGAAAGAGAATAAAGAGGTTTTAAGAGACTTGCAGGGTAACATAAAATGTAATAATATCCAAATTATAGGGATACCAGAAGGAGAAGAAGAGGAGCAAGGGATAGAAAACCTGTTTGAAAAAGTAATGAGAGAAAAATTCCCTAAATTGATGAGAGAAAAAGTCATGCAAGTCCAGGAAGCACAGAGGGTCCTGGTGGGCAACCACTCCTCATGGTTTAAGGAATTGTAGCCCCGGCCTGAGCATGAATGCTGCCAGCATCCTGGCCGCGCTTCTCTCTAAGTCTCAAGATAAGGCTGCGTGCGGAACATGACTGACAACCACTCAGAGGGTTACCATGGGAATTGGATCAAAGAGCGCTCATGATGCTCATTATGCTTTAGAAATTGCTCTGGTTTCCTTATCAGTAATGTAACATAAACAATCTCTAGCAAGGAGTATATGAAACCTTGCATCTGGTCAAGATGCTTTATGGACCCTGACACAGACTGGTCACTGTGACCCCTGTACTGGTATGTGTAATCTGTTACTGTCAAACGCCTAATGGCTATTGATGATTTATGAATTTTAGCCTTGTATCTCTCGTATGTATCCTTCTCAATAAAAGGCATAAGGGATGAAAGTTTGGCTGCTGGTCTCTACTAGAGAGGCAGTCACCTTCCTTCCCCCAGACATAACAAAGTGTCCTGGGTAAAAAGTTTGTTCTGCCGTGGTCATGAAGCCTCTGCTGGACAGAGCAACTTCCAACCAAGCCTAGGGTGTGCGTGGCACCTCCACTATAGGTCCCAATGAAGATGAACCCAAAGAGGCCCACTCCAAGACACATCATAATTAAAATGGAAAAATTCAAAGAGAAAGAGAGAACCCTAAAAGTAGCAAGAGAGAACAGCTAATAACATGCAAGGGAGCTCCATAAGGCTATCAGCTGATTCTCAACAGAAACACTACAAGCCAGAAGGGAATGACAAAAAATATTCCAAGCAATGAAAAAAAGTCCTACAGCCAAGACTACTTTACTCAGCAAGGCTCTCTTTTAAAATGAAGGCGAAACAAGAAGTTTCTCAGAAAAAAAAAAAAAAGGCTAAAAGAATACGTCTCTACCAAACCAGCATTGCAAGAGATGCTAAAGGGAATGCTTTAAGAAGACGAAGAAACAGAAAGAAACAGAGAGGAACATGGGTACAAAGGGGAAAAATGACAATGAATAAGTAACTATCAATAATAACTTTAAATGTAAATGGATTACATGTACAAATAAGGTAGCTCAATGGATTAGAAAGCATGACCCACATATATACTGTCTACAAGAGACCCACCTCAGAACAAAAGATCTACACAGACTGAAAGAGAAGGAATGAAAAACATATTTCAGGCAAATGGACATGGAAAAAAGCTGGGATAGCAATACTTATATCAGACAAAGCGGATTTCATAACAAAGGCCATAAAAGAGACAAAGAAGGACATTTCATAATACTTAAGGGAAAAATACATCAAGAGGATATAACCCTTGTGGACATATATACACCCAACACAGGAGCACCATAATTTATAAGAAAAAATATTGGATGACTTCAAGAAGGATATTAACAGCAACACACTCATAGTAGGCGGCTTTAACACCCCTACTATGAGTAGATAAAATGGACTTAATTTACATATACAGAACATTTCACCTCAAAGAAGCAAAATATACATTCTATTCAAACCACATGGAACATTTTCAAAGATAGATCACACAGTAGGACACAAAACAAGCCTCAACAAATTCAAGAGAATTGAAATTATATCAAGCATATTCTCAGATCACAATGACTTGAAACTAGAAACCAACTTCAAGGAAAAAACTAAAAACACTCAAATTCATGGAGACTGAATAACATGCTATTAAACAGTGAATAGGTTAACAATGACATCAAGAAACAAATAAAAAGTTTCTGGAAACAAATGAAAATGAACAATGGCCCAAAACCTATGAGACAGAGCAAAGGCAATCCTGAGAGGGAAGTTCATAGTAATACAGGCCTACCTAAAAAGGGTAGAAGAATCTCAAGTAAACAACCTAATGCTACATCTACAAGAACCATAGGAACAACAAAGCCCAGAGTGAGTACAAGGAGGGAAGTAATCAAGATTAGAGCAGAATTAAATGACATAGAGACAAAAGGACAATTCAAAATATCAGTAAAACCAGGAGCTGGTACTTTGAAAAGATAAAGAAAATCAACAATCCTTTAACCAGACTCATCAAGAAAATAAGAGAGAGAACATATAAATAAAATCAGGAACAAAAGAGGAGAAATCACAACCGATATCACAGAAATACAAAGGATTGTAAGAAATTACTATGGACAACTATATGATAAGAAAATTTACAACCTGGGTGAAATGGACAAATTTATGGAAACATATAATCTTCCAAAATTGAATCAAGAAGAAGCAGAAAGCCTGAATAAACTGATAACGACTAGTGAAATTGAAGAAGTAATGAAACAACTCCTGGTACACAAAAGCCCCAGACCAGATGGATTCACAGGTGAATTTTACCAAACACTTAGGGAAGAACTAACTCCTATCCTTCTCAAACTATTTCAAAAAATCCAAGAAGAGGGAAGACTTCCAAACTCTTTCTATGAAGCCAGTATTATCCTAATTCCAAAACCAGGTCAACACACAACAAAGAAAGAAAACTACAGGCCACTATCGCTGATGAATATAGATGCTAAAATCCTCAACAAAATATTGACAATCTGCATCCAGCAATATATTAAAAAGATCCTACACCATGATCAAGTGGAATTCATTCCAGGGATGCAAGGATGGTATAATATTCACAAGTCAATAAACAAAATGAAAGACAAAAATCACATGATCATATCAATAGGTGCTGAAAAATCATTTGATAAAGTACAGCACCCAGTTATGATAAAAACACTCAACAAAGTGGGAGTAGAAGGAGCATACCTCAACATAATAAAGACCATATACGAGAAACCTGCAGCGAACATCATACTCAATGGGCAAAAAGTGAAAGTTTTCCCCCTAAAAACAGGAATAAGACAAGGATGTCCACTCTCTCCACTCCTATTCAATATAGTTTTGGAAGTTATAGCCACAGTATTGAGACAAAAAAAGAAATAAAAGTCATCCAAATTGGAAAGGAGGAAGTAAAATAGTCAATATTTGCAGATGGCATGATAGTGTACAGAGAAAACCCTATAGATGCCACCAAAAAACTACTCAACCTAATAAGTGAATTTAGCAAACTGGCAAGGTACAAAGTCAGTATTCAAAACTTGAAGGCTTTTATGTACAGCAACAATGATCTATTAGAGATAGAAATTAGAAAAAACATTCCATTTCTATAGCAACAAGAAAAATAAAGTACTTAGGAATAAACTTAACCAAAGAGGTAAAAGACCTGTTCTCAGAAAACTACATAACACTGAAGAAAGAAATTAAGGAAGATACAAATAAATGGAAGCATATACCATTAAAATGTTCATACTACCCAAAGCAATTTACAGATTCAATGCAATCCCCATTAAAATATCAATGACATATTTCATAGACCTAGAACAAATACTTCAAAAGGTTATATGGAACCAAAAAAGAACCCGAATAGCCACAGCAATCTTGAGGAAGAAGAATAGAGTAGGAGGAATCACAATACCTATCAAACTATACTACAAGGCCACAGTAATCAAAACAGCCTGGTATTGGCATAAGAACAGACATATAGATCAATGGAACAGAATAGAGAGCCCAGAAATAAACCCAGGTTCATATGGTCAACTAATATTTGACAAAGGGGGAAAGGACATCAAATGGAGTGAAAAGAGCCTCTTCAACAAATGGTGTTGGGAGAACTGGACAGGGACATGCAAAAAAAAAAAAAAAAAAAATGAAACTAGACCACCAACTTACACCACACACCAGAATAAACTCAAGATGGATCAAAGACTTAAATGTAAGCCGTGGCACCATAAAAGTCCTAGAGGAAAACATAAGCAGGAAAATTTCAGATATCCCACGTAGCAACATTTTTACTTAATATATCTCCTAAGGCAAGGGAAATAAGGGAAAGAATAAACAAATGAGCCTACATTAAACCAAAGAGTTTCTGCTCAATGAAAGAAAACATCAGCAAGATGAAAAGGGAACCAACTGTATGAGAAAACATATTTGCCAATAAACAAGGGTTTGATCTCCAAAATATGTTAAGAACTTATATTATTCAACACCAAGAAGACAATCAATCCAATTAAAAAATGAGCAAAGGACCTGAACAAACACTTCTCTCAAGAGGACATACAGAGGGTCCATAGTCGTATGAAAGAATGCTCAACATCACTAGACATCAGAGAGATGCAAATTAAAACCACACTTAGATATCATCTCATACCAGTCAGAATGGCCATCATTAAAAAATCAACATATAACAACTGTTGGTGAGGATGTGGAGAAACGGGAACCCTAGTGCACTGTGCCTGGGAATGCAGACTGATGCAGCCACTGTGGAGAACAGTATGCAATATCCTCAAAAAATAAAAAATGGAACTGCCTTTGATCCAGCGATTCCACTGCTAGGATTATACCCGAAGAATCCTGAAATATAAATTCAGAAGAACCTATGCACCCCTATATTCATAGCAGTGCTATTTACAATTGCCAAGTGTTGGAAACAGCCTAAGTGCCTATCAGTGAATGCATGGTTCAAAAACTGTGGTACATTTACACAATGGAATACTATGCAGCAGAAAGAAAGAAGGAGCTCCTACCTTTCGCGACAATATGGATGGAACTGGAGACTATTATGCTTAATGAAATAAGCCAGGTGGCAAAAGGAAAATACCATATGACCTCACCTAATACAGGAACCTAATGAACAAGACAAACAAATGAGAAAAATAGAACCAGAGGCATGAAAACAAGGAACAGACAGACAGTGACCAGAGGGGAGGAAGGAGGAGGAGAAGGAGAGAAAGAAAGGGAAGGGTCTAGTCCAGGAACTAATATTAATGACTCATGGACATGGGCAACAGGGTGGGGATTGACTGTGGGAGAGGGGGGAAGTGGGCAGGGCAGGGGAACGCAATGGGAGCAAAAATGGGACAACTGTAATAGAACAACAATTTAAAAAATGGAAAAAATTATATAAGCCAGCCCTCTGTCATGGGTAAGGAATATTCTCCAAAGAGTTTTACCTGGATTAAAGATAAAAGTGTTATCTGCTGAAAAAAAAAAAAAGCATTTTATGAAAAATAAAAAGGAAAGAAAAAGAGCTAAACAAAATGGAGATAAACAATCTATGAGATGCAGAGTTCAAGACATTGGTTATAAGGATGCTCAAGGAACTTAATGAGGACCTCAATAGTATAAAAAAAGTTCCAGTCAGAAATTGAGGATAACTAATGGAAATAAAGAACAATTTACAGGGAAACAACAGTAGAGTGAATGAAACTGAGAATCAAATCAATGATTTGGAACACAAGGAAGCAAAACACAACTAATCAGAACAAGAAAAAAAAAAAGAATTCAATCAATGAGGATAGTAAAAGCAGCCTGTGGGACAACTTCAATAGGTCCAACATTCTCATCATCAGGGTGCCAGAAAGAGAAGAAAAAGAGCAAAAAATTGAAACTATATTTGAAAAAATAATGAAAGGAAACATACCTAATTTGGTGAAGGAAATAGGCACACAAGTCCAGGAAGCACAGAGAGTCCCAAACAAGATGGATACAAACAGGCCCACACCAAGACACATCATAATTAAAATGCCAAATGTTAAAGATAAAGAGAGAATCTTAAAAGCAGAAAGAGAAAAGCAGTTAGTTACCTACAGGGAAGTTTCCGTAAGACCATCAGCTGATTTCTCAAAAGAAACTTTGCAGGCAAGAGGGGACTGGCAAGAAATATCCAAAGTCATGAAAAGCAATGCCAAGATTGCTCTGCCTAGCAAAGCTATCATTTAGAATTGAAGGGCAGATAAAGAACTTCCCAAACAAGAAAAAACTAAAGGAGTTCATCACCATCAAACCATTATTATATGGAATATTAAAGGGACTTACTTAAGAAAAAGATCATAACCATGAAGAATAGACTGGCAAAAATAAAAATCTATCAACAATTGAATCTGAAAAACAAATTAAGCAAACAAGAAGAACAGAGACAAAATTATGGATAGAGAGCCTTTTGATGGTTGCCAGATGGGAGGGGGATATGGAGGAATGGGTGAAGAGGTGAGGGGATTAAGAAGTACAAATAGGTAGTCACAGAATAACCACGGGGTCGTAAAGTATAGTACAAGAAATGGAGTAGCCAAAGAACTTGTACACATGATCCATGGACATGAACAATGATGTGGGGATTGCCTGAGGGATTTAGGGTGTTGGGAAGGGGAGGGGGTGGAAATGGGGAAAGTCAGGACAATTGTAATAGCATAATCAATAAAATACTATTAAAAAAAGAAAATAGACACTATAGAGTGATGTTAGCATCACTGTGAAGTGAGAAGACCCCATTGTAACCCCCTTTAAATCTTTAACTAGTTGTACATCTATAATTTAACAAAGGTTTCTCTGCTCAGCATGCTATCATGCCTGAGAGAGCCAGTCACACATCAGTATATCTGAAGGTGGGTGTATTGGAATGCATGGGGTAGACAGGATGGGAAGACAGACAGGGATGGCGCCTGAAAATGCAGTTCTCCTGTTTGCTGTGGCTGAGCCCACAGCCCCACCTCATATGGTAGCTGTGGAAAAGTCAGGGTGCAGCCCCCACACTACAGCCTGGGGGAGGGTAAAAGGGGACAGAAGCAATGTCAGGGCCTGAAAATCTAGCTCCCTCCCATGACTGTGGTGAAGCTTGGTAGCAGTAGTGAAGACACATCTACAGCCTCTTGGTATAGTTCGGTGGTGCCGGCAGTCATAGAGAACCTGGTAACAGCACAGTGGGCAGTGGGCTCATGAGCTTGGCTCCCTCCAACCAAGCCCATCCCCCAGCATGGTGGTGTTGCCCTGAGACTCAGGTGACCCAGACACAGCAGGAGCATCAACCATCCTAATCACCCAAGCAGTGACTCCCACAATAGGGACACCTTGCCACCATGACCCTGAAGGCACAAGTAGCACAGGTAAGAGAAAACAAAAACTTGTGTCAGAAAGTTTTCTGCCAAAAAAAAAAAAAAAAAAACAAAAACAAAAGAAAGACCTCTAATTATCAACCTCTTGAATCGTTAAAATCAAAATGGTACCTAAATAAAAAAAGTGTTCACTATTTCAAATATGCCAATAGAGGGACAACAAATAAAGTACAATGAACAATCAAGGTAACACAGGAATAAAGGCAATTCTCCAGAAACCAAACTCATGTCATTGAAAATTGGGATCTAAATAATAGAGAACTCAAAATAGCAGTCCTGAAAATCCTCAACAAGATAAAAATAAAAAAAAAACCACCTTGGAAAATCAGTTCAATGAGTTCAGGGATGAAATTAGTAAGTAGAAGAGTACTTTACTGAAGAGAATGAAACTATTAAAAAAAAGAATCAAATAGAGAATCCCAAATGGTGGTGGAGTAGGTAGAAGCTACGGTCACCTCCTCCCAGGACCAAACTGAAATTACAACTAAATTATAGAACAATCATCCTGAATAACTAACTGAAGACTAGCTGAAGAGAAGTCTTATAATCAGGAATTTACGAAGAAGCCATATCAAGACTAGTAGGAATAGGGCTGGCCCCACTCCCTTGGGCAGTGGCTCAGCTTCTGGAGGGATATCTCAGCTGCAGGGGGGTTCCCCCCAAGAAGCATGGAGTCTCAACCCCAAGCTGGGCTCTCCAGCCCAGAGCAACAGAGCCAGGAAAAGCTGCCCACATAACATCTGGCTGTGAAAAGCAGCAGAGTTTCTGTCTATCAGGAAGAGATGGGAGTCTGCTAGAGGCACAGGCATGCACCCTCTTACAGGACCAACACACAAAAATTAATTCTCAGACACTCATTCTAGGCTCTGATGGAGGGAGGGTGGAGTGGACTAGAGTCACATGAGGAGAGCCTTGGGTTTGTGACTCTGGGGAGAGAGCTGAAGAGATAGCCCCCAGGGTCCCTGTGCTGAGTCATTCTCCCATACTGTAGAAGCCATCTTTCCTGGGTGGAGCATCAACTTGGGGGAAGGGAGAACAATAGCCATACCCTCTGGACTCCCTCTCACCCCACTCTCTGGCACTTGTGCCCTGCTGAGAAGGTCAGCTGCCTTGGCCAGGGTATAGAAGTCTGGGAAGACTCACGGTTGTTAGGGTGGTCAGTGACTGAGTTGTGTGGCTTTGGAGTGGGGGCCACATACCACTTTCCTTGAATCCTGACCAGCACCTCCCATCATGGGAGATTCATTAGCCCCATCCCCCCAACTCTCAGTGGCCCTACCCTGCTGAGCTCTGTCTCCTCCTGGCAGAATCTGGAACACACTCTGTTGTGTGGCTCTACAACAGAGGCCATTTTTCCCTTGCATGCCTGACTGGAGCAAAGCCCTCCCTTCACACAGCAAAATCTTGGTCTGTTTGAGCCTGATAAACTCTGCTGGCCTCACCCTGATGACTCCCTGAGACCCCAACATAACACAAAAGTGTGTAAGCACCCAGGAGGTGGTAGCTAGGCTTGGTTTACCCAGGGACATTTGCTGAGCGGCCTCAGACCCAGCACTGGCACCAAGTTTGAACCTGTATCAGTCTGGTGAACACCACTCTCTTCTACCTGGTGACTCACTGAGAACCTACCTCATGCAACTCGAGTACCACCAAAGGCTCTTTCAGTGACTGAGCCTAACAGGCGGCCAGCAGGTGGAAACAGTGCCTTAGGATTTTGCTGACCTGCCCCCAGGCCCAGTGCTTATAAAAACCAGCATTGGTGCTCAGCCTAGTCCTTCCACGCACACCCAGGCCCAGCAGAGGCAGCCACACGCTGTGGATTGCTTGGAGCTCCGAACAGGCTGCCCAGAGCCCATCACAGGCAGGGCCTGACGTTGATCTGAACCGGAGTCCTTTCCAAGAGTCCCAGAACCAACCCATTCAGTGGCCAGCTTCAGACAACATCAAAGCAGGGTTCAATAAACTTCACAAGTGGCATATTCAAAGGTAAATCTTGACAGGCATTAAACCCTGCTGAGGTGAATTCTACTTAGTGTGATCAACACCTGCATAGCAGCTTGTACACAGTGGTCAGGGTTGATCCTCACAGCCAGTCAGCCAGAGGGTCGATTCCACACACAAACAGTCCAATTACAATAGAAGGACAGACATAACCCACACAAAGGACATTCTTCAAGCATCCAGCTCAGTATAGTAGGTGTTCTGTGGAGTAGTGATCAAGGAGACTGCATCACTGGTTCCTGAAGGACACCTACTACATAAGGCCATCTAACCAAGACTGGGAGTCACTGAAGAGCTATCCAATGCATAGAAATACACACAAAGAGGCAGCCAAAATGAGGAGACAAAAAACATGCCACATGGAAAAACTGGAGAAATCTCCAGAAAAAAAGCTAAAGGAAATGGAGGCAAGCAATTTATCAGACATAGAATTCAAAGAAATGGTTATAAGAAATCTCAACAGCATGAAAAAGGACATAGAAACCATAAAAGAGAGGCAGTCAGAAATGAAGGAACAATCTCTGAAATGAAGACTATACTGGAAAGATAAACAGTAGGCTAGATGAAGCAGAAGACTGAACCAGCAATTTGTAAGACAAGGTAGAAAAAAACACTCAATCAGAGCAGCAAAAAGAAAGAAGAACTTTAAAAATTGAGGGTAGTTTTAAGAGACTTTTGAGATAACATAAAGCATAATAACATTTGCATCATAAGAGTTCTGAAATAAAAGAGAGAGACCAAGAGATTGAGAAGCTATTTGAAGAAATAATGACAAAAACTTCCCTAAATGGTGAAGAAAAAAGACACACAAGTCCAAGAAGTGCATGGAGTTTCAAACAAGGTGGACCCAAAGAGGTTCACACCAAGACACATTATAATTAAAATGCCAAGGGTTAAAAATAAAGAGAGAATCCTAAAAGCAGCAAGAGGAAAGTAGTTAGTTACCTACAAGGAAGCTCCCATAAGACTGTCAGCTGAAGCCCTGACTGGTGTAGCTCAGTGGATTGAGTGCCAGCCTGCAAAACAAAGAGTCGCTGGTTTGATTCTCAGTCAGGGCACATGCCTGGGTTGTGGGCCAGGTCCCTAGTTAGGGGCATGCAAGAAGCAACCACACATTAATGTTTCTCTCCCTCTCTCCCTCCCTTCCCCTGTCTAAAAATAGACATATAAAATATTTTTTTAAAGACTGTCAGCTGATATCTTAACATAAACATTTCAGACCAGAAGAGATTGGCATGAAATATTTAAAGTGATGAAAAGCAAGTAACTACAACCAAGACCTCTTTACCCAGCAAGGCTATAATTTAAAGTTGAAAGAAAAACAGAGAGCTTCCCAGACACCCCTCAAAAAAAAAAGAAATTCTGAAGAATTCTATAAATGAGATGAAGAATGCATTAGAACACATTGGAAATAGAGTAGATCATATGGAAGAGAGAATTAGTGAGCTTGAAAACAGAAATCTAGAAATGATTCAGGTGGAAGAAAAGAGATAACTAAGCTTTTTTTTTTTTTTTTTAAATTAAAGAATCCTATGAGAACTATGTGACTTCATTAGAAATGGCAATGTAAGATAATGGGTATCCCAGAAGGAGAAAAGAGGGAGAAGAGAACAGTTTTTTAAAATTAAAGAACTCTATAGGAACTATCTGACTCCATTAGAAAAGTCAACGTAAGGATAATGGGCATCCCAGAAGAAGAGAAGAAGTGAACAGAGAGCCTATTCAAAGAAATAATTGATGAGAACTTCCCAAACCTAGAGAAGGAACTTCACATTCAAGTACAACAAGCTAACAGAACACCTAATTATGTCAACTCAAAAGCCTCTCCAAGATACATTATATTAAAATGTCAAAAATTAATGGTAAAGAAAGACTTCTCAAGACATCCAGGGAAAGAGAGAGAGTAACCTATAAAGGAAACCCCATCAGATTTCTCAGAAGAAACTCTGCAGGCCAGGAAAGAGTGGAATGATATATTTAAAATATGGAAAGATGGAAACTACCAGCCAAGAATAAGAAGTACATCTTTGTTGAGCAGTTATCTTTTAAATAAGAAGGAAAAATAAAGGCTTCCCAGACTAACAAAAGCTGAGGAATTTATCAGAAGATCTGCATTACAAGAAATGCTGACAGGAGCTCCTTTACCTGAAACAAAATGACAAAAATACACAAAACCTTGAGTTAGGCTGACAGAAGCAGAAAATTGTAACTCTATTTCAGAAAAGGGTGTTAAACACTTAATTATAACATAAATGTTAAAGGGGAAAACTCATCAGGAGACAGGTTCAATAAAATACACCACAATCATCTAATGAAATATTGTGCAACTTTTGAAAAGACGAGAAAGTTTCTACATACTAATATAAAAAGATCTCCAAGACACAAAGTCAAAAATAGCAAAGTAAAAAGCAATATGTGTAATAAATAAGCTACTTTCTATTTTAAAAAGAGGTAAATGTACACAATATTTGTTTGATTTTTCATAAAGAAACTATAAAAGAATACATAAATTTACTAAAAAATTAATAACAGTGGTTACCCGTGGAGAAAGGGGTATCATGAAACTTTGCACTGTATCTCATTTTAAGTTGTTTGTATTTTTGAACCATGTGACTTAAAATTCCTTTAAAAAAGAGCATGGGCTTCAAAGTGAAGGAGATATGGATTCTGACCCCCATTCTCCTAACTAACAGCATACGAAACAGAAATTCTTTGAGCCTCAGCTTTTGTATCTATTAAATGCAGATAGTAATAGTATCTTCTTCATAAGGACTGTGCATATTACTTGAGATTATATAAGTAAAAGTGCTAACATGATACCTGACAGTCAAACTTTGATGCATTTAAAAAAATTTAAAGTTCTGTTACTGTATGACCTTGACCTAGTTTCTTCCCCTCTCTACCACCCTCTGGCCTGGCTTACCCATAGTCCAACAGCCAGGACAAAGAGGAAGTAGAGGACCAGCACCGCGATGTCACCTGCTTCCAGCCTCCTCTGTGGAAAGGCCTCCAGGGAATCTGATTGTGGGGGTTGAGAAGTGCTGGGGCTGCTCTCCATGGTCCTGGGCGAACTTTCAATCCTGTGGAAGGTCACACGGGTGTCAGATGCCAGAACCTGGCACCACTCTTCTCACCCTCTCCGTGGCTGCCTCCTTGGAACATCCAAGCAAAGGATGGCACACCTCGGGGGTTGGGGGTGAGGAATGTATGTGGAGACATCCATCCAGCCATTCACTCATTCATTCAGCAAATATTTACAATGACGTTTTATTAAATCCATGGTTAATTTTTACCAATTCATTCACTCACTTGGCAAAATATGAAGAAAAATAAACAATTTAAACAGTACAAATGATTTCACTACCCTCCGCCACTTAACAAGCACGTGTCGGGACTGAGAGAAAAATAAGACGTTTGAGTCACTTTCTGTTTCCCACGTACCTTAAAGCTGGGTCAAGGCCTAGCCAGCAGTTTTGTCTGAGGCTCAGCCAGACAGTACAATCTTGTTCCAATAAAGTTGCACATATTTAATAAATGCCTATATAACACCTACTACACACCAGGCCTCATTCTAAGTGCTTACAAACCTGCAGAGTGGGCACCGTTGTTATCACCATTTTACAGATGGAAAAATTGAGGCACAGAGAAGTTATGTAACTTGCCCAAGGTAATGGAGCTCAAGTGGTAGAGCTGAAAGTTGAATGTAAATAGTCTTGCTCCAGAATTTGTGTTTTGAACCACTGTTCTAAGCTGTTTCTCAGTAAACTGCACTTCCATTGGTCATTTAAAGGATTCCTGTGGTAGGCATAATTATGTCCCCTTCAAGGTCTTTATATTTTAATCCTCAGAACCTGTGAATAAGTTAAGTTATATGGCAAAGGACAATTAAATTTTCAGATTAAATGAAGGTTGCTAACCAGCTCTTCTTAAAGTAGGGAGAGTATTATAATTATCTGAATGGGACTAATGCAATATAAGGGAAAAGGAAATCATAGATGACAGTGTAAGAAGGATTTGGCCCAACTTTGCTTGCTTTGAAGATGGAATAGAGCCATGAGCCAAGGAATGCAGGCAGCTTCCAAAAATTAGAAAAAGCAAATTAATAGACTCTCCCCTGGAACATACAGAAGAGATGTAGCCCTGCTGTTACCTAGGTTTTAGCCCGTTAAGACTCATTGGAAATGCATGACTTTTAGAACTGCAAGGTAATAAACTTGTGCTGGTTTTTCCTTTAAAAATAATTTATTCATTTCTGATAACAAGGTATAGGGGAGGCACAAGGCAGTGCCTGTGACCCCATGGCTGTCAATCCTGATCTCAGTATCTATAAATACCTTCTACAACACTAGGCTCATCCTGCCTCCAAGCCTTGGCTCACACCCTAACAGCTGAAGAGTATAGTATCCGACCATGTGAGAAGTGTAAACTTGAGTTTTCCAGCTTATTTATAAATACTGAAATGGAACTAGCTGTTCCAACTGTTGATTTCCTAAAACTCTCATGAATCAGTAGGTCACAGGAAATTGTGCCATACAACTCTACAAGCCATTTAAACTTTTAAAAAGGCCTTTATTCAAGAGCAGTGACCGAGGCCTCTTCTGTGTTCCAAGCTTCTAAGGCCCAGGGTGCCTGTAGCCCCAGAGCGACAGCACCCAGGTATCCCCCACTTCCCAGGGAACAGCAGAGGAAGGGCAGGCCAGGCCAAACAGGAGGAATTAATAATCAGTTTATTGGGCTCAGACCAGGAGTCCAGGTGTCTTGAGAGCCTCTGTGTATCTGTCCATTTTGTTCTCCACGTTTTTTCAGCCTGTTCCATAACCTCATGAGCTGTTTTTTCTTCCAGTGATGGATCTCGGCCTTCTCCTTCCTTTTCTCCTCCAGAGTGTCTGTGACTGCCTGGTACTTCCAGCCAACTTCATGGGCCAGGTGCCCTAGGTAGGCAGACTTCCAAGAAGGCTTCAGATGCACAACCTTCAGGGTCGCAGAAACCCCTATCAGCTTCTCCTTGACATAGGGTGGGAGTATCCCATCAAGCACCTTAGGGCATTTGGTCTTGTGGGGTGCATGCTCCCTCCCATTGGCAAAAGATGCTGCGGGGGGCTCGAAAGTAGTAGGGCCCAGGAGTTGGGCTGGTGTTCATCCACTTGCAGAGGATGAGCAGGTACTTCAACTTATTTCTGCGGAAATTGCCAGAAATGTTGATGACCTCACAGAGCACAACCATCACTTTCCAACCCATTAGTATCTGCTTGGCTGCAACGGTCACCAGGTGGCCTAGGAGATGGCCTCAGCCACGGAGCACCAGGACCTGCCCTTCTGTCACCTTTGGCAGCTGCCTTGGAAAGAAAGTTATGCTGTTTTAAGCCACTAAGTGGTCAATTGTTACAGCAGTAATTAGAAACTAACAAACTTTCCAAGGGTGATTTTTTTACTATGAGTGATTCAGGCACTGACTTATTCTTGGGTTAAGATGTGATTCAACTCAGAGTGTCAGCCTTCAGGGGTTTAAGAATGGAAACATTGCTCATGGGAGTGGGTTTTTTTCACTGGACCATGAGGAAAGCATTCCACAGACCCACGCATGGGAGATTTAATGTGGTAAGTTTTGTTCAGGTGGAAGGCTGCCTCTGTGTCTCATCTCTGCCCACCCCAGGATGGAAAATGTCCAACTGTTTCCTCAGTGAGGCAAAGACAAAGGCTAGTGTCCAGACTTTCTGTGTCAAAACGTAGTTCTTTGGAGCCCACAGGTGGATGCTAAGTGGTCTCAGTCCCCATCCAGGAAACTTAGCTTGTGTTTCCGGCTGCAATCTAGTGCTGCACTGTGGTACAGTATTCAGGCTCCTGCTTGGAGCCTGCAGTTTGTAGTACTCTAGGGCCACATGGTTATGGAGAGAGAACACACAGGCACACAGAGGAAGTACGGGTTCTCAGGTGAGAGAGACAAAGAGCTTCTTTGTTCTACTAGGATTATATTATCTTGGGAAGGATGAGGAGTTTTTTCAAAATAACCAATCAACTCTGCAAGATTTTGTGGGCATTTAAAAAAAAAATTTTATCCTCAAATGGGTACTTTTTTTTTTCAGGATTGCTTTTAGAGAGAGTGGGGAGAGAGAGAGAAACATTGATTGGTTGCTTCTCATAGGCTCCTTGACCAGGGATTGAACCCACAACCCAGGCATGTTCCCTGACTGGGAATTGAACCTGCAGCCTTTCAGTGTATGGGACAATACTCCAACCAACTAAGCCACACCAGCCAGGGCTTTTGTGGGCTTCTGATGGATCCACCCACTAGCCCTTTTCCAGGTTAGACTGACATGTCTCTATGGGCAAGCACCTCCCTCTACACCATTTTGACTTCTGTTGTGCATGTGCTTACCTCCCCCAGCTCGCCCCCACAATCCAGTACTGGAGGGAGGGGAAGAGGGGTATTAATCCTTCACGGGGCAACACTGTGATCCCCTGGAGTGTGTGAAGCTATAGCTTCCTGGTGAAGTAAACGGCTTATGCTCCTTGGTTGATTATGCGCAATAGCATCCAATTCCCTTTGCTTCCTTCCTTATTAATAATTAGCTAATTATCTATGGTAACAAAAAAACTCAGTCCCTGCCTTCCATGACGTGCAGCTCAATAATGAAATAAATCCATTCACAGATAATAACCATAGCATGCAATGATTAGTAGAGTGGAGATGCTTAGGGACAGATATGTTAAGGAGTCCAGCTTAGGAGCCATACAGCCATCTCCACCACTGACCAATCCTGATAACTTGGACAAATTTCTTAATTTCTCTAACATTTAGCTTTCCCATCTGCAAAATGTGGCTATTAGAGTTGATAGTTTATAGATTACTGTGAGCTACTATCTATGAAGCGTTGAGCACAGTGCCTTGCACAGCTGTGCTCAATAAATTGTAGCTACTGCTACTACTACTATTATTGTTTTATTAGTTTCTACAAGGTGGAGTGAGGCAAGAGGCAAGGACCGCCCAATTTTACATGAAGGAATCCAGACAGCAGCATATAAAGTGGATTTTGGTGGATGAATAGGTGGTCCCATGTGAACGAATTGGGGTTGGGGAGCATTCCAGGCTGTGACAACAGCTCCTGCTGGTAATAAGATGTGAAGAAGCATGACATGTTTAAAGAACCAGCAGATTCTTGCCTGAGCATTAAGATTGGAAAGGGGGAGATGAGCAGTGAGGCTGATCAGACATGAAAGTGATTACACCAGCCCTTTGATGTCATTGAAAGAATTTTATCGGTGGTTCTCATCATATCAGATATCATCTTCTGTTTTTATAACAAGTATTTTGTAATACCCCTTTAAAAAGTTTCTGAGATCCAAATGTTAGGGGAGGTTTGCCCCTACTCAACAAACCATTCTCAGGCACCAGCAGGATGTCCAAGAATTGAACTCGTTTCAGACACTATCTACCCAAAGAAATCATCCGATTAATCAGATTAAGGGTTGAGGCCTACACGATTGTCCCCACCCCCTCCAACATACACATACATTCAGAATGCCATTTGCAAGTCCAGGCTGTCACCTGTGCTTCTGATCGACTGGCTGTAGGTTGGAGGTTCCAATGACACCTTCTCCTTGGGTTCAATTAATTTGCGAGAATGTCTCATAGAACTCTGAGAAATATTTTCTGAGAAATAAAAGGAAAGCCATTTATGATAAAATAATTATGCTTCAACATGAAACTGCCTGACTGTACTGAAAGACTCAAAGGGGCAGCCAGATGCTTCTGATGGCACAGAAGCAGCTATGTGTTTAAGAAGAACAAGAAATGCAGAAGCCTTTGTACTCCAGAAGCAAAGAATAAAGAGTGAATCTACAAACACCAGAATAGAAATTCGTATATATACCAGGTGTTTAAATTTGTAAAATTGTTCTGTGGTTTTAAATGCTATGAGGAATTTCAAGCAAGTGCATGAATGTCTTAGTTTAAGACAGAGACCTCTGAAAAACATTTGAGACAACGTGGGGGTAAAAAGCGGGTACATGTTTTCATTAAAAATCCCCCAATATATTGTGTTTTATGTAAACGAGATAGATCCTAGCTTCAGATAGTCACAGGCATGTTTCCACCCACATGATGCCAGAAAGCTTTTTGTTCACGGGCAGCTCTGTGCGTTTCATGGTGTCTCGCTTTTCTGGCATCCACACACCAAATGCCAGTAGTACCCCCAAATCATTGGGACAGCCAAAAGTGTCCCATCAGTTTTTAAAACATCTCTGTGGGGGGAGCAGCAGTGTCCCCATCCCACACCTGCTCTAAGTTCAGAAATCACCACCGAAGGGTTCCAGACAAGGAGGTGGCATGATCAGATGTGGGGAGGCTTGGCTAGAAGCAAGATGGTGGGCAGGAAGAACATTGAGTTATGAGTTATGACAGGGGATTAATTGGCAGAGTACGTGAGGGGTAGGGAGCACTGGGGAACGATTTCCTGCTTCCCATCAGAACTGCCCAGTGACTGAACGCTTAGTTGCCTGTGCAGGATTTTCTTGTTCTTGGAGTAGTTTCTCATCTTCCACACTATTGACATTTGGGACTAGGTAATGCTTTGTTATATGGGGCTGCCTCATAGGATGTTTAACAGCATCCCTGGTCTCTACCCACTAGATGCCAGTAAGCACTGACAGCCACCAGTGTCCCCAGGTTGAGAACCTAAAGATCACAAGAGGCTGGATGTTCACCGAGAGGAGACACCTGAGAGAAGCTCTCAATGCCATGACCATGCCAAGGGTAGCTTTGAACTTCTCTCCCTGGGGCTGGGCCTCTCTCTTGTTCTGTTGGGAGGATGCTCATAGCTTCTAAGACCTGGGACATGGAGGCAAAGAGCCAAGTAAGCATTGATCCACAGCATTTACGGAAGGAAGAGAGGGGGAAGGTGGGAAGGGGAAAGGCAAGTATTGGGCAAAGCCAGCTCACATCCTTACCCTGCTCTCATGCAGGAGTGTGTAGCAGAAGCCCAAATGCCAACCCAATCATCTGAGCCTCTCTCAGGTCTCGGACTGAACCTGAGACCTTGAAGAGAGAAGTGGGAAGGGAGGACAGAAGCTGGATCTCCATAGCTTTCTTGCAGGGGAGTGGAGGGCCTAAGCAGCAAAGGCATATCTGGAGGCTTGGCGTGGGAGGCTAGATGGTCCTTCAAGGTGGTCTCAAGGGCAAAGCCCCTATTAGGTAGGTAGTGTTCTTATTTCACTTTGTAAGCAAGGAAGCTGTGTCTGCAGCTGACAAATGGCAGAGTTGTGACTCAGATCCAGATTGGTCTGACTTGGAGCCTGCATTTACAAACATTTCAAACTGCTGCTTCCAATGATGAGGGTGAGAGGCTTAGGAAGCACTTAATTGGAGACTGGGATAGATTGTTCTAGAACCCAGCAGGTCTAACAGGGAGGAAGGAGGGAGGAGAGACAGAGGGCTGACTGGTGAGCCAGCCTTCCCCTGTCCTCGGCCCCTCCGCCAGCTGCCTCTTCCAGGCCCCGGCCTGCCTGGCACCAAGACGGGTGGGTGCAGACAAACAAGTCACTTCTCTCCGCTCTGGGCAGGCTGGCACCACTCGAAGCTCCTCCTGCATATCAGGAGGTGGGGCCCTGCCAGGGCCAGGAAGGCCTGGCTGCATCTTCACCATGGGACTAGGAGCACAGACCAGAGAGACCACAGAACCCAAGTGCTGCTGCCTCGGTCACAAGCTCACAGGGGAGCCCTCAGGTGCCCCTTCTTCAGTGAACCCATGAGCACTTTTATCCAAGTGCCAGGCATGGAGCTCACTACATTTGTGGTCTTATGCTCACCAGCTGGCGAGGCAAGCACATTACACACTTCCATCCTACAGGTGGGAAACGAGACACAAGGAGGTAGAAGTGAACTGGGCTCAGGCCCTGGCTGTGCCACTTGCTTCTCAGGCACAGTAAGTGCCAGATGTGGGATTAAAAAAAACCCAGGTCCCAAATGGAAGCTCGTTGTAATTATCCAATACTGGTGCCTCTGTCTTCCCTTTGCCCTTTCCTCCTGCCCTTCTCTCCTCCTTTCTTTCTTCACCTTCAATCTTTTGCTTCCTTTCTCAGTTTCTTTTCCATAAACACTTATTAGGCACCAGCTGTGTGCCAGGCTCCATGCTAAGCTCCGGGCACTCAGGGAGCAAATATTTATTAGGTACCAGCTGTGTGCCAGACTCTGTGCTAGGCAAGAAGGTCAAAGAGGCAAGCAAGGTGGACCTGGCCCTGTGCAGCACCCTGTGTGTCCAGACCCACTGGATGAAATGACCCTAGTGACCTTTGCCCCTTGCACTGCCCCAGGAGGGCCACCTTGGTGGTGGGCTCCTGTTTCACTTCCTATGAGGGGTTCTCCCTGGGTGGGAGGAAAGGGTTAACCAGAGTCATGCAAAGTGGCCTTATAACAACAGCTTTGTTTGCAAGAACACCCTGCCCCTGTGGTCACCCATGGGCCAAAGAACAAAAGGGAGCTGGGCCACAGGGATGGCCACTCTCCCTCTTCCTTTCCGCTGGTTACATAATCTGCATTGCAGATGTGGAAATTTTCCACAGCCCGGTAGAGGTGAAGACTGGGGACCGAGTGGACAGGTGTGGTAGGGAAGCATTCCCTCCTGTCTTTGCATCCACTGGTGGGGCGTATATTGTTCTTTATAACTTTTGTGCATCTGAAACACTTGATAATGAAAGTAAAATAAGCAAACAGAATTTACCGCATAAATACATTCAAAGACACAAAACAGTATTTGGCTAGGATTGGGCATAGCTGCCGAAGAATATCAAACACATCAGCAGGGACAGAGAACGGGAGAGAGAGAGAGAAAGACAGACAGAGAACCTAGAGAAGGGCCTTGCATTGAGGGAAGATGATGGTGATCATTGCATTACAAATTTTAATTGCAGGCAAAATACTCTCCTGGAAATAGCTGTGTCATGACAAAGCATGAAGATGTTAGAAAGACATTGCCTGGTTCAAATCCCCCTTCTGCCTCTTATTAGCTCTGTGATCTAGGGGCCAAGAACCTCTCTGAGACTCTATTTTTTCCCTATAAAATGGGGATAATAATCAGACCTATGTCACAAGTTTGTTAAAAGCATTAAGCACATTCATTACATAACATAATTAGGTCTAGAATACTTGGCCTTTCCCTGTCCTTATAAAACCATTTTTAAAAAGAGCATGCGCTTTGTGGTCAGGAAGACCCTGGCCACCTACACGTGTGTGCCTCATCTGAAGCACACAGTATCCCTGAGAGGTCGGGTCTGATGAACCCCATTGAACAGTTATGGAAAACAAAGCTGGGTCTTGGGCGCAAGGTCACACTACTAATAAATAACCGATCCATGGCTCCACCCAGGCTTAACTCTTGAGCTCCTAACCACTGGTCAGCACATGGACAATTGGCAGGGAAAGTTATGGGGTGATAACAAGGGCTTCACCTCCCAGACTCTAGCCACTCACACCCTTTCCAGCCATTCTCCTGCGGCAGCTTCAGTGGAGCTAACTGCCCACTCCACAGCCTGGCTTTTGACTGGCTCAGGTCTCAGATGCCCAGCAAGACTGGTGGTGGAGGCAGACCAGTCAGAGGGAGTGGGCCCCTTTTGTAAGGTGGAGCCTAGAACTGTGGAGGGAAGACCTGAAGGTCTGCCTCTGGCCAGTTTGACCAGTTAAGCTATAGGGTTCATCAGCAACAGGTCTTTAGAAAAAGGCTAAGAGGACAGCTTCCAAGGGACTTTTGGTTGAAGCAGAGGAACCAACCCCAGCCTATTGGGAAGAGCCACAGCTCTGGTATTTAGGAAAGGTACTGTAGGCATGGCATGGCAGGGCAGCTCTCCCCAGTCGGTTCACAGATGGTATTGCACGTAAGTGCAGGGTACCCAGTGAGTTTTCTCTTCCACCTTCCTCTGCCCTCCCGTGATGACCTTGTCTCATGATTCCTGGAGAGAACAATAGTAGTGAGAGCACCTTGTAAGCCCCAGACGTATCTATTCAAATGACAATGTGGAATCTCAGTGGAAGCCTTGTCAGCATTGCAAACGTTACTAGTCCGAACTGGAGACCATGATCATCAGCAGCTTCTAGTCAGTCCTCCCGTTTCACTAAATGGCAACTTCATTCACCCGTTTCTTACACAAGAAGTCCAGGAGTCATCCTTAAGTCATTCATTCATTCATTCATTTGTTCACTCCTTTGTTCACTCACTCATCAGGTGGTCTATGAGTACCTACTCTGTGGAGCCACTATGCTAAAGCACCAAGGATGCTGTAGTTCACAAACATACCATCAAAGTATTTAGAATGTTCCTGTCTCAACTCCTAGAATCTATTGACACCTAATCCCATCCTATTCCACTTCCAAAGTACGGCCTGAATCCATCCACTCTCCCTCATCTTGACTTCTCTCACTTTCATCCAAGCCACTTAGAGCAGGAACCTTGTCTTGCCTCCCTGACACCACTCTTGCTTCCTTCTGATCCACCCTTACATGGAAGCCAGGAAGATACTTGAATATACAACAAATCAAATTATTTTCCTGCTCAAAGCATCTTCCTGTTGTGGCCTTGCCCATGTCACATGGGCCTTCTTTTCATCCCTTGAGCACTGTTTCATACCTCAGGGTCCTTGCCATTCTGCTCCCACTGCCTGAAATACTGTTCCCTACACACTTGGCTTGATGAACTTCTACTCTTCCTTCAGACGTCACCCTACTGTCACATCCCCAAAGAGCCTTCTCTTAGTCTCAACCTAAATTTTGTCCTTAAGTTATTTGTCTTCAGAACAAACATGACTTCGCATCGCCGTTGAATCAAGCATGACATTTCACTTGTACAACTCTCGTATTACTGCCTGTCCCTGCTACATGGTAAGTGAAGACTAATGTTGTACCCCCAAAGTAGTGTTAAAAGGAGATACAAGCAGCCCAAACAGAGTCACTTTTGCTCAACCACTTCACCAAAGCAAAATGAGCAAAACTTGCAGTTTCAGCCTCTCCCCAGAGTGGAATTTTAAACCAATCAGTCTGGAATTTCCTGGTTAGCACTACTGAGTTCATCTGCCTGATTAGACTGCTTGCTTTCCCCTAAGGCAGCGGTTCTCAACCTGTGGGTCGCGACCCCTTTGGGGGTCAAACGACCCTTTCACAGGGATTGCCTAAGACCATCGGAAAACACATATATAATTACATATTGTTTTTGTGATTAATCACTATGCTTTAATTATGTTCAATTTGTAACAATGAAAATACATCCAGCATATCAGATATTTACATTATGATTCATAACAGTAGCAAAATTACAGTTATGAAGTAGCAACAAAATAATTTTATGGTTGGGGGTTACCACATCATGAGGAACTGTATTAAAGGGTTATGGCATTAGGAAAGTTGAGAACCACTGTCCTAAAGGATGTTGTCTCTGCCTGAAATAGTCTACTTTTTAATTTCTTAATCCCACCCTGTTTCTGCTGTATAAACCTCCCGTTTTGTACAACCTCTCAAAGCACCTTTCTAGTGGCTGGATGAGATGCTGCCCAATTTATGAATCACTTAATCAAGCCAATTAGATCTGTAATTGACTTAGTTGAATTTTGTTCTGTAACAGCAGGCACTCAGTGAACATTTGTAGAACAAGAACTGTGGAATTTTCAGAGCCAGTGCCACATAACCTGACTCGTTAAGAACCCCCACCCCAAGACACATCCCCAGGATGCCTTTTGGGGGAGGGCACATCTCCCAGACGCTGCCCAGAACCACCCAGCAGAATCCATTGGAAATAGGTGTTATGGGTAAACTCAGCCATGGGACTTGAGTCTCTGTGCAGCCTGGGGTCAGTTTATTAATGGCCCTCAGGGTCTATCTGTGAATTAGGGGGGCTGGGCTCTCACAGGGTGACTATGACAGTTAGACCAGGCCCAGGACAAGCTACCCCCTGCTTGTGCACAGCAGGTACCAGTGAAAACTCCTTTTGCTTATAGTCAGTAGCAGCTGCGCTGCAGTAACAATAGCAATTTATTGTTATGTAGATGTTTTCACCTGCCTTTTCTCTTTGGGTCTCCACACCATGAACTTGGCTGGGATGAGAGTCACCTTTCCATTTAACAGATAAGGAACCTGAGGCTCAGCGAGTGGCCAGGGACCTGTAAGTGGAACCTATGCCCTGCTGCTGCTGGCTGTGCCCACCCCTCAAAACACACTCCACCTGCCTGTTGGTGATAAGACTTGCCTAAGGAGAGGAGCTCGGCACTCCTACCCTGGGCTCTCAGCTGCAGGCTTTCCTACCAGCACGGTGTTCTGTCCCAGGACAGCTCCTCCAGTTTGCAAAATGGGCATGGGAGTGGGGCGCCTTACCTTCCTCTGGATGCAGGGCCCACCTGCTCTGGGTCCTGTCAGTGGCTTCTGCGGCAGGAGGAGGCAGAGGCAGTGAGAAGGGACACCTGGGCTCCTCTCCCTTGCAGCCAGAGCTTAGGAGAACAGTTGCAGCCCTCCCTCCTGCACTACCTGCTGCTTGCTGAGAGAATTTTCTTGCAGGTCAAACTCCAAATTCCAGGCTGAGATTAGAAAAAGTGAGAATGATCTTTCCAAGGACAAAGGAGGGGCTGGGCCCAGCCCAAACCCTTGAACTGGAACTCAAAGTCATCCCTGTGAGAAGGTGGGGTGTCCTGGGTTCTACCCTTGGCCTCCCTGGAGACCTCACCTGATGTGGGGCCATGGCCCAGAGGGGTGGTAGGTGCTCAGCTTCATCACCCACTCTTCCACTGGTCTGCCTCCATTCTGGGGACAGGCAGGCTTGGACAGCTGAAGGAAGGGGGAGGACAGGTGCTATCGGGGGAGGCAGGGGAAAGAGGAAAGTCCCAGGAGAGCATTTCAGTGCAGCCCAACTGCCTCCCTCTGCAACAGGGACAGTGACCTCTTTTGTTCAGCCCCTTTTCCCTGTGCTCTCCTTGTTCTGGAGACAGGCATCTGGAGTCCTGAGCAGCCATCAAGAGTGACCAAGCTGTGGCCGGGGGCCCAGGTGTGGCCCCGACACCAGGAGAGGCAGGGACAGAAGAAGGCTTTCACTGGGCACTCAGAGCATTTAAGACTTTTAAAAAAAATAATATTTGCAGAACAAGAGACTTTAAACAAGACTCTGGATTTCCCACTTGGATGGAATAATCTGAATAACAAGGTCCACATGGCCACAGGGCAGCCACCAGCTGGAGCAGGCCGTGGCCGCAGACCCGACCTTCAGCGCGCCTCTGCTCCTCTGGGCCTGCTGGAAGTGTCAGAGGTAGAATCAATCACCAGTGAACAACTGTTTAATCTATCATGACTAATGAAACCTCTGTAAAACCCCCCAAAGATGAGGTTCTGAGAGCTTCTGGGTTGGGGAACACAGGGGATTTGGGGGAGAATGACACTCTAGGGAGGACATGGAAGCTCTGAGCCCTTTCCCCACATCTTGCTCTACGTGTTGCTCCCTTCTGGCTGTTGCTGAGTGACATCCTTTCAGAATAAACCAGCAATCACGTGAGTAAAATGTTTCTCTGAGTTCTGTGAGCCAGTCTAACAAATCAACGGAAGCCTGAGCTCTTCAGGAGTTGGTGATTCCTGCTGAATTTTCTACAATCTTCTAGAAGCACAACTTCATCCATCCACCATATAACAATGTTGGCATTTATTGTAGCAACTGAAGAGCAAACCCAAGACCATGAAGCCGCCAAGCTTTCCTAATCAGCAGGCAAGGGTGAGACAGAGCCCAGTTTGAGTAAAAAAAGACACATTTTTTTGACCTAGTAACTACGAGACCTGAGGCGAATGGGCAGCCCCTCTGAGTGTCCTCTATGCCCACTTTACAGGGGATTCAATGAGGATTTAGAGATGGGCAGGGAAGCAACTGGCCTACAAAAGTGCTCGTGTCAAATTTGACTCCTTCTTTCTTCTGAAAATGAATCCCCGCGTTAACCAGAAGCTGCCTGCTTTGCATTAGATTGCCACTAAGAATCTCAAGCCTTATCCTTTCTCTTATGGTGGCTTCAACAAGAAAAAACTGTACATTTTCCTCTCTTTTTTCCTTATTTATTTATTTATTTATGTCTTGTTCATTCCCTGCTCCCAAAGTCACGGTTTTCATAGACCTGGGTGGCCTTGTCTCAGCAGCTGCCACAGGACAGAGCATGTGTGAAGTGCTCAGAGGCAGACCCCAGACTCAGTCCGGCTTCTCTGCTCCAAGCTGTGCGTTTTTGTGTAAATCACTTTAGTGCTCTGAGTCCAGATCTTCTCATCTAAAAATCGGGATGTCATAATAATAGTACCAAGCTCTTTTACCAGGGAGACTCAATGAGGTAATACATATAATAGTCTTCATAATTCTAAGATGTTATTTTTCTTTTTTTCCTCTCATTATTTCATAAATGTCCAGTGCAATTTTCAGGAGGCTACATGACACAAAGTATCACCACAGAGTGAAGGCAGAAGCAAGCGTGAGAGCCCAGCTGTCTTCTATTAAACAGGACATTAGAGGGGTTTGCAAATATGTAATACTGTAATGTCACTCTTCTCACTAAGTATTTTGGGAAAATAAAATTGGTTTTCATAAAGATGTTATTTGCCTAAGATGCTATGAGTTAGTTATTGTTCTTTTTAAACAAATTAATAAATATTGTTAATTGTTTCTTCATTTAAATGTTTTATTTGGTAAATACCTATAGTAGAATGGTTCCTTATAAAGGGTTCCTGAGACCAAATACTTTGAGAACAGCTGCTCTGCGACAAACTTGATACAAAGCAGTACATCTGGGAAACTCCTGTAAATGTTCCATCTAAGTCCATAGTCATTCATTCAGTGTGTTAAAAGGTGTGTTCTAGTAAAAGCAGACCCTCTGTGGAAAACCCATGTGTGAGCCTGTGAGCTAAAGCTGTCTGTAATTCAGTAGACCCTGCTGGTCAGTGTGTAGTGAATTGTTAATGAGGTAACAATTAATTGCTAAACACTTTAACAGCAGGTCACCCATGAGAGAGATGTTCAAGTTTGGTGTGTGACTTCCACACACTTGAAGATTATTAGAGTGAAACAGAATTCCAGGGAAGCCAGCTTGACCAAACTGCAACAGTGTGTGCCTGGGTCATAAGAAGATGTTCTGCCAATGGCCCATTGTCATTGTCATTGTGTGCAGCCAGCTGCATGGTACGTGGGCTCTGCCTTCAGCATCTGGTTAAATCCTGGCTGGATTAATTTTGTGGCTTTTGGCAAGTTCTTCACCTCTCTTTGCTTCAGTCTCCCAATCTGTCAAATAGGGTTGTAAAGATCAAATGAAAGAATGACCTGAGGTAGGGCTGGTCAGCAAACCCTGCCTTTGTTTCTTCTGAGATGGCACTAGTCAACCTCATGAGTGGCCGGCCAGCTCCTGCTCATGACCCAAGAGAGCATGTGATCTAAGCAACTTCTTCCTCATTTGCTTAAGAGGGCACACCAGGCCCTGAGCACGCACTCTTTTTTGCCTTTCCACCAGTCAAGATGGCCTCAGAGGCCACGTGTAGGAGACAGAACTACTGCTGACAGTCTGGGTCCTGAGGGACAAGAGAAGCCACTGATGTGGAGCTCCTGATGGACTGAGATGGGAGACAGAAAGGATCTCCTTTCTTAAGCCATGTCATTACTGGATCTCTGGTTATAACAGCACAGCCTTTTACCCTAAAGCATTTGTGCAAAGCTGTGCAAAGCATTTGGAAGAGCGTCTGCCCATGATAAGCACTGGGTGGACTTTGGCATTAGGACCCTGCTGTCTTGCTCTGGGAGGACAGTCTTGTCTCTCAGCACAGGACACATACATGTGACACATTCTATCTCTTTGTCAGTGCCACAAAGATTCTTGATTCTGCATTTGGACTCCATGAATTGTGTGACCCTGAGCAAGTTATGTCACCTCTCTGAAACTGGCAGTGGTCAAGTGTCAATGCAATCCTCCATGCAAACTATTGTGTTTAGTATTGTAAATGCTAAATAAACGTGTGTTCTTATTTTAGTGATGATTTTCAGTATTTCTAGTAGAGACTGTCTCATAAATGTCCACCTATTGTTTTGAATCTTGATTCAATAGTGTCATCTAGCAGGTGTTTTGTCCAGCTAGTGATCATCCTAAAATTAGGATCATCTGGTTTCCAGTCCCAGGTTCCTCCCTGCCTCAACTAGGCACAGCCCATAGGCAGCTGGGATAAAACAGAGAAGGCAGATGGGACCCACTAGCCACAGGTTAGGAAATGTCACTCTGCTCATGGTACCTGTTGACATCGTGGCTATAGTCTATGCCTTGATCCAAGTCTGACCCAAAGAAGCTAATAGTCCCAAATGTTTCACAGGCCACACATTATATCATTGTGTTGAGGAGGAAAAACTTCTATCCCTCATGGTATAGTAATGAGATCTACATGAGTCAGATTAACAAGAGAAAATAACCAAATTTTATTACATATATATGCATGGGAACCCCACATACATGAGAGGTTCAGAGAGAAGGAAAATGAGATATATAATAACATTCTGAGCTAAGGATGAGGTAATGTGCCTGGGCTCCAGAGAGGAGGAAGGTAATTGTAGGACAGTAAGAAGAGCAGATGTTCATTGATTGGCAGTTTGTGCTGCCCTATAGATAGATAGGTCATAAAAAGTTTATTTCTGGTGATAACTCTTATTATGAGAAAGGCCCATAATTTAAAGCCTTTAAGACAGAGGTACAAGTTTCTTGTGATCCTGTAGGGTCTTAACTCCCTTCAGCTCAAAATAATTTGTATGCCAAAAGTGGCACATTTTGGGGAGGTCTGTTCTGAACCTTTGTAGTTCCCTCCTCTGAAAGTTCCTGAGAAGTTTTACATTCTAGAAGTTGGGTTGTCTCTCAGTTCAGGAGGCACGGACACAGGTGGTTCCAAAATTTAGGCCTATGGTACAAGCAATCAGGTGTTTAATAAGAGGCATCTTTATGGAAACAGAAGAAAAACAATGATTAATAATCAGAGCAGACTATAATCCAAGTTCTAAGTTCAGAATGCAACCAGTCAAGATTTCTAGTGTCTGACTTGAAGTGTCTTCAGATGGAGTGAAAGCAGGCAGTGACAGTCTGTTAAATGTTCCTAGTTTTTAGTTTGAATGTTCCTGGTGAGCTCTCTGCAACAGACACAGAAATGTTTTGTACATGAGCAGCTGCAATTTGGTTGAAGTCATCCCACTTTCACTTTCACAGTTTGGGAGAAGGGTAGTTTTAGTTCTCAGTGATTCTAGTCAAAATTGTGGGAGAAAAATAGACAAAGTTAGTTTGGAGAGTCATATCCAGATACTGGAGGAAACTAGAAGAACTCAAGATCCAGTCCTGTTTTCAGGTAGAAACAAAACCTCAAAAGAATTGAACAGCACTGGAATCTAATATCCACAGAGGTGTATTACTGAAACATGATTTGTCTTTCTAAAATCACCCTTATTTTTACCAAAGATAGTCAAATTAAGACTAACTTATTTGATAAATAAATCTAGTTTCAATGAATTTGGCTTGATTATTTGGGTAAGACCAGCAAGAATAGTAATTAAACATGTAGGCTCTTTTAAATCTTCTTTGTTGGAATTTTTCATAAGGAATCTTTAGATTGAATTTTAAAAGGCCTCTCGAGGTGAGAAAAGCCAAGGACTTGCCATCAGGTTTTGCCTGCAGTACCTTACACATTTAGGAGAGTTCATCTCCTCTTGAGGTCTCCCAAATATCCTGAGGTTCCTGCACTCTTTACTTACCAGGTGAGGCTGCTGAGACCCCTATGAGGAAGGTAGCAGCCCTGTTTTTGCCAGAGACCTTTATTGGCTTCCATAGTTAATCTTGTTTTCTTAGAGCTTTGGGGGTCATATCTGAGTATGCACATGTCTCTCTCAAATGTGACATTCCAATCAAAGCCTTGGTAATATAACCAGTTTCCAATTATGTTCTGTTATAAGGAGAACAGAGTCTTATTAACCTACGGAAGTTACAATTTTGCCATGAAAATAAGAATACTTACTCACTAAGAGTTTCCAAACTCTGGAGGAATCAGGTAAGGAGAAGAAGATAAATGTTGCAAATCTGCTTACAAAGGTATAATTTACCAAAGTGCTATAAGTTATAACTGGCTTAAGAGAAACAAATTTTTTCTTATAACTCAAACACAAAAAATTAAAGAACAGCAGTGATTCAAACAAAAAGTAAAAAATTGTAAATAATCTTCATCAGCTCATTCAGCCCCATGTAATTAAGACTTTTTCTGCTTGAATCCAGTTTTTCCATTAGGTCTCTTGACCTTGCCTGATAACTGAGGGTAGGTAATAGGGTCAGTGATAATTTCAATAGGTTTGCAAGGCTCATATGATTTGTTCAATAAACTGGGTACTCTACCAATAGAGACTATGGGAGGTATATCTACACGGTAAACACAGTTTCTGACACTTTCTTTGTCACTGTGAGGGGATCAGCCTTGTGTCAGGGGAAGGCTTCAACCCATCTGGAAAACATACATACAACAAGAACATATTGATAACCCATACTAAGTGGCAAATGAATGAAGTTCAGCTTAAATGTACTATGATGGGTAAAGAAATGCAAAAAACAGAAAATAGCCATCTAAAGATTTGCACCCTGCTGGGACAAGTCCTGTGATTTTTCTTTCTGTTTTCTCTTGTTTCACCCTTATTCATACTTTAAAAATAGGTATTTTGTTCTGTTTATTTTATTTAGAGGCCCTTGCTTTCTAACTGTACTTTCTTTTTTCTTTTATTGATTCTAGAGAGAGGGGAAGGGAGGGAGAAAGAGAGGGAGAGAAACATCAATGTATGAGAAAAACATTGATTAGTTGCTTCCTGCGTGCTTTGCATGCCCCAACTGGGGACCGAACCTGTAATCCAGGCATGTGCCCTGACTGGGAATTGTACCAGTGACCTTTCACTTCATGGGATGACGCTCCACCAACAGAACCACAGCATCCAGGGCCTAATTGCACTTTTAAATGATCTAATCTAATTGGCATATTCCTCATAATTGTCATTGGAATTTTAGATTGTCATTTCCTTAAGGGCAGGCAGATGTCTGGTTGGATCCTAGCTGAAAATGGAGTTTAGCCTACAGTCCTGTCTGCCCATATTTGGGAGATTACCACCTAACAGTTTACTAAGCTCAGTTCTTAGGACATAAAACGTTTTGATTGTCTTTAAGTAAGCCTTTGCTACTCGTGCTGGACAATTCTATTTCCAATGTTCTGATTTTTTTTTTTAACAGTATCTGCCAATGTCTCTATTCAGTTTCTGTCTAGGATGTGACTGTGAAAGGGAGCTATCTTGGCCCATACAGGTGAAAGAGACATTTCAAGGATGGAAGGAGCCTGGGGTACCAGGCCTGGACCCTTACAGCTGGACAGCTCAATGAGAGAGCAGCCACAGCAGTGTGGTTCTCTATGGTTGAAGCCATGACTCTCTGGTGTCTGGTCCAGCTGGTAAACCAATACTCTCAACATGTGGCACTCCCACCAGCAGCATAACCACACCCCAGACCTGGGAAACCTGCCTCTGCATTTTAAGGAGATCCCCAGGAGATTCCATGCACCTTAAAGTCTAAGAACTGCTTTGACACATTCATGAAGGGTGTTTGGTTGTTTTCGGTTTTTGATGACAAGCAAGGTTGCAGTGAATATGGTGATCAATGTACATTCTTGGACTAGAAACTCTCCAGGTCAGATCCTAGACAGGGATTGCTGGCCCACGGAAGAGAGACCAAAGTTTATGATGGTGGTTTGCTTGGCTGTTTTCAATTTTGTTTTTTAAGAGAATTACAGTCCTGTGGGAAAGCCTGCTAATCTTGCTACTAAATGACTTCTCAAAGCTTCTTCCAGAAAAAGGGAGTCACTGTGCACCCCCATGTGGCTGCTTTCTCCACTTACAAGCAAGTGAATCCAGGGCTAAAGGAATCTGCAACCCCAAACCCCATCAATGGCTGGTTCAACCCACAGCAAACGAAGGTTCCACTCTCACTGGGGCTGGCTGGGTGGTTTTGGGGCTACTTCCCACCAGAAACTGTACAACAAAGAGCTGTTTCCAAGCATACTTTAACACTATAATGCAAGAGTGACCAAAGGGAGTTTCTTGTTTCTTTTGAGAAATGGTTATATGAAATGATTGATGCACAACAAGCCATGCTTATGAAAGCCTCAGCTTGCTTGTCTTATTTCTGGCTTGGTGTTCGGAACACCAGTCCTAAATTCCTGCTGTGGCACCCCACCTGTGACTGTGAAGTCCATCCCTCAGGACAGGAGCTTCTGTCCTCCTCACTCACACTCACTGATTACAACAATGGCCATTCTTTTACATTTTTAAAAAGATCCTCACCTGAGGACACTTTTTTCCATTGCTTTTAGAGAAAGAGGAAGGAAGAGAGAGAAACATTGATGTGAGAGAGAAGCATCAATAGGTTGCCTCCTGTAGGCACCCAAACCAGAGATCATATATGTTTGGACTGGGGATTGAATTTGAAACCTAGGTACGTGCCCTGACCAGAAATTGAATGTGAAACCTTTTGGTTACAGGACAACGTTCCAACCAACCGAGCCACACTGGCCAGGGTCCACAATGGCCACTTGAAGCATGTGCGGCCTCCACGCCCCTACACTGCCACTTCACGGGTGTGCTTCATCCTTTTCCCAGACTCTCGGGGCTGAATCTGGAGAACTCAGCTTCATTTCTATACTGAAAAGATAACACCTTTATTGGTGGTGGTGGTGGCAGTAAGGATGTCACCCTAATTATTCCTCCTGTGTTTTACGTAACACTCAGCAGGGACTGGGACAACTGTTCACCAACAAACACATCCCTGTTTCTGCAGTGAGACCTGGAATTTTCCACATGGTGAATAATGCCTGTGAATAACCTCAAGTCAGTTTTGCACCAGCCTGTTTTGCCACAAACTGACCAAAACTGAACTGTCTGGATTCAGAATTGTAGATAAGGGGTGGTGAACTCTGGTGGTATCTCAGTTTTATAGCTGAGAAAGCAGACTTGGAACCGCTGTATTTCCTCTAGGAAGCCACCCAGCTGTGTGTTCATCCAGATAAGGTCAGAGGTCAATGGGGCCAATCATACAGGGCTTCATAGGCCACAGGAAACAAGGAGCATGGGGTGTATGCTGAGTGCAATGGGGACCACTGAAGGGCTGGAAGTTGCGGGTGACCTATGTGACTTTCACAACTGTCAGAGAAGCGCCAGTGACTACTGACAATCACCCACGATAACCCTGAGCAAAGGGATAAATAAAACCCAGGCACCCTTCTAAGGAAGTGGCGTTGAGCAGACCCTCAGTGAGGACCAACAGCTAGGCCTGGAAACAGAGCAATCCCAAAGGCTGAAGGGGATCAGGGTGTCTGGGACACGGCGAGCCAGGGGACACTACAGGAGGCCATCCAGTGAGGGAGGTGGGACAGTGGCTGCCTGCTGGGATTGCTTGGGAGTTCTAAGAAAAGTCCCCACCACAGAGTCTAATTTCAAGGGACACCAGCATATTTAAAACCTTTCTTTATTGCACAAGTCACCTTCCTGCTTTTTGTCTGAGCCCCCTACTTGAGCATATAGCTCATGTCCTTCACCCCTTGTGCCCCCAAACCCTAGCGCACTGCCATGTTGACCACTGTGCAATGGCTTTCTGTAGCACTTATCCCTTACTAACACTGCCTGCTTGCTGGAACGCCAGAGGCTAACTCTGGCCTCCCCCCACCCCTATGCTAGTCCTCCCCAGTTGCTCTGTTCTCACTCCTCTGGGACAAAGCCTCCAGGCCCTCTCTCAAGAGTCTCCTCTTATCTACAGCCACTTTGCTCTGGACAGTGGTTCTCAGCTGGGAGAAATTTTTGGTCCCTGCCCCAGGGACCAGTTGGCAATGTCTGGAGCCACTTTTGGCTTTTACAACTGATGGATGATGACTGCCCCTGGCATCTAGTGTGCGGAGGGGTGCTTCCCCTGGGATTCTGAGCCAAGGCCTCACAGCAGGATAGAGGACACATTTAGCAGGTGGCCATGATCCCCTGCACATACCTCAAGTCTCCGAGACAGGCGGTTTCTAAAGTGTGGGTACTGGATCCCTGGGAGCAGGGGTGACCTGACAGGGCTATTTAGCTGAAGGAGAGTGACAAATGAAGGCTTTTTCCCTTGCAGTGTCTGGGCCACTTTCGGGCAGTCTCTGCAGTACCACGCCCCACCCCTCCAACCGTGTCTCATCTCTGCTCTCTAGCTTCAACAGATGTCTCCTCCACCCAGAATCAAATGCATTTTTTGGTTTTTGTGTTTTATAGCTCCCTTTAATTAATGGCAAACAGCACTGATTTTCTGTACATCCTCAACTCTCCTTTGTCAATAAATTGATTTAAGTTGACTTTAAACACCTCGAAATCAGGGAAAACCCAGGTGGTCTGGTGACGTCATACTGTAACAGGGGCATGCACATTGGATTCAGGCCTGTGGACTGTTGAGGTCCTGGGATCATTTCAAGTCTGACCTCTTCTGAAGTTGCCTGGACTGTGGATACGGCCACCTACGCTGAGTCCTGCTCTACCAGCAGGTTGGGTGCCTCCCTGTCTAGTGGGCGACAAGTAGCCCGAGAAGGGCATCGTGGTTCCCAAGGGCCTAGATGGGGCCTGCTGATTCGAGGCTGTGTCATCAAGCGAAGATTCCTCTTTGGCCTTTCGCTGGAGTTCAGTCCCTGCAACTTGAGTCGTCAGAGGGGAAGCTGCACAGCTCTGCTCCTTAAGGGGGCATGAGCCTTCTCACAGCTCATTTCCGGAGCACAAGACTTCCTGAAGAGCAGTTTACCTTGGGATAAAAACAGATGTGATAGAACAGAATGAAACCTACTCCATCTTAACCCTAAAATCCAAAGCTTAAAATTCTGCCCCTAGACCCTGAGGGGAGGTACACACTTCATTCCCTAAATTTGGGGGATGTGTTGCACAATGTAAGAAACACAGCACTGCGGTAGTTTCCTGTCCTAGGGTCAAGTTAAGCAAGGAAACATGTACAAAGCACTTGGTGTATAAACCCTTAACATACCATCAGTTATTCTTCCTGCCCTGTGATTTGCAAGTGCCTCCTCAGAGGAAGTTCAGCCAGGTGGAATGCCTGGTCTGTGCAAGGGGCTCTCAAGGTTCATTTGGCTTGTAGTTCTGGCCCTTATTCAGCAACCCTGCCGCTCACATCTGAAAACAAAGGATCCAGCCCTGGCTGGGGTGGCTCAGTGGATTGAGTGCCAGCCTGCTTACTGAAGGGTCGCCAGTTCGATTCCCGGTTGGGGCACATACCTGGGTCGTGGGCCAGATTCCCTGGTTGGGGGTGTGCAGGAGGCAGTCAATTGATGTACCTCTTGCACATCGATGTTTCCCTCCCTTTCTCTCTCTCTAAAAATAAATAAAATCTTTAAAAAAGCAAAAACAAAGGATCCAAGGGAACAAGCTCCTAAACTTTGGAGAAGAGGGTAAACCAGTCAAGTTTCAGTGATGGAAATAATTTGTTTTTTTTTTAAAGATTTTATTTTAGAGAGGGGAAGGAAGGAGAGAGAGGGAGAGAAACATCAATATATGGTTGCCTCTTTGTGCGCCCACGTGGGGACCTGGCCCACAACTTAGACGTGTGCTCTGACTGGAAATCAAACTGGTGACCCTTTGGTTCGCAAGCTGGCCAGCTCCATCAACGGAGCCACAACAGTCAGGGCTGGAAATAATCTCTTAACTGGATATTAAGTCAACTTGCTCTGTGCAACCTCAATTTGTAGTTCTGTCTTGATCAAAACATCTCCCTCCTGTACCTCACACCCTGTCTTCACAGTATTGAGCCTCCATTTGACTCTACCTGTCAAGAACTTCACCTGAACCTCCCCTTGTTCATCCATTCTGTTTAATAGTGGCTCTACCACAATCTTTGGTCCTCAAATGTCAACAGGTAACAGCTTATTCCTTCTAATATTTAGCAACTGCCATGTATGACCACGTGGATTATAGGATTTCAAGATGATGAGACAGGACATTTTGTGGCCAGCAGCAATAGGAAGAGGTGTCTCCTGCGGATGGGGAGAGCAGTGATTACATCTCTGTGGGTAAGGTGGTGTTGAGCAGGCCAACTGGAGAGAGCAGAGCCAGAGCAACTCAGGATGTCGAAGCCTAGAATATGTCCAGGGCAGCAGCAGCCATGTGGCCACTGTGAACTATCTCTGGAAATGCATGACTGAATGTGTTACAACATTTAGACAGGTTAGACTGACCCCTGCAGGGGCTTGAAGCTATTAAGTCAGGGAAATGTCAGTCAGACAGCCAGGACCAAGGGAGGGGCAGTTGGGAGAGATGAAGATAGACTTCAGTGAAACAGTGGCTTAGGGAACAGAGCTGTATTATTTAAGGACCAAGCAAAAACCAAACCATGTTAATTTTTTAAAATCAAACACTTTATTTCCACATAACAAGCGCAAAAAACTCCCAAATACTTGAACAATACAATTAACATAGTTATGAAGTCAATTATATACTACTCAAAGCCCCAAAAGGTCAATCAGCTTAACATTCCAAACATTTCCAGACATGGTTTTTCAAAGCTACCTTTGGTTTTTGGAAAAACCAGTATGGAAGTCAATATACATCCAATGCACTGAACATTAGCTTACACCTGGCTAGTTGGAGCATGATTTAAGTCACACTGAAATACACACACAGGGTTTTCCCCAGAGCTCCTGCAGCGAGGACCAGGGGCACTGTGACGGGAGAAGGCCAGTCCGGATGGCGGCAATTCTTGTTCTGTAACAGAGGTATGAGTTTAACACTAGAACACTGTCAAGTCATTAAGCTTCATGTTCCAAATGGTGTCTTGCTGAGGCTTGAGATGGGCACAAATGGTAAGGAAGATGAAGTCACAGAAGTTTTGAGCAACAAGATCCCAAAGATGCTCAAAGAGGGCAGGAAGGAGCAAGTTAGTTTCCCATTGTTCTCACATTATTTCAGGGTGAAATTGTGAATAAGATCCGATAAAATGTTCAAATATTTGCTTACATTTTTTAATCAGTTGCTCTATAAGAACCCTCATACACAGCAACTTGAAAACTTTCATTATAAAAAAGAGCCTACAAATAAATTCACAAAAAAGAGACAATTAATGTTGAGCAGCCAAAAAGTCATGGTTTATTATATTTGAAGAAATTTCATAATTAAACACAACCAAACTGTACATTTTACAATCACATTCTATTTGTAAACAGTTAAAAGCCACTGACTTCTTTTGCATCATAGGACACAAACAGTTAGAATCAAGGCAATGAAATGATGGCAAATTCTGTACTGTTAAAATTTTTACCCTTGTTTAGTCTGTTCTTTGACTAAGCAAGCATTATAATATCATCTGTGGGCAAAAAGAGGGGGGAGGAGAGAAAGAAATTGTAAAAATGGTGTAACTCGTTAGTTCGCAAGAACATTTAAAATTCTCTATACAATGAACGACTCTGTAAGCCCAATACCTTGCTTACAGGATGCATAGTTACTGATTTCGGCTTTAAGGTACAACAGTTAAACATTAACACAGTCACGAGAGCAGGAACAGAGAGAGCCACTTGATGGAATTACAAAAATTACCTATTGATTATTAGCAAACCATCATCACTCACTAATAAAAAGAGAGCATCTGAAAGCAGAATGTCAAACTCCAGCTTGAAGCGTTTTTTTTTGTTTTTTTCTTTTTCTTTTTTGGCAGAGAAAATTCTTTAACAGAGCAATATGTAGTATCAGTGCTAAAAGTTGGGTTTTTTTCTTTTTTCCTATAAGAAACTACAAGGAATTTTTTTTTCTTTAAACTGGGGAACTGGTTTTCCTGAGAACCATGCTCTTTGATTTAGGACAGGAATAGAAAACAAAAGAACATGGCCAAATGCTGCTCCTTTTTCCCAGAGATAGAAAGCATCTTTTAAATCACCCTCCTTTTTTTTGTCTTTTAAATTTTTTTTAAATGATGGAAGAGTAAACATTTTTTTTCTTCAAAAAACAAACAAACAAAAAAATCTGTAAACAAGAAGGTTCAACGTGGGAGCCTTCAAAACAAAATGGAAAGCCTATTGAAAGTGCAGGGCCCGTCCTGGGTGGCAGGTGGGCTGCAAGTCACAGCTGTGGCCACAGTTTTTCAAACTGCAGAGCGAAATTCTTTAGTTTTATAACATGAAGAAACGGTGCAATACTTTCACTTATAGTCCTAAGTCAGCATCATAACGTGATCTCAAACTCCATGACACCACAGTAAGGTAGGCGGACATCAAGGCATAGTAGAGCGCGCACACCTTAAGAACATCCTTGAGTAAACATTACACCGGAACAGCTGCCCCCCCCATATTGCCGATTAGATGGAGAGAACATCATTCAGTGCAAAGGTAAAAGCTCATACATCATCAGCCCAAACAATGTTTTTTTGGGGGGTGGGGGGTGGGAGGGGGAGGTGAGGACAGGAAAAAAAAAGAACCCAAAGGCTAAACATGATGAATACGCACAAGTGAGCTCACTACGCGGGTCAACACGTATGGCGCCAGTGGGAGTGTAACTAGAGACACCTTCACATTATAATATTGGCCTGCATGATTCAAGTATTCAAACTGATATGTTTCGGGGAAAACAAAGTGGAAAATGTGCAGAGAAGAGCTGTTCCCACAGGTGGCCCCGGCTGCAGGCGGCGAGCTCAACTTAGTGCCCCTTTCCTTCGTATCTTGAGGTCACGGTTGCAAGTCTACATCTACCTGTCATATGGACTCTCCAGCCCCACCCAGGTGGTCAACAGAAAGAAAAGCATTAATGGGGGATGGGCTGCTCATTCCACGGGAGTCACTGCTGCTTGGAGGACCCCACAGGCTTGTGGAATAGTGTGGGGTCCCCCAGAGGGAAGTGCCATGAAGGTCTCCACAGTTAGTTCCCGCCAGCCCAGCACCATTCCAGTGATTGAGATCAGTCCGGCTGGAGAACGAGTGGGAACAGTCGAGGGAGCCCAGCCGGCTCTGGCTGGACCCGAGGGACTGCCAGCCGGGAGAAGGGGTCAGAGACTGACTTTGTGCAAAGAAACGACTGATCTCCTCTTCACTGGCAAACTCAGCAAGAATAGTAGTGTTCCCCAATACACACCTGGGGAGAGAAGTGGGCATGGTGAAGACTCAGCAACCTGAGGATCTGATTCAAAAGTGAAGGTAATACTAAAGTATCCAGGGCACACCAGGTACTCAGCATGTCCTCCTGACCTCCCCTCTGTGAGAACATGCCTGAAGAACACCCCACTCCCCACCCCATGCAACTGTGCCTTCCACAGCCTTTCTGTCCCCTCCGGGCAACGTAAGGGATTTCTTAGGGCCACCTGATCAGGGTGATGCTTCCCCTTATGAGTACCAAGCATGGAAGCCAAGGAACAGTGAAGCCACAGCTGTGAGGAAGTGCCCTCACTAGGGGGCCATGCTGCCTGGAGGTGGTGCTCTCCTACGGAAGTTCTCATCAGGTGTCACACACGGAACAGCTAACTTACATGTGCAGAGACTTCTGTGCCTTCACTACCTCTTCTTTTGAACTGTAACGGACCAAAGCATTTCCATGTGGGAGGTTCAGGTGGAATGTTATTAGTGGGCCATGTTGCATGCACAGGGTGCGCAGAGTTGAGCCATCAATCTAGGACAAAGTGGGGAGCGGCCAGTTAGCTGTGCTGCCATGAGGACCACCCAAGGAGATCGTCCCAGGATGGGACTCTCGCCCTCTTTCTCTTGCCCAAGGTTCTTCACGCCTGATGCCACTTTTCACTGGGACTCACTATGACGGGGTACAGTGCCCCCCTCCCCACCTCCACTGGTCCCAGAGCCATACCTCTGTGGCCTCTAGACTCCGGGACATTCCCCAGATCCCCAATTCCTTAGTTAGCCATTGCCCCTGCTGTTGCTTCAAGTCTTCTCTCTTCCCTGCCCTGAGGACAGGATTCATCAAGGCACTGCTCCCTGGGAGAGGAGGGGTGGGTTCTTAACATCCAGCCTCCAGAAGGGGCGGTCCAGGGACTGAGAAAATGTTCTACCTGGAAAGGGCAGCCCAGGGCTTCTCAAAGTGTAATACGAGGGCTGCCTGCACCAAATTTATCTGAATGCCCTTGTGAAAACACAGAGCCCCAATCCTAGCCCACATCCACTACACCAGAGTTTGATCAGGGGATCTATGTTTCTGGAAGGCTCCCACACACGTTATACAGGGTAAGAATGGCTGGACCAGACCACACCCTGCCTGAGGACCTGAAGACTGTCCTCTGCCATCTCCTCTGCCCAGCCTTGACTGCTACTTAGCACCAGTTAAGTAGGCCTGGGCAGCCCTCACCTCAACTCAAACAAGTCTGAAACCTTCACTCCCATGCCACCTGGTATATCTGTATAAACCAGAATACCTGGTATTATTACCTGAGGTGTAAGGTTTTTTAGAACAAGCCAGTTTGTTATTCTCCCTGAGCTGCTCTCGCCCCAGCTGGACCCTAAACAAGGAAGAAAAAGGTCAAGTCAGTTTTCAGAGACTGTAGCCTGAAAGATGATGTAGAACAAGTATATCCCAGTCAAATTATAGGTATGTGGGAGGGTCATGGGGTGGGCTCCTGGCTAGTGATCCACAAAGAAAGATATTTCTTTGGGACCTTTTCATTTATGAAGCTAGAACTATCTCAAAACAGTACCATCTGGGGGAAGGCCTCAGTTGTGGTCCTCTCAGGTGTCATTTGATGAATTGGCATGCATGTCCCACAGGGGTGAAGCTCTGAGGGGACATAAGAGCTGGCAATTGCGCGGGCATCCACAGGAGCTTGCCACCTGGTCTTCCTGCTTTCTCTCCCCACAGCAGATCTTGAAAAAGTGACCAAGTCAGCCCCGTTTACAACTATTTAAAGGTGCCTCACATACACTTCAGTGCAGCTTATGACACAGCTCATGCCTACTCATTTCTGCCTAAACACTGCCCCCACCCCAAAACCTCTTCTAAGTCCAACAGGGAGCCCTAGCGCTTCCCAGGCTCTGTGCCTTGGCACGTGCAGTTTCCTCTGCTTTGCTTGGCTTAGGGCTTTCTGATCCCACTCAACCCTACCAACCCTGCTCAGGGTGGGGGTTCGCAGGCCACTGCTATTACATCCCCTCACTTTATACTACCCTACGTCTGGCACCCAGGTGTCTGTGGCCTGAAAAAATGACTTATAAGTAACACTCATTACATTATTTTGTAGTTAGTAGCTTAAAACAGACTCAAATATTTTCATATAATCAAAACCTCCCCCCATAGGGAACACTGTAAGTTTTATTTTAGCCAATCACCTGTCTAAAGATCAGGTTGTTTGGGGGCAGGGCATAACGAAGATAAGACTGTTTTTACTGGGAGAACTGGTAGATAGCTCTGGGGCTGCATGTGTTGGGAAGGCGGGCAGGGGCATGATACCAGTACAAGTCCAGTGCTAGGAAGTTATAGGAGTAGAGGTAGGAGAACTTGTCCCAGTTTCCTAAGACAGTCTACTACATGCCAGCTGGCCCTGTAGGATTAACAGCACCTGTCACTCTCAAATGTCTAAGTAATATATTTTATGTTAATCTGTGTCTAGGCCAAGCTTTCACCCAGAAAGGCCTCATTATTCAAGGCCCAAATGAGCTGCTCCCACCCTCCCTGTCATCACATAACAGCTTCCACTGTGTGTGACATGGTGTATTCTGAAAGCCTGCCATGAGCAAGAAGTCACTACCTATTTTAAAATGAGCAGCTGAGGAACTTCTGAAAGGAGACCCCACTCCATTCACTTACCACTGAGTGCTGTGCATCTTTAAGTAAGTGTTCTTAGGTAAACCAGGCAAAATGTAAAGTAAAACTTAAGACTCTCACAGACATATGACAATGCACTAGGAGCAGCATGTTTACTTAAGTCCTAACCCTACTTTACAGTGGGTACTGCTTAGGTCTCTGTTACACCGGACTGCTGGTGCTGGTCAGTGTTCAGCAAAAAAGTGACAAGAAACCATTTCATGTACCTCATCTTACCTGGGGTATACCTGGCATCAGAATTTCCCCATCCTCCACCTACACGAAGGGGAGAATTATCCCACGTAGACAAGGGTGGCTTCTGACCAGTGAGCCCGGGGGGCGGGCGGGATGGAGCAGTGATGTTTTTAGGTGGCAAAGGGACCTTCCACAGCTCATGGGCCAGAGAGGTGTTTGTGACTGAACCTGGAGACCATGTCAATTTGGAATCACTATTCCTGGCTACACAAAAAGGGGAAAAAAAGTTGGAGGGTGGAGATAATGCTTTTAGAAAACAGAAAATTTAAATAAAGATAACATCTACTTTTCCACTGAAACCAAATCAGCTTCCAGGCACCTCTCCCACTTCTGCACTGGACTGGCGCCCCTCTAGCTGCTGCCCTGGCTGTGGTTCCCAGAGTGGGTGGGTCTGCGGATGTTTTAGGACCATTGGGGTCCTTTAAACACGTGGACTCTGCTGAGAGACCAGCAGTTTTTGCCTCCACCCCAACCCCCACTGGTCTGCTCAGTCAGAGGCAATGAGGCTTGATTCCCCCCCCCCACCCCCCCCACCCCCGGTGCTGGGACCGTGAGCTTCGAGGTCCAATGAGGGAACAGGATTTGAGAGATGAAGTGATTTGCCCAAAGCCACACAGATGTCACCAGCCCTCCAGAGTGAGGGATCTACACCTTCAGTATGATGGATCCTCTCCTGAAGACATTCCACAGACAATTTTAGAAAGAAAATTTGACTACAAAAACTGCTTTCACATCTAGTTTTGATCAATTATACGATAAAATGATGATGAGAAAAGTCCTCAAAGGGAAACATTTTGCCGATGTGGAAGAGGTGGAAAAAAAAAAGCAGAACCACTAAAAGACATCAAAATCGCTGAGTTTAAAAATTGTTTTGAGAAGTGGGAAAAACATATCTTGACGGGTGTATTGCATCAAATGGAGAGTACTTTAAAGGTGACTGAAGTTTAAACATGTAAGAATACACATTTTTTAATACAAAACAAACAAAAAAAAACACCCCAAATCAAATTAACAAAATGAAACTCTATTAAAAACCCCTAAATCAAACCAAAGTGCCAAAGAAAAGCCAAAAGCCAAAAGGAAAGTGCTCCTTCACCTCAAAACCCCCAGACTACTCATCTGTTACATAAGTTTAAGACCTGTGAGATTCTTCTTAGTCCAGTGTACAAAACTTACTTTAACTGAAATCAAAACAAAGCAAAAAATACTGCTTTGAATTGCTCTGAAATAACAATTGGGGTGTCACTCAAGATTGTCACATAGGCCATTAAACAGATTTTAGAGCTTTGTTGCTTACTCATGGAAAAAAGGACTACAAAGATAGCTCCCATTCACAAAGTCATCACAGCAGGTATCACCAGGTACCTCTCTGTGCCAAAGGCACCTGGCATCTACTCTCAAATCCTGACACACATACTAAGGGTCACAGCAGTTAAGCCACTTGCTTATGGGTCCAGAGCCAGGATTCAAATGCAGGCTCATCTGGCTTTAAAAAAAAAAAATTACACAAAACAAAAACAAAACAAGAGAGCACGCATGCAGAAGCAAGGTGTGGGTGATCAGGCACACAGCAAGCACTTAACAGTGGAGCTGAAAGCTCTCAGTGAAAGCTGGTTATTTCAGCAGATAAGGAAGACGAACTACACAACCGCCCAGACTGGCCCACCTGAAGTGCTTTGTGCTGTACTGCTGAGGGGAACGTTGTAGTTGGAGGCACGAATGGATGACCAGGCACTAGTTGAAGGCAGCGTGGTGTTCAAGGATGAGGATGACCCTACGTGGGGGAAGAGCCCAATTAGTTATCCCCAGAACAAGAGACATGACATTTGAGGACAAGCAAAAGCATCCAGTAAAACTGCAACTTCACAACATGCCACAAGAAAGGGAAGAGGTATGCTCAGGGTCACAGATGGTACCCAAGACTGCACCTTCTTTCTTGCCCCCAAAACAGCATGCTGAAAGGTGGCTCACTGTTCTCACCATGGCTCAGAGAGGCACCTTCTCTTGTACTCCTGTTTTCTCACAATGGTCTGTGAGAATACGCTCCAACAGTGATTATGGCCTTGAGACACCCTTGGCTTTATCCCTCCCCTCGCTCCCCACAGGACTGGGCTGCAAAAGGATGGCTATTCTGACTGCTCACAATTCCTGTCTTTAAACCCCAATGCCTTCTTACTGGAGAGTTCACCACGGCTCCCAAGCACTACCAGTTAGCCAGGCCTTTATCCTTCTCCATCATGCCCCATATTCGGCCTCTAAAACCTTTTGCCCTGTTTTCTAGTTTAGCTCCAGACTTGACCATCATCTGTTCACTGTAACAGCTCCTAACTGATCTCCCACTGCAATCCATCTGTTCGCCACTGTCAGGTTACCCACCTTAAATGTCAATTCTTCTACTCAAAACCTTAAGTGGTTTGTTTCTCTTAATATCAAACCTGAATTCCTCTCCTGACTTTCAGAATCTTCTGACAAGAAGCCCAAGTTCCTGCGTGCACCCGAGTCTTTCATAAACTACCAGGACATGAGTGAGGGTGCCTGCTGGGCTCTATCCCCGACTCCTTTCTCCTGTGAATGTAGTGGCTTTAACTACTTCTGCATAGCTGTCTGCTAAACCCAGTCGTGTTAGAATGACGGCAATTCTTTCTTACCACCGTGATATGGCAAACACCGGCTCACCAATTATACATTTAATTTAAGATGCTAACCGGTGGACATTTTGTTTATTATAACTTATTTTAAGGGACAGATGGAAGGAAGATGTTACAGAAACAGAAAATATTCTCATTCATTTCATTCTCCTTTCTTACAGAGCATGCAAGAAATACCTGCAAATGCCTGTGGTGAAAAATAACCACATGGTAGGTAGTAGGATGATTTTATTTGATAATCCATTAAAAAGTGCATCTAGTCTACAGGGATCCTTAATATTGTATTATTTTCACTCTCTGGGACATAGAAAGCCAAACTGCTTCTCCAGATAAAGTTCTTTAATAACCAGAGTATAAACAAATAATAACAAAGTATCTCTTACAAAAAAACACCCATTTCTTAATAACCTCAATACTGCAAGTTGTTATAAAGTAGGCAACAACCCGCAGCTGCTAATACAATTACTCAAAAGCAAATTGTGTTGGTCCTCTGTTAAACGCTATTAACTTTTTAAGTTCATACGCATGTTTACCATATCAAGTGATAATAAATCTTCATCATTTAAAAAGTGGCTTAAAGTCACCCATGAGAAAACTAATAATTCCGTTCTCACTGTCATGACTTCCCTGGCTGTCAGGTGTTGTGAGGTGCTGGAGTGACTTTTGCTGCTGAAGGTTTCACACCTCCTTTGAGCCATTCTTAAACCACGCTGTCCAGAAACTGATGTGTGCCCGCCTACATACCACTGTTCCTGTCCCTGAGGTGGTCAACTTCCCGCACAGTATTAATTGAAAGATTGTTTATGACACTGCCAGGAGTGACGTAAGGGTCAGTTTCAGGGTCAATGTTTGGATAACCTTTCCATGGTTCACCAGGGCGAAATTCTGAAAATGAAAATTTAAAATTAGTTGCAGCTTAATCACCCTTTTAAAACCCATTATTAAATATGTAAAACTTTACTACTAAGGTCTGCAAGTCTCAAATATTTTGATTCATAATAAAATGAATAAGCTATTACTTATTAACAACTTGCAAGTTTTTATAATAGAAATCAATGATTTATGTTTATGGATTTTGAACAGTAACATCCTAAAGTGCTTTCTTACAAGTCACAAAGCCCCAAAGCCACAGCAACTTGAGTAGGACAATGCAGGCCATGGGAGCATCTCTGCTAATTCCTTAGCACAATTGAGACAATATCAAGGTGGTTTCATGACACAGCTGAAGAGGGACAACAAATGAAGGTTTTTATATTATCCTTCACACCAGCCCAGGGGACCAGTCCCACTTTCACTGTTGGGAGCATAAAGGCACTGGTAAGAGGACAGACTTGATGCTTGACTTTTCATTGTCCTTGCTTCACTTCGTATCATGAGCACAGTCAGTCCAATCAGATAGAACTGGGCTAAATCACTAATAAGTCATGAAGAAAGCTGTTGCATGTTACCTGGTGGCCAATTAACACTGCTAGAGCCATTGGGTGATTTGGCACGTGGCCAGCCATCTCCCACTGAACCGGGAGGACTGGCTGGTGAAGTACTGCTGTTCATGAAGTCGTAGGGAACAAACGGAGACTCTTCCAGCCTAAAACCACTTGAAATAGCACCTAAAAGGGGGAAAATGACCATGAGATGGGACCAAATATATGACCAATGTATTTCCTGTGTTCTGTGGTTGTGTGAAGAGGCAGAGAGGAAAGAAAGGTCTGCCTTCTCTTGCAGACCTTCACCACTTTGACTCTCTTATGGCTGAGATCTAATATTATCATGGTTCACTGTATTTAAAGAAAGATGTTAAGTGACCGGAATGAGTACAAAATTATTTTCAAATCATGAAAACACTTGTATGGTGGCCTAAACTGAGAACAAGCACAGTGCGCCCTTTTGTGGGACGATTCACTGAGGAGCACTGGGTTCAGGAAGAAAGGGCTGTGGTAGAGAACATCCTGAGTGACAAAGAGCAGTGCCTAGGAACCCAAGATATTGCTACACCCACAATATAATGTGCAGGTAGTAAGACAATGAAGGTCTTTCCCATCAGGACATTTACATTTCTACCCTACACTCCACCCTGCAAAACTACACAGCATTGATAAAAGATATCTGTTACTAGAATTGGTGAGAAAGCCCATAAAAACACAACTTACACTTAGAAATGATTACCTGTGTTGTGATTTATTCTCTATACCCATCACTGAGTGCATCTTAGAATGATTAATGCTTTACACAAGTGGCAAACATAGCATTTTCTCATTTGGACAGTCCAGTCACAGAAAGCTGAGTGAGATGAATGGGGTCCTTGCCCTAAATGACAGTATGTTCTAACAAAAATGTGACAGATAGTAGGGACAGAGTATAAGGAAAGGAGGGGCAGAGCTAGCATGCAAAGAAAGGGTTGGGGAGGGATTCTAGGTGGTGGGTATAGACTCCTAAGACCTGAAGAGAGAAACAGCTCAGCACACCTGAGGAACTGAAATACAATTTTGTGAACAACATGAAGGATGGGGTCCTGATTTTGAAGGGAGGGATGACCAACTATGTTCTGTTTTAAATGTTTGGAATCAAAAGCTGCAGGTATGGTGTGCATACTCAAACTGCAGACTGGCCTATTCCTAGAAGGCACCAGAATCTGCAATACTCTCCAGCAGGACTCTGCAGGATGCAGCAAGGAGGACTTTATGTCAAAGGGTTTTAAGAGAAATGATACTGCTGGGTTTATTTTGAGATCACTTTGCTGCATTGTAAAAATTGAAAGGAACGTGAATGTGGAAGCGGGGAGACATCAGTAGGCTGTGCAGACAGTAAAACACAATGGATGCCTGCACTATGCATTTGGGAAGTGAGAGGAACAGTAGTCACAGGTGGGACTGGATGTGGGAGGTGGGAGAAAGGAAGAACTCAAGAAAATCTCCTAGATCCAAACAGCCATCGACTGCTGAACGCATTAACAATAAATAGTAAAACGGAATGAAGTGCTTAGGCATGTTACAGCATGAATGAACCTTAAAAACACTATGCTAAGCCAAAATGCTTGTCACAAAGGATCAGACAGTACCTGCTGCCATTTATATAGAATAACCAGTATAGACAAATCTATTGAACACAGAAAGATGAGCTCTTACAGCTACAGCTAGGAGAGATGAAAAAGTAGAGGTGGGAGGAGTGGTAACTGAGGGTCCTTGTGGGGTCAAGAAAATGTTCGGAAATTGATTGTGGTGACAGATACATAAATCTGAGAATATATTAAGAGCCACTGAATCATACTTTAAACGAAGTTGTATTATATGTAAATTATCTCAATAAACTTTTATTAAAAAGAGAATGCCTCTAAGTTTCTAGCTTCAATAATAACTTAATGGAAGGAGATACAATTTATTGAAATGGGAGAAGTGAGGGCGAAAAAGAAGAACTAAGTATCTGGTCCACTCACGTAGAATTTAAAATAGGTAGGGAAAAGCCCTGGTTCGCGGAGGACTCAAGCCCACTCTAGCTTGAGCTTCTGGTAAAAGACAACAGAGCCCTGAAGGCTGTTTTAGCCTTGTTCACTTGTGACACCGGTTCTCCTGGAGGCAGGTTACAACATCCAAACTTTTGTTATCAGTCACTCAGAGATGACAGAGCAGGACCACTACGGGCCCTCATGCCCCTAACCAGTGGATATTTACCTACCCCTGACCTGATGTAGTCATTCCACCAACTCCCTTTCCTCTCTTCTCTGGCTTCCTCATCTGGCTAACTTTCATTTGAGTAAACCACATTTCTTGAGTAAACGACGTTTCTTTTGTAAGCAGAATTAAAACCACTTGGGAGTGAAGTGGGATAGAAATAAAAGTAGCAGGTGCAAGTAATACAGTAATTAAGCATAGTTGCCAAATTTCAAGTAATCAATTTTTATGTAGGAACCCGAGATAATAACAGTATTCTGCCCCCCCCTTTTTAGTAATAAACAATCTCTATTTATTAGAACTTCATTTTATTAAAAAAGAAAACAGGCCTGGCATAAAAAGTAACTACAGGCCCTGGCCAGGTAGCTCCACTGGTTAGAACATTGTCCTGATACGCCAAGGTTGCAGGTTTAATCCCTGATCAGGGCACATATAAGAATTAACCAATGAATGCATAACTAAGTGGAACAACAAAACCCATGTCTTGGTACTGGGAGACTTCCGACCAAGATGGAGGCTTAGACTGACGCTCTGTCTCCCTCCACAACTAAGAAGGACTACAACTACCACAAAACCAGAAATGACCAGAAGTTCCAGAAAATAAAGCTACATGGAAGTCCAGCATACGAAGTTATAAACAAGTGGTGCTTGTCCAAATGGGTAGGAGGGGCAAAGCCAGGGTGGAGAGACCAAGCTGTGCTGGCAGTGGCAGAATAGCGACGAGTGGCAGGACTGCAATAAGCACAGACACCCGTATTTAAGGGGAGGCGAGAATCACCTGGGGAGCACCCCCGGCTGCAGTCCAGACCCATCAGCTCACGATTCCAATGCCGGGGAAGGCAGACCCCCATTGCCTCTGACTGTGAGGCCCAGAGGGCGTGGGGACGGAGGAGAAGGCTCCCAGACTCTCAGCGGAGAGTAACGGCAGGAATCCATTTTGGACCCCCGCCCCCACACAAAGCACCACAGCGGGGTGAGAAAGGTCACCTGGTAGTGACAAGTGTGCAGGGCTCTGCCCCCGATAGTGTAGGAGGTGTGACAGTCCCGCCCAAGAAGGAAAAGATAAATGAAAACGGTCACGATGGCAGGAATCATGATTGAAATACCAATCACGCAGCTGACCAATAAGCAACACGTGAATTAACCGATGACCAAATAGATAATCTTTCTGAGGCTCCATTCAGAGCTACAGTCATAAGGCAGCTTACAGAATTAATAAAAGATATTGAACAAGATGGGGAAGGAATGAAGGCTAGTCCTGCTGAAATGAATGAGAACACATATGAGACAAGTGATGAGGAAACGAAAACCAGGAATCAAATCAACAAATCGGAACATAGGGAAGGAACAAACAGTCGACCAGTGCAGAAAGAGGAAACAAAAAGGGAGGAATATGAGGAGAGGGTCAGAAACCTCTGGGACAGGTATAAGCGAACGATCACCTGAATTATAGGATTGCCAGAAGGTGAAGAAGAACTAGAAATTGAAAAATTATGTGAAAAGATAATGAAGCAGAGCTTCCCTAACTTGGGGAAGGAAATAGACTTGCAGGTCCAGGAAACACAGAGAGTTCCAGAAAAACTGGACCCAGGGAGAACCACTCTAAGACACATTATAATCAAAATATCAAAAATTAAGGATAAAGAGAGAATCTTAAAAGCAGCGAGAGAAGAAAAGAATCATGTACAAAGGAGTCCCAATTAGACTATGAGTGATTTCTCAAAGGAGACCCTGCAGGTAAGAAGGGACTGGCAAGAAATATTCAAAGTAATGAAGATCAAAAACCTACAGCCATGATTCCTCTATCCAGTGAAGTTGTCCTTCAGAATAGAAGGGCAGAGAAAGTGCTTCCAGGACAAAGTAAAACTGAAGGAGTTCATTAGATCCAAATGACTGTTATGTGACATGTTAAAGGGACTTGTTTAGAAGAAGGAGGATCAAAACTATGAACACTGAAGTGAAGACTGTATCACAACAACCAACAACAGAAGCTAGGAAACTAAAACAAAGGCAAACTAAGTAGGCAGCGAGAGTGGAAAAAGAATTATAGGTATGGGGAATATATTGGGGGGAAGTCATCAGGGAAGGGGAAGGGTGAAAAGGGAGGGAGATGATACAGGAATTAAGAAGTATAGTAGGAGGGAATGGAGTAGACAGGAAGATGTTGAGAAGAACTCTATGCACAACCAATGGGCATGGACTAAGGGGGGGACGACTAAGGGGGGAGGGTCAACTGGAGAAGGGGGTCACTGGGTGGAGGGGAGCAGAAGGAAAAGAAATTGGAACAACTGTAACAGCATAATCAATAAAACATATTTAAATAAATAAATAATCCCTCCAAAAAAACAAAACACCATGTCTCTCCCCACCTGCCCTTTTATGTTCTCAAATCAATAAAAAAAAAAAAATTAATAAAGCAATCACAGTCCAACTATATTCTACTGCTGACTGAATGAAATGTAAAATGTATGCAGTAGGTTTAGCTTAAGGAAACAGTTGTGTTAGAGGCAGGCAGGCATCTCCTGAGGTAACAGTGAAGCCAAGAACAAGAATGAAGACTGCCCCAGGTAAGTGTACTGAGCACTTGAGAATATAGCCGATGTTGGAACAACATGAGTTTGAATCATGTGGGTCTACGTATATGGGGATATTTTTCAAATAAATACTGTAAAATGCATTTTCTCTTCCTTATGATTAGTAATATTTTTTCTCTAGCTTACTTTATTGTAAGAATACAGATATAATATACGTGTTAATCAACCATTATCTGTAAGGCAGCCTATCAATAAATTTCAGAGGAGTCAAAAGTTATACATGGACTTTCAACTGCACAGTGGCAAGGGGGTGGGGTTGGTGCCTCACCCCCGTGTTGTTCAAGGGTCAACAGTAGATGATATACATTACATTTACAACAGTTAAAGGGATTATTCCATTTTTACAAAGAAGCTGAGGTTCATATATGCAAAACAGACATGGAAAACTTATTTTAGCCCTAGAAGACAGAAAACTGTATGGTAGAAACATTTTCTGGGTCTCCATGTCCTATTTCCCTAGACATTGCTTTTCAGGTTTCTTCAGTACCTCTAGTTCTTTTCTCTCTATGCTCCCTCCTTCTGGGCAACCTTATCCATGGCCATGACCTCAATATCCTGATGAACACCAAATCTTATTTTAGCCCAGATTTTCCTTCTGAGTAGTAGGCCTCTATCTCTAATTTCTTACTGGGCTTTTCCACACTGAGCTCTCCCCCTGAACACCACACTCAATAAGTCTAACATCAATTCATTATCTGTCACACCAGGCCTGCTTTCCTTTCTGCATTTACTCTGCCATTAATTGCATTACCATCCACTCATCCTCTCATCCAGCAAATGTTCCCTGAGTGCTGAACTGTGCTCAATGGGGCTGCAGAATAAGCAAAGCCTGGGCATGCCCCTCCAGGAGTTAATGGCCTGTGAACGAGACAGACCTAAATGAATACATACAAGATAAGAGATATATAAAGAGCATGGAGCCTGGAGAATACTTCCCGGAAATGATTTTTGAACTAAGTCTTAAAAGATATAGGAGTTACACTGAAGGGAGTTGGAGGCATAAGAGGCACATTACAGACACGTTAACATTTGCAGTTCAGTTAGTCTGAATTCCAGCACTTTCTTCGATGCACTCCCCTGTGCCCACCACCCCCTTCCTCTCACTTACACTTCTTTAAGTCTTACATGCCTCTAAATAGCAAGCCACCCTTTTCATGTTTAAAATAATCAGTGACATAAAAGTTCTCCATTATTTGTTTTATACCTACTATTCCAGCTTCATCTTCCTTCTTTCTTTCACTGATGAAATTTCATCTCTAGATATGCCCACACAGAACACTTACCATGCTGCCCTGTCTTTGACCTTTTCATGTGCTATACTCTATTTATTGTCTTCTCTCTACTCATTCATTTGGTGAACTCAAAGGCTCTGCTCACGATTGCTCACAATATGCCTCTCTAAGCCTCTGAAGACCCGCCACACCTGTGGTTGTTATTCCCAACTTAATCCTCCAGTGGGTTTCACATTATTATACTACATGTATCGAAATTTTTACTTGCTTACATAGACTCAATTGTGCATTCCAGGTACTTAGACAGTCCTGGGAAAGCAGAAAATACTCCATTAACATTGCCTAGATGAATGGATAATATTAAATAAAAGGAAAATGACATTTCAAAACACAACTGAAGAAAATATTGAATCTGTGATTTACACATATCAACAAAATATATAAAGAAAACGTATCGATATATAAAAAACTGATAGAAATCAAATTGTGGTGACTGTTTTTAATACCCCACATCAGATTAAATTGTATAAATGTGAACAAGTAGAACGTTAGAACAATGAAGCCAATTGCAAACACCTACAAGACCATCAAAAAGGAAATTAAAAAAAAAAGTATAATCTGATTTCTATTTTGTACAATAACATAAGAAAGTTTAATTTTGCTTTTTTTGTTTTTAACTAAGATTTACTAATGAAGCATTTTTAAAAACGAGGAAAGGTTCTAAGAGATTTCAGCTTTTAAAAAATATATATTTACTATAAAGGCCTAAATTTAGTATTCCACAGGTTTGTTTTTAAGAAAGAATGTATTTTATACCATGTTTGCTGGAGTTCTGATCCAAAGATGTGTTCACAGAAATGCTGTCCACTGTAGTCCACTTCCTTAGTCTTGACTGTGGCTCTTTAATACTGTTCATGTCCATATTTACATTCAAGTTTGAGTTCAAGCCTTAAAAATAACATAACAATTTTTAAAAACTTTATAAAATATAGCATATTCTTCTTCTGCTATAACTTCTACTTCCTAGAAAAATATATGTAATAATTTAACATTTTCAATCCTGCCTAAGTCCCTTAATAAATGTGGCCCAGCCAAATGATGACAAGATATCTGGGACTCCCATCCAAGGTCATGCAGAAACAGGATGGGGAAAGAGTCACAGCTGGGTTACCAAAAAGCAACATACAGAAATCCCAAGTAGCTATTCTGACAGTCAATACAATATTTTCAAACCACAAAACTGTTACTATTCTAAAACTGCTTTAACTGTGGGAAACTATTTCTCTATATAATTTTGATTTTTAAATTCCTTGGCAAAATAAGAGAAAAAAATTTAAGAAGGCTAAATATTAAGGCTTATAAATTTATCTCTAATAAGACATATCTCTTTAGCTACTTCCCAAGAGTACCAAGCAAGAATTATTATCTATGATCACTTCCAGCTCTTATCTTTTGCTTGCAAACTGAACAATTTTCAACTGACTGATGATCAGCTAAAGACTGTCATTCAAAAATAAAACTGTCCTGCTCTAACAATTGTGCCTCAGGGTCAGATCCACATAACCTAAGGTGCAATTTACTCCAACTCTGAAGATGACAAGTCAGACTTATTCTCATGGAACAAGGATAAAGATTTCTATCTTCAGTACTGTGGTCAGAAAACTGACCCATTACTCCAGAGTTTCTTAAAATGTGATCCAGGGAAAATCAATACCAGAATCATTTGAGATGCTTATTAAAAATAAAGCCAGAATCTTGTAAAATTTCAAAACACATGGTTTTAAATACTTCCATCTGAGAGTCCCTGGGATATTAAGTCAGTGAGACTTAAGAACTTTAATAATACAAACTCTCTAATATCATACCTATTTTTTTAAAAATGTTTATTGACTAGAGAAAGAGGAAGGGGAAGAGAAAGAGAAACATCAGTGTGAGACAGAAACACTGATTGGTGGCTCCCATACATGTCCCAACTGGGGATCGAACTTACAACGTAGGTATGTGCCCTGACTGGGAATCGAACCCCCAACCTTTTTGGTGTACCAGATGAAGCTCTGACCAACTGAACCACACCACCCAGGGCTCATACCTACTTTTGAAGAGATCAATTACAGTTGCTGCTCTTTGGACCCATCAATTAGACCCAAGAGTTGGCAAATTCCTTTAATGATTCAGAGAGTAAATATCTCAGGCTCAGCAGGCCACAAGGTCTCCATGTTTCTATTGTGACTCTGTTTTTATAGCACAAAAGTAGCCATAGAAGATACATTAACAAAAGAGCATGTGTAGCCCTGGCTGGTGAGGCTCAGTTGATTGGAGTGTCATCCTGTTGTGGGTTCAATTCCCAGTCAGGGCACAAGCCTGGGTTGTGAATTTGATCCCCAGTCCAGGTGTGTACGATTCCGTCTGGGCACGTACGGGAGGCAACTGAACAATGGTTCTCTCTCATATTGATGTTTTTCTCTCTCCCTTCCTCTCTCTAAAAGCAGTGAAAAAAACGACGTAGGGTGAAAATTAAAAAAAAGAGCATGGCTGTTATTCTAATAAAACTTTATTTACAAAATGAGGCAAGTGGCCAAATTCAGGAAACAGGCTATAGTTTTCCAATGGCTGATTTAGAGAACCATACTGGTGTTTGCATAGGTTAAGCAGCAGACTTATTTTGATCAGGAAAAAGAAGCTCTCGCTATAAAGCCTTCCTGGACAGGAAATGCATATACAGAAAGTTATCTCCTAATTGGCTCAATATATCTGTCAAATACGCAATCAAACTGTGAATTATTTCTCTTAATTGGTGAGACCAAAACCTCTCAATGTCCTTGGGTATTGTTCTGCTACCATTACATATACTGTTTGTTAGCTCTGCAAGCACCTGGTCACTGCCAAATGGCTTCTACAATATTCACCTGCAGGGGTAACTAACAAGGAAACTGCTTCTGGGACTGTAAAGAGACAGCTAAAGTCCCAAGGGCTCAAAGTGCAATTTAGGGTCCAAGAAATATTGTAAGGGAAAAGGGAAAGAAAAAGCAAAATGAACAGGATGTGAACAAACAAGGTCAGATAGAATCAAAGGGACCCAAATAAAATTCTGTAGACATAAGGAAAAAAGCAGAAAGCTATAGCAAATGTGATAAAAGGGAATCCCTTCTCTCACCCCTATTTTCTACATTTATTCAAGTAATTATTTATAAATATTTAGACAGTAATCAAATTTTCACAGTCTGAAAACTACAATGTTACCATTCTAAGTTGTTTTGCCAAAGCAGCACTGCTCAAAATCTATCTGTTGTGCTGCTTTTAAATAATAGTAACTTTGGCCTACCCCTTCATACCCTGTTATTAAGATAGCTGAATCTTAAACAGAAATATTTTCACTTTAACCTACTTCAAATACGAGTCTGGGAATTTTAAAATAGTGTGGTTTTCTTGAATGGAGAGCATGAAGCATGTTTCCTGAAGCATGAAGACAGGTTAAACCTAGAAGAGGGAACAGCTAAAGCACATGTGTGGCTTTCACAAGGGAACAGAGACGTAAAAGGATTTAAGCTTGTGAGACCCATGCATCAGCTGAGCGACTGACCAACGAGATACCCACCTATAGGAAAGTTGCTGAAAGCATTTATTGGTGATGGCCCTTTTTGCAGCTCAGGTGTAGTGTGGGGCATGACATTTTCAAGGAAAGATTTCATGGCTGGCTGATGGAGTGACTGCTGCTGAGATGGCGGCGCTTGCTGCTTCACCAACAGGTTTGGATCAAGTTGACGAGACTGTTGCATCATTTGCTGCTGCACACTAAGAGGCCGACCCTTAAAATGACAAAACAATTGGGAAAAATTATGGAGAAGCGTCTTTCCAGATACCCACATATTCTTCATTTTTTCATTCCCTTTCCTCTCCTCAGGAAGGTGAGCAGTCACCATGTACCACCAGCTGGTATAACTCTAGGCAAACAGGACTTAATAAACAACATATTTCATTATGTTTTGATAAAGGCACTTTGAGTCTTGTTACAAGGGAAGCGACATGAGTTTCAGCACAGCAAGGGGAAGGCTCTGTTGTCCTACCTGCTGGTCTTGCTGCCGGTTTCCAGAAGGCACGCTTCTCTGACTTTGCGTCCTTTGCTGCTGTGCTAACAACCGCTGCAGGGAAGATTGCAGAGATGTTGTCAGTATCATGCTACTGCAGATCAGCAATCTAAAGAGTGACTGTGGTAGGTCAGCCTTCAGCCAGTCTGCTGAATTCAGGCTTCCATTCAATCTAAACTTCCACTTCATCAGGGAAATTATTCCTGATCATCCTCCCCTCAACACCACCCTATACTCAGCTGGATTGGCTCTCATAGCCTCCTGCCCTCTGGGTTCACCATCTTCTTCAATGACAAGACTGGGAGCTTCATGAGGACCATGACTGCAATACTTCCTGTACAGCCCAGCACACCAGTGGACACGTATACTGAGTAAGAGGTTATTAGTCTACTTACCTGTAACTGGGAGATCTGAGAAAGCTGGTTTAGTTGGGATAGCTGGTTCAGCATGGCTACCTGTTGAGGGCCAAAGAGCGGATTCAGGCCACCGTTGTTTGGTGCATACTTCAGCAATGAAACTGGAACCTTAGGATCACAATGGTAAGTTAATAATTTAACAAAATAACTCAAAATACTGTGTATTTTAAATTATCAATAGATCAATTAAATTTGTGGAGCATTATTTGGGGGGTTATGTACCTTCTGTTTGCTTTACTAATTTATTGTTCACATATGCTTTCATGAGTTAAAGATGACAGAGATGAATCTTAAATCAGCAAATGTACTTTGCTATTGTCTTCCTCAAGATGTTTTATGAAAGGTAACGGTAAATTTTAAATTACCTTTGATTCATTTTCTTCACACTCCCCTATGTCCTTTTGTAATAACAGCTAATTCTGAATTAGCTGTATTTCAAAGATGCCAATAAAAATTACGATGACTAACAAGTCATCTCATTCAAATGTAAAATTATTCATGGTTCTTTTCAGGTAAATAGAAGGGAATATCATGAAAGTTTATTAACCTGAGGGGAGATTAATGGAGGAGGCACTTGAGCGCGGAGGTTAGGCTGAGATGAACTGAGAGGTTGTGCTGGAGGCTGCTGCAGGCCCCGGGGTTGTGCTGCTGTGTTTCCAACACCAAAAATACTGGGATTGCCATTCTACAAAAACCAACAGCCAGGTGTTTTTCAGGGACTACCAGCTCATTACCATTATCATAATACTGATTTAAACACAGTAACTACACATAAGAGAGAGCTTATTGCTTCTATAAATCATTCAACAGAGCCTAAAACACACACATGGACTTACCTGTCTAACAGAATTCAAGTTTTGCATACCCAGCCCTGCTATGGAGCCGAGGGCCTGGTTAGGTAGTGCACTATTTGAAGGGGGTAGCTTCATGCTCTGACTGGACATAAACTGCAAGTTTTGGGATTCATCTGCTACAATGCCATCCTGATTGGACAGACAGAAAGATGTGCAACACCAGCCAAGCAAACAAGTGGAAGGGAGAAATCATTGCAGGAACAGGAGAGAAGTCACATGACATTCCAGCATCAACAGGAAACAGGCAGAAAACAGAAGAGATCAGATTAGTGTTAATTCTAGAGTACATAAAAAGAACCAAATATATTTTATGGGATTAAGAAGAAAATATAAATTCAATCCCTATGATAAACTTAACACACAGAAAGGACAATGAATTACAAATCCAGTAAGAGGGCTTGGCAGTGGTTTATATTATATTAAATGTTCTAAAACAGTAATGAGAAAATTTTGCTATTAAGTGTATTGGTTTATTAGCCACAGAGGTAAAACAAACAAACAACTTACCTTATCAAAATAAGGACTGCGCTCCATGGAAGACTCTTTGGAAATCTGAGGCCGAGAACCAGGGCCTTTCCCGACCGTTCGATTATAATCACCGATATTTAGGCTATGTTTATCTATGTCCATTCGTTTGTCTTGTAATATTCCTAACAAATGCAGGAAACTGTCATCAAGTAGGAAGACAATTAACCTGTTTGGTTTCAGATAAATTTGCAGTGGAAATCAAACTACTACCCTCCCAGACTGAATTGACCTCTGCTGTGATAAGGACATGAGAAATGCACTTGCCTTTAGTTCATCTTGCATTCCTCACAACGAAAGCTGGGTTTAGCAAATACTGTTATTTTACTCAACCAATGAACTTGAAAATAGACCACTAAAGAGGAGGTTAAGACATTTCTGGTCATCTCATCTATATCTGGTTAATTTTATAACATAGTTCCTAGTAACCAGTAACAGCAGTAGTAGCACAGCCTACTGCTGCCTAGTAAGTGCTCACTACATGCCAGGCACCCCTCCATGTGCTTCATGCCTTCCAGTCCAGTGCCTGCAACTCCTACTACTGACCCTGCCAGCACAAACAGAGGCTGGAGGCCAAACAGGCCTTGCTCTGTCCATTAATCTCCTCATTCTGATTTCTCTGCAACAAATATGATCTCCTTTCATGGAAATCCCCATCCTGCAAAAATCACCTTTGTTTGAAACACCCTACTTCAACTAATCTTTTAAACATGAACAGTGCTCTCTGCCTCCAGGACCTTACCACACGCCCATCCTGGTTTCTTTCCTCTCTCTACAGCTGGGCCTACTTCCTTGTGTTTCTTCAATGCTGGGATATACCAAGGCTGATTCAATCAAAACAGAGACACTGAGTATACTCTCTCTCTAAAAATGTGCTTCCCTTAGACTTCTTTGCTACCAAGGTGTTGGCAGCCACTCCCATTCACGTGCTTGTCAAGTACAAACGTTGCTTTGACTTTACTCCTGAGCTCAGTCCCACATCTTTAACTGCCTGCTAATAAGCACAGCCATTTGAATGTATCACTGTCACTATCACAGGTGACACCAAGCACCTTTCCCCACAGGACCTGATCTTCCTTCACAAGACCTGAGAGTAGCATCTTTCTTCTAGTCATATAGACTTTGAAATCTCTTTCTCCATCTCCCAGGCCCTCCTTCTCCATATTTTCCATTCTCTAATTTCATCCGTCATTTTGTGGCAATTGCTGTCCTTTGAGATGTCTGTTACTACCACCACCACCACCATAATACTTCCTACCCTCATTCCAGGCAAGTGGAAAAGAAAATCTTAGAATAGGTTCATTTTAGAAATGTGGTTGGTTTCCTGAAGTACTTTATATATATTTTTTCTTTGCCAGGGTGACATGAATCTCTGTCAGTAGAGGGTGCAGGAGAGACACTGTAGGAAGAAAGGTCGTCTACTGGTTCCAGAGCTCTCTCCTACAGCACAGGCAGTCTTCTCGGCCCCTGATTCCTGCCATGCTCGCTCACCGCTGGCTAGCAGCTCCCACCAGCAGCCCCAGGTGGTTATGTAGCAGAATGCCTCCAGTGAGATACCTCTCCTAGAAGGTGGGCTTTCCATAATCCAACAGGGAGGGCACCTCAGTGACTTTTCTGTCATGCACTGAGCCAAAGCCATGTCCAAGAGTCTAGATATCACAGTCCTGAGGTGAGGCAGAGTAGGGGCAGGGACTCTCCTTGGGGATGCTAACACAGACCTAAATAAAGTTAGTGACTTCATATATTCTGTAGAGTATTCACATATTCTTTCTCTTTACCTCTTAATGGCCAAACCATTATTACTCTTAATACTATTCAATAATTCTTAATACATTTTTAAACATCCTCACCCAAGGATATGTTTATTGATTTCAGAGAGACAGGAAGGAAAGAGGGAGACAGAAAAGAAGAAGAAGGAAGAAGGAAAGAAGAAGAAGAAGGGAGTGAGGGAGGGAGAGAAGGAGAGAGAGAAAGAAAGACTGATTGGCTGCTTCCTATATATATGCGCCCCAACCCAGGATCAAACCAATAGCCTGGGCATGTGTCCTGACCAGGAATCAAACCTGTAACCTTCTGGTGTATAGGATGATGCTCTCACCAACTAAGCCACCAGGTCAGGGCTCTAATACTAATTCTTTATATTTATATTAAACTTTCCCTGTTCAAATTACTCTGTAGTTTCTCTCTCTGGCCTAGACTCAGATTTAATACAACCATTGCTAAACTGCCCAGGCAAGAACACAGGGGATAACCTTTTAACAAATCCACTCCCTCACATTCCACAACAAATTGGCTCAAGTTTTGTTGATTCTAATTGCCACATCTCCACTGAATTAGATTTTTTACACCTACCGTCTTAATTTGGAGCTTAGAAAGTTCTCACTGGTTACTGCAACAAATCTCTAACTGGTTTTGCTATGTTCAGTATCTTTCTGTCTGTCCTCTGCTGCCAATGTTTTCTGTCCAAAGATACCTTCAATCTACAGCCAAGATTATTTTCTAAAACAAATCCAAATAATGCCATTCTCCTGCTTAAAACTCTTTAATTCCATGCTTCAGACTACTGTTACCACTACCTTAGTTTTGCAGTGATTCACACTTCAAAGGCACATCAATTCTGCAATGGGAACCTAAGTTTCCTCTCTCATGCCCTAGGTGAGTGCTCTTTTAGTAGAATTATGTCACAGACATGTCTGTCCATCAAGGATGAGTACAAACTCAAACTGATTTAAGTTTTTCTTACCTCCAGGAAGGTCCACCTTATTGCTCTGCACATTTTCTTCTGGTGAATCTCTCTGAAGTTAAGGAAAAGTAGCATGTTAGCAGACCTTAATTTATCAATGAAAATAAATAAAACATCAATATTTTACTTTATTCATTATCTGTAAAATTCAAGTGAATCATAAAGCCATATTTTTCACTAATAAAATTCTTTTTAAATAAAATATGTGGTCACAGTTCTTTAGCTCAAACTATAAAAACAAAGGCTTTGTGGCCAATTTTACTCTAACTTGAAAACAAAAAAATGAAATTAAGGTAAATTTATGAAGCGCCATTAAAAGAGGAGGCTGTTAGGAAAACACTTACCGAAAAACTAATACTTGAAAACTGTTTAACAAATGGATTTATCCACGCTTCTTCTTGTTTGTTTCCACCCTTCATCATTCCCTTCATAAAATAAAAGAGTAGAAAGATGCCATAGCTATTTCTATTTATCTGGGTATAGTGATAGATTAATAAACTTCAAGACAATTCCCAACTCTCTTTTTTAGCCAATTCTCTTCCAATCAATTCTTAACAGAGTTGTTAACAATTTAAAATCAACTTATTTGGCTTTCAACTTCCTTTGCTTCAGTCCTCTGGTATAGCTGTAATGTACAGAAAAATCTCTAAAGGCAAGCAGTCAGAAGGAAAAGACAGAAGCAAAGGGCTTCAGTGATCCATAAAAAAGAGAACTATTTATGAGTTCAATTTACAAATGGACAGTGTTCTGAAGGAAAATTATACTTTGGATTTGTGGAACTCTCCAACCAAACCAAACCAAAGTTAAAACAGTCATTAGGTTTCCAGGTTAGTCCAAAGAATTTAACTTAATTTAATTATGCTATGCGCCCTACACTGAAAAAACACCACGTTTCCATATGGTATTTTAAAATTTCAGTTTGTGTTGCCAAGAACCCACTATCCCCAGCAACAACTAAAGCTGGGGTTCTTTCTACTTGGTGTTGGCTTTCTGATGGTGGTTGGGGTTTGGGCTGTACAGAATCTACATTGAAACATGTGTTGACAGAATGAATGCTCCATGATTAGCAGGGTGGTACACAGGGAGGCTAAAAGCCACAGAGACCAATGTGCCCCCACTTATGTGAAGCTCACAGGACCATTCTCTCAGTCTGCTACCTTAATTTCACTTCCCCAGTGCTACTAACTTTTCCTTCTGACTGGAACAGAACACAGCTTAATTTCCCCTCGAAAGGCAGGTCTCTGAAGCAAGCACCTAATCCTTTGTGAGGTTCTAAAGTTGTCTTTGATTCCTTTCCTCTTTTACGCCAACCCCCAGACTAACTGGTTGCCAAGGCATTCTGCCCTTCAATTACAAATGTCTCTCAAATCAGTCCCTTTCACTATGGATTCATTCTTGCTTCCCAATCCAGGCCATCCTCTCTAACCTGAGTGAATGCAGAAACTTCTCAACTTAGATCCCTAACTCTGGTCTTTCCTCTGCTTCAATACATCTTTCATTTTATCACTGGTTAACATTCTTTAAAGAAATTAACCTTAAAAATCAACTGATGTTAACTTCTATTCAGTTTCACTGGCTCCATATTTATACAAACTCAAGTTCAAATTCTTGGGCATGGTATTGAAAACCCTTTACAATCTGCACTTAATCTAACTACAGAGCCAGATCTCTCTTCTTTCCAGAAATTCTACATTTTGGTGATGTCAGGTTACTGTTTTCCTTAACACACCCAACCCCCAAGCATGTTCCAAGTTCAAGCTGACAGAGCTCACAGGGCTCCTAATGACCCAAACTGGACTCTGAGCTCCTTGATGGTGCAGCTCATATCTTAAGTGTTTTGAACCCCCAGCACCAAGCACAGTACCTGGCACACAGCAGAGGCTAAATAAATGTTTGCAGTTGCTTTCTAAAAGATTTTTACTAGTAGAAATAAAGGAGAAAGAGTAAAAAGGCTACACACCCTTTCCCTTCTCCTTTTTTTGCCACTCAGACCCTGTAAGGAAAGACAAAGTCACAAAACAGCATGGTCCAGTGGGAAGAACACAGGGTTTGGAATTGGAAGACCTAAACTTAAGTCCTTGTTCTGTCATTACTACTTATGCAACTTTGGGCAAATCACCACTTTTCCTAGTCTCAATTTCATCAGTATTGTATGTCAGTAGATTATGAAGATCAAATGATTTATGTAAAATATGGGGAAGCACTTCATAAGCTACATGGTGAGGCAACAGGCAAATTCAGCCAAATAAAAAAAATTTTTTTTTAATGAAAATGACGGGTCCTAGACTTAGAATCCCAGGATTAAAAGAGAGGGACCCTGGCATCAGCTGATTCTTAGGGTCTCTCAGAAAGGAATGGTTTTCAAACAGGGTAGGGAAGCTGTATTAGAATCACTTGGGAGACTGGGCACATATTTTGAAAAGGGTCTCCAGGAGAATAACACACCAGCATCCAACACCACCTCTAAAGAGCCAGAGCTCTAAACCCGTGGTTCTTAAGCCTGGCTCTGCAGCAGAAACATTGGACAAGAAACGTGGTTCAATTTCCAAACTACAGTAGATGTGGGATGCAGGAAGCTGTATTTTTAACAAATTCCACATGTTTCTGATGTACAGCCAGGTTTAGGAATAAGATTTGTCCATTTTAAAAGCAAAATCGAGCTTGGCTCATTCCTAGGAATTTTTGTCACAGGACCTTTGGGGATGGGACAGGGACAAAGATAACAGACAGATAAGGAGGAGGATGAATCTGGGTACAGGGGAGTTTGGGGACTCCAATGAGGAGGTGGAATGGGAGATGAACTTGGAGTGGGATGGCAAGAGTCAACATGGAGATTTGCCCTTCTCTTCTTCCTCACCACTGCAGGCACCACCCTAGGGTGAAGGGTTGTCCCAGGCAGCACTGGTGGAGGGGAGGGGGAGAGAAATCCCAAGCTGTAGCAGTGGGTTGAGAAAGGAAGTTCCTGTGGTCTTATGTCTTCCTAGGTGGCTGCCCATATAGGAGGCTATATCTAAGTTGGGGACTGCCTGAACTATACTGATTGCCATAAATGGGGAGGCAGAACATTAATTTTCTCTGGGTGAACTACCTTTGGAATTTAAAGTTTCAAGGACATTGCCCTTGAAATGTTTACCTTCGATGACATTTTCTTTGTATATGGTGGCCAATTTAAAGATGAGTTAAGATCTTGAGACGAATTACTATTCCACATTCCAATCTCCACATCCTCTTCCTCTTCCCAGCCAGTGGGGCGATTTCCAGGCAATGGCATATCATCACCACACCAGCCATCTTGCATAGATTTTGGCCCTGGTTGTGGATTTGTTATACAAAGAGAAACATGCTTTAATAAAACAATTCTTTCTGGAGGATGAGCATACATTAAAGGGGGAGGGTGCAGGAACAACCTAAAAAAACCCACTTTTATTTCCCTTCCCAAATTTGCATAGCAGGAATTTATGTTTTACACTGAGTTTCAAGTTTCATCAAACAAGAATTTATTTTTATTAAAAATTCCAAAAAATATCTTCCATGCTTTTACAAATCAGTGTTTCTAAAAATGGGACTATGGTGGGTGACATTTTTGTTTACATTCACTTAATCTGGATGGTGATGCACAGGAAAAAGAGGATAGCTGAAATTTAGAAGAGTTCATTTCAGGTATATTTTCAGAAAGTATTGCAAGTCATATGCAGAAAAGTTTCCTGAGTCTATACTCGGCCTTTGCGATTTCTATGGGGTGTTCCATACACAATCTATGACACAGTGACAACGTTCATCTGAATAATGGGGTCCTTCCTAAAGTTTGCTCATTTTCTGTATAATTTTCAGGGAATCATCTGGAACCTGAGCCAGATAGTTTGCATCTATTTCCCTGTGACTATTATATTTAGTCTCTCATGCTGGATAGCCTGAAAGCTGCTTGATTATTTCCAGATAATCTAATTTGGTAAAATATAACATAATATAATGTGGTGAAGTATATGCAAATCATTAATAGTTGCAGTTCTAAGGAAAATGAGAAAAGAGAAATTCAGAAAGATAAAAGAGCAAACCATGCTACAAAATTAAAAAGCCAAATAGTATCATCTAGTACAATGATACATCAATACCTTAACAATGACACAGACATTATCCAATTAATTATATTCAATGAGAGATCACCACTGCTACAGAAGAGCTATCAGGGATTATCAATAACTTACCAGATTTGCTTAACGCTTGTGGACCAACAGAGCTGGAACCCCACGTGGATGTGCTGGATGCCACTGCAATGGGTTCCCCCCAGCTGGGACCACTGTCTATGGGTTTTCCCCATGCTGAAGTACCATTATCCACAGTTGTGGCTGGAGTAGAAGGCTCCCCCCAGGGTTCACCCCAGCCTTTAGAAAGTATGGGAAAAGAAGTCATCAGCACATGGCAGGGAGGTACAGTGGAATCAGAGGCAATAAGGAATACTCAGGGAACAAAAGATGAAGAACTTCACATTTATGTATTAAAGAGTGATGGGCAAAAAAAAAAAATGGCATCAGTTTTATGTAAAGAAGACAAATAATTTCCCAGTATTTAATTTAACTGTTTTGTGTGAATATTTTCTTCACCTCTTCTTTCATAATTGCCCTCTGGGTATAGAATAGGTTCTTTTGAATAACTTTAATTATGGCAACACATCCTTCTTTGAAGATAAATTTGATTACTGGAAAGTCAAGTCAGTCTGAACCAAACCTAGTGAATTGAAGCATGTGATCTAGCTGGGGAATAGTGAGCGTACAGAATTTTTACCATAAGTGCAAATTTCAACATCACTGTTCTGGAAAAACACATCTTACATTTACAGGTGCTGAATAATGCTTCTTAAAAATCTTGAACTATTATCACGTTGTCCAAAGCAAAGAAAGGTAAAGCCATAAACATGTTTAAAAAAACCAAAACATCCTTCCCGTTAGATACACAGATGTTTCTTTAAAGAATTAAAACTAATCAATACAATAAACTATACTCAAGGAAAAAATTAGGTGCTGAAAGGTTGGCTCATGAAAACACTCCTATCTCCATGTCTAATTAACTAAGACAGTATGTTCCAATGACACTTAATGAAAACGTCACTGTCAAGATCATCTGTGGAGACAGAAACCAGTTCTTTGTTATAAGAGGAAAGTGGGAATATACTCAAAAGGTAGTGTCAAATGTTATAGGCACACACACACATACATTGTATCTGACAGGCTTGGATTTCACGCCTTCTTAAAAAAATCCCTTCTAAGGCCAAATATAGTATAAGAGTATTTAGAGTACTGTTGTTAACACCTGTTTTGTTTCTGGGGATATTTCAGTCAAAGAATAAAAACAAAAAGTTCAACTTGACTCTGAAGAACCGAGGAAAGTGTACAGCATCCCCACTTAACACCACCTTTCCAACTATGCCTTCTGTAGCATTCCTAATAGAGAACAGAGTATGTAGGATTCACAGCTGATGCTGTCAAAGGCAGAGCTGTTTCCTGCTTGTGAACACCTTCCCTTTAATTCAAAAGCTTTTCCTGGATTGGAGTAAAATAGGCCTCTGTATGCCAAGTGAATACTCTGTTAAACACATTTCATCATAAAGTAAACTGAAAAAAGACTCAGTTCTGTGAAGGAACAACTCCACAAAGTAATAACTCACCGGAGCCACTGCCTGTCTCTGGGGTTGAGATGGCACTTGCAGATGGCAGCAGTTGGTGCACCTGTGCTTGCTGGTCTGAGCGGCTGCTGCCATTTGGGACATTTTTGTTCCACATGTTCACATTCTTGTAGTTGTATTTGCTGGGATCTCCCCAAGCTGAGGTTCCATCATCAATTTCCATTTTGCGCCGTATGGACTCTGGCGATGGTTCCTCCCAGCCTGTGGGTCCTTCTTCTTTCGTTGGGGCTGGAATAGGTCCTCCCAGCCAGCCTGTACCAGAGGGTTTGCCTGGAGCCGGAGGGACTCCCCAAGACCCAACAATGTCTGGCTGCTTGTTCCAGTCTGGAGAGCTGACTGGCTTTGCCAAGTCTCCCCAACCCAGCGACTGACTAGACTTTGGAGGATCTCCCCACCCCTGGGAAGAGTTAGGTTTAGAAGATTCATCCCATCCTGATGAATTATTTGGATTTATATTATTTCCCCAAGTAAAAGAACTAGGTTTACCAAGTTCATTCCAACCAGAAACAGACCTGTCACTGTCACTACCTCCTGAGCTAGACTTCTTGTTAGTCTCACCCCAATGGTCACTCCTTGACGTGTCTCCCCAGTTATCACTGGCAGAAATGGACCACCCTTGGTTTGATTTTTGTCCATCACCCCAGCCTTGTTTGTTCTTTTGCGAATCATTCCATGTGGACTTTTCTTCTTTGCAATTCCCCCACTGATTGCTCTTGACCATTCCTGTAGCAGCAGAATCATCTTCCCATCCCCCCTGGCAGTTTGAGCCTTTGGAATCTCCCCACCTCAGAGCAGGCTTGGGATCTCCCCACCCTGGTACAGATGAGGCATCATTATTGTTAGGGCTAGTCTTGTCTATACATGCCCCTGAGTTAAAAGTCTGTGTTTCAGAGCTCCCCCAGGCCTCTGTCCCATTGTCAGTCTTTCTTTCCCCTCTAGGTGACATCTCGGTATCCCAGGCAGTATTCTGCTTAATAGGAGTCTGTCCCCAACCAGAGTTGGACAGGACACGTGGATCTAAGTCAGTTCTGTTAACAATGCTTTGAAGTAATGTGTACTGATCAATTTTTCTTCTCTCTCTACTCTGAGTCTCACCAGTGACTTTTTCCTCGAGGTGTCCAGTGCTTTCTGTACTACCTTCACTGTCAACTGTACCTCCTGTTTTGGCCCACACACTGTTTTGCTCATTTGTCTGAGATGTGGCAGAACCCTGATCCTCTTCCTCAGTAGAATTCCATCCATTTGTAAACTTCTTACCATTGCCATTTGCACTGTCACTGGAATGCTGATTGCCAGGCAGTTTGCTCCACTCCACGCTGGGTACATTAGTGCCAGTATTTTGTGCAGGAGTTCCCCAGCCTCTTCGACTCCCTCCAGCGTTTGCACCATTTCCACTTCCCCATGATGGACTCTGGGAATTCGTGGCCCCAGACTCCCACATACTCCCTCCTTTATTTGTGTTAACTTGAAAGTTAGTGCCCACAGGCACATTTATGCCAGGCTGCATTAGAGTTGCATTCACAGTGTCACCATTAGCTTGGCTGTTAGGGCTTAAAGATTTGTCTCCAGAGTAGTTAGAACCATAGGCACCCCATGTAGTACCGTAAGAGCCTGCACTTTTTGACTCTCCATTGCTAAGGTGAGAAAGGGAAGTGCCATTCATAACCGATGGAGCCTGTATCTGAGGATGATTCATTGTGCTCACACGCCAGGCCCCCGTGTTACTAGGCAGTTCGTTATTCTGTACTGAACCAGAGTTTGGTAAACTAGAGGTCATACAGTTAGTAGTGTTATTTGGTCCAGTCACTTCAGTGGTGATATTCTGAGGTTGACCACTGAATGAAACCTTCTGTGTACCACTTACTTCAGATTCACAAGTTTCCTGAAGGCTTCCCCAGGTACCATGGGTAGAAGAACCACCCACTTTAGAGTTAATACTCTGATTGTTAGACATCTGGCCTATGGTACTGCACTGAATATTGATGCTAGAACTACTATTCCCTATAGGCCCTTTTAGGGCAAGTCCACTGTTCTCTAATACTGGCCAGGCACCATGGTTGCTAACTGAAGTCAAAGTGCTTGGATTTACCCCTCCATTTGATGAAGAGCTTACAGTGCCCCAAGCATTCACTCTATTGTTGCTACTTTCTGACTTGTTTTCAGGAGCATCCACAGAGACCTGACATGTGCTTGTTACAACTCCATGGGAGAAGCCCCAGGGCCCAGTACTACTTCCACGGCCCACACTATTGCTGCTGCCACCGCCAACCACAAATTTGTTCTGGGAGCCAAGTCCAATGCTGTTCCGAAGGCCATCTTTTTCACCACTTGTGCTCCCTGAAGCCATGATAGTGATGTTTCTTTCTGATTCAGAAATGAAGGCAGAATCAGCATCCATACATTCTGAAGCCAACTCTGGATCACTGCCAGGGACCAAGGGCCATGCTTCTTTTTCAGAGTAGTCGTTTACAACAGCATCCTGACAGTCTGTGTTACAGTCACTTGTAGAAGACACAGGTCCCTGATGCAAATTTTCATAATGAGATCCAGAAGTATTATTATGGTTTGTATCTAGAATAAAAGAAAAGCATAAAATTTTATGAACTGCTTGCAAAACTGATGACTATATGATAAATGTATGTGGTTACCCAATATCAAAAGATATACTACTTGGCAGTATGGTTACAAGGGCACTGGTTAAATCCCAGCCACTTTCAATATCCAATCAGTTCCACACAGGAAGGGAGTTCTGCACTTTGTTCACTGATGCTGTTTTGAATGCCTAGAGCAACACCTGGAACATTAAGTGCTCCTCAGTAAGTATGTGCTGAATGAATGAACTGCTAACTTATCAGAAAGTAAAAGAATATTGGTGTCAGGAAGGAAGAGGTGATAGTAATGTATTAGTATTTACGAAGCAACCCAGGCTTAGAGGCCTTACATGGGAAGAAGCGGCAGAGATGTAGATGGGTAAGAACAAGTGAACAGGCCAAATTTTTAGAAATATAGGAATGGGCAAAAGTAGATTTACAGTTGTAATAGAAATAAATAATAATTACTAAATAATAATATAAGAATAAACGCTGTTCCATACACTCACAACTATAAAACCTACTTTTGCCCACCCCTGTATATTAGGAATTCTTTTCTAGACTTTCTTTCTTACAATTGCTTTTTCACATATCTGTTTTGGGTAGTATGACAAGTTTATAAAAATTACAAAGTTTTTTCCATTATGTGTCCATTTATTAGTGGACAACCTGAAATATTCCAGACAAGTTTATGAAGTCTTTGCTATTATATTTCCATATCATTAGTGGTCATAATATTTTAAATTCTTCCCTTCTTCATAAAAATTGTTAATTATATGTTGAAAATCACAGAATTACTATAATTAAAAATCAACTGCTCACACTAAAGACAATTAACGACCAGTCATATAATCTTATAGTCTTAGACTTACTGCTATAGGTTATCTTGTTATTTTACAGCAGGTAGGGCAGGCTTCTGATTCAGTTTAAGGACTGGTACAGTTAGAAATTCCTCACAGGTAATAAGCTACAGAAGATGATTGCATGTAGATTGTCCTTAGGGGTTGCTTATATTGTCGTTCTCTTTGGAGGGGTCATCAGAATCATCATATGCAGTGCTTTTAAATAACTCACACACACACTCAAGTCATACCCTAGACCTACTGAAATCACCACTGGGTTGTAGGCCTAGAAAATAAATGTAATTCACTATTAAGAGTATTGCTAGCAGGAAAATCAGGTTCACCTCACATCATTTTTTCTCAAAGCACAATTGTTAAGCACCTAAAGGTGATGGAACTAGAAAGAATAACTGGAAAAAAGGACTAGGCAGACACCAAAAATATATATATAATTCAAATATAAATATTTTAAAGTTTAATAAGTGACTTATTTTCAATCCCTGTTAAAGAATCGTTTTTTTTAAGCAGACACAAAGTTTGTCATCTTTCAGTGCCTACAAAGTAATAAAAGAATATCATAAAGTCAGTCAATCTTACTGGATAAAAACAAATCAATATGCCAGCACCTGCACTACCAGCAACACTGCTCAACACTATGGCCCATGTGCATCATGTGCACTGTCACTGAATCCTTGAACTCAGGTACCCCCACAAGTACCTCTTCTGCCAAAGGGAAAAAAATAATTTCATGTATTTATTATTTTTCCTTTTCTCAGTAAGCTTCCTAAAACCTAAGATTTAGCCTTGATTTCTTACTATGCACACGCACACGCACACACACACGCGCGCGCACACATACACACATACACTCTCACACTCACGCAATCCAAACATCACAAGTCCCAAATTCACCCACTTTTCTCCATATCTAAAACAATGAAGCCACCACATCATCTCCTTATGGGCTATAGCAAAAGGAATTTTTAAGATTGGAAATGTTAGATAAAATTACCCAAGTCAAAAATAAAAGCAGGGGCCTGGAATTTAACAATGAAACATCAGACGCATTTCTCATAACAGGAAAAAGATGGTATATTTATTATCAACAACGTTGTGCTGGAAGTACTAACCAATGAAATGTGACCCCCAAATGAGGTAAAGATAGCAGAAAAGAAACAAATGGTTAACATGTAAAAAGCAATAGCTTTCTATACTACAGGAATAATCAACAAGAAAGTGCAATGGAAAAAAGATCCTCATTTTAACAGTCATAAAAAACTATAAAGCAACTTGGAACAAAGCTACAAACCTTTAAAGCCATATATGATTAAATTTTATTGCAGGCCATAGAAGATGACTTGATTAAGTATGGAAATTTTCTGAAAAGGAAACTGTGACAATATGTGAGTTTTAACTCAATTGTTAGAAATTGCTAACAAGCCTCTAACTTGATTAAAGTGATTTAAAAATTCATATAAAACCAAATGAAAATTTTTAAATCTCAAAAAGAGGAGTAACAGAGTGTAAAGGGGGAGGGAGAGTTATATTATCATGCAGTTAAACAGCACTGTACTATCAGAGTATATAAGCACTTCAATTAAACAGAAAAAGTAATCCAGAAATATACAAGTATGTATCAAAGATTATATGTCGCCCTGGCTGGAGTGGCTCAGTGGATTGAGTGCTGGCCTGTGAACCAGAGGGGTCACTGGTTCAGTTCCCACTCAGGGCACATGCCTGGGTTGTGGGCCGGATCCCCAGTTGGGGGTGCATGAGAGGCGACCACACATTGATGTTTCTCCCCCTCTCTTTCTCCCTCCCTTCCCCTCTCTCTAATAATAACTAAATAACTAACTGAATAAATAATATCTTTTAAAAAAAGATGAAAACATGAAGTTATCAGTGAATGAGAACTTTTTATACATAAAAGCAAAGAAAGAAACCATAAAAAAAGACTTGATTGTAAGAAAAACAAAGTTTTTTATGTCAGAATACACAAACACACACACACACACAGCCAGCAAAATACACATTTTGCAAACTAACTCTATCACCTTTAATGTTAGTGAAAATTTCTCTCAGAATCTGGTCCTGAAGGTGGTGGTGGTGGTGATCTAAATTTGTCTTCTGCAATATATTCCTATGTATTTTAGAAAAATAAGGAGAGCTACCACAGGCAATTATTTGATAAAATTCCATTTTTAATCTGGTACTTAACTTGATACTTCCAAAAAACTAAATTAAAAGACTATTGCTTTTTTTTTTTTTTTTTTTTTTTTTTTAAGATTTTTATTTATTTATTTTTAGAGAGAAGGGAAGGGAGGGAGAAAGAGACGGAGATAAACATGGATGGGTGAGAAAAACACTGACCGTTTGCCTCTCACATGCCCCCAACTGGGACCTGGCCTATAACCCAGGTATGTGCCCTGACTGGGAATTGAACCAGTGACCTTTTGGTTTGCGGGATGATGCTGAACCAACTGAGCCACAATAGGGCAAAAAGTTTTTCAAAAATTGTATTTACCAAGGATGGATCACAAGCACCTTTTTAGTTATGAAAAATGTTATAGCTTAGCTAGAAAAATCTAAGAGATGTGTGTGTGTGTGTGTGTGTGTGTAGATACTAGTCTAACTGAAGTTGTAGAAAGAATGAGACTCTTCAGCAATGACAACTAAAGTGTTTTATAGTCAGCCTACTTCAGAAATGAAAGAAGACAAATAATCCATTTCCCTTAAAGACAAGGAAGCCAAATCCCATCCCTACAAATGATCTGGAGAATAAACATATGAAAACATGATTAAGTAGAAGATGATCATTAAGCTTTTACAGGAAACAATGAGAAACAGTAAGATTGTTAAGTCCCTGTGCAGGTGCGAGCAAAGGGGACAGTCGAGTTTTACTGAGTGTACACAAAATACAAATTTTTACACTGTTCTGCCAAGGCAACTAAAGTCTAGATGACTGCACTACACTGAAGAACATCTGAAGTCCAAAATATCAGCAGCACCCTGCTCTCATACACAATTACCTTAGGACAGCAGGAGCAGCTCAAGCACTACACAGGAGAAAGGATGTGACAGTGCATTACACAGTACCTGCTTAGGAAGACCAAAGGGCATGACTTATCCAGGAAGAACTTAAATCTAGGAAAATTCATGTATTTTTCTTATTAAATTTTTATCATTTAACAAAATAGTTAAATATTATGTGCTTTCTGCCTTAAAGACTTTCAATCTCTCCAGAAAGGAAAGACCTTCAGAAATAAACAGTACTTGGGTTTTATAGCATTTCCATTAAGTATGAAATGGTATCATTGGAAATGAGAGAATTTTAGATGCACATTTCAAATATCACCTAAGTGAGAAAGTACAAAATGTTTCTTTCAGTTATTTTAGCCTCTAGTCCAGAGGTTGGCAAACTTCTGTAAAAGTCCAATTAGTAAATATTTTAGGTTTTGCTCGTAAGATGGTCTCTGTGGCAATACTCTGCCATCGGATACTCTGTCACTGTAACTTAAAAGCAGCCACAGACAGCATGCAAAGGAATGGGAGTAGTGACCAACAGGCTACAAGCCAACCTCTCTTCTAGATTAAAGAAGACAATGGCAATACCCCAACCAAGTGTAACATGTGGATCATGACTGGTTTCTGGTTTGAGAGCTGGGGTGAGGGTGGTAGGAGACAGTTACAAGACATTCTGCTGCTGTTGCTCTAGGCCAGATGGTGAGTGCCTCAGCCAAGCCAAGGGATGGTGGCAGCAGTGCAGATGGGAAAGAAAAGTTCAAAGATATTTTAGAGTTAAAATCAGCACGGCATGGCAAACCAGTGGCCTGAGATAGTAAGAAGAAAAAGGGAGAGTCAAGCAAGATTTAAAGATTTTTAGATGGGTGATTGGATGAATGGGGGTGCCAATACTTTAAACAATGGAATCCAGGAAAAACTGGCATTTGGCAAGATAATGAGTTCAGTTTTGGACATGTCGAGTATGAGGGACCCAAAATCCTCTGGAGACATCTAGACCAGAACACATGAACCTAAAAATGTGGAGTGATTTGAAACAAAGCCATGGGAGGAAATAAAATCTGAAAACCGGTCAAAGAAAAATGAAAAAAATGAAAGAGCTTTAAGAAGGAGAAAGTGATCAACAATAAAACATGCAGATATTAAGATAAAAACACAGAAGTCTGTTTACCCTATTTGAAAATAAAACGAAGTCCCCTGGCTACTGTGGCTCAGTGGATTGAGCCTCGGCCTGCGAGCCAAGTGTCGCTGGTTCGATTCCCAGTCAGGGCACATGACTAGGTTGCATGTCAGGTCGCCAGTTGGGGGCGTGAGAGGCAACCACACAGTGATGTTTCTCTCCCTCTCTTTCTCCTTTCCCCTCTCTCTAAAAATAAATAAACAAATTATAAAAAAAATAAATAAATAAAAATAAAAATAAAACGAAGTCTGTACTTGACATTCACAAGACCACTGACCTAGTAAGAGCTATGCTAGTCAAGTGAGCAGGATCTAGATTACAGAGGACTGCAGTAATGTATTAGAGGTTGCAATTATAGAATACTTCTTTCACTCAAGAGACAAAGTGGAGGAAAGAAATTCTGTAATAGCCTCGAGAGAATGGGGGTTTAAAGGAATTTATTTTAAAGGATGATAGACTTGAGTATGTTTACAGACTAAGGGGAAGGTACGAGTTGAGAACAAGTAGAAGTTACAGGACAGCAAGGATGTATACCATACGGAAAAGACAGCGAAGAGCACAGGTGGATGGAGAATACTTTAATCTTTAAACTTCACTAGAAATTTTAATGTGTACATTTTTCTTCAAAATAGTCCCAATTCTTGGCATTTCCCCATTATTGCTCAAATGTCCCTGAGCTTTTTAAAACAAGTTCAAAAGCAGAAAAGGCTATAAGGAGTAATATAAAAAACATCCACATACCACTTACCTCAAGAAATATACTACTAATTACAGTATAAAACTAGTGTAACCCCTCTGATTAGATCTCCTTCCTTCCGCACTAGGTAATCAAGTGGTAACTTCTCAAAACGCTATATTTTAATTCCTCCCTAAGCAATACATAATGTTGTTTTGCATGCTTTATATTCTATATAAGTGACACCATATTGTAAACAAACAAAAAGACATTCTTGGAAAAACCAGTGGAAATGTGAGCACAAACAATGTATTAGAGGGTGTTGTTAAGTATGACCCCCTTGGGTTGTTTATAGCATCATGGTTGTATCTGAGACTGTCCTTATTCTTAAAATTACCTGTGTAAGTACTAAAGGTGAAGAAAAATGTATACACATGCAAATGTATTGGGTTGGCCAAAAGGTTTGTTTGCTTTTTTCCATAAGATGGCTCTAGTAGCGATTAACTGTCTTTAACTTCATTTGAAGCAATTTTGTTAGATTGTATTGTGACTGCTGTCATATCAGCATACATTTAAAAAAAATCAAAATTGGTGATTTTCTGTCCAGCAATTTTAATACTGAAATGAAAAAAATACACATTTTCAGTGTATTATGCATTCTTATTTCAAGAAAGGTAAAAAAACGCAACTGAAATGCAAAGGTTTGTGCAGTGTATGGAGAAGGTGCTGTGACTGATCGAAGTTGTCAAAGTGGTTTGAGAAATTTCGTGCTGGAGATTTCTCACTGGGTCATGCTCCATTGTGGGCAACCACTCCTCGTGGTTTAAGGAATTGTAGCCCTGACCTGAGCATGGTGAGCTGCCAGCTTTCTGGTCGCGCTTGCCTCTAAGTCTCAACATAAGGCTGTGTGGGGAACATGACTGACAACCACTCAGGGGGTTGCCATGGGAATTGGATCAAAGGATGCTCATTATGCTCATTATATTTTAGAACTTGCTCTGCTTTCCTTATCAGCAATGTAGTGTGAGCTATCTTTAGCAAGGAGTATATGAAACCCTGCACCTGGTCAAGATGCTTTATGGACCCTGACACAGACTGGTCACTGCGACCCCTGTACTGGTATGTGTAATCTGTTACTGTCAAACGCCTAATGGCTATTGACGATTTATAAATTTTAGCCTTGTATCTCTTGTATGTATCCTCCTCAATAAAAGGCATGAAGAATGAAGGTTTGGCTGCTGGTCTCCACTAGAGGGGCAGTCACCTTCCTTCCCCCAGACATAATAAAGTGTCCTGGGTAAAAAGTTTGTTCCATCGTGGTCACGAAGCCTCTGCTGGACAGAGCAACTTCCAACCGAGCCTAGGGTGTGTGTGGCACCTCTGCCATACTCCATGATCAGGTAGAACAGTTGAAGTTGATAGTCATCAAATCAAGACATTGAGAACAATCAACGTTATACCACGTGGGGGATAGCCAACATTCTCAAAATCAATAAAAGTTATTGGTGAAAATGAAAAATGTGTTTTGTTTTATGGAAAAACCATTCAGACTTCTGGCTAATAAATCTGTTACAACAAAAATGTTGCATATTGTCACAATACAAACTAACAAAATTATTTCAAGAAGTTAGACAACTAAGCACTACTAGAGCTATGGTACTAAAAAAACATAGCAGACTTTTGGTGCAACTCAATATGATGGGGGTAAAGGACAGTGTGTGGTGTGCATGTGTAAAAATATGAGTAAGTACTAACAACTGATGGATTTGGGTTGGAGGGCATGTGGGGGTTTGCTGTCCTATATGTTTAAGGTCTTTGTATTTATTATGTAAATTGGGTGATAAAATGTGGGTTGGAACCCTTTGGCCCATAAAAACAATACTGTTGCTAGCCCTGTTAAGCATCATTCCCTCCAAATTCTAGTGTCATTTGTGCAGTAGCAGGGCCTGATGCCTTATTGATCTGAAGAATCAACTGTAAGAGGACTTAGAGCATTAACTGAAACCATAATTAAGTGTTTGGGCTCAGCCTGCAGAGTTGTCTAGTTTGACCAGCACATGGTTCTAAAATAGCTTAACAAGAGAATGTAAAGGTATTTTAGGCAGGGTACAAAATCAATACATTTACCCCTGTTCTCATCACTCCTTTTCATCTTTTACTTCACTTACCTGCAGGTCCATGAAGGTATTTTAAGTTTGTGACCTCTGATTTATAAATTACTCAATCTTGTGTAGGTACTATCCCTACTCCCTGACTGCACAAATGAGTAAGTGAGAAATGCATTATATGAGAAGGGAGACACATCCAGCATTTCTCATTGTTACCACAGAAACTTAAAATACATTTCTATGTAAGTATTGTATATATTAATCCAAATATCAACTCTCTTCAGGAATCAAAAAGCCAATGTAAAATACAAATAGACAAAACTAAGAACAGATCTGTCCCCACCATTCTGAACTGCATGTCGTTCACAACACGGAACTCTGGGTTTCTGGGCTACGGCTCATGCTGTCCACAGCCCTGCTCCTCACTAATCACCAGGCTAACCTCTAATCCGTGAGATGAAGGTAATTTCTGTGGTCTGAAAAATGAGGATTAAATGTAGTAATACAGTAAGTGGATCACAGTAAGCACCCCATAAGGGTTAATCACTATATTGTTTTATTAACCTTTCATGAACCAGGAAAGAGATAACTGTTTAGAAGTCTTCCCTTATTCACAGATACCCAATGGTCATTTGGTGGCTAAAGTTTCTATTATCATTCCTAGCAGTACCTACGAAGAAATTTTTATATAAATAAGTGACATAGGCTGGTAGGTGGAAATTCGCAGATGTTTAAAAAAAGGCAGAAGAACAAATCTCGTTCTTCAGTAGAATGCTTTCCTTCAGTATCTATACTCCAGTTGTTTGGGGACTTAACTACAAACCTCAGACTGTTGCACCCTCCTGACTTCCATCTTACCCTCCACATTAATGATGTTCACCCTTGTAAAGTCCTTTTAGAAGGGGTGGGATATTTTTTCCTTCTCAGACTTTTTTGAAGACTTCTTCCTATGCCACATCTTAGGCCTTCTTGTCATCTGAATTACACCTGTAACAACTTATGGATTTTTTTGACCTGTATCCATTTTTGAGAACCAAGACTCTTACACTCCTGTTGTTTCCATTTCAAAAACAGTGTTGGCCTTTCATGTCCCAAATTGAAAAGCAAATGCAACATATATCATTTCTAAATTTACCATCCACTTCTCTATTTAATTAGCATACACCTCCACTGCTTAGCTTGCAGTAGGTACTCAAACATTTGTTGTATAATAACCTCTCCTAAGGTTTTAACTGCATTTTTTATTATGCAGTATTGAATACATCTGCTTCCAATCTGACTTCCCAGATGAACTTCAAACCACAGTAATGTTTGGCATTAGATGGATTATGTCTAAAGCAGACTCTTCTCCTGAAAAGTGGAGGTTCTCTGTACAACTTTTGGAAAATCATTCCATGCCAAAATGTTCAGCACTAAGCTATTTATTTTAACATGTCACATAATCTAATACTCAAAGCAACCTTATAGGTTGGGTACTACTGTCCACACATTACAGGTTAGGAAAGAGGCTCAGGTGAGTTGATGACTTGGCTAAGCTCACTTGGTAATAAGTGTCTGAAGGGGAGAGAGTATTAAATCAGGATGATAATTCAAGTTTTTACCTTCCCAATAATAATGTGCTGCTCTAATTACCTATGCCAGAAAAACCACATTTTTGTCCTCTTCCTCCTTACCTATCACATTCAGAATGTTGCGAAGGCATAGCATGGTTGTTATGAGCAGAGCCCTGGAGTCAGACAGATCCTGCTTTAAGTCTAAACTCTGCTAGTTATTAGCTATGAAATACCGTAATATGCACAGAGTAGCTTCTGCTTTATACATAGAGCATAGAGGTAGAAAGTGAGTATCTACTTGGGACAGTTAGAAAGGACTGCTTGGGTGAGACTCAGACACATGGAGCTAGGATTTAAAAACCAGGTGCATTTGGCTCCAGAGACTTTATTCATTACCAGTATGCTAATATTTTCATGTGTGGGAACCTTGATTCTCCTCAATTCTCTATCTGGCTTGTGATAAAAGCTTCAAAATATTGGGCTGGCAAAAATGTCCATTATGTTTTTTCTGTATGATGGTTCTAATAGTGCTTAGTTGTCTTTTAACACCATTCAAAACAATTTTGTTAAGACGGTATTGTGATAGCTGTCATATCAGCATGCATTAAAAAAACTTGTCAAAACTGGTGAATTTTTACGTGCCCATTTTAATTCTGAAGCTGGAAGAGAACACATTTTGGCATATTATGCTTTATTATTTCAAGAAAGATAAAAACGCTACTGAAACACAAAAAAAAGATTTCTGCAGTGTTTCAAGAAGGTGTTGGTTGAATGTGCCAAAGTGGTTTGTAGAGTTTCTTGGTACTATTGACATTCTGATAAAATAAGTTCTTTGCTGTGGGGCTGTCTTATGCATTGGAAGATGTTTAGCAGCACCCCTGGCCTCTACCCACTAGAAGCCAAATAGCAAGAGATAGTGGACCTACACAAAATATGCAAATCAATAGTTATTAGTGAAAATAAAAAATTTGTATTTTACAGAAAAAATGTAATGGACTTTTTGGGCAACCCAATATTTTGATAAAAGAATGGACAAACCAATGAACCATCAGAATCTATCAGAACATGTCAAAACACACTGGGCTTCAAGAAAATTGTAATCACATACTGGATGTATTTTCTGCCTCACAATCATTACTGAGATGAGAAAAGCCATTCTGAGGCAAGAATTGAATGTATGTGCTGTTTGAATATAATTTTCATGAGTGGTAGTCTTTCTATGGCACATGGTAACTGAGTGATCTGTACAAGTTATTTCATGTCTTAGCACCTCAGTTTCCTCTACTGAAAAGTAGAGACAAGAGCACCTTACACCTCACAGAGTTACTCAATTTTAGCTATAGTCTTATAATCAATTTTAGCAATAAGCTGCTTATTAAAATAGGTATAACCTATTTTATAAAGAGTGATTAAAATAATCATTTTAAATATAGGATGGGCAGTGACCTTATAGGCAACATTTCAAGACTCCCTGTACAGATTCTTATTTTGCAATCCAGATACTAATGAATACAAATACATCATCCCAAAGCCATGGATTTATAAATCTGCTACACCGCTAGTGATGACAGCTAAAGTCTCAAAGAAATGCCTTCTCTCACCTGACTGGTTTTTGCTGTTCTGCACCTCTCCGTTACTTTGTGGCTGTTGATTTGTTAAAGCACTGCTTTCTGACTGGCTGCTTAACGCTTTAACAGCAGATCCCAGGTTTGCTGCTATGACAGGAAAATGCTGACCCCTCTTTAGAAGCTGTTTATGTTCCTGGTGGCGAAATCGTGGTGGTACTTCACGAGGATACCGAGGCAAGGCCTGTGGTGGCTGTGGCTGCGGCTGCTGTGGCTGCTGTGGCTGATGCCGTGGTGGTTGCAGTTGCTGCTGACTGTTGGCTGTGGCTCGCTTGGCATTATTATTAGTGCTGGTTGCTGTGGAAGTGCCGTTATTACAGTTGGCAGGCTGAGGCTCGCTTACACTGGGCTTTATCTGTTCTGGCACTGATCCCAACAAAAGAAAAGGGGTGAAAAAAATTAGCCAGTAAAGTGTACCTCCATGGTTAGCTATCTAAGTAAAAAGGCCCTAAGAAAAACAATACTAAAGGAACAGAACTTTAAGTGTGCGGGGACACCCTCATTCACAGGCTCCAGATTTCCTAGGAGAGATCATTGCCAAGAGTCAGTTTGCCTTCTGCTATCTCCCTATCCAGTGAGGTCATGGAGACTACCACACTCCTGGGCCTGTGTGACAAACCATGTTCACCATCCCTATCCCATGTTATTCCCTGATCAGAGAACAAGCATTGATTATACAACTATGGAACTCATAATAACTAAAGAACAAATATGGCAAATCAAGTTTTGGTAATCCTAAAATAATCCTCAATTTCTTGGTAACTGTTCTTAATCTGACTCATTTTTAAGGTATTTGGTCTCTATTTTTCATCTTTGACAGACAATACAAGAATAAAGGTAGAAAACAATATGTCAGTTTCCTTATAAAAAGGCAACGTTAACAATGTTTTGTTATTAAAATGTAAAATCTGAATCAAATAAACTGAGAACAGAGAAGATAATAGGATGATATCTATGAGACTAATCAAAGTTGAAGAAATAGATCTCAGAAATAGCCACTTGTGTACTGTATGAATAATCAGAAACTACAGATAGTTAATTTTTGAACTCCTGGAAGATATTAAATAAGTAAATAAACTGACAGAAATTCCTTAAGTCAGTTAAGATATGACCAATTTCTAAAACTACAGAGAGGTGGTAGGGCTATATGAAATTCTGATACCAGACGGATCTAGGTTTCCAGCCTAGGTTTGCCTTTCCTAAGCTGTGTGTCTTTGGGCAAGTAGCATAAATCTGACTGAGCCTGTATAGTTTCCTCTGTGAAATGGGGTAACTCCACGTAGAGCTGTCTTAAGGTTAAACAGGTGAAATGTTCACAGAGCACCAAACACAATGCTATATAAATAGTGGCTATTTTTTACGTGTGGCACAATACCACCTTAAACTTCTGTAGCCCTTTAACATTTCTGAGATTTTGACACATCTTCACAGATGCCATTGTCACATAAAGTGAGACGTCTCCACATGAGTGGTGAGGACACTCAGAGAAAACTCTGTTCAAGGTTTAAGAGCTCCAGGCCTGAAATTAAAATAGCCCATCTCTCACTAGCTGAGTTTTCTCTGTCTTTCTTCTTGTTTATACAGTACAGTCTTGCTCTAGTACCCAGAATGTAAACAATCAATAAACAGAAGCTATCACTGTGGCCCAAATGAAAAGTGTTTATCAAATTCCTACAATGCATATGATGCTGTAACAAAGTGTTAGTCACCTGTGTTGTTTCCAACAGTCACCCAATTTCCACTAACACACTCTCAGGTCTACAGCCTCCTCTCATTTACAGTCTAGCCCCACTAGTGTCTCCTTTCTCTGAACTGATGGATTTAGATTATATCACTAAAACTAATAATTTTTAACATATGACTTCTGGTCTCTTAATTTTTAATTGTAACTTTGACTTTTCAAAGTAACACAAACTATCGTCGTCGGCAGCCGTCCGTCTCGAGAGACGATGGTGTAGCTTCTTAAGAGTCTATCTGCACCGCCGAGAATGGCTGTGCAGTCCGACTCGGGAGTGACATGGTATCTGTCTCCTCCCGTGTTGAATCGACATCTTGTGATGACGCTGAAGCTACAGAGCCTGGGCAGGGTAATATGGAGGGTCTGCTGTTGCCCATGCAGCAGACCCCCCCTCTCTTCGCAGCTGAAGGGTCCAAGGGAAAGACGGAGTCGATACAGCTTGGGTTCAGGTGCGCCGCAGGAGTTGCCGGTGTTGACTACAACGTCAAACCGCCTTAGGGACTCCGGCTCCGGATTTTCTGTCGGGGTTTACTCCCTTAGCCTTTCCCCTGAAGAGGTATGCCGCAAGGCAGCGGAGGTTTTTTGGAGTCAGAGTTTTCCTTCTCTGATGTACCCTGACTGGAAGATCGAACCAGCGACACTTAGCTCGCAGGCCGACGCTCAATCCACTGAGCTAAACCAGCCAGGGCAAACACAAACTATAGTTCAGGAGGAATGACAATAAAATTTACATTTTCTCTATTTCTCAGAATCTTTTCTATTCATTTTAGAAGCAACTGAAAAACCTCTTATTCATCATCTGGGCCAAGTACATTCTAGGTCTAATTTCTTTATGAATGAAAATTTTGTCTCACAGGCAATTTAATGATCCCAGAATGCAGCAATAAGGTCTATTCCTTTCTCATGAAGAAAATAGGGCACTGGATATTTCTAAAGTGCCTCTAAAACCAAAATGGAAAAAAAAAAATCCAAAAGAGTATATGATTGTAATTATAAAATTATAAGGAAAATAAAAACTAACTCAGCTTTTACATGCTTAGTACTGAGCTCAGCATGGTATCGCACTTGAATATACCAAGTGTATATTCAAGGGGTATAGTTGTCCGCTGCTAAAAAAAACCAGGCTTGTCTGCCATTTTGTTAAAAGAATATGATGGTGACAGCAATTTAATACCCAAACAAGATTTTATTTGTGTGGGACAGCAACAGAAAAGCATTCTTTAATGCATCCAAGGAATCAGAAGGTGACCTACATGAAGACATGTATGAGAACGCAAACACTACATCAAAAGTAACGAGGAATTCAAAAGCAGGATTTACATGCCACACAGTAACCCACTCCTACTTCAAACAACTGCTGTTCTTATCAGGAAACTGCCACAAGGAAAATAAGGCTGAGATAGGTACTAACTCCTGGAGCCTGAAAACTTCACTGAAATCAGTAAAAAAATAAGAATGTAATTATTAATTATAAAATGAAACTAAATAAGTTGAACTAAAATATCACACTAAAATCAGTAAAAAAAAATTACAATAATGTAATTAGTAATTATAAAATGAAACTAAATAATCTGAACTAAAATCTCAGGTGTAAACATGGGATGGAGCAGTGAACAGTAAAGGAGAAGCTAACAATGCATGCAGGTGGAGGGTAAGGGTGAAGTTACTTTGTAACAAATATAAATAAATACTGTATGATATTGGCTATTCTACAATGTAGTTAATTTAGGTTAATTATGTCAGTAAATATCCAAATCACTGGGAGAAGAAAAAAATGAAAATAAGAAAACTTGATCCATTCAACAGATACAGAAACTGCAATAAAAATTATTCCAGGAGATCCAAAATGGCGGAGGAGTAAGTGGAAGCTACACTAACCTCCTCCTAGGACCAGTCTCGATTTAAAATTTAATTTTGGAGAAATCATCTGGAATAACCAACTGAACACTAGCTGGAGAGAAGTCTTATAACCACAAAGAGACAGAAAAGGCTGCTTCATCACAATGTGACTCGTAGGAAGTGCAGAGATGCGAAAGGGCTGGCTGGGCTCCCATGGGTGGCAGCTGAAGGGAATGAGAAACAGCTCAGCAGCCCCAGAGTTCCCGCTGAGAAGGGCAGAATCTAAACCCCCAGCTGGGCTTCCCAGCCTACAGCAACAGAGTGGAAAGTAAAATAGTATCGAGCTGAGAAAAGCGAAAAGCCACAGGGTTTCTTGCTAGCTGGAGAAAAAAAGTTCTTAAGTGGGTCACGTACGAAAATATTTTGGCCCCCGCTTACCCTGAGCTCAAGCAGAGGGAAGGCAGAGAGGACTAGAGACGCCTGGGGAGAATTTGGGGTAGTGGCTTTAAGAGAACTGGGGGAGCAGACGACCGGGTCCCAGTGCTGACTGACTCCCCATACTGCAGGCAGACCATTCCCCTCCAAGTGGCTTCATCCTGAGGGGAAGAAAAAGCCCTGCCTACAGGAATTAAGCTGCCACACCCACGGTCCTTAAGCCTGAAAGCTAATCACAGATTGAAGAGATTAACAACTAAAGGAGACAGACAAAGGGTGTAGATTCCTGGAAGTCTCCAACAGGCTGCCTACGGCCAGACTGGTACACTATCTGCCACCACCAGGGGCAGATCCAGGAAGTGCAGATCATTCTAAGAAACAGGAACAAACAATAAGAGTCAAAAATGAGAAGACAGAGAAACAAGCCCCCATCAAAAGGAAAGGCAGAATCCCCAGAAAGAGTGCTAAATGAAATAGAGGAAAGCAAACTATCAGATATGGAATTCAAAACGTGGATTATGGGGAAGATCAATGAGCTCACCGAGCTCAAGGAAAACTACAAAGAACTCCAGGGAAAGTACAAAGAACTCCAGGGAAACTACAAGGAACTTACTGAGAATTACACCAGCATGAAAAACGACATAGAAGCTATCAATAAGAGCCAGGAGGAAATTAAGAATACAATCTCTGAATTGAAGAACACAATAGAAGGAATTAAAATCAGGCTAGAGGAAGCAGAAGATGGAATCAGCGAGCTGGAGGACAATGTAGAAAAAAACTCCCAGACAGTGCAACAAAATGAAAAAACACTGAACAAGAATGAAGAGGTTTTAAGACAGCTGCAGGACAACATGAAACGTACTAATATCCGTATCATAGAAATTCCAGAAGGAGAAGAAGAGGACCAAGGGATAGAAAACCTGTTTGAAAAACTAAAGACAGAAAACTTCCCTAACATGATGACAGAAAGAGCCATACAAGTCCATGAAGCACAGAGGGTCCCAATGAAGATGAATCCCAACGGGCCCATTTCAAGACACATCATAATTAAAATGGCAACATTCAAAGACAAAAAGAGAATCCTAAAGGCGGCAAGAGAAAAACTAATAACATACAAGGGAGCTCCAATAAGGTTACCATCAGATTTCTTGGCAGAAACACTACAAGCCAGAAGGGAATGGCAAAAAATATTCCAAACAAAGAAAAACAAAGGCCTACAACCAAGAATACTCTACCCAGCAAGGCTCTCATTCAAAATGGAGGTGAAATAAGGAGTTTCCAAGACAAAAGAAGGCTAAAAGAATACATCTCCACCAAACCAGCACTGCAAGAGATGCTAAAGGGTCTGCTTTAAGAAGATGAAGAAACAGAGAGAGACAGAAAGGAACACAAGTACAAAAGGGGAAAAAAGACAATGAATAAGTACCTATCAGTAATAACCTTAAATGTAAATGAATTAAATGCTCCAATCAAAAGACACAGGGAAGCTGAATGATTAGAAAGCAGGAGCCACATATATGCTGTCTACAAGAGACACACCTTAGAACAAAAGATCTACACAGACTGAAAGTGAAGGGATGGAAAAAAGTATTTCAAGCAAATGGACCTGAAAAAGAAGCTGGGGTAGCAATACTTATGTCAGACAAAACAGATTTCACAGCAAAGGCCATAAAAAGAGACATAGGACATTTCATAATACTTAAGGGAAAAATCTGTCAAGAAGATATAACCCTGGTAAAAATATATGCAACCAACTCAGAAGCACCCAAATATGTAAGAAAAAATTTGAAAGACTTCAGAAATGATATAGACAGCAACACACACATAGTAGGGAACTTTAACATCCCACTGTCAACAATAGAAAGATCTTTGAAGCAAAGAAACACCAAAGATATTGAGGCATTGAACAACACTCTAGATCAAAAGGACTTAGTTGATATATATATAGAACTTTTCATCCCAAAGAAGCAGAATATACATTCTTTTCAAGTGCACATGGAACATTTTCAAAGCTAGAGCACATGGTAGGACACAAAACAAGCCTCAACAAATTGAAGAACATTGAAATTATGTCAAGGATCTTCTCAGATCACAATGGCTTAAAATTGGAAATCAACCTCCAGGAAAAAATTCAAAAACATTCAAACGCATGGAGAATGAATAACACGCTATTAAATAATGAATGGGTAACAATGACATCAAAGAAGAAATCAAAAAGTTTCTAGAAACGAATGATAATGAACACATAACAACCCAAAACCAATGGAATACAGCAAAAGCAGTCCTGAGAGCCAAGTTCATAGCAATAAAGGCCTACCTAAAAAGGACAGAAGAATCTCTAATAAAAAATTTAACCCTACAGCTACGAGAACTAGAGGGAACAACAACAAACAATGCCCAAGCCCAGTAGAAGGAAGGAAATCATCATGATCAGAGCACAATTAAATGACATAGAGACTAAACAAACAATTCAAAATATCAACAAAAGTAGGAGCTGGTTCTTTGAAAAGATAAACAAAATCGACAGGCCTTTAACCAGGCTCATCAAGAAAAAAAGAGAGGACCCAAATAAATAAAATCAGAAATGAAAGAGGAGAAATCACAACTGATACCACAGAAATACAAATGATTGTAAGAAATTATTACGAACAATTGTATGGCAAGAAATTTGACAACCTAGAGGAAATGGACAAATTTCTGGAAACATATAATATTCCAAAAGTGAATCACGAAGCAGCAGAAAGCCTGAATAGACCAATAACAACTAGTGAAATTGAAGCAGCAATCAAAAAAACTCCCGAGACATGAAAGCCCTGGGCCGGAAGGCTTCTCAGGTGAATTTTACAAAACATTTAGGAATGAACTAACTCCTATCCTCCTCAGACTATTCCAAAAAATCCAAAAAGAGGGCAGACTCCCAAACTCGTTTTATGAAGCCAGTAGTACCCTAATTCCATAACCAGGTCAAGATACAACAAAGAAAGAAAACCACCAGCCAAAACTGCTGATGAACACAGATGCTAAAATCCTCAACAAAATATTGGCAAACGGGATCTAGCAACACACTAGAAAGATTATACACCACGATCAACTGGGATTCATCTTGGGGATGCAAGGATGGTTTAATATTTGCAAGTCAATAAACGTAATAAACCACATAAACAAAATGAAGGACAAAAACCACATGATCATATCAATAAATGCAGAAAAACCATTTCATAAAGCACAGCACCCATTTATGATGAAAACTCTCAGAAAAATGGGATTAGTGGGAGCATACCTCAACCTAATAAAGGCCATATATGAGAAACCTGAAGCCAACATCATACTCAATGGGCAAAAACTGAGAGCATTCTCCAAAAGAACAGGAACAAGACAAGGTTGTCCACTGTCTCCACTCCTATTCAGCATAGACTTGGAAGTCCTAGCCACAGCAATCAGAGAAAAAAAGAAATAAAATGCACCCAAATTGAAAAAGTAGAAGTAAAACTCACTATTTGCAGATGACATGATAGGGTACATAGAAAACCCTATAGACTCCACAGAAAAACTACTCGACCTAATAAATGAATTTGGGAAAATAGCAGGGTACAAAGTCAATATTCAGAAATCAAAGGCATTTCTGTACACCAACAATAAAGTTTCAGAGATAGAAACTAAAAGAAAAATCCCATTTACCATAGTAACAAGAAAAATAAAAGCACCTAGGAATAAACTTAAACAAGGAGGTAAAAGACCTGTACTTAGAAAACTACATAACACTGAAGAAAGAAATTAGGGAAGATACAAATAAATGGAAGCATATACCATGTTCATGGATGGGAAGAATCAACATCATTAAAATGTCCATACTACCCAAAGCAATGTATAGATTCAATGCAATCCCTATTAAAATATCAATCACATATTTCACAGACCTAGAACAAATACTTAAAAAATTCATATGGAACCAAAAAAGAGCCCGAATAGCCACAGCAATCTTGAGGAAGAAGAATAGAGTAGGAGGAATCACAATACCTGATATCAAACTGTACAAGGCCACGGTAATCAAAACTGTCTGGTACTGGCATAAAAACAGACATATAGACCAGTGGAACAGAATACAGAGCCCAGAAATAAACCCCAGGTCTATATGGTCAACTAGTATTTGACAAAGGGGGAAAGAACACAAAATGGAGTGAGAAGAGCCTTTTCAACAAATGGTGTTCGAAGAACTGGACAGGGACGTGCAAAAAAATGAAACTAGACCACCAACTTACACCGTACACCAGAATAAATTTAATTCAATCAAAGACTTAAATGTAAGCTGTGGAACCATAAAAGTCCTAGAGGAAAACATAGGCAGGAAAATTTCAGATATCCCACATAGCAACATTTTCACTTAATATATCTCCTAAGGCAAGGGAAATAAGGGAAAGAATAAACAAATGGGACTACATCAAACCAGAGTTTCTGCTCAGCAGAATAAAACATCAGCAAGATGAAACGGGAACCAATTGCATGGGAAACTATATTTGCCAATGATACCTCAGACAAGGGTTTGATCTCCAAAATATATAAAGAGCTTATACGACTCAACACCAAGACAGGCAACCCAATTCAACAATGGGCAAAGGACCTGAACAAACACTTCTCCAAAAAGGACATACAGATGGTCCACAGACATATGAAAGAATAGTCAACATCACTAGTCATCAGAGAGATGCAAATAAGAACCACAATGAGATATCACCTCACACCAGTCAGAATGGCCATCATCAACAAATCAACAAACAACTTGTGCTGGCGAGGATGCGGACAAAAGGGAACCCTGGTGCCCTGCTGGTGGGAATGCAGACTGGTGCAGCCACTACGGAAAACATCATGGAATTTCCTCAAAAAACTAAAAATGGAACTGCCTTTTGAACCAGCAATTCCATTGCTAGGATTATATCTGAAGAATCTTGAAACACCAATTCAAAAGAACCTATGCACCCCAATGTTCGTAGCAGCACTATTTATAATAGCCAAGTGCTGGAAACAACCTAAGTGCCCATCTGTAGATGAGTGGATCAAAAAACTGTGGTACATTTACACAATGGAGTTCTATGTAGCAGAAGAAAGAAGGAACTTCTACCATTTGCAACAACATGGATGGAACTAGACAGAATTATGCTTAGCGAAATAAGCCAGGCAACAAAAGAAAAATACCTTATGCTATCACCTATTACAGGGGACTAATGAACAACACAAACAAATGAGCAAAACAGAACCAGAGGTATGTAAACAAGGTGTAGACTAACAATGACAAGGGGGGAGGGGGGAGGGAGAGAAGGGGAAAAGGGGAAGGGTCTAGTCAAAGATCATGTATAAATGACCCATGGACATGGACAACTGGGTAGGGACTGACTGTGGAAGAAGGGGTGGGCAGGGTGCAAGGAATCAAGAGGGGAAAAAGGTGGGACAACTGTAATGGAAAAACAAACAAAAAAATTTTTAGTGGGGGAACAAGAAAATATAAAGAATAGAAATGCAATTTTAGTGAATACTAGAAGGACAAGGATTTTCCTTCACACTGTATATTTTTCTCCCTATCTGACCCCTCCAGAGTTTGGCATTCTGAAGAAGTAAGTAATGACATAATGTTCTTTGCATAAAACTAATAAGACCAGTTGTCAATAGAGGTTTTTTTTTTTGACCAAGACTTTGACTGGAATATCATGCCTAAAGGAGACACGCTTGGGCTCTGGTTGTTACTAAAAAGTCCTGAGGAACTAAGATTGACTTTAGAAGGTAATAAAAACTCATGAGAAAAGAGGCCTGGTACCTTGGTTGGCTGTGCGGTCCATGGCAATCTTTCCAGGGAAGGAATGAAGGTTGCTTTCCTGAAAGATGGTTAGAAGGAACCTTAAGGCACAATGGAAAACCTGAAGGACTTGGAAAAGACAGGTTACAGGCAAGGCTGAATGGCAAGTATGTGGCTCAGTTTCTGTGCCCTGAAGGGCAGACTGAATGAAGGTCACCCTAAATGTTCCTTGTGTAAGTTCCAGCAAAGCAGAACTAAAGATCATAAGTGACCTTTTGCTGCTCTTGTTGTGTTTATGCAAATGAACAGGATAAATTAAAAGTGGACCTAATGCAGTCCCTTTAATGACATGGAGAGTAATCTTAGGAGAAAAATCGTGATTCAAGAAAAATCACAATTCTCTGTGTAGACTATAAAGTAGTGCAGCTAACCATCTTTAAGTTTATTTTCATTTAAAGTTTCTTTTCATTTGTAAGTTAAACTACGTCTGAGGCATCACCAAAGATGCTTAATTTACAGGCAAGAAGAATGTCAAATGCCTTGCAACTGGATGTCTTTCCAATAAGAGTCTTGCAGATTTAGAGACTGGTTTGTGAGTTATATTGCATAAGTTAACATGTGTTTTCTGTTTTCAAAGGGCATAAGCCTGTGTATGATCTCATTACCTGAGTGATTGTCTGTACATATAGGCCTCACTTAATCCTGTCTGCATTGCTGCCTCCTGAGATTCAATGGTTTGGCTGAACTAAGTGGCTGGGTTGGTGAAATATGGGATGGTCTGTGGGCTTCACTTTAAAATTGGTTTTCTTTTCTATCCTAATGCCTTCAACAGAAAGGGCCCAGAGGTCTGAGAGGAGGATAACTTAAAATATTTCCCTCATCCCAAAGTAAGTATGATGGGCCAAAGGGTTTTGGACAGGTGTGACGTGCCTGGCACACCTTCCTCCAAAGCAGCCCTTTTTCCCCGTAATGTGGGACATTGAAAAATTAATCTCTGCCTTTTTCCTCTAGTGGTTGTGGTTTTAATGATGCCTTTTAACCCTGTTGCCAAATCTGCTGCCCCCAGAATACAACAAGGACGCCAGCCTGTTAAACCAAGCATGCTGTTGTCCGGGGACAGCCAACTGACCTGGAGTCTGCCAGATCCTTCCCCATGTGGGAAGGCCACCCTCCCCTCCACACCCCCACACTTATTAGGGATTTCTGGACCCAAGGGTAGGTAGGACTGCAACCACGTCCAGCTTGAAGCAGCCAGAGGAGCACAAGAACTTCGCCCATTGTCCTTTATAAGATTGTAAAGGGTCTTAAGTCTGAGAGGGAGGGATTGTTATTTTTTATTGTTAAAAAAATAAATTATTTAGAAAACAGAAGGAAAAATAAAATAACATAGGAAAGGGTGAAGCCAGAGAACTTGTATGTACGACCCATAGGTATGCACTGAGGGGGTGGGGGGATTTCCGGGGGAGGTGTGGTGCTGGGCAGAGGAGAGCAAAGGGGAAAAAATTGGAACTGTTGTAACAATATAATCAATAAAATATACTTAAAAAAATCATTCCAAAATTGTGGTTAACATGTGACACAAAATGAGATGTTGAGCATAAGCCTGAAAACATCTGTAATCACAATAAATGTGCAATGGTTAAATTCACTTGTTTATAAAAATTCTTAAATTGGGTTAGAAAAAGAAAATTCAAACTTAAGGAATGTACTTTGCAAAAATTTCTACTGAAACAAAACAATACAGGAAAATTGGGGTAGGGGGATATAGAGACAGATATTACTAAGAAATACTAACAAAATTTAAAGAAAGCAATAGATTTTTAAAATTCAAGGAGAAAAACATTATAAGGGATGAGATATTCATATTCATAAGAGAAACCAATTATAAAGGCAAACAGCTAAGAACCTTTATATACCAAATCTTAGTCTCAAAACATGTAAAACCAAATGGAGACAAGAGAAAAACTGAAAAAAAGCAAATATACCCTGATAACAAATATTAACACCTTTTTGACAAATGCCCATGAAATAGTCATAAAAAATATAGTCTCTCTCTAAAGAAAACATCAACTGAAAAAAGTAGAAATGATACAAATATTTCTCATCACAATCTAATCACACTAGAACAAAACTATCAAGTAAAATTGCTTTAAATTTTGAGTTGAGTAAATAAATACCAAAACTGCATGGTTATCAAGAAAATAAGAGTCAAAACAATATACATAATAAATTTTGAGCTATGGCTAAAAGAAAAATTCACAGCCTTAATTACTTTCTGCAAATGAGATGGAATATAATGTAACCAGCTAAGTTAAAAACAAACCAAAGGAACCAAAAGAATTAGTAAAGATAAAAGAAGTCAGTAACTTTAAATGTGAACCAATAAATCCAAAGCATGGTTCGATTAAAAAAAAAAGAAAGAAAAAAACTTCTGGTTAACCTAATTTAAAAATGTTTTAATGGAAGAGATGATTTTCTAAAATTAAATATTTATTTAGGTTCAACTCTATAAATAATTTGAAAAGGTGGGGGAGGGATATATTTAACAACGATCCCAAAAGGAGGAAAAATACACAAATTAATTAGCATAGAAGAATTGGAGAAATTTAGAAAATCACCATCAGAAGCAGATAGTTTCAATGATCATTACAACCCTACATTCTCTATTCTTTATTAGCACTAAGATGGAACACCAATGTAACACTACTACCAATATTTCAGACAAAATTTTAAGTGTTCCCAAACAATGGGGGTGGGGGATGGGGGAAGAGAAATAGTACTAAGAATTAAAAAAAATAGAATTTCAAATGTAGAGATTCTGGAAAGACAAGAAAAACACAATGTACAATCTATGCGAATAAAACAAACCCCAGCTAAACTGAACAACATTTATAATGTGGTTGGACAAATCTTTTCTGTGAAGAGCCAGATAGTAAACATTTTGGGCTTTGCAGGTCATACAGTCTCTGATGCAGCTACTCAACTCTGCTGTTGTAGCACATGTGCACATGCGTGCATGCGTGAGCACACACACAAAACCCAGCCATAGACAACATGAATGGGTATGACTGTGTTCCAATAAAACTTCATATAAAAAAATATGCAGTGGGCTAGATTTGGCCTTCTTCAGGCTGTAGTTTTTCAGCCTCTGCTCTATAAAATACAATTTATCAAAATGAGCTTATGGGAGTCAAAGATCATATAGAAAAATAACAGCAGAAGTACTGAAAATTTCCTTTTAAGATTTACCTTCCTAAAAAGCCCCAGGCCCAGATGACTTCATAGGGAGTATGAATATAAAACCCTTAAATATGTAATATAAATCTTATATAAAATGTTCCAGAACAAAGAAGTACAATTTTGAAAGACTGGCTGGATTCAAATCTTGGCTCTGTAACTTACCAGTTGCATAACCATGAGCAAGGTATTTAAATTGCTCTGTATTGTATCTCTACTTCCTACCTGTATAACTGGGGATGGGGAGGATTAATACCTACCATGATAGGGTCGTTGTGAGGCTTTAACAAGATAATCAATACAAAGCACTCAATGAATGTCAGTGATTACTATTACTATTTAGGTTAAGAAAAGAAGGGGAAATATGGATGACCCCCAAGCAGCTGGCCTAAAATCTGCACAGACAGTGGTACTATTTACCAAAATATAAAATAGAACACAAAAATTAAGTCTGGGAAGTATTGAGAGAGAACGAGTTTAGTTTTTAATATGTTAGGTTTGTTTTTACAGTAGGACAGCAATTCTCAAATTTTTTGGTCTCAAAAGACCCTTTTACACTTCTAAAAGTTACTGAGAACACTAAAGATCTTTTATGTGGCTTACATCTATAAATATTTACCATACCAGAAACTTAAACACTTTAAAATAATAATTAATTCATTTAACACACTGCGTACCAGGGTATTTAAATGCCTTTTAGAAATGAGAATTCTTGCCACCTGTACACGATGTGTTAAAAATAAACCCTTTACATATTAAAATAAATACATTAAAAAATAACTTTCCCAAAACAAAATGTTAGTGAGAAGCTTGCACTGTTTTACATTTTGCAATCTCTTTTTAAATCCTCACTTGAGGATATGTTTATTGATTTTAGAGAGTGAGGAAGGGAAAGAGAAACATTGATGTGAGAAAGAAACATTGATTGATTGGTTGCCTCCCATAGGCACTCCAACCAGGGATTGAACCCACAATTGAAGTATGTGCCCTGCCTGACCAGGAATCAAACCTGCAACCTTTTTGGTGTACGGGAAGACAATTCAACTAACTGACCCACCTGGCTAGGGTTGTATTTTTACAATCTCTTTAATATCTAGCTTAACAAAAGGCAGGTGGATTTCCACATTTCCTTCTGAATCCAATTTATTGATATCCGTATCATGTAACCTCTAGAATACTCCACTATATACTGATGAGAGATTAGAATGAACAGAATAGTTTTTCTCATATGAAAATAATTTTGACCTTGTCAGTCTCAGGAGAGGTTTCAAGCAGCCTCTTAGGAGGTCTCAGATAAACTGAAAACCATGTTAAAGGATATCCTTGTGTAGAATACAACCGAATAGACAGTTCTAGAGTTCAGTAAAAATCTGAACTAAAAGTATGGGTTTAGGAGTCAGCATTAAGGTGGAAAAGAAGTTATTCGGTTGGCCAAAAGAGTCCGTTATGTTTTTCTCTGTACCACAGCTCTACTAGTGCTTAGTTGTCTTGAACTTCACTTGAAACAATTTTGTTAAGAATGTATTGTGACAGCTGTCATATCAGCATGCATTTTTAAAAAATTTACCAAAATTGGTGAATTTTTGTGCAGCCATTTTAATACTGAAGATGGAAGATATGCAACATTTTTGGCGCATTATGCTTTATTATTTCAAGCAAGGTAAAAACGCAACTGAAACACAAAGATTTGTGCAGTGTATGGAGAAGGTGCTGTGACTGATCACATGTGTCAAAAGTGGTTTGTGAAGTTTCTTGGTACTATTGACATTTTGGCCAACTAATTCTTTGCTGTGGGGCTGTCTTATCCAATGGCTGGAGACAGCTGACATACTCAAAACATCCAAATCAATCAAGTTATTGGTGAAAATGAGAAGTTATTTATTTCAGTTAACAGCCTCACTATCTATCTCGTTATTCAAGCAGGGATATCTTCCTCCAGTTCTCTCTATCCCACTAGATCTAGTCCGTCAACAGGTGCAGTAGGTAACTCCTTGAGAGAATCCAAATGCATGCTTCTATCTCCAATGGCACTGCTGTGATTTAGGGCTGAAACAATTTACTCTTACAAAAGCCTAACTTGTCTCCCTGGCTCAAGGCTTGATCTCTCCCTCCCTCCACACACTTTCACTTCTCCTCATATCTACCATCTCTCAGCCCCAAGTTATCTATATCATTAAAAGTGCTTTTAGAATTAATCTAAAGTCCCTAGCATGACTGCTATTTACCACTTTTCCAGATTCATATCCTGCTACACCCATTACTACATTTCCTGCTCCTCTACACCAAACACCTGCAATTCTCTTAACAGGTTATCATGCTCCTTTCATAGTATTTCTTTTGCCTAAAATGCCTTGATACCTTTCTTGCAAATCTTACTGTCCAGCTTTCCTAGGAAACAACTAATCACTCACCTTCCAGATTCAGCTAATCTTAGAAGCATTTTATGCTTGATTCCCATAAAACTTATTTTATTTTTATTGTTTTTCTATTACAATTGTCCCACTTTTTTCCCTCATTGCTAACCCCCCACCCAGCCCACCCCTTCTCCCACAGTCCATGTTCATGGGTTATTTATACTAGTTCCTTTGCTAAACCCTTTCCCTACTTACCCCATTCCCTCCCTTCCCCCTCCCCTGTGATAACTGTTACTCTGTTCCTTGTTCAATTTTGTTCATTTGTTTGTGCTGTTCATTAGTTTCCTGTATTGGGTGATAGCATATGGTATTTTTCTTTCTTTGCCTGGCTTATTTCGCTAAGCATAATTCTCTCTAGTTCCATCCATGTTGTCGCAAATGGCATAGTTCCTTCTTTCTTTCTGCTGCATAGTATTCCGTTGTGTAAATGTACCACAGTTTTTTGATCCACTCATGTACAGATGGGCACTTGGGTTGTTTCCAGCACTTGGCTATTGTAAACAGTGCTGCTATGAACATTGGGGTGCATAGGTTCTTTTGAATTGAGGTTTCAGGATTCTTCAGGTATAATCCTAGCAGTTATGCATCTCTTAAACTGCACGTGTTCCTAGCTCCTAAGCGCTGGTTTCTTATTTTACCTCTTTATCGCAGGCATTTCAAACCCTAAACACAGCAAATGCTGCAGAACTATAGGATGAATGAAAAAGGTATGAATATATGAGGTGACTGAATCCAAAGAATACAGAATGATACTGAGGATGAAACATTGCAGAACACTGACATTCAAGACACAGAATAATTAAGAACCAGTAAATGAGAGGCAGAAAGATGTTAGGAGAAGTAGAAAGGGTAAGGCAATAATGGTAGGTTATTAATATGCAGTTGAATAACGAATCTCTGCTCTAAAATAAGATAGTCAGAAGAAAACAAGTTTAGTCAGTGTGATTATTAATGTAGAGAGATACCTTGAATAGCCACAACACTGTACTGTCTATAATACCAAATATTTTGCAAGAATTTCATTCAGCTAGTATAAAATATACAAAGATCCAGTAAAATCTTTTTTACATTTTTCTTGCCATACTGTGACTTAACTTGTCTTCCGTAGAGTTTAAAGGAGATGAGCAAAATTTGAATTGACCCAGAAATAAACTTTTTAATTTTTAAGAATGAAAACATTACTCAAAGAATTTAAACCAACATTTTCCTAAATTTGCTCCAAATCAGACTCCACAATTTGTGAAACAGTGAAAGAATCAATATTACAATTAAATTATTAATTTTGCTAATTTTTGCTACCTTTATGCATTTCTGATGACATTCTTATGTAAAAACATTTTATCATTCTGTAAACCTAAAACTGTTCTAAAAAAGTCTATTAATTAAAAAAATACACAGCAATTGTCTATGTTCAAGTAAGAGTTATTTAATATCCAAAGTTCTAAGTATAACAAGTTCTAAATTTATAAAAGTAAATTATTTATTCTTACTCAATGATTAAAATTATTTTAAATTAATATTTTTCTAAATCTTTAAAGATTTTTAATAATGCCATTTTAATAAATTTATTTCAGGAAATATTAAGGAAATGAACTTCTCTTTGCCTGTAAGATTAATAGAAACAAAGAGTTAAAATATGAAACAGTCATTAGTCACCTCAGATTCCTTGCAAAGTCCCCCCAAAACATCAATCACCAGGCCTTCATACCCCAAGCCCTTCCTTGGTTCTTATCTCAAACAAATGAGATTAGGCATAATCAACAAGATAAAGGCAAAATTTCTACACTGTCATGTAATTAGGTTAAACACCAAATGCTCAATGTTTACAAAAGTCCTTATAATTGTTCAAATGCTATTCTTAAAAGCAAGTATCATCTATATATAGTCTTTAAAGTCTTTATTATTGGGAATTATTTTATGCTCTTAAAAGCCACCAAAAAAATAAAATAACTTGGAAGAAAAGTTAACATGTAACAAACAAGTATATTTAAATGTTAACTGTTAATCAGGCAATATCCATATATTTCTTTTTTCTCTGCTGTTAGTATTTCTAAAATGTACTTATAACCTCTTTAAGCCTAAACTCTCAAATCAATTATTCTAGCTGCTGTGCTAAAATAAGGTAGCTTTCCATAATATTCCCTTTAAAGAATCTACCTCAGGATCAGAAGAAGAGCAAGTATGGGTGAAGTCAATTTTTCCAGCTTTCCTGAGGAGCAGCAGCAGTATTATCACATTGGGACACAGATTTTTAAAAGGCAAAAACCTGATGAAAACTTAAAAGTACATCAGAAAATTCTCTACACCAAGAAATTTCAAAGAAAGGTGTTTCCAACTTTTGCTGCTTTTCCACTCTATGGCTTTCATTATAGACAATGGAGAAAAGGCAGGGTCATTTTATTGCTATGAGGTACTGCTTGCCAACCTGCTGGTATCTGGGGCCCAATAACCTGAATTCCGTCTGTATATTTTAAGGCGGGTAGGAGCAGAAGGAAGCCAACTGGTTGAACAATGCAAAGAGCAGTTCTATTCGATTAAAATTAGCTTGTAAACAAACTTTATTTTAAATGGGGCCAAACATTATACTACTACAAAAATCCTCTTCTTACCCATCAATAGCATACTGGATGATTTATAATATACTGTACTTCCTCTGTATACTATTCATTCCCCGTCCTGTACTAATATCAATGATTTCTAGAATGCTGAAGGGCACCGAGGGGAAAGTCTGGCTTTCAAATTGATACAGATGTAGCTGTAGAATTTTCATTGTGGATAAATGGTTGTAGTTTTAAGTGCTACTAGTCAACCTGAAAAATACCAAAATGCTTGCCAATCCATTAACTTCTGCTAATCCTTGGCAAGTAGATTGAACTAAATGGCTGTTTGAAAACTTAAAAAAAACAAAAAAGAAAAACTTCAAAACTAATAAGAAATATAACAAACTGTAAAGTCGGCCCAAATTATGCTGCTGATGTGTTAAGAACATTAACAATTAGTTAAGTCTATGATGGCTGTGTCTGTACTGAACATTTTCCTTGTCACTATTCCCTAAACAATAGAGTAAAACAACTATTTACATAGCACTTACATTGTATTAGGTACTACAAGCTATCTAGACATGATTTAAAGCCTACAGGAGGGCTTTTTTCCTCCCTGGCTACTTGAGGATTGGCTGCCATCATCAATGATACAGTCACTATCCAGACCAGGAAGTTCATGACCAACCAACTACTTCAGCTGAAAGACACAGTCAACAACAGCCTTCATGGGTACGCTTTAATACCTAAGACAGAAATTTGGGGAAAACTAGTAAAATGTCCAAGATCACACCAGATGTCATCTTCGTATTTGGAATCAGAACCAATTTTGGGGTGGTCAGACGATACAAAGAAGAACTAAAACATGGCCAATATGAGAAGAAAAACACCTTAGGAAAATAGTGAAAGAAACAAAAGAACAGAATGAAAAAGTCAGGGGAATTGCAAGGGCCATGCTAGTGCTGGCAAAAAATGGAATAAAGATTTTTCAGTGACTTTATCTACCATGACTGTGCAGATTTTTCATGAGAGGCTCAATAAACTAAAAACCTTTATGTGGAAAAATAAAAAATAAAGTACAGGGAAGGATGTGTGTAGATTATATGCACACACTATACCATTTTATCTAAGAGACTTGAGCATCCATGAATTTTAGTATCTGAGGGGATCCCCGAGGACAGTGAGAAATGACTGTATTTCTATTTTATACATGTAAAAGCAAATCTTAACATTTCTGTTGAAAGTTCCTAAGGAAAAACACAAAACAGCAAGATATCACAAATAATCAGTTCACAATTAGGTATCAAATTTAAAATAAGCATTAAGTTGAATTTAATTTTAATCCACTTCACAATTCTAGAGAAATGTTCTCTCTCCTATGCAAACATCTCCACCTGAAATTCCTAACACAGAGAAACGGCTGATTTATTTCACTATTACCCTCTAGGTTTACATCATTGAGTAAGTTATTTCCCTGAGCTACATTAATGAAATTCAGTATGAAACCAATTAACAAATTCTGCTTCCAGCAAAATATCTGAGTAAGGAATTTCTGTTCTAAAGTACAGAACTTCTTTAAGAGCTGGAGGATGCTGAACAATATTCACAATGCAGTTAACCTACCCATCAAATCTTGTTCAAACAGGTGAGATTCAGAAATGTGGACTAATGAAAGATATATTTTCAGGCAGAGGCACATGCTTTAAAAGAAAAAGAAAAAAAAAAGGCAGACTGCCCTTAAGTCTCTCTTTCATAACTTACAATTCTAGAAACAAACCCCAAATTTCTTTAATAAGAACTGCTCTATGGGGCACTTGTTAACAAAACAGATTCTACAGCCTCACAGATTTATTAAATCAGAATCTGTATTTTTTAAAACAACTGTACCACGTGGTTCTCATGTCTGAGTAAGTCTGGAAAACTCTTCTAGTAGATTCTGTAGCATCATGTAGAGAGCTTCTGATAAGACCTAACAATCAACAAAAGTGTGAGAACAAGAAAAAAGTCCCAAACACATTGAAATTTAAAAAAAAAATAAAAAAAAAGATTTTAAGAAGGGTCAAAAAGTTATACAATAAAGGAACTGTCATAAATCACTAAAGATACAAATTATTTAACAATTACAGATGGTTAATTGATGTTTTAAGTAGAAAAAGCCTCAAATATTTAAAAATAAAGTTTAGATAAATCAAATAATACTATAAAATGCTGAAATTTTTAAGTTTTAAAAAAAAGGCAAAATTTTTTTTTTCTATATCTGGAAAAATGGTAGGTTTTTTTTTTTTTAGCTAAGAGTCAAAAAATCAAAAAGAAAAAATTAAGTTTGACCAAATAAAATTATGCAGAGTGTGTGTGTGTGTGTGTGTGTGTGTGTGTGTATTTTTTTAAGGGCAGTGTGTGTGTTTACTTCAAAGTAAAAGGAAAACTGAAAAATATTTGTTCTTTGGAACAAGTTAAAGAGATGCATTCTCTCCCTTTCACTGCCCAACTGTTTTCCCTAACTAAAGGAAATGAGGGACAGTTTTGGTTAAGGCTGCCAAGCCTAACACAGGGAAGCATTCAACAGAATCACTAGAGTTCAGGACTGGAGTTCAAGCTAAGACTATAACATATAATTCTGCTTTACTTCTTCTGAACATACATTGCATTTTCTGTGTATGCATTCCTTATGGTGTCTCATATTGGGCAAAAGTTAGATATTTCTACCTTGTATTTCATCCTCAGAACAACTTCCAACATATAATATAGTCCATAGTGTTGAAAATATTTGCATCAAACACATCAGATGGAACGTTAACGAGCGTCTTATACAAGAAACTCACATAAATTGATAATAAAAACTCCAGGCCCAAGACATAAATGGGTAAAGAGCAAGAATGGGTAATTCAAAAAAGAAAAAAGGTATAAATAATTAAATACGTAATATTTCATTTTACCAATAAATAAACTAAATATCAAAGCAACAGGACACCACTTTTGGCCTACCAAATTCATAAAGATGATATATCCTATTCTTGTGTTGTAAGACATACTTCTTGTACTATGACAGAGACACTGCAACTGTGATTCACCCATGCTAGAATGGGCTCTGCTTTAATGTGAGGAAAAAGCAAGTCACTGTCTGGGTGAAGAGAAACTGAAATAACTGGGAAAACTGCTGGTATGTTGTTTCAAGGGGCTGAAAGGCTGCTAGGATACTGCAAATCAATGGTAGAAATTAAAATGTATGAAATATTAGCTGGATGCCAGACAATATAACTAATAACTCTTTATCCTCATATCATGATTCTATAAATTTGAAATATTTCCATTTTACAGATGAGAAAGCTAAAGCTCAAAAGGCTACTCATGATCAAACATCTAGTAAATGGCAGAAGTGAAATGTAACATCAAATCTGACCATCAACCCAACGTTCCTTCTTGTATAAATTAAGTTTCATCTTACTTGAAAAAGCAAATTTAAACTCTCCAAGAATAGGGGCTAATTATATGGCTCAATCACTTTGATACAAAGTCACTTAGTATCTATAAGATTAGATCTATTACATACTTAGCAACTACTACCCTCTGGATCCTGTGATTTATGTTCTACGTTATTTCATTCCCACAACATTAATAGCCTGGATTATCTTCCTTTAACAAAGTCAAAGTAAGGCTTAGAGGTTAAGGAACTTGCCCAAGTCATAGAAAATAAGAACTACAAAGGCAATAAAATTCGAGTCTATCTGACTCAGAAGCCTGGACTTTTAACTACTATGCTGAGTTTGTGCTAAAATTCCAGCGTTATCTTTAGTAGATAATTCAATGCTTTTTGCTTCTGGCCAAATCTGCCTTTAAGTACAGCAGTACCCCTCTAGCGCTCCAACTTATCTGTAGTTTTGTTTTCCATGATTTCAGTTACCTGCAATCAACCACGGTTCTAATAACATTAAATGGGAAATTAAAAAAAATAAGTAAGTTTTAAATTGCATGTTGTTCTGAGTACAGTACCTCATTTCTTCTCATCATGCAGGTATTGTATCATCTCACTTCATTACAAGTATGAGTACAGTGAAATAAGATACTTAAAGAGAAACTACCTTTCACCTAACTTTTATTACAGTATATTGTTACAACTGTTCTATTTTATTGTTGTTGTTAATCTTTTACTGTGTGTAATTTATAAATTAAACTTTATCATAGATACATATGTATAGGAACAAACATAGTATATGAGGTCTGGCCATTGTTAGTGTAACAAGAATGGTTTGCACATCGATGGAATCTGACAGCCAAGGAGAGTGGACTGGATTGCGCATGCATGAACAATGACGATTTCACTGTACTGGTCAGTGAGGGTTCTAGAGGCCATTGAGTGAGCATGTATACCATGTGGCTGTTGCATTCAAAATGAGTGAGCGAGTAGAGCAATGAATCTACATCAAATATTGCGTTAAGCTTTAACATTCCTCAGTGGAAACTATCTGGATGATTCAGAAGGCCGCAGCTACGAGCAACTGGTAATTGGTAGCTTTATGACAAGACGCCTGTGCATGTATCATGTCTCAGGTCAAGTTTTTTTGAGAAACATCAAATCACCCAGGTGACTCAGCCTCGCTACAGCCCAGATTTGGTACCCTACGACTTCTGGCTTTTCCCAAACAAAAATCACCTTTGAAAGAGAAGAGATTTCAGACCATAGGTGAGATGCAGGAAAATATGAGGGGGCAGCTGATGGCAACTGAGAACTCTGTGAGGTCCCAAGGTGACTACTTTGAAGGGGACTGAGGCATCATAGTCCTATGTATAATGTTTCTTGCATCTTCTTCAAAAAAAGTCTCTATTTTTCATATTACATGGCTGGATACCTTCTAAACAGGCCTCATATATAGGGTTCGGTACTATCTGTGGTTTCAGGCATCTACTGGGTGTCTTGGAAAAACCCCCTGCAGATAAGAGGGGACTACTGTACTGTTTTAATAAGTACATTTGTGCTAAGGATACAGCACTGACTAACAGCTCTCAGGATGCATTCTGAGGCACAACTACTATTCTTATTAAAACTAAATGAATGAAAGTGCAAATTATAACATATACAGTGTTTTTTCCCTAATTTTGAGCTTTCTCTCACCTAGTTATAACTGATAAAGCTATTCTTGCTAATCCAGTATTTAAACTAGAAGATTCCTGACTTGTTTGCTTTGAAAGTGAAGACCTACTGCAGCCAAGGTACTCTCAGTGTTCAGGACACAGCCCCAGTATGCTACCACAAGCCTCCAACAACTGTGAGCTCTTTAATCCCTAAATTAGGTTTTAAACAATAATTTAAAACTATTTTTCATAACCAAACAGCCTCACAAACACTATTTACTACACATGCCATCATGTGAACAAGGTTAGGCAATGTTCTCCCAGTAACAACCAATCTGGGCCTCAATTATCTCCTCTGAAAATCTATGTAGTACAGTAATCCCTTGTCAAGCCACTGAAGTTCCTGAATTTCCTTACTACAGGAGGCTTTCTGATTAAGAAACTTAAGACTTTACAGAGAAAATGAAGTGGTAAGCTGAGATCACAGGTACATATATTTACCTTTACTAAACAAAGACAAAGGTGAGAATAGAAGGGCAGTGGGGACAAGGACTTGGATTTGTTCTGTTCACGCACAAGAGTGTATGAAACAGGGTCAGAACACAATAAATACTTCATAAATGTTGAATGAAGAAAACAATGGTACTTTCTTGATCCTACGTTTGGGATGATCTATTACTACACAATTATTTTTCATTATTCTTTGTTTCCCAAGACAACCTCATGAAATTGTAAAAAATAGCTGATACTGGCAGTGACTATTAAAAGAAAAAGTAAGAAATACAATTTTTATTAATAAGACAGGGTAAATAAAACACTTTTCTTCCTTGAACTCCAACTGAGTCATCTCAGTAGTATTCTAAGACTTAACCTGTGTCCTATACTTTATCAAATTTATCCGTCAATAAACATTTAGAAAGGGATTACTGCCCAAGCCCATCAGAAGGTGCTTTCTATTTTTTTTAATCCTCACCAAAGGACACTTTTTCATTGCTTTCAGAGAGAGAGGAAAGGAGAGAAACATTGATGTGAGAGAGAAGCATCAATTGGTTGCCTCCCATATGCACCCGGACCAGCGATCATACTCACCCATACCTGAACCAGGGAATGAACTTGCAATCTAGGCATGTGCCCTGACCAGGGATCAAACCCTCAATCCTTTGGTTATGGGTCACCACTCCAACCAACTGAACCACACCGTCCTGGGTAGAAGGTGGCTTTCATATCTTTCTGAAGAACGCATGAAACTGAGACTATGTGACTTTTTTTGTCAAAAGTCTCTACATCTTCCTTAAACAGCTGGAGCAAGGGATTTCATTCACATTTAATGAGCAGTCAAGTTTTTCTGCTCTATACAGTATCAATTTTTAGAGAGGTGTGAGGCATGGCGAAAGCTTTTAGAATCAGCTTTTTGCTTGGTCCTCAAAACTCCTATTCTTTTTCATCAATACTCAAAGATATAAGAAACAATTTAAAAGCTTTCTCTAATGATTCCTGAAAAGCCAACCACTTCACACATGGCAAAGTTGTCAAATCCTCCCTGGCTCATAAAATTATGCTGGTGATACAATTTTATTTATTTGTGCTCAATCAGAAGAAAAATACTATAAAATCTAAGATTTTTCTGAAATATTTTAAAAAGACACTAGGTTTAGTTCATTCATTGAATATTATTAAAACATGGGCAGTGGTATAACCTTCCTATTTTAACTTGCACAAAACTACAGAGCTGTTTTCAAAGAAAAGGAAATAGTAGAGCCCAGTGAGTTAGTTACTTAATTTTTTCTTGGCCTTGACTTGACCAATAAATGGTGATACTACCTACTTTCAGAGGGCTGCTGAAGGGATTACATGCAGACTTATATTATGCTTGTACACACTGATAAAGCCCCACTTGCACTTTAGTTCTTGAATATCAACTGCATAACATCTCAAGAGCTGCCATGGTTCCTCCCCTGAGTTTTTAATCCAGAATGAGAACAGTAGTAATAAACTATGCTTTCTCATGTGACCACCAGAAAACAAAAAAATGTTTTTCTCTATTCCTGCTTCCACCCCTGGCTCCCCTCTCCTACAGGAGCTCTGGAGTTTGTTAGTCTCTGGAATATAACTTGTCTATGAAGTCACCTGAAGAAAGTACTGGGATGATAAAAAGATAGATACATAAATACAGACAAAAATAAATATTACCTGTCAAAAACTATCAGTGCATAATCTTTTAAAAGGACTGTGCAATCAGCATGCTTCCAAAACAAGCCAGTGTCAGAGCTAAAAAGCTGTTTTTTAAAAAATGACCTGTATTCTTAACCAGGTTTCCAAGGATATTCTAAAGAGGGGACATTAACTCCTTCTCTGCCTTAACATTTATCCATCTATTCCTAAACCTCATAGTATATTTTTCAGCATTTCACTCCCCTGCTGTTTCAAAGAAATACATATTTTTAAGAAAATATTTCAAATATTCAAACATTAAACCATTCATGCTCGTTACAGTATTTCATAGTTCAAGTCACAAGGTAAGAATAAAACTTTTAAAAATTTCATTGCCACTCATTATAGTAGACCACATTTTTATCAGATGAATCATGTATCCACTGCAACAAGAAGTCAACATTTAATCATGTGCATATAAGAAAGCTGATCAAGAATTTAATTTATGATATTTTACAAAAATCCAGTCTTTCATATAAACAGTTGTACCACTGAGCAGCAGCATTAGTGGGTGTTACTTAAACAGAAATAGGAGCAGCCTTAGAAAGAGCTCATTAACACAATTCCACAGGGTTGCTGCAGCCTAAGTAGTTATGCTCAATTTGAGCATTAAAATCCTGACTCAATAATCAAGAAGATTCTAAGAGCTATGTGGTCCAATAAAACTAAAATTCTGCTACTCAGTCACATTTCAAGGACTCTATAACCACATGTGCCTAAACTTGGGCTTTATATGCTAATACAGAAAGACCAAAAAAAAAAAAAAAAAAGATGTTAACAGTACAAGCTTCAAGACAAACTGCAATTTTGGATTAGGCAGGTTCTCCTGATTTTTAAATGCTGGAAATAAAAAATTTTAAGGATAATAATAATAAAAACACAGTGTAGAGACCAGAGGAGACTGGGGAGATATGACAACTAAATGCACCATCATGTATCTTGCAATGGATCCTAGAACAGAAAGACATTAATGGAAGAGATGGTGAAATCTAAATACTGTCTGGAGTTCAGTTTGTATCATTGTTGGCGTCTTAGTTTTGACAAATGTACCACAGAAATGTGTAAGATGTTAATAATGGAAAAACTGGGTGAGGTATATATAAGAAACTGTAGTATTTTTTTCAACTTTTCTGTAAATCATAAATTATTCCAAAATACAGAGTTTAGTAAACACAGTCAACTATGGGCCAAACCTGTCCCATGAGCCACCAGTTGGTAATCTCTAATTCCTGTGAACCCAAACCACAAGCGCACCACATAGATATTACATACAGCACAAATGTTAAGTAATATGCTTTCATGAATCGGAACAAACATGACCAATTATGAAGGGAGCTGCCACCAAAGTAAGAATGAAGTGAGTAAAAGAGCTGGCAAAACAACATAACGCATTTTGAAGCAACTTTTGTATACTCGGCTCAAATCTTCATTACCCTCTCTGATACTGCCTCTGTTGGTGACACTGGACACTACTGACAAAGAAATGTTCCTAAAGTGCAGCTTATAACCATGACCTCTAAATGCAGAAACCTTTGCTGGCTTTCCACTCTCTAGCCAGCATAAGCCCTCCAGTCTGCCTACTTCCAGGCCTATAATATTCTGTCATTTCTCCCAACACCCCTATAGTCACTCTTAAATATTTCATCTTCTTGTCCATCTGCCTCCTCTGCTCAGAGTACCTCGCTTTTCTCAGCTCTGTCTTTCAGCCAACACTTTCTATATGCAGTGACTGAGAGCTTTAAAAAAAGAACAAAAAACCAAACCATATCACTCCTCTACTTATACTCTTCAGTGGCTACTAATTGCCTCTAAAATAAAAGTCCCATTTCCTTGGTACGTGCAGGATATGAGGCCTTCTTTTACGTGACCCCTACCTATCTCTTCAGAGAAACCCTTCCACCTGTCCAGTTATCAATGAGTATTTATTGTTCTAGAAATTCCAACACTACATGTAACATCACATTATTTCTTATCTCTGTGCCTTCACCATGCTGATCCCTCCGACATTTCTTTTCTCTTTTTGGACTATTTCATTATTTAAGATTCATAATCTCAAGGTTTTCCTCAAGAGGACTTCCTTAACTCCCTGTGTTAAGCTAATATCACCTCGCTAGTCTCTAGGACAATGTAGGCATTTTTACTTTAATCAAATCACATATTATACTGTGTTTGAGCATGTCCTTCTATTGCTATTTTCTCCAGTAAAGCATAATCTACAACTGTTCTTGTTCACTCTTATACAATTGTTACCTTCACCAATGCTTACCTCAAGTTAAAACAGGCACTACTGACTGTGTATATCAACCAAATGCAAAGACTGTACTTTTGATACAGCTCAAAATAAAAATTCAGAATCTTTAGGTCTAAAGAGTTCAGCATCTGAGAGCCCTATACATTTCATTACCAGGTAGTTAATTCCTGAAAGAGTAAATAATTCCTGATTTAGTATCTGAGAGGAATTCAGTTCCTCCTACCTTATCTCCCTGAAGTCTTTTGCTTGCTATGTACTGGGAGCTGTTCAACCTGGTGCAATGACCAAACGGTTAGCAATCTACTATCTTCAGTGATAATAAAGAGTGGATGTCACTGTCTGCCTAAAGGAAGGAGTGGGGGACAATAGAATACAGAGAACAAGGATTAAATCAAGGAACAGGGTGAGTCCTGGAGGTAGCCCCAGGTAAGACTTTTAATGGAGGACTGTAGGAATCGCACCTATGCTCACACTTAAATCAAAGGAGTTTGTTAAGAAGTGGTGTTCATCTTCAGAGACCATTGTAAAAGAGGTCATGAGGCAGTATATTCTAAAAGCGTAATATCCACCATAATAAGAGCATGAACTCCAAAGAATGACTCCAATGTAGTGTCACTGAAGAAGTCTCCCCACCCCTGAGTCTTTCATTCTCCTTCTCTCCCACCCTAGAGGTGAATAAAAATACATATCAACAACCTTGCTTTAATGAAAAAAAAAAAAAAAAGAATAAAAAATAGCTTTAAATAACGTACCTTTGATTTTTTGTTCAGTGGCCTAAAAACAAACAAAAAACAATGTAAATATGAAACTGAAAGAAATGAGTTGTTCTGATAAAATGCTCATAGATTACTATTATATAAAACATACACTTTTATTAAATAAGGAATTTGTCATTTAGATGAACTACAAAGGAAAAGTTATGCAAAGAGAGAATGCTTTTCCCATAGATATGCTCAAGTGTCCCTGATACAATATTTAGTAATAAAACTTTTTTTAAATGCTCCCGTAGACAAAATGCAGAGAAGACATTGTATGGAGATGTACAACAAAAAAATGGGACTGCACTTTTCTCATCATTTAGTTTTTAAATGATTTGTATGTAATTGTCACCTTTTCATTATTGGATCTAATGAGTTTTGCACATGTTTAAATGGCTTCAAAAAGTTCTGTTTCAAATGATAAAAAAGTTTTCAGGAAGAAAAGCGCAAGATAACCACTTTAGCCAAACTAGTAATAATTAGGCTGCTAATACAGTTAAACACAGTTAACTTTAAAATATTTTTGATTGGAAAACTTATCAAAACAAATGACACTTCTGATACATCCGACAAGTCATTAAAATTACCATGTTCGGAAGGTAAACTCACATGGACATGAACCCTCCTTTCCATGTCTGTCCCTACCTTCCACTGTCTGTGACACAACAGGGAGAGGGGCTTAGGAACTACCTCACGGGACCTCAAAAAGAGAGACTGATTATAGACAGAGGCCACAGCAAAAATCAACTTTCTGATTAAGACCAATGGTATGGGAGTTCTATAGATACAAGGATTGGCAGGGAGTTGAGGGAAGATTGGATAATTGTATGTGATAACCAGGAATTGTTTCTAAATAAAGATAAAACATTTCTTTACTGCCTGGCATGAGGTTTGATAATTCACTTTGCTTAGTCACACAAAATTGTTAGTGAAAATACTAATTTTTAATTATATCATTATATAGCTATATGGCAATTACCCTAATATTGAAGGCACACCAAACAATTGTTCCCTGAAGAGCCAGGGTCAGTCCAGGCACTGAAGTGCTTACCAACTTTTAGAGCACTAGTGAAATGTCAAATAGTGGAGGACCATCTTTTATCTTATGTGGCAAGTGTTTTTAAAAAACTGATGGAAGGACAATGGCAAAAGACCAGTCAACTAGCTTGAACACTTAATTTATTTTTGGAGAAACTGTTTTAAAAATCTAATAGCAGTAAAACAATCTTATTAGAGAGAACCCAGTATACAAGGAGGAACACTGCCCCACCCCCCAAAAAAACCCAGAATTATCTTCTGGAGGGCAAGCCCCTTATAGCATAGGCTTCCCCGACTAGGTTAGTATTCTGGGAACTCATCTGTGCATTACCAACCGATGTTGTTGTGAAAGGCTGTGTTTGGCTTCAGTGAATTTTTTTGAAGACTCTTTCAACGTGTTTACCCATTTCATGATGGGCGTTTTACAAACACACTTGCCCACACTGCACTGCACTGTGTTCAACAGTTTTTAAACCAAAAAAACCAAAAACGAACAAAAAACCTGGCATGACTGCCATGCCCCATCCTCCCTATTTGTCTGATCTTGCTCCAAGCTATTTTTTGTTCCCCCCCACAAATGAAAAAAGTCTTCAAAGGGAAACGTTTTGCTGATGTGGAAGAGGTGAAACAAACAACAACAACAACAACAACAACAACAACAACAACAAAATGGCAGAAGCACTAAAAGGCATAAAAATCGAAGAGTTCAAAAACTGTTTGAAGCAGTGGAAAAAAAACATCTGAATAGGTATGTTGCATCAAATGGAGAGCTCTTTGAAGGTGACTTCAGTTTAAACATGCAAAAATAAACACATGATATTTTATAAATAGATACTGGGTTTTTTGGGTCCCCCCTCATATGAATACTTTTAAGTATTAGAAATGTCATATTAAACAATAACATACATAATTTTCTGAAGCCAAAATGTTAGCATAAAAACCATTTTACAAGTTGAAAAGTTTTTTTTAACTCTACTGTCTCTTCCACAGTTTACTTCCATGACTACATTACTAAATTCCTGTTCTGCAACTTCTTTGAAAAAACTTCATGTTGCTTTAGGATAATGATTAATCTCATCCAGTTTGCTGCCATCTATGGAGAATGGCACCAAAGAGACACCTGAAGGTGTATGCCCATCAGAACACTGATTAATATAGTGAATAAATGTAACAGAATCCAGGAGCTCCTGACTAAGCGAAACAGAACTGATAAGAATTCCATTTCATTAAAATAGGTTTTCGTGGGTTGGTTCAGGACCTAGTATATTACTCAAACTATTTAAGAGTGTTTGCGCTGTTCAAAATGGTAGCCACTATTTTATGTGGCTACTGACCGCTGAAAAACAGCTAGTCCAAATTGATACCTATAAAATGCATAGCAGGTTTCTATTATTTAGTGTTTAAAAAAAAGGGAAATATCAATATTTTATACTGATTAATGTTAAAATACTAATGTTTTGGTTACATATTGGGTTACATAGGGTACATTAAAATTAACTTCAACTGTTTCTTTTTTTGCTTTTAAATGACCTTGTCATTTAAACTTTCTGGGTCTCCGTTTCCTAATTCTTCAATGTAAGAAAAAAAATCTGTACTGCATACCTTTCAGGGCTATCATGAGGCTCAAGTAAAATATAAAAGCATCTTTTGTGGAAAAATATACACCTCTATTCAAATGTCCCAGCTCCTCCCTCCCTAAGCACACTTGTGGTTAAGAAGTCAGAGCCTGGTTTTGAATCCTGACTCCACCACTTATACTGTGTAACCTTGGTCAAAATCAGTTAACTTCTCTAAAGGTTGGTCTCCTCGTCTATACGGCAAGAACAAAAACACCTACCTAGTGTGGTAGTGAGGGTAAAATGGTTTAACTCATATACAGTGTCTGGCAAACAAAGAACATTGAAAAAATAATCAGTAGCTATTGCTGCTATAAGACCCACCTTGCCTATGCTTTGGCTCAGTCCTTTCTCATATTTGCAAATAACCTGACTCGAACTCACTTCCAGTTCCCAAAATCTTGCTTTTTAAAATCTTTTTCTAATCATCTACAATGTCTTACCAGTGCCAGGTATTAGAATCAGGAATTAATAGTTAAACTCACCTGTTTTAAATGACATAATAGTCAGGGAGCCTTTTCTGATTTTCTTAGCAAGCAGCACCAAGTGTAGAACCAGGTCTGCTGCATAAAAATTAGTTTAAGAAGAAAAAAGGAAAAAGAGTCACGTGCCACTTAACAATGGGGATCCATTCTGAGAACTGCGTTGTTGAGGTGAGAGGGTTGTGAAACCATAGAGGTACTTAGACAAACCTAGATGGTACAGCCTACACTGCACACCTGGGCTGTATGGTATCGGGTTGGCCAAAAAGTTTATGTTTTTTTCCATAAAATAAAAGACATTTTTCATTTTCACCAGTAACTTGATTGATTTGGATATTCTGAGTATGTCAGCTGTCTCCCACCATTGGCTTCTATCGGGTAGAGGCCAGGCTGCTGCTAAACATCTTCCAATGCGTAAGACAGCCCCACAGCTAAGAATTAGTTGGTCAAAATCTCAAGAGTACCAAGAAACTTTGCAAACCACCTTTAGACACATTCAGTCAGTCACAGCACCTTCTCCATACACTGCACAAATTTTTGCATTTCAGTAGCATTTTTACCTTTCTTGAAATAATAAAGCATAATATGCTGAAAATGTGTATTTTCTTCCATCTTCAATATTAAAATGGCTACATAAAAATTCACCAATTTTGATAAGTTTTTTAAAACACATGCTGATATGACAGCTGTTACAATACAATCTACCAAAATTGTTTTAAATGAAGTTAAAGACAACTAAGCACTACTAGAGCTATCGTACTGAAAAAAACACCAACGAACTTCTTGGCTAACCCAGTATAACCTATTGCTGTCGGAGAGGAAATGTAACTTTCCCTCTACTAGTCTAGGTTCTTAACTGAGACAACCCTGTAATACAAGACAGATTAACAAGAGAAAAACAAAAATGTTTAATAACATATACTTTCTTTATATATGGGAGAGACCCAGGAAAACCAGGTAACTCACCAAAGTAGATGAACCCACAACCTTAAATACCACCTTCAGCTAAAAATAGAAGATGTTGGGGTTGGTGGGAGTCAGTTATTGAAGTTCCCAGGAAAAGCAAAGAAAGCCAGAGTAAGGTGGTTAAGCAGACTTAAGTAATCACCATCTACACTAAGATCATCCACTCCTTCCTGTTAGAGGGAGGAAGACACCCTGATAAATGAAAATTCTCCTTACAATGTAAATGTCTTTTACATAGGGTAACTTTTACTTGGTTTTCAGAGATTCTCCCAGATCTGTTTCTTAAAATTAACCAGCCTAAAATAATCTTTATGCCACAGAGACATATTTGGGAGTGACAAATTCTGTTCCCCCATAGCTCCTAGGCTACAAACCTGTACTACATACTACTTGTACTGAAATACTGTAGGAAATTGTAACAAATGGTATCTGTGTAATATACTGTGCTACAACCATACCACCTCATAGATGATAGTAATTTTTCAACAGTCTTATGGTACCACTGTTGTATATGCAGTCAGTTGTCTATCCAAATGTCATTATGGGGCACATGATTGTAGGAAGCTGAAATAAGGGGCAGGACTGTAAGGGGCACACCAGATGAGTGCAATGCTCCAGGCTTGGTTTTATTACCGCCCAGCTTACTGGGAAAAACAAAAACAAAAACAAAAAACTGCTACTTGACTGCCGAATATGATCCCTAGCCTCAGAACAAAATGGCTTTGGGAGGCATGAAAAGTAAACTGAAATTTCCAAAAGAGAATGAAGTTGAGGTTTTTTACATCCTAAGTCTCATTTAAACTCAAACTGAGTACATATGAATCAACAAAGTCTATAAAAGTCCCTTCAGCTATTAACACAATAACAAAACTGCCTCAATAAAAAGATTCCAATTTGTATTGTTGCTTCCCTCCAGCCCTCAACAATTACATGCTTTCTAGGAACTACAATTACAAGCTAAAGGCTACAGTAAATTATACCCTCTATAATCAACCCATTTCTCAACCTCCTTTTTCCTCCTCACTGCATTCCCTCAAGATTCCTTCTAAAAATTTCTTCTATAAACAGAACCTGTAAATAAATCTATGGTAACAACCTTTTGCTACTAATGTTCCCCCTTTTTAAGTACAGAAACTATATTCCCAACGCTACATCAAATTATTTTCTAAGTCTTAGAATCAGAAGGTAAGTAAATAGCCATGCTTCTTTGATGTGAAATAAAATCTGCAAAAATAAGAAATAATTTTTTTTCAACAAAGCCATCCAGTTATTAATCTCTATCATTAGAGATGTATTGGGGCTGAAACATAATAAAAATAATGTAATTTTTGTGTAATATTTCTTTAAAGAGGAATTTAAATAAATTAATATTTAAATAAGTCAAAATAAGAAAAACTACTAAATAAAAATATTGTAGTAAGCCTTGCTGATGTCTGATTGTTTATACAAAGAGTTTTTTATTTAAAATAAAAATATAACCTGAAGTTAAATTTCCTTAAAAGTCTACAGAGTGGCTACTAGAGACCATGTTTTCTGTATTCATAACATAAAGACCTTTTAAATGCCTAATAAAATGACCATAACACATTATTTCCAGCTTAACAGTTCACCTTTAGATTGTGAAAAATAAAGCAAACGTATAAGAAGGTTCTGTACCATAAGGAGAAAGACATGGCACTGAGTTCTGGAAAAGCACCACCTGAGGGAATTACAAGATTTCAATGCTATTCTTGATAAAACCATGGTTAGCCACTTAACTAATTTTAATGCTTGGGTTCCTTATGTATATATAGTATCTGAAGTCTTTTTCAGATATAAAATATATAATTTTTAAAAAGTATACATAGAGTACATAAAACAGGCAGATTGTTTTTCCTTTAGTGGGTTTATGTTCCAACATTTAAGGAATGGGCCTGCCTACCTGGCTTATGTAGATGTCTGCCACCTACCCAGATACACCTGCTTGCTCCTACAACAGATAAGCTGGAGGAAACTTGTCTTAAAACTCCTGTGACTCAATCTTTCATATGGGCTGAAAGTGTGCCACCTTGAGTTTTTTGTTTTGTTTCATTTTTTTAAAAGCTAGTTGGTAACAGCCTATAGAAATACCAGCTGTCTTCACTTCACCAATGGTTTGCATTTAAGTTCAGTTGTAAGCTGATTATTTAGAATTTAAAGAACAGTTTTATAGCAGCAGTCTAGCCTACTAAACTTAACATCGGAGGTATTAAACTTCCCTTTATCTGTGTTGTGACTATAGGTCTTACTGTGTCTATGGGACACACAGAATATCCTACCAATGCAAAAGAAGAAAACACTTCCCCCATATCTCTAAACCTCTGATGATGGTTCTAGTGGGACATGGTTGAGATGACAGACTAGAACCATACAGTGAGGCAGGAATGGAGTTGGAGAGAATAAAAAAAGCTGTCACTTAAGATCTGGTAAGAAGCCAAATGGCACAAAAAACATCATTCACGTGTTAAGGATGCTGACTTGGTGATTTAGAAACTGGATATACAAAATATAAACTTCAACAACTCTAGCGATAATTTTTATGTTATAACCTAAAAATTATACATACATTACATATTTTAAAAACACAATATTCAAAGAAATTCTAGTGAACCCTCCTTTTCCTAGAATTTCCTCAGTGAATAAGGTCAATTCCAAATAAATATGCTTCATTACATAATACCTTAGGCCTGTTCTCTAAACATTTCACATACATCCCGACTTACCAGCTACATCTTAGAAGCAGGGATCAATAAGGCCTAATGCAACATTCAGATGCTTACCAAACTATTAACTCTATGTACGGTATACCCAAGTATCTTCCTCAATAAATCTCTTAAGTTGCTTATAAATTCTTTTCATTAAATAAATGGCCTTCACACCATGGAAGAGAGTCTGATAAGCCTTCCTCCAAACTTAAGACATACATAGGACACAACATTTTCACAACAAATCCTGAGCAAAGATTGATCGGATTGCAAAGACTATCCTGTATCAACAGGCCTCTGAAACACAATGTCAAAACTCTCTAGTACTTATGTAGGTCATTCATAGAAGCTAAACGGTGTAATATAAACTTTCAAAAAGCAGGGATACCTGCACTAGAAACCTATTCCAAACCCTAACTACAACAATTACTCATGCAGCTCTTTCCAATAACTCCTGAGAGCAACCAAAAAGCCTGAGGCTGGAGTCACCTATCATCTCAATCTTACCCCTCCTCCACAGTGCTCTGTACTCTGCCTCTCCTCAGGATTTGCTGATCACACCCTAAGCTCAGCACATTCAGAGCCAAATTACAGTAATTCCTCACTTAACGTCTTGAATAGGTTCTTGACTTTGGTATTTACCATAGGCTAACTGAAATAAACAAGAGTTAAGTTCCTACATCTCATCAACACATTGTTTCAGGACCAGCTGTATATCTCTTCTCCCCATTCTGTGTATCCCCTGAACTGGTTAACTGCTCCCAAAATGTATTGAGTCACTAAATCTGGAACCTAAGAATCAATCTAGGTTCCTCTCCCTTGGTATCCTTTCAAAAACTTCTGTGGATTTTTAAAACACTCCTTTCACCAGTATCTCAGCTTCTAGTTCCTACTCCTTCCAATCCAATTCTACAATTTGCCAAGGTAAACCCAATGGCCCAAACCCCTATAAGAGCTGACAGCTACCACCACCCTCTTCAGTCTCATCCCCTGAAATTCCCACCCCTGGCTCCCTCTCCATCAAAACCCATACTTTACCTAACAAAGGCTATGGATGCTCGCCTCTGAGGTAATTCTGCTTGGAATCCTTTCATATTCTGCTCCTTCTTCACTTGATTAATTTCTATTCTAAAAAAATTTCCCTGTCCCCTGCCCTATTTCAGGTAGAGTTAAACACTTCTCTCTGTGCTTTAACAGTTCCCTACCTACCATAGTTTTGTATCCTATGTTTTTCCACAGTAGGTATTGTTAAAGTCATAATTTTTCATTATATAGTAGTCCCTCTCTATATCGCGGTTCACTTATCACGGCCTCACTGGATCGTGTGATTTTCAAAAATATTATATTTAATTTTTCATCACGGATTTTTCGCTATATCGTGGGATTTTGCGGTACTGTATACGTATGTTGTTAAAGTTACGCAGGTTTAAGAGTGTAGAATATGTTTAAGAACATTAGTGTTTATAAAAGTGTGGAAAAGGTTAATAAGGGAATGGGAAAGGTTAATAGGGGACTGGGAACAGTTTATAAGTGTGTGGGAAGGGTTTATAAAGCCTTAAAATATATATAAATACTAAAATAAATGTAAGGCTCCTACTTCGCGGATTTTCACCTATCGTGGGGGGTGGCGTCTAGAACGTAATACCTGCAGTAAGTGAGGGAATACTGTAGTAATACAAAAATGGAAATTTACTGGATCTTTTAGAACAATGTTAAGGACCTTGAAACCTTGATACTATAAATGAAACCCAGCTTAGTTAACTGTCTTAAGTCTTAGTTTTAATTTAAAAAATTTTTATGGTTATGGACATAATCTTCTATTTTTCTTCAATTTATATTGCTTTGGTTACAGTTTCTGACAATGTACTGGCTAGAGATCTTTTGCAACAAATTATGTCTTAGATTTATTTAATATATCTTTATGTGAACTGCAAATTTGAAAATCAGTCCAGATACTAAATAAAACGTGAAAAGAAAATTAACGCTTTATTTCCTATCATGTGCATTACTATTTCCTTTATTAGTATATTCCTGTATTACTTTATTTCCAGTTGTGTATTATTATGTTCATGTATCACATTATTTCATCTAATTCTTGTTTTATATAACATAAACAAAGTTTTAAGGCCCAGAGAGGATATATAAAATTTATGGCAACACTGTCCTGCATGCCATGTGGGGGAGCCAGATTTCAAATCCCCTCTATGGAGCTACGAATTCCACACTCTTCTCACTTACAAAATGATGGATTATGAAAACCTAGCAAAAGCTAATAGAAAGATAAAGATCTTTACAAAGCACTTACCTTTGAAAAAACCACTGGCAAGATTAAATAGCTATACATTAAATTAAATTAAAATTAAATTGTATGCATTTGGCAAGTTACTATATATGCATAGTCTAAGACATTAAATGTTAAAATGAAACTCCATTAAAGTTAAAACATTAAATCAAAATTTAAAAAATTCAATTAAGAATAATTTTGAAAGTTATGTTTAAACTACTTTATATAAATAGTTTATACATATACTACCTTCTTTTGAGCAGCTTCCTTCTTTTTCTTGTCGTCTTTTTTCTTTTTCTTTTCTTCCATCAACTGTTCTTCTTGCACTAAATCCCTGAACCATACAGTTGCAATTAACTTTCCCAAAATGTATTAAGAAATAAAAATACGGTTGCATAGATTCATTTTCACTCTATTAGAAGTAAAGACATGGGAAATTATTCTTTTATCATTCACTGAAATAAACACAAATTTCAACCTAAATCTAACTATACAGCCACTAAATACATAGTACTATTCTTTAGTAAGCCACAAGTAGTATATAAAGCTTTATCTTAATGTCATATAAAGGAAGACAACCTAAAATTAGCAAATGTTATATCGGGAAACAACTCTAGAATGCAAATAACATCACGTGAGCCAGAGTTATCTTCTGGCCCCAATTTTCAATTATTAGTAGCTAATGGCAATACCTGGAACCACCCCACAATACTCTGGAGTATCTTTGGCTGTCCTTGCTCTAAAAAACTATAACTATTTTTAGAACACAAGTTATTCATACATAGATGATGTACTTCAGGATTACAATAATTTCACATTCTTTAAGCTTTCCGAACTAGTCTATAAATACTTGGGAAACTATAATGTACTCATTAAATAAGTTTGTTTCAATTTTTAAAATCACAAATACTAAAGTTGTCAAAAGAACCTCTGGCTCAGGATTTCAAAATGATAGACAGATTAGGCAAATGTGTTTGCCTCTTCCTTTCCATTCTACCATAGTGAAATGATTGGAGGAAAAAAAAAAAAAGGAGTAAATCTATTCAGAGCTGAGGAATAAACAGGACCAAAGGAAGCTCCAACCCAAGAATAAACAAAAAGTCCTAAAGGAATGTATGTGTCATCCTCTGGTGGGGCTCTAGAGGCTTCAAGATCTGGGTGGGAGAGCAGAAATTGGAATAGAGCAGAGAGACTGACTAAGGGTTAGAAAAACCGCTACTCAACTCCTTCCACACACTTTTCATTCCCATGCCTATGTAGCTAAAGATGCAGCTACATTTGAACTCAGCCTAAAACCAAACACTTTCTAAAAACCCTAAATCTTTACATTTTAAACATACTAAATTTATACTTTACTGGATAAAGATGTGTTCCCAGCTCCCAGGGTGGCATCTGTCAAATAAAGGTGTTTAAAATTTTAAAAAGAAAAAAATAAACTAGACCTTTGTCAGGCAGCAGGTTTGGTGCCCCTAGATCGAAGCCTTTCTTGTTGAAAACTACTGCCACTCCCCTTCCTTACACCCTTCACAGAGAGAATCAGCATCAGCCCTCTGGTTCATGGGAGGAGCCTAATGGATAATAAAAGCTAAGCAAAGTTAAGGGGAGCCCACTCCAGTTACTTACATTAATTGCCTAGAACCTAAACCTTTATTTGTAACATCAACAGACAACCAAAAGTCATTAGATACTTGAAGAAAATCAATAACAAAGAGAAAGTACCTAAACTCTGCCTTGAGGAAAGCTTTCCAGAAGAGACATTATGAATATCAGGCAGACAGAGAAATTAAAGGAATATGAACTAGAAGATAAGATGAGAGAGCCAGGCAAATACATAAGAATCTGTAAAGGGAGCTGTGGGTATACTGCCATGCTATTACAAGTTGGCTCTGCTTGAAGGAGGTGGAGAGTGGAGATGCAAGTAGAGTGAACAACTAAACATGTGACACTAAGTATGACTTGATGATAATTAGTACAGTGAAGTATGACTACTAAAATCAGGAGATGGCGGAAAAGTATGACAACTTGTTATATTTCATTGTCATTTGTTCTAAGTAGAACCGTCATGTGGCTAACAGAGTAGCAAAACATATTGGTGCCAACTGTAACCATGACTCACTCACCCTATTATCCTGGGAAGTCGAGGATCAAGCCAGCCACATAGCATGAGAGGAAGAGAGTGTGATTAGCAAACAAAAGTAATTGAATTATACCATTGTCATGTTACTCATCAAAAGCTAATTATAGCTCTAAGTACATAAAAGCTAATTATAGCTCTAAGTACATAACTGTCTTCAGTTTCAGTTTCTTTATTAAAATTGGGGATGTTACCGTATACATCTACTTCATAGTATCTTAATAAGGATTAAATAAGGAATGGTTACAGTGCCTCTAGGAAGCATTCAAATGCCTAGTCATGAACTCCTCTCACCAATTCTCAGTGGCACCCCCAAAACTGCATTTATTCTACTTTTCTCAGGATACTCTGGCACTTATTTTGTAGAAAGGTCAGGAATCTTCAGCACCTGTTCTTTGTTTTCCGGGAGCCATAGGCACATCCTTCACTGATCTCGTTCTGTGTCACTAATTTTACTCTATAGGACATGCCCTAACTACCTACCTGGAATTTTTTCTCCCTTCTCAAAGTTTATTTTAAAGGCTTTTTGATGAGGTTAGCAAGTGTTTTCCTGGCCAAAAATGGTCTCTTTAGTACTAAAAGAGGTACTACATTTCCTCTCAAGGAAATTACAGTAACAGTTGATACTTTTAAGCCTAGGGGGAAAACTTCTGTTCTTCAATACTATCATCAAGGCCACCTAACAACTTTTCCCACATCTCCTTCAGAAAGCCAACTGGAAAAAATATATAAATATGCCACCTGTGCTCAAACACTTCAGCTTTCAGGATTGAAATGCTAGTAGAGATTTATTTAATCCATCTGGCTCATATCATTTATGGTATCTGTCAAAAGGCTTAAGGTTGATGGACTCAATATGTCTAAGTGGTCATCATATTGATACATGCTTCACACGGACAACATTTCAGTAAGCAATCACTCATGCCAGAAGGTTAGTAGCAGGATACCTAAATCTGCAAGTTCTGGACCTAGGAATGAGAACAAACGTCTCAATAATTAAATGTGGGTACTTCATGTATATTTCCTCATTTAATTATCACTTTAAAAAATATTATGGAAACATATTTCCCTTTTACAGATGAAGAAATTGAAGCTCAAAAGGTTAAGTGACTGGTCCAAAGTCATACAGCTCGTAGAGGGTGGAGTCAGGATTCAAATTTGATTTTCAAGGTCATGGTCTTTCCTTTCCCCTCCCGAGCAAAGTACTTGCTCTGTTCAGGAGCCACAGAAAATAAATCCTTTGCATTAAGTGACACATCTTACTTATAGTAAATCTTTGTCCCAGACTGCACTTTCCAAACCTTATTTACTTCCACCTTTCATAAGAACATGTAACAGTATGCACTACAAAAACCACAAAGTATTAAAGTTCCAAGAAGCATGAAGTGTGTGATCTGGGGCAAGAACAGCAAATGAATAAAAAACAAAGACTGAAGAGCCACTGGTTTTGACAAGAGAAAAGAGGCACTGGTAGTCTTTAAAGAGAGCAATTCCAGTATTTTTTATTTTGTGAATGTCTGTGGGAGGGTGCTGTGCAAGAAACAACTAGACCAGAACTAGTGAATAGCTAAGTTGTAAGGTCCCACATTTAAAGAATTAAATGTGAAATTTAATTTAATGAGAAAAATCAGAAGCTATAAGAAATGAGCAAAAATATCCTTTTTAAAAAACTCACCGGGAAAACGGAAGGTGCGTGACCAAGTACACAGTACATATGCTACCATTTGTGTAAAAAGGAAGAGTTGCCTGTATGTATATAAAAATGATGCTGAAAAAACACCAAAGAAACTAAAAGTGATTGTGGGGGAGGAAGCAAGAGGAAAGAGGTACACTGGAGACAAGAGGCAGGGAGATCTCACTGTATAAATCAAATTGGTTATATGATTTTTGACTTTTCATTGCTGATATAATTGTCTCAAGGGATTTTCTAGCAAGTTAGTGGGTTTTCTTTTTAATAAAGGCAAATTCAAGCTGTAATGCTATACCATGCTTTTTACTTATTTTAATTGGCAAAAATGCTCAAAAGTAATAATACCCAGTGCTAGCAAGAATGAAAGAGGGTCTATTTTTTTAATATGTTTATTGATTATGCTGTTACAGTTGTCCCAATTTCTTTTCCCTTTGTTCCTCTACCCCGTGACACTCCTCCCTCCAGTTGTCTTCTGCCCCTAGTCCATGCCCACTGGTTGTGCATATAGTTCTTCTCAACATCTTCCTATCTACTGCATTCCCTCCTACTATGCTTCCTGATTCCTGTACCATCTCCCTCCATCCCCCTCCCCGCTAACCTCCCCCCATAATGTTCCCCATACCTATAATTCTTTTCCCACTTTTGTTTCCAACTTAGTCTGCCTCTGTTTCAAAAACCTAGCTTCTGTTGTTGGTTCTTGTGGTGCAGTTTTCATTTTAATGTTCATAGTTTTGATCCTCCTCCTAAACAAGTTCCTTTAACATTTCATATAATAGTGGTTTGTATCTGATGAACTCCTTCAGTTTTACTTTGTCCTGGAAGCACTTTCTCTGCCCTTCTATTCTGAATGACAGCTTCTCTGTATAGAGTAATCATGGTTGTAGGTTTTTCCTTTTCATTACTTTGAATATTTCTTGCCAGTCCCTTCTAGCCTGCAGGGTTTCTTTTGAGAAATCAGCTGAAAGTCTTATTGGGACCACTTTGTATATAATTCTCTGCTTTTCTCTTGCTGCTTTTAAGAGTCTCTTTATCCTTAATTTTTAACATTTTGATTATAATGTGTCTTGGTGTGGTTCTCCCTGGGTCCAGGTTTTTTGGAACGCTGTGCATCCTGAACCTGTAAGTCTATTTCCTTCCCCAAGTTAGGTAAGTTCTGCTTCATAATTTTTTCACATAATTTTTCAATTTCTAGTTCTTCTTTACCTTCTGGCAACCTTATGATTCAGATGTTGGCCCGCTTATAGCTGTCCCATAGGTTTCTGAGCCTCTCCTCATTTTCCTCACTTTTTGTTTCCTCCTTCTGCACTGGTTGACTGTTTGTTCCTTCCCTATGTTCCGATTTGTTGATTTCATCCCTGGTTTTCTTTCCCTCACCACTAGTTTTGTATGTGTTTTCATTCATTTCAGCAGGACTAGCCTTCATTCCTGCCCCGCTGGTAGGTCTGTAAGCATTTTTATGACCAAAGCTCTGAACTCTGCCTCAGAAAGATTTCCTATCTACTGCTTCATTAGATTAGATATTGCTGGCTGGTCAGCTGCATCACCACGATCTCTATCATGATCTGTGCCATCCTGACAGTTTTGTGTTTACCTTTGCTTCCTGGGCGGGGCTGTCACACCTCCTATGCTATAGGGGGTGGAGCCCCATGCACTCATCACAACCGGACGATCTATCTCACCACTCTGTGGTGTTTTCTGTGGGGGTGGAGGTACAAAATGGATTCCTCCCATTCCCTCTCCGCTGAGAGACTGGGAGCCGCCTCCTCCATCGCCATGCCCTCCAGGCCTCACAGTCCAAGGCAGTGGTGGTCTGCCTTCCCCGGTGTTGGAATCGCAAGCTGACGAGTCTGGTCTGTAGCTGGGGGTGCTCCCCAGGCACTTCTTGCCTCCCCTTAAATATGGGTATCTGTGCTTAGCGCCGTCCCGCTGCTGTCGCCGCAGCTGCCACTGCCAGCACAGCTTGATCTCTCTGCCCTGGCTTCACCCCTCCTACCCGTCCAGACAAGTCACTTCTTTGTAACTTCATACACTGGACTTCCATTTATTTTCTGGAACTTCTGGTTGTTTCTAGTTTTGAGGTAGTTGTATTCCTTCTTAGTTGTGGAGGGAGATGGAGCGTGTCAGTCTAGGCCTCCATCTTGGCCAGAAATCTAAGAGGGTCTCTTTTATATTGCTGGTAGAAAACTACTAAAACTTCTTGGAAAGTATTGTGGTAAGCCAGACATATTTTAACCAGCCACCCCATTCTTCAGCATGTATCTTACAATAATAAAGCGCAATTACATGAGGCCATATGTACATGAAAGTTCAAAAAGTCTAAAAAGCAGAAAAACACTAAATGTCCATCAGTATAGATGACTGTCAAATAATAGCATAGCATATTGTATTAAAAAGGAGTTGTTCTGTTTTTTAATGTGAAGGAATGGTCCTGACATATGATTAAATGGAAAAAGCAAGTTACGGAACTATGAACAATGTTATTCTATTTTTTAAGTTGTCTGTTTGTATAACTTTAAAGAAGAAATGAAGAAATGCCCTCCTGAGCTACAAACATCACAGTAACCCTTGCAGCTGGACTATGTGTTTAGGGAAATTACCATATTTTTTCGCTCAGTAAGACGCACTTTTTCCCCCTGAAAAGTGAGGGGAAATGTCTGTGCATCTTATGGAGCAAATATTGTGTCACAGACCATGATGTGTATTACCTGACCTGTCAGCGGTGGTGCCAGCTGTTAGAAGAGGAAGCGTGGGCCCATGTGAAACCTCTGGGGATGCTTAAATGTCCCACTTTACTGCTGAATCTCAGGGCAGCTGGTCAGTGGCCATCAGTCTCTGCACATCACCAGGGACCTGGGAGAGTACAGAGAGCTGCCTGACACTCCCAACTACAACCGCTGACCTGTCGAATCAGCTGAGGTTAATAAGGGGTATGAGGCACAGGGCCAATTGCCTTTTACACTGGGTGGGGTGTGTGTGTCAGTAGAACCACCTCCAATCACCAATCACTGTGTCTTAAGCTCTGCCAATCACTTCCAAAGGGTACTCTTACAAATTGCAATTGGAAGTATAGACTAGTACAGTCCTCTGGTGAGCCATTTGAAAGCATCTGTTAACACTAAATTTTTAAATGTCACTATGTTATGACCCATCAATTCCAAACTAAGCCTCTAAAAAAGGAATTGTACAAAAGATAAATACTGCAATATAAAAGCCTAAAAACCAATTAGTAGGGAAAAGTTAAATAAGGCAGAATGTATTCATACCATGGAGTACTACTCAGTAGCTAAAGAAAAGGATGGGGATTAAAGGTTCCCATGGTGTACAGAAGAGTTAACACAGCAGGTCTGTGAGGCTGGCCCTTGGCTGGTGTCATGAAACTTGGATTTCAGGGAGATTCCCACCATTCCCTAATTGATAAGGGTTAACTGTAAAAGCAATATGGTTTATGCTGAAAATCTTTCCTTCTTGGAGTCTGGAATTTTGGTACGTGTTAAACAGAGGGTGCCTACCTGACCAGCCCCCTAATACAAACCTTGGACAATGAATTTGTAATCGGCATTTCTGTAGACAATTTACACATGTCATAATGTGATGTTAAAGAAATTTAAAAATGTCTTGTGTGACACCACAGGGAGAGAACTCTTAGAAGCTTACACCTAGATGCCTCTGGATTTTGTCCCATGTGCCTGTCCCTCTGCTGATTTTTGTTTGTAATATGCTGAGTCCTATGAGTCTTCCTACTAAATAATCAAATCTGAGTGTGGTCTTGGGGACCCCAGACAAACATGGCTTTATAGAGAAAGATCTCTAGGACACATCACTGAGCCAAAGGTCAAGGTTTGAATCAATGGATAAAATAAGAATCCATGAGTCCCACCTGGTACTAATGAATGAATGATGGGTATATAAATAGGGTAAAGGGAAAGATCTTACAGTAGAATATCAAATAACAGAGAAAGAAAAATAGACTTAGAAAATCACTGTTTGGCAATCCACAGATTCATGCAAGAATCTTGATGAGAAACCAGATATCCACATAGCCTTAAAGGTCTCCCAAAAATATCACTATTGAATACAAAGGGAAAAAATACTCACTTTACAGTGACAAAACCTGACATATACACCTTAACCAAGTATAGCTGAAGTTACCATGAACGGTAATGGAATAAATAGACATCATGAACCTCCTGATCTGATCCACTAAGCAAAACACAGTATCAGTTCTGTGCTATTCCTGCCAAAAAATGCACAACCTGAATCTGATCAAGAGGAAGCAACAAATACAGACCTAAGGGAATTTATATTAAATAACTAGCCCATACTCTTTAAAAAATATTAAGGTCTTCAAAAACAAAGAAAGACTGGGAAACTGTTCCAAAATGCAAATAACTAAACAAACATGAAAAATAGATGCAACCTGTGTTCCTGCACTGAATCTCCAACCAGAAAAAATATTATTTGCTCTGAAAGCATTATTAATATAACTGGCAAAATTTGAATAAAATCTGCAATCTGCTTTAAGATTGCACCAATATTACTTTCTCAATTTTCATAATGATAATGCAGTTACTTTAAAATGTCTTTGATTTCTGAAAATAAATATTTAAACTTTTAGGGGTAAATGGTCATCATATCTCCCAGTTACTCTCAAGCAGTTTGGAGGGAAAAAAGTGTGTAAAAAGAGAGAAGGACAAAGCAGATATGGTTAAGTGTTAATAGTTGAGGAATAAAGTTGAAAGGGATTCAGGAATTCTTTGCTCTATTCTTACAAAATTTCTCTAAATCTAAAATTATTTTAAAATAAAAAGCTCAGATAGAGGACAGTTGGTGAGATTAGAAATTACACCCACCGTAATGATAGAAGTATTCTATGGTTGACAAAATGCTCTGAGATACTATCCATTTTGAACCCACAACCCTGAAACACAGACTGAAGTTATTCCCATTTGACACAAAGAAACTAAGAATCAGAAAGTCTAAGTTACTTGTATGGTAGAAGGCAGTGGTAAGGCTGACCCAAAATCTGGTTTGCTAAACTACTCTACTAAATTCTATTCCTCTTTTGAGGTTTAATTTAATTACTAGTTCCTTTCCATCTCATAACAAACCTCACCCCTGACCCCTAATTAAACAATGCTCATTTTATAATTATTTCAGATGTTAATCTCACTCTTCTAAATAAGGCTAATTGCAGCTCTGAAGTAAAAAACCACGTCTATTTGTATTGGGCACTCCACTAAATGTCAGTTCCTGCTTCTTTGCTTCTACTAACCCTCTAGCTCAGTGGTTCTCAACCTTCCTAATGCCACAACCCTTTAACACAGCTCCTCATGTTGTGGTGACCCCCAACCATAACTAAAGCATAGTGATTAATAACAAAAACAATATGTAATTATATATATGTTTTCTGATGGTCTTAGGCGACCCCTGTGAAAGGGTCATTCAACCCCCAAAGGGGTCGCGACCCACAGGTTGAGAACCGCTGCTCTACCTCCATCATGACCACAGACCATGCACTCTTCACTCTAACTTTCACTCACATTCTGCTTCTTTGAGGACCAGTTTAAATCCAATCTACCATTTAAACAAGCATTTTCCTTTAGCATAGCATGCATTTCAGAGGTCTGGCTCCAATGACAAAGAGAAGTGGGCTTACCTCTCAACTCCACTGCCTGCTGTGTTAGTGAACTGTTTATTTTCTCTGAAGTCCTCATCTCCTTCTTTATGGGAGGTGTCAAACTGTACCTCCCTTGAAGTGTTGTTGTAAAGATTAAATCAGGTAATGCAGAACCAGTGCTTAACAGGTGCACATAGTAAGTGTACACTAAATGTTAACTACAAGACACCAAATACAAAACAGTGCACTAGGCTAAGGTTGCAACCAAAGAAGGGAGAACATACAGTGGAAAATGGAATTACCACCTCTTAAAGCTGCTATAATCAAGAAATGATGCCAGAAGTATTCACAAGGATGTAGAGAAAAAGGAATTCCTTGTACACTTTTGGTGGGAATGTAAATTGGTTCACCTACTACGGAAAACAATATGAAAGTCCTCAAAAAATTTAAATGACAGCTCCCAATGACCCAGTAAACCCACTACTGCATATATATCCAAAGGAAATGAAAACAGGGTATTAGAAAGATATCTGCACTCCTACGTTTATTGCAGCATCATTCATGATGGCTAAAATATGAAAATAATCTAAATGCATGTCAATGGATGAAGAAGACACACATACATACACAATGGAATAATATTCAACCATGAGAAAGAAGGAAATTGGATGGCCCTTAAGGGCATTATGCTAAGTGAAGTAAGTCAGACAAAGGCAAATATCACTTATATGTGAAATCTACTAAAGCTGAACTTGTAGAAACTGGTGGTTACCGGGAGGTGAGGGAATTGATAAAGGGTACAAACTTGCAACTAGAAGAGGAATAAGTTCTGTAGATCCAATGCACAGAATAGTGATTAAGACAGCAAGGTATTATAGATTTCAAAGTTGCAAAGAGACTGGGTCTTAAATGTCCTCACCAAAAAAAGAAATGTTAACATTTATGTGACATGATAGAGGTATTAGCTAATGATAAGTGGTAATCATATTGAACTATTTAAATGTATCACATCACCACATCATACACTTTGAACTTACACTAAGTTAGATGTCAATTATTTCTCGAATTAAAAAAAAAAACAAAAACAAAAAACAAAAACAAACATGCCACATAAAGGCAATGCACTAACCATGGGGCTGCGGGAGGGGAACAGAATAGATGTAACTTGTTAATCATACTTTAAAAAGCTGAACAAATTTTTTTAAAAATGAAAATGGAACTCAATATGTAAAAGCAACTGTTATGAACAGAATGAGGCAAATACCAAACCAACAGCTAAAGACCCCAGATTCCAGATTCCAAATCAGACCAAACCAAAAGAAGACAAAGATCAAAAGAAAACTACAGATCTACAGATCAATAACCCTTGTACATACAAAAACAATAATCCTCAACAAAGACTAACAAATCAAATCTAGCAACATATGTAAGACAATATACCATGCCCAAGTGGGATTTATCCCAGGAATGCAGGTTGGTTTCATATGAAAGTCAACCCATATATTACAACACATTAACAGAACGAAATACAAAAACCACACAATATTTCAAAAGACAAAATCCAACACATATTCACGACAAGACAAAACACTCAAGGCATGAATAGAAGGAAATTTTAACTTAATAAAGAGCTCACATCATACTTATATTTAAGGCTGAATGCTATTCCCCTAGGATTACAGACAAGGATGTCTGCTTTTACCACTTCTATTCAATACTGTACTGTATGTACGTAGGTTCTAGTCATAAATTTGACAAGAAAAATAAATAAAAGGTATCAAGATTAGAAAGAACTTTAGAAAATTATCTCTTCACAAATGATATGATGTTACATATAGAAAGTCCTAAGCAACACACACAACATATACTACTGGAAACAATAAAGCACACAGGATTAATTGTTCAACGTGCTACAACATGGATAATTCTTTAGGATATTATGTTAAGTGAGGTAAGCTTGTCACAAAAAGACAAATACTGTGATTCCACTTATATGCAGTATGCAGAACAAATTTATAGAGACAAAGGAGAATGTGGTTGTCAGGGAAGGAGGAGAGGAGTGAATGGGGAGTTACTGTTTAATAGGTACAGAGTTTCAGTTTTGCAAGATAAAAAGACTTGTGAAGCTAGCTAGTGATGATAGTTGCACAACACTGTGAATGTGCTTGATATCTCAGAAATGTACATTCAAAAATGATTAAGATGGTAAACTAGACATACCAAAATTTAAAACTTCTGTGAAAAGGCAATCCACATAATGGGAGAAAATATTTATAAATCATATATCTAATAAATGTCTTATATCTAGAATATGTAAATAATTCTTACAACTCAACAATAAAAGCACAACCAAATTTGACTTCCAGCCAAGATGGAGGCCTAAATAGACACACACACTGCATCTCCCTCTACAACTAAGAAGGACTACAACTACCTCAAAACTAGAGACAACTAGAAGTTCCAGAAAATCGAGCTGCATGGAAGTCCAACAAACAAGATATAAAGAAGAAATACTTATCCAGACAGGTAGGAGGGGTGGAGCTGGGGCAGAAAGGACTCAGTGCGGTGGCAGCAGCAGTGGCAGCAGCACCATGCTGCCTGAAAGTGCAGTCCTAGATCTTAAAAAGTCAGAAAGGACACCTGGGGAGCGCTCTCAGCACCAGACCAGACAGCACAGCTCATGGTCCCAGCACCGGGGACAATAAACCTCATTGCTTCTGACTGTAAACCAGTGGGGCTTGGTGTGGAGGAAGAAACTGCCTGTCTCTCAGCAGTGCCTCGTGTTTAAAGGGCCATCACAGTCCTAGAACGTCCACAGACCCACCCACTCTGGGAACAACGGCCAGGGCAACAGCTAGAGGGGCACCAGTCCCATATGGAATGGGGAGAAGTGCCTGGAAAAGGGGCAAGTGCTGAGCAAGTGGCATTGATCCCTCTCAGACCCCTCCCCCACAAACAGTGCCACAACGTGGTTTAACAGATTGTCCTGTACTGACCAATACCCAAGGCTCTGCCCCTTACTATATAACAGGTGCAACAGCTCTATCTAAGACACAGAGGCAAACACAGGAGCCTGTCAAGATGAGGAGACAGAGAAGCTTGGCCCAAAAGAGGGAACGGATCAAGGTTCCAGTGGGAGAACTAAGCGAGGAGGATATACTAATCTAACAGACACAGAGTTCAAAACACTGGTGATAAAGATGCTCACAGCCTTGACAGATATGCTTAAGTATGGCAAACGCATAAGGGAAGAAGTGAAGGCTATGCTAAATGAAACGGAAGATCCACATAAAACCAATGGTGAAGGGAAGGAAATCGGGGTTCAGATCAATGATTTGCAACATAAGGAAGAAAAAAACTCCCAACGAGTACAGAGTGAGGAAACAAGAATTAAAAAATATGAGGAGAGGGTTGGGAACCTCTGGGACAACTTTTAACGTGCCAACATCCAAACCATAGCACTGCCAGAAGGAGAAGAGGAAGAGAAAAATATTGAAAGCTTATATGAGAAAATAATGAAGGAAAATTCCCCAAATTTGGCAAAGGAAATAGATATACGAGTTCAAGAAGCACAGAGTCTCAAACAAGCTAGACCCAAAGAAGACCACACCAAGACATATCACAATTAAAATGCCAAAGGTTCAGGAGAAAATCTTAAAAGCAGCAAGAGAAAAGCAGAGTTATTTAAAAACGGGTGCCTATAAGACTATCAGCTGATTTCTCAAAAGAACCTTTGCAGACAAGAAGGGGATGGTAAGAAGTATTCAAGGTGATGAAAAGCAAGGACTTACAACCAAGATTACTCTATCCAGCAAAGCTATCATTTAGAATAGAAGGGCAGATAAAGTGCTTCCCAGACATAGTAAAGCTTAAGGAGCTCATCATCACCAAACTATTATTATATGAAGTGTCAAAGGACTTACTTAAGAAAAAGATGAAAATTGTGAACATTAAATTGACAACAAACTCACAACCATCAACAACTGAAACTAAAAAATAAAAACAAAATAAATTAAGCAAACCAGAATAGGAACAGAATCATAGGTAGGGGGATCATTTAGAGGGTTATCAGCTGGGAGCGGGGAAAGGGAGAAATGGGGAAATGGTGCAGGGATTAAGAAGCATAATTGGTTGGTACAAAATAGACAAGGAAGAAGTTAAGAATAATATAGGAAAGGGTGAAGCCAAAGAACTTATATGTACAACCCATGGACATGAACTAAGGGAAGTGGGATTGCTGGAGGGAAGGGGGGCTACTGGGCAGAGGGGAGCAAATGGAAAATACATTGAGACTACTGTAACAACACAATCAATAAAATGTACTTAAAAAAAAATAGCCCACTACCAAATTTAAAAATGGGCACATTTGAATAGCCATTTCTCCAAACAAGATACACAGTGGCTAATAAGCACACAAAAAAGGTGCTTATCATTAGTTATTAAATGTAAATCAAAACCACAATGGGACCCCACTTCACACTCACTAAAATGACTATAATCAAAAAGAACAGCCCTGGCTGCGGTGCCTCAGTGGATTGAGCATTGGCCTGTGAACCAAGTGTCGCTGGTTCGATTCCCAATCAGGGCACATGGCTAGGTTGCACGCCAGATCCCCAGTTGGGGGGCGTGTGAGAGGCAACCGCACATTGATGTTTCTCTCCCTCTCCTTCTCCTTTCCCCTCTCTAAAAACAGATAAATAAAATAAAATAAAAATAAAGTAACCTTGTTAAAAAATTAAGTAAAAAAGAACAATAACAAGTGTTGGTGAGAATGTGAAGAATGAAATAGTATACATGGATGGTGGAAATGTAAAATGGTGCAGTTGCTTTGGAAACAGTCTGGGAGTTCCTCACAAGTTAAACACAGAATTACCATATGCCCTAGCAATTCCACTCCTAGGTATATGCCCAAGAGAAGTGAAAACAGATGTCCACACAAATACCTGTACACAAATATTCATGGCATCATTATTCATAATCAGCCAAACATGAAGACAACCCTAATGTTCATCAACAGATGAATGGAAACATAAAATGTAGTACATGAAATATCTTTCTCCCATGGAAAGAATGAAATAGTGACACATACTACAACATGGATGAACCTTAAAAACATGCAAAGTGAAACAAGCAAGACATAAAAGGCCACATATTATATGATTCTGTTTACATGATTCAACACGGGAGGAGACAGATACCGGTTATAAGCTCATCCGATTGGCGAAGGAAACGAGCGCCAGGGGTCTCCTCTGACGGTGGGAGAGGTCATCGCACCTCACTGGACAGCTACCGTCTCGCCATGGCTCGCCTGCCACACTGGGTGCGTGGGGATCAGAGAGGCGCCTCTCGAAAAGTGGGCCACAAAACACCCGCACCAGTTAATTCCAAGCAAACAACAAGAAAGAAGCCTCCGGCTCTTCGCCTCGCTAGCTGGAACATCAGGACCATGTGCCCCGGACTTACTGCAGACCTTCCGTGGATCAAGGGTGCCAGGAAAACCGCTGTCATCGATAGGGAACTGGCACGACTAAACATCGACATTGCGGCTCTACAGGAGACCCGGTTGGCCGACAACGGAACTATCAGAGAAACCAACTACACCTTCTACTGGCAAGGGAAGTCTCCGGACCAACCAAGACAGCACGGTGTTGGGTTCGCTGTGAAGAACACGCTTGTTAACTCCATAGAGCCACCCACAGGAGGCACAGAGAGATTACTTACCCTCCGATTGTCAACAACTTTCGGCCCAGTCAGCATTCTTAGCACGTACGCCCCAACCCTCTGCGCCACCACCGAAGAGAAAGAACAGTTCTACCATGCACTGGACAAAGCGTTATCCAAGATTCCCAGAAGTAACGCTCTCTATCTCCTTGGAGACTTCAACGCAAGAGTAGGAGCCGACCACATGGCCTGGCCCACCTGCCTTGGAAACTTTGGGAGAGGAAAGATCAATGAGAATGGTCAGCGACTGCTTGAGCTTTTGTGTCACCACGGCCTGTGCGTGACAAACACATTCTTCAAGTGCAAAGAGATCCACCAGGTGTCATGGAGGCACCCCCGCTCCCGTCATTGGCACCAGCTTGACCTCGTCATCACCAGAAGAACGGATATTGGCAGCACCCTCCTCACCCGCAGCTACCACAGTGCAGACTGCGACACGGACCATGCCCTCGTGGTAAGCAAGGTGCGCATAATGCCGAAGAGGTTGCACCACTCCAAGATGAAGGGTCGCCCACGCATCAACACCAGTTGTGCCAGCAACCCAGTTAAGATCCAGCAATTCATCAACAAGATGGAAGATGCACTCGGCGAGGGAGTGGCGGCAGATGACATTATCGAATCCAATTGGCCACGTCTCCGCGACGCCATATACAACTCCGCCATTATTGCTTACGGGAAGAAAGAGCGGAAGAACGCTGACTGGTACGAGGCTCACTGGGAAGAAATGGAACCCGTGATCGAGGCTAAGAGGAAGGCCCTACTGGCTTACAAGGTCACGCCCACTCCCAGTACACTTCAAGCTCTACGGGCTGCCAGGAACAAAGTCCAGAAGACCGCCCGCCACTGTGCCAACACCTATTGGCTAAACCTGTGCAGAAGCATTCAGGAAGCCGCCGATATAGGCAACGCACGAGGAATGTATGAGGGTATCAAGAAGGCAACAGGCCCAATCCCCTCCAAGATCACCCCCCTTAAGTCCAAGACAGGTGAGGTCATCACTGACCAGGAACAGCAAATGCAGCGGTGGACCAAGCACTACCTCGAGCTGTACGCAACGAAGAACACCGTAACAGACACTGCTCTTAACGCCATCCCAGACCTACCAGTCATGGAGGAGCTAGACCCCCCACCTACTGCGGCAGAGCTCGGCAAAGCCATCGACCGCCTTGCTTGCGGGAAAGCACCAGGAAGCGACGGAATCCCTCCAGAAATCCTAAAGAGCGGGAAACCAGTCCTGCTACAGCCGCTCCACCATCTACTCTGTCGCTGCTGGAAGGAGGGTTACATCCCCCAGGATATGAGAGACGCCAACATTATCACCATGTACAAGAACAAAGGAGACCGCAGCGACTGCAACAACTACCGGGGCATCTCTCTCCTCAGCGTCGTCGGCAAAGTATTCGCCCGGGTCGCTCTTGCCCGCCTGCAGACCCTTGCTTCCCGCGTCTACCCAGAGTCCCAGTGTGGCTTCAGAGCTGGCCGATCAACAGTGGACATGATCTTCTCCCTACGCCAGCTGCAGGAGAAGTGTCACGAGCAGCATAAACCACTCTACCTCGCCTTTATTGACCTCACGAAGGCGTTTGATCTGGTCAGTCGAAGCGGACTCTTCAGCTTGCTACGGAAGATTGGCTGTCCACCACATCTGCTTGCTGTGGTCATGTCCTTTCACGACAACATGCACAGCACGGTGTCCTACAACGGCGCAACCTCTGAGGCCTTCCCAGTCAGCAGCGGAGTAAAGCAGGGCTGCGTCCTCGCGCCTACGCTGTTCGGAATCTTCTTCTCCATGCTCCTCCAATACGCCTTTAAGGACTGCAGCGAGGGTGTCTTCATTCACACCAGATCCGATGGCAAGCTCTACAACCTGGCCCGTCTACAAGCCAAGACCAAAGTCAAAGAGGTGCTCATCCGTGAGATGCTCTTCGCCGACAACGCAGCTTTGACATCACACTCCGAAGAGGGACTCCAGCAGCTAGTCACTTGCCTTTCCCACGCATGCAAGGAGTTCGGACTAGCCATCAGCCTGACGAAGACGAATGTTATGGCTCAAGGCACGGGGACTCCCCCATGCATCACCATCGACGGATACACCCTGGAGGTTGTCAACGACTTCACTTACCTCGGGTCCACCATCTCGAGCTCTCTGTCAGTCGACTTGGAGGTCAACCGGAGAATCGCCAGGGCAGCCACAGTTATGGCCAGACTGAACCGGCGAGCGTGGAACAATTCCAGCCTCACTGAGAAAACCAGACTGCGCATCTACCAAGCCTGCGTACTCAGCACTCTCCTCTATGGCAGCGAGACGTGGACCACCTACGCAAGGCACGAAAGGAAACTCAACAGCTTCCACATGAGGTGCCTGCGACGCGTCCTGCATGTCGCCTGGCAGGATAAGGTCCCCAACACCGAGGTGCTGAAGCGAGCCAATATGAGCAGTTTGCATGCAGTTCTTAGCGAGAGACACCTCAGGTGGCTCGGCCATGTCAAAAGAATGGATGCAGGCCGTATCCCCAAAGACCTCCTCTACGGCGAGCTAGCAGAAGGCAAGAGGATGACAGGGCGCCCAAAACTGCGGTTCAAAGACATCTGCAAAAAGGACATGACACAATGCTCCATCAATCTCAACACATGGGAAGTTCAAGCAGACGACCGCCTAGCCTGGAGGCTCGCGGTCAGGCAAGGTACGTCACGCGCGGAGGCGGTCCAGAAAAGATCGAGGCGGAAGCAGCGTCAGCAGCAGCAACAACAACCATCTGCCTTCACCTGTACCAAGTGCGGCAGGGATTGTCACTCCCGAATCGGACTGCACAGCCATTCTCGGCGGTGCAGATAGACTCTCAAGAAGCTACGCCATCGTCTCTCGAGACGGACGGCTGCCGCCGACGACGACGACATGAAATGCCCAGAATAGGTAAATCCATAGAGACAGAGTGTAGATTTGTGGTTGCCAGGGGTTGGGGTTGGGGTGATATGGGGAGTAAATACTAACGGATACAGGGTTTTTGTTTGTTTGTTTACTTCAGGGGTGGAGGGGGGATGATTGAAATGTTCTGAAATTAGAGTTGTGATAATCACACAACTCTGTGACTATACAGCGCCTGTCCAGAAAGTATCCAGCCATGTACAATGAAAAAGATAAATTTAATGAAGATGATACAAGAAACATTGTACATAGGACAGTGACGCCTCAGTCCCCTTCAAAATTATGATCTCATTGAGCATATCTGGCTCATTGGTAGCTGTATGAATCAAGTCATTAGCAACTACAGCACGATGTTCCTTCTGCTCTGGTAGCAGAAGCCACAGAACGAATTTTGCCTTGACGCATTTTTATGCCATGATCCTGGGTCAAAATCTCAGACCCAGTAGTTTTTGGAATCCCTAGACCAGCTTCTAGTTCTCACAGTTGCGGATCTTTGTTGATTGCAGCCTGTACACATTCTCAGGTGTTCTACTTGTAGGCCTTCCAGACGTGGATCCCTTTCAACAGATTCTTAATCACCTTTGAAGCATTTGTGCCACACTTTTATTTGCATTGCATTCATTTCATCATCTCCCAAAATCATCCAAATAATTTCCGTGGAGGAATGTTCAAGCTTAACACAAAATTGATGCAGATTTGTTGCTCGATTCGCTCAGTCATTTTGAATGTGATGGCTACACAGTACACATACTCACTCAAAGGCGTGTACCGTCCCCATTGACTAGTAGAGTGAAGTCATAATTGTTCACGCATGTGCATACCAGGCCACTTTTCTTGGCTGCCAGGTTAGATTAATGTCACACAAACTTCTTTTTTTTCTGTTTGTTTGTTGTATTTTATTTTTTAGAGAGAGGGGAAAGGAGAAAGAGAGGGAGAGAAACATCACTGTGTGGTTGCCTCTCACTCACGCCCCCAACTGGGGACCTGACGTGCAACCTAGTCATGTGCCCTGACTAGGAATCGAACCAGTGACACTTGGCTTTCAGGCCGACGCTCAATCCACTGAGCCACAGCAGCCAGGGTAACACAAACTTATTATATTAACAATGGCTGGACTTTTTCTGGACAGACCTTATACTAAAAAGCCACTGAACTGTATTTTTTAAATGGTTAATTTTAACTCCAGAAAGCTGTTATGGGAGAAATTGAAGAGAACATTCAGAGGAAGAGGAGTTGAGGATAAGACATGAGGCAGAGAGAATAAAGCTGAAGAGGTAAGTTGAGTACAGAGTAGAGTTTGGGCTTAAATGCGACAGTCACTAGGGAGCAAGCAAAGCTCTCTAAGAAATAGTGACAAGCTCAGAAACGTTGCTTGACAATGACTAACTTGCAGCAGAGTAGAGAAGGCATACTTTATGTCCCTTCCTATCTTTACATGATAAGAGTCTCATTTGTATGCCTCACGTTACCTATGGGTTCACAAGTAGAATCTTAAGTAAAAACCTATTTCTCCAACATCCTTTGTATGGCCAGTTATCAGAGTGAAGTAATGCTTAAAAATACATTTAAAATCAGTGCATATTTAAGCACCACATAGGACTATTTCCTTGTGTTTTAGGGGACAATTTCAAAAGAATAAGAAAAAAAGAAAAAGGAACCAAAGTCAACAAAACACAGATGTCAAAATTTTGAAAGTATTCAGTACCACTGCAGCAAGCTGCTCAATAAATGCTAGCTGACTTTTAACCACTAGTAAGAACAGCAAACAAGTGACTTGGTTTAATCTTGTTTGTTATTATACAAAATCCAATCAATCACTGTTTGCAGAAAATATCTTGTAAGGGTCAAAGTATAAATTCCATAACCAGGTTTCAATCTGTTTTGAACATTCCACTGGAACCGGGAAGTCAGCTGAGTCATTGTCACATAACATACTACTGCTGCAAATTCAAAATGCTGTTCCCTAGTTTCAAGAGTAGAAATGCTAGGATTCTGCTTCACAGCCAACTCACACAGAGTATGCAAATCATTTAAAAAATAAAACTACCATAATTGAAAAACCAAAAATAAAAAATAAAACTACCTTAATAAGAAATGTAAACTATATTTTCATGTTTGTTTTGAAAAGAGAAACTATGCCTTAGTGAGATGTTACTTTCTCTCTTTTGAATCTTAAAATCTCCCCTTTACTGACACTATTCAGCTCTTCTGACATCCTCCCTATTACACAATGTTTCTTAATATTTGGGGAGCGGTGATCCTTTGCCATCTAGGTCTCTCGGTAGAATTCAGGACAAGAAACCCTGATACAATGCCACTAACTTCAATACAGCATTCTTTTGAAGAATGCCTATCACAAGCCCAGGCCCTATGTGTCTTCTTGTTCTCTTACCAGGGTTATAAGTTTATCACTAGTGAAAGCTGAAAACACGTAACTCTGATGTCCAATAGCCCCCTTCCCTATAACCCTTCAACAAGGCTGCGATCATTACAACTTATCAATTTAAACCTGAAGACCTATAATTACTGTAACCTCAACAACTTAAATTATAGCTCAACTGAAACTAAATGGCACATTGTAAAATAATAGAAACAGTGAGTTAGTGTAAAGGTAAACATACTGTGTCAACTTTGTTAATTTGCTTTAACATGGTGTTGGGGGAACAGGGGTGGGGGGATTATGCACTGAGAACAGACATATCACCTATATGATATTCCTACCAAAAAGGTCTACCTGGATCTAATCACACAAAAACAACCTGACAAATCCCAACTGAAACTTGCAAACATGACTAGTCTGAACTATTCCAAAATGTCAGTGTCATGAAAAGGAAAGAAAATGACAAGGAACTGCTCCTGATGTAAGGAATTACAGACAAGTCAACTAAATGCAGCCCTAGATTCTAAAAAACTGAGGGAAAACATATTTAAAAAGACCTTGTTGTGACAACTGGAAAAATCTGAATGTGGACCCAAGAGTCAGTAACAAAGTTAACTGACTTTCCAATGCATGATAATTACTTGTTGTTATGTAGAATGGCCTTGTTCCTGGGAAATACATGTTGTTTAGGAGTGACATGGAGTGACAAAACTAATGTGGCAAATAGCAATAATCAGTAAATATAGGTAGAGATACAGGTGTTCTTTGCACCATTCTTGCTTCTTTGCTTAGGGTTAGAATGATTTATTTTTTATTGTGAATGGCAGGACATTTTTTTTTTTTTTTGGGGGGGGGTGAGAGATGTGTCTGAGCACATACTTACTTTAGCCTTTGCAACGACAGGCAAGACTTTTGAGGTCATCATAAAACACAAGTGTAAATGACTTTACCTCATACTTGTAGACTGATGTCAGATGCCAAAGGTTACAGAATGGCACTCAGATTTTTTCATGATGTTTTTATTTAAATTTTCCAGAAAGCTGTTACGTATTTTAAAGTTAAACTTAAGAGTTTGAGATTCATTTATTCTATCAACTGACTTATTGCACAGCTGCTAAAGTAAGCAAGAAAGAAACCTATCAATATGAATTTGCCGGCCTATAAACTGTATCACAAGAAAGCAACAGGAAAGCTTAACAAAATTAGATGTTTTTTGTTTTTCCAGATAGATTGATGAATTGCAGGAGCAGGGTCCACCCTACCTAAGGAAGACTTAATGCCCTGGTTTATGTCTGTTGTTCCTCGTCTTTTCTCATTTAGCATTTGTCCCAGGCAAAAGTATCACAAATAAAAATGTCCCAGTTTAGATGCTACATTATATGGTACTATAGCATCGCTAACAATTTTTCTAATATTATGGTATTTAATAGTTGGTTTAGAAAAAACAGCTTAACATGAAACATCTAGCTTCTACTTCAGACAATAGGCCCTACATTATGGTAAATTCATTACTGGAATGGGCACAAAATATAGAGAAAAATTGTTCTTACATTTTTAAAAAGAAAGGAGAAACCAAAGTTATCTTATTTTCTATTGTGCAATGTAAAATAAAATACTGCATAGTTGGAAGAACCCTACAGTGAGAGTCAAAAAGCCTGTCACTTGTTAAGAGAATATAAGCCTAAGTTGCCAGCTCTATCTCAACCACAGCTTTCTCATTTGTAAAATGAAGGGATCAGAATGCTGACTGGGCTCTACCTAATGTAATGAACCAGCTCTAAATACTCAGTTAATTTCATGGCTTTGGCCTTCAAATATATTTTAATTAGATGAGCTGACTTAGATTTTTTTGTACCTAGAAAATGCAATTTATCATCTTCTCTCTCCAAACTCCTATTTCTGTTCTGACCCCTATTCTGTTCAGAGGCTGGGTCAATTTTCCATTCACCCAAGATCGAGAGGCATGTGTACTCCTCTCACAACTCATCCCACTTCCTCAGTACATGACACTCCTACCTTTTCTATCACCACTTCGATTCAGGTCTTCATCACCTCTTGCCTAGATAACTAGTTATCATTATTCTATCACTTCATTACTTTGCTGGAAGTACATAATAGCAGCCTACTATCTAAAGATTTATGCAAAAAGTCCTCAATCTGACATTAAGAACCTCTCCCTCTGCCCCCACCCATATATGCCAATCCAACTGAACTGCTTACTGCTATTTCAAAATTCCATGTACTTTCTGGATTGTACACCTTACTCCTGCTATGCTTACACTGCTCTTCTCTCTGTCTTTCAAAATTGATCCCATTCTTCCAAGTTCAGTTCCAATCATGATCACCCCCACCTAGACATTACAGTTCCCTCTTTTGAATGTCGATGATACTGACATAAAGATACAATTTTAATGGCCAACGGTGAAGATAGTTTACCTAGGGTGGTAAACTAAATTTATCTCTTGTGCCGATTTTGTTGATCTGGCACTGGCAACCTGGCACACTGTTTTGAGGACTTGTAACTCTTAGCAGAGGAAAAGGAGAATGGCAAGAAAACTCTAAAATTCAGAGACTATAGCTGCCAACCCGGGGGTCCACACAATGGAATTTGCACTCCCATGGTACTAAAAGATGTTCAGATTAATTTAACATTTAAAGACTTAACATTAATGTGGTTATCTTCAGGAAATACAAAGGCCTAGATAGAACAGCGGTTTTCGACTGAGGGTGATTTGGGGACCCCTGCCCAGGAGGCACGTGGTAGTATCTGAAGACATTTCTCAATGTCACAACGAGGTGGAGAGTATTACTGGCAGATACTAACAGTCTACAATACATAGGGCAGACATTACAATAAAAAACTAATCCGGTCCAATGTCAACAATGCACAGGTTCAAATTTCTCAAGATGAAGCATGTCTCTAATCAGAGACTATAGTCTGAAGCCTGACAGCTTCCCAAATTACCAGTGGTGTGGCCTCCTGAAAGTTACTTAACTATTTTGTACCACTAAGTCTTCTGTAAAACCGGAGTAATAATTGCACCTACCTCACAGAGTATTCCAAGAATCAGATGAATCCATTTTTAGTATTTGGGAAAGTATACCAGGCAGATATAAGCATTCAATAAATTTAGCTACTTTCATTCCTCTCCTCTCTAGGACCTAGTCTTGCATTTGGAACAGAGAAGATACTCAAGAAATGTTTACCAAATGAATAATTCCTGAAATTCCTGGGGAGGGTACAAATGGGTAAAGAGAGATACGTGCTCCTTACTTGGGAAAAAGGAAGAATATAAAGCTAAAGCTGAAAGGAAGCACTTGCCTAACTAACCACATCTCTCCTTCCATGGAACACTTTAATCCTTTAGGAAATAGCCCGCTGTCTCAGTCCTTAGGACACACTGCCCTAAAACCTCCTTAATACTTGCTTTTCCTTTTCGTCCCTTCTGACCAACTGAAGACCCTCAAGAATATGAATGAGATGGTATTTTCTTTGGACCGCTACCATCATCTACGCTATGTTAGTTAGTTACATACTTATACAGGCTTTCCATGGCCAGGGAAAACACCTGACTTCTTTTTATATAAACCAAGGGGTCTAGAGACCTTAGTTATTTTCTGGCCCACACCTGTAAGTGAATTGCCAAGAGTCAAGGTCATATTTTAAGTGACAGAGTTGGGATTCAAACTCTGACACATAGCTGACACAGAGACTTCAAATTCTGAGTACAATCACATATTAAAATTATACCTGTGGTAGAGATCACTTTTTAAGTCCCAGAACAACTCTGTAAGAATTATACTGATAGTTACCTGACAAAACAAAAATGGAGAGAAATAGGCCCAAACTCCAAGCTCCTTTTTGCTGCTGAAATTACACCTTAGGAACTCCATCTGTTTTGAATCTTAACATTTCCTTAACAGCTTTTGACAACAAAACTTATTTAAAAGTCCAACAAACTGTTAAGGCAGTGAAGTCAGGCTTAATTTCCTTTATATGGTCCCATAATTATTTTGAGTAACAAAAAATCTCTTATTTGGTAAGATAATGATGCCCACCGTTTCAGAAACTGAACGGAATCTTTGACGATCACCTTAACAGATTCCTATCGCAAAAACTCAAAGACCAGCAATTTGAAATGATTCCATATGGTAAAAAAAAAAAAAAAAAAAAAAAAGGCAATTTGGGTTGCGTGTAAACAACTCAGCATAAACCTAAAAGTTAAAATCATCAAGCACAAACTACATTAAGATCTGAGGCAGGAGAAATTTTATTTTATTCTGTTCGAGCAAAAGAAAGCTTCTCACTAGAAGTTTCTCTGAATGTCCCAAAACAGCAAAAGAAAGCAGCGAATAAGAAAGGAAAAGACTGTAAGGCAGGAAATGTGGAAAAAAACATTAAATACAAGGCAATGCTTTGATGCTTAAGCAATTACAGCCCAATAAAGCTAAACACGTCCATAAAGGCATCGTTTAAAAAACAAAAAACTTCCTCTGTGGTGATGATTTAAGTTAGCATTGCAAAAGTACTCCGGCCCAGTAAGAAGAATAAACACTTAGTGGGAACGAATTTTTAATTATTTTACCAGCCTATAAAAGAAACGTAGACAGGAATGTAGTTTCAAAAGAAAACAAAACGCAGGCTCTGCTTCGTAAAGTTCAAGGGCAAATCTGTTCCCAGTGCAGCACTGACTTCAGTGTTGAAAAAAATGTGAACACATAGTATCTCTTTATAAAGACAACAATTTGAGTTACAAAGTAATAACGGGGAAGCCGGAACAGTTTGACAGCCCGTCATAAGGGCCGTCTCAATCATGAGTCACACAATGCCTGCACACCTGTAACAGTGATTAATGCACAACTCCCTAATTAAACTCTAAAAGGGTGAGAATGTTTTAACTAAGTTTACAAGAATCGCCTTTAGCTGCCTCCCCCCGCGCACCCCCGAAGAAAGGCACACGCGCGTAATCACGCGCATCTCCGCATCCCTCCTTCCACGGTTCCCCGCGGCCCGGCTGCCGGGAAAGAAAATGACTCGGGGAGCCTGGGAACCGGAGCGCGGGCCAGAGTGGGAGCACGCGATTAACGGGCAGCAGGCGGCAAGCGCGCCCGTCTTACCTTCTAAGATTCCTCTCTACGTCTTTGGTAGCTTTAGCTTCCAATTCTCTGAAACAGAAAGAAAAAGGAAAAGAAGGTCGCGCGTGAAACGGAGCTGCTGCAGTGGAGGCCAGCGGCCGCGGCCGGGAGGAGGGGGGGTCGGGGCCGAGGCTGCGGGGCTGTCGCCTGACTGCGGTCAGGAAGGGCCAGACTGCAGACCCCCAGCCTAGCCCAGCCCCAGCGGCCCCTGGGCTCCCGCCCGCGTCCCCGCCCAGGCCTGAGTTCCTGGGGATGCCCCGCTCGCCGCCACCCATGGTGGCGGGCCCTGCGGCAGCACCCGAGGACCGTCCCGCCGGAGGGAGGCCCGTGTGTCCCTCACCTCATGTGTGTAAAGTGCACGAGCGAGTGGGGCGCGGTGAGTGAGGCTGCGAGACTCAAGCCCTCAGCGGCGCCGCGGGGACAAGCCCAGACCGCCACGCCAGCGCCATTTTCTACACCGACCCGCCGCCGCCGCCGCCGCCACCGCAGGCCCTAGGCCGGAAGTGAACGCTCAGCTCCACAACTTCTTCCGGGGCGCCGCGGTCAGCGGTCTCAAGATGGACGCCCTAGCAACTGGACTAGCAGCTTGAACAGGCTCATGGCAACGGCCAAGCGCGGCGCGTGGCCTCCCGCCAGGCCTCTAGGTGGTGGGGCGAGTAGGGAGGGGGCGGTGGTAGCCGCCAAGACGCCCCGCAGGGTGCTGGGGGCCCATAGAGCCCGGGCTCCAGTTTGTGTCGCAGCGCACGCTCCGATCTGACTAGAATTCTTCCCTCTTCCCCCTTCTCCTTAGCTGCGACAGGAGTTCCCTTTCCTGCCGCCCGGCCCCTCCCCCACCGAATTTTAAACACACACACACGGCCCCTCCCCCACCGAGTTTCACACACACACCGCAGCACCACAACCAGCTCCCAGCCTACCCAGTTGGCGCGCGCGCAAATCTAAACTGCAAATTCTGTCCCCGCAGCAGCCTGATGAGCCCAAGCGGTGGTGATTATGTTTGACCTTGAGCCTTGAACCGGTTATTTAATCTCTGCTCTTCAGTTCTGTCCTCGGGTAAGAAATGCATACCCGAGTGAGAATCGGAGGTTTAAAAAAGGTTTTTTCCACCTAATCTGACAGACCCTTGGACTCAGCCGTTGCATTTGCACGGGTTTCTGTCCAGAAAGTAATCTTTAATATCTACAAATATTTCACCACCCAGATATGAAGTCCTGGCATTGAGGATGGTGGTGAAACATTGTAAACGGCCAAAATGTCCAACATGATGAGGGAGTAGTAAAAACTGAAAGACTGGTATTTCTAAGGACTCCAATTTTCAACCTTTTTAATCTCCTAGCACACATAAACTAATTACTAAAATTCTGCAGCACCCCCCTGTTGTGGAGCAATTGCGAGAACCAAACGGTCAGAGACAATCAAATTAGAATTTAAAGAGCCTTTATTAGCTGGCCAGCGACTGCCCACCTGTCCACAAGCCGGACTTAGGTGGACAACCCCGACCTTAGGGATTGGGGGGTTTATAAAGTATTTCAGGTGCATTCTTGTTCCTGCAGGTGCAGAAACTTGGACAGAAATACAGCTTGTATAGACAAAAATTTCCCACTATTCCCAGGTCATTGCTCAAAGGAAAAGGTCACTGCTATTCCCTAAGTCATTGCTCAAAGGAACAGGTCACTGCTCAAAGGAATAACAGTTAGGTCAAGTTCCTTGTTCTGCTTGGTCGGAGCATGCAACCGTGGGTGTCTGGTTCCCGGGACCCAAGTTCAGCTTATTACCCTACTGGCTGGACATCTAAGAAATACCCTTTAACAACCCCCTCAATTTTTTTTACCTCTTTGACCAAGAAAAAAAAGTATAATTTTGATTAATTCACCTGAGATAGCTGTTGTCTTTTTTTTTAATCTGACATCCCAAGAGAAAAATAGGTTGGTGCCCCTGACCAAATAGTCAGGTATTGCACGTTAAAAAAATTCTGGCACACTCCTGGCACACTAGTGTGCCTGTTGTGGCAAGGCGTAACCACCTGGGGAAAATAGTTACAATAAGTGAAAAGTCAGGTTCCAAGGGAGCTCACACCAAAGGAACATACAATATTTGAGATGCTACTTATGTAGACACAATAAGATACATACGTGTAGTTATAGCGAGAAAAGAAATGCACATGTAGGTAGATACAAGGTAGAGACAAATCAACAGATTGGTAGATATACAATATACACACAGGTAAATACAATTAGATACATACATTCGTGTGCATTCTCTTACAACACTTGTTTTCCTAATCTGAAAATGATTCTTCCTCTGTGCTTAAAATCCATTCTTAATTCTCAGAAAGAAGGGATTTCTTTCTTATCCATTTTCCTCTTTTTTTAAAACTAGGTCCTTCCACTGAGTTTAAAACATGCCCAAACCTCTTCCATTATAAGGAAATAAAACCACCCCTGACTGCCCAGGTCCTATCCTCTCTCAGGGAGATGTGTAATAAAAACTTAAAGAATAAATGAATATGTGAATGCACAAAGTGTCCTAAAGCATGTGCATCAAAATGTTTATTTTCTACTCTTATCAACATTTGCACAGCTGTCAAGATTTGCTTTCTTTTTTTCTTTGAATTAGACTTAGCTTTGAATAAGTCAGTGGTTCTTAATTGGGGCAATGTGTCCCCTCCTCCCAAGGGACATTTAGCAATGTCCAGTTTTTGTTGTCACAACTGCATGCTGCTGATATCTAGTAGGTAGAGGCCAGGGATTCTGCTAAACATCCTACAAGGCACAGGACAGTCCCCACAACACAAGAATATCCGAATTGAAGTGCCAATAGCACTCAAGGCTGAGAAACCCTGGAACTAATTCCCAGCCTTAGGGAAGCCAAGAAGATACGAGTTCTTTAAGATTTTTTTCAGTGTGGTTTTTATATCCTATATGATACCTCCAGAGTTACATAATGAACTCATGCTAACTACTTTTTAAATTATCTCTTACTTAAGTTTGGTGTATAGCAGTAGCCCAAAGACGCATGACAACACACTGTAAGACCAGAACTGATTCCTTAGCAGGAACCTACTAAAGGATCTTCTCTTGTTATCTATCCTTTTTCTTTACTAAATAGTCTCTATTGAATATTTTCTATCACCATATAAACATGTTCTAGTGACTTCCACTAAAAAAAAAAAAAAACGCACACATATACACACAAAAGAAAACAAAACAAAACAAAACAAAACAAAACTTGTTGATGCCCATTCCTCTCCAGCTCCATTTTTCTGCTCTCCTTCCCAGCAAACTGAGGGTGGGGAAAAAAAAGTATTCCACACAAGCTGCTTGCAGTTGCTCACCTCCCTTTCCAATCCACTCTAACCTGACATCCCTGCTCCTACTGTTACAGAATGGGGGTCTCCAAAAATCCCCAAAGCCTGTGGGTTGGGGGATGGAGAAAAGAAAACAGCTTTTAAGATGTTTTAAATGCCTGTGGCTAGTGGCTAGTGTCTTTGTTACACAAATGGCTTTGATACTTCCAAGGCCCCAGGAAGATGGGAGGAGTTTTTGGACCAGAGAATGGTACAGAAAGAACAGACAGCCTGTGGAAGGTGCTGTGAATGGCCAGAACTGAGTGCCGTGCTCACTGCATCACAGGACACAGTCAGGAATTTAAAAATAAGCAGCAGACATTTTAGCTAGGTTCTCCATGTGGTTTTAAGAAGGGAAAATACCATGCGGCTTTAAAAGGGCAAAGGAAGAACCATGTGTGATCCAGTGCAACATAGCACATGTTTTCCTGGACTGTTTTACGGAGGCTGATGACATGGTACCCCAGATCCTGAAGGAGACAACTGACAGATAAGGGATGGGGCACTTCTGGGTATGTTTTTAGCTTCTAGCCTTTTTGGGGAGCAAGGGAAGTGCTGGGTCCCGTGGGAGAACAGGGCTCTGAGCTGAAGTGCTCACTGCCCTCCCCAGGTTGGAATACTGTAAATAAAGACCTGTTTTCCTCAACACTAGTTGTTGGGTTTTACACAAAGGCACCACATGAAAGAACCCTCCTTCGCTCTGTAACACTGCTCCAAAATTGTTCTTGTCAAGATCACAAATGACCTTGAAGATGCCAAACTCAGTGGTAACACTTCCGTCCTGATGTGGATTTCCTTATTAGCTGCATTTGCCAAAACTGACACACCACCTCCTTAAGAGAGAGACTCTTTTTTTGGCTGTCTTGACAGCACATTCTCCTGAATTTCTTTTCCCCTTTCTAACCATTCCTTTTCTGTATCCTATACATAATAAATGTTGAAGGTCCCTCAGGCTCTGTTCCAGACTTTCCCATCTCTCTCCACAGTCTCCTTGGGATGGGTAATTTCATCCATTCTTTTATTTTTAAATACTATTTAAATGCAGATGACTCTCAAATTCATTTCTTTAGCCCATATTCACCTATGTACTCCAGAATGCCAAAATGACAATTCACCCCACACAACAAATATTTACTGAGCACCTATTATGTGCCACATTCTGTGCTAGGGCCTTGTTCTCTGGCAATGTGAGGAACTATCCTAGTAGATTAAGTCTAAGAGGGCAAACAGGTTTTTTTAAGCAAACTATAAAGTGTATAATTACAAACTATGACAAGCGCACAGAAAAAAAAGGAATGTTGTTTTAGAAAGTGAAAAACAAATGAAAAATTACATAGATTGTGTGGTCAAAAAAGGTTTCTTTGAAAATGTAAAGCTTTAGGTTGAGGGGCAGCCAACCTGAGACCTTAAAGCAGAGGAGAGGTCTCAGGATGGAGGTCTAAATTTGTGGGTCCTCCTTATTGACAAAACAGTCTTCATACTTTAGATCCACTGGAACCACCATTTTTCTTTTATTTGCATAAATTAGGAACAAAACCAGAAACAGAGTTCTCTATAGAGTAATGGGTTTCATTAACACAGCTCATTTAAGTAACCAAATACCGTGTTCTACAAAAAGCACATACCCTAGATTAAATAAATATTAGAATTTTTGCAGGCCTCATGGTTGAAGTCTACAGATAGAGAATTTAATGTATGTGATGTTAAGTGCTTTTTCAATGATAACTTTTTATGGAATAGTTCAGGAAGAACCTATACCTATCTAAGGAAGATTCTTGCTTCTTCTCAGTAAGTGTAATAAGAAATATAGATTTTATAAATTTAAATTTAAATAATACCTTTTCTCTATTTGTCTTTCTTTCTTGGGTTCTTTGTTCCTTTGCTTTCTGAAGTCACCAGAATATAAATGTTCTCCAATCCTTTCTTCTTATTTTACTGAGAAAAGCAAATGACTAACCTAATAGCTGGGAAATTATGTACTTGAAAGATGATTTTTTTTTCCTCCCATGGTTTTGCCATAAAATACCATCACGAGATGTGTATGTATTTTTTAGGTAAAGCTCACTCAATGTATGTTTAAATTTAGAAAAATTTCCATAATAATGTATAAATGAAAATTGAGATGGGAACATGAACAAAATCCCTGGAGAGTGTTGGGTGTTTTAATTAAAATTTATTTGGTACTTAATATGTGCCAGTTATGCACATATTAATTACTTTACAAATATTAACTAATCATTATTATTGTCCTCATATAGTTCTATGAGGTAGGAATGCTATCCCCATTTTGGAGATGAAGATAATTAACTTGCCCAAAGTTACATACATTGTACAGTAGAGCCAGGCATTTTGGTTCCCAAGCCCAGGTCACTAACTACTACATTGTAGATCTCTTTTTCTCAATCATATTGGACCCTGCAGCCCCTTTGATAAATATTTTATAACACCACCCCTTACTATATCCAAATGGTAAACAGACAACATAATCTACCTAACACATAATTTCAAAATACATGTATGACTTATGTCTGATATAAAGGAGAAATGAGAGAAAAGTACTTTAAAAAAATGTCTTTCACTAGGTAAGTGCTTGGGGATGGTCTACACTGGAAGGTAGGCAGATGCTGGCCCCTTGGTGTAGAATCACTACTACAAACGCTGATTGACACAGCAGTGCCATGTTGATTATTCACATGCCGAGACCCGTGGTGATGTTGGAGGCATAGTTTTTCTGGAATATAGAATAATGCCCAGTCAAGTTCTGAACAACTAGGAAACGATTCTCCCTCAATTTATGTGGTAATTTCATTACTGAAAATTTCAGTATCTATTACAACTGCAAAAGTAAGGCATTAGGTCCTCAGATCATTATACACATGTCTTTTACCTATGCAAATGTCCAGTGAGAGGGGGAATTCTCCATTTTGTGGGTCTATTCTTGTCCAGCAACCATGGTTAGCACTGCCCCCCACACACTTCTTTGTGACAACCAAAAATACTTCAATGGTTTTCCCAAATCCTCTGAGGAGTAGTGGTAAAGTATTGCTTTACTGAGAGCCACTGTTATGGAGTGAGAAAAATGGAGGAATGATTCCTGAGGAAGTCTGATACTCCAGTAAAGAATCTAGCAAGATAGGAAGAAAAAAAGGTAGGGCTAGTATAATGCGCCAAATGATGCCTCCAAGGCTGACATGTCAAAACATAGCCTCCTTAAGCCTTCTTGCTCCCTTCCCCCACTACACACAAATATCCCCAAAGGGACTATTTCCCCCAGGTAAGTAATAACACTATCAGTCACTAAGCTGCCCCACCCAGAAAACTAAGAGTCAATTTTGACTCTACCCTCGCCTCATCCAATCCATCAATGAGTTCTTTTGTCTCCAAACCTCTCTTTTATTCTTCATTTCCTCTGTTTTTCTACTGTACATCCTGAAAGCTCTGCAGTTTCTCTCTTTTCCACTTCTTTTTTGTTGTGGTGGTGTAGTTTACATACAATAAAATGCACACATCTGAAGTGAAAAATTCAATGAGTTTTGACAAATAAATAAACCCATGTAATGGCTGTCACCATCGATATATAGAACACCCCCATCATCTCAGAAAATGCCTTTGTGTCTCAGTCACTCACTTGCTCTCCCCAATGCACATACCTGACACCAGGACACCACTTTTCTGATTGATATTATAAATTACCAGTCTGTTTAGAACCTTGCAAAGGATGGGGCAAAAGGTGGTTTATAGTTGTGAGTTTGCAACACAGAGTTTATCCTTGTATTATTTATTAATATTGTATTATTTTCCATATGAACAACTGTAATCCTATTTTTGCCCCACCCTGTATAAACGGAGTCATACAATATATATCCTTTTGTGTCTGGCTTCTCTTGCTGAACACAGTGTCTGTGAGAGTCATTCATATCATTGCAAGTATCAGAACTTCATTCTTTCTTTTTTTAAAAAGAATATGTTATTGATTATGCTATTACAGTTTCCCAATTATCCCAAGTTGTGTACTTGTAGCAATTTTATTGTCCATAGTTTTGACTTCTTGTCCTTAAATAAGTCCCTCTAACATTTCATATAATAATGGCTTGGTGTTGATGAACTCTTATAGTTTTACCTTGTCTGCTTTATCTGCCTTTCAATTCTAAAGGATAGACTTTGCTGGATAGAGTGATCTAGGTTGTAGTCCCTTGCTTTTCATCACTTTGAATACTTCTTGCGAGTCTCTTCTAGCCTGTAAAGTACCTTTTAAGAAGTCAGCTGACAGTCTTATGGGGTCTCCTTTGTGACAACTCTGCTTTTCTCTTGCTCCTTTTAAGATTCTCTCTTTGTCTTTAACTTAGGCATTTTTTAAAGTATATTTTATTGATTATGTTGTTACAGTAGTCCCAAATTCTTTTCCCTTTGCTCCCCTCTGCCCAGTACCTCCCTCCCTCCAGCAATCCGATCACCCCTTAGTCCATGTTCATGGGTCATGCATATAAATTCTTTGGCTGCACCATTTTCTATACTATTCTTAACTTCACCCTCTCTATTTCGTACCAACCGATTATGCTTCTTAATCCCTGCACCATTTCCCCATTTCTCCCCCTTCCCCCTCCCAGCTGATAACCTTCCAAATGATCCCCATACCTAAGATCCTGTTCCTATTCTGGTTTGCTTAGTTGGATTTTGTTTTTATTTTTTAGATTCAGTTGTTGATAGCTGTGAGTTTGTTGTCATTTTAGTGTTCATAGTTTTGATCTTCTTTTTCTTAAATAAGTCCCTTTGACATCTCATATAATAATGGCTTGGTGATGATGAACTCCTTTAGCTTTACCTTGTCTGGGAAGCACTTCATCTGCCTTTGCATTCTAAATGATAGCTTTGCTGAATAGAGTAATCCTGGTTGCATGTTGCCTTCCATCACATTGAATACTGCTTGCCAGTCCCTTACTGCCTGCAGTGTCCTTTGAGAAATCAGCTGATAGTCCTATAGGCACCCCCTGTAGGCAACTCTCCGCCTCTCTCTTGCTGCCCTCAGGACTTTCTCTTTATCTTTCACCTTTGGCATCTCAGTCATGATGTGTCCTGGTGTGCTCCCCTCTGGGTCCAGCTCGCTCGGGACTCTCCGTGCTTCCCAGACCTGTATGTCCATCTCTTTCGCAAAATTTGGGAAGTTTTTCTCATTTTTTTCAATTCTTGCTTCCTCATTCTGCACTGGTTGACTGTTTTTCTCTTCCTTATGTTCCAAATCATTGTTTTGAACCCTGGTTTCCTTCCCTTCACCATGGTTTTGTGTGGTGGATTTTCCTTCGTTTCACTTAGCATAGCCTTCACTCCTTCACTTATGCATCTGCCATACTCAAGCATTTCTGTCAAGCCTGTGAGCATCTTTATCACCAGTGGTTTGAATTCTGTGTCTGTTAGGATGTCTATCTCCTCATCTGTTAGGTTGGCTATCTCCTCATCGCTTAGTTCTCCACTGGAACCTTGATCTGTTTCCCCTTTGGGGCCATACTTCTCTGTCTCCTCATTCTGATAGGATCCTGTTTGTTTGCCTCCGTGTCCCAAGTAGAGCTGTCGCTCCTGTTACGTTGTAAGGGGTGGAGCCTTAGGGTTTCGCCAGTACAGGGCGACCCGTTTCACCATGTTGTGGTGCTGTATGTGGGGGAAGGGTCAAAGAGGGAACAATGCCACTTGCCCAGCACTCGACCCTTTCCAGGCACTTCTCTCACTTCCATATGAGACTAGTGCCTCTCTAGCTGCTGCCTTAGCTGTCGTTCCCAGAGTGGGTGGGTCTGTGGATGTTCTAGGACTGTGGGGGCCCTTTAAACAAGTGGACTCTGCTGAGAGACTGACAGTTTCTGCCTCCACCCCAACCCCCACTGGTCTGCACAGTCAGAAGTAATGAGGCTTGATTTTCCCTGGTGCTGGGACCATGAACTGCACTGTCTGGTCAGGAGCTGGGCACGCTCCCCAGGTGTCCCTCTTGAATTTTTAAAATGTGTGACAGCACTGTCTACCAGCCTACCACTGCTGCTGCCACCACCGCACCACGTTTTCTCCGCCCCAGCTCTGCCCCTCCTACCTGTCTGGATGAGTATTTCTTCTTTGTATCTTTGTTTGCTGGACTTCCTTGTAGTTTGATTTTCTGGAACTTCTGGTTGTTTCTAGTTTTGAGGTAGTTGTATTTCTTCTTAGTTGTGGAGGGAGGCGCAGCAGGTCTAATGTTCATAGTTTTCATCTTCTTTTTCTTAAACAAGTCCCTTTAACATTTCATATAATAATGATTTAGTGATGAAGAACTTCTTTAGCTTTACCTTGTCTGGGAAGCACTTGATCTGCCCTTCCATTCTAAATGATAGCTTTGCTGGATAGAGTCATCTCGGTTGTAGGTGCTTGCTTTTAATTACATTGAATACTTCTTGCCAGTCCCTTCTTGCCTGCAAAGTTTCTTTTGAGAAATCAGCTGAGAGTCTTATAGGCATCCCTTTGTAGGTAACTCTCTGCCTTCCTCTTTCTGCTTTTAAGATTCTCTCTTTATCTTTCACCTTTGGCATTTTAATCATGATGTGTCTTGGTGTGGTCCTTTCTGGGTCAAGCTTGTTTGGGGCTCTCTGTGCTCCTGGACTTGTATGTGTATTTCCTTTGCCAAATTTGAGAAATTTTCCTTTATTATTTTCTCACATAAGCTTTCAATTTCTTGCTCTTCCTCTTCTTCTTCTGGCACCCCTATGATTCATATGTTGGCGCATTTAAAGTTGTCCCAGAAGTTCCGAAGCCTCTCATCATTTTTTTCAATTCTTGTTTCCTAATTCTGTACTGGTTGACTCTTTATTTCTTCCTTATGTTCCAAATCATTCATCTGAATTCCAGTTTTCTTCCCTTCACCATTGGTTTTGTGTGGGTTTTCCTTTGTTTCATTTATCATAGCCTTCACTTTTTCCCTTATGCATTTGCTGTACTTAAGCATATTTGTCAAGCCTGTGGGCATCTTTATCACCAGTGTTTTGAACTCTGTGTCTGTTAGGTTAGCTATCTCCTCCTTGCTTAGTTCTCCCACTGGAACCTTGATCCGTTCCCTCTTTTGGGCCATACTTCTCTGTCTCCTCATCTTGACAGGCTCCTGTGTCTTAGGTAGAGCTATCGCACCTGTTACATTGTAAGGGGCGGAGCCTTAGGTATTCATCGATACGAGCTACCCATTTCACCACTTTGTGGCGTTGTGTGTGGAGAAGGGGTCTGAGAGAGAACAATGCCACTTGCTCGGCACTTGCCCCTTTTCCAGGCATTCTCCTGCTTTCCATATGGGACTGAAGCCTCTGTAGCTGTTGCCCTGGCCATTGTTCTGAGAGTGGGTGGGTCTGCAGAAGTTCTAAGACTGTGAGGGCCCTCTAGTCAAATGCACTCTGCTGAGAGACCAGCAGTTTCTTCTTCCACCTCAACCCCCACTGGTTTACACAGTCAGAAGCAATGAGGCTTTATTTTCCCTGGCGTTGAAACTGTGAGCTGTGTGGTCTGATGCTGAGAGTGCTTCCCAGGTGTCCCTCCATACTTTTTTAAATGTATGACTGCACTTTCCATTAGCCTGCCACTGCCACCACCACACCAGGTCCTCTCCACCCCAGCTCCTCCTCTCTTACCTGTGGATGAGTATTTTTTCTTTATATCTTTGTTTGTTGGACTTCCATGCAGCTTAATGTTCTAGAACTTCTAGTTGTCTCTAGGTTTGAGGTAGTTGTATTCCTTCTTACTTGTGGAGGGAGATACAGCATGTCTGTCTAGACCCAACCTTTGGCATTTTAATTATGATGTGCCTTGGTGTGGTCCTCTTTTGTTCCAACTTGTTTGGGACTCTGTGCTTCCTGGACTTGTATGTCTATTTCCTTCACAAATTTAGGGAAATTTTCTTTCATTATTTTTTCAAATAAGTTTTCAATTTCTTACTCTTCCTCTTTTTTTTCTCGCACCACTATGATCCAAATGTTGGTGCATTTGGAGATGTCCCAGAGGCTCCCTAAACTATCCTCTTTTTTTTTTTTTTGAACTTTTTTCTTCTTCTTGCTGTTCTGACTGAATGCTTTGCTCTTCATTATGTTCTAAATCATTTATTTGAATCTCAGCTTCTTTTCCTCTACTGTTGGTTCCCTGTATACTTTTCTTTATTTCACTTTGTATAACCTTCATTTCGTCCTTTATTTTGTTGCCATACTTAATCATTTCTCTGAGCATCCTTATCACCAATGTTTTGAACTCTGCATCTGATAGGTTGCCTATCTCCATTTCGCTTAGGTTTTTTTTCTGGAGTTTTGATCTGCTCTTTCATTTGGGCCATATTTCTTTGCCTCTTCAATTTGACAGCCTTGCTGTGTTTGTTTCTCTGTGTTAGTAGAGCTTCTTTGACTCCCTTTCATAGTAATGTGGCCTGTTGTAGAAAAGGCAGAGCCTTAGGTAGTCCCCGGGGTGGAGCAATTGGTTTCACTGCTTTGTGGCTCTGTGTGGGGAGGGTTCAGAGAGGGAACAATGCCACTTCTTGGCCTCTGGAGATTGCCTGAAGGGAAGTAATCTCACCTGCCCTGCCCCCTTGCCAGTCACTTCATTTTCTCATTTTCTCCCCATAGGCCACTGGTGCCCTTCCAGCTGTTGCCCTGGTGCTGAATCCCAGAGGGAGTGTGTCTGCGTGAGTTCTCAGTTCTTTGTGAGCCCTTTAAGAGAAGTCTATTGAGAATCTTCAGTATCTTCTACCACTCCAACCCCCACTGGTTTTTGCAGCCAGAAGTTATGGGGACTTAATCTTCCTAGCTCTGGAACCCTGGGCTGGTCTGGGGCTGGGATTGCTCACTCCTGAAGTGTCCCTCCCAATCTTTATCCACACAGGTGAATGTGGGGCCATCAGTTCTATCGTCTCTTTGCACCTCTCTGTGCATCTCCATGCCTCAGCAACTCTGCCCCTCCAACCCATCTGGATGAATGTGACTCTAAAATCCTTGATTGTTGGATTTCCATACGGCTTAATTTTCTGATGAACCTGGATGAAATTTGTTTTGTAGTCTAGTTGTAATTTTTGCTGTAGTTGTGCACAGAGACAAAGCGTGTTTACCTATGCCTCCATTTTGGCTGGAAGTCTCAATCTTGATATATAGTTTTATGATATGCATGCACTACTCAGTTCTCAGTTAAAGATCCAAGTATGACCCTCAAACCTGGAGCTTTCATCTGTGTTGTTCTCTCCATTCTGGTACCCTGATTTGTGAACTCTAGCCACCTTGATCTCTCCAGACTCTCAGTTACATTGCCTCTATTGATGAAGTCCACTCTGCTTGGGTTTCATCTTCCATACCACTGTACCACTGTCAGGAAACTCTCCTCAGGCAGTAATCTAGGGAAATCATAGGGCTTGTCTTCTTTGTTTCCCATCTCTCTGAGATCACTCTCTTTTATTATTTGATGTTCAATTTCTTGAAAACTCTTGTTTCATAAATTTTGTCTGTATTTTTGTTTGTTTTGAAGGGAGAGTAGAGTTTCTTTAAAAAGATTTTATGTATTTATTTTTTAGAGAGGGGGAGGGGAGGAGAAAAACATCAATGTGTGGTTGCCTCTCATGTGCCCTCAACGGGGGACCTGGCCCACAACTCAGGCATGTGCCCTGACTGGGAATCAAACCAGAGACACTTTGGTTCACAGGCCAGTGCTCAATCCACTGAGCCACACCAGTCAGGGTGTAAACAGAGTTTTTGTTGCTGCATTTGGTTGGAAGTGAAAGGACTTATTCTTCACTTAATGTTTAATGAATGAATGAATGATATACATGTATGTCTATACAGAAATATAGTTTTATACTTGTTTGAGTGGGTTGTAATCCCTACTATAATTATTTATTTTAATGTTCAAATTATCCTAAATTTTGTCAGTGGGTATAAAAAATTTTTTAATATAAAAATGCTCACTGTAGCATTTCTCCACCAAAGTTAATGTACTGAGAGTGTAGGACGTTGACTCTTAAGAAAAAACAGGGTGCCATTATTTCTTGTTCCATTCAGAGAAAAAATAAGGAAACAACAACTTATTATTTTAGCAATAAATGTTGAGGGACCTAATGAGAGGTAGAAATACCCACTTTGTCGTCAACAAAACAATAAAGGCAAATGCTGGGTCTGATGGCAAACAACAGCATTACAGAAAGAAAATTATTTTCATCTGTAAGATAAAGCAAAGCCCAGCAGTTTTAAGAAACCAAGCAGGTTTCTAGGAGAATCCAGATGGATCTTGCTAGAAGTCAAGATGGTAACAAGCAGGTACATGGGAGAACAATGATGCTCCTTGACACACACTATAAAGCTGCTTGAACAAAAGACAATATTCACTCTTTATATTCAACGAATATTAATTCAATGTTCAATATCTCCTGTGCACTGCTCTAGGTACTAGAAAATATAACACTGGACACAACAGACAAGTTTCTGCTCTCAGGGGACTTACATGCCAGGAGTGACTGGATGAAAATGAGTTATCTCATGAGAACATGAGAGATTCAGCCCTAAATACTCAAGGGGTTCTTGTGAGATGGCTGAGTTTCTACCTTAATAGGAAGGAACAAGAGTCAATAAAGCTTTAGTGTTGGTATTTGAATACCATCTATATTATGATGAGGTCCAGAGAATCTCAAGAAAGGCTTGTCAAAGGAGGAAACATTTGAAATGAGCTTTACAGTTGGAGTTTGTTAGGTAGACATAATAAGGGAGGTATTCCACTCAGAGGAAATAACATGTTCAAGTCATAGAGGCATTGAAAACACAAGAAAATATCAATAACTCAGTATCACTGGAGCCCAAAATAGGAATTCTGGGAAATGAGGCAGATAAGTACTAAGGATTCAGGTAATATTCTATAGAATATTGAGAGCCATTCAAGATTTTAAGCATCAGCAGGATGTGAATAGATTTACTTGTCAGAAAGACCATTTTGGTAGCAATGTGAATATTTGACTAGAGGAAGGTAAGCAGAGCATAGAAAAATTATTCTTTCATTTCATAAATATTATTAAGGATCCAAATGTACTAGGCATTGTGCTGTATGGTAAAAATACAGTGAGGACAAGGTAGACATGATCCTTGCTGTCTTGGAGCTTACAAAGAATCCGGATAATCAAAGGTTAAAAAAATAATGGCAGATACCTTATACAGATGCAATCATGCTATGAAGATGAAGTAGAAGTTGCCTTTAAAATACATTAGTGATAGACCAAATAAAGTCCAAAAAGATGATGGAGGTTAAGAGCTGAAGAATAGTTAGAAGCAGGCTGGGTGATAGAGTGGGGCACCTTTGAGTACATGAAAGAAAAACCTTGAATTGTCTGGAGCTTGGGTGTGGTGACTGGTGATAACATTAGAAAGATACTGCAGACCACGTTAAAGATATTAGGCTGTGAATCAAGGGCCCTGGAAAGCCTTTGAATTTTTTTAAGCTGGAGAGTAAGATGATCTAATTTTTATTTTAAAAAAGAACTCTCAGGCTGTTATTTAGGGAATAATTTTTAAGAGGCTAAGAGTAGACATGTGCAGTGCTGGCGAGAACATGGAGCAAACAGAACTCTTTCTGGAATTGGACATATAACCTGGTGTAACCATTTTAGAAACATTTTATAGTTTCTTATAGAGCTTTTTAAAATACTCTTATGCTGTGATTCAGTAATTCTATTCCTAGCTATTTATCCAAGAGAAATAAAAATATATGTTTGCTGTTCACACACACACAAAAGACTTGTACAAGAATGTTTATAGCAGCTTTATTTATAATAACACCAAACTGGATATAACCCAAATGTCAGTCAACTGAAGGATGGGAATCAAATTGTGGTACATTCATTCAATGGAATATTTTTTCAGTATTAAAAAGGAATAAACTTCTGACTCCTGGTCAAGATGGAGGCATAAATAAATATACTTCACCTTCTTATGCAACCATAAGAAGGATCACAATTAACCTCAAAGTAAAAACACCCAGAACTGTCAGAAAATCAAACTGTATGGAAGTCTGACAAACAAGGATTTAAAGAAGCCATATTCATCCAGATAGGTAGGAGGGGAGGAGATAGGGAGATGGGGTAGAGAGGAGGCAGTGTGGTAGTGGCAAAGTGACAGTGGCAGGCAGTGAAATGGATGGTCCCATATTCAAGTGTGATGGGTAAAAATAGGGAGGAATGCCTTGGGAGAGAGTGATTCCAGTCCCAGGCCAGACCACACAGTGCTGAGTCCCAATGCTGGGAAAATAAAGCCTCATAACTTCTGGCTGTGAAAACCAGTGAGGGTTGGGGTGGTGGAAAAAACTGTCAGTCTCTCAGGATAGTCCATTTAAAGGACCCTTAAGGTGCTGGAATGTATGCAAAGCCACCCACTCTGGGAACCACCACCAGGGCAACAGCCAGAAGGGCTCCAGTTGCATACTGGAAGGGGGTGAAATGACTGAAAATGGGAAGAGCATCAAGCAAGCCTCCAGCAGCCAAGCAGCGGCATTGTCCCCTCTCCAACCCATCCCCTACATACAGGGACACAGAGTGGTGAAGTGGGTTGTACCACCCTGGTGAAACCTAAGGTTCCTCCCCATACAACTTAACAGGGGCACTAAGATGGGGAGTCAAAGTAGCTGTACCAACCCAATACACAGAAACAAACACAGGGAGGCTGCCAAATTAAAGAGACAAAAAAATATGACCCAAATGAGAGAACAGAACAAAACTCCATAAAAAGAACTAAATGAAACAGAAATAGCCAAGCTATCAGATGTTGAGTTCAAAACACTGGTGATAAGGATGCTCAGAGAACTCACTGAGTACAGCAAAAGCACAAGGGAAGAAATGAAGCCTACATTAAGTAAAATAAATCAAGATCCACAGGGAAGCAACAGTGAATGGAAGGGAGCCAGGATTCAAATCAACAATTAGGAACAAAAGGAAGAAATTAACAGTGGACCAGAACAGAAAGAAGAAACAAGAATTCAAAAAACTAAGGAAAGAATAAGAAGACTGGAACATCTCCAAATGTACCCACATTTGAATAATAGGAGTGCCAGAAGGAGAAGAAGAAGAGCAAGAAATTGAAAACTTACTTGAAAAAGTAAGAAATAAAAATTTCCCTAATTTGTTGAATGAAATAGACAAACAGTCCAGGAAGCACAGAGAGTCCCAAACAAGTTGGACCCAAAGAGGACCATTCCAAGACACATCATAATTAAAATGTCAAAGGTTAAAGATAAAGAGAAAATCTTGAAAGGAGCAAGAAAGAAGCAGAGAGTTGCCTACAAAGGAGACACCATAAGACTGTGAGCTGATTTCTCAAAAGATTTTTTACAGGCTAGGAGAGACTGTCAAGAAGTATTTAAAGTGATGAAAAGCAAAGACCTACAACCTAGATTACTCTATCCAGCAAAGCTATCATTTAGAATTCAAGGAGCATAATAGGGAGGTATGAAATAGACATGGGGATGTTAAGAACAGTATAGGAAATGGAGTAGCAAAAGAACTTATATGCATGACTCATGGACATGAACTAATGGAGGGGGTTGCTGGAGGGAATGGGAGTACCAGGAGGAGGGAGGCAAAGTAGGAAAATTGAGACAACTGTAATAGTATAATCAATAAAATCTATTTTAAAAAAAGATTGAGGAAGAACCACAGAAAAAAATTGAAGGAACAATATTTGGAGCTCACAGAGAGCTTGGAATAGTTTCTGTTCCCATCAAACACAGTAAAAAACCCGGGGCCTCAAGTGAAATACCCATGATGATTTTGCATCACTATTGGGCCAAAATTAGCTCTAAACAAACACTGCTCTGCTACTACTTAACAAAGCTTAAAAGAAATATTTAAAAGGTTCAAATTATATTCAGGCAACTTAACTACACCCCAGAATAAAACCTAAGAACATTTATATGAATACAAAAAGATTCAACACTGAACAAGGTAAAATTCACAATGTCTGACTTCAATAAAAAATTACCAGATATCAAAAAAGTAGGAAAATGTGATTGAAATGAGGATAAAAATTAATCAATTGATACTGAATCAGAAATTTCATGGATGTTAAAATTAGGAAGAAAGGACATTAAAATTTATTACAACTGTATTCTATATGTTTTAAAGTTAAGTCGAATGAGGAAGATGGCGGAGGAGTGAGGGGAGGCTGCACTCTCAGGCTCATGAGACCCGTCTGCAGTTTGGGCTAATTGCAGACAGAACATCTCAGTGAGCAGCTGGACACTGGCAGGAGTCAAGCCAAGGCACTGCTGGATTAGAGAAAATCCACCTGGGAACAACCTGTTTAGTGAGGATAGCGGAGGAAAAGGGGATGAAACGGGATTCCTGACTGGGGTGGCTGCCTGAGCTGTGGCTGAAAGGACACAAAGGCGTTTTGGCGACCACAGGCTACCCGGGAGAGGAGTTGGGAGGAGAGCGGATCTCTGCCCGCTGGCAGAGATGGGACTCGACCAAGTGGCATTGGCGCTGAAGGACAGGAGACAGCGTGTTGCCGGGCAAGTGAAATCGTAATTTTTTTTCTTTATATTTTTCTCTTGTGAACTGCGGAGAGGGGGGGAAAGTTTGGGGGCGATAGGACATTCTTGAGAAGGGCCGGTGCAGAAGTGCGCACGCTCACTCCCCAACCCTCCCCTTGGGTTGCGGGCGCGCATAGGGAAGTGCCCTCATTCACTGGCCCAGGTGCACAGGGCCGAGAGTCCAGGGGCCCCTCAGACACACCCCAACAGACATAAGATCAGTGCCCAAACGAGCGCAGGGAGGGACCTCTGGATACACAGAAGACTGTGCGCAGTCGCCCCTGGCCAGCTCCAGTGGGAGCCAGGCCCAAGTGCCAGGCCAGAGCGCAAAGCATTCACTCAGGCTCTGCTCGTGCCCGCCCAGGAAGGTGCAGAAACGGTGGGCGGCTGTGGCCCTGGAACAGCAAGCAGAAGTGACTCAGAGGCAGTCACCCGGAGCACTGCGTGGAGGCTAGCTCCCCAGCTGCCTTGGGAGAACCTGGGCACGCAAGTGCAAAAACACCTCGCTGACATCAATAGGCACCAATCGCTCACTTCCACTCTACACGAGTGTCTGGGGCCCAGCACTGACAGGCGAGAGACCATCTCCTGGAGCACAGTGCGGCAGACCTCAGGATAACTCCCTGGCCACCTTGGGAAACTCCCAGAGCGCTGCACAGCAGGCCTGAGGCAAGCTCTCGGGCCACCTTACCCGCTCACAGGCGTGCCTGCAAAGACACCTTGGCTAGCTCCAACAGACACCGAAGGAACGCGCAGTGCGGGGGCCCACTGCTGCAAGGAACAGGAACCTCTGACCCATCTCATTAGACCAGCTGTGGATACAAAAAAAACAAGACAACACACAAAGGCTGAACTGACATCTCCACAAAAGAATTCAAGATAAAGTGGATAGAGTGACTCTCAATCAACTAGCCAGAGGGAAGATCCTAACAAAAAACATCTGAAATATAACCAGACAGCATGAACAAATGATATAAAAGTTTCCCCAAGAACATCAGGCTCAGGAGATCAAAGAGACTGCACCACTGAAACCCCCAGATCTACCATAAAGAATCTCATACCACAAAGGTGAGAAGGCAAAGCAGACAAATCCAAATAACAAAAGCAAACAAGAAGAATCCAACATGGTAAGATGCAGAAACAACCTCTCAATGAAAATAAAAGAGGAATCCCCAGAAAGAGAGGTAGATGGAATAGATATAGCCCAAATGTCAGACATGGAATTCAAAACAATGGTAGTGAAGAAGCTCAATATGCTCGACAACCTCAAAAGCAACTATGACAACCTCCAAGGAAGTTACCAGCAGCTCCAAGAAAATTACAGGGAACTTGCAGAGAACTACACCAGCATAAAAAAAGACATAGAAACTACCAACGAGAACCAGGAAGGAATGAAGAATGCAATCTCTGAACTGAAAAACACAGTAGAATCAGTCAAAAGCAGACTAAACAAAGCAGAGGATCATATTAGTAAGTTAGAGGATAATGTAGGAAAAAATTCTCAAATGATACAGCAAAATGAAAAAAGATTGAAAATATATGAACAAGATGTAAGGGAATTACAGGATAGCATGAGAAGAAATAATATCAGGATCATCAGAATAAGAGAGGAAGAAGTAAAGGAGCATGGAATTGAAAACTGATAGGAGAAATAGTGACAGAAAATTTTCCAAACCTGATGAGAGAAAAAGTTATGCAAGTCCAGGAAGCACAGAGAGTTCCAATAAAGCGGAATCCCCAAAAACCCACTCCAAGGCACATCATAGTTAAAATGGCAACATTCACAGACAAAGAGAGAATCCTAAAAGCAGCAAGAGAAAAACAGCAAATAACTTACAAGGGAGCTCCAATAAGACTATCGACCGATTTCTCAACAGAAACATTACAAGCCAGAAGGGAATGGTCAAAAATATATCAAGTAATGAAAAACAAAGGCCTACAACCAAGAATACTCTACCCAGAAAGGCTCTCATTCAAAATAGAAGGTGAAATAAGGAGTTTCTCAGACAAAGGAAGACTAAAAGAATATATCTCCACCAAACCAGCATTGCAAGAGATGCTAAAGGGAATATTCTAAGAAAAAGGAAGAGAAAAAACAAAAAAAGAGTAGAGGAACAGAGATACAAAGGGAAATGAATAAATACATGTCAATAATAACCTTAAATGTAAATGGATTAAATGCTCCAATTAAAAGACATAGGGTAACGGAATGGATAAGAAAACAGGACCCACATATTTGCTGTCTACAAGAAACACACCTCAAAACAAAAGATTTACATAGATTGAAAGTAAAGAGATATAAAAAAATATTCCAAGCAAACGGACCAAAAAAAAAAAAAAAAGCTGGGGTAGCAGTCCTCATATCAGACAAAACGGATTTCAAAGCAAGGGCAATAAAAAGAGACAAAGAAGGACACTTCATAATACTTAAGGGAACAATCCATCAAGAAGATATAACACTGATAAACATATATGCACCCAACATAGGAGCACCCAAATACATAAAGCAAATATTAGAAGACCACAAGAAAGATATTAACAACAGCACACTCATAGTAGGGGACTTCAACACTCCATTATCAACAATAGACAGATCATCCAAGCAAAGAAACACCAAGGATATACAGGCATTGAACAACACACTAAACCACATGGACTTAACTGATATATATAGAACTTTCCACCCCAAAGAAGCAAAATATACATTCTTTTCAACGGCACACGGGACATTTTCAAAGATAGACCACATAATAGGACACAAAACAAGCCTCAACAAATTCAAGAAAATTGAAATATCAAGCATCTTTTCAGACCACAATGCCTTGAAACTAAAAATCAACCTCAGGGAAAAATATCAAAGACATCCAAACTCATGGAGACTGAATAACACGCTATTAAATAATGAATGGGTTAACAATTACATCAAAGAGGAAATCAAGAAATTTCTAGAAACTAATGACAATGAACACACAACAGCCCAAAACCTATGGGACACAGCAAAAGCAGTCCTAAAAGGGAAGTTCATAGCAATACAGGCATATCTGAAAAGGACAGAAGAATCTCAAATAAAAAATCTAATCCTAAAGCTACAAGAACTAGAACAACAACAACAAGCAAAGCCTAGGACAAGAAGAAGAAAGGAAATCATCAAGATCAAAGCAGAATTAAATGGCATAGAAACTAAACAAACAATCCAAAAAAATCAACAAAACTAGGAGCTGGTTCTTTGAAAAAATAAACAAAATCGACAAGCCTCTAGCCAGGATCATCAAGAAAAAAAGAGAGAAGACCCAAATAAACAAAATCAGAAATGAAAGAGGAGAAATCACGACTCAGACCTCAGAAATACAAACAATTATAAGAAATTACTACAGACAACTGTATGGCAAGAAATTTGACAACCTAGAAGAAATGGACAGATTTCTAGAAACATATAGCCTTCCAAAACTGAATCAAGAAGAAGTAGAAAGTCTCAACAGACCAATAACAAAGAAGGAAATTGAAACACTAATCAAAAATCTCCCTGCACACAAAAGCCCTGGACCAGATGGCTTCACAGGCAAATTTTACAAAACATTTAGGGAAGAACTAACTCCTATCCTCCTCAAACTATTCCAAAAAATCCAAGAAGAGGGAAAAATCCCAAACTCTTTCTATGAAGCCAGTATTACCCTAATCCCGAAACGAGGTGAAGACACAGCAAAGAAAGAAAACTACAGGCCAATATCACTGATGAACATAGATGCTAAAATCCTCAATAAAATTTTGGCAAACAGGATCCAGCAATACATCAAAAAGATCATACACCACGATCAAGTGGGATTCATCCCAGGGATGCAAGGATGGTTTAATATTCGCAAATCAATAAATATAATACATCACCTAAACAAAATGAAAGACAAAAATCACATGATCATATCAATAGATGCAGAAAAAGCATTTGATAAAGTACAACACCCATTTATGATGAAAACACTCAGCAAAATGGGAATAAAGGGAGCATACCTAAACATAATTAAGGCTATATATGAGAAGCCTGAAGCCAACATCATACTCAATGGACAAAAACTGAAAGCATTTCCCCTGAAATCAGGAACTAGACAAGGCTGTCCACTCTCCCCACTTCTATTCAACATAGTGTTGGAAGTCCTAGCCACAGCAATCAGACAAGACAAAGAAATAAAAGGTATCCAAATTGGGAAAGAAGAAGTAAAACTATCACTATTTGCAGACGACATGATAGTATACCTAGAAAACCCTATAAACTCCACTAAAAGACCACTCGATAGAATAAGTGAATTTGGCAAAATAGCAGGGTACAAAATAAATATACAGAAATCTAAGGCATTTCTGTACACCAACAATAAAATATCAGAGACAGAGGCAAAAAAGAAAATACCATATACTATAGCAACAAGAAAAATAAAGTACCTAGGACTAAACTTAACCAAAGAGATAAAAGACCTGTACACTAAAAATTATGCAACATTAAAGAAAGAAATTAAGGAAGATACAAATAAATGGAAGCAAATACCATGTTCTTGGATGGGAGGAATCAACATCATCAAAATGGCCATACTACCCAAAGCAATTTACAGATTCAATGCAATCCCTATTAAAATACCAATGACATATTTCACTGACCTAGAACAAATCCTCCAAAATTTCATATGGAACCAAAAAAGACCCCGAATAGCAAAAGCAATCTTGATATAGAAGAACACAGCAGGAGGAATCACGATACCAGACATCAAACAATACTACAAAGCCACTGTGATCAAAACAGTCTGGTACTGGCATAAGAACAGACATACAGATCAGTGGAACAGAATAGAGAGCCCAGAAATAAACCCAGGCCTCTATGGCCAACTAATCTTTGATAAAGGAGGAAGGAACATAAAATGGAGTGAGAAGAGCCTCTTTAACAAATGGTGTTGGGAGAACTGGACAGGGAAGTGCAAAAAAATGAAACTAGACCACCAACTTACACCACACACAAGAATAAACTCATCCATCTATGAAAGACTTAAATGTAAGCTGTGACACCATAAAAGTCCTAGAGGAAAACATAGGCAGGAAAATTTCAGATATCCCACGTAACAGTATCTTCACGGATACATCTCCTAAAGCAAGATAAATAAAGGAAAAAATAAACAAATGGGACTACATCAAACTAAAAAGTTTCTGCTCATCAAAAGAAAACATCAGCAAGATTAAAAGGAAACCAACCATATGGGAAAACATATTTGCCAATGATATCACAGACAGGAGACTGACCTCCAAAATATATAAAGAGCTTATACAACTCAATATCAAGAAAACAAACAACCCAATTAAAAAATGGGCAAAGGACCTGAACAAACACTTCTCTGAAGAGGACATACAGAAAGTCCATAGACACATGAAAAAAATGCTCAACATCATTGGCCATCAGAGAGATGCAAGTAAAAACCACAATGACATACCACTTTACACCAGTCAGAATGGCCATCATCAACAAGTCAACAAACAACAAATGCTGGCGAGGATGTGGAGAAACGGGAACCCTACTGCACTGTTGGTGGGAATGCAGACCGGTGAAGCCACTCTGGAAAACATCATGGAATTACCTCAAAAAACTAAAAATGGAACTGCCTTTTGAACCAGTGATACCACTGCTAGGATTATACCTGAAAAATCCTAAAACCCTAATCCAAAAATCCGATGCACCCCTATGTTCATAGCAGCCCTGTTTACAATAGCTAAGTGCTGGAAACAGCCTAAGTGCCATCTATAGATGAGTGGATCAAAAAACTGTGGTACATTTACACAATGGAATACTATGTAGCAGAAAGAAAGAAGGAACTCCTGCCATTTGCGACAACATGGATGGAACTAGAAGGAATTATGCTTAGTGAAATAAGCCAGGCAAAGAAAGAAAAATATCATATGATATCACCTAATACAGAAAACTAAAGAGCAACACAAACAAACGAACTAAATAGGCAAAGACTAGAATAGTAGTCAGTAGGGGATAGGGGGGAGGGAGAGAAGGGGGATAAGTAAGGGTAGGGTCTAGTCAAGGAACGTGTATGAATTACTCATGGACACGGACAACAGGGAGGGATATGATTGTGGGGGAAGGGATGGGCTGGGTGGGGGGAGCAATGGGGGAAAAATGGGACAACTGTAATTGAAAAATGAAAATAAAAAATAAAAATAAAAATAAATAAATTTAAGTCACAACTTGGAAGATATTTTTAAAAGGAAGACTTTTTTTTTTGGAAATGTCTGAGAAAAATATAATGAATGGGATTAACAGCAGACTAGATATTGCTAAAGAAAAGACTAGTGAACTTGAACACATAGCAACAGAAACTATCTAAAATAAAGCAGGTAAGAAAAAAGTCTTAAAAATAAATAGATTATCAGTGAGCTGTAAAACAATGTAAAAGCCTAATATATAGCCTTGGCAGGTGTAGCTCAGTTGGTTGCACATCGTCCCACTAAGAAAAAGGTGGCTGGTTTGATTCTTGGACAGCACACAAGCCTTGGTTACAAGAGGCAACTGACTGATGTTTCTCTCTCACATCAATGTTTCCCTCCCTTCCTTTCTCCCTCCCCTCCCCTGCATACAAAAGATAGATAGATAGGTAGATAAATAAATAAATAAATAAAGTCTAATATATGTGCTATTGGAGTCTCGGCATGAGAGAACTATTTGTAGAAATAATAGTAAAAATATTTTCCAAATTTGATGACTATTATAAACACAGATCCAAGCATATCAACAAACCCCAAACATATATACACACACACCAAGGATAAATGGCAATGAGCATAATTAAATTATTTAAATACAATGATTCAGAGAAACATCTTAAAAGCAGCCAGAGATGAAAACATGTTATAGACAACAGAATAAAGACTCAGATGACAACAGAATTCTTGTTAGAAAGAGCAAGCAACAAGACCATGGAGCAATATATTTCAAGAATTTATATGGAAAAAAAGATCATCCTAGAATTCTATTAGCTGCAAAAATACTTTCAAAATTAAAGATAAAATAAAGACTTTTAAGAATCAGATAATTCAAAAGAATCATCACCAGCAGGCCTGTACTACGAAAAAAAAAAAAAAAAAAAAAAAGGATAAATGAAGTCCTTCAGGCAGGATAATGAGATGAGATGAAAATCTAGTTATATAAAAGAATGAGTAATATTTTTAGTAAATAGGTAAATTATGGAGGTGGTGCCACACACAACCTAGGCTCTGTTGGAAGTTGCTCTGTCCAGCAGAGGCTTTGTGACCACGGTGAAACAAACTTTTACCCAGGACACTTTATTACATCTGGGGGAAGGAAGGTGACTGTCTCTCTAGTAGAGACCAGCAGCCAAACCTTCATTTCTCATGTCTTATATTGTGGAGAATACATACGAGAGATACAAGGCTAAAATTCATAAATCATCTATTGTATTCAGGCGCTTGACAGTAACAGATAACATACACTAATTTGGGAGTCACACTGACTGATTAGAGTGAAGGTCTATAAAACATTTGGACCAGGTGCAGGGTTTCATATACTCCCTGCTAAAGTTAGCTTACACTACATTGCTGATAAGGAAAGCAGAGCAAGTTCTAAAGCACAATGAGCTTCATAAGCGCTCTTTGATCTAATTCCCATGTCAACCCTCTGAGTGGTTGACAGTTATGTTTCACACACAGCCTTATGTTGAGACCTAGAGACAAGTGCAGCCAGGAAGCTGGTGGCTCGTCATGCTCAGGCCGGGTCTACAATTTCTTAAACCATGAGAAGCGGTTGCCCACAGTAAATCATAGATAAATTAAAAAAAAACATTTTTCCTATTAATTAAATGTTATTGAAAGATAATTATTTAAAACAAAAATGAGAAAAATGTGTATTGTGAGGTTTACAACATATGTGGAAGTAAAACAAAAGGCAATAATAGCACAAAATCTAGGAGGGGAAAAATGAATGTACTGTTGTAACATCTATTTACCAAGATGTATACTGTTGCTTAAGGCTATGAGTTAAGGCAGATGTTAACTATAATTTTAAAGTGTATATATAAACCCTGCAGCAACCACTAAAATAGCACAATAAAGAATTATACCTTATAAGCCAACAAAGGAGTAAAATGGTGTAAGGTAACTGTCCAACTTTGTTTTTTTGCATGTGGATATTTAATTTTCTAATCATGATTTGTTGAAAGATTGCCCTCCAACTATTGAATGGTTCTGATAACCTAAAAGGTAGTAAAGTAGAATTATAAAAGTAATCAATTAAAAGGATGCCTTCAAAGAAGAAAAAAAAAGAACAAATAGAAAGTAGTCAAATTAAAATTTTTTAAAATTTTGATTTATTGCTTTTACATTACAGTTGTCCCACTTCGTCCCCAATTCTATGCCCCCCACCCAGCCCACCCCTTCTCCCACAGTCAATCCCCACCTCGTTGTACATGTCTATGGGTTATTTATACTAGTTCCTTTATTAAACCCTTCCCCTATTTACCTCCCTCCGCTCCCTCACCCCTCCTACCCTGGTAACTATTAGTCCGCTCCTTATCTACATGCCTCTGGTTCAATTTTGCACATTTGTTTGTGTTGTTCATTAGTTTCCTGTATTAGGTGATATCATATGGTATTTGTCTTTTGTCCCCTGGCTTATTTTGCTAAGCATAATTCTCTTTAATTCCATCCATATTATTGCAAATGGCAGAAGTTCTTTCTCTCTCTCTGCTGCATAGTATTCCATTGTGTAAAGGTACCATATTTTTTGATCCGCTAATCTACAGATGAGCACTTAGGCTGCTTCCAGAACTTGACTATTGTAAACAGCACTGCTATGAACATAGGGGTGCATAAGTTCTTTTAAATTCAGGATTCTTTGGGTATAATCCTAGCAGTGGAATTGCTGGTTCAAAAGGCAATTGCATATTTAGTTTTTTGAGGAAGTTCTATATTGTTTTCCATAGTGGCTGCACCAGTCTGAATTCCCACCGACAGTGAACTATGGTTCCCTTTTCACCACATCCTTGCCAGCACTTGTTGTTTGTTGACTTGTTGATGATGGCCATTGTGACTGGTGTAAAGTGGTATCTCATTGTGCTTTTTATTTGCATCTCTCTTTTGGCTAGTGATGTTGAGCATTCTTTCATATGACTATGGACCCTCTGTATGTCCTCTTCAGAGAAGTGTTTGTTCAGGTCCTTTGGCCATTTTTTAATTGGTCTGTCTGTCTTCTTATGTTGAGATGTATAAGTTCTTTATATATTTTGGAGATCAATCACTTGTCTGAGGTATCATTGGCAAATATGTTTTCCCATATGGTTGGTTCCCTTTTCATCTTGCTGATGTCTTCTTCTGCTGAGCAGAAACTCTTTAGTTTGATGTAATCCCATTTGTTTATTCTTTCCTTTATTTCCCTTGCCTTAGGAGATATATCAGTGAAAATATTGCTACATGGGGTATCTGAAAATTTCCTGCCTATGTTATACTTTGGAACTCTTATGGTGTCACAACTTACATTTAAGTCTTTGATCCATCTTGAATTTATTCTGGTGTATGGTGTAAGTTGGTGGTCTAGTTTCATTTTTTTGCATGTCCCTGTCCAATTCTCCCAGCACCATTTGTTGAAGAGGCTCTTCTTACTCCATTTAATGTTTCTTCCCCCATTGTCGAATATTAGTTGACCATATAGACCAGGATATATTTTGGGCTCTCTATTCTGTTCCATTGATCTATATGTCAGTTCTATGCTCATACCAGCTTGTTTTGATTACCGTGGCCTTGTAGTATAGTTTGGTGTCAGGTAGTGTGATTTCTCCTACTGTGTTCCTCTGTCTAAAGATTGCTGTGGCTATTCGGGCTCTTTCTTGGTTCCATATAAATTTTTGAAGTATTTGTTCTAGGTCTGTGAAATATGTCATTGGTATTTTAATAGGGATTGCGTTGAATCTATAAATTGCTTTGGGTAGGATGAACATTTTAATGGTGTTGATTCTTCCCATTCATGAACATGGTATATGCTCCCATTTATTTGTATCTTCCTTAATTTCTTTCTTCAGTGTTATGTAGTTTTACGAGTACAGATCTTTAATCTCTTTGGTTAAGTTTATTCCTAGGTACTTTATTTTTCTTGTTGCTATAGTGAATGAAATTTCTTTTCTAATTTCTATCTCTGAAATTTTATTGTTGGTGTACAGAAATGGCTTTGATTCTGAATATTGACTTTGTATCCTGCTATTTTGTTAAATTCACTTATTATGTCGAGTAGTTTTATCGTGGAGTCTATAGGGTTTTCTATGTACACTATCATGTCGTCTGCAAATAATGACAGTTTTACTTCCTCTTTTCCAATTTGGATGCCTCTTTTATCATTTTCTTGTCTAATTGCTGTGGGTAGCACTTCCAAGACTATGTTGAATAGGAGTGGAGATAGTGGACATCCTTGTCTTGTTCCTGATTTCAGGGAGAATGCTTTCAGTTTTTGTGAACTGAGTATGATGTTGGCTTCAGGTTTCTCATATATGGCCTTTATTATGTTGAGGTATGCTCCCTCTATTTTCATTTTGCTGAGTGCTTTCATCATAAATGGGTGTTGTACTTTATCAATTTTTTTCAGCATCTATTGATAATGATCATGTGGTTTTCGTCTTTAATTTTGTTTTTGTGGTGTATGACATTTTTTGATTTGTGAATATTAAACCATCATTGCGTCCCTGGGATGAATCCCACTTGATCATGGTGCATGGTCTTTTTAATGTATTGCTGGATCCGGTTTGTCAATATTTTGTTGAGGATTTTAGCATCTATGTTCATCAGAGATATTGGCCTGCAGTTATCTTTGTTATGTGTTGACCTGGTTTTGGATTTAGGATAATACTGGCCTCATAGAAAATGTTTGGAAGTCTTCCCTCTTCTTGGATTTTTTGAAATAGTTTGAGAAGAGTAGGCATTAGTGCTTCCTTAAGTGTTTTGTAAAATTTGCCTGTGAAACCATCTGGTCCAGGGCTTTTGTGTGCTGGGAGGTTTTTGATTACTGCTTCAATTTCACTAGTTGTTATTGGTCTATTCAGGCTTTCTTCTTCTTCTTGATTCAGTTTTGAGAGATTTTATGTTTCTAGAAATTTGTCCATTTCTACTAGATTATCAAGTTTCTTGCCATACAGTTGTTTGTAGTAATTTCTTATAATCCTTTGTATTTCTGTGATAGCAGTTGTGATTTCTCCTTTTTATTTTTGATTTTAGTTCTTTGGGTCTTTTCTCTTTTTTTCTTGATGAGCCTGGCTAAAGGCTTGTCAATTTCATTTTGTTTTTAAAAGAACCAACTCTTAGTTTTATTGATCTCTTGAATTGTTTGTTTAGTCTCTATGTCATTTAATTCTGCTCTGATCTTGATGACTTCCTTCCTGCTACTTGCTTGGGGATTTGTTTGTTGTTGTCCCTCTAGTTCTTGTAGCTGTAGGGTTAGATTTTTTATTTGAGATTCTTCTATCTTTTTTAGGTAGGCCTGTATTGCTATGAACTTTCCTCTCAGGACAGCTTTCGCTGTGTCCCATAGGTTTTGGGCTGTTGTGTGTTCATTATCATTTGTTTCCAGAAACTTCTTGATTTCTTCCTTAATGTCATTGTTAACTTCTTCATTATTTAATAACATATTATTCATTCTCCATGAGTTTGAATGTTTTTGAGTTTTTTTTTTTAGGTTGATTTCCAGTTTCAAGGCTTTGTGATCTGAGAAGATGCTTGATATAATTTTAATTTTCTTGAATTTGTTGAGGCTTGTTTTGTATTCTATCATGTGGTTTATCTTTGAAAATGTTCCATGTGCGCTTTAAAAGAATGTATATTTTGCTCTTTGGGGTGAAAAGTTCTTTATATATCAACTAAGTCCATTTAATCTAGAATGTTGTTCAATGCTTCAATATCCTTGTTGATTCTTTGCTTCGAAGATCTGTCCATTGTTGACAATGGGGTGTTAAAGTCCCCTAATATGAGTGTGTTGCTGTTGATAATTTTATTGTAGTCCTCCAATATTTTCCTTATATATTTGGGTGCTCCTAAGTTGGGTGCATATATGTTTACCAGGATTATATATTCTTGATGGATTGCTCCCTTAAGTATTATAAAATGTACTTCTTTGTCTCTTTTTATGGCCTTTGCTGTGAAATCTGTTTTGTCTAATATAAGTATTGCTACTCCAGTTACTTTTTTCTTGTCCATTTGCTTAGAATACTTTTTCCCATCCATTCACTTTCAGTGTGTGTAGATCTTTTATTTTGAGGTGTGTCTCTTGTAGTCAACATATATGTGGATCATGTTTTCGTATCCTCTCTGCTACCCTATTTCTTTGAATGGATCATTTAATCCTTTTACATTTAAGATTATTATTGATGGATATTGATTCATTTCCCTTTGTACCTGTATTCTCTCCCTCTCTCTTTTTCTTCTTTGTCTTAAAGCAGAACCTTTAGCATCTCTTGCAATGCTGGTTTGGTGGATATGTATTCTTTTAGTCTTCCTTTGTCTGGGAAACTTCTTATTTCACCTCCCATTTTGAAAGAGAGCCTTGCTGGGTAGAATGGTCTTGGTTGTAGGCCTTTGTTTTTCATTGCTTGGAATATTTTTTTGCCATTCCCTTCTGGCGTGTAGTGTTTCTGTTGGGAAATCAGCTAATAGCCTTATCAGAGCTCCCTTGTATGTTACTTGCTGTTTTTCTTTTGCTGCCTTTAGGCTTCTCTCTCTGTCTTTGAATGTTGCCTATTTAATTATGAAGTGTCTTGGAGTGGACTTCCTTGGGTTTATCTTCACTGGGACCCTCTGTGCTTCCTGGACTTGTAAGACTTTTTCTCTCCTCATGTTCAAGAAGTTTTCTGTCATTACTTTTTCAATCAGGTTTTCTATACCTTTCTCCTTTTCTCCTTCTGGTATTTTTATGATATGGTTATTGTTGCATTTCAAATTGTCCTGAAGCTCTCTTAAGCCCTCTTCATTCTTCTTTAGCCTTTTTTTCATTTTGTTGCAGTGTCTGGGAAGTTTTTTCTATGTTGTCCTCTAGCTCATTGATCTGGTTGTCTGCTTCATTTAGCCTGCTTTTGATTGATTCTATTGCATTCTTCAGTTCAGAAATTGTATTCTTCATTTCTTCCTGGCTCTTATTGTTAGTTTTGATGTCCTTTTTCATGCTGGTGTAGTTCTCAGTAAGTTCCTTGTAGCTTCCCTGGAGTTATTTGTAGTTTCCCTGGTGTTCTTTGTAGTTCCCCTGGAATTCATTGTAGTTTTCTCCAAGTTTGTTGAGTTCATTGAGGTTTCTCATTGCCATTGTTTTGAATTCCATGTTTGATAGTTTGCTTGCCTATATTTCATTTATCCTTCCTTCTGAGAATTCCTTTTTGTCTTTTGTTGGGGTGTTCTTTCTTCTTCTCCCCATTTTGGGTGGCTCCTCTTGTTGTTTCTGTTCTTAGACTGATCTGCTTTTATTTCATGCCTTTGTGGTGTCACCTTCTTGTATATAGTTGTTGAGCTGCTGCCTCTGGCTGATGCCACTTGAAGGGGAGTAGTGTGCTTATGAGATTTCTCTTGTAGCACTGGACGATTCTGCACTGGGATCTATTCTGCTGCTTTCCCAGCTCATTGTCCAGAACCAGTACCCAAAACTTTTTACAAAGTGCCTCTAATTCACTTCACCCTCCTTTGGCCTCATCCAGGGGTGAGTGTGCTCCCTCAGGCAGGCCAGGGGTGGGCTGACTGGTTGTGCCCCATGCCAGGTGGGTCACTGGCTCTTCTGTGCACTGGAGTGGGGCTGTCAGTGGTCGGACTGGTTGTGCCCCAGAGAGCGCAAACTGCAGGCACCTCTGCTTGCTGGTCAGGGGGCTGGCTATGCACCTGGGTGGGTGGGCCAGGGCACTTCCGTTTGTTTACTCGCACTACTCTGGTGGAGGGTTGGGGAATGGGTGAGTGCACTTCTGCACCTGTGTTCCTCAAGAATTTTGGCCCACCCCTAGCCCTTTTTCCCTTGTCCACAAAAACAATCAAAAGAGAGGAAGAAAAAAAAAACCCATTCACACAGACACAAAATATACGCTGTTCCTTGCCTCTCAGAGCCAGATGCCACGTGGCCCACTCCTGGCTCTGCCAGTGGGAAGAGCCTCGCTCTCCACCCGTGACTCCTCTCAAGGGGAACCTAGGGCCACTAAGAAATCTTTGTGCACTGCCAGCTGCAGAAATCCCATCTCGCTCCCTTCTCCTCTGCTATCCTCATCAGACAGGTTGCTCCCAAACGGTCTTCTCTGATCCAGCAGCACCAAGGCTCAACTCCTGCCAGTATCCAGATATTAACTGAGATGTTCTGTCCACAATTCACCTAAACTACAGACAGGTCTCCAGAGCAAGCAAGCACAGTCTCCCCTCACTCCTCTGCCATCGTTGTAAATGTAAATTTAAAATCTACTAAGTCACATCAAATGTAAGCAGTCTAAGGTTCCCAATTCGATGTCGGAGACAGTCAGATTGGATAAAAAGAAAGATCTAATTGTAAGCTGCCTATGAGAAACTCCCTTGAAGAAATACTAAGACACAAATAGGTTAAAAGCAAAAGGATGGAAAAAATAAACTAAGCTAACACTAATAAAAAGAAAGCTAAAGTGGTTATATTAATATTAGAAAAAATTGATTTTTGAGCAAAGACTATTACTAGGGGGAAAAGGGTTCAATTCACAAGCAGGGAATAACAATCCTAAGTTTATGCAGCTACCAGAAGAGATGTATAATACAACAAAAATGATATAACTGCAAGGAGAAACAGACAAATCCACAATTGTAGCAAAAAGATTTCAACGGTCTTCTCTCAATATTTGACAGAATCGTCGGCAGCCGTCCATCTCGAGAGACGATGGTGTAGCTTCTTAAGAGTCTATCTGCACCGCCGAGGATGGCTGTGCAGTCCAACTCGGGAGTGACACGGTATCTGTCTCCTCCCGTGTTGAATCGACATCTTGTGATGACACTGGAGTGTCCTCTCCAGTGAAGCTGAAGCTACAGAGCCTGGGCAGGGTGATATGGAGGGTCTGCTGTTGCCCATGCAGCAGACCCCCCCTCTCTTCGCAGCTTAAGGGTCCAAGGGAAAGACGGAGTCAATACAGCTTGGGTTCAGGTGCGCCGCAGGAGTTGCCAGTGTTGACTACAACGTCAAACCGCCTTAGGGACTCCGGCTCCGGATTTTCTGTCGGGGTTTACTCCCTTAGACTTTCCCCTGAAGAGGTATGCCGCAAGGCAGCGGAGGTTTTTTGGAGTCAGAGTTTTCCTTCTCTGATTTGACAGAATAAGTAGACAGTAAATCAGTAAGAATATAGAATATATGAACAAGACTGTCAACCAACTTGAGTTAATTGACACTCCATATCTTAGTACCAGAATACAAACTTTTCACTCACATGCTCAACATTTACCAAAATAAATAATATTCTGAGTCATAAAACACACATCCTATTAAAAAGAATTCCCATCATAACAATATGTTCCATACCTTAGTAAAATAAAATTAGAATTTAACATTGGAAAGAGATCTGTGAAATTCTTAACAATTTGGAAAAAAAATAGCACACTTTTAAATAACTCAAAGATCAAAGGAGAAAGAAAAGGGGTAATTAAAGTGTATGAATAAATGAAAATGAAAACATGACATACCAAAAAGTTTAGAATGTAGCAAATGCAGTACTTAAGGAGATATCAATAGCACTCCAAATAGCTGTGTTAGGAAGGGTCTCAAATCAGTGATCAGTTTCTATCTTAAGACACTAGGAAAAGCAAATGGAACCCAAAAAAGAGAGAAGAAAGGAAATGATAAAAATCAGAATGAAAATAAGTGAAACAGAATATAAATAAAGAAAAATCAGTGAATCCAAAATTTGAGATCAATAAAATTCATAAATTTTTAGCCAAGAAAGAAGATGGAAAGCACAAAGTAGTAATATCAGAAATGAATGAGGTGATATTATTACAAATTTTGTAGATACTAAAGTGGCAATAAAGGAATATCATAGACTAGTTTATGTCAGAAAGTTTAATAACTGAAGTGGAAAAATTCTTTGAAAGGTACAAACTACAAAAACTCACTCAAGAAGAACTAGATGACCTGAATAAGCCTATATCTATGTAAAAATTTAGCTTTGTAGTTCAAAACCTTTCCATAAAGAAAACCCCAAGTCAATATGGTTTCATTTATTCTACCATATAATTAAGAAAGAAATCATGCAAATTCTACCAGACTCTTCCATATAATTAAAGAGGAGGCATTTTTCCCCCAATTACTTCTATGAGATTAACATTACTCCAGTTCCAAAGACTAAAGCAATTTTTTAAAAGGAAAACCACAGACCAATATTTCTAATAAACACAAATGCACAAATTTAAAAAATGTTGCAATTCTAGCCAAGATGGAGGCTTAGAATGACACGCTCTGTCTCCCTCCACAACTAAGAAGGAATACATCCACTGCAAAACCAGAAATAACCAGAAGTTTCAGAAAATAAAGCTACATGGAAGTCCAACATACAAAGTCATAAAGAAGTGGTGCTCATCCATACGGGTAGAAGGGGTGAAGCTGGAGTGGAGAAGTCAAGCTGTGCTGGTGGTGGCAGCTGTGGTAATGATAGTGGGATTGGTGATAAGTACAGACACCCATATTTAAAAGGAGGCGAGGGAGACTTCTGGCCAAGATGGATGCGTAGACAGACATGCTGCATCTCCCTCCACAACTAAGAAGGAATACAAAACTAGAGACAACCAGAAGTTCCAGAAAATCAAATGGCATGGAAGTCCAACAAACGAAGATATACAAAAGAAATACTCATCCAGACAGGAGTGGCAGCTCTGCCTAAGACACAGAGGCAAACACACTTAGGAGACTTCTGGCCAAGATGGAGGCCTAGATTGACATGCTCCATCTCCCTCCACAGCTAAGAAGGAATACAACTACCGTAAAACCAGAAATAACCAGAAGTTCTAGAAAATAAATGTAAGTCCAACATATGAAGTTATAAAAAAGTAGTGCTTGTCTGGACAGGAAGGAGGGGTGAAGCCAGGGTGGAGAGGTCAAGCTATGTTGGCAGCGATGGCGGCAGGACAATGGTAAGCACAGACACCCATATTTAAGGGGAGGTGATAAGCACTGGGGAGCACCCCTAGTTGCAGACCAGACCCATCAGCCTGCAATTCCAACACCAGGGAAGGCAGACCCCCATTGCCTTCGACTGTGAGCCCCCGACGGGGTGGGGACAGAGGAGGAGGCTCCCAGTCTCTCAGCGGAGAGTGAACGGCAGAAGTCCAACTTGGACCCCCGCCCCCACAGAAAACACCACAGAGTGGTGAGAAGGGTCCCCTGGTTGTGAAGAGCACATGGGGCTCTGCCCCCTATAGTGTAGGAGGTGTGACAGCCCCTCCCAGGAAGCAAAGGTAAACACAAAACTGTCAGGATGGCGCAGATCATGATAGAGATCTCGGTGACGCAGTTGACCAGACAGCAAATATCTAATCTAAGGAAGTAGTAGATAGAAAATCTTTCTGAGGTTCAGTTCAGAGCTTTGGTTATAAAAATGCTTACAGACCTAACAGCAGATCTTAAACAAGATGGGGAAGGAATGAAGGCTAGTCCTGCTGAAATGAACAAAAACACATACGAAACTAGTGGTGAGGGCAAGAAAACCAGAAATCAAATCAACAAATTGGAACATAGGGAAGGAACAAACAGTCAACCAGTGCAGAAAGAGGAAATGAAAAGTGAGGAAAATGAGGAGAGGCTCAGAAACCTATGGGACAGCTATACATCTGAATCATAAGGTTGCCAGAAGGTGAAGAAGAGGAACTAGAAATTGAAAAATTATGTGAAAATATTATGAAGCAGAACTTCCCTAACTTGGGGAAGGAAATAGACTTACAGGTCCAGGATGCACAGAGTTCCAAAAAACATGGACCCAGGGAGAACCACACCAAGACACATTATAATCAAAATGTCAAAAGTTAAAGATAAAGAGAGAATCTTAAAAGCAGCAAGAGAGAAGAAGAGAATTATGTACAACAGGGTCCCAATTAGACTATCAGCTGATTTCTCAAAGGAGACTCTGAGGGCAAGAAGGGACTGGCAAGAAATATTAAAAGTAATGAAAAGCAAAAATCTATAATTAGGATTATTCTATCCAGCGAAGTTGTCATTCAGAATAGAAGGGCAGAGAAAGTGCTTCCAGGACAAAGTAAAACTGAAGGAGTTCATCAGAACCAAACCATTGTTATATGAAATGTTAGAGGGACTTGTTTAGGAGAAAGAGGGTCAAAACTATGAACATTAAAATGAAAACTGTATCACAACAACCAACAGCAGAAGCTAGGGGATTGAAACAAAGGCAAACTAAGTAGGCAACGAGAGTCGGAAAAAATTATACATATGGGGAACATTTTGGAGGGAGGTCAGTCGGGAGGGGGGAGGGGGAAAAGGGAAGGAGATGGCACAGGAATTAAGAAGCATAGTAGAAGGGAGTGGAGTAGATAGAAAGATGTTGAGAACTATAAGTACAACCAGTGGGCATGGACTGGGGGTGGGAGACAACTGGAGAGAAGGGGTTCATTAAGTGGAGGGGAACAAAGGGGCAAGAAATTAAAACAACTGTAACAGCATAATCAATAAAGCATGTTAAAAAATGTTGCAAATCCCCAGTCATATATAAATATGGTGGAATTTCAGAAACAAGTGGTGTTATTCCAGAATTGCAATCAATGTAACTGATCATATTATAAAACTGAAAAGGAAAAACCATATGATCATCTCAATAAATGCAAAGAAAGCTTTTGACAAAATTTAATACTTATGTCTGATTTTAAAACAAAACCTCATAGCAAACTTGGAATAGAAGGAAACTTCTTCAACATGATGAAGGCATCTACAAAAATTCTACAACTACATCATACTCAGTGGTGAAATGCTGGATATTTTTCCTCTAATATCAGGAACAAGAAGAACATGTCTGCTTAGACCTTTTCTATCCTCCATTATTCCAGAGGTTCTAACCAATGCAAAAGCATAGTAAGAACAAAGTACAACTGTCTATTCATACATAGCATTTCATCTATGCAGAAAATTCTATGGCATCTACAAATCAACACTACTGGATTTAATGTGAGTTTAGCAAAGTTGTAGGACACAAAAGCAATATGCAAAAACCAATTGCATTTCTATTCAATAACAATTGAATATTGGAATTAAAAATCAACTATTTTCAATGGCATAAAGTATGAAATATTTATAAATTTGACAAAAATGTGAAAAACCTAAATATACACTGAGAACTACAAAATACTACTAAGAAAATTAAAGAATACCTAAATCAACTGAGAGATATATAGTGTTTATGGATTAGAAAACTCAGCATTGTTAAGATGCCAGCTCTTCCCAAACTGATGTATAGATTTAGTGCAATAAAAATCAATATCCCAGAGGGCTTTTTTTTTGTTTGTTTGGTAAAAATTGACAAGTTGATTCTAAATGTCATATAGAACTGCAAAGGACATAGAAGAGCCAAAACAATTGTGAAAAAGACTCAAATTGGAGGATGTAGACAATCTGACTTTAAGACATTAGAAAGTTGCAGTAATCAAGACAGCGTGGCACTGGCATGAAAATAGACAAATAGATCAATGTAGCAGACCAGAAAGTCTAGAAATAAACCTATATACATATGGTCAACTTATTTTCATAAAAGAATGTAAAGGCTATTTAGTGAAGCAAAGGAAGTCTTTTCAATAAAATTAGCTGGATACCATATGTAAAAGAAGTACCTCAAACCATACCTTACATCATGTACAAAAATTAACTCCAAGTAAATCAGAAACATAAATATGAAAACTCAAGCTATGAAACTTCTAGAAGAAAATGTAGGAGAAATATTTGTGGCCTTGGATTAGGCAATGATTTCATAGTCACCAAAAGCACAATACATAAAACATCAAATTTAAGAGCTTCAGCTTTTTTAAATACCCTTTTCAGAGAATAAAAGGACATGCTACAGACTGGGAGAAAATACTTGCAAAACACATATTCAATAAAGAATTTGCATCCAGAATATATAAAGGAGCAACAAAACTCAGTAGTAAGAAAATCTATTCTTTAAATGGGCCAAAGATTTGAACAGACACATCAGTAAGTAAGATATATACATGCTTAACATTTCCAGTAATTAGGAAAATGCAAACTAAAACACAATAAGCTACCATTACACAACTATAAGAACGTTGTTCATTGGTGAAGATGTGAAGGAACTGTAGCTCTCATACACTGCTGACTGGAATGTAAAAACTATTCAACTACTTTGGAAAGCCATTTTGATAGTTTCTTAAAAAGGTAAGCATACACCTGCCATATGATCCAGTCATTACATGTCTAGATACTCACCCAAGAGATATGAAAGCATTTGTCCAAAGACTTGTGCATGAATGTTCATAAATGCTTCATTTGTAAAACCCCAAAACTAGCAAGTTGCCCATCAACATAAAAACAAATAGACAAATTGGCCTATATCCATATCTTGGAATATTCTTTAGCATTTAAAAGAAATGACCTATACAGAACATGGATGAAAATAATGCTGATTGAAAGAACTCAGGTCAGGAAAATGTATGAAGTATATGATTCAACTTATATAAAATTCTAGAAAACGCAACTTATTCTGTAGTAATAGAAAGCAGATCTGGGCTTGCTTCTGGTTGAGGAAGATTCAGGGAAAGGCAGGAGGAAAAGATTACAAAAAGACAGGAGAAAATTTTGGGGTATGATAGCTATGTTTATTATCTTGATTATGGTGATGGTTTCACAGTTGTATACTTATTTCAGAACTTACCAAATATACACTTTAAATATGTTATTTAATAAGACTGTTTTTTAAAAAAAGTTTCACAGGGAACAGAATATTTACATAATTCAAAATACGTCCTACAAACACTTATAAATTAAAAAGGAAAAATAGTAACTTTCCATTAGAGAAGCCTGACAGATACCACCTTAATGGAGTGGTCAAAGTGATCATGAGGAGTGAGACACTTGAAACCTCAGACCAACTAAACTGTGAGGCATTCTTCAAAATAACTGGCTTGTTATTTTTTTTTAAGTGTCAAGATTATGAAAGTCAAGGGAAGACTGAAGAACTGTTGTTGGTTGAAGGAGACTAAAGAGACACGATAACTAATAGCAATGCTTGATTCTGAACTGGATCGCTTTGCTAAAAAGACATTATGATGATAATCATGAAGCTCAAAGGGGTCTGAGGAGTAGATGATATTGTATTAAATGTGGCGAGGGCGCGGAAGTAATTCCAGCAAGGAGAATGGGTCGGATGGAGGGCTGCTGCATGCTCTGGCAGGTCAGCAAAGAGCTGTGCAGAGACCTCTCCTTTTATTGAGTTTTGCAAGTATAGAAATCAATAGGGAGGGTAAAGAATGAGCTCACAGGTATATTCCAATAATGATTACAATATACAATTACTTAGTTAGGATTAAAACAATGGGAGGTTAATATATAAACTATGAAGAATGATTTCTGTCAAAAGCAAAAAATAGGAATTCAATCATCTATTCTTTTAAGATAATGGGAACGGCCACACTGTTCCTTAAACTTTAACAGAAAGCACACAGGGTTAAACACCACCTGTTCTTGGCTTTGTTTGGTTTCTTTGGCAACATCAGGGAAAATGGAGTACTTTGCAAGATTCCTTTTAAGTCACAGAATGTCTTGAAAGCCTTAGCCTGATCAGTCAAAGACTGTCGGCGCTAGCGAGTCCAGCTCACCAGCTCGGGTCACAGAGCACCTGGACCGAGAGGCATGAGAGCATGCCTCAGTTTAGGAACCTTGATTTTCAGCATCATCTGATATCAATGTTAATTTCCTGATTTCAATGATTGTATTGAGAATTACCTAGCTTGTGGGAAATATTTATTAATATATTCTAGGGTGATGTGGCATGTCTATTTCCAGAATGAGTTTGCAATTTAATCTCAACTGGCTCAGGAAAAAATGTTATTTTTCTGTATTTCCAATTTTTCTGTTAGTGTATGATTGTTTTTAAAATGTTCTATTTACTCATTTGTTCATGTATTTGAGACACCTGCGATATAAACTCCTAGGAGCAGACTAGTTGGGTGAAAAGACATAAACATTTAACAAGATGACAAATATTACTAAATTGATTTTCAAAGGGATTGTGCCAATTTATACCATTGTCAGCAAGTTCTAAAAGGACCTATTTTCTTTTGTTCATTTTGGTCACTATTATACACTTTTCTTTTTTCTAACTTATCTCATTTTAATTTGTATTTCTTCAGACACTAGTGAAGTTGAGAAACTTTTAATAAATTGTTTATAAGCAATTTCTATTTCTTTTTCATGAACTACATCTTTATATTCTTTGTCCAATTTTGAAGGTATTCATATTTTCCTTTTTATTTATAAGTACTCCTTGTATATTAAGGGAATAGTGGGGATTTTTTATCTGTAGTCTGGATTGTTAGACAGTTTTCTTTTCCTAGTTTGCTACCTTTTAACTTAGTCTGTGCTATTTTTATTCCGTGAAACTATTTTAACTTTTATGTAGCCAATTTTTCATTTTTGGTTTCTGAGTTTTGTGTCTTGCTTAGAAATATTTTCTTCTATTTGAAATTATCTGTGTGTATATACTTTCATGTTTTCTTTATTTACATTTATATTGTTTATCCATCTGGAATTTACTTGGTATAAGGAATCAGATAGGCATCCAGCTATAACTTATGTTCTTCAAAGTGGTTAGCTAATTAACCCAACACTTATTACTGCACTGTATAAACTTACTCTTTTTATCTGATTTGAAATGTGGTTTTACCTTATACAGGCATACCTCAGAGCCATTGTTGGTTCAGTTCTAGATGACTACAACTATGCTAGTATCACAATAATGTGAGTCACATAAATTTTTTTGGTTTCCCAGTGCATATAAAAGTTATGTCCACAATATACTGTAGTTTATTATGTAGATTATGTCTAAAAACAATGTATACACTTCATTAAAATACTTTATTCCTAAAAAATGTTAACCATCATCTGAACCTTCAGCAAGGCATAATCTTTTCTCTGGTGGAGGGTATTACCTCAACGTTGGTGGCTGCTGATCGATTAGAATAATGTTTGCTGAAGGCTGGGGTGGCTATGGCAATTTCTTAAAATAAGACAACACTGAAGCTCACCACATTGATAGACTCTGTCTTTCATGAACAATTTGTCCGTAGCATGTGATGCTGTTTAATAGCATTTTACCCATGGTAGAACTTGTTCAAAATTGGAGTCAATCCTTTCAAATCCTGATGCTGCTTTATCAACTAATTTTATGTAATATTCTAAATCCTTTGTTGTCATTTCAATAATCTTCACAGCATCTTCACTGGCAGCAAATTCCATCTTAAGACACCACTTTCTTTGCTTATCCATAAGCAACTTTTCATCCATTTGGGTCTGATCATGAGACTGCAGCAATTCAGTCATGTCTTCAGGCTCCAATTTTAATTCTAGTTCTCTTGCTATCTTCACTACATCTGTAGTTACTTCCTCCACTGAAGCCCTAAACCCCTCAAAGTCATACATGAGGGTTGGAATCAATTTCTTCCCAACTTCTGTTAATGTTGAAATTTTGACCTTTTCCCATGAATCACAAGTGTTCCTAATGGCATCTAGAATAGTGAATTGTTTCCAGAAGGTTTTCAAATACTTTGACCAGATCGATCTGAGGAATTCCTGTCTATAGCAGCTATAGCCTTACAAAATATATTTCTTAAATAATAACACTTGAAAGTTGAAATTACTCTTTGATGTATGGGCTTCAGAATAAATGTTGTGGTATGAAAAAAATAACATTAATCTCATTGTACATCTTCATTGGGTTCTTAAGTGACTGGGTGCATTGCCAATAAACAGTAATATTTCAAAAGGGGATTTTTTTTTCTGAGCAGTAAGTTTCAACAACCTAAAATATTCAGCAAACCAGGTTGTAAACAAATGTGCTATTATCCAGGCTTTGTTGTCCCATTTATAGAGGACAGGTAGGGTAGACTTGGCATAATTCTTTAAGGCCTAGTGTTTTTTGAATGGTAAATAGGCATTGGCTTTAACTAAAAAGTCACCAGCTGCATTAGCCCCTAATGAGAGAGTCAGCCTGTCATCTGAAGTGTTGAAGAAAGGCACTGACTTCTCCCTAGCTATCAAAGTCCTAAATGCCATCTTCTTCCAACATAAGGTTGTTTCATCTACATTGAAATTCTGTTATTGAATGTAACCACCTTCGTTAATTATCTTAGCTAGATCTTCTGGATAACTTGCTGCAGCTTCTATATCAGCATTTGCTGCTTCATCTTGCCTTTTATGTTTTGAAGATGGCTTCTTTCCTTAAACCTGTTGAACCAACCTCTGCTAGCTTCAAACTTTTCTTCCGCAGCTTCCTCACCTCTCTCAGCCTTTCTAGAACTGAAGAGTTAGGACCTTACTCTGAATTAGGCTTTAGCTTAAGGCAATGTTGTGGTTGATTTGGTCACTTAACCAGACCACTAAAACTCTCTATTAGCAATAAGGCTGTTTGCTTTCTTATGATTTGTGTGTTCATTGCAGTAGCACTTTTACTTTCCTTTAAGAACTTTTCCTTTGTATTCACAACTTGGCTATTTGGTACAAGAGACCCAGCTGTCAGCCTTTCATGGATTTTGAACATACCTTCCTCAGTAAGCTTAATCATTTCTTGCTTTTGATTTAAAGTGAGAGACATGGAGTCCCACTCAGAGGCCATTGTAGGGTTATTAATTGGCCTACTTTCAATATTCTCAAGGAATAAGGAGTCCAAAGGAGATGAAGAGAAAAAGGGGAAAGCCAGTTTGTGAAGCAATCAGAACACACACATTTATTGATTAGGTGCGCCATCTTATATTGCCATAGTTTATGGCTCCCCAAAACAATTGCAATAGTAACATCAAAAATAACTAAGGGGAGATCCAAGATGGCGGAGGAGTAAGTGGAAGCTACACTAACCTCCTCCCAGGACCAGTCTAAGTTTACAACTTAATTTTGGAGAAATCATCTGGAATAACCAACCGAACACTAGCTGGAGAGAATTCTTATAACCATGGAGAGACAGAAAAGGCTGCTACATCACAACATGAGCAGTAGGGAGTGCAGAGATGTGAAAGGGCTGACCGCGATTCCATGAGTGGCAGCTGAAAGGACTGAGAAACAGCTCAGCAGTCGGGGGTTCCCCTTGAGAAGGGGAAGATCTAAACCCCCAGCTGGGCTTCCCAGCCTACAGCAACAGAGTGGAAAGTAAAATAGTATCCAGCTGAGAAAAGCGAAAAGCCACAGGATTTCTTGATAGCCGGAGAGAAACAACTGGAGAAAAAGACCTCTTAAGCGGATCACATACGAAAATATTTTGGCCTCTACTTACCCTGGGCTCAAGCAGAGGGAAGGCAGAGAGGACCAGAGACACTTGGGGAGAACTGGTGCGGTGGCTTTGAGGGGAGAACTGGGGAAGCAGCCGACTGGGTCCCAGTGCTGACTCATTCCCAATACTGCAGGCAGACCATTCCCCTTCAAGTGGTATCAGTCTGAGGGGAAGAAAAAGCCCTGACTACAGGAAGTAAGCTGCCACACCCTCAGTCCCTAAACCTGATGGCTAATCACAGATTGAATAGATTAACAACTAACGGAGACAGACAAAGGCAGCAGATCCCTGGTAGTCTTCAACAGGCTGCCTAGGGCCAGACTGGTACACAATCTGACACCACCAGGGGAAGATCCAGGAAGTTCAGATCAATCCAAGAAACAGCAACAAACAATAAGAGTCACAAAAGTGCAGAGACAGAGAAACAACCCCCCATCAAAAGGAAAGGAAGTACCCCAAGACAGAGTGTTAAATGAAATAGAGGGAATTCAAAACATGGATTATGGGGAAGATTAATGAGCTCACTGAGCTCAAGAAAAACTACAAAGAACTCCAGGGAAAGTACACAGAACTCCAGGGAAACTACAAGGAACTTACTGAGAATTACACCAGCATGAAAAAGGACATAGAAGCTATCAACAAGAGCCAGGAGGAAATTAAGAATACAATTTATGAATTGAAGAACACAGTAGAAAGAATTAAAAGCAGGCTAGAGGAAGCAGAAGATCGGATTAGCGAGCTGGAGGACAACATAGACAAAAATTCCCAGACAGTTCAACAAAATAAAAAAAGACTGAAAAGAATGAAGAGGTTTTAAGACAGCTGCAGGACAACATGAAACATAATAATATTTGTATCATAGGAATACCAGAAGGAGAAGAAGAAGAGCAAGGGATAGAAAACCTGTTTAAAAAAACTAATGGCAGAAAACTTCCCTAACATGATGACAGAGAGTCACACAAGTCCAGAAAGCACAGAGGGTTTCAATGAAGATGAACCCCAATGGGCCCATTTCAAGACACATCATAATTAAAATGGCAACATTCAAAGACAAAGAGAGAATCCTGAAGGCAGCAAGAGAGAAACAACTAATAACATACAAGGGAACTCCAATAAGGCTACCATCAGATTTCTCGACAGAAACACTACAAGCGAGAAGGGAATGGCAAAAAATATTCCAAGCAATGAAAAACAAAGGTCTACAACCAAGAATACTTTACCCAACAAGGCTCTCATTCAAAATAGAAGGTGAGATAAGGAATTTCCCAGACAGAAGAAGGCTTAAAGAACACATATCCACCAAACCAGCATTGCAAGAGATGCTAAAGGGCCTGCTTTGAGAAGATGAAGAAACAGAGAGACAGAGAGGAACACAAGTACAAAGGGGGGAAAAGACAATGAATAAGTACCTATCAGTAATAACCTTAAATGTAAATGGATTAAATGCTCCAATCAAAAGACATAGGGCAGCTGAATGGATTAGAAAGCATGACCCACATATATGCTGTCTACAACAGACACACCTTAGAACAAAAGATCTATACTGACTGAAAGTGAAGGGATGGAAAAAATTATTTCAAGCAAATGGACCTGAAAAAGAAGCTGGGGTAGCAATACTTATATCAGACAAAACAGATTTCACAGCAAAGGCCATAAAAAGAGACAAAGGACATTTCATAATACTTAAGGGAAAAATCCATCAAGAAGATATAACCCTGGTAAACATATATGCACCGAACCCAGAAGCACCCAAATATGTAAGGAAAATTTTGAAAGACTTCAGGAAAGATATAGATAACAACACACTCATAGTAGGAGACTTTAACACCCCATTGTCAACATGGACAGATCTTTGAAGCAAAGAAACACCAAGGATATTGAGGCATTGAACAATACTCTAGATCAAATGGACTTAGTTGATATATATAGAACTTTTCACCCCAAAGAAGCAGAATATACATTCTTTTAAAGTGCACATGGAACATTTCCAAAGATAGACCACATGATAGAATACAAAACAAGCCTCAACAAATTCAAGAAAATGGAAATTATGTCAAGGATCTTCTCAGATCACAATGGCTTAAAATTGGAAATCAACCTCAAGGAAAAAGCTCAAAAACATTCAAACTCATGGAGAATGAATAACACTCTATTAAATAATGGATGGGATAACAATGACCTCAAAAAAGAAATCAAAAAGTTTCTAGAAACAAATGATAATGAACACACAACAACCCAAAACCTATGAAATACAGCAAAAGCAGTCCTGAGAGGAAAGTTCATAGCAATACCGGCCTACCCCCAAAAAATAGAGAATCTCTAATAAAAAATTTAACCCTACAGCTACAAGAACTAGAGGAACAACAACAAACAAAGCCCAGAGCGAGTAGAAGGAAGGAAATCATCAAGATCAGAGCACAATTAAATGACATAGAGACTAAACAAACAATTCAAAAGATCAACAAAAGTAGGAGCTGGTTCTTTGAAAAGATAAACAAAATTGACAAGGCTTTAACCAGAGTCATCAAGAAAAAAAGAATGAGGACCCAAATACACAAAATTAGAAACAAAAAAGGAGAAATCACGACTGATACCACAGAAATACAAATGATTGTAAGAAATTATTATGAACAACTGTATGGCAAGAAATTTCACAACCTAGAGGAAATGGACAAATTTCTGGAAACATATATTCCAAAAGTGAATCAAGAAGCAGCAGAAAGCCTGAATAGACCAATAACAACTAGTGAAATTGAAGCAGCAATCAAAAAACTCCTGACACATGAAAGTCCTGGGCCGGAAGGCTTCTCAGGTGAATTTTACAAAACATTTAGGAAAGAACTAACTCCTATCCTCCTCAGCCTATTTCAAAAAAATCCAAGAAGAGGGAAGATTCCCAAACCCGTTCTATGAAGCCAGTAGTACCCTAATTCCAAAACCAGGTCAAGACACAACAAAGAAAGAAAACTACCGGCCAAAACTGCTGATAAACATAGATGCTAAAATCCTCAACAAAATATTAGCAAACCGGATCCAGCAACACATTAGAGAGATTATACACCACAATCAAGTGGGATGCAGAGATGGTTTAATATTTGCAAGTCAATAAATGTAATAAACCACATAAAGAAAATGAAAGACAAAAACCACATGATCATATCAATAGATGCAGAAAAATCATTTCATAAAGTACAACACCCATTTATGATGAAAACTCTCAGAAAAATGGGAATAGAGGGAGCATACCTCAACCTAATAAAGGCCATGTATGAGAAACCTGAAGCCAACATCATACTCAATGGGCAAAAACTGAGAGCATTCCCCCTGAGGTCAGGAACAAGACAAGGATGTCCACTCTCTCCACTCCTATTCAACATAGACTTGGAAGTTCTAGCCACCGCAATCAGACAAGAAAGAGAAATAAAAGTCATCCAAACTGGAAAAGAGGAAGTAAAACTATCATTATTTGCAGATGACATGATAGTGTACATAGAAAACCCTATAGACTCCACAGAAAAACTACTCGACCTAATAGTGAATTTGGGAAAATAGCAGGGTACAAAGTCAATTATCAGAAATCGAAGACATTTCCATACACCAACAATAAAATATCAGAGACAGAGACAAAAAAGAAAAATTTTATTTATTATAGCAACAAGAAAAATAAAGCACCTAGGAATAAACTTAACCAAGGAGGTAAAAGACCTGTACTCATAAAACTACATAACACTGAAGAAAGAAATTAAGGAAGATACAAATAAATGGAAGCATATGCCATATTCATGGATGGGAAGAATCAACATCATTAAAATGTCCATACTACCCAAAGCAATGTATAGATTCAATGCAATCCCTATTAAAATACCAACGACGTATTTCACAGACCTAGAACAAATACTTCAAACATTTATATGGAACCAAAAAAGAGCCCGAATAGTCAGAGCAATCTTGAGGATGAACACAGTAGGAAGAGTCACAATACCTGATATCAAACTATACTACAAGGCCATGGTAATCAAAACAACCTGGTACTGGCATAAGAACAGACATATAGACCAGTGGAACAGAATAGAGAGCCCAGAAATAAACCCAGGTCTATATGGTCAACTAATATTTGACAAAGGGGGAAGGAACATAAAATGGAGTGAGAAGAGCCTTTTCAACAAATGGTGTTTGGAGAACTGGACAGGGACATGCAAAAAAATGAAACTAGACCATCAACTTACACCGTGCACCAGAATAAACTCAAGATGGATCAAAGACTTAAATTAAGCCGTGGAACCATAAAAGTCCTAGAGGAAAACATAGGCAGGAAAGTTTCAGATATCCCACATAGGAACATTTTCACTGATATATCTTCTAAGGCAAGGAAAATAAAGGAAATGATAAACAAATGGGACTACATCAAACTAAAGAGTTTCTGCTCAGCAAAAGAAAATATCAGCAAGATGAAAAGGGAACCAACCATATGGGAAACTATATTTGCCAATGATACCTCAGACAAGGAACTGATCTCCAGAATATGTTAGAAACTTACATGACTCAACACCAAGGAGACAGACAACCCAATTCAACAATGGGCAAAGGACCTGAACAAACACTTCTCCAAAGAGGACATACAGAGGGTCCATAGACATGAAAGAATGCTCAACATCACTAGCCATCAGAGAGATGCAAATAAAAACCACAACGAAATACCACCTCACACCAGTCAGAATGGCCATCATCAACAAATCAACAAACAACTTGTGCTGGCAAGGATGCCGAGAAAAGGGAACCCTGGTGCCCTGCTGGTGGGAATGCAGACTGGTGCAGCCACTATGGAAAACAGTTTGGAATTTCCTCAAAAAACTAGAAATGGAACTGCCTTTTGAACCAGCAATTTCATTGCTAGGATTATATTCAAAAAATCCTGAAACACCAGTTCAAAAGAACCTATGCACCCCTATGTTCATAGCAGCACTATTTACAATAGCCAAGTGCTGGAAACAACCTGAGTGCCCGTCTGTAGATGAGTGGATCAAAAAACTGTGGTACATTTACACAATGGAGTACTATGTAGCAGGAAGAAATAAGGAACTTCTACCATTTGCAACAACATGGATGGGACTAGAGAGAATTATGCTTAGTGAAAGAGGCCAGGTAGCGAAAGAAGCCAAGCAACAAAAGAAAAATACCTTATGATATCACCTATTACAGGAGACTAATGAACAACACAAGCAAATGAGCAAAACTGAACCAGAGAATACAACAAGGATGCCAGCCTGTTAAACCAAGCACTCCGTTGTCTGGGGACAGCCAACTGACCTGGAGTCTGCAAGATCCTTCACCATGTGGGAAGGCCACCCTCCCCTCCACACATTCACTCTTAATAGGGATTTCTGGACCCAAGGGTAGGTAGGATGACGACCATGTCCAGCTTGAAGCAGCTAGAGGAGCTTGAGACCTTCACCCATTGTCCTTTATAAGATTATAAAGGGTCTTAAGTCTGAGAGGGAAGGATTGTTATTTTTTATTGTTTAAAAAATTAATCAATTAATTATTTTAAAAAAAAGAATAATATAGGAAAGAGTGAAGCCGGAGAGCTTGTAGGTATGATCCATGGGCATGGACTGGGGGAGGGGGAGAATTCCTGAGGGAGGGGTGATGCTGGATGGAGGGGAGCAAGGGGGAAAAGACTGGAACTATTGTAACAATATAATCAATAAAATATACCAAAAAATAAAGAAAATAAAAAAATAAAGTACAATTTTTCTATTTTGTTTTCAAGCTTAAAAAAGAAAACATAGAGATGCTATTAATTTTGGATATTAGTTTTATTTTTCTGACCATACTCTGGGATTGTCTAGCTATGCAATTATATTACTGCAAATAATCATCATATTGTCTCCACTTTACAATTCTTAAACTTATATTTTAACCTTGGTTCTAGAATAATATTAAGAAATAGTAATGATATTATTTTGCTTATCTTGTTCCTGACTTTAATGGTAAATGCTTCAAGTATTCCAACCTTAAACATGATGCATTTTTGAACTTAAACATTTTTTATCATGTCAATATTGGATATTGAATTTCATTAAATATCCTGTTATTCTTTTAAAAGGGTCATGGAGCTATTCACTTTTAAACTAGTATTAAGAATTCCTTTAATACCAGCACAGAGTTTGAGCAGCCAGACTGGCTGGCTCAAATTCCAGATCACTGCACTTAGTATATGTGTGGCTTTGGCAAGTTTCATAGTCTCTCTGTGCTCTTGTTGCCTCCTTTATAAAACAGAGTCAACAATAGCACCTACTTCAAAGAATTGTTGCAGAATATGAATGAAGAAATATGTATAAGATCCTCAAACAGAGCCCCATTCATAGTAAATGCTCTATAAGTATTAGTCATTAGAATTGCATTCTTGAAATAACCTAAATTGTAGTGCTGAGCTTTTTTGCTTGTTTAAATAAACTTATTTATTTATGAAAGTTTAACATGCATTTAGAAAAGTGCAAAGCTGGATGAACTACTACAACTAACTGCACCCCAGAAGACCCTCCATATCCCTCCCCAACAAAAAGCCATCACCCTTGTTGCTAACATGTATTATGATTTTAAGGTGCTACTGGATTCTGGTTTGTGTATCAATATTATGCTGTAGTAATCACATTAGAGAATAGTTAAATAAATGGAAAGATATCTAGAAGACTTTATATTGTGAATAGGCAACACTCAAGTTAATTGAGAGATTTAACACAATTTCCATTGAATTCCAGGTATTCTCTTCATATAAATTGACAAGCCGGCCCTAACATTTACATGAAAATATAAGGAATCTAGAATAGCCAAAACCATTTAGAAAAAGAACAAAGTTGGACTTTTCTTGATTTCAAAAGTTACTACAAAACATAGTATTGAAACAGTTTGATACAGACATAAGGATAAACATATAGATAAATGGAATAAAATTGAGAATCAAGAAATAAAACCTCATATTTATGCTGAATTGAGTTTTAACAAGGATGTCACAATAATTCAATGACAGAAACAGATGATGATGGGACAACAGGATACCCAAATGTGAAAGATTGAAGTTTGATTCCTATCTTATGCCGTGTACAAACATTACCTCAAGATGGATCAAAGTAAATGTAAGAGTCAAAACTGTAAAACTCTTTGAAGAAAGCAAACATAGAAGTAAGTCTTTATAATCTTGGATTTGGCAACGGTTTCTTAGATGTGACACCAAAAGTACATACATGCAACAACAAAAAAAGAGATAAATTAAATATACAAATAGAATTTCATCGAAATTAGAAACTTGAGTACATCAAAGGACACTACCAATTAAATGAAAAGACTATCCATATAATAAGAGAAAATATGTGCAAATTATATATTTTATGAGGGATTTGTATCTAGAAAACAAACATAAGAAACTCTTACAACTCAATAATAAAAAGACATATGAGGTCTGTCCAGAAGGTATCCAGCCATGTAATATGAAAAATAGAGACATTTCTTGAAGAAGATACAAGATACATGAAACATTGTACTGTACATAAGACAATGATGCCTCAATTCCCTTCAAAGCTGGCATCTTGGGACCTCACACAGTTCTCCCAATTGCCATCAGCTACCCTGCTATATTTTTCTGAATCTCATCAATAGTCTGAAATCTCTTCCTTTTCAAAGGTGGTTTTAGTTTTGGGAAAAGCCAGAAGTTGCAGGGCACCAAATCTGGGCTGTAGCAGGGCTGAGTCACCTGGGTGATTTGATGTTCTTCAAAAAAACTGCCTGAGATGTGATGCATGAGCAGGCATATTGTCGTGATGAAGCTGCCAATTACCAATTGCCCATAGCTGCAGCCTTCACAATCATCCAAATAATTTCCACAGAGAAATGTTCAAGCTTAATGCAATATCTGATGTAGATTCGTTGCTCTACTTGCTCAGTCAGTTTTTAGTATGTCTTATTGGTTATGCTGTTAAAGTTGTCCCAATTTCTTTTCCCTTTGCTCCCCTCTGCCCAGAACCCCCCTCCCTCCAGCAGTCCCATCTCCCCTTAGTTCATGTCCATGGTTCATGCATATAAGTTCTTTGACTTTGCCCTTTCCTATACTGTTCTTAACATCCCCATCTATTCTGCACCCTCCTACTATGCTTCTTAATTCCTGCACCATTTCCCTCCTTCTCCCCCCTTTCCCCCTCTCCCCCTCCCAGCTGACACTCCTCCACCTGCTCCTTATACCTATGATTCTGTTTCCACTCTGGTTGTCTTCTTAGGTTGTTTTTGTTTTTATTTTTTTAGATTCTGTTGTTGATAGTTGTGATTTTGTTAATACTTGAATGTTCATAGTTTTGATCTTTTTTTTAAATAAGCCCCTTTAACATTTTATATAATAATGTCTCGGTGACGATGTCTTCATTTAGCTTTACCTTGTCTGGGAAGCACCTCATCTGCCCTTCCATTCTAAATGATAGCTTTGCTGGATAGAGTATTCTTGGTTGTAGGTCCTTGCTTTTCATCACTTTGAATACTTCCTGCCAGGCCCTTCTTGCCTGCAAAGTTCCTTTTGAGAAATTAGCTGCCCCCACTGACTAGTACATTGGAGTTGTCATTGTTCACACAGGTGCATTCCTGTCCACTCTCCTTGGCTGCCAGGTTACATTGGTGTTGTGCAAACCATTCTTGTTATACTAACAATGGCTGGACTTTTTCCAGACAGACCTCATAACCCGAATAAGAAATGTGCAAAGGATCCACATGGACATTTTCCCAAGGAAGATACACAAATAGCCAACAAGCTCATGAAAACATGTTCAACAACATTAGTCATCAGGGAAGTGCAAATGGAAACCACAGCGAGGTATCATTTTACATTTACTAGGATGGATATGCTAAAAAAGACAGCTAGTAATAAATGCTGAAAATAATGTGTAGAAATAGGAACCCTCTTATGCTGCTTGTGGGAATGTAAAATGGTGTAACCACTTTGAAAAACAGTGTGGCAGTTTCTCAAAATATGGAGTTACCATATGACCCACCAACTCCACTTCTAAGTATACACCCAAGAGAAATGAAAATATGTTCACAAAAAAATTGTACATAAATGTTTTTAGCAGCTGTACTCACAATAGTCAAAATTAGAAATAACTCAAATGTCCACCAACTGATGAATGTATAAATAAATATAATATATCTATTCAATGGAATATCATTTGGTCATAAGAAGGAGCAAAGTACTGATACCTGCTATGATATAAATTAATCATGAAAACATTACGCTAACTGAAAGAAGTTAGAAAAGATTGCCTATTCCATGATTTTATTTATATGAAATGCCCAGCATAGGCAAACCTATAGACTCACAAAGTAGAAGAGTGGTTGCCTAGGGCTGGGGTGGGGTTTGGGAGATTAGGGGAATAGTTAAATGATATTGAAGTTTTGGAGAGGGTGATGAAAATGTTCTAACATGGATTATGGTGGTGGTCACACAACTCTGTAAATATAGTAATTTTCACCTCACATGTGTGAATTGTGGGATATGTGAATTATATCTCAATAAAGCTATTACAAAAAACATGGCAATTTCACATGGTCCAATGCAATGTTCTATGATACATTAAATGGCACCAGCATACAGTGGTATACCTTGAGGATCTGACAGTTCATTTATAAAGCTGGGAAGAGGAGGGGAATTGTAAATATTACTTGCATGAGAATATAGGAAAGGAGGCAATGGTTGGTTTAGTGGGAGGCTTGCTTGTTTGTTTAGGATAGGAAACATTTGGGCCTCTTCCACAGGAGGAGAAGAAAGAACCAGCAGAGTGGGAGATGCTGAAGAAGTAGGAACAAGGTTGATGAATGGACTCCAGAGTCCAGGTGGAAGAAATCACCTAGGAAGGAGTCCAAGCTCTCTTCCATAAGACCAAGAGGAAGGAGGTGAAGATGAGTTCAGACACTAATTAGTTGATGTTGCAGAGAATCTTTTTCTTACTGACCTCCATTTTCTCTGGAAAGAAGAAAAAAATCATTTGTGAAAATGAGAGAAGAGAGAGTGGTATGGTGGGTCTGAGGAGAGGGGTAAGCGGAGTAAGAGAGGAGGAGGAGAAATGATTTCTGCAGAGGCAGTGAGACAGGACTCCTGAGGTTTCCCCTGCAGTCCCCTCCAGCCCTGTTTGGGAGCCACCTCCCCCTGAGTCATCTCTGCTTCAGGCCACACAGCCCCAATGCTTTCAATGTTTCCCATACACTTTGGCTTTGAGCCTCTCTGGACAGTTTCTTCTGCTCTGGCTGCCTTTTGGCAACCTTCCTCCAAGAATTGAATGTTCTTCCCCAGTAAGGACTGATTCAAGTATGCCTCCCGATTCTGGGTCCTATGCTTTTAAGTCAGCCAGCGATGAGCAGGTCCAATTTGGCACCCTCCTGGCATCAGGTCAGTGACCAACAAATCCAAAGAGCACCGAGAGATCTGACAGTCCTCCTTGTTAGCTAAAGGAAAATGTGGGGGCTGGAGGAGACCAGTGATTTTTCAAAGAAGCTAGAAAAGGTGTTTCACAAGTTGGCAAGTGGAAGGTGTCCAAAGGTGTGGGGCTCGGGGTCAGAGTTGGAAATGCATATGTGGTATATTCCTCACAGCCAGCCTCTCACTGGGGAAGGCTGGCAAGGCAAGCACATCGCCCAACGCCTTGAACCTAGTTACTAAGCACAGTCAGTCAAGACCCACAGTCCACTGGGGTTCAGAAGTAGAGCAGGACAAAGAGAAGAGTGCGAGGAAGCCTCGGGGACACCTTCTGACCCCAGCTATTACCAGATACTGGCATTACTTCTGGTCAGAGTTGCTGGACACCAGCAGGCATAGAGCCTCTTTTTCTAGAAGGAGCATGACAAAGTGAGGCAGATCTAACATCAGATATAGACATAAGGTTGTCTCTGCTACTTATTCGCTCTGTAACACTAACATTTGTCATATTGCTTAGCTTCTTGGTGCCTCAGCTTCCATGTCTGTAAAATGGGAATTAATAATATCTATCCTTCGGGGCCGGCTGTTAAAGAAATGGCATGAGTGGCTCTCCAGTACAGTGCTTTCTGGTCCATCTCTGGGCCTTTGTGTTTGTTATTCCGTCAGAAGCACATTTGACACGACCCAGCTGTGTTCAATTATCCCTGGTCATCCTCCAGGTCTCACTTGGCCCTTGTCTGCCTCCAGCCAGCTTTCCTGGATTGGGCATTCATCTCCTGGAGTCTCACAGTGCTTACCACCATCACAGGACTGCATCACAGCTCTTGACCTGTCCTCTTTCCCTCAAGTCTGTGGAAGCAGAAGCAGTATCTTGCTCACCATTGAATCCCCAGTTGAAGGCACACACCGGGTAATAAACAAATATGTGTTGATAAAATGAAGTTTTAAAGACTAAATGAGATAACAAATGTTTAGCCCTGCCTCCCAAACTGCATTAGCTAGGGAGTAAAAGAAAAAGTAGGACCATGAAATAATGCTTGTCTGCCTTCAGCGCTTTCTTCTGATTCTTTTGCTTTTCTTAAAATTCTCCCCAAAGATAATGGGAAGACCCCAGGGAAGAGTGCAGACGCTCTGGAAACAGAATGCATGGCTTCCAATCCTGGCTCTACCACTTACTAAGTCCTTGATTTACCCTGTCTGTGTCTCAATTTACTCATTCATAAAATGAGTCATACAGGTGCCAAGGAGATTAAATAAACTACTATTGACTAAATGCTTGTAACAGTGCGTGGACCATAGTAAACACCTGGTAAGTATTGAGTAAGTATCTGAAGAGTGTTCTGCACACTAGTCTTCCTAGCTGCCCTGCCAATTCCTCTTCTCCCATTCTAGCTCCCTGTGATGGTCCTCAATACTGTCAGTGTCCACAGTGGCATCTTATCTAATCTTGTGGGGTCCAACCTCTATAGATGAGTTATAGACTGTAATTAGCCACACTTCTATGATTACTGCAGCCATGCTTCTCACACTTTAATGTATTGAATACCTATGACTCAGCTGAAGGTCCTGTGGATTCTGATTTGGAATCTGATAAGGCCTGAGATTCTGCATCTAACAAGCTCCCTGGTGTTGCTGACTTTTTAGGCCTATGGGCCGTATTTTACTTACAAAGACCTAAACAATAAGGACTTGTTTTTCTCACATATCAGTAAGAAACAAACATATTAGAAAGAAGACTAAAAAGAAAGAAATAAAAAGATACCCAGACATAGATAGTTTCTGTCCTAGTTTCAGCATTTTCATTTTATAGGCTCTGCATCTCTGTGATTCTCCTGGTTACAAAATAGCTGCTTCAGCTCCAGTCATCAAGTCCATGGTCAAGGCAGAAATAAGGTGGATGGATAAAGGGGAGGGCCAGTTACGAGTGCTTTTCTAATACAGAAGCAAAGCTCTGCTTACATCTAATTGGCAAGAATGCTCTCACATGGTCATCACTAGCTTCAAAGAAGGATAAGAAGGTGTTTGGGCAGTTCTGCTCAAAATAAAACGAAGAAGAATAGGAGGGATGGATATGAGATAAGCAAGCACCTGGCAATGTTAGCCGCCATCTGTGCTTATGCCCAAGTCATGGGCACACCAATTCTTGCCACGCTCAGATTACAGGATTAATAAAATAGTATCTCCCTGCCTCTAGGGCTCAAATCTGTGACTGAGGGCAATGATCATAGAATCATCTGAGGACTGGTCTCAGAATCAACCCTTACTTCTGATCTATTATCTTTGAGCAGAATAAGCACCTTTAGCATGAGTGTTTTCCCAGGAAGCTTTTAAACTTTTACATACATGAAGAAAACAGTAGACTTCCACTCCCACCCTCGCCCCCATCAGCTCTTCCCATTCTAGAGGCAACAGCCTAGTGATTCTGCACTGAGAAATGTACTCCACCTCCACTCCCACCTCACCTCCTAACCTCTATGCTTTGGCAAAACTGATGAACCCTAGGCTCAAGGCTGAGACAATCACTGCACTGCTTCTCATTAGATGATTAATAATTGGTTCAGGGCTAAATCAATCATCAAATTGAAAATTAGAAAGATCATAGGGAACAGGTGGCAAAGTTATAAATGCTTTTGAATCACTTAATGTCCTTGGAAAATAAGATACCCTGAGAAAGGCATCCATATACCCTTGTCTACCCTTTATTTTTTGCATACTATTAGTCTCTTTAGCATTTTTTGGTGTTACCATTAGAGATAAAGTCAGCAGAGCTGGAGTCCCTCAGAGATCTACTGGGCTGTGCCCCACCCCTCACACACTTCTAATAGCTGGCATATCAGTTGACAGGCAGCCAATCTGGTAATGATGAGCCCTACTACCCATAAAGGGGCAACCCTCCTTGTAGACATCAAGGCATATTAACAGGGGTGTTCTCAGGGAGTGGCTTCCAGTGGTGCCTTCCCAGGCATTTGGCACCTGGAGAGTCAGGAGAGGGTGTTTATGGGGACAATAATTGAAATTTAGGTTGCCCACCAAACCTCACCAGTTAAACCAATTGCCAAAGCTAAATAAATCATTAGCGCTTAAAAGAGTCAATGTAGTGCTTTTGCTCAAAATACCAGAGAAGCAGATTTGCTTTCCATGCTGAATGCCAACAAGGGTGGCCATAGCTTTAGAAGGTTCTGGAGGTCCCCTTGAAGTCACAAGGAAGTTAACTTAACTGAAAATACAGCCAACTATGAGGAGATGAAGTAGAGAAATGGAGAAAGAAGAGACACAATGTTTGTGATCCACACAAACCATATTTGGACCTTGTTTTTGGTGACACAATAAATGTTCTCCCTCAAACTAAGCAAGCTTACCCTGGGCTTCTGTGATTTGCCAATGAAACACCTAACATAGGCACACATCATTATTTGGGGGTAATTATAGGCATGGGTTCCAGCATCAGACAAACTGGAAGTTGAACTCCCTTCCCAATTGCTAACTGCTTGACCTCACTTCCAAGAGCCTCCATTTCCTCAGCTGCAAAGTGGAAACAGAAACTCAGCCATGGGTTAAAATGAGAGGTCCTGTGAAGTTCTGAGCACAGGGTCTAGCACACTCAGGTACAAGGAATGTCATTGTACTTTGTGGTTTTTTTCTAAATCAAATTAAAGTCTTGGGGACCCCAGTAGCTCACTAGACCTTCTGAAAGTTTCAGCTCATCCATTAGAGGGAGATGGTTTTGGGAGTTGCTCTTAGGCCTTGCTCTTGGGTCATGGCACTTAGCACCATTGTCTCAGTCTATGTTTTGGATTTTTCAAGCAAAGTGGCTTGGCTGCTGTTGTGCAGACCTTGGACACAGGGGCCTTGGCTAAGCTGGGAGCTCCAGACCATAATTAAAATGGATACATGAGGTCATTTTTTTCTTCTGAGATACTGCCACCTTCTCTGGGTGTTGTGGGAGGTGAGACATGGGTGGGAATATGCCGGTCTCTGGCCCACTCTTAGTCTTGGGGGACAGTTCTGCTCCCCTTGATTTTCATTGTTCTGCCTCCTCTTCATCTAAGATACTTGCCTTCTCCCTCCTCCTCAGAGATGACCCAACATATGTCCCACTACAAATAGATTTTGAAGAACCAAGCCAGAGATGGGGTCATTTTGAGGTCATTTCTGTGTTGTTCCATAACAACCAAGAAGGTTCAGGGGAGAGAACATAAATTTGATTTTCTTTTTGGAGCAAGGGAGGTAAAAATTATCTTGCCATAGTATGAGTATATTTATTATGGTTATTTTTTTCACACTGCTATTATTATCATTAAGCAATTATTTAGAGTATACTGTAGTTGGGGATATATTTACCAATTTTCCCTGGGGAAAATACAGCTTTGGCTCAAATCTGAGATCTCCATTATTTGTAGTAAATGTTTTAGTGTCTGGCACTTACTGGAACCATGATAAATATTAGCTTTCCTCCCCAGGTTTTCACTGAGAACAATTCCTGCTGAGGCATTAACTACCTCCTAAAGACTAAAAATTTCAAAATTACATATGTAGTATGACATCATTTATGTAAAAAATTGAAAAAGCACATAGACAGCAATAGTGTGCAGATTTTATAAAAAAGAAAACATTTAGGAAAACATTAGGGAAGATATACTCCAAATTCACTGAACAGAAGCAGGGCAGGGAAGCCCAGGATTGGTCATGGCAGCCAAAGGTGACTTTAACATCATCTGTTACACTTTATTTACTTTTAAGAAGAATATATTCACATATTGTATGTGCTAATAAAATAATTTGCTGATGAGTTAACTTACAATTTTTAAAAGGTGGCCAACATATATGTGAAAAGATGTTTAGTATCACTAATTATATGGGAAATGCAAATCAAAACCACAATGAGATACCATACCACCTCACGCCTGTTAGAATGGCTATTGCCAACAAGACAAGAAATAATGTGTCAGAGAGAAGGTGGAGAGAAAGAAACCCTTGTACAGTGCTGGTGGGAATGTAAATTGGTGCAGCCTCTATGGAAAACAGTATGGAGGTTTCTCAAAAAATTAAGAATAGAGCTATCTTTTGACTTAGCAAGCTCTCCTCTGGGTATCTACCTGAAAAATTTGATAACACTTGTTGGTAAGGATATCTGAACCCCTATGTTTACTGCAGCATTATTCAAGTAGCCAATATATGGAATAAACCTAAATATCTTTTGACAGGTGACTGGATAAAGAAGATGTGATATGTATATATCATACATTGCAATACTATTCAGCCATAAGAAAATTAAATACTTCCATCTGTGACAACGTGGATGGATCTTGAGAGTAACATGCTAAGTGAAATAAGTCAGATGGAAAAGGACAAGAACCATATGGTTTCATTTATATATAGAATATAAAACAAAAGGCAACAAATAAACAAAAACCCAAACTTATAGACAACAGAATGGTGGTGACTGGAAGAGAAGGGGGAATGAAATGGGAGGAGGACAAAGAGGATAAAGCAAGTCAAATATATAATGACTGAAGGAGACTAGACTTTGGGTGGTAAGCACACATTAGAGTATATAGATGTTGTATTATAAAGTTATACACCTGGAATTTATGTAATTTTATTAATCAATATGACCCAATATATATAATTTTTTTAAAAAGTGGATGGCAGAGAAGCCACATAATCCCAAATAAGGATATCCACTGAGCATCCTTTGCTTTTCTTTTTGGCCTTCTGGCCTCTATCATGGGGTTTCCATAACTACATGTTGTTTTGTTTTGTTTTATTTTGTTTTGTTTTTGTCTGAGAAAAGGACAAGGAGTCCTTTCTCTGCAATCTGGTTGACTCACTGCTCCAAGTATCAAAGACCTTCATTTTTCTGGAACAGGCCAGATCTCCAACAAACTGCAGGCAGGCCCTGCGGATTTTAATTTTGGAAACAAAAAGGGAGACATGTGGGCAATGGAGTGAGAAAATCAAGAATATTGGTGAGAAAGCTAGCCACATCTTGAGGTCAGGCTTAACAATCTATACCCTCCAAAGACTTTTCTATTTCCTGTCATGGAACACATTTGAAAGATCTCACTTGCCTAAATATAGCCTCTATAATCAGTTACTTTTTCTCTTTAGTTGTCTTATCTAATACTACTAATCATAGTTACCAGGAAACACAAATTTGGAAAAAAGAGGAGTTACCCTACTAAGTAAGCATCATACAGTCAAAAAACAAAACAAAGAGCTTGATGTTATGAAAACCCAGGTTTAGAACTATTGCCACCATGCCATCTTGAGTGCCTTAATTTACATCAACGACTTTTTGTTCCCTTTTCTCCAAAATAGATACAGTAGTCCTCTCTTATTCATGGCTTCACTTTCTAGTTTCATTTACCCATAGTCAACTCTGATGCAAAAATGTTAAATGGAAAATCCCAGAAAGAAACAAATGATAAGTTTTAAATTGTGCACCATTCTGAGTAGTATGATGAAATCTCATGCTGTGAAGCTTTGTCCCTCCTGGGAGTGAATCATCACATTGTCTCCACCCTGCTGATGCTCCCTGTCTGTTAGTCACGTAGTAGCCATCTTTTATCTGATTGACTGTCAAGGTATCTGAGTGTTTATGTTCAAGTCCCCCTTATTTTACTTAGTAATGGTCCCAAAGGGTAGGAGTGGTGATGCTGGTAATTTGGATATGTCAAAGAGAACTTGTAAGGTGCTTCCTTTAAATGAAAAGTTATGTGTGTGTGTGTGTGTGTAGGAAAAAGACAGTACATATTGGGTTCAGCACTATCTGAGGTTTCAGGCATCCACTGGCGGCCTTGGAACATATCCCCTATGGATAAGGGGAGAATTACTGTATTAAGTAAAATAATATTTGTGGAAGGATTGAAACAGTGCTTTCGGTTTTCATATCATAAACACCCAATAAATATTAGGGTTATTTTATTATAATAGCAATGATTTTTGTGTGCTTAGTCAGCCACAGAATAGAGAAAGGTACCGTTCCTTGACATTTTTTGTTGAAAAAAACCCTCCACTTTTGAAGACTATAGAGTCGGAACTTGACTTAATAATTTTCCTCTTCTGATACTTCCTACCCCTTTCTCCCTTTAAAAATTTTCTTCCTAGCATGTGTCATCATATAACTGATTTATATGTGAACTTGCTCATCTTGATTATTGTCTGTCCCTGCGCTGAGACATAAACTCTCTAAGGTCAGTGGTTGGTCTCTGTCCTGGTCACTGCTGTGTCTCCAGTGGCCAGCACAGCACTGAAACAGAATTGCTCAAAAGAAAAGAAAACAAAACAAAACATAGAAAAAAAAGTGTTGGGTAAATGAATGAATATTCCTAAATTTTCTCCGGGCCTGTCATGTGGGCTGATAGTCGCAGAACATTAAGAGTTTGAGGAAGGATACTCATCAATGTGTATGTTTTAGCCTCCAGTTTTAGGTGTCTCCTTCATTTGTTCCTGAACCATGTCCACCCCAGTCATCTTAGAGCATGGGCCAGCCTTCAGTTTTAAACCCATGTCATCTTCCTCCCTGCCACCAGAGGGCTCTTTTTAAAGCACTGGATTTGGTCATGTTACTGTTCTCTGGAAGAACGTGTGTTGCCCTTGATATCAAAATCCCCATTTTACATGCTTATACCAGTCAGAATGCTGAATTTTCTAAAACCAGAAAACATACCTCCAACTGGCTTAAACAATGTGGGAATGAATCGACACCTATAAAGACTCAGAGATGGACTAGACTTCAAATCTTGAGTTGATCTGGTGGCTCCTCCTCTGTTGGCTCAGCCCTATACGCTTCCTTCACGCTTGGAAAGAGAAAGCAGCTTCAGTGTTGGCTGGCCTCACTTTATTCAACAATGTTCAAAGGAGGGGAAATCAGTTATCTTGAGGCTCTCTCTTGAGTGTCAGAGCCCTTGTCTAACTTCCACCTGACCTCATTGGACTGAGTTGGGCCATTGCCCATTTTTAAACCAACCTTTGTCTCTAGGAGAATGCCATACTCTGACAGACCTACGTTTGGATTTCTAAATCAGTCACTGACATGTAGGATGAAATATCATAATTGGTGTTTTCAACCAGGCTCCTCCCTTTTCCCGCTTCCTTGGAGCTGAGAGTCGGTGCCCCAAGTAGCTTCAGAATGACAGAGGATGGAAAAGTTAACAAAGCGGGGGTAACACAATCTCTTTCACAATTTATATTACAGCATCCTGTACACTGTTCCTTCAATGATCACAAATGTTACTTTGAATAAATATGAGGAAATGAATAAATGAATGAGTAGGGTTTCACATCCTAGGGAAGAAAAGAAAGATGTTCAAGAAGATTGGAACAGCTTATAAAGCCATTGCTTCTTAAGATTTGTTACAACTAGAGCCTAGGGCAAAAGAGCTAGAAAGAATTTCCAGAAATTAGACCAAGCATATTTGTCAGGGTTTTCCATAAAAGCAGAATTAATAGGATGTATACATAAAGAGATTTGTTGTAAGGAATTGGCTTATATGATCATAGAGGCTGAGAAATCCAGACCCAGAAGAACCAATGGTATTACTCCTGTCTGAGTCCAAGTCTGAAGGACTGAGAACCAGGAAAGCTGATGGTGTGAATTCTAGCATGGGTGGAGATAGATGGTGAAACAAGGCAGATATGAACCCTAACCTCAAGGAAGTAGGAGAAGATGTAGACATTGAATAGCTAAATATCTAGATGCTACCTCCTCTTGTAGAGTGTCTCTCACTGTTCATCTCTCAATTCACCAGGAAGATGAGCATCAACTTTCTCACCCTCCTCTTAGCTCCCAGGGTCCCTTGAAGGTGGTGGTGACAATACAACAGGCCTAAGAACACTGTCCTAAGTGAATGCATTCACTTATTTAAGCTTCAGACAGCTTCAAGCAGTGGGCACTAAGACAGTCCCTGTCAGAACATGACGGTCTGGTCGGTGTGATCCACGGGAGAGAGTGTGGCGTCCGCAGCTTCTATCTGCAGCTGTGCAAGCTCTGCACACAAAGGCTTCTCCTTCCAGCCCAGTTCCCCCAAGGCATCTGTGCTGCACACTTTCTGTTCTTTCACTGTCAAAACGTGGTGGCTGGATCGTCACTGGACTTTTGACATATGCAAATAAGCCATATGCAGATTAACCCAGTCCCAGCTTCCCCCATGGGAAATAGGAATGGACTTTGCTCATTCCCAGAAGAAATGTTGATGGACCTAGCACAACATATTGACTGTGGAAAAGCAGGGAAATTTCAATAACCTATTGAATGTGTTGGTGTATAAACTCACCCTAACTGCAATGTATGTATGGAAAAGTGTGGCATCAGGGCCTAAAAACACAGAGGTGGTTTCTTCTGGGTGATTGGGAGTCTCCACTTTTCTCTTCTTTCCTCCCTCGCCCCCCCCCTTTCTTCTCTACCTCTTTCCTTGCTTCTATGGGCTTTCCTCATCTTAAATCTAACCCCTAACTCTTTTCCTTCCTTTTATTCAATAAACCTAGGCTGTTCCCTGGGTGATTTCTCAGAGCAAAGATATCCTGACAGCCCCCCATGAACAGAGACATTAAGTAACTTGCCCAAGGACACAGAACTAGGAAGTGTAAGAGCTGAGGTCTAATCCAGTCTGTCCCACTCCAGAAGACAGACTCCTAACCTCGGTGCTATGTATGTCCCCAAGTGGGTACCACTGTTATCCCCATTTTACAGATGGGAAGATTGAGGTTCAGGCTAGGATTTGCCTAAGGCCACAAGTTTAAGAGCTAAATCCAAATGCAGGCACGTAATAGAGATTGAATGTCCCATCACAATTACATACCATCCCTGAACAGGCCTCTGTCATATTGTATAGTGTTCAGTTATTTACATGCCTGTCTCCATTTTCCAGGGGAGAAACTCCTTGAGTAAAGACTCAATGTATTCCCCTTTGTTTCTTCATCTCCAACTCACTAGGGGTATTTAATCCAGTACACAAATGATTGTTGAGTTAATAAAGTGATGAACGAATAAATAAATGAATGATTGTTAGTGGAGTTCCCAGACCCAGGGTATGCTCTGTGATGAGAATGGTTTAGAAATATTCTTAGCAAATCAGGGGTGTATGTGAGAGCTTCTGTTTCTTCAGCCTCAGAAAGAAACAAAACTCTAGAAAAGAAAGAAAATGGGGCATAACAAGGATTCTGGGCTGGATGCCATGACATCACCCTCAAGTCGGATGTCTGGACTGGTAAAGAAAGGTCCTTGTGACATGGGCCCAGTAGGGCCTGTCACTTGGCTGGTGTGGGGAGGCAGTTAAAGTGGCGTCAGAGCTGGCCTTCACCCCAGGCTTCAGCCCGGGTGTTTCTGCATTCAGCAGGTATCTCTTCCAAGGGAAAACCAGGACAGGAAATCACGTTGCCATGGACACCAGAGAGGCCCTCTAGACACAGGGGAAAATAAACATGTTCTTATTGGACTTAACCCCCGCAAAGCCAGGTTGGCCTCACTTCCTAGTCTGAGAGGGCCCAGTTTTCACTAGAAATGTTCAGTTGTCTCTCCTCCAGGGGTCCTCAGCGCAAGGGCTGAGTGACAACTCCAGCTCACTCAGAGTCTCTGGGAACAGTGTTACCCCAGAGATAAAGGAGGAAGCCATTTCTGGCCCAGACCTAGTATCTCCTCAGTCTCCTTCATGGCTGACAAGACTGACATTTTTTTGGTGCTTGTTGGGTGCACATTCCTACACATTTTATGTGTATTAACTCATTCAATCCTTATGACAAACTGAGAAAAGCATTGTTGTCACTATCATACCCATTTTACAGGTGAGAAAACTGAGGCACAGGGAGATTAAGTGACTCATCCAAGGTCACCAGATTATTGGTGGTGACACTGGGATTTGAGGTACTTTGAGAGTTCTTAGGCAACACTTAAGAACATAGGGCTTTGGAGCCTTCAGATCTAGCTGTGTGACTTTGAACAAGTTAATTACTCTCTCTGAGCTTCAATTTCCCCATTGGTATGTAAGCACAGCCCTTGAAGGACATTTATTGAGTACTTACTGTATGTAGGTACTATGTTGGGCCTTGAAAGCACTGTAGGAAAGAAGCCAAATGTAGTCCCAGGACCAGGCAGTTTGAGGACAGGCAGGCATATTTGGGACAGAGAGAAATACCCTCTGGAAGCCTCAAGGCAGGAAGGAGTTGGTCCCTCTGGAGGAACTGGAGAAAGGCCCGAGGGGCTGGAGTTTCCATCAGCATGGAGGCACAGGCAAATAGCTGGATGCCAGAAGGCTCACAGTAGACTTCCCTCTAATTGGAAGAGGAGGGGTTCTCACCCAGGCCTGACTGTAGATGAGAGCTGAAGGAAGTTAGGTTTCATGTGCACTATTAGGGGGCTCCATTTAGTCTGATGGCTAAATCTGACCTGCCCCTTGTTTTTGTAGGACCCATGAACTAAGAATGGTTTTAAAAATTTTATTTCCCATTAATTTGCTGCTCTAGTCTTTTCAGTGACATGAGCAGTTATACGCATGGGATACAGTATTATTGGGCCACTGTGAATGGAGATGGAATAACCAGTTCGTCTCATGTGCATGGTCTAGACATGGCTAAAATAAATAAATAAATAAAAATAAAAATTTTAAATTACTGAAAACAAATCAAAACAACATTATTTTGTGACATGTGAAAATGGTATGAAATTTGAATTGCCGTGCCCACCAATAAAGTTGCATTGGAAGACCCCTGTTTGGAGACTGTCCTTGGCTGCTTGAGTGCTGCAATGGCTGAATTCAGTCATTGCCACAGAGATGTATGGTCTGCAAAGCTGAAAATAGGGAGTGTCTGGCCCTTTTTGGAAGGAAATTGCTGAGCCTTGGACAAGACATGTCTGGCTTTAGGGTGCAATGTGTAATGAAGGAGCGATGATCCATCAGGATTTCTGAAGAGAAGCAAGGCCAGGAAGCAGCAGTTCCCTGTGAGTTTATGTTGATAATTATGTGCCAGGCACCCCACTCCCTGTGTTTTAACTCACAAAGTCCTAAGGGCAGTGGTTATTCACTTTGCACATGAAGAAACAGGACAGAGACAGGGCCGAGGAACTTGCCGGAGATGACGCAGCTGGTCGGTGACCGAGCCAGAACTTCAAGTCAGGCACGTCGCTTCCAGCACCGCACTGCTACCTCTCCCAGGTGCCTGTCTGTGCAAGGTGGCGGGCTTGGGAATGCGACTCCTCCATTGCACCTCACCTGAGCTCCCACCTCAGATACTGAGAAGTTGTAGGGGTCTCTGTTCCTGCCACCACAGCAATTTGGATCCTGCCTGCTGGTGGAGAATTTAATATTTGGCAACTATTTGTGCTATCATCTACTGACCTTAGATTCAAGTTTCACAGCACTTAAGGACACAGGCCTTGGGAGCCCTCCAAAACCAGCTGTGTGACCTTAGGTAAGTTAATAAATCTCTCTCAGCCTCAGTTTCCCCAGTGGAATGTAAATGCCCACTTTGAAGGATTACTATAAAGTTAAATACAATGGTGCACTTATTGAGCACTTACTGTATGCCATATGATCTGTGCCTTGGGAGGTCAAGTTCATGAACTATTCAGAGGTCTCCTGCCCTCTAGTTTTCCAATAGTTTTGATCCCTAGGGAGCCCCAGAGGTGCCTGGGAAGAAGGAGGAAAGTGAGGCTGAGTATTTATTCTCCAGCTTCCTCCCTGTGGGGCCTCTGGGGGCTGGTGCCTTAGGGTCACAGCTCTGCTGGGTGGCCCTCTCTACATACATTTCTCAGCTTCCAGGTGACAGTAGGGGTAGTAACAAAAACCCATTGTAATTATTCCCTGAAGGTGCTTCTGGTTTTCTGACACCCTACACTCCTTTGGAAAGAGTCCCTTTATTAAATGCTCTTCAAATTACCTAATTAGAGTGCGCCTTCTCTTTTCTGCTGGGACCCTGACTGATGCACTTTTCATTTAAATTAATTTGCTAGGCATGCCTGGTAGGCTCATTGCCTTCTGCCCAGTCTCACCAAAGATCTGCTCTCCAGTTCCCCAGCACAATATTTATAGTGTATTTCCCATCACAACTTTATGTCAGGGATGAATTACATCTCACATTGGTAAGGGTGTGGGGAGATAGGTGCTTTTACATACAGATGGGTACAGATGTAATAAAGTAGAAGATAAACACAGAGGAATTTGACAACGAGTTTCAAAATTTTAAGATATCCCCTTTGACCTAGCAATTTCATCTTTAGCAATTCATCTCCAGGACATATTTGTACTATTGTGAAAAGATGTACTATTGTGAAATCAAACCAACTATCTTATCAGTAAATTAAATTAATTTCATTCAATGAATATCTTTTAGTACCTACTAAGCTTCAAGCACTATTCTAGTCCCTAAGATATAGCAGTATCATATACTTATAGTGAATGACATGCAACTATGCAGAAAAAGATTAGTAGTTCCATATGGATGAGCATAGAAAGATGTCCACAATATATCATTAATATTAAAAAATCTGGCTACAGAATAGTAAGTAAAATAGGATTCCATTTTTATTTATCGGATTTAGAAGGAAGTATGGAAGAACTTAAAACAAACTGTTATTAATGATTAATTGAGAGGATAGCTTGATCACAGAATTTCATGTTCTATTTTACAGTTTTATGATTTGAGTTTTACTGGAATAAACTTTACTAATTAGAAAGATATTTCCATTTTTAACCTGAAACCTCTACTTCCTTCCTTTTAAAGTAATATTTGTTTTTTTATTACAAAAGTTATACATAAATATATTCTTTGTGTAAAAAATTCAGAAATTGTAGACAAAGTTTAAGTCCTTCTTAACCAATATGTTTACCTCCAGAATCATTCCCATATATTTGCCCATATTCACATTTTACAGACAATATATTGTGTTGAGTATATATATATTTTTTTACATGAGTGCTATCCTACAATAACTATTGTCTGGAATCTTGCTTTTTAAATGTCTACGTCTTGAAAGCCTGTTCATATTAGTGCTATACCAACTTAGTTTCTCTTAATCACTCCAAAGTATTCACAGTGTGGCTTTACCACAGTTTACTCAGGTTATTGAAGGCCTGAGAACTGGCAGTTTGAAATTGAGTCTTAGGTCATGTATTAGTTATCGATATTTATGTAATAAATTACTCTGGAATTTAGCAGCTTAACACATAAACATTTAGTATCTCTTAGTTTCTGTGAACCAGAGTCTCTCACAAGGCTGCAGTCAATGTTTTGATGGGCCAAGTGGAGGAACATCCACTTCCAAGCTTACTCACGTGATTGTTGGCAGGTCTTCCTGCTGGTTGCTGGCTGGAGGTGCTTCCTCAGTTCCCTACCATGTGGGTCTTTCCATAGGGTATCTAACAACATAGTAGTGGTCTTCCCTCAGAGACAGTAAGCAAAATGAAAGCCAGAGTCTTTTCTTCCCCTAACCTTAGAAGTGACATCTGATCACTTCTGTTGTCAAAGTCTGAATAGGCTCATCCCACACGTAAAGGAAGGAAATTATACAATGGCATGACTTTCATAAGGCAAGAATTATTTGCTACCATCTTGGAGGTTCTCTACCTTTGGAAAGATAGTCCAGCAACCACATGAACAATGGATACCAAGAGAGATTGTGGAGAGAGCACAGGCAGTTCAAGGCAAGGACTGTCAAAAATGTTGTTAATTCAATAAATAGGTACTGAGCACCTACTTTGTATCCAGATACTATTCTAGGTACTGGGGATAAAATGATGAACAGGACAGATGAAGCTCAAGTTCTCACGGAGTTTACTGTATAGCAAATAGAGATTATGAGCCTAAGAAACAAGACAATAGTCATGAAATTTACAATTTTAGAGGTAGACTCATCACATCTGGGACTGACTGAACTTGGTGAGTGAGGCATTAAGGATGACTCCTGTGGGATCAGAAAACTGCTTGAAATGGGTGGTGGTGGAAGAATTTGAGTGTATTAACTGAGATGGTTCCTTTGGCAGCCACTCCATAATCTTTCTTGTGATTCTTTCTAAAAAAAAAGTCTATTTCACATTATTGTTCAGATTTAGTACAATCTGTGTATGTGTGTGTTTGGGGGTAGTGTTTTAAGAGAATAAACAAAGAATCTGAACTTCTATCACAATACATTGAACAATTTGTACCTGTTTTTTTCATTGTATTACAATGGAAAGGAAACCAAGGCTCCATTATTTGCAAATATGATATATTGTTAATTACTCAACAATAAACCACCCAGGTTCAACAATTAACATTGTGCTATTATTCATTTGTTATATATGAGTGTATAGGTGTAATATAATAAAAATAAATAAATATTTATCTTTGTTGCAGGTTCCTGGCACAGGGCTCCTGAAACTCCTGAGTAATAAGCATCTTTTGTATGCTAATGAGGTGAGTAATGGCCTGGGACCCCTCTATGACTTCAGGATTGGATTGCTTATCAAAAAGTCCAAAGGATGATTAAAGGGTGGAAGTTCAGTCCCACTGACCTCCAGAGAGAGGAGAGGGGCTGGAGATTGAGTTGATTACCAAAGGCCAACGATCTGATCAATCCTGCCTATACAATGAAGCCTCCATGAAAATCTTTAAATGATGATGCTCAGAGAGCTCCTAGTTAGTAAACACATTGAGATGCTGGGAGTGCAGTGTACCCAGAGAGGGCGCAGAAGCTCTGCACCCCTTCTCCCACCCCTTGCCCTATGCATCTCTCCCATTTGGCTGTTCTGAGTTGTATCCTTTCTAACAAACTGGTAAACGTAGTATAGTACTTTCCTGAGTTCAGTGGATTGTTTGAGAGTGAACCTGAACTGAGGGTTATGAGAATCCCTGAATATACAGCTGGACAGTCAGAAGTACAGGTGATAACCTGGGGATTGTGACTGGCATCTGAAATGGGTCAGTCTTAGAGAACTGAGCCCTTAACCTGTGGGGACAGTGTTGACTCTGGGTATTTGGTGTCAGAATTGGATTGAATTGTAGGACAACCTATTGGTGTCCAAAGAACCAGAGAATTGATTGCTGGAAAACATCATGAAGTAAATGTATGTGCAAGTAAATTACAGGCATAATGACAGTTTTCCCCAAATTATTTTGACCCGTCTCACCTGCAAATAAGAACATTCTCCTGCATAAGTACAATACCAGTATCACACTTTGCAAAAACTGACAGTGATTTCCTAATGTCATCTACTATGCCGCCCATATTCAAATTTCATCTGTGTCCCTCAAATGTCTTTTATTGCTGTTTTTATTTTCAATATCAGTATTCAATGTAGGATCACAAACTGCATTTGGTTTTTATATCTGTTTCCTCTCTCTTTTTCCTTTGAAAAGATTGCTACCCTTTCATAAACTAATTTAGTATTTTTGAGGCATCTAAGCCAACCATCCTATAGAATGTTCCACATTCTAGATTTGCATGGTTGTTTTTCTTCAGAATGTGATACTTGCCTTTCCTAGGCCTTATATCTCCATCTGTAAAATGGGTGTAGCAACAGTAGCTGCCCCCTGGCTACTATGTACTAGTACATAGTCAACATGAGCATTAAATTCAATATTGCTTGTAAAGTGCTAAGTAGTGTCTGGCATACAATGAATATTGAATAAATGGTGCTGTTGTCATCATCATGATCAACATCCTCCTCATCCTCATTGTTACCACCATCATCTATAGCACTTCAGGCTCCAAACTGCATTGACACACAAACTTTTTTGACTTTTTCCTCCTTTTGGGATCTCTTATGCGGGTCCTTGTCCTGGAGAACTTAACTGAATAATCCCAAGGCAAATGAATCTCCTAGCCTCTTGGAGAACTGGAGGTTAGCCTTAGTTATCCTCCTAAGGACACCATCTTTTTTCAGAATCACAATTTTAATTACCCAAATGCCTAACACAATAGTAGGGCATTAAGTGGTGTGTAATGCCCACCTAGGGAGGGCCCTGGTGACCTTAGTGCTGAGGCTATTGGTGCCACACTGCTGCAGTGCTGATGGGGGCATGGTGCTGGAGAGGGAGGTGAGGAGTATTTTTCCAGAAGACTGGGCTCAAAGCCAGATGCTAATTACAATGTGGCCCATCATCTAAGTAAGTGTGAGGCTGGTGGGGATGGGGGAGGTAAGAAAAATGGGAAAGGTGAGGGGATGAACAGGTTGGAGAAATCCATGTGTTCCCCTAGGATCTACCCTCCTTTCAGACCCAAGCTGTCTGGGAGAAATTGTGGCTGTTACCATAGCAGCAGCAGCTGCAGTAGCAGCAGCTGATGCATGAAGCACAGTGTCTTTATTAGGAACCTCAGTCAAGCTTGTGCCAGTATTTTTCCATCTGAATCTCATTTCTTCAGTGAAAGGAGAGACCAGAGGCTGTGGATGGCAGGGGTTGGACTAGGGGTGTCTGGAGGTGGAGGCAGGAGAGTTCTCAGCTATTCCACTGAATTTCAGGGGATCGCAGATGGACAAGAAGCACGTATTTTATATTGCTTTGATAGGACATAATTTAAATATTCAAACAGCAACAGAATTTCCTTAAATTATACATGAGTTGCTGAAACAGCACCCCCACTGCCTTTTGGAAGGTACAAAGCACTACTTTCTGGAGACCCTTGCAGGAGGGGACATCTCTGGCTGTGAAGAGCACCAGCCTAGGAGTCAGACTGACTTTAGATTCCCAGCTTTACTACTTTCCAGCAGAGCAGCCCTGGGCCAATGACTTTACTTCCTTATGTCTCAATTCCCTCATCTGTAAAATGGAGGTAATAAGAGTAACTGCCTCATGGGGTTGTGGTGAGAACTAAATGAGCGCATACAAAGAGTTAAGCTCAATACTTGACCCACATTAGATACACAATAAATGGTTGCTACTGTTAATACTACAAGTATTTCCATTACTACTACAACAGCTACTCCTGCTATTACTGTGAGCACCACTGGTGCTATTAACTGTTACTGCTCTTACCATTACTACAATTACCACTATTACTCCTTCTCCTGCTCTTCCTCCTGTCTCCATGGAGATAACACCCTTAGGCTGAGCACAGGATTATGAATCACAGGTGACTGCCTCTTCTCCTGGGACAGAGCTGCAGTGCCTGAATTAGCCCTCATCTTTTTGAGAAGCTGGGGTCAGAGATTGGGACGATGTGGTTGCTGCCCTCACAGACTGAGAATCCAGTGGTAGACAAAGGCAGGACACTGCAGATATCCGAGGAACCTGTGAGAGCAGCAGGGGATTGGCTATAAGAGACTGCACAGCTGATGTAGTTTAGTATTTTTCTAGCCTTGTCACTTGAGTAACCCCTCTTTATTTTTGTCCTGATTACCACACACATTATTCCTTATATCATAGCCTTTCCTTTAAATTGCTTCCATTTTTATTGGCCAAATAAATGTGGTATTGAAGGAAACTTTACAGCACTACGAAAAATGTAAAACTACTATCACTTAACATGAAAAAAAGCAGCTGTAAAAATAAAAATGATGGAAACAATAAATGCCATCAAATTCTAGCTACTACTTGTTACCTGTTGAAAGGTGGAGGTTTGGGCTCACTCTGTCCATTAGAAAAAGGGGGTTGGCAAGCATTCAAGAGGTGTCGAAGGTGTGCGAGCACCCAAATGAAACTTGCTTGTGATCAGTATTGAAAACAACTGAAGGGGATGCTTTCTCACTCTGTGGTCCAGTGATGTCTAATGTTCCATGTGTGTTCCATTTAAAGTCAGTGCTGACCTTCATTACCAATGAACAATAACCTCATCTCAGAGAGGAAGGGGTGGGGCCAGCCTCCAGGTACACATGGACATACAGGTGGAAGGAACAGCGTTAGAGACAACATGGGGCAGGCAGCATGAAGATATGCACCTTCGGGCAACTTCAAGTATTAATAGTTCAGAGGCACTGAAGGGGAGGGGAACAGAAAGACAAGGGTCCACATCATGTAAACTTTATTAGAGACACTAAGGAATTCAAATTTTATTCACTGAGTGAAGTGCAAACATTGAAATATATTAAAGAGTAGAATGACAAGATAGTAATAATAGGTGTTGTTTAGAAATACTTATGAATCTTCACAAGAACTCTGAGATTGGCAATACCATCCCTGTTCTACATATGAGAAAACTGAGGCTTAATGCGGTTACATAGCTTGGCCAAATGTGATAGATTGCAAAAATGATCCCAATTCTCCATGCCCCAACCATGACTCCATGTCTGTCACTTTGTAAAGTGGCTTTTCACCTCCCACCATCAAAAGAAGTATCTATTTTTCCACCCACTGGCCTTGTGTTCTACTTGGACTAAAAGAAGGAAGGGGACAGGATGATGGGTCAATTCCAAGCCTAGGTCTCTAGAGACCATGCATGTTTCCTGACATCATCATGTGTACAGGCCTATCTGGCCTTCCGCAGAATTAGAGACTAGGTGGAGCAAAGCCCAGTTATCCCAGTTGAGGCCCAGATATGTGATAGCCCAACCAAGACCAGCAAACTCACTTCTCCAACCTGAAGTTGACCAGAGACCCATGAGTGAGCCCAGACAAGACCAGAACAACCACCCAGCTGACCCACGTTCTTGTGAGCAATAAGGAGTCCTGTTATTTTAAGCCACAGCATTTTAGAGCAGCTTTGGTCAGTAAAAGATACTGAAAAATCAAAATAAACCAGCAAGTAAATTGTTGGAGTTCCTATTTGTTCCCAGGCTGAGCTCTTTTTCCACCCTCAAGCTGTGCTTCTAAATGCCACTTCTCAGAAATGCTCAGATTTCCAATTTAAGCTGGCATATATAATTTCCTTAGTGCAATGCTCACCTCACAGCTTTTCATTGAACGTGGACCACACCATATCAGCTGTCTGCAACAACCACCACCTCACAAAGATTAGACCCACACACTCATAGAGGATAAATTCAGGAGGGGCAGAGAAAGACATGCCCCCACCCCTGAAGATTTTCCACAAATGGCACCTTCAATAATTCTTTTAAGACAGTGGTTCTCAAACAAAAGTGATTTTGATCCCCTAAGGGCATTGGTAGTGTCTGGAGACAATTTTTATTGTCACAATTGGGGAGTGTGATGTGCAATGGGTACTGCGAAGTAGACATTTTACAATACACAAGACAACCCCCTACAACAAATTATCCTACTTATCAGTAGCAAGGAGGCTGAGAAACCATCTATTAAGGTAACATGTAAACAAGACCATTGTGACTATGATGGAAACACTTTTGAGCAGTGGATCTCAACCCTGGCTATGCATCCAGGGAATTAAAAAATATATATATCAACACCCAGGCCTGATTCCCAGAGACTCTGATACAAATAGGGTGGGTTGAAAACCACTACTTTAGAAAAAATACTATGACAATGAGTCATACAGAGAAGATAGTGAAATGATGTTTTACAAAAATATGTTTGCCCATTTTCCTTGTCTAACTAGGCTTTCCACCTTGTCTTGTTCCCCTGACCACAACCCTCCCTACGATTGCTTCTTGTCATGTGGCTTACCTCCCCTTGTTTCTGTCTCTCTGTACTTCCCTTCCTCATCACTTTTACATCAAACAATTTTTTCTGATGCAAAACTCTATCTGCTCACAGATTTTTATGACACCTTCATTTATAGAAAAGATTTCAAGATTTACTATAGGGTTTTCTTGGTGATTCGGGATTATTGACAGGACACATCAGTGGGCAGAATCTTCTGATCTCCCTACTTTTATTCACACTTCTCTTCTGTGCACTAAAGGGTTAACTCACCAGGTCTGAATGGTCAAATCCTGCACACTCCCCACCAAAAGACTGGCCTTCGATCTGCTTCTGGGCCTGGTTATTACATAGAAGCCCTTGGAATATCCTAACTGATGACAGTGTTTCTATATACCTGAGGCCTTGGGTGATGCCAATCAGTTTGATTTCTATAGGGGCTTGGGGCAGGCTAACTAAGTCAGTCAGATAGTCACTCCATGCCCACATGACTGGCCCCCAATCAAAACCATGGACAATAAGGCTTTGGTGATTTTCCCAGGTTGACAATATTCTGTGTGTGCTATCAACACATTGTAGCTGAAGAATTAAGCATTGTGATTCCACTCAGAGGTAGAGCTGAGGGCCAGCACCTGGATTCTGCCTTATGCACCCTTATCCTTTGCTGATTTTAAACTGTATGCTTTCACTGTAACAAACTTTGTGAATATAACAGCTTTTCTGAGTTCTGTGAGTCCTTCTTGCACATCATCAACCTGAGGATGATTTTGAGGATCCTGATACATCTTCCCACTCCCTCTTCTCTTTTTCCTTCTTCTGGAATAAACTAAGAGATTCCTCTACATGTCTCCTGCAAGGCAGTTCTGACCATGTCCAGATCATTTATGGTCTTATACTCCTGTCTAAGTAGTTTATCAAGCAATCTCTTTCAAGTAAATTCAGTGCTTTCCATGGAAATGATGCTAGTAAAAACAAAAAATGTTCTCCAGATCATTACACTCTTTGGCAAACATTCCTGTGTAAGGTATGCATGCACACACACACATATACTCAGAGATGTCCAACTTTCACCAGAACCAGGACTAGGTGTTGCTGCACTGCTAGAATCTAGGAATCATTTTTGCTTACTAAGGCCAGTGAACATAGAATGAAAAATGAAAACCACAACTGGCAGTGCACATAGAATCAGCCTCTACAGATAAGGTGACACCCCCCCCCCACTTCCCACAAGTGCTATCAGTTGACTTGATTCCTTCATATGAATGTATTATAATTTTCTCAACCAGTCCTCTGTTGTTATATTCTTGGTTCGTTTCCAACAGTTTTGCTTTTCCAAATAAAGCACCAATAAATATTCTTGTATAGTAATCATTGGGCTCTTTTATAATTATTATCTTAAGATAAATTTCTACAAATGGAATTTCTGAATTAAAGAATACAGATATGTGTAAGATCTCTGATAGATTCTATCTTTTGGGGACTATATAAAATAAAAATTTCACCAGTTCTATGTAAACATGATTGTTTCCCTGCTTTCTTACCATATTGAACATTAATCATTTACTCCATTAATTAATTGCTCTATAAGTAGGAGGACAATTAGCTAAATTATAGTACCTTTATGTGATAGAATATTATGCTGTAGAGAATAAGGGAAGTTTCTGAAATATAAAGGTGGAGAGAAGCAAAATGATAGACTTTTCCTATCCCAAACAATAAAACGAACAAAACATTGACAAAATCTATATTTAAAAAAAAAAAAAAAAAACACTGGAAGCATTTAGAGGAAAAAAGGATGGCTTGTGCCCCCATGTTATGGCTTTAAAATGTCAGTGGAAGAAATACAGATGTTTCCTGCAATCAGTAGGCAGCTTCTGCCCTGTACCCTAGGGAGTGTAAGGAGTGGTAAGAAATAAGTAGAAGGTAAGGGCAAAAATCTGAAAAATCTTACTATTATCCCCCAGTTTGGAGAAAAGACAACTTAGGGGATGAGCCAGCAGCCTGGGAAAAAGGCCTCAGTCCCCACCCCCTTGGAAGAGAAGTTCCTTGCTTACATCTCAGTGTGGTGAAATAGGTAGTCCCACAGTGACAAATACCTAAGGCTACACACCTTACAATGTTACAGGTATAACAGCTCTACCTAAGACACAGAGGCAAACACAGGAGGCTGTCAATTGAGGAGACAAAGAAGTATGGCTCAGTAGAGGGAGCAGATCAGGTTCCGGTGGGGTAACTAAGTGACAAAGAGCTAGCCAATCTAACAGATGTAGAGTTCAAAACACTGGTAATAATGATGCTTACAAACTTACAGACATGCTTGAATATGACAAATGCAGAAGGGAAAAAGTGAAGGCTATGCTAAGTGAAATGAAGGAAAATCCACACAAAATCGATGATGAAGGGACAGAAACGGGTTCAAATCAATGACTTGAAATATATGGAAGAAATACACAGTCAACCACTACAGAATGAAGAAAAAATAATTTAAAAAATAGAGGAGAGGATTAGGAACCTCTGAGACAACTTTAAACATGCCAATATCTAAATCATAGGGGTGCCAGAAGGAGAACAGGAAGAGCAAGAAATTGAAAACTGATAAAAAGGAATGAAGAAAAAGTTCCCAAATTTGGCAAAGGAAATAGACATACAAGTTCAGGAAGCACAGGGAGTCTCAAACAAGCTAGACTCAAAGAGGACCACACCAAGACACATCGTAATTAAAATCCCAAAGGTTAAAGATAAAGAGGGGATCTTAAAAGCAGCAAGAGAAAAGAAGAGAGCTACCCACAAAGTAGATCCTATAAGTCTATTAGCTGATTTATCAAAAGAAACTTTGCAGGCAAGAAGGAACTGGGAAGAAGTATTCAAAGTGATGAAAGGCAAGGACCTACAACCTAGATTACTTTATTCAGCAAAACTATCATTTAGAATGAAAGGGCAGATAAAGTGCTTCCCAGACAGGGTAAAGCTAAAGCAGTTCATGATCACCAAGCCATTATTATATGAAATGTTAAAGGGACTTACTTAAGAAAAAGAGGATCAAAACTATGAACATTAAAATGACAACAAACTCACAGCTATCAACAATAAAACTTAAAAAAATAAAAACAAAACCCAACTAAGCAAACAACAAGAATAGAAACAGAATCATAGGTATGGAGATCATTCAGAGGTTTATCAGGTGGGAGGGGAAAAGGGGAGAGGTGGGGAAGTGGTACAGGGAATAAGAAGCAAAACAGACAGGGGGAATTTAAGAATAATATAGGAAAGGGTGAAGCCAAGGACTTATAGATACAACCCATGGACATAAACTAAGAGGGGTGAGATTGTTGGAGGGAAGATGGGTACTGGGCAGAGGGAAGCAAATGGAAAATAAATTGGGAAAACTGTAACAGTATAATCAATAAAGTATATTTTTAAAATGCCAAAGTTTAAAGATAAAGAGAATCTTAAAAGCAGCAAGAGAAAAGCAGAAAGTTACCTACAGTGGAGTTCCCATAAGACTATCAGTGGTCTTCTCAAAAGAAATTTTGCAGGCAAGAAGGGACTGGCAAGAAGTATTCAAAGTGATGAAAAGCAAGGACCTACAACCAAGGTTACTCTATCCAGCAAAGCTATAATTTAGAATGAAAGGGCAGATAAAGTGCTTCCCAGACAAGGTAAAGCTAAAGGAGTTCATCACCACTAATCCATTATTACATGAAATGTTAAAGGGACCTATTTAAGAAAAAGAAGATGATCAAAACTATGAACATTAAAATGACAACAAACTCACAACTTTGAACAACTGAACCTAAAAAACAAAAACAAAAACAAACTAAGCAAACAACCAGAATAGGAAGAGAAGCATGGGTATGGAGATCATTTGGAGGATTAACAGCTGGGAGGGGGGAGGGGAATATTAGAAGAAATGATGCAGGGATTAAGAAGCATAATTGGCAGGAACAATATAGACAGGGGGATGTTAAGAATAATATAGGAAAAGGTGAGGTCAAAGAACTTACACACATGACCCATAGACATCAACTAAGGAAGGGTATTGCTGGAGGGAAGGGGAGTATAGGTGGGGGGGGTAAAGGGGGAAAATTAGGACAACTGTAACAACATAATCAGTCAAATATACTTAAAGAAAAGATCCAGATCAAGAATTTATTTAACTTTTTTTCTCTGTGTTGTTAAATTTAGTAATGTGTACTTCTATCATGAGTGATTCCATATACCTGCTATTTTAGTTTATTTAGTTCTTTGTTATAGCCTCTTTTTTCAACAAAAACTTATTATTTCATTTCTTTTATTTTTTCTTATTAAAATAATTTATAATTATAGTTTTGCCTGTGATTACTGTGTTGCCCCCATCTCATCAGTTTTATGTTATTCTGTACATAAACAGAAACTGAAGTTTTAATTACATCTTTTCCCCTAAGAAACTTATATGGCTAATTCTTAAAATTCTAAGTATTTTAATTTTTTTCATTAGCCTGGTGTTATCTACCTATAGTTAGTTTTTATCAGATAATTTCACTTGTAAGATTTCTATCATTGGAATTTACTTATCCTTTCATTTGGCCTGATACATTATTTATTATGTGTTCTCTATATGTTTGAAAAGCATACATATTTTTATATGTATCTATTATCTAACATTTATTAATATCATTATTCAAATTCAAATGTTCTTATATATTTTGCCGTCAGAATGAGAAATTTGTTACTTGCTTGCTCAATGTTAGTTTTGTCAATATTTCTTATAATTTTATAGAAATAATTACTTTTATTCTTCAAATTATTTGCCTCAGCCTTATTTTAAATTTAAGACATGCATGCAATAGCATTTCACAAAAAGCTCTACGTTAAAAAACTGTTAACTCCAGCTCTTTTAAGAATGTGAAACACTGGATTTTCATTAAATAGCTTTCCTTTTAAAAACATGTTAAAAAGATAATACATACTAGTCATAAAATTAAATTAGAGCCATGGTTTTATGAATTTCCATCACCATAAAATTAAGTTTTGTCTGTTTGATAGCAAAGCTTAAAGGCAAGAAATTTTCTTAAATTCAGAGATTGCCCTTAATAGTTCCAAGGGTTGTTAAAATCTTGACCAATAAATGTTTCATACAGAAAATGGCATTTGCTAGAGTGTTTGTTATACAGAACTTTGCTGGTTTCCTAAAGTTGTGAGGTTCATTTTTCATGGGAGGTTAATTTTTAATCCTGATCCAGTTATAATTAACTCAGCCAGCATGTAAAATGTATATTCTCTGGGAGTCAGGAAAAGCTCTTGTAAGATTTTTCTCCTTACCTAAGTAACATCATAGAAATAAAGTGTGGTTATAGTGGAAATGGTTTAAGCAAAATCTGTCTTTGGCCATTGCTACAGTTTTTTCTGTCAGTGCTTTGCTTTTCATCTCAGAGATGTTCATAAATGTTATCTCGTAGAGGGGTTATACCTTCTATTATAAAATAATGCTCTGTCCAAAGTGCTTGTGCTTATACATCCTTCTTTCTCTAAAATTAGTATTACTGTTCTGTTTTCTTTATTTTTATATTTCTGATGTTGTTTTGACCATGCCCCCCTTTTTTTCTTAACACTTTTGATTCACTTTGCATTAGGTTTGTCTCTTGAAAACAGCTATATTTTAAAAAATCTAGTCTAAAGGGCCTTGTTTTTTTAATGTGGTTATTTAAATCCTTTTATTTCTGTTACATTAGGTCTTATTATCTTCATCATGTCTTCTACTTTATGAAGTTAATGCACTCATGTTTATTTTTTCCTCTTGTCACTTGCCCTATGAATCATGCCATCTTCTTGGGTTATTGTTCTGCTTTTTATAGATTTGTTCACTTCAGTTTATTCATGGACACACTTCCTCAGCTCAGGTAGTTCAGAGTTTCCATAATCCTGCCTTCATAAAGGGCAGTGACCTTAGGGAAGTGGAATGCAAGTTCAATTTGAGAAATGGCGTAAAGCCAGTGCTCCCAAGAAGCTCCAATTTCAGGTGCTTTTATATGAAGTTCAAGATGATTCGCAGGCCTCTCTGCTGATTTATTTGTTTTCCTTGACTAATCTATTTACTCAATGTCAAGTAGGCCAAGGGACTTCGGGATCAGGATTACACTTAATAGTCTGAACTCTATAGGCCCTAAGGTGAACTTGATCTATGGGGAGGCAGAAAGTTATCACTGGGGTGTCGAGAATCTGAACCTAAGTCTCTTTAAGGTGAAAAAGGAAAAACTGAGGATCCCAAATATTTTAATTGTTGCCTCCTTTTCCTGAGGAAGGTTATGGTTTTTGTTCCTGTCTCCACTTGTTTGGATCCTAATTACCACTTAACATCTATATTTAAGAAGCAAAGAAAGCAGAAGACAGGAACAGTGGATATGGAAATAGGTACTATAAGAACAACTGGTGGGCTGGAAAATGATGAGCTTGATGGGTTTTGGATGCCACTTGGGACCGTGGTCTGGAGGTTTTTAATGCAATCATTGCTTGTGGTAGGTCACCTGGATGCTAGCCAAAACACTGGTAGAGGCAAGCCTCAGAAATCAGTCTTGATCACTGTTTGGCATTTTCTATTTTCGGTTACAGAAAGGCCACTGTCTAATTTGTATATCTTCTTTTCAAATAATTACTTTGACATGTGCTTTAAATATTATAACAAAGTGATAACACTTACTTAGATACCATATAATGTATTGCAGTTAATTACATTTAATTGGTCTTTGTTTATCTTCCTACTTTTGTCGAGACTTCCTCTTTATTAATTTTTTTTTCCGAATTAATTTTAATTATATTGTTACGGCTACACAGGCGAGATTGAACATTCTGAAGTGGTGTATAAAGTTAAGCAAAGGATTTTAATAATGGCCAGGAGTTGGGCAGACCCTGAGCTGGTCTTTAACATGTTCCAACCTACAATGGAGTCTAAACGCCGGGTTTTTATACTAGTGCAGTCTCTTTGTTTCTTCTTTGGTGGGAAACAGCCTTAGGAAGAGGGGGCTGGGCTGGACTGCAGGAATGTCTTGGCAGTAACAGGAACAGAAATTCGTAAGGCTATAAGATTATCTTCGGTGGCAGCATAGCTCTTCAGCCAGGGACGAACTCCCTGCGAAGCAATCTATTTTCAAAGGGCTAGACATTCTGCAAAGCACAACCTTCACAAATGTTATAAACCAGACACAAGCAAGCAAATGGAAGGTGATAGAGGCTGAGGTGCTTTTAGCTTGTAAATCACTAATTGCTATAACACTCCTTCTTACATTCCTTTTTCCAAGGCCTTTTAGCAAGTCCTTGCTACTTCTTACAAAGAACATTTAAAGCCCTTACATACTTACATATTGAAACTTTTTACAGGGACTATTTGGTGCCTCTACAATATGAGTAATACATGAATGCATTATTCCTGTTAATTCCAAGTTAGCCTAAGTTTCTTCTCTCCCTCCACAGGGGCACAGAAGTAACCACTCTGGTGTGTATCTATCTATCTTATCCATCTAGCTATCTGTCTTTTTATCTATCTATCCTTCCATCCAATCAATTTTAAAATGCAATATTTAAAAAAATGACATCACATTGTATAACTTGGTTTTCCCTCCTCCCTACCTAGAGACCTAACCACATACAGTTGACCTTTGAACAATGTGGGCAGTCAAAAACTCACATATAACTTTTGACTCCCCAGAAACTTAACTACAAATAGCCTACTGATGACTGGAAGCCTTACCAATAAAATAGTTGATTCACACATATTTCATATATTATATTATTATATACTGTATTTTTACAATAAAGTAAGCTAGAGAAAAGAGAATGTTATTAAGAAAATTGTAAGGAAAATACATTTACAGCACTTATTGAAAAATATCTGTATGTAAGTAGGCCCACACAGTTCAAATCTATGTTGTTCCAGGTCAACTATATCTATTTTAAACTGTGGCATAAAATTCCTTGGAATAAATACAGCAAAAATTTAGGATCATAATCCAATTGATGGATATGAGAGCTCTTCTGATTGGTGGCCATGTAAACAATGTTGCAAGGAACATCCAACTACATGCCTTCATGTGCACTTATGCAGATATTTTTTAAGGGAAGAAAATAAGCAGTAAATTGCTTTATTTGTTGTTGTTTTATGTTTTTAGGACTATACTAGCAAGTACAGTAGCCACTGAGCACTTGAAATTGTGACTAATGTGAAAGGAGAAGTAATTTTTTTTTAACTTTAGGAAAACTTTAAGGTTCAAAATTGCCAAGAAATGAGAACTAAATTTTTTACTGTACTTAAATTTTAAAATTTCAAAAAGGAATCAGTACAATACATTTTTTCTGTTAAATTTAATTTTATCTTAGTAGGACGAATAAGTAATTGCACTGCATAAAATATTATTATTATATTATAGGGCACATGCTGTGTGCATAAAGCATATGCCTTGTTATAGGTTGGCTGGCCATATGTGCATGATTCTAGGGGTACATGTGAACACATCACCAGTCTAATTGGTCTCAATGGACTGATTCAGTTTAAATGATTGTTTTCTGTGCACTGATCTTACACTTAATGTGTTTACTTGAATGTTTAAGGCAATCAGTATAAGTTGCACGATACCTCTGTAAATCACAATTGGTAATTAAATCAAAATATATATTAATTTAATTATATTATAGTTCTACAGTTTTCTATAAGGGAATACAATTTTACATTCAGAATGAAAACATACAAGTGATGCAGAATCACATGAAGATGCAAATGCTAGTGCAATGACCAGAATAGTAAAGAAAAAAAGACTGGAAGAAGATACATCACAGATTTCATGGTGAATGGCAACAGCAATTAGCTGTGGCAAAGCAAAACAAAAATGCTGTGTTTGTTGTGACAGGAACATTTAAAAAAATAAAGTGGGAATATTGAGACATTTTCATCAAATACATAGTGAATTTGATAAGAAGTTTTTTCTCCACATTCAAAAAGAATTGGTGTAACTTATGAAAAGATGCCCCATATCACTAGTCATTAGGGAGATGCAAATAAAAATCACAATGAGATACTACTTCACATTCACTAGGATGGCTATTACCCACCCTTCTCCCCTTCAACACCAACAATAAAAACCCAGAAAATAACAAGTTTTGGTGAGAATAAACTGAAACCTTTGTACATAGCTGGTGAGAATATCAAATGGTAGACGCACTGTGAAAAGCAGCATAGCAATTCTTCAAAAAAATTAAACGTAGAAATACCATGTGATTCAGCAATTCCACTTCTTGGTATATAAGCAGAAGTGAGAGCAGAAATTTGAACAAGTGTTGGCATGCTCATGTTCATAGCAGCATTATTCACAACAGCCAACTGCTGGAAGCAACACAAGTATCCATTCATGAACGACTGAATAAACAAACTGTGGTCTATACATATGATGGAATACTTTCTAGTCCTAAAAAGGGAGGGAAGACTTCTGGCCAAGATGGAGGCGTAGACAGACATGCTGCATCTCCCTCCACAACTAAGAAGGAACACAGCTACCTCAAAACTAGAAACAACCAGAAGTTCCAGAAAAATCAAACTGCATGGAAGTCCAGCAAAGAAATATGTAAAGGAGAAATACTCATCCAGACAGGTAGGAGGGATGGAGCCAGGGCAGAGAGAATGCGGTGTTGTGGTCGCAGCGGCAGCAGCAGCAGCAGGCCAGTAGAGAGCAGAGTTACACATTTTAAAAAGTCAGGAGGGACACCTGAGGAGCATTCCCAGCTCCCCGCCAGACCAAGCAGCTCACAGTCCCAGCACTGGGGAAAATCAAGCCTCATTGCTTCTGACTGTGCAATGGGGGTTGGGACAGGGGCAGAAACTGCCAGTCCCTCAGCAGAGTCTGCTTGTTTAAAGGGCCCCCATGATCCTAGAATGTCCGCATACCCATCCACCCTGGGAACAACAGCCAGGTCAACATCTAGAGAGGCACCAGTCCCATATGGAAGTGGGAGAAGTGCCTGAAAAAGGGGCGAGTGCTGTGCAAGAGACATTGTTCCCTCAGACCCCTCCCCCGCATACAGTGGCACCACAACGTGGTGAAACAGGTCACCTTGTATGATGAATTCCTAAGGCTCTGTCCCTTACAATGTAACAGGAGCGACAGCTCTACCTAAGATATAGAGGCAAACAAACACAGGAGCCTGTCAAGATGAGGAAACAGAAAGTATGGCCCAAAAGGTGGAACAGATCAAGGTTCCAGTGGTAGAACTAAGCGATGAGGAGATAGCCAACCTAACAGATGCAGAATTCCAAATACTGGTGATAAAGATGCTCACAGGCTATGCTTGAGTATGGCAAACACATAAGGGAAGAAGTGAAGGCTATGCTAAGTAAAATGAAGGAAAATCCACACAAAACCAATGGTGAAGGGACGAAAACCGGGGTTCAAATAAATTATTTGGAACATAAGGAAGAAAAAAACAGTCAACCAGTACAGAACTAGGAAATAAGAATTGAAAACAATGAGGAGAGGCTTGGGAACTTCTGGGACAACTTTAAATGTGCCAACATCTGAATCATGGGGGTGCCAGAAGGAGAAGAGGAAGAGCAATAAATTGAAAACTTATATGAAAAAATAATGGAGGAAGACTTCCCAAATTTTGGGAAGGAAATAGACATACAAGTCCAGGAAGCATGGAGAGTCCCAGGTGAGCTGGACCCAGAGGGGACCATACCAAGACACATCATGATTAAAATGCCAAAGGTGAAAGATAAAGAGAATCTTAAAAGGAGCAAGAGAGAAGTGGAGAGTTGCCTAAAAAGGGGTGTCTATAAGACTATCAGCTGATTTCTCAAAAGGCACTTTACAGGTGAGAAGGGACTGGCAAGAAGTCTTCAAAGTGATGAAAAGCAAGGACCTACAGCCAACATTACTCTATCCAGCAAAGCTACCATTTAGAATGGAAGGGCAGATAAAGTGCTGCACAGACAAAGTAAAGCTAAAAGAGTTCATCATCACCAAGTCATTATTATATGAAATGTCAAAGGGACTTACTTAAGAAAAAGATCAAAACTATGAACACTAAAATGACAACAAACTCACAACTATCAACAACTGGATCTAAAAAATAAAAACAAAATCCAACTAAGCAAATCAGAATAAGAACAGAATCATAAGTATGGGGATCATTTGGAGGGTTATCAGCTGGGAGGGGGAAAGGGGAGAAATGGGGAAATGGTGCAGGGATTAAGAAGCATAATTGGTTGGTACAAAATAGACAGGGGGAAGTTAAGAATTATATAGGAAAGGGTGAAGGCAAAGAACTTATATTCACGACCCATGGACATGAACTAAGTGGGGTGGGATTGCTGGAGAGAAGTGGGGTACTGGGCAGAGGGAGCGAAAGAGAGAAAAATTGGGACTACTGTAAAAACATAATCAATAAAATATAATTTAAATAAAAAGGAAGGGAATGCTGATACAGGCTACAACATGAATGAACTTTAACAACATTATTGTAAGTGAAATAAGCCAATCACAAAAGAATGAATATTATGTTTCCACTTATATGAGGTTCCTAGAATAATTAGATTCATGGAGACAGAAAGTAGAGTAGAGACTGCCAGGGGCTGCGGGGGGAGGGCATGGGAAAGATTGTATTTAATGGAGGCAGAATTTTAGGGGCAGAAGATTGAAAAAAACTCTGGAGCTGGATGGTTGGTTGTAAGGGTTGCACAACAATGTGAATGTGCTTAATGCCACAGAACTGTACACTTAAAAATGGTTAAAGTGATACATTTTATGTAATTTATATTTTACAATAAAAAAGAAACTATGAAATAATTGCCTGAAATCAAAATAAAATGTTGAACAAAAAAAGATATTAAATACGGCCCTGACCTGTATGGTTCAATTGGTTGGGCATTATCTTGCAAAACGAAAAAAAAAAAAAAATCATTGGTTTGATTTCCTTTCAAGGTACGTGCCTGGGTTTTGGACCGGTCCCCATTTGGGGCATGTTTGAGAGGCAACATGTTTCTCTCACACATCAATGTTTCTCTCCCCCTCTTTCTCTTCCCTTCCCCTCTCTCTAAAAATAAAGAAATAAAATAAAAAAATTATTTTAATAGGTTTTAACAGGATCAGAGATTGCAGTTTTGGCCAGCTATAAAATGACTTGGGTTCTTATACACACATGCACACACACTATTTTAATGAAAGATGGTAAAAGAAATAATTTCAGTTGTGAAAAATTTTTAGAAAATTATGAGGCAAAGAATTTCCAGAAGCAGACTCCATGGAAAGTGTCAGGGACACAATCATTAAAATTGTTCAGTGTAGCCCTGGCCAGGTAGCTTAGGTGGCTGGAGTGTCATCTGTACATCAAAAGGTTGAGGGGTACAAAATACAGGGGAAGTTAAGAATAATACAGGAAAGGGTGAAGCCAAAAACTTATATGCATGACCCATGGACATGAACTAAGGGGGCTGGGATATCTGGAGGGAAGGGGGCTACTGGGCAGAGGGGGGCAAAGGGAAAACAAATTGGGACTACTGTAACAATATAATCAATAAAATATACTTTTTAAAAAAGGTTGAGGGTTTGATCCCTGGTCGGGGCATATACAGGAGGCAACTGGTTGATGTTCTTTTTCTCTCTCTCTGCCTCTCTCCCTTCCTCTCCTTCTAAAATCAATAAACATATCCACAGTTGAGGATTAAAAAAAATTGTTCAGTATATACTGGAAATGCTGTGGGCCATCCATTCTTGGGAAGGAACAAGGAGCAATGAATGTGATGATCTGCATCTTCATTTATGTTCATTGTTTGAATCATGTGTGAGTTTTATAGAGATCTACTCAACTCTTATTTTTCAATTCAAAATTTTCTTGAAACAAAAAAATTTTTTACCCAACATTAAATAATCAAATATAAAACGTGGCAGTGTGATGTCACATTGTATAAGAACAAGATAAATTTGAAGCTCTAAGAAAAGAAAAAGCATACTTATCACCTAGCTAGAAGGGTACAAGAATTTACATTGAAATTAAAACTTTTCATAATACAAGTTAATAAGAATGTTTTTACATATTTTCTTGTGAGTCAATATGCAAAATAATTTATTGTAATATCAGCATTATGTAAATTATCTGCAAAATGTACAAGAAAATTTTAAAGAACATTTTACTGATGTTGATAAACTTAGTTACTTTAAAATTTATCCAATACCCTTTTACAATCCATGTTAATAATACCGAACTGACAGGTCAGTGAACTGACAAAACACAGACAGGCACACTTTTGAAAGTGATGTGCTTTTGCTTCAAACAATTTTTCTAAGAAAGATAAATTAGCTTTGTCAATGTGGAAGTGATGCAAGAAAAGTGATTTTTTAGTACTTGATTCAGTAACAGAAAAACTTTTAAGTATGCTTCAAATAGAGTATGTGATTCCACTTTTTCAGCTATAAATATACATATAGATCAAATATTTCCATTAAAGAATTTTGTGTCAGGATTGAGCTGTGCTGTGAGTGTAAAATATACCCTGGATTTCAAACCCTTAAACAAACTACTACAGAAAGGATTATATCTCATTAATAATTTTTATACTGATTACATATTGACATGAGAAAATTTTAGAAATATTAGTTTAAATAAAATATAATATTAAAATTATTTTCACCTGTTTCTACCTTTTCTTTTTTAATTTTATTTTTTGGTTTTTCAATTACACTTGTCCCATTTTCCCCCATTGCTACCCCCCAGCCCACCTCTTCTCCCACAATCATATCCCTCCCTGTTGTCCATGTCCATGAGTCCTTTATACACGTTCCTTGTCTAGACCCTTCCCTTACTTATCCCTCTTCTCTCTTTTCCCCCCTCCCCCCTTTTGACTGTTGTTCTGCTCCTTGTCCTATTTAGTTCATTTGTTTATGTTGTTCTTTAGTTTCCTGTATTAGGTGATACCATATGGTATTTTTCTTTCTTTGCCTGGCTTATTTCACTAAGCATAATTCTCTCTAGTTCCATCCATGTTTTCGCAAATGGCAGAAGTTCCTTCTTTCTGTGTGCTGCATAGTATTCCATTGTGTAAATGGACCACAGTTTTTTGATCCACTCATCTACAGATGGGCACTTAGGCTGTTTCCAGCACTTAGCTATTGTAAACAGGGCTGCTATGAACATTGGGGTGTATAAATTTTTTTGAATTAGGGTTTTAGGATTTTTTCAGGTATAATCCTAGAAGTGGAATCTCTGGTTCAAAAGGCAGTTCCATTTTTAGTTTTTTGAGAAAATTCCATACTGTTTTCCATAGTGGCTGCACCAGTCTGCATTCCCACCAACAGTGCAGTAAGGTTCCCGTTTCTCCACATCCTTGCCAGCACTGTTTGTTGATTTGTTGATGATATCCATTCTGACTGTTGTAAAGTGGTATCTCATTGTGGTTTTTATTTCCATCTCTCTGATGCCTAGTGATGTTGAGCATTTTTTCATGTGTCTATGGACCTTCAGAGAAGGAAAACTCTGACTCCAAAAAACCTCCGCTGCCTTGCGGCATACCTCTTCAGGGGAAAGGCTAAGGGAGTAAACCCCGACAGAAAATCCGGAGCCGGAGTCCCTAAGGCGGTTTGATGTTGTAGTCAACACCGGCAACTCCTGCGGCGCACCTGAACCCAAGCTGTATTGACTCCGTCTTTCCCTTGGACCCTTCAGCTGCGAAGAGAGGGGGGGTCTGCTGCATGGGCAACAGCAGACCCTCCATATTACCCTGCCCAGACTCTGTAGCTTCAGTGTCATCGCAAGATGTCGATTCAACACGGGAGGAGACAGATACCATGTCACTCCCGAGTCAGACTGCACAGCCATTCTCGGCGGTGCAGATAGACTCTTAAGAAGCTACACCATCGTCTCTCAAGACGGACGGCTGCCGACGACGACTATGGACCTTCTGTATGTCCTCTTTGAGAAGTGTTTGTTCAGTTCCTTTGCCCATTTTTTAATTGGGTTGTCTGTTTTTTTAATGTTGAGTCGTATAAGCTCTTTATATATTTTGGAGATCAATCCCTTGTATGAAGTATCATTGGCAAATATTTTTCCCATATGGTTGGTTTCCTTTTCATCTTGCTGATGTTTTCTTTTGCTGAGCAGAAACTCTTTAGTTTGATATAGTCCCATTTGTTTATTTTTTCCTTTATTTCTCTTGCCTTAGGAGATGTATCCGTGAAAATATTGCTACATGGGGTATCTGAAATTTTCCTGCCTATGTTTTCCACTAGGACTTTTATGTTGCCATGGCTTACATTTAAGTCTTTGATCCATCTTGAGTTTATTCTCATGTGTGGTGTAAGTTGGTGGTCTAGTTTCATTTTCTTGCACGTCCCTGTCCAGTTCTCCCAGCCCCATTTGTTAAAGAGGCTCTTCTCATGCCATTTTATGTTTCTTCCTCCTTTATGAAAGATTAGTTGACTGTATAGTCCTGGATTTATTTCTGGGCTCTCTATTCTGTTCCCTGATCTATGTCTGTTCTTATGCCAGTACCAGACTGTTTTAATCATAGTGGCTTTGTAGTATTATTTGATGTCTGGTATTGTGATTCCTCCTGCTGTGTTCTTCTGTCTCAGGATTGCTTTGGCTATCCGGGGTCTTTTTTGGTTCCATATGAATTTTTAGAGTATTTGTTCTAGGTCTGTGAAATATGTCATTGGTATTTTAATAGTGATTGCATTGAATCTGTAAATTGCTTTGGGTACTATGGCCATTTTGATGATGTTGATTCTTCCTATCCAAGAACATGGTATTTGCTTCATTTAGCTTTATCTTCATTAATTTCTTTCTTCAATGTTATGTAATTTTCAGAGTACAGATCTTTTATCTCTTTGGTTAAGCTTATTCCTAGGTACTTTATTTTTCTTATTGCTATAGTAAATGGTATTTTCTTTTTTGTTTCTGTCTCTGATATTTTATTGTTGGTGTACAGAAATGCCTTAGATTTTTGTATATTTATTTTGTACCCTGTTATTTTGCCAAACTCACTTATTATATCGAGTAGTCTTTTAGTGGAGTTTATAGGGTTTTCTAGGTATACTATCACGTCGTCTGCAAATAGTGATAGTTTTACTTCTTCTTTCCCAATTTCGATGCCTTTTATTTCTTTGTCTTGTCTGATTGCTGTGGCTAGGACTTCCAACTCTATGTTGACTAGGGTGGAGAGAGTGGACATCCTTGTCTTGTTCCCGATTTCAGGGGGAATGCTTTCAGTTTTTGTCCATTGAGTATGATGTTGGCTTCAGGTTTCTCATATATAGCCTTAATTATGTTAAGATATACTCCCTCTACTCCCATTTTGCCAAGTGTTTTCATCATAAATGGGTGTTGTACTTTATCAAATGCTTTTTCTGCATCTATAGATATGATCATGTGAGTTTTGTCTTTCATTTTGTTTAGGTGATGTATTATATTTATTGATTTGTGAATATTAAACCATCCTTGCATCCCTGGGATGAACCCCACTTGATCGTGGTGTATGATCTTTTTGATGTATTGCTGGATCCTGTTCATCAATATTGAAGATTTTAGCATCTATGTTCATCAGTGATATTGGCCTGTAGTTTTCGTTCTTTGCTGTGTCTTGACCTGGTTTTGGAATTAGGGTAATACAGGCTTCATAGAAAGAGTTTGGAATTTTTCCCTTTTCTTGGATTTTTTGGAATAGTTTGAGGAATATAGGAATTAGTTCTTCCCTAAATGTTTTGTAAAATTCGCCTGTGAAGCCATCTGGTCCAGGGCTTTTGTGTGCCGGGAGATTTTTAATTACTATTTCAATTTCCTTCTTTGTTATTGGTCTGTGGAGACTTTCTACTTCTTCTTGATTCAGTTTTGGAAGGTTATATGTTTCTAGAAATCTGTCCATTTCTTCTAGGTTGTCAAATTTCTTGCCATACAGTTCTTTGTAGTAATTTCTTACAATCCTTTGTATTTCTGTGGTATCAGTTGTGATTTTTCCTCTTTCATTTCTGATTTTGTTTATTTGGGTCTTCTTTCTTTTTTTCCTGATGAGCCTAACTAAAGGCTTGTCGACTTTGTTTATTTTTTCAAAGAACAAGCTCCTTGTTTTATTGATCTTTTGAATTTTTTTTTGGTCTCTATGTCATTTAATTCTGCTCTGATCTTGATGATTTCGTTCCTTCTTCTTGCCCTAGGCTTTGTTTGTTGTTGTTGTTCTAGTTCTTGTAGCTTTAGGGTTAGACTTTTATTTGAGATCCTTCTATCCTTTTCAGATATGGCTGTATTGCTATGAACTTCCCTCTTAGGACTGCTTTTGCTGTGTCCCATAGGTTTTTGGCTCTTGTGTGTTCATTATCATTAGTTTCCGGAAACTTCTTGATTTCTTCTTTGATGTCATTGTTAACCCATTCATTATTTAATACCATGTTATTCATTCTCTATGAGTTTGGATGTCTTTGATTTTTTTCTCTGAGGTTGATTTTTAGTTTCAAGGCATTGTAGTCTGAAAAGATGTTTGATATAGTTTCAATTTTCTTGAATTTGTTGAGGCTTTTTTTGTGTCCTATCATGTGGTCTGACTTTGAGAATGTCCCATGTGCTTTTGAAAAAAATGTATATTTTGCTTCTTTGGTGTGTAAAATTCTATATATATATATATCAGTTAAGTCCATGTGGTTTAGTGTGTTGTTCAATGCCTGTATATCCTTGGTGTTTCTTTGCTTTGAAGATCTGTCTATTGTTGATAATGGAATATTAAAGTCCCCTACAATGAGTGTGTTGCTGTTAATACCCTTCTTGTGGTCTTCTAGTATTTTCTTGTGCTCCTATGTTGGGTGCATATATGTTTATCAATGTTACATCTTCTTGATAGACTGTTCCCTTAAGTATTATGAAATGTCCTTCTTTATCTCTTTTATTGCCCTTGCTTTGAAACCCGTTTCGTCTGATATGAGTACTGTTACTCCAGCTTTTTTTTCATGTCCGTTTGCTTGGAATACTTTTTTATATCCCTTTACTTTCAGTCTGTGTAAATCTTTTGTTTTGAGGTGTGTTTTTGTAGACAGCAAATATGTGGGTCCTGTTTTCTTATCCATTCCATTACCCTATGTCTTTTAATTGGAGCATTTAATCCATTTACATTTAAGGTTATTATTGACATGTATTTATTCATTTCCCTTTGTACCTGTGTTCCTCGCCTCTTTTTTTCTTCTTTTTCTTAAAACATTTCCTTTAGCATCTCTTGCAATATCGGTTTGGTGGAGAGGTATTCTTTTAATCTTCCTGTGTCTGGGAAACTCCTTATTTCACTTTCCATTTTAAATGAGAGCCTTGCTTGGTAGAGTATTCTCGGTTGTAGGCCTTTGTTTTTCATTGCTTGAAATATTTTTGACTATTCCATTCTGGCTTGTAGTGTCTCTGTTGAGAAATTGGTCGATAGCCTTATTGGACCTCCCTTATATGTTATTTGCTGTTTTTCTCTTGCTGCTTTTAGGATTCTCTCTTTGTCTTGGAATGTTGCCATTTTACTTATGATGTGCCTTGGAGTGGCCTTTTTGGGGTTCCTCTTCATTGGGACTCTCTGTGCTCCTTGAACTTGCATAACTTTTTCTCTCATCAGGTTGGGAAATTTTTCTGTCATTACTTCTCCTATCCGCTTTTCTATTCCTCGTTCCTCTTCTTCTCCCTCTTTTATTCCAATGATCCTGATATTATTTTTTCTCATGCTATTGTGTAATACCCTTTCATCTTCTTCATATTTTTTCAATCTGTTTTCATTTTCTTGTATTGTCTGGGAATTTTTTTCTACATTGTCCTCTAACTCTCTGATCTGATCCTCTGCTTCGTTTAGCCTGTGTTTTTCAGTTCAGAGACTGTATTCTTCATTTCTTCCTGGTTCTTGTTAATAGTTTCTATGTCCTTTTTTATGCTGGTGTATTTCTCCATAAGTTTCCTGTAATTTTCTTGGAGCTGTTGGTAACTTCCTTCAAGATTGTCATAGTTGTTTTTGAGGTTGTCGAGTATATTTAGTTTCTTCACCACCATTGTTTTGAATTCCGTGTCTGACATTTGGGCTATGTCTATTCCATCTACCTCTGTTTCTGGGATTTCCTCTTTTCTTTTCATTGAGCAGTTGTTTCTGCGTCTTACCATGTTGGATTCTTCTTGCTTGTTTTTGTTTTTTGGGTTTGTCTACTTTGACGTCCCACCTTTGTGGTATGAGATTCTTAATAGGAGATCTGGGGGTTTCAGTGGTGCAGTCTCTTTGACCTCCTGAGCCTGATGTTCTTGGGTTACCCTTTATGTCATTTGTTTATGCTGTCTGGTTTTATTTCAGATGCTCTTTGGTAGGATCTTCCCTCTGTCTAATTGATTGAAAGTCACTCTGCCCACTTTGTCTTGAGTTCTTTCGTGGAGATGCTGTTAAAAACATAAACACACAGCCCACGCAGGAAACACACACCCTCAAAAATATCCCCCACCCTCTATCCCGCTATCATCAGCAAATGAACCAGTATTAATATAAATGTAGAGAGGTTATGGCTTTTATACTATAGGAAGAATAGATAAGAGTTGTTTTTAAAGAGGAAAAATATAATTTTTGAGAGAGGGGATGATAGATTAATAATAATAGCAAGCAGTGTCGAGACTATGCAAGGCAGTAGGTAATATTTACATTGTATGTTAATAATAATAAAAGAAAAAGAGGAAGAATGCAGAATAGAGTAAGAAAGTGGAATTGTATAGTATTAGATTTATATAGTAGTTATATTCTATTTATTTAGTGTGAAAGGGAGGCTAAACAAAACAGAAAAACAAATATACAAAAATTAAAGATGAAGGATGAGAAGGAGAGATGGTATGAAACAAATTAAAGAGATAATTAAAAAAAATTTTTTTTCCTCTTTTATTTTTTGGCTTTTCAATTATAGTTGTCCCATTTTCCACCCATTGCTCTCCCACACCCAACCCACCCCTTCTCCCACAATCATATCCCTCCCTGTTGTCCATGTCCATGAGTCATTTATACACGTTCCTTGACTAAACCCTTCCCTTAATTATCCCTCTTCTCTCCCTCCCCACCTCCCCCTTTTTGACTGTTGTTCTGCTCCTTGTCCTATTTAGTTTGTCTGTTTATGTTGTTCTTTAGTTTCCTGTATTAGGTGATATCATATGGTATTTTTCTTTCTTTGCCTGGCTTATTTCACTAAGCATAATTCTCTCTAGTTCCATCCATGTTGTCGCAAATGGCAGGAGTTCCTTCTTTCTTTCTGCTACATAGTATTCCATTGTGTAAATGTACCACAGTTTTTTGCTCAGCAAAAGAAAACATCAGCAAGATGAAAAGGAAACCAACCATATGGGAAAACATATTTGCCAATGATATCACAGACAGGGGACTGATCTCCAAAATATATAAAGAGCTTATACGACTCAACAGCAAGAAAACAAACAACCCAATTAAAAAATGGGCAAAGGACCTGAAGAAACACTTCTCTGAAGAGGACATACAGAAGGTTCATAGACACATGAAAAAATGCTCAACATCATTAGCTACCAGAAATATGCAAATAAAAACCACAGTGAGATACCACTTTACACCAGTCAGAATGGCCATCATCAACAAATCAACAAAAAAGTGCTGGCGAGGATGTGGAGAAACAGGAACCCTACTGCACTGCTGGTGGGAATGCAGACTGGTGCAGCCATTGTGTAAAAAAATATTTTTAAATAAAAGTAAAAATTAAAATTAAAAATAAGAAATTTTAAAAAGTTAAAATAAAATAAAATACAAAAAAAACAAATAGAAATAAAAATTTAAAATAAAATACAAAAGGAAAGTTTTTACTGAGTTCAGCCTTTGTGTGTCGTCTTCTTTTTCTCGATCCACAGCTGGTCTAATGAGGTGGGCCAGAGGGTCCTGATCCTTGCAGCAGCTGTGTGCACCTGCGTGTGATGTTGATTGTGTGCCCAGATTACTCCTGTGCGCCCACCCACGGTGGCCGGTGCTTTCTTTTGGTGCCTATTGGAGCCGACTGGGGTGCTTGTGTGCGCGCACAAGTGCGCGCAGAAGGTGGCCTGCACGCTAGCCTTAGGCCTGCCGAGTCGTGCCCCTGGAGTTGGTATCTTGCCCCTTGAGGCGGGGCCCCAGACACTTGTGCACAGTGGAAGTGAGCATCTGTGAGTCGCCACCACGCGCAGTCCCTGCACCTGCTTGAGTGGGCACGAGCAGAGCTAGTGCAAGTGGGCTGTGCTCCGGCCTGGCACCCACTTGGGCTGGCCAGGGGTGTCTGCGCACGGTCTTCTGTGTGCCCAGCAGGCCCTCCCTGTGCCTGTTTGGGCACTGATCTTATGTCTGTTGGGGTGTGTCCAAGGGGCACATGGCCGCACGGCCACAGACCTCGCTGTGCGCCTGGGCCAGTATATAAGGGCACTCCCCTGTGCACGCCCAAGCTACCCAAGGGTAGGGTTGGGGAGTAGGTGAGTGCACTTCTGCTCCTGCGCTCCTCAGGAATGTCCTATTACCCCCTGACCTTTCCTCCCCTCTCCGCAGCTCACAAGAGAAAAATATAAAGAAAATCATGTTCTCACATGCACAGCAGTATGCTGTTTCTTGTCTTTCAGCGCCAGATGCCACCTGGCCCACTCCTGGCTCTTCCAGCAGGCAGAGATCCGCTCTCCTCCTGATTCCTCTCTGGGGAAGCCTGTGGTTGCTAAAAAGCCTTTGTGTACTTCCAGCCACAGCTCGGGGAGCCAACCCAGTCAGAAACCCCATCTCTTCCTTTTTTCCTCCGCTATCCTCACCAAACAGGTCATTCCCAGATGGTTTTCTCTAATCCAGCAGTGCCAAGGCTTGACTCCTGCCAGTGTCCAGCTGCTCACTGAGATGTTCTGTCTGCAATTAGTCCAAACTACAGACAGGTCTCGGGAGCCAGAAAGCATAGCCTCCCCTCACTCCTCCGCCATCTTCTGTTTCTACCTTTTTAAATGTGGTTACTAGAAGAATTTACATTGCACATGTGGCTTACATTATTGTCCTATTGAATTCCTCCCTTCTTGTTAGTCCAGATTTCCCTCTGGGAGAATTACCCACTGGGATTAGGTCTGAGAAAGAGGGCAATTTAGGTGCTTGCCTCTTCTCTCAACTTCCACTGTGGAAGCTGAAGGAGCCAAATCAAAGAAGGTAGCCCTGAACTTGGACAATCAGAAGCTTACTCATGGGACTTTGATTCAAGAGTAAGGTGTGCAGACACAGAAGGTTTGGTTGGAAGTCAAACTCAACACAGTGTCAGTGGCAATGTGTGGACCAGAATTTTTAATTCCCCAAAAGGCACTGTTGTTACTGTCGGGAAAGGAGTGTATGGATGTTGCAGAACCAAACAGAATGTCCACCAGAAGTGTAGCCAGAGCAAGGTGTTGAATCAGGCAAAGATAGTGTCAAGCATCAAATCTGAAGAATTAGGTAAGCCTCCAAAAAGGGAATAAGAAAAAAATGTGGGAGCCAGGAAGAAGGGAATGGGATGGAAAGTGAAATGGAGCATGAGCTGTAACCAAGAATGAGTGGTGGATAGGATGGTAGATGAAAAGAACAACATAAAGATTAAGTAAGAGGCAGGTAAGGACTCCATGCCTGTCTTAATCAGCTCTTCTGCTAAAAAAATAGTCCTTTGAGTCCTAGAGTGAACACCTGGTTTAATTAGAGAAATAGGACTCTGTGGAACCATGAATGTCATGGCAACCATGATTTCTGAAGACCAAAGGAGTGGCCTTTGGGGAGGGAGGTGGCTCCATGGAGGAGGAATCAACCTCATCTCCTGTCCCCTCTTTCTACTTTCTCTATAAACCAGGTTATGTGGTTCTTATCAATGGGATGGATTTTGTTCTTAATTCAGAGAGATTTAAAGGTCAGGAACTCAGTCCCTCTGGCTATTATTTCAGGTTTGATTAAGGGTTCAGCTTATAACTGGGCTTCTGCATCTTATGCCCTGGTTCTGGTGGTATCTCCTTTCTTTACTCCTATGCATGAGTCCCTGTCTCAGCACATTGCCTAGGATCTAACTTATTCCTCCCAGAGGCTGAAAATGTTCCTTTGACTCTCAACTCAGTAACCACAGCCCTGCTTTCTGTCCACCCCTGCCTGACTTACTTGTTAAAATATTGGAACAAAATTCCTTAGTCTTTTAGAGGCTTAAACCAATAGTTTCTTTGTTCCATCTACATATCTGAATTCCTCACATGGCCTTTGCCTCAAGCCCTTCCCCATGGCACCTCCTACACTGTGGATTACCCCCAGCAGTATGGTCTTTTCAGGGACCATCAGATCACTGCCACTGATTTGGGTAGATCCTTGGCCACAGTCGCTTGGTCATCTTTGTTCTCTCTGCCTAGAAAATTTATTTTTTCCAAGGGGCCCAATGAAACTCAGCCTATCAACATACCTCTTTCTCTCTTTCATTTTAATTAATACCATTTCAACTTAGCAATTTGCCTTCTCCCCAGCTTACTCTCCTGTTGTTCTTCCCAAGAGACTTGCTTCTCTGGACAACTTCCCCTGATAAAGTTCTACGAGTGCAAGGATATTTGCCTATTTGGTACACTTGATGTATTCCAAGTGCTCACAATAGTACTTGGCACATAGTAGGTGCTCAATAAATAGTCATTGAATACAGGAAAAAGAAATTATGGATCAGACTCCTCAGAGAGAGCAATACTCATTAGCAGTGACCTATGTTTATGTAAAACACAGGATAACTCCTATAGTTGCAAAATAGTTCCTTTTTTATCAATACTTATCTTAAGGATGTCCCTTAATATAAACAGTAAGTGGGTATATATAGAAGCAGGAGCTCTCTTTTCCTCCCCATTCTGAGGTGGATGTCATTTTAGTGTAGCTTTTCCATTGTCACTGGTGATAAACTTTACCAGCCACTAACCTAGGTGACGTCACCGGTATCCACCTGCCATTATCAGTATTTTTCTCTTGGATCTCCACAAAAGCTCCTAACTGGTCTTCCTGATCCTTGTCTCCCCAAACCCCATTTGTCCTCTACAAGTGGCCACTGATTTAGCTAACACTGTGAATTGCACTGGAGACAGATTGGTATCAGAATGGCTGGAAGGTGACTCACTACCAAGTTATTTGAAGAGGGACATGACACAGCTAAAGATGGATCCACCTTGGGAAGGCGATAGTTGCTGTGGGACATGGCCTCTGTCTTGGGCTCACGAGGGTTGAATTTCAAACTTCACCTTCTTTCTCTTATCCAGCTTTGATTTCATCCCTAAGTCATTCAATTGTTAGAATTGTGAGCTGACATGCACTCTGGCTTCCTTAGTTGGAACCTTAGGCAGCTGTGAGCTGAACAGACTGACCCATGGTCCCCAGATGGGTTATAATACCTGTTTCATTCCTCAGGCAGCAAAATGTCTTGAGAGCCAGGACACCTGGCTTCTAGACCTGACTCTGCCACTAGTTGCATGACTTTAGGAAAATCACATCACCTCTCTGGGCCTCAGTTTTCACACCTGAAAAATGAAGGGGTTGCATTATATTAGTTATTCTCTACTTTTAATTTTTCCCCCTCTCGAACATAGCCAGTGATATAAATGCATCTATGAGACTCACACCCATAGGCAATTCCTGGGTGCTAACTTCATCCCTTTCTTCCCTTCTCAAGAAAGCCTATCAGGATACAAGGTAATGACAGAGAATATTTGAATATGTTTTTATTAACTTTATGATGAATTAATAATCCATAAGCTTGGTATTTCGATTGCAATAGTTATACTTATCAAGGATTGAATTTCCCACTTTCAGAATGAAAAGAGAGTGGAGTAGAGAGAGGGCATAAGGAAGAAAAACTTATCACTTGTATAGTGAGGAATGAGTGTGAGATGAGAATATGGACCTGCTAGTTTTTCCATTGGCCTCAGTCATTGCTAACCTCCCATCCTGTGAGGTTCTCATCAAGCTGAGAGTTATAGAAATAATTTTTATACAAAGTCCCAAAATGTAAATCAATGACTTCAGCTCATGTTCACTTAAATAAACAGAGATCTGTACCTGTGCTGGAAGAACACTTGATGGGAAGCATATTATCTCCCGTATGACCTTCTCCTTAGAGGTTTTCATGGGCAATTCTGACTCTGTGGTTTTTGCCTTCAACACTTGCTTTCTAATCCTCATGTCAGATGTGACTCTGCAGAATTCCAGTCTTATTGACAGATGCCATGACCTCCCCTCACAACTGCTTGTTTCATGAACTAACGTTGATAGATGCTGAATTAGGTAATCTCCAAGGTCTCACAGAGCATGGCTTCCCATCTTCCACCTGGCTTCACTCTGCTTAGGCTACTTTCCCACAGTCCTGCCTAAGAAGATTCCTCCACTCTGCTACATTAATAGCTATTTTATCAACATTTGTACCTATGTTTTAGTTATCCCTTTGTAAGAAAGAAATGTCACTGTTATCTCATTGTAAGAAAAGATCCCTCTGTCCCTGCTAATTCTTCCCCTTGTCCTTTCATTTGACATCCCCTACTCAACAATCATTTTTTCTGCCACCTGTCTTCAGCTTCTCTCTTCCCTGATAGACTATAAACTGCATGAGGGTAGATACTGTGTCTAGTTGGCACACTGCTCTATTACCTCTGTCAAGAACAGCCACTGGTACAATAGTTGTTGAATACACAACTGTCCAAAAGATTGAGTGCAGAAGTAAATTAATGAAACTATTGTTGTCTATTGATTTACCCCCTTTTAGCCTGAAAACATGCTCTAGTTTTTCTCATCTTTTATGATAAACAATAACACAAACACTAAAAAACATTGTCAACCCCACATAATTCTGTCTTAATTTTTTAAGTATTTGAGTATTTGCCAGCATTCACTGATTCCAGTTTCTCACAGTCTGCTTCTCATTGACTCTCTGGCATCTATTGCCTCCAGGAGAGTGAAACTGATTCCACCATCAAGAACCTACATGTTACCAAACCCATTGGACCAATGTTCTGTCCTTAATTTATTTGATGCCCTGACTCTAAATCCTAAAAGTGTCTTAATGTGTGTTGAGTGAGTTGATTGTTCTTAGGTCAGCAGACGGAGGACAGAAATGATTTTTTTAAGACACAGGAATGACAGTAACAATAGCTGTAGCTTTAGTTTCCCCAGGTCATCAGCTTCAGGGGAACTAAGTAGAGAACCATTCAGAGAGTGTACAGATGCTTTTGTTTAACCACTCACGTATTCATTCAAACACACTTGCACATGACAAATCCCTTCAATGTGCCAGGTTTTGGGGAAACAAGGCAAGATAACAATTTTCAGGAGGGTCCCTCTGATGCTTGTGTCATCTACCAGTGAGACAGCTAATTTCTGAATTAAAAAAATAATGAAACAATTGACATGTAATAGTCACATGAAAAATGCACGCATCATAAATTTTCAGTTGGATGAATTTTCCAAAACGGAACACCTGGGTGTTAGCCCCTGGGTTAAGGACCAGAGCGCAGCCAGCATTCCCACCGCGCCAGCCTGGTTGTTACGGCACGAATCAGTGTTGTTTGCTTTTCTGCTCTGCACACATGGAATCATCCAGAAGGCAGTCTCCTGTGCATCACTTATTCTGTCCAACATATTTGCCAGATTCACTGATCCTGTGTAAGTAGTTGTAGATCATTCATTTTCATTTAGCAATGTCCTTTTCCTCTCCACTTGGGACTTTCCTTCCCACAGTAACTATGGTTCCCTCTCCCCCATAACATTTCTTATGCCCTTCCTTGCTTTTTATCCCTAGCTCTCATCACCATATAACATACCATACATCTGATTTATTTCATTTTTTGCCCCCTTGCCTAGAATGTAAGTTCTGTGGTCTTATAAGTGCTCAACAAATACTTTGGAACAAATGAACCTCAGCTACTTCTGCATGGCACCCAGTATGCCTGAAGCTGCAGGGAATACCATTTTGCCCAGACAGAACAGATGGGTCAGGAACTGCAACCAAGTGTCAGTTAGCAGGAGAGGCCAACCAGATGTAAAGCCAGGTACGGCTTTCCTACTGTGACATCTGTACCACAACCATAAATATCGAAGTAAAAATCCTACATAAAATGCTTACAAATGAATTTTAGAAGTTTATTAAAATTGAAAAAGAAAAAGGTCCAGAAATATCTATCAATAGAGACTATCCCTTGGGATATTGGGAAATTGTGAACTTTCTGACTTTATATGCTTTTGTGTATTTTAAATTGTTAATAAGAACCATTGATTTAATAATAAAAAATTAAAGAATAACATACCACAATTGAGTGGAATTTATTCTAGTACAGTAAAAACTGTTTAATATTTATAAATTGATATTTAAAAATCACAAAGCCCTACAACATTTTATAAAAATCACAAAATTAATTTGACAATAACAGAAGAATGTCTGGCTTATAATAGGCACTCAAATATTTCTTAAATAAATGAGAATGTACTAATGCATTAAAAAATCATTCCAACAGGTCAAATAAGAAAAAGACAAATAAATCATTTAACTAATAAATACTAAAAAAAAAGCATTTAAACAAAATTCAGCATACATTTCTGATGAAAATCTTTGGCAATTTCATCAGTGTTCAAGAAGGGTTTTATTGTATGTACACCTCTCTGCAGACCACTGCAAGTTGGCTTTTCCTGGCACCACACCATGAAAACTGCTTTCCCTGAGGCAATTAGTCCCCTACATTATTGCCAAAGCCAATGCATTTGTATGGGAACCAATAAATATGTAATGAATTAAGGAATAGATGATAAGAGGATCTCAGATCAACAGTCAACATCATACTTAACAATAAAGCACCAGAGTTGTCCCTTTAAAATCAGAAATTAAGCCAGGATGTGAGATGTCACTATTCTATGACTTTTTTTATGGAAGCTCAAGCAAAACAAACATACACAATGAAGACAAAACAAGGTATAGCAGTTGGAAATAAGGAGACAAAAATTATCTTTCTTTCCATGTAACCTAGGAGAATCATCCAGTAACTATCAGAAATAATGAGAGTTCCAGGAGTTTACAAAATAAACACACAAAGAGCAATAGTTTACCCCAATGTAATATTTAAGGAATAAGTAAGTGATGAGATAATTCAGATATAGAGAAGGCACAGGATTCCATGAATAAGAAAGAATACAATCTGGGTGAAAAGTACAAAAGTCTAGTCATATAAATTTTTTAAAAAAGTTGTATGAAGAATAAGGTTTTTAAAAATTGGCTAAATATGAGAAATTTAGAGCAGTGTAGGAGGATGCAACCTGGCTCCTACAGCTCACCCATCTCCTTCAGGTTCATATATGGGGAGTCACAGTGACCCAGTGGTTCATTTGATTCTGATTGGCTGCCATGTACCATTCATGTCATGCTTAGAAACAGCCATCAATGATATTGAGGCCTGGCCTTAGTTGAAAGAGGGGTGCTGCCCTAACTTTTCATTTGATATAAGAAGGGCACCTCTTTTACTCTATAACCCAACCTGGGATCCAAGATGGTAGCAGAGTAGGTGGAAGCTATAGTCACCTCCAAGACCAAACTGGAATTACAACTAAATTATAGAATAAACATCCTGAATAACCAACTGAAGAATAGCTGAAGAGAAGTCTAATAACCAAGGATTTACTGAACAAGCCAAATCAAGACTGGCAGGAAGGGAAGAGATGTTGAAAGGTTTGGCCCCACTCACACAGGCAGTGACTGAGATCCTGGAGGGATATCTCAGCTACAGAAGGTTTCCCCTGAGAAATGTGGGGTCTAAATCCCAAACCTGGCTACCAAGCCCAGAGCATCAGAGCTGGGAAGAGGTGCTCACATAGCATCTGGCAGTGAAAAGCAGCAGAGTTTCTGTTTGCCAGAAAGAGATGGAGCCCACTGGAGACAAGGCACCCTCCTAAAGGGCTAATGCACAAAATTTCATTTGCAACCACTCACCCTGGGCTCTGACAGAGAGAGGGCAGAGTGGATTAAAGCTATATGAGAAGAGGATGAGGGTGGGACTCTGGTGAGAGAGCTGAAGGGATAGTCCCTAGGATACCCTGCTGAGTCATTCTCTGATACCACTGGCACCATCTTTCTTGGGTGAAGCACTCCCCTCCATGTGGCATCATCCTAGAGGAAAGCAATAGCTCCACACTCAGGATTCCCTGCTGTCCAGCCCCGTGGAGCTTATGCCCTGCTGAGGAGTATAGCCAGAGGCTCTTTAAATGACTTGGAATAAATGAACCTTAGCTACTTCTGCATGGCACCCAGCGTTGGTGCACAAATTGGTCTCTCCAACATGCACCCAGGTCAGCAGAGGTAGCCACAAACTGTGGATTGCTTGTAGCTCCAAACATGTTGCCAAGAGCCAGTCATAGGCAACATCTTACACTGGCTTGCACCAGAGTCCCTTCCAAGAAGCCCAGAACCAACACACCCAGTGGCCAGCTTCAGACAACATCAGAGAAGGTTTCAATAAGCTTCACAAGAAGCATATCTAAAGGGAGATCTTGGCAGGCATCAAACCCTGCTGCAGTAAATTCCACTTCATGTGGTCAGCACCTACACAGCAGCTCACATGCTGTGGTCAGGGCTGAGCCTCTCAGTCAGACAGCTTGAGGGTCATCCCAAGCACAAAAGGGCCAACAGAAATCAAGACTCAATTACAGCAGGAATTCTGACATAACTCACACAAGAGACATTCCTGGAGCACCCAGGTTAGGTGATCAAGGTGACTGCACCACTGGACCCCAAAGGACATCTACTACATAAGGCCACTTTACCAAGACTGGGAGTCATAGCAGATCTATCTAATATATAGAAACAAACACAAAGAGGTAGCTAAAATGAGGAGATAAAGAAACATACCCCAAATGAAAGAACAGAAGAAATCTCCAGAAAAATGGCTAAGTGAAGTAGAGGCAAGCAATTTATCAGATAGAGTTCAAAGTAATGGTTATAAGGATGGTCAACAGTATGAAATAGGACTTAGAAATCATATAAAAGGACCAGTCATAAATGAAGACTGCAATATCTGAAATGAAGAATACACTAAATGGAATAAGCAGTAAGTTGGATAAAAGAGGATTGACTCAGCGATTTGTAAGAAAAGGTAGCAGAAAACAATCAGAGCAGCAAAAACATAGAATAATTTTTTTAAATGAGGATAACTTAATGGACCTTTGGGACAACATAAAGTGTAACAACACCACAATATAAATATACCAGAAGGAGAAGAGAGAGAGCAAGTAATTGAGAATCCACTTGAATAAATAATGACCCCAAACTTCTCTAACCTGGTGAAGGAAATAGGCATACAAGTCCAGGAAGCACAGAGAGTCCCAATCAAGATGGACCCAAAGCAGCTTACACCAAGATACATCATAATTAGAATGGCAAAGGTTAGCCCTTCCCCCAGCTGCTGCTAAGGTACTTGGTCATTGTGAGGAAGTTAAGGCTGCATTGGGACAAGGCCCTTAGTTCAACTGGGGACTTGCATCACTCATGGCAGTACTCTCCAGGCACTTGCCCACACTATGACCTTCATCTTAGAGTTCACTTGCATCTACTTGGACCCCTTATCTTGCACGAAGATGAGGTGACAGTGATGGAGAATAAGATCAGTGTCCTCATTAAAGCAGCTGGTATAAATTTTGAACCTTTCTGGTCAGACTTGTTTGCAAAACTCTGGCCAATGTCAACATTGGGAGCCTGACTGCAATGTAGAGGCTGGTGGACCTGCCCCAGCAGCTAGTGTTGCACCAGCAGGAGGTCCTGCCCTATACAGCACTGCTGCTTCAGCTGAGGAGAAGAAAGTGGAAGCAAAGAAAGAAGAATATGAGCAGTCTGTCATTTTTACTAACCTGTTTTGTAATACACTCAATAAAAAGCTGAACTCTGAAAATAAAATAAAGTAAAATGAAACAAAATGGCAAAGTTAAAGACAAAGTGAATCTTAAAAGCCACAAGAGAAAAACAGTTAACTACAAGGGAGTTCTCATTAGTCTATCAGCCGATTTCTCAACAGAAACTTTTAGGCCAGAAGAGATTGACATGAAATATTCTAAGTGATGAAAAGCAAGGACCAAGATTACTTTACTCACGAGGTTATTATTTAAAATTGAAAGAGAAATAAAGAAATTCCCCAACAAGAAAAAGCTAAAGGAGTTTGTTACCATCAAACAAGTATTACAAGAAAAGTTAAAGGCCTATTGAAGAAAAGAAGAAGGAAGAGGAAGAGGGAGAAGAGGATGAGGGGAAGGACTAGGAGAAGGAGAAGGAGAAAAAGAAGAAGAAGAAACAGAGGAAGATAGTTAAAAGAATAAAATGGCAATACATATGTATGTATCAATAATCACTTTAAATGTAAATGGCTTAAATGCTCCAATAAAAAGACATAGGGTAGTAGAATGGATAAGAAAACAAGAGCCATATATATGCTCTCTTCAAGAGACTCAACTCAAAACAAAAATACAGAGAGACTAAAAGTGAAAAGAGAGAAAAAGACATTTTGTGTAAATGGAAAGAAAAATAAAAGGTCGGGTAGCAATACTCATAATCCACAAAATAGACTTTAAAGCAAAGGCTATAGAGAAAGAGATAAAAGATATGACTTGATGATAAAGTCAGCAATCTATCAAGGGAATATAATCCTCATAGACATTTATGCACCCAACATGTTTAAACATAGAGGGATAAATTGCATTAATACAGTCATATTAGGAGATTTTAATACCCAATTGATATCAATGGATAGATCATCCAGACAGAAAATCAATAAAGAAAGTTTGGCCTTAAATAACACACTAGATCAGAAGGATTTAATTGATATCTTCAGAGAATTTCACCGCAAAGCAGCAGAATATACACTCTTTTTAAGTAACAAGGAATATTTTTTAGGATATACCACATGTTGGGACATAAAACAAGTCTCAATAAATTTAAGATAATGGTATGAAACTGAAAATCAATCACAAGAAAGAAAGTGAAATACACAAAAAAGACATGGAGGCTAAAAAACATGTCACTAAACAATGAATGAATTAACAATGACATCAAGGAAGAAACAAAAGATACCTTAAAACAAATGAAAATGAGAACACAGCAACCCAAAATCTATGGGACACAGCAAAAACAGCCCTAAGAGGAAAACTTATAGCATTACAGGTCTATCTCAAGAAACAAGAAAAATATGATGTCCAGTCAAGGTGGAGGCATAGGTAAACATGCTCCACATCCACGTACAAATATAGCAAAAAATGCAACTAAACTACAAAACAAATATCACCCAGAATTGTCAGAAAATTGAGTTGTGTGGTGGTCTGACACCAAGGATCTAAAGAAGCCACATTCATCCAGACAGATAGAAGGAGGGGAGACACAAGAGGGTGCAGTGAGGCATGGAAAGGTGTGTAGATGTGGAGTGGTGTGGAGAGGCATGGAGATGAGAATGGGCAGTCCCACATCCACACGTGATGGATAAAAGTGGAAGGGGTACCTCATGAGTAAGGGATCCCAGCCCCTGTCCAGACCACCCAGCTCAGGGTTTCAGCACCAGGAGGATAAGTCCCCATAACTTCTGGCTGTGAAAAGCAGTGGGGCTTGGGGTGGTGGAAGAAATTGTGGGATTCTCAAGAGACTCCTCTTAAAGGGTCTGCAATGGACTTAAGACTCACACAGATCCACCCTCTCTGGGATTCAGCACCATGGCAAGAGCTGGAAGGACACCAGTGGTATATGGAGAAAAAGTGAAGTGCGAGTGCTGGGAGACAACTTCCTCCCACGAAAAACTCCATAGGCCAGGAAGTGGCATTGTCCCCTCTGAAAAGCCTCTCCGATACAGAGGAACAGAGTGGTGACACAGGTTGCCCAGCCTGGCAATTATCTAAGGCTCCCATATAACTTAACAGGTGCACTTTTCTACAATAGGCCACACTACTAAGAGTGGGAGTCAAAGCAGCTCTACTTAATACACAGAAGCAAACACATGGAAGCTGCCAAAATGAGTAAAGAAATATGGCCCAAATGAAATGACAGAACAAAACTCTAGAAGAACTTGATGAAATGGAGATAAGAAACCTATCAGATGCAGAGTTCAAAATACTGATTATTAGGATGCTCCAGGAACTCATTGGGTACTTCAATGGCATAAAAAAAGACCCAGGCAAAAATGAAGTTTCCATTAAGTAAAATAAGGAAAAATCTACAGGGCACCAACAGTAGAGTCAATGAAGCTTAGAATTAAATAAACTTTTGGAACACAAGGAAGGAAAAAGCATTAATTCAGAACAGTGGGAAGAAAAAAGAATTTTTAAAATTCTGGGACATTTTTAAACATACAAATATTCTAATCATAGGGGTGCCAGAAGAAGAAGAGGAAGAGCAAGTAATTGAAAACGTATTTGAAAAAATAATGAAACCCCCCCCCCCAATTTGGTGAAGGAAATAGACATACAAGTCCAGGAAGCATAGAATCCAAAACAAGATGGACCCAAAGAGGACCACACCAAGACACATCATAATTAAAATGGCAAAGGTTAAAGATAAAATGAGAATCTTAAAAGCATCAAGAGAAAAGCAGAGCATTACCTATAAAGGAGTTCCCATAAGACTGTCAGCTGATTTCTCAAAAGAAACTTAGCTGGCTAGAAGGGACTAGCTGACCTGTGCTTGTCAGCTAGTCCCTTCTAGCCTGCTGTGGATGAGTGGATCAAAAAACTGTGGTACATTTACACAATGGAATACCATGCAGCAGAAAGAAAGAAGGAACTCCTACATTTCGCGACAGCAAGGATAGAGCTGGAGAATATTATATTTAGAGAAATAACCCAGGTGGTGAAAGAGAAATATCATATGATCTCACCCAATACAGGAACCTAATAAACAAAACAAATAAATAAGCAAAATAGAACCAGAGACATGGAAGCAAGGAACAGACTGACAGTGACCAGAGGTGAGGGGGGAGGGGAAGAAGGGGGATAGAAGGGGAAGGGTCTAGTCAAGGAACTAGTGTAAGTGACCCATGGACATGGACCACAGGGTGGGGATGGGCTGTGGGAGTGAGGCGTGTGCAGTGGAGAGCAATGGGGGAAAATTTGGGACCACTGTAATAGAACAACAATAAAAAAGAAATTTAAAAAGGAGAAAATAGAAGAGACTAGCAAGAAGTATTCAAAATGATGAAAAGAGAGGACCTAAAACCAAGGTTACTCTATCCAGCAAAGCTATCATTTAGAATTGAAGGGCAGATAAAGTGCTTCTGATACAAGATAAAACAGAAGAAGTTCACCATCACCAAGCCATTATTATGTGAAATACTTAAAGGGAAATATAAAGGAAAAAGATCAAAATATTCAACATTAAAATGGCAAACAATTTACAACTATCAATAATTGAATCCAAATAACAATCTAAGCAAACAAGCTGAACAGGAACAGAATCATGGCTATGGAGGTCATTTGGAGGGATATCAGTTGGGATGGGAAGGAAGAAAATGGGAGGAAAGATAAAGGGATTAAGAAGCACAAATTGGTAGGTACAAAATAGACAGGGGGGTGTTAAGAATAGTATAGGTGATGGAGTAGCCAAATAACTTATATGCATGACCTATGGACATGAACTAAGGGGGCATTGATGGAGGGAATGGGTGTATCAGGTGGAGGAGGGCAAAGGGGAAAATTGGGACAACTGCAATAACATAATCAATAAAATATATTTTAAAAAAGAAACAAGAAAATTTTCAAATAAACAATCTAACCTTACACTTAAAGGAACTTAAAAAGGAACAACAAAGCCCAAAGTTAGTAGAAGGATGGAATTAAAAAGAGCTGGTCCTTTGAAAAGATAAAAAAGATTGACAAAACTTTAAGCAAACTCATCAAGAAAAAAAGAGGACCCTAATTAACAAAATTAGAAATGAAAGAGGAGAAGTAACAGACTCCAAAGAAATACAAAGTATTGTAAGAAAATACTATGAAAATCTATATGCCAACAAACTAGACAGTCTGGAAGAAATGGATAAATTCCTAAAAACATACAATCTTCCAACACTGAATCATGAAGAATCAGACTATCTGAATAGACAGATTACAACTAGTGAAATTGAAGCAGTAATCAAAAAACTCCCACCAAAAAACTCCCGGACCTGACAGTTTCACAGGTGAATTTTACCAAATATTAAAGGAAAACTAAAACTTATCCTTCTCAAACTATTCAAAAAAATTCAAGAGGAGGGAAGACTCTCAAGCACATTTTACAAGGCCAACATTATCCTATAACAAAAGCAGATAAAGACACTACAAAGAAAGAAAATTATAGGCTAACATCCCTGATAAAAACATAGATGCTAAAATACTCAATAAAATATTAGCGAACCAAATATTGCAATACATCAAAAATATCATATGCCTGATCAAGTGGGATTTATTCAGGGAATGCAAGGTTGGTACAACATTCACAAATCAATAAATGTGATACACCACATAAGCAAAATGAAGGATAAAACCCATATTATCAAATCATTAGACGCAGAAAAAGCATTTGATAAAATCCAGTACCATTTATGATAAAAACTCTCAGAACAGTGGGAATAGAGGGAACATACCTCAACATAATAAAGGCCATATAGGACAAACCCACAGCCAACATCACACTAAATAAGCAAACACTAAAAGCATTTCCCTTAAGATGAGAAACAAGACAGGGATGTTTGCTTTCACCACTTTTATTTAACATGATGCTGGAAGTCCTAGCCACAACAATCAGATAAGAAGAAGGAATAAAGGCATACAAATTGAAAAGAAAGATGTTAAAGTGCCACTATTTGCAGATGACATAATACAGTATGTAGAGAACCCTAAAGACTCCACAAAAAACCTACTAGAACTGATAAATAAATTTAGTAAAATAGCAAGATACAAAAGAAATATCCAGAGATCAGCTGCATTTTTATAAACCAATCATGTACTATCAGAAAGGGAAATAAGAAAGCAATCTAATTTACAATTGCATCAAAAAATATTAAGGAATGAATTTAACAATAGATATAAAAGACCTATACTTGGGAAATTATAATACACTGAAGAAAAAATTGAAGAAAATACAAATAAGTGAAAGCATATACTGTGTTTATGGGTAGGAAAATTACCATCATTGAAATGTCTAAACAATCTATAGATTCAAAGCAATTCCTACCAAGATTTGAAAGATATATTTCACAGAACTAGAACAAATATTCCAGAAATTTATGTGGAACCACAAAAGGCCCTGAATAGTCAAAATAATCTTGAGAAAGAAGAACAAAATGTGAGGAATCATGCTATCTGTTATCGAACTATACTTCAAGGCCATAAAAGTCAAAACAGAATGGTACTGGCATAAAAACAGACATATAGATCAATGAAACAGAATAGAGAGCCCAGAAATAAACTCACAGCTTTATGGTCAATTAATATTTGATAGAGGAGGCAAGAACATAACAATGGGGTAAAGACAGTCTATTCAATAAATGGTTTGGGGAAAATTGGACAGATACATGCAAAAAATGAAAGTAGACCACTTTATTACACCATACAGAAGAATAAACTCAAAACTGATTAAAGACTTAAATGTTAGACTCAAAACCACAAAAATCTTAGAAGAAAACACAGGTAATAAAATCTTGGATATCTCTTGTAGCAATATTTTATTTGACATATCTCCTCAGGCAAGAGAAACAAAAGAAAAATTAATGTATAGGACTACATAAAACCAAAAAGTCCTTTCACATCAATGAAAATCATCAACAAAATGAAAGGACAACCCACTGAAAGGGAGAACGTATTTACCAAGGATATGGGATAAGGGATCAATATCCAAAATTTATACAGAACTTATAAAATTCAACACCAGAAAACCCCCAAACAATCCTATTTAAAAATAAGCAAAGTACTTGAACATAAAGATGGCCAATAGACATATAAAAAGATGTTCAATGTCACCAATCATCAGAGAAGTGCAAATTTAAAAGACAATGAGCTATCAACTGACATCTGTCAGAATGGTTATTATCAATATGTCAACAAAAAGAAGTGTTGGCAAGGATGTAGAGAAAAGGGAATCATTATTCCCATTATTGGTGGGAATGCAGACTGGTGCAACTACTATGGAAAGCAGTTTGGAGTTACCTCAAAAAATTAAAAATGGAACTATCTTATGATCCAGTGATTCCACTTCTGGGAATTTATCTAAAGAAACCCAAAACAGTAATTTGAAAAAATATATGCACCCCTATGTTCATTGCAGTGTTACTTACAATAGTCAAGATTTGGAAGCAGCCCAAGTGTCCATGAGTAGATGAGTGGATAAAAAGCTGTGGTACATTTACACACTGGAATACCACTCAGCCATAAAAAGAAGGAAATCTTATTTTTGTCACAGCATAGGAGGACCTGGAGAGCATTAAGCTAAATGAAATAAACTAGTCAGAGAAAGACACGTGCCATATGATTTCACTCATATGCAGAATCTAATGAAAGAGAGAAAAAAAAGAACTAACCAGTAAAATAGAGATAGACACCTAGATAGAGAGAAGGCTGACAGCTGTCATGGGATGGCAGGATCTGGGTGGCAGCGTGGAAGTTTAAGCAAATAGTAAGAAAAAGAGAAAAAACCATAGACTTGACAACAGTGTGATTATCGCCAGGGGGTGAGGGCAGTTGGAGGTGGAGAAAGGTATAGGGGAAACAAGTGGTGATGGACAGAGTCTTGACTTGGGGTGGTGAGCACGCCAGACAGTGTACTGATGATGCATTGTACAATTGCACACCTGAAACCTATATAATTTTGTTAACCAGTGTCACTCCAATACATTCAATGAAAAGGGAAAAAATAATGATAAATAAAAGATGCTTACATTGTGAATTTTATATTAAATTCTAGGTGAAAGACAGAGGTTTGATATCTACCACAGACAGATCAGGTCTGGCTTAACCATGAGAATGAGTCAAGACTGTTGAAATGGTAATAACTATGTATGGTGCTAGGTTGGTACTAGAAATATCAGGGACCACTTTGTAAAGTATATGATCATCTAACACTGTGCTGTACACCTGAAACTAATACAAAACTGTAATTTAAAAAAAAGACTGTTGAAATGGGGGGACATTGTCCACCATGGAGAGCATACTTCAGCTCCCATGTTTCAGTCTGTGAGTCATGACTGAAGTTTCTGAGTATGGAACCTCAGCTAATCTGAGATGATAATTCTGCTCACTTAGTGGGAAAGTGACTTGACAAATATGGGTAAGTGTAAAAACAAGTGTAAGGATGATGGACAAATAAGTGAAACCTGTGGTAGTAATACCCTTGTGTTAGGTTCAGCAGTAAATGTTTGTAGTCCTTGTGATCATTTATGGTTTTCACATGTTATTTGAGCTGTGTGAAACCCTTAAAAGAATTTCACATATGTAATGTGCATTTATTTTGAAAGTTATTGATAAAATCATTGTAGTACTGAGTATAGAATAATATAATATAAAGTCCTGCCTTAATGGATCTTAAGTTCTCATCAGAGATGGACCAGAAAGCAAACAAATAAACACAGAACTAATATGTTTTTAAAAGAGAAGATAAACCTGGTTAAGATGATAGACATGAAAGGGGGTGTACTTTATATTGATGATGTCTCAGAAGGAGGTATTTGACCTGAGGTCTAAAATATATGAAGGAGAGAACCATGGAAAAGCAAAGCAGCCCATGCACAGGGAGTAGAATGTATAGTCTTGGAGGCAGAAGTGAGCTTGGTATGTTCCTGAGTGTGTAAGGCAGCACTATGGGTGGGTTGCAGTGAGTGTGCAAGGCAGCATTATGGGTGGGACACAGTGAGTGATGGGGGATGAGCTCAAGAGAAAGCAAGGTTAGGTCATGGAGTGCCTTGTAGATAGACCATGTGGAAGAATCTGAATTTTTAATGTGAAGAGACAGTCATTGAAAGATTTTGAGCAGAGGTGTCATGTGATCTGACTTAAGATTTTAAAAGCCCATGAAGGCTGTGAAAAATTAATAGGCAGTAGTGAGGAAAGCCATGAGTAGAAACAGGCAGGATACAGAAAGGCCCCTTATATAGTCCAGATGAAGATGATTTGACTTGGAAGAAGATGACAGTGCATAAGTGGAGAGAATGAAGAGTCAGAAGTCATGTTTCAAAGGGCGTGACAAATAATTTTCTAAGGATGGATTGGATGTGGGATGTGAGGTAATCAGAAATCAGGGAGAACTTCTAGGGTTTGGTCCTAAACACCAAGACGAGAGTAAGATATTGGGAAGGGGTGGTGGGAAGGACAGTTTGTTAAGAAGGAATCAAGAATTCTAGTTTGGTCCTGTAAAATTTGGGGTGCCCATCAGACAGCCAAGTGGAGATGACAAGTAGACAGCTGGAAATAAAAAACTAAAAGTGGTAGTTACAGATATGACACCTGAGCTAACAAAGGAAATGGCTTAAGTGGAGTAATGTTGGAGACCTGAGCCTTGGGGCATTCCATTGTTTAGCTTAAATTGGAAGAGGACCAAGAGGTAGCATGAGGCAGACCAATAGTGGGAGGTCCCAGAATGCAAGAGAAGACGTGATTGTGTTGAATGCTGCTGAGAGGTTGAGAAAGACGCCGACAGAGACTTGACTTGGCCATTAGGTGGAGTTTTCATGAGACTCATAAAAATCAGGTTAGGGTGGGAAGTTGTAGGGCCAAAAGTAAAAGTAGAGGTCTACACACTGTAGATTTAAATGTTATCCATCAAGCAAACTGCTAAAATATTATCTTCTTCTCTTGACAAATACATAGTCATCATCCATGAAGAGGTGAGGTTTAGACTTCTGACCAAGATAGAGGCGTGGGTAGACACATTTTGCCACCATCCACAACCATGAGAAGAAATACAACTATCTCAAAACTAAAAACAACCAGAACTACCATAAAATAGAACTGCATGGAAGTCCAACAAACAAAGATATAAAGAAGTAATACTCCTCCAGACAGGTAGGAGGGGCAGAGCCAGAGAGGAGAGGATGTAGTGTGGCAATGGTGGTGGCGGTGACAACAGCAAGGCAGTGGCTGTGGCTTGCCAGCAGAAAGGGCAGTCACATGTTACAAAAGTTGGGAAGGGCATCTGGGGAATGATTTCAGCCGCAGACCAGACCACCCAGCTCGTGGTTCCAGCGCCAAGGAAAATAATGCCACATTGCTTCTGACTGTGGAAACCAATGGAGGGTGGGGCAGCAGAAGAAACCACTCATCTCTCAGAAGAAACCATTTGTTTAGAGGTCCTCCATGGTCCTGGAATGTACACAAACCTACCCACTTTGGGAACCACAACCAGGACAATAGCTAGAGCGGTGCCAGTCCCATACAGAAAGTGGGAGAAGTGCCCAGAAAGAGGGCGAATGTGAGCAAATGGCATTGTTCCCTATAAGACCCCTCCCCCACATACAGCACCATGAAGTGTTGAAACAGGTTGCCGCACATTGATGAAAACCTAAGGCTGCATCCCTTACAACATAACAGGTGTGACAGCTCTACCTAAGACACAGAGGCAAACATAGAAACCTGTCAAGTTGAGGAGACAGAAAAGAATGGCCCAAAAGAGGGAGCAAATCAAGGTTCCAGCGGGAGAACTAAGCAACAAGGAAATAGCCAGCCTAATAGATGCAGAGTTCAAAGCACTGGTGATAATGATGCTCACAGACTTGACAGATATGTTTGAGTATAGCAAACACAGAAGGGAAGAGTGAGGGCTATGCTAAGTGAAATGAAGGAAAACTCACATGAAAGCAATGGTGAAGAAAAGGAAACTGGGGAGACTTCCGGCCAAGATGGAGGCCTAGACTGACACGTTCCATCTCCTTCCACAACTAAGAAGGAATACAACTACTGCGAAACAAGAAATAACCAGAAGTTCCAGAAAATAAATGGAAGTCCAACATATGAAGTTATAAAGAAGTGGTGCTCATCTGGACAGGTAGGAGGGGTGAAGCCAGGGAGGAGAGTTCAGGCTATGCTGTCCATGGCAGCAGCAGCGACAGAAGCAGGACAGCGATAAGCACAGACACCCATATTTAGGGGGAGGCAAGAAGCCCCTGGGGAGCACCCCTGGCTGCAGACCAGACGCGTCAGCTTGCGATTCCAAAGCCGGGTAAAGCAGACTTCCATTGCCTTGTACTGTGAGGCCTGGAGGGGGTGGGAATGGAGGAAGCAGCTTCCAGTCTCTCAGCGGAGAGTGAACAGCAGAAGTCCAACTTGGACCCCCACCCTCACAGAAAATGCCACAGCATGGTGAGACGGGTCACCCAGTTGTGATGAGTGCATGGGGCTCCACCCCCTATAGCGTAGGAGGTGTGACAGCCCTGCCCAGGAAGCAAAGGTAAACACAAAACTGTCAGGATGGCACAGATCATGATAGAGATCCTGGTGACGCAGCTGACCAGACAGCAAATTTCTAATCTAACGAAGCAGCAGATAGGAAATCTTTCTGAGGCTCGGTTCAGAACTTTGGTTATAAAAATGCTTACAGACCTAACAGCAGATCTTAAACAAGATGGGGAAGGAATGAAGGCTAGTCCTGCTGAAATGAACAAAAACACATATGAAACTAGTGGTGAGGGAAAGAAAACCAGGGATCAAATCAACAAATCAGAATATAGAGAAGGAACTAACAGTCAACCAGTGCAGAAAGAGGAAACAAGAAGGGAGGAAAATGAGGAAAGGCTCAGAAACTTATCAGACGGCTATAAATGGGCCAGCATCCGAATCACAGGGCTGCCAGAAGGTGAAGAAGAGCTAGAAATTGAAAAATTATGTGAAAAAATAATAAAGCAGAACTTCCCTAACTTGGGGAAGGAAATAGACTTACAGGTCCAGGAAGCACAGAGAGTTCCAAAAAAACTGGACCCAGGGAGAACGACACCAAGACACATCATAATCAAAATGTCAAAAATTAAAGATAAAGAGAGAATCTTAAAAGCAGCAAGAGAGAAGAAAAGAATTATGTACAAAGGGGTCCCAATAAGACTATCAGCTGATTTCTCAAAAGAAACTCTGCAGGCAAGAAGGGACTGGCAAGAAATATTCAAAGTAATGAAAATCAAAAATCTACAATCAGGATTTTCTATCCAGTGAAGCTGTCATTCAGACTAGAAGGGAAGAGAAAATGCTTCCAGGACAAAGTAAAACTGAAGGAGTTCATCAGATGCAAACTACTGTTATATGAAATGTTAAAGGGACTTGTTTAGGAGAAGGAGGATCAAAACTATAAACATTAAAATGAAAACTGTATCGCAACAACCAACAACAGAAGCTAGGGAATTGAAACAAAGACAGACTAAGTAGGCAACGAGAGTGGGAAAAGAATTATAGGTATGGGAACATTTTGGGGGGAGGTCCGTGGGGAGGGGGGAGGGGGAAAGGGAGGGAGATGGTACAGGAATTAAGAGGCATAGGAGGGAGTGAAGTAGATAGGAAGATGTTGAGAAGAACTATATGCACAACCAATAGGCATGGAATAATGGGGGGGACAACTGGAGGGAGGGGGGAACAAAGGGAAAAGAAATTGGGACAACTGCAATAGCATAAACAATAAAGCATATTTAATAAAAAAGAAAAAGAAACTGGAGTTCATATCAACAATTTGGAACATAAGGAAGAAATAAACAGTCAACCAGTACAGAATGAAAAAAAAAGAATTTAAAAAAATGAGGAAGGGCTTAGGAACCTCTGGGATAACTTTAAACATGCCAACATGTAAATCATAGGGGTGCCAGAAGGAGAACTGGAAGAGCAAGAAATTGAGAACTTATGTGAAAAAATAATGAAGGAAAACATTTCAAATTTGGTAAAGAAAATATATATACAAGTCCAGTAAGCACAGAGAGTCCCAAACAAGATGGACCCAAAGAGGACCACACCAAGACACATCATAATTAAAATGCCAAAGGTTAAAAACAAAGAGAGAATCTTAAAAGCAGCAAGAGAAAGTAAGAGAGTTACCTACAAAAGGGTTTCTGTAAGACTTCTAAAAAGAAACTTTGCAGGCAAGAAGGGACTGGCAAGAAGTTTTCAAAGTGATAAAAAGCAAGGACCTACAACCAAGATTATTCTATCCAGCAAAGCTATCATTTAGAATGAAAGGGCAGATAAAGTGCTTCCCAGACAAGGTAAAGCTAAAGGAGTTCATCATCACCAAGCTATTATTATATGAAATGTTAAAGGGACTTATTTAAGAAAAAGAAGATCAAAACTATGAACATCAAAATGACAACAAACTCACAATTACCAACAACAGAATCTAAACAAACAAACAAAAAGAAAACTAAGCAAACAACCAGAATAGGAACAGAATCATAGGTAAGGGGATCATTTGGAGGGTTATTAGCTACGAGAGGGAAGGGGGATAATGAGGAAAATGGTTCTGGGATTAAGAAGCATAATTATTAGGTACAAAATAGAGGAAAATTAAGAATAATGTAGGGAAGGGTGAAGCCAAAGAACTTATTAGCATGACCCATGGACATGAACTTATGGGGGTGAGATTGCTGAAGGGACAAGGGGTACTGTGCGAAGGGGAGCAAAAGGAAAAAATTGGGACAACAGTAACAGCATAATCAACAAATATATATATTTTTTAAAAGGTGAGGTTTAAATTTAAAATTCTTCAGTTCCTTGCATTCCTCACCAGAGTGAACTGGTATTGAGAGAGCTGGTCCCCTTACCTGCTTGTCTCCCTCCAGAATAAGCATATAATCTCAATTTAGACACCCTTCCCCAGCCCTCCACCCTGGTAAACAGCCATCTGTCAAGGTAGAGATACACACACCACATCCTTTAGTTCCAAGGAACAGCCAGTCCCTCATAGGCCCCAGGAGATGGTTTGGGGCCATTTAGAGAAGAAAATTCAGGGACCTAAGCACCCTGGATGAGGCCTGGTGAGGGGACAAACTCCAGGTGGCCATGTTTGGGTCTGAGAGGGCACAGCTGGAGGGTGGAGTGGGGCTCCCTAAAACCAGGAGGCCTGCAGGCAGTATTGGTGGGTTAAAGAGAGAATGGGAAATAGGAAGGAAGGTGCTAAGAAAGTAGGCCTAGAGAGCTCTTTGAGAGAGTTTTTTCTGTAGTGGGGTGGTAGTTGGAAGGAGAGGCAAAGCCAAAGAGAACTGTCTTTTTGCATTTTTAAAGAGAGCACTTTTGTAGGCAGTGGGAGTAGAGGGAAAAGTCAGTGAGGAGGAGAGGACGGGGATAATATGGGGAACAGAGTCCTTGAGTGGGTGAGGGTGCTAGGGTCTATGGGCCATGGACAATTATTCCACTGTAAGAGGAGGGAAGCAGATGAAATGAGCACAGAGGTAGGTAGGTTGGTAAACCTGCCAGTGGGAAGGAAAAAGCCATTCCTTTCTAATTGCTTCTAGTATTCTTAATTGCATAGTAAGTGAGATCATCCATTGACACTATGGAGAGACAAGCTGTGAAGAGTAATATGGGACACTGAAAATGGTTAAGATGATCAATTTTACGTTATGTATATTTTACCACAATTGTAAATAATAATTTTAAAAGAAAAATAATTTTCAAAGAAGAAAAGGCGATATAGGAAAACAGAAGGGAAATGTACTGTTGGAGGACAGTACTTGGGGTGTGCTGGGGATCTGTGGACATAAATTTAAAATAAAACCGATAAGCATAATTGTGCATGTTTTTTCTCTTGCTACTTTCAGTTGTGAGGATACAAACAGGTGAATCGAGCTGAAAGTTGGGGTAATGTTAGGTAGGATAGATGCCATATCAAGGCATGGAGGATGGAGACATGTCTCACCCACTTACTCAGCAGTCCTGAGCCTCATTTGATAAGATTGCCAGGTGTTCCAACATTACAGGAAACACCATATTCACACAAAGGAGCACAGTCCTTAAAATTCTGTGTATCATTTTCACTATCCTGGCTGGTTTGGCTCAGTGGATTGAGCGTCGGCCTGCGAGCTAAGTGTCGCTGGTTCGATCTTCCAGTCAGGGCACATCAGAGAAGGAAAACTCTGACTCCAAAAAACCTCCGCTGCCTTGCGGCATACCTCTTCAGGGGAAAGGCTAAGGGAGTAAACCCCGACAGAAAATCCGGAGCCGGAGTCCCTAAGGCGGTTTGACGTTGTAGTCAACACCGGCAACTCCTGCGGCGCACCTGAAGCCAAGCTGTATTGACTCCGTCTTTCCCTTGGACCCTTCAGCTGCGAAGAGAGGGGGGGTCTGCTGCATGGGCAACAGCAGACCCTCCATATCACCCTGCCCAGGCTCTGTAGCTTCAGCTTCACTGGAGAGGACACTCCAGCATCATCACAAGATGTCGATTCAACACGGGAGGAGACAGATACTGTGTCACTCCCGAGTTGGACTGCACAGCAATTCTCGGCGGTGCAGATAGACTCTTAAGAAGCTACACCATCGTCTCTCAAGACGGACGGCTGCCGACGATACCTAAAAACAACGGTGAAGTTTCTCATTAAAGACTGCATTCACAAACAGCTAAGTCAAAGAACATACCTAGCCTCATTCAAAGGCTAGAAGGTTGGATGTTTAAACTTGGGTGGTAGTTGCAAATGAATACTTAGAGTTTTTATTTGCATTCAATTCTGGAAAGAATTTCTCCATGTTTTCTGGTACTGTGTATGGTTTTTAAATATGCCCAATAATATGTCATTGATTTCTCTCTCTAGAGAATGAAGAAAATCAAGTGTAGGAGAGAGTGAATGCCTGCCAACGAAGTCACCTGCATCCCAGTTCAATTTCCTGACACCTTATCCTCAGCTCCCAATATCCTATAATGTGGGGCCTGAAATGAGAGGTTCGAGCTTTTCATGCTACTGACCATAGCATGTTGACACCCCACTTGAAATCATAGAGATAACATTTCCTCACAACATTGATAATGACAACAGGACCAGATATATGCTTTCTGATCTTTCATCGCATTATTATTTTTTCTGAGTATCAAAGTCTTTTATTCTAGTGTCCCCAAAATTGACTGTGTAAGAAATTTCTACATTTAAAAAGTTTACATAAATTACATGAATTGCAATTCTCATAAAAGTCAAAATGAAATGTTCTGCATAGGACAAAAGATATGCCTAAGCAACATATCATATTTGCACAAGGCCGCTAAATGTCATGGCAGACTGAGGAAGAGTTCAGGCTGGTATTCTAGAAGCCCATGATTGTAAACTACTCTTACTTTACAAAAGCTCTAATGGCATACAGAGTTTTGTGCAGGAACTTTTGTGCTTCTGGTTGGCATGTCATCTATTTTTTAGTATGTGAAATTAATACAGACATTTGTGAGAGGTTGTGCAAAACTACTGTATTTACAAAAATGGCACAAAAGTGAATTAAACAGTCAATGCACATGCATACTTCATTCATTTCTTTAACAACAAAAGGTACTGTAACTATATAACTGAATAAGAATATTAGCTTCAATGGCAGCTGTTAAGCACTAGGGTCACATAAGTTACACCAGAATGGGCAAATATTGCCCAAGTAAACTTCTATTGTTAAAGCTGAATCAGGTTTAGGGCCATTCAAGTTCAAGCACAGAAATACAAATCTTTTAGAGCTCCATCTATTTGTGTTTGAAATATGTGAACTTTCTTCCAACTTGTGGTCTTACACTTGTGTTTTATAAAATCCAAAAGGAAGATACAGAAGAAATCAACACAGTAAAGGTTAATTAAATAAGATTTACACCCAGCTATAATTAGGATGAGTTAAAGAAAGCCAAAACGTTAAAACTGTAAAACGTGCTTGGTAGTTTGTTAGGACCAGTCCTACACTAGGAGTTAGGTAATATATACAATTATTTTCAAGTAGATTACTTAGTGTTGCTCTAACATGTTCTCTTCATCAATGCACTGTCAAACTAATCAGAAACTCTACACAGGGTATCTTCCCTTAAACAGCAGCACACACTACCACTACCTGCAAAGCTGTCACTCTCAAATGACTTAGTGAATGAAACAAAATGAAAAGCAGGGAAGCAACATATTAAGGAAAACCAATGGGAATTAGAAGACGCACGCAGTTCAGCTCTTTTCACGAGATGGTTTCCGTAGAGGAAGGTAGTGGGAGTGGGAATGTGGTCACCAGTGACCTCTGTCTTATCCGGGGCGGTGGTAGGAAGTTGCTTGTTCTTCATTTTTGCTTTAGCCATGTTGTAACCCCCAGAATCAAAATATTTTTGCCCTTTCTGTAATCACTTCCTTAAGAAATCTGAACCTCCAGGCTTTTGTCCCAAATGAGGATACCTTGATTTTAATTTTGCTTCTTTGGCTTTCTCTGGATTAGTCACTTTATCTTCCATTTCCTTCTGCTCCTCCACGGAGGCTGCCTCGGGGACTTCCTCGGACATACTGCTCCCTCTGCGGACCCGCTTCTCTGGCTCTGCGACGCTGAAGCACTTTCTTTCTTCCTTCAAAGGTCGCGGCTGGCTGATCACCTCACATCCGTCTGCCCAATGCTTTCTCCATTGCATTATTAATATCATAAAGAAATCTTCTCTCTTCTCTCATTTCAGTTATTCACAGAAGTGCCTTCCCCTTGAACAGACAACTTGCTTTAGTGTGGAAAAGCAGTTTTAGTAGACGCCATACAGTCTTCCACAAACACACAGGAAATAGTTGCTCACTTACTGAGATTTGATGGTGCTAACATTTTCATTACTTCTTCAACAATTAAGATAGGATTCATGCTGCTCTAAGTAAGTAAAGCAGTGGTCAACTTGGCACTCAGATACAACTTTTGGATTAGTCAAGTGAAGTAGTTGGCAAAAATGACCTCAATTTTTCAACCATGTTTGTATCCATGCCTTGTGTCATATAATGTTGTAGCACCCTCCCATTCCCTCTCTGAGCTGGCCATGTGACCTAGCTGTGACCCAATGGGATGTTAATGACTGTGACACAGCAGGGACTTGACAAGTGCTTGCTTGTTCTTTTAATATGCCTGTGCCACAGAATATGCATGGGGCAGCCTGCTGGATTATAAGATCCATGGAGGAGAGTTGAGTGATCCCAGTTGTTCCAGCTGTCCATCCTAGACTATCCAGGAGCCTACTAACAGCCATACATGTGAGAGAACACAGCCAAGGGTCGCAGACTGCCTGCATGACCCACAGCCAAGCTGGCATCATGGTCATGTGACCTCATAGGGTCCTGCTGACATCAACTTGAAATCATTAATAATTTTTGAATAAGGGATGCTGAATTGTATTTTGCACTCAGCTCTACAAATTATGTCGTTGGCCATGCCCACCATATCTTATCACTGACCCCTGAATGAGCCTAGATGAAATGGGAAGAACCATCAAGCTGGCCTACAGACTCATGAGAAAAATAAATTATTATTATTTAAAAGATTGGGTTTGTCATTGTTTCTTGCATTAATAGCAACATGTACAGCCTTTCTCTGTTGGACCCATGACTGGTCCTCCATCAGCATTATCTCCAGTACATTATCTGCAACATGTTTCACAAAAGTTATATTGGATTAATTGGTAAATATAATTTAAAAACATCAGGTATATCTTTCTCATGCATATATACACCACCGAGATGCAAAGACCTGGTTCATACTTTTCCCACTCATGGCTTCACTGTTAAAATATCGACTGTCCTCATTACAACAGTAATAGTTTCACTGTATTTGTATGGCATTTGTGCTACACAGCACACAACCCTGCCACTAGGTTTGCTTTTGGACAATTTTGCTTTCTCTCTAAGCATTTTATTTGTCTTGAATTTGAGGTCAGTCCTATGAGCATATTGACAAGAGGTGGATAAAGCTCTTGTTCAGTAAAACCAAGTTTTTGGATATTCATAACCACACTTCTCATTCACAATTTCCTTTCAGATGCTTGGGTGAAGTCATCGCATTCACAGATGCTCTTGTCCCAACAGATCCTGAAATCGCGTTCACTAATTATGCTTCTGAATTGCAGTGTTTGTATCATTGCTTTTACACTTCAGAAAACTACTTTTTAATCATTAACATATTTTTGTTAATCAGAGTCATAAGTACATAATAGTAACAATAAAATAAAGTTTACACACATAAACAATAATATGCAAATATTATTGTTAAAACAAGCTATCCTAGGAACTGAATTTTAACTACACGTTGTTAAGAGTCTGACCCATTTGAGTCTTCTGTACACTTGAACCATTATTAAGAATATAATGGCATTTGATAAATTTTCTTCCCTTTCAAATTTAAAAAAGTTTTAAGCATACATTTTTTTTTTCATTGCTCATGCCACAGAAACTGTCAAACTACTCAAGACCCATTTGTTTTGCAGACAAATTGATCCCATTTTAGAGACAATGACCTAATATATAAAGCTTGAGCTCTTTGACATGGTATATAAGCCATTCCATACTCCAGTTCCTTGACTAGTATGACAACAACAGTTTTTATTTACTGAGACTTTACATGATACCGTGTGACCAGGTGTCATTCTAAGCATCACAAATGGATTTTCTCATGTCAAATTCAAACTAACACTAGGAGGCAAGCACCAGCGCTACTGCCATGAATGTACAGAGAAGGAGCTATGCATGACTACAGTGGCTTGCTCAAGGCCACAGAGCCAGTATGAGGTTGAGCAAGCATCTGCTCCCAAGCTTATCTAACTCTTAATAACCATCTTACACAGTTCCCCACGCTGCCTTTTCAACCCCTCCTTCCTGCACTCTCTCAAGAACATTCACAGCCTCTGTGGGCCCCAGCCATACCACACTACTTTCAGCTCCCAGTGAAGTGCTCTTCTATCTGTGTCTGTGCCCATCTTGTTCCCTCTGTCTGGTATGTCCTCCTTCACTTCTCCCCTTGTCACCTTAATGAAATTTAGGACCCAATTTAAGAATCTTTCCTTCCATCCACACCCCAGGATTTTCATTGTCTGTGACATCAGCCTAAATGTTATGTCTTTTCATGCTCTAGACAAACATGCAAAAATGCCTAGCATGACAGCTGAGTTATTAAGAATTACAATATGACAGAACATAATTTACTACATCATATCTGATTGTTCCCTAGTCTACTATTAGTCAGCTCCACTTATTGACTTATGCCTCAATGAACAGGCAATTCCTTACCTTAAAATGTTATTCTCAGGTAACTGGAGAATAAAATTAATTCTTATTTCATCTATAATAGCAAGTAGCTAACTTCATGAGGCACCAAGAATCTATTCTCTCTTTTAGCCTCTTCAATTTACTCTCTGAGAGCAAGACCATAATAGGTAAAGTTTCTAAATTCACTATCTCTGAGACCTAGGAATATTACTTTATGGATACTTAGAAAACACGGCTGACAAGGTGACAAGACTACATCTTCAGATCTGCTGGTAATTAAGAAAGCTATAAGTGAATCAGTTAGTTGTATTCTCTCTGAAGAAAAAGTAGAAGGTAGTGGTTTAGAGCAATGCTCTCTAAACTCTTTTGAACACTCACCTCAGTCGTATACACTTTGAACCTGTACCCCTGAAAATCTGTGCAATTTTCTGTAGTTTATGTATGTGTACTATGTAGTCACATTCAGTATATTCTAAAACATTCATGAAATGGAAACTAAAAAAAAGAAAAATGAGGTAAGGGGTTAATATGAATAAAAGTTCCACTATTTTCCTTCTTCACCCAGTGGATCATCTGGGTACCAGCTGGAATATGTTCACACTATTTTTGAAGACAAAGAGTCTAAAGATCATTCACTGGACATGTATCAACTAGCATCCATGGATCCAGATGTTGGGCCCACCCCAGGGGTCCCCAGTGCCTGGTTGCCCCTGTAGAACCAGGGTCCAGGTCCACACATGCAGACCCAGGTCCTAGGCCCATCACCACAGACTCAAGCACCAGGCCCACCCAAGGATCCTGATCCACCCTCATGGGTTCTCACACTATTCTGGCTCCCATATACCTAAGTACCAGGGTTTCTCACCTGCTGGCCCATGCACCATACCTATCCACCCAAGGACTCAAGCAGCAAGCCCACCTATGGGTACCACCAGATGGCCCACCCAAAATCTCTGGATTGGCTGACTGGTAAAGAGCTTTGCCTGCTGAAGCCAGTGTGTAAAGACCAGAAGACATGACTACCACCTCAAATGCACAGAAACCAATGCAAGGCCACAAGGATCATGATTAATCAAGGAAATATGACAACAACAAATGAACTAATAGAATTCCAATGGTTGTCCCTAAAGAAATGGAGATTATGAATTTTCTGACAAAGAATTCAGAATAATCCTCTTAAGGATATACTATGAACTGCAAGAAAACACAGATAAACAACTTAAATAAACTTAGAAAAACAATGCATACACAAAATGGGAAGTTCAACAAAGAGATAGAATACGTTTTTTTAAAAAGAGAAATCCTAGATTTAAAGACTACGATGACTGAACTGAATAATTCAATAGAAAGCTTCAACAGCAGACTCAACCAAGCAGAAGAAAAAAATAGTGATCTAGAAGGTAGACCATTTGAAATCATACATTCAGGGGAGCAAAAAGAAAAAAAGAATGAAAAAGTAAAGAAAGCCTATGAGAACTATAGGATACTATTAAAAGAAATAATTTACACATTTGGAGTCCCAGAAGGAGAAGAGGGAGGGGAGGAGGTAGAAAAGTTATTTAACAAAATAATGGCTGAGAACTTCTCAAATTTAGAGAGAGATTTGGACATCCAAGTTCATGAAACTAATAGGTTCCCCCTAAACTTTTAACCCAAATGATCTTCTCTAAGACACTATAATAAAACTGCCAAAAGTACAACAACAAAAAAAATTTTTTTAAACAGCAAGAGAAAAAATTTCCCACTTATATAGGGACCTCATAAAACTATCTGGATTTCTCAATAGAAACCTGGCAGAACAAGAGATAGTGGAATGATATATTCAAATTGCTGAAATAAGAAAACTGTCAACCAAGAATACTTTACTTGGCAAAGTTGTCTTTGAGAATGGGAGAGATAAAGAATTCCTCAAACAACAAAAAATCTGAGGGAGTTCACCATCACTAGACGCACCTTACAAGAAATGCTAAAAGAGGTTGAGAAGATGGTGCTGAGTAGGTGGAAGCTGAGCCCAGTTGTTTGTGCCCCCACCATGCATTTCCAGCTGATCTTCCAACGAGTGCACTGAACAATCAATAGAATCTTAGCTGACATGGATTTTTGAAGTCAAGGGGTACAAGGATGCTTTGCACCCTCTGGTAAGAGATTGTATAAGTTGAAGGGGAACTGTCCTGCGTGAGGCACCTGCAGCAGAGGAGAGACCCGACAGAAAGTGCAGTTTAGTGGCTCCTGTCCCTCCGGGAGTCTGCGGTCCTGGTCCCACACATGGAACGCCTAGCCCTAACTAAGAGCAACTTGGGAGGATATACAGCCTTGGAGACCCAGGCTGCACACACACACAGTGAGCAGCACGTCCGTAATTGTAGTGCCAGCTGGGAAAGTTCCGGAGGGAAACTCTATCACCTAAAACTGTCTGAGGCACCAAAAGGCTGCAGCCAGTCCTGACTGAGAGAGGCTTTTTGCCTTTTGAGGAGCCTGAGTGTTGAGAGAGCCAGACAGTGGCTCTGCACTGCAGTGTGAGTGCCACATAGGGGCTTTTTTAAAAGAGGAGCGCTAAAGCATGGCTGGGCGGGGACTCCACGCACAGACACAGCTGCCGCACTAGCAAAGAGGACAGATTAAAAGCGAAGTTCTTGCCCACTGAGTTCAGTTGGCCAGGAAGAGTAGAAGGCTGCATGGAGGGGGCCCCACCCAGTGCGGTTGGCGAGTTAGGGGCTGTGTGCAGAATGGAGGGTTTGCGTCTGAGTCTCCTACAAGCACAGTGGGCTATGAGCTGGACAGGCAAGAGCTGAGCACCTGCAATTCTTTGCAGCCAGGCAGGGCCACTCAAACCATGGAGTACAAAGCTCTGGGAAGAGGAAGGCATGCCCAATTCCCACCTGCAGGATTGCAAACTCTGCAGAACAGCAAGGCCAGGCTCAAGAACGCCCTTCCAGGCAAATATCTGCAGGGGAAAGAAAAAGAATCTCCAAAGGAGCCCTTTAGAACTTTTTGAAGATGCTATGCTGGCTCCTCCTTGGCCCCTATTCCACTGCAAACAGCAGAGCAGAGAGATTAGAGACAGGTGCTGAAAGAAGTATTCAGGGCCCCACCCAGCCTCAGCTCTCACACAAAGCTACCATCAGTGCCAAGCAGGAAAGAACTGACCCTTTTACACAGATTGGCCCCTTACATGAAACAGACAGCTAATTCATCAGAAATTACACATTATTGGAAATAACCTGAAACAGACCAAAATACGTGGCCCAGGAGTAGGGGAACACAGCGACCATCTTCCCTGAAGACTGAACAGAGCTTCCCAGGAATCACACCCTCTTGATCACACCAGATGCCCCCTCTAGAGGCAAATGGAGGTGAGCCACCTCTGGGCCTTGTGCTGATAAAAAGCCAGCAGGACAGAACAGTGGGGACTGGCCAAACCTGAAGGAGATAGCCACAGACTGTAGATTGCTTGTAGCCTCAAATGGGCTGCCTAAAGCTAGACTGGGACACCAGCTGACATTACCAGGGATGGATCCAGATGGAGAAAACAGTAGGCAAACAAACACTAGACTCATCATTTTCACTATCTGCAATATTTTTTTCCTGCATAGCTTTTTAATATTGTTTCTTTGTCTTCTATTTTGTTCCTATTATTTCACTATTTTTCTTTTTCTTTTATTATATATATTTTTTTTATTTTAATTTTAGTTTTATTTCAAATCTCAATTTTACTCTTTCCTTCTCTTACTCCATTTTGCCTTCATCCTTCTCTTTCTTATTTTTGTTCTAAATTTTAATTTTCTCTTTCTATGCCTTGTTTCTATTCCTTACTTCTTACTATTTCTCCTCCCGCCATCCTCTCAAAACCGTCTTTCTTTTCATTAGTCATCTCATTCTTTTTCCCTTTCTTATAATATCCTTATTCTCAGTCCACCTTTATTAATATTTGCTCAGCTGTCATTGATATTGGGGATGTTGTTGCATTTCTTCAATTTTATTCTTAGTTGTTCATTATTTTATTTTAAATCTCATATTTTACTGTTCCCTTGTCCCACTCCATTTTGCCTTTCTCCTGCCATGTCCTATTTTTTACTTTAAATTTTATTTTCTCCCTTTCTTAGCCTGGTTTCTAACCCTTATGGTTATAATTTCTCCTCCATCTATCCTCTAAAAATGATTTTTCTTTCCTTTAGACATGTCACAATCCTTTTTTCTTTCCTTATAATATTCTTATTCTCTTTCCATCTTTATTAATCTTTGCTCATTTTTTGTGGATATCACTGCGGTGGTTGTTTTCTTCAAATTGGTTCCTGTTTTTTCACTATTTTTTTTTCTTTTTGTAATCTCATATTGTACTCTTCCCATTTCTTACTCCAATTTGCCCTGTTCCCTTCCTATTTTATTTACATGATAAATTTTATTTTCTCATTATCTTTACCTTGTTTCTATTCCCTATTCTTCTTTTTTAATTTAAAAAAATATTTTATTGATTATCTTGTTACAGTAGTCCCAATTTTCTTCCCTTTGTGCCCCTCCTCCCAATACCCCCTTCCCTCCAGCAATCCCACCCCCCTTAGTTCATGTCCATGGGTTGTACATATAAGTTCTTTGGATTCACGCTTTCCTATATTATACTTAACTCCCCCCTATTTTGTACCATCAAATTATGCTTCTTAATTCCTGCACCATTTCCCTATTTCTCCTCCTTCCCCCTCCCAGCTGATAATTCTCCAAATGATTCCCATACCTGTAATTCTGTTCCTATTCTAGTTTGCTTAGTTGGATTTTGTTTTTATTTTTTAGATCCAGTTGTTGATAGTTGTGAGTTTGTTGTCATTTTAATGTTCATAATTTTGATCTTTTTATTAAGTAATACCTTTGACATTTCATATAATAATGGCTTGGTGATTATGAACTCCTTTAGCTTTACATTGTCTGGGAAGCAGTTCACCTGCCCTTTCATTCTAAATGATAGCTTTGCTGGAGAGAGAAATCTTGGTTGTGGGTCCTTGCTTTTTATCACATTGAATATTTCTTGCCAGTCCCCTCTTGCTTGCCAAGTTTTTTTTGAGAAATCAGCTGAGAGCTGTATAAGCACCCCTTTGAAGGTAACTCTCTGCTTTTCTTTTGTTGCTTTTAAGATTCCCTCTTTATCTTGAATGTTTGGCATTTTAATTATGATGTGTTCTGGTGTGGTCCTCCTTGGTTCTAGCTTATTTGGAACTCTATGCTTCCTGGACTTGTATGTCTATTTCCTTCACTAAAGTTGGTAAGTTTTCCTTCATTATTTTTTCATGTAAGCTTTCAATTTCTTGCTCATCCTCTTCTCCTTCTGGCACCCCTATCATTTGGATGTTGGTATGTTTAAAGTTGTCCCAGAAGTTCCTATGCCTGTCCTCATTTTTTTCAATTCTTGTTTCCTCATTCTGTACTGATTGACTGTTTATTTATTCCTTATATTCCAAATCATTGATTTGAACCCCAGCTTCTTTCCCTTCACCATTCGTTTTGTGTAGATTTTCTTTCGTTTCATTTAGCATAGACTTCACTTCTTTCTGTATGCATTTGCCATAGCATATCTGTCAAACCTGTGAGCATCTTCATCACCAGTGTTTTGAATTCTGAGTCTGTTAGGTTGGCTATCTCCTCATCACTTAGTTCTCCCACTGGAACCTTGATCTGTTCCCTCTTTTGGGCCATACTTCCCTGTCTCCTCTTGTGTTTGTCTCTGTAGTTAGAGCTGTCACACCTTTTACGTTGTAAGGGGCGGAGCCTTAGGTATTCATCAGTAATGGGCGCCCTACTTCACCACATTGTGGCACTGCATGTGGGGGAGGGGTCGGAGAGGGAACAATGTTGCCCCTTTTCAAGGCACTTCTCCCACTTCTGTACAGGATTGGCCCCTCTCTAGCTGTTGTCCTGGCCGTTGTTCCCAGGGTGGGTGGGTCTGCAGATGTTCTAGGACTGTGGGGGCGCTTTAAACAAGCAGACTCTACTGAGAGATGGGCAGTTTCTTCCTCTGCCCCAATCCCCACTGGTTTGCAAACAGGCTTTTTTTTCCCTGATGCTGGGACTGTGAGCTGTGCAGGCTGGTCTGGTGCTGGGAGTGTTCCCCAGGTGTCTCTCCCTAGTTTTTAACACATGTGACCATGCTTTTAGCTGGCCTTCAGCTGCTGCTGCTGTTGCCACCACCACACTGCATCCTCTCCACCCTGGCTCCGCTCCATCCACCGGTCTGAATGAGTATTTATTCTTTATATCTTTGTTTGTTGGACATCCATGCAGCTCTATTTTCTGGAACTTCTGGTTTCTCTAGTTTTTAGGTAGTTGTATTCCTTCTTAGTTGTGGAGGGAGATGCAGCATGTCTATCTAGGACTCCATCTTGGCCAGAAGTGTCTATTCCCTATTCTTATTATTTCTCCTCCTTCTGCTCTCTCAAAATCACTTTTATTTCCATTAGTCACCTCATATTCTTTTTTCCTTTTGTATAATAGTCTTATTCTCTTTCCACCTTTATTAATCTTAGTCCATTTGTTATTGATATGGCATTAGTGGTTGGAGGTATTTTTGCTGGTGTGGGTTTTTTTTGGTAGGTTGTTTTGTTTTGTTCTGGAAGCTCCTGTACAACAGCATACAAGACGTGGTGGGAGCTGTGACTCTCAGTCAGCCAGTTGGAGGGGAGAACCAACCAACAAATGAGCCAACAACAACCAAAACTCAATTACAAGAAGAGAGCCCACATAAACCACACAAAGGGCATCTCTAAAGCATCCAGCTCAGGAGTTCAAGAAGACTGCACCACTGAGTCCCATAGGTCTCCTACCACAGAAGGTCACTCCAAGAAGACAGGAAGTCAAAGAAGATCAACCTAAGAAGCAGAAACAAACAAGAAGAGTCACCTAAAATGGGGAGAAAAACAGACAACCCCCAATAGAAGGGAAAAAAGGAATCCCAGAAAGAGTGCTAAATAAAAGTGAGGCAAGCAATTTATCAGACATAGAGTTCAAAGTAACAGTTATAAGGATGCTAAAGGAACTCAGTGAGAACTACGAGGAACTTAGTGGGAAATATATCAGCATGAAAAGGACATAGAAACTATGAATAATAACCAGGAGGAAATGAATAATATAGTATCTGAAATGAGGAATACATTAAAAGAAATTAAAAGCAAGCTAGATGAAGCAGAGGATTGAATTGGTGAGCTGAAAGACATGGTAAAAAACCACCCAGTCAGAGCAACAAAATTAAAAAAAAGAAGATAGTTTAAGAGAGTGTAGGACAACATGAAATTTAACAATATGCACATCATAGGGATACCAGAAGGAGAAGAAAGGCTGCACAACTTAGAAAACCTGTTTGAAAAAATAACAACAAAAAACGTCCCTATCTTGGTGGGGAAAAAAGTCATGGGAGTTCAGGAAGCATAGAGGGCCCCAATCAAGATGAACCCAAAGAGGCCCACTCCATGATGCATCATAATTAAAATGGGAAAATTCAAAGACAAAGATAATCTTAAAGGCAGTGGGGGAGAAACAGCTAGTAACATACAAGAGAGCTCCCATAAAGTAATCAGCTTGTTTGTCAAGAAAAACACTAAAAACCAGAAGGGAATGGCACAAAGTATTCCAAATAATGAAAAGCAAAGACCCGTAACTAAGACAACTCTACCAAGCAAGGCTCACATTTAAAATGGAAGGCAAAATAAGGAGCTTCCCAGACAAAACAAACAAACAAACAAACAAACAAAAAATACCCTAAAAGAGTATATCTCCACCTAAACAGCATTGTAAGAGATGGTAAAGGAACTGCTTTAATAAGATGAAGAAAAAGAGAGAGAGAAGTACAGGAACAAAGGGAAAAAATGGCAATGAACAAATACTTATCAATAATAACCTTAAATGTAAGTGGATTAAATGCGCCAATCAAAACACATAGCATAGCCGAATGGATAAGAAAACACAACCTGCATATATGCTGTCTACAAGAGACCCACCTCAGAGCAAAAGATGTACACAGGCTGAAAGTGAAGGAATGGAAAAAATATTCCAAGTAAATGGACATTTTAAAGAAAGCTAGAGTAGCAATACTATCAGACAAAACAGACTTCAAAACAAAGGTCATAACAAGAGACAAAGAAGGTCACTATATAATACTTAAGGGAGTTGTTAAATAAGAGGATATAACCCGTGTAAACATATATATAGCCAACATAGGAGCACCCAAATGTATAAGGAAATACATGGAGGACATTAAAAAGGAGATCAACTGCAATACATACAGTCATCATGGGGGATTTTCACACCCTACTGTCAACAATGGATAGATCATCCAAAAAAACAACAACAAGGATATTTTGGTATTGAACAACGCCCTAGATCAAATGGCTTTAATTGATATTTACAGAGTATTTCATCCCAAAGAAGGAAAATATATATTCTTTTCAAATGCACATGGATCATTTTCAAAGATAGACCACATGGTGGGACACAAAACAAGCCTTGATAAATTCAAGAAAATTGAAATTATATCAAACAACTTCTTGATCACAATAGCTTGAAACTAGAAATTAACATCAAGGAAAAACTCAAAAGCATCTGAAAACATTAAGACTGAATAACTTGTTATTAAATAATGAAGGGGATAAAATGAGATCAAGGAAGAAATAAAAAAGTACCTGGGGACAAATGAAAATGAACACATAACAACCCCAAACCTATGGGACACAGCAAAGGCAGTCCTGACACAGCAATACAGGCCTACCTAAAAAAGATTAAAAAATCTCAAATAAACTATTCTACATCTAAAAGAACTAGAAGAATAACAAAATAAACAAAACCCAGAGTGAGTAGAGAAAGGAAGTAATCAAGATCACAGCAGAATTAAATGACATAGAGACTAGAAAAACAATTTAAAGAATCAATGAATCCAGGAGCTGGTTCTTTGGAAAGATAAACAAAATTGACAAACATTAAAGCAGACTCATCAAGGGAAACAAGATGGCGGAGGAGTAAGTGGAAGCTACACTAACTTCCTCCCAGAACTAGTCTGGATTTACAACGTAATTTTGGAGAAATCATCTGGAATAACCAACCGAACACCAGCTGGAGAGAAGTCTTATAACCACGGAGAGACAGAAAAGGCCGCTACATCACAACGTGACCGGTAGGGAGTGCGGAGACGCGGAAGGGCTGGCTGGGCTCACACGGGTGGCAGCTGAAGGGACTGAAAAACAGCTCAGCAGCTGGGGATTCCCCCTGAGAAAGACAGGGTCTAAACCCCCAGCCGGGCTCCCCAGCCTACAGCAACAGAGTGGAAAGTAAAATAGTATCCAGCTGAGAAAAGCGAAAAGCCACAGGGTTTCTTGCTAGCCGGAGAGAAACAGCTGGAGAAAAAGAGCTCTTAAGCGGATCACATACAAAAATATTTTGGCCCCCACTTACCCTGGGCTCAAGCGGAGGAAAGGCAGAGAGGACTGGAGATGCTTGGGGAGAGTTTGGTGTGGTGGCTTTGAGGGGAGAGCTGGGGAAGCGGCCGGCCGGGTCCCAGTGCTGACTCATCCCCACACTGCAGGCAGACCATTCCCGGCCAAGTGGCGTCAGCCTGAGGGGAAGCAAAGGCCCTGCCTACAGGAATTAAGCTGCCACACCCACGGTCCTTAAGCCTGACAGCTAATCACAGATTGAATAGATTAACAACTAAGAAGCCAGATAAAGGCAGTAGATCCCTGGAAGTCTCCAACAGGCTGCCTAGGCCCAGACTGGTACAGGATCTGATGCCACCAGGGGCAGATCAAGGAAGTGCAGATCATTCTAAGAAGCACCAACAAACAATAGGAGTCACAAAAATGGGGAGACAGAGAAACAACACCCCATCGAAAGGAAAGGTAGAGTCCCCAGAAAGAGTGCTAAATGAAATAGAGGGGAGCCAACTATCAGATATGGAATTGAAAGCATGTATTATGGAGAAGCTCAATGAGCTTAGCGGGAACTACAAAGAACTCCAGAAAAACTACAGTGAACTCCAGAAGAACTATAAGGAACTTACTGAGAATTATACCAGCATCAAAACGGACATGGAAGCTATCAATAAGAGCCAGGAGGAAATGAAGAATACGATCTCTGAATTGAAGAACACAGTAGAAGGAATTAAAAACAGGCTAGAGGAAGCAGAAAATCGGATCAGCGAGCTGAAGGACAACGTAGACAAAAACTCACAGACAGTGCAACAAAATGAAAAAAGGCTGAACAAGACTGAAGAGGCTCTAAGACAGCTGCAGGACAACATGAAACGTAATAATATCCGTATCATAGGAATTCCAGAAGGAGAAGAAGAGCAAGGGATAGAAAACCTCTTTGAAAAACTAATGACAGAAAACTTCCCTAACATGAAGAGAGAAAGAATCATGCAAGTCCAGGAAGCACAGAGGGTCCCAATGAAGATGAACCCCAACAGGCCCACTTCAAGACACATCATAATTAAAATGCCAACATTCAAAGACAAAGAGAGAATCCTAAAAGCAGCAAGAGAGAAACAACTAATAACATACAAGGGAGCTCCAATAAGGCTATCCTCAGATTTCTCAGCAGAAACACTACAAGCCAGAAGGTAATGGCAAAATACATTCCAAGTAATGAAAAACAAAGGCCTACAACCAAGAATACTCTTCCCAGCAAGGCTTTCATTCAAAATGGAAGGTGAAATAAGGAGTTTCCAAGACAAAAGAAGGTTAAAAGAATACATCTCCACCAAACCAGTATTGCAAGAGATGCTAAAGGGTCTGCTTTAAGAAGATGAAGAAATAGAGAGAGACAGAGAGGAACACGAGTACAAAGGGGGAAAATGACAATGAATAAGTACTGAAAGAAAGAAGGAACTTCTACCATTTGCAACAACATGACTGGAACTAGAGAGAATTATGCTTAGCAAAATAAGCCAGGCAACAAAAGAAAATTACCTTATGCTATCACCTGTTACAGGAAACTAATGAACAACACAAACAAATGAGCAAAATTGAACCAGAGGTATGTAAACGAGGAATAAACTAACAGTAACAAAGGGGGAAATGGGAGGGAGAGAAGTGGTAAGAAGGGGAAGGGTCTAGTCAAAGAACATGTATAAATGACCCATGGACATGGACAACTGGGTGGGGACTGAATGTGGGAGAAGGGAGGGACAGGGTGTAGAGAAGCAAGAGGGGGAAAAAAGTGAGACAATTGTAATGGAAAAACAAACAAACAGAAAAATTTTTAGTGGGGGGAAAAATAAAAATATAAAGAATAGAAATGCAAGTTCAGTGAATATTAGAAGGACAAGGTTTTTCCTTCACACTGTATATATTTTCTCCCTATCTGATCCCTCCAGAATTTGGCATTCTAAAGAAGTAAGTAATGACCTAAGTTTCTTTGCATAAAACTAATAAGACCAGTTGTTAATAACGATTTTTTTGACTAAGACTTTGACTGGCATGTCATGTCTAAAGGAGACATGCTTGGGCTTTGGTTGTCACCAAAAAGCCCTGAGCAACTGGGACTGACTTTCAAAAGTAATAAAAGTCCACGAGATAAAAGGCCTGGTACCTTGGATGGATGAGCGGTCCATAGCAATCTTTCCAGGGAAGGAACGAAGGTTGTTTTCCTGAAAGATGGCTAGAAGGGACCTTAAGGCACAATGGAAAACCAGGAGGACCTGGAAAAGACAGGTGTTTACAGGCAAGGCTGAATGCCAGGTATGTGGATCTGCTTCTGTGCCCTGAAGGGCAGACTGAAGGTCACCCTAAATGTTCCTTGCGTAAGTTCCAGCAAAGCAGAACTAAAGATCATAAGTGATCATTTGCTGCTCTTGTTGTGTTTATGCAAATGAACAGGATAAATTAAAAATGAACTTAATGCAGTCCCTTTAATGACAAGGAGGGTAATCTTAGGGAGAAAAATCAAGATTCAAGGAAGATCACAATGTCCAGTGGTAGACTATAAAGTAGTGCAGCTAACCGTCTTTAAAGTTTCTTTTCATTTAAAATTTGTTTTCATTTGAAAGTTAAACTATGTCTGTGGCATTATCAAAGATGTTTAATTTACAGGCAAAAAGAATGTCAAATGCCTTGCAACTGGATGTCTTTCCGATAAGACAGTCCTACAGATCTATAAACTTGTGTGTGGGTTATGTTACATAAATTAACATGTGTTTTCTGTTTTCAAAGGGCATAAGTCTATGATCTCATTACCTGAGTGATTGTCTGTACGTATAGACCTCACTTAATCCTGTCTGCATTGCTGCCTCCTGAGACTCACTGGTTTGGCTGAACTAAGTGGCTGAGTTGGTGAAGAACGGGGTGGTCTGTGGGCTTCACTTTAAAATTGGTTTCTCTTTTCTATCCTAATGGCTTGGACAGAAAGAGCCCAGAGGCCTGAGAGGGGGGAAACCTAAAATATTTCCCTCAGTCCAAACTAAGTATAATGGGCAAAAGGGTTTTGGACAGGTGAGATGTACCTGGCATACCTTCCTCCAAAGAAGCCCTTCTTTTCCCTAATGTGGGACATTGAAAAATTAATACCTGTCTTTTGTCATCTAGTGGTTACGGATTGAATGATGTCCTTTAACCCTGTTGCCCCCAGAATACAACAAGGATGCCAGCCTGTTAAACCAAGCATGCCGTTGTCCAGAGACAGCCAACCAACCTGAAGTCTGCACGATCCTTCCCCTTGTAGGAAGGCCACCCTCCCCTCCACATCCCCACTCTTATTAGGGATTTCTTGACCCAAGGGTAGGTAGGACGACGACCATGTCCAGCTTGAAGCAGCTAGAGGAGCTCGAGACCTTCGTCCATTGTCCTTTATAAGATTGTAAAGGGTCTTAAGTCTGAGAGGGAGGGATTGTTATTTTTTATTGTTAAAATATTTAACTAATTAATTAATTATTTAAAAAAAAAGAAGAAGAATATATGAAAGGGTGAGCCATGGGCATGGACTTAGGGAGGGCATTGTCGGGGAAGGGGGGTGCTGGGCGGAGGGGAGCAAAGGGGAAAAAATTGGAACTATTGTAACAATATAATCAATAAAATATACTTAAAAAAAAAAAGCAGACTCATCAAGAAAAAAAGAGAGGACCCAAATAAAATCAGAAACAAAAGAGAAGTGACAAATGATACCATAGAAATACAAAGGATTGTAAGAAATTATTATAAAAAACTTTATGCCAAGATATTGGACAACCTGGGGAAAATGGATAGATTTCTAGAAATATACAGCCTTCCAAAACTGAATCAAGAAGCAGAAAGCCCAAATAGACTGATAACAATCAGTGTAATTGAGACAATCATCAAAAAACTCCCTGCAGACTTCCGGTCAAGATCGAGGCTTAGACAGACATGCTGCGTCTCCCTCCACAACTAAGAAGGAATACAACTACCTAAAAACTAGAAACAACCAGAAGTTCCAGAAAATCAAAGTGCATGGAAGTCCAGCATACAAGGATATAAAGAAGAAATACTCATCCAGAGAGGTAGAAGGGGTGCAGCTGGGGTGGAGAGGATGTGGTGTGGTGGTGGCAGCAGTGGCAGCAGCGGTGGCAGGCCGGCAGACCAGCAGAAAGCTCAGTCACACGTTTTAAAAAGTCAGGAGCGATACCTGCAGAGTGTTCCCAGCTCCTCACCGGACCTGGCAGCCCATGGTCCCAGCACTGGGGAAAATCAAGCCTCATTGCTTCTGACTGTGCAGACCAGTAGGGGTTAGGGTGGAGGCAGAAACTACTGCTCTCAGCAGAGTCCGCTTGTTTAAAGGGCTCCCATCGTCCTAGAACATCCGCAGACCCACCCACTCTGGGAATGACGACCAGGACAGCAGCTGGAGGGGTGACAGTCTGGTGCAGAAGTGGTAGAGGTGACTGGAAAAGGGGGGAGTGCTGGGCAGGCAGCATTGTTCCCTCTCGGACCCCTCCCCCACATACAGCGCCACAATGTGGTGAAACAGGTCGTCCTGTACTGACAAATCCCTAAGGCTCCACCCTTTACAAAGTAACAGGAGTGACAGCTCAAACTGGGACACGGAGGCAGGAGCCTGTCAGAATGAGGAGACAGAGAAATATGGCCCAAAAAGGAAAACAGATCAAGGTTCCAGTGGGAGAAATAAGCGATGAGGAGATAGCCAACATAACAGATGAGGATATAAGACAACCTAACAGATGCAGAATTCAAAACACTGGTGATAAAGATGCTCACAGGCTTGACAGAAATTCTTGAGTATGGCAGACGCATAAGGGAAGAAGTGAAGGCTATGCTAAGTGAAACGAAAGAAAATCTATTACATAAAACCAATAGTGAAGGGAAGAAAACCAGAGTTCAAATCAATGATTTGGAACATAAGGAAGAAAAAAACAGTCAACCAGTGTAGAATGAGGAAGCAAGAATTGAAAGAAATGAGGAAAACTTTCCAAATTTTGCAAAGGAGATGAAGATACAGGTCCGGGAAGCACAAAGGGCAAGCTGGACCCAGAGGGGACCACACCAGAACGCATCATGACTGAGATGTCAAAGGTGAAAGATAAAGACAGAGTCCTTGGGGCAGCAAGGAAGAGGCAGAGAGTTACCTACAAAGGAGTGCCTATAGGACTATTAGCTGATTTCTCCAAGGACACTTTGCAGGCAGGAAGGGACTGGCAAGTAGTATTCAATATGATGAAAGCAACCTACAACCAAGATTACTCTATCCAGCAAAGCTATCATTTGGAGTGAAAGGGCAGATGAACTGCTTTCCAGACAAGGTGAAGCTAAAGAAGTTCATCATCACCAAGCCATTATTATATGAAATGTCAAAGGAACTTACTTAAGAAAAAGAAGATTAAAACTATGAACATTAAAATGACAACAAACTCACAACTATCAACAACTGAATCTAAAAAATAAAAACAAAATCCAACTAAGCAAACCAGAATAGGAAGAGAATTATAGGTATGGGGATCATCTGGAGGGTTATCAGCTGGGAGGGGGAAGGAGGAGAAATGGGGAAATGGTGCAGGGACTAAGAAGCATAATTGATTGGTACAAAATGACAGAGGGATGTTAAGAATAATATAGGAAAGCGTGAATCCAAAGAACTTATATGCAGAACGTATGGACATGAACTAAGGGGGGTGGCATTGCTGGAGGGAAAGGGGGTACTGGGAAGAGGAGAGCAAAGGGGAAAAAATTGGGATTACTGTAACAACATATCAATAAAATATAAAATATACTAAAAAAAAAAGGAACAAAAAGTTTCTGAACGGCCAAAGAAACCATCATCAAAATGAAAAGGGAACCGAACCTATGGGAAAACATATTTGCCAATGATACATTGGAAAAGGATTTAGTCTCCAAAATATGTAAAGAAGTCATACAACTCAACACCAGGAAGACAAATAATCCAATTAAAAAATGGGCAGCCCTGGCTCATGTGGCTCAGTGGATTGAGCATTGGCCTGTGAACCAAAAGGTTGCTGGTTCGATTCCCAGTCAGGGCACATGCCTGGGTTGCAGGCCAGGTCCCCAACTGGGGGCACATGAGAGGCAATCACACACTGATGTTTCTCTCCGTTTCCTCCCTCCCTTTCTTCTCTTTAAAAATAAATAAATAAAATCTTTTTTAAAAGATAGGCAAAGGACCTGAATAAACAATTCTCCCAGGAGGACATATACATGGCTCACAGACATAAGAAAAGAAGGTCAGTGTCACTAGCCATCAGAGAGATGTAAATTAAAGCCACAATGAGATATCTCCTCACACCTGTCAGAATGGCTACCATTAATAAATCAACAAACAATAAGGGCTGGCAAGGATATGGAAAAAAGGGAACCCTAGTGCACTGTTGGTGAGAATGCAGACTGGTGCAGCCACTGTGGAAAATAGTATGGAATTTCCTCAAAAGATTAAAGATGGAACTGCCTTTGAACCAGCAATTCCACTGCTGGAAATATACCTCAGAATTCTGAAACACCAATTCAAAAGAACTTCTGCACCCCTATGTTCATAGCAGCTCTATTTATAATAGCTAAGTGCTGGAAACAGCCTAAGTGCCCATCAGTAGATGACTGGATCAAAAAACTGGTACACTTACATGATGAAATGCTATGGAGCAGAAAGAAAGAAGGAATTCCTACCTTTTGCTACAGCATGGATGGAACTGGAGAATATTATGCTAAGGGAAATAAGCCAGTCAGTGAAAAAAAAGTAAATACCATATGATCTCACTTATAAGAGGAATATAATGAACAAAATAAATTGAAGAGAAAAATAGAACCAGAGACATGGAAACATGGAACAGACTGACAGCAGCCAGAAGGGAGGTGAGAGGGGGATAATGGCATAAAGAAGGGGAAGAGAGTAGTCAAAAAACATGTATGAATGACCCATGGACATGGATAATTGTGTGGGGATAGACTGGGAGTGAGGGTTGGAAGAACAAAGGAGGGTAAAGGGGAAAAATTGGGACAACTGTAATAGAATAACAATAAAAAAACTGCCACACACACACACACACACACACACACACAATCAAATTCTCCACAAAATATTCTCCTTTCCTTCTGAAGGTTTTATGATGCACTGTAATTATTAACCAGTACTTTACTGTTCAATTTTTTAAAAAAGGAATTACTAAAAGAATTTTTTCAAGTAGGAATGAAAGGACATTAACTAGTAATATTAAAATATAAAACATACTGGTACTGGTAATTTTATAGTCAAATTTAGAATATTCTTACATACTGTAATATGGTGGCACATTAACCACTTAACTATAGTATCAAGGTTTAAAGGACAAAACTATTAAAAATAGTGGCTCTCTCTAGGGAGCATGCCCACATATTTTTCCACCCCTTTTCCCCAGATGCATTTTCCTTGCCTTTGAAACATGTTTCTTGAACCCATTTCTTCTATAGCTCACTTCTTCTACCTCTGTGACTTCCTGAATAAACTTCTTTTTATAAAAAAAAAAATAAGTACAGTTACAATAATTTGTTAGTGGATATAGAATATAAAATAGGTAAATACTGACATCAAAAACACAAAACAGGACAATTGTAACAGAAAAACAATAAAAATAAAATTAAAAATAAAAAGAATCTAATGTTTGGTATACAAAAAAAACAAACAAACAACATAGCAGGGAGTAAAAGGGTAGAGGTTTTGTATGCAATCAAAGTTAAGTTATCAGCTTAAAATGCTGTTACATCCGTAAGATGTTTTATGCAATCTTTGTGGTTACCTCATAGCAAAAATCTACAGTAGATACCCAAAATTTTGATAAAGAGAAGGGGATCAAAGCATACTACTATAGAAAATCATCCAGTCACAAAGGAAGACAGCAAAAGGGAGGAAAAAAACCTAGGAAACTGAAAATAAATTATAAAGCAATAAGATGGCATTACTAAGTCCTTACCCCTCAATTATTACTTTAAATGTAAATAGATTGAATCCTCCAATCAACAGGTATAGAGTAGCTAATGGATTAAAAATAATACCCAGGGATCCAAGATGGAAGAGGAGTAAGTGGAAGCTGCACTAACCTCCCAGGACCAATCTGGACTTACAACTTAATTGTGGATAAATCATCCGGAATAACCAAGTGAACACTAGCTGGAGAGAAGTCTTATAACCACGAAGAGACAGAAAAGGCCAGTTAATCACAACGTGACTGGTAGGAAGTGCAGAGACGTGAAGGGGCTGGCTGGGATACCATGGGTGGCAGCTGAAGGGACTGAGAAACAGCTCAGCAGCTGGGGGTTCCCTCTGAGAAGGGCAGGGTCTAAACCCCCAGCTGAGCTTCCCAGCCTGCAGCAACAGAGTGGAAAGTAAAATAACATCCAGTTGTGAAAAGCAAAAAGACACGGGTTTTTTTGCAGGCTTGAAAGAAACAGATGGAGAAAAAGAGCTCTTAAGCGGATCACATATGAAAATATTTTGGTACCAATTTACCCTGGGCTCAAGCAGAGGGAGGGCAGAGAGGACTAGAGTTGCTTGGAGAGAATTTGGGGTGGTTGATTTGAGGAGAGAACTGAGGGAGCAACTGACCGGGTCCCAGTGCTGACCCATTCCCCATACTGCAGGCAGACCATTCCTCTCCAAGTGGTGTCAACCTGAGGGGAAGAAAAATCCCTGCCTGCAGAAATTAATCTGCCTGCCCTAGGTGCTTAAACTGGATGGCTGATCAGAGATTAAATAGATTAACAACTAAAGTAGACAGACAAAGGCAGTAGATCTCTGGTAATCTCCAGCAGGCTGCCTAGGCCCAGACTGGTACATGATCTGACACCACCAGGGGTAGATCCAGGAAGTGCAGATCAATCTAAGAAGCGGCAACAAACAAGAAGAGTCACAAAAATGGGGAGACAGAGAAACAAGCCCCCAATGAAAGGAAAGAATGAATCCCCAGAAAGAGTGCTAAATGAAAAAGAAGTAAGCAAAGTATTAGACATGGAATTCAAAACATGGATTATAGGAAAGGTCAATGAGTTCAGCGAGCTCAAAGAAAACTACGAAGAACTCCAGGGAAACTACAAGGAACTTACTAAGAATTACACCAGCATGAAAAAGGACATAGAATCTATCACTAAGAGGCAGGAGAAAATGAAGAATACAATTTCTGAATTGAAGAACACAGTAGAAGAAATTAAAAGCAGGCTAGAGGAAGCAGAAGATCGGATCAGCGAGCTGGAGGACAATGTAGAAAAAAATTCCCAGACAGTGCAACAAAATAAAAAATGACTGAACAAGAATGAAGAGGTTTTAAGACAGCTGCAGGACAACATGAAACGTAATAATATCCGTATCATAGGAATTCCAGAAGGAGAAGAAGAGGAGCAAGGGATAGAAAACCTGTTTGAAAAACTAATTGCAGAAAACTTCCCTAACTTGAGGGGAGAAAAAGGCATGCAAGTACAGGAAACAAAGAGGGTCAAAATGAATATGAACCCTAACAGATCCACTTCAAGACACAGCATAATTAAAATAGCAACATTGAAAGACAAAGAGAGAATCCTAAAAGCAGCAAGAGAGAAACAACTAATAACATACAAGGGAGCTCCAGTAAGGCTATCAACAGATTTCTCAGCAGAAACTTTACAGGCCAGAAGAGAATGGCAAAAAATAGTCCAAGCAATGAAAAACAAAGGCCAACAACCAAGAATACTCTACCCAGCAAGGCTCTCATTCAAAAGGGAAGGTTAAATAAGAAGTTTCCCAGACAGAAGAAGGCTAAAAGAATACATCTCCACCAAACCAGTATTGAAGAGATGCTAGAGGGTCTGCTTTAAGATGATGAAGAAACTGAGAGGACAGAGAGGAACACAAGTACAAAGGGGGCCAATGACAATGAATAAGTACCTATCAGTAATAAACTTAAATGTAAATGGATTAAATGAACCCATCAAAAGATATAGGGTAGCTGAATGGATTAGAAAGCATGACCCACATATATGCTGTCTACGAGAGACACACCTTAGAACAAAAGATCTACCCAGACTAAAAGTGAAGAGATGGAAAAAGAATATTTGAAGCACAGACCTGAAAAAAAAGCTGGGTAGCAATATTTATATCAGACAAAACAGATTTCACAACAAAGGCCATAAAAAGAGACAAAGAAGGACATTTCATAATACTTAAGAAAAAAATCCACCAAGAATATATTACCCTTGTAAACATATATGCACCCAACTTAGGAGCATCCAAATATGTAAGAAAAATTTTGAAAGACTTCAGGAAGAATTTGGACAGCAACACAGTCATAGTAGGGGACTTTAACACCCCATTGTCAACAATGGACAGATCTTTGAAGCAAAGAAACACCAAGGATATTGAGGCATTGAACAAAACTCTTGATGAAATGGATCTAGAGTTGATATATATAGAACTTTTCACCCCAAAGAAGCAAAATATATATTCTTTTCAAGTGCACATGGAACATTTTCAAAGAGACCACATGGTAGGACACAAAACAAGCCTCAAAAAATTCAAGAAAACTGAAATTATATCAAGGATCTTCTCAGATCACAATGGCTTGAAAGTGAAAATCAACCTCAATGAAAACACTCAAAAACATTCAAACTCATGGAGAATGAATAACATGCTATTAAATAATAAATGGATTAACAATGACATCAAGGAAGAAATCAAAAAGTTTCTGGAAACTAATGATAATGAACACACAACAACCCAAAACCTATGGGATACAGCGAAAGCAGTCCTGAGAGGAAATTTCATAGCCTACCTAAAAAGGATAGAAGAATCTCTAATAAAAAATCTAACCCTACAGCTACAAGAACTAGAGGAACAACAACAAACAAAGCCCAGACCAAGTAGGAGGAAGGAAATCAAGATCAGAGCAGAATTAAATGACATAGAGACTAAACAAACAATTCAAAAGATCAACAAAAGTAGGAGCTTGTTCTTTGAAAAGATAAACAAAATTGACAAGCTTTTAACCAGGCTCATCAAGAAAAAAAGAGAGAGGACTGAAATAAATAAAATCAGAAACGAAAGAGGAGAAATCACAACTGATACCACAGAAATACAAAGGATTGTAAGAAATTATTACGAACAACTATCACAAGAAATTGGACAATCTTGATGAAATCGACAAATTTTTGGAAATATATAACCTTCCAAAACTGAATCAAGAGAAGCAGAGAGCCTGAACAGACCAATAACAGCTAGTGAAATGGAAGCAATAATAAAAAAACTGCCAGCACACAGAAGCCCTGGACTGGATGGCTTCACAGGTGAATTTTACAAAACATTTAGGAAAGAAGTAACTCCTATTTTTCTGAAACTATTACAAAAAATCCAAGAAGAGAGAATACTCCCAAATTTTTTCCATGAAGCCAGTATTATTGTAATTCCAAAAACAGGTCAAGACACAACAAAGAAAGAAAACTATAGGCCAATATCGCTGATGAACATACATGCTAAAATGCTCAATAAACTATTGGGAAACCGGATCTAGCAACACTTTAGACAGATCATACACCACAATCAAGTGGGATTCATCCCAGGGATGCAATAATGGTTTAATATTCAAAAATCAATAAATATAATACAACACAGAAGCAAAATGAAAGACTAAAACCACATGATCATATCAATAGATGTCAAAAAAGGGTTTGATAAAGTACAACACCCATTTATGATGAAATCACTCAGCAAAGTGCAAATAGAGGGAACATACCTCAACATAATAAAGGCCATATACGAGAACCCTGAATCCAATATCATACTCAATGGACAAAAACTAAAAGCATGCTCCCTGAGATCAGGAACAAGACAAGGATGTCCCCTCTCCCCACTCCTATTCAACATAGTCTTGGAAGTTATAGCCACAGCAATCAGACAATAAAGAGAAATAGAAGGCATCCAAATTGGAAAAGAGGAAGTACAACTATCATTATTTGCAGATGACATGATAGTGTATATAGAAAACCCTATAGACTCCATGAAAAAACTACTTGACCTAATAAGTGAATTTGGCAAAATAGCAGAGTACAAGGTCAATATTCAGAAATTGAAGGCATTTCTGTACACCAACAATAAAATATCAGAGATAGAAACTAGAAAAAAAATCCCACTTACTATAGCAATAAGAAAAATAAAGTACCTAAGAATAAACAACCAAGGAGGTAAAAGACCCGTACTCAGCAAACTATATAACACTGAAGAAAGAAATTAAGGAAGATACAAATAAATAGAAGCATATATCATGTTCATGGATGAAAAAAATCAACATCATTAAAATGTCCATCCTACCCAAAGTAATTTATACATTCAATGCAATCCCTATTAAAATACCAACGACATATTTCACAGACCTAGAACAAATACTTCAAAACTTCATATAAAAACAAAAAAGAGCCCGAATAGCCACAGCAATCTTGAGACAAAAGAACACAGTAGGAGGAAATCACAATACCTACACCAAACTATACTACTAGGCCATGTTAATCAAAACAGTATGGTACTGGCATAAGAACAGACATATAGATCAATGGAACAGAATAGAAAGCCCAGAAATAAACCCAGGTATATGGTCAACCAATATTTGACAAAGAGAGAAGGAACATAAAAAGGAGTGAAAAGAGCCTCTTCAACAAATGGTGTTGGGAGACCTAGACAGGGACATGCAAAAAAAATGAAACTAGATCACCAACTTACACCATATGCCAGAATAAACTCAAGATGGATCAAAGATTTAAATGTAAGATGGAACACCATAAAATTCCTAGAGGAAAACAGGAAAATTTCAGATATCCCACGTAGCAATATTTTCACTCATATATCTCCTAAGGCAAGGGAAATAAAGGAAAGAATAAACAAATGGGACTACATCAAACTAAAGAGTTTCTGCACAGAGAAAGAAGACATCAGCAAGATGAAAAGGGAAACAACCACATGGGAAAGTATATTTGCCAATGATACCCCAGACAAGGGATTAATCTCCAAAATATATAAAGAGCTTATACGACTCAACACCAAGAAGACAGACAACCCAATTAAAAAATGGGCAAAGGACATGAACAAACACTTCTCCAAAGAGGACATACAGAGGGTCCATAGACATATGAAAGAATGCTCAACATCACTAGTCATCAGAGAGATGCAAATAAAAACCACAATGAGATACCACCTCACACCAGTCAGAATGGCCATCATCAACAAATCAACAAACAACTTGTGCTGACGAGGATGCGGAGAAATGGGAACCCTGGCGCCCTGCTGGTGGGAATGCAGACTGGTGCAGCCACTGTGGAAAACAGTTTGGAATTTCCTCAAAGAACTAAAAATGGAGATACCTTATGAACCAGCAATTCCATTGCTAGGATTATATCCAAAGAATCCTGAAACACCAATTCAAAAGAACCTATGCACCCCTATGTTCATAGCAGGACTATTTATAACAGCCAAGTGCTGGAAACAACCTAAGTGCCCATCTGTAGATGAGTGGATCAAAGAACCATGGTACATTTACACAATGGAGTACTATATAGCAGAAAGAAAGAAGAAATTTCACCATTTGCAACAACACAGATCAAACTAGAGAGAATCATGCTTAGCGAAATAAGCCAGGCAATAAAAGAAAAATACCATATGATATGACCTAATACAGGAGACTAATGAACAACACAAACAAATGAGCAAAATTGAACCAGAGGTATGTAAACAAGGAGTAGACTAACAATGACAAGGGGGGAAGGAAAGGGAGAGAAGGGGGTAAAAAGGGAAAGGATCTAGTCAAAGTACATGTATAAATGACCCATGGACATGGATAACTGGGTGGGGACTTACCATGGGAGAAGAGGTGGGCAGAGTGCAGGAAAGCAATAGGAATAAAAGTGGGACAACTGTAATAGAAAAAGAAACAAATGAAACTTTTTAGTTGGGGGAAAAAATGAAAGCAAATTAAATTAATAACTGAGCCAGCAAATCACCTCCCCCAACACACACACACAAAAACCTCTCACATGTAGGAAAGTGAACAAAAGAAAATGTAAAGTATGGAAATGCAGTTTTAGTGAATATTAAAAGGACAAAGATTTTTCCTTCACACTGTATATTTTTCTCCCTACCTGATCCCTCCAGAATTTGACATCCTGAAGAAGTAAGTAGTGACATAAGGTTCTTTGCATACAACTAATAAGACCAGTTGTTAATAGAGTTTTTATTAACCAAGACTTTGACTGGAATGTCATGCCTAAAGGAGGCATGCCTGGGCTCTGGTTGTTATCAAAAAGCCCTGAGGAACTGGGACTTACCTTCGAAGGTAATAAAAGCCCACAAGAAAAAAGGCCTGGTACATTGGTTGGTTGTGCGTTCCATGGCAATCTTTCCAGGGAATGCATAAAGGTTTCTTTCCTAAGAGATGGCTAGAAGGAACATTAAGGCACAATGGAAAACCTGAAGGACTTGGAAAAGACAGTTGTTTACAGGCAAGGCTGAATGGCAGGTACGTGGCTCAGCTTCTGTGTCCTGAAGAGCAGACTGAAGGTCACCCTAAATGTTCCTTGTGTAAATTCCAGCAAAGCAGACTTAAAGATCCTATGTGATAATTTGTTGTTCTTGTTGTGTTTATGGAAATGAACAAGATACATTAAAAAATGGACTTAATGCAGTCTCTTTAATGACAAAGAGGGTAATCTTAAGGAGAAAAATTGCAATTCAAGGAAAATCACAATGCTCCGTGGTAGACTATAAAGTAGTGCAGCTAACTGTCTTTAAAGTTTATCCTCATTTAAAGTTTGTTTTCATTTGAGAGTTAAACTAGGTCTCTGACATCATCAAAGATGCTTAATTTACAGGCAAGAAGAATGTCAAATGCCTTGCAACTGGATGTCTTTCTAATAAGACAGTCTGCAGACACAGAGACTGGTTTGTGGGTTATGTTGCATAAATTAACATGTGTGTTCTGTTTTCATGGGGCATAAGTCTATGATCTCATTACCTGAGTGATTGTCTGCATGTAGAGGCCTCACTTAATCCTGTTTGCATCGCTGCCTCCTGAGATGCAATGGTTTGGCTGAACTAAGTGGCTGTGTTGGTGAAGTATGGGGTGGTCTGTGGGCTTCACTTTAAAACTGCTTTCTCTTTTCTATTCTAATGGCTTGGACGGAAAGCTCCCATAGGTCTGAGGTGGGGGGAAAACCTAAAGTATTCCCCTCAGTCCAAACTAAGTATAATGGGCAAAAGGGTTTTGAACAAGTGTGACATGCCTTGCACAATTTCTGCCAAAAAAACCTTTTTTCCTCAATGTGTGACATTGAAAAACTAATACCTGCATTTTGTCATTTAGTGATTATGGTTTTCATGATGCCTTTTAACCCTGTTGCCAAATCTGTTGCTCCCAGAATACAACAAGAATGCCAGCCTGTTAAACCAAGCACACCGTTGTCCTGGGGAAGCCAACAGGCCTGGAGTCTGCAAGATCCTTGACCATTCAGGAAGGCCACCCTCCCCTCCACACCCCTACTCTTATTAGGGATTTCTGGACCCAAAGGTAGGTATGACGATGACCATGTCCAGCTTGAAGCAGCTAGAGGCACACGAGACCTTTGCCCATTGTCCTTTATAAGATTATAAAGGGTCTTGAGTCTAAGAGGGAGGAATTGTTATATTTTAATGTTATAAAAAAGAAATTAATTAATTGTTTTTTCAAAAAGAGTGATATAGGAAAGGGTCAAGCCGGGGAGCTTACATACACGACCCATGGACATGAACTAAGGAGGGTGAGACTGCTGGGGGAGGGGGGGTTGCTGGGTGGAGGGGAGTAAAGGGGAAAAAGTGGAACTATTATAACAATATAATCAATAAAATATACTTAAAAAAGAAATAAAATAAAATGCAAACAAAACAAAACAAAAGAAAACAAAAAAATACCCAACTATATGTTTCCTACCAGAAGCACTTTAGCTTTAAGAACACACATAGGTTCAAAGTGAAGGGATGGAAAAATATTACCATGCAAATGGAAACCAAAAGAGAAAAGGGATAGTCATAATTACATTAGACAAAATAGACTTCAAGTCAAAAGCAGTAATAAGAGACAAGTTCATTATATAATGATAAAGTGTTAATTCATCAAAAGGCTATAACAGTTATAAATATATATGCACACAATATTAGAGCACCTAAATATATTAAGCTAATGGTAACAGATCTGAAGGGAGAAAGAGACAACAATACAATAATAAATGACTCAAACCCCATTTCAATAATGGATAGATTATTCAGACAGCTACTCAATGAATAAACATTAGACTTGAACTGTACCTAAGACTAAATGCACCTAACAGACATATACAGAACATTCCACCCAATATCAGCAGAACACACATTATTATCAAACACACATGGAACAGTCTCCAAACTAGAGCACATGTTAGGTTGCAAAACAAGTCTTGGCAAATGTATTCAATAAGATGAAGTCATAACAAGTATCTTTTCTCACCACAATGGCATGAAACTAGAAATAAGTTACAAGAGGAACACTGGAACATTCACAAATGTGTGGAAATTAAACAACACTCTTGAAGAAGCAATGAGTCAAAGAATAAATCAAAAGAGAAATACAAAAATATCTTGACACAAACAAAAATGGAAACACAACACACCAAAACTCATGGGATGCAGTAAAGCAGTTCTAATAAGGAAGTTTAAAGCCATAAATGCCTTCATTAAGAAAAAAGAGAGGGAGCTTCCTAAAATAAACAAACCCAGCCAGTGCTTCTTACAATGGAGACAGTCACTTCTTGAGGTAGCTTCCAATTCTAGACAATGAGCATACTCAAGAAATCCCAGAATCCAAAAATAGCATGCTTATGTCATGAAGTCTTGTCACTGCTATGACCTGACTCTCACAAGCTCTAAATTGGTTGTATTTAATACTTCCCTGCAGGTGGAGTAAGCTTTCTTTGCTGTGGTTATCAATGGTATAAGCTGCCCCTTCCTGGGGTAGTAAGAAGTAAAGTTTTGTGGGCATGCTGACCATCATTGATTTTATCATAGCCTGCACTGCTACAAATTAGTCTTGGTATGTACCTATAAGCTGGAAAAACACATTATGAAACTTGGGGAGAGGTGTACATACAGGAATCCTTTACACTGCCTGTCTATTTCCTAATGACAGCTTTTTTTTTTTAGAGTACATACATACTTTTATTTATTTATTTATTTAATTTATTTATTGGGGGGTGGCTGCTCTGTAACAAATCCTCCCTCTCAGACTTAAGATCCTTTATAATCTTATAAAGGACAATGGGCAAAGGTCTCATGCTTCTCTAGCTGCTTCAAGCTGGACATGGTCATCCTCATACATACCTTTGGGTCCAGAAATCTCTAATAAGAGTGGGGGTGTGGAGGGGAGGGTGGTCTTCCTGCATGGGGAAGGATCTTGCAGACTCCAGGTCAGTTGGCAGTACCCAGGTAATGGCATGCTTAGTTTAACAAGCTGGCATCCTTGTTGTATTCTGGGGGCAGCAGATTTGGCAACAGGGTTAAAAGGCATCATTAATTCATAACCACTAGATGACAAAAGGCAGGAATTAACTTTTCAATGTCCCACATTAGCGGAAAAAAAAGGCTTCTTTGGAGGAAGGTGTGTAAGGCACGTCACACCTGTTCAAAGCTCCTTTTCCCACTATACTTAGCTTGGACTGAGGGGAATATTTTAGATTTACACCCCTCAAACCTCTGGGGCCCTTTCTGTTCAAGTCATTAGGATAGAAAAGAGAAACCAGTTTTAAAGTAAAGCCTACAGACCACCCCACACTTCACGAACCCAACCACTTAGTTCAACCAAACCATTGAGTCTCAGGAGGCAGGAATGCAGACAGCATTAAATGAGGCCTACATGTACAGGAAGTCACTCAGGTAATGAGATCATAGACTTATGCCCCATGAAAACAGAACACACATGTTAATTTATGCAACATAACCCACAAACCAGTCTCTGTGTCTGCAGGCTGTCTTATTGGAAAGACATCCAGTTGCAAGGCATTTGACATTCTTCTTGCCTGTAAATTAAGCATCTTTGATGATATCAGAGACCTAGTTTAACTCTCAAATGAAAACAAACTTTAAATGAGGATAAACTTTAAAGACAGTTAGCTGCACTACTTTATAGTCTACCACGAAGCATTGTGATTTTCCTTGAATTGCAATTTTTCTCCTTAAGATTACCCTCTTTGTCATTAAAGAGACTGCATTAAGTCCATTTTTTAATGTATCTTGTTCATTTCCATAAACACAACAAGAACAACAAATTATCACATAGGATCTTTAAGTCTGCTTTGCTGGAATTTACACAAGGAACATTTAGGGTGGCCTTCAGTCTGCTCTTCAGGACACAGAAGCTGAGCCACGTACCTGCCATTCAGCCTTGCCTGTAAACAACTGTCTTTTCCAAGTCCTTCAGGTTTTCCATTGTGCCTTAATGTTCCTTCTAGCCATCTCTTAGGAAAGAAACCTTTATGCATTCCCTGGAAAGATTGCCATGGAACGCACAACCAACCAATGTACCAGGCCTTTTTTCTTGTGGGCTTTTATTACCTTTGAAGGTAAGTCCCAGTTCCTCAGGGCTTTTTGATAACAACCAGAGCCCAGGCATGTCTCCTTTAGGCATGACATTCCAGTCAAAGTCTTGGTTAATAAAAACTCTATTAACAACTGGTCTTATTAGTTGTATGCAAAGAACCTTATGTCACTACTTACTTCTTCAGGATGTCAAATTCTGGAGGGATCAGGTAGGGAGAAAAATATACAGTGTGAAGGAAAAATCTTTGTCCTTCTAATATTCACTAAAACTGCATTTCCATACTTTACATTTTCTTTTGTTCACTCTTCTACATGTGAAGTTTCTTTTTGGGAGGTGGGGGGATTGCTGGCTTATTTATTTATTTATTTTGCTTTCACCTAATGACAGCTTTTGTGATGCTGTTCTTTGTTAATTCAAAACAAGATCCATGGGCTGACTATTCTGAACCCAGAATCAGGCAACACCTGTACATTCTTACCTACAAACTTTATTACAACGCTATAGTATGGTACTGGCATAAAAATCAGAGACATACACCAATAGACCAGAATTGAGAGCTCAGAAATAAACCCATGCATATACAGTCAACTAATAATATTTGGCAAGGGAGCCAAGAACACCCAATGGGAAAAGGATAGTTTTTTCAGTAAATGATGTTAGGAAAACTGGATATTCACATGCAAAAGAATGAAACTGGACTCCTCTCTTATACAACTCACAAAAACTATCTGGAAATGAATTAAAGATTTAGATGTAAGACCTATAATTGTAAAACTACTAGAAGAAAGCATAGAGAAAAAGCTCCTTGATATTGGTCTTAGAAACAATTTTTAGGATATGACAACAAAAGGGCCAGGAACAAAAAAGAAAATCAGTAAGTGAACCTACATCAAACTAAAAAGCTTCTGCACAGCAAAAGCAAAAATTAGAAAAATAAAAAGTCAACCTATAAAGTGAGAGAAAATACTTGTAAACCATTTTATCTAATAAAGGGTTACTTTAAAAAAATATACAAGGTACTGCCACAACCCACTAAAAAAAAAGAAAACCATCCAATTAAATGGACAAAGGAGTTAAATAGACATTTTCCCAAAGAATACATACAAACGGCCAACAGGTACATAAAAATGTACTCAACATCACTAATCAGGAAAATGTAAATCAAATTTACAATGAACTATCACCGCAGACCTGTTAAAATGGCTATTATCAAAAAGACAAGACACAAGTGTTGATGAGGATGTAGAGAACAGAGAATGCTGGTACATTGTTGGTGAGAACACAAATTGGTGGTGACACTATGAAAAACAGTATGGAGATTCCTCAAAAAATTAAAAGTAACCTACGATATGATCCAGCAATTCCACTTCTGCATAAATATCTGAGAAAATAAAATCACTACCTCCAAAAGATATTTGTACTCCCATGTTCAGTGCAGCATTTTTTATAATAGCCAAGACATAGAAATAACTTAAGTGTCCATTAATGGATGAATAGATAAAGAAGCTGGGGCACATATATACAATAAACATTATTCACCCATAAAATAGAAGGAAATCCTGTCTTTTGTGACAACATGAATAGGCATTATACTAGGTGAAATAAGTCAGAGAAAGACAAACACTGTATGTTCTCACCTATATGTGGAATTAAAAAATTTGAACTCATAGAAATAAAGAGTAGAAAGTTGGTTTCCAGGGGCTAGAAAATGGAAGAAATGGGGAGATGTTGATTAAAGGACATAAACTTCTGGCTATAAAATGAATAAATACTAGGGATCTAATGTACTGCATTGTGATTTTAATTAACAATACTGTATTATATTCTTCAAAGTTGTTAAGAGTAGATCTTATATGTTATTACCACACACACACACAATGGTAATTACATGATGTTAGCTAATGCTATCATGGTATTCATGTCATAATATATATGAATATCAAATCACCACATGTATACCTTAAACTTACATGTTACATGTTACTAATATGTCAATAATACTGGGAAAAAAAGAAAATTAATGTAATTAACTACACTAAAAGAATAAAGTAGGAAAATAATTTCATAATCTCAGAGATACAGAAAAAGTATGATAAAATTTAAAAAACATTCATGATTTAAAAATAAAAAACTTGAGCAAAGAAGAAAGAGAAAGAAATGTTCTTAATCTGATTTAAAAAAACAACAACTCTACAATACTCCTTCAGCAAACATGTTACCTAATTGTGTAACATTAAATGCCTTTCCTTTGAGACCAAAATGAGACAAGTATAATTACTTTTGCCATTTCTATTATATTGTATTAGAAGCCTTAGTTGGTAGAATGATGCAACAAAAAGAAATTAAAGGGTGTAAAGATTGGAAAGGAACAAAATCAACTTGCAGAAACAATCTGACATCTTTTTGTATATGCTGTGATCCAGCCCTTTTACTTATGGGTAAATACCTAGAGGAATTCTTGCACAAGTACACATGGCATGTACAAGAATGTTCATAGCAACATTATTCATAGTACCCCCAAACTGTGTGGTTGGGGGGACAAATACCCATCAAGAGTAAAATGGATAAATAAATTGTGATACATTCATATGGTAGATTGCCATACATCAGTGAAAATGAATCAACAATAGCTACAAACATAAATGTGAATGAATCTCAAAAATAAAATATTGAGCAAAATAAATGTCACAGAAAAATATCTGTGGTATCACTGCATTTACATACAATTCAAAAGTTGTATTCGTATCACACATAGATGATAAAACTAGCAGGAAAATTATTATTACAAAAGTCAAGATAGGGTTTGCCTCTGGTAAAGATGAACAAGGATGCTATTAGAGGGCTTTAAAGCACTAGGTGGTTGTCACAGGGTATTTTTATTCTTTAGGCTGTAAATATATATATATTGTATATATGTTTTATGTGATTTATTTCACCATAAAAGTTTTCCTCAAAAGTCACTGTTTTTAGGTCTAATGACCAGTTTACAGAGAATACAAAGGGTGGAGAAACATATTGATATTAAAAGGCACTATGAATGAGCAAGCACAAAAGACTATATTTGGAGGAAATCTAGAAGACAGATTATCTTATTTCTTCAATACAAAATTTCAAGGGAAAAGGAGATAAAGAAGGGGCCTGGAAAGTGCAGGACTTAAGAGGCATTTTAACCAATCACCATGTAAGTACCTTGGTTGGATCCCATTCAAATAAACAAATTACAAATCATGATAATTGCAGATATGTGAACATTAGCTAGATATCTGATGATAGTAAGGTGTGATTCTTTATTGGGATGTGGTGATGATATAGTGGTTGTTTCAAAAGGAGGGTTCCTGTGTTTTAGAGCTTGTTAATGAATATTTATAGATGAAATTAAATAAGTTTAAGATTTGGTTCAAAATAATCCTGGGTGGGAGGGATGGTATAAAGTATACAAGATTCTCTATGAGCTGAAAAGTACTGAAGCTGATGATGGTGTTCTGGGTTTCATGAAATTTTAATGTTTTGCATACTAAAAATTAAACTAAAATAAAAACCAGGGAAAAAAGAAACTTTCACTAAATAAAGACTGTTTTGAAAGGAAGATTTTGGGGTTCATTCCCTTCTCATCTTGCCCAGAATAGCACCTCACCGCACCCCCATAAGAAAATCCCCATCATTGCTGCTCAATCTTTAATCTGCATGTGAATCACCTAAGGATCTCGTTTAAATGCAAATTTGGATTCAGAAGATCTGGTGTAGGGTGTGAGATTCTGCATTTCTCACAAGCTCCCACATGATGCTGAGGATAGACTACCTTCAAAAATGCAGCTTTTCACCTCTTCATAACCTCCATTCCAGTAAGCCTACCACTTACCCATTCTCCATCATTCCTTCCAGGTTCCATTCCCATTCTGACCCAGCTAGATTCTGTAGCACATCTTGACAGTCACACCCTTGTCAATCTCTCCAACAGTCTTGCCTTTTTCTCTTCTGTGGAGATTGTCCAGCAGAACTTGAACTTGAAGAGACTCTACCATCTCCAAGTGCTTGAACCAAAGCATTTGAATGATACTGGAGAAGGCTGCCCATTACATGCTCTCTATTCTTAAAAGGCACTCTGCTTTGCCCAGCAATGCTGCTTCTTTCTTTACAGTGCTTATTTCTACCTCTCCAAGGTGACCATTGTATATGTTCTCCTCTTCCCTCCTTCTATCTTTTTTTTCTCTCTGCTAGCGAGCTTGCCTTATACTTCACGGTGAAAATAAAAGTTGTCAGATAGGAAGATCTTCATCTTTTCAACACCAAATATACAAGCTTCCACATATCTGGCCTATATTTTTTCTCATTATTCTCTCCTATAAAAATATAAATATATCAAAACCTGTTCATTCACACACACTTTGGATTCCATTCCCTCTCCCTTTCAATTGGACCACTCTGGTAGTTTACATAATCTAGAGGATGCTGATATTATTGATTTTAAAAGCAAACATAAAGTCAAGATAGTTCCCCTAACCCATATCGAAATGCTGCCTGATTTCTATGATCCCTTCTACAGTTTATTTACCTTCATTCAGTTATTAACTCACTCCAGTGATTTCCATTCTCACCAATTCAGCAACCTCTATGTAGCCAAGTCAAACAGACACTTTCCTGTCTTCAATTACCTCAGTGTCTCAGCAATATTTGACCCAGTTGATAGAATGTTCAATTTTTTCCTGCTCTCCTACTCCCTACCACCCCCAAAATATTCTAATCCTCTCCTAGCATTACCAATCTGGGAGGTTTATTTCATGTCTCTTTTCTTCAATTCCTATCAAATCCATCAGCATGGCTTGTTCTTTCTACCTCTCAAAGCATTTTCCTAATCTGTCCATTCCCATTTCATCTCCACTATAATTACATTAAACTAAATTGCCTCCTATTTCCCAAAAAAGCTGTCTACTTCCTTCCCTTACAGCCTCTGCACATGCTATTGCCTTGCCTAGACCCCTTAAAACACCTTCTGAATTCCGTATGGCTTGAGTTTTATTCTAGGATAACAATCTCACAAGTCTTCCTGAACTCCAAGTCATTCCCAAGTACCCCATTAAAAGAAAAGGAGATATTTCTACATCACATTCTAGATACCCTCAAGATCCAGGTCCAAAACCGATGCTCATGTTCCTGCTTGTTCTAAGCAGAAAACAAAGTCTGATATACGGCAAAGTCTAAGTTGATCTCCCATCACAGCAAAATCAGTACCGGATTTCCTCTTGGCTTTCAGTTCCTCCCACAATAGAGGAAGACAGTATCCAGCATCCAGCTCATCAATTTGAATTCATGTAGGAGAATAGAAACAGATAGACACAATATTCTGTAGCTCTTCTAGTCAAGAAGTTTGTCTCTCTATCCTTTGACCACATAACTTGTCTAGGCCAGTGCAACACTAGCAAACATGACATAAGCAGATGTTTGAAAAGTTCTTGTGCATTGGGCTCCCCTCTCTTGCTGCTTTTGGGACCCACCACCATATGAAAAAGACTGGACTAGCTCCCTTGATATGGAGACACATGGCTGGCTCAACTTCATTTCCTTCTGCCAATCAGCAGACACACAGTGTCACCATCTAAGATCAACCACCTGCAGCTAGCTTGTCAGCAGACTAGCTGCAAAAATAAACCCAGGCAAAAAGAGAAGTACTGTTCAGATGATCCCAGCTACAACTGACAACTCCCAGCATAATAAGATATAAATTATTGTTGTTTTGAGCCACTAAGTTTTGGGGTGGTGTGTAATGCAGCAAAAACTAACAGATACACCTCTTGAAGAAGTCTTTTTAGATTGCAGATCAGACTGTATTACTTCCCTACTTAAAATGCTTTAATCATTGTTCATTGACCTTGGGATAAAACAGTCACTTAGTAATGCCTACAGAGACCCCCATAATCTGATGGCCTCATTATGGTCCCAACTCACACACCTTGCTCAGCCCATTAGCACTGTTGCTGTTCTTTAAGCAGTCCCAGCTCTTTCACACCTCAAGGCCCTCACACATGCTATTTCCTCTGCCTGGAATGCTCTTCCTGTCTTTGCACTTCATTGACTTCTGCTCCTCTCTCAGATCACAACTTAAATATGACATCAGCAGAGGGGATTCCTTTGACCAACTCTTCTCCTTCACCCTCCAAAAGAAGCATATCTCAGTTATATATACAGTCTCATGGTGCCCTGCTATTCTTAGAAAATACCCTCATTTGAAATAATATATTGTCTTGTGTGATGATATGTTTAGTAGCTGCGTTCTCCACTGCATTTTCAACTCCACAAGAACAGAATGTTTTATTTACAAAGGTAGCCCCTAATTTTGCACACTAACTTGTCACAGAGTAATGTGAATAAATCTTTCTGGAGGCAGATTTTCACAGTAGTTCACTGTGCAGGCTCTGGAAAAGAGCTGCCTGGGCTCAAACCCTAGCTCCACCAGTTACTGGCTGAGTAATCTAATGAAATGCTTTGGTTCTCATTTCTAAAATGGGGATAAAAATAGCACCTACTCCTTGAGTTGTTGGGTGGGTTGTGCTAAAAATTTTTCAATTATTTCTTGCCAAATGATGTCAACACACCTGGTTACAGTGAACCAGAAACTTCTGACACAGCCAAAATCTCCTTCCTATGTGGCTATAGAACTGCTATGATTAAATTTATATTTCTCTTCTTCATGGCTAGTTCCTCAGCCAGCGCTCTGCCTCATTCAACAAAGGTGTGGCCTCAAATTCTGAGCCAGCTCTCGGAGATGCCTAGTCACACCTGAGTGAGTCCCTAAGCACTGAGCACCAGATTTTGTCTCTGATTTAAGGCCTGAGTTCTCCCATGGAGTGTCAGACATATAGAGTCAGAGAGCATTGTCTCCTGACTGCCGTAACTGCCCCTTCTAATGCTTGATGATCCCCTAGTTGAGCTGAGACCTGGTGCCAACAATCATTCACCTAAGGAATGGTTCTGATGACCCCAGGAAATACAACAATTCCCCTTAATGTATATGTGCATGCACACACATCCACAACAGGAACGGGGCCATCTACATTGTCTTAGTGCGAGAAACATTTTACAGGGGAATACTCAGTACATTTCCAATCAGTTCCCAGGAGCTGTTCTTTAAGGTTCTGGACAGAAAGAATATAAAATCTAAGTATTCAAAAAATTAATATTAAAAGATAAAGAGGAGAGGAACTCCTAAGAAAAGCCGTGGGGGAGAGAGAAAAAAAGACAGAAAGTGAGGATGAATAAAAAGAAATAAGGGGGGGTGAAGAGGGAGAAGGTGAAAGGTAAGAGAGACTGAGGAGAGAGAATCAGAGGAGCAAGAGGGGAAAGAGAAGATGGGAGGGAGGCAGGCTGGCAGGAGAGAGGGAGAAGAGAGAAAGAAGCCCCTTCCACAACAGCACAGCAGAGGCAGCCAGCATTACTCCCCAGGAAGCTTGCATATGCTGAGCAGAGGGCTACAACTCCCCAAGGCCGGCAGACACTTTCCTTCCAATAAGGCCATCTAGAGCAGCCTCACACATAATTGCTCAAAGTGCTCATAACTTACCAGACTGGGAGTCAGTGGGCTGCGGAATGATGGGGCACAGCTCCTGGGGACCCCAGCTGAGGGGCCTGGTCTCCAGGTTCCCCGGTGCTCACAGGTTAGTGGCTGTAAGATGACCGGTTTTCCATTCAGTCAGGCTTCCACCCAAAGGTAGGGAGAGCCAGACCAAAAGGCAAAGGAGAGGAGGGGAACCTGCTTGTGTTTTTGTATTTAAATTGTTTTTGAGCCCACGTAGCCCTGAGAGTCACATGCAGCCTCCAACATCACTGGAGTCATCACATGATACAGGTCCCCCATCATGTGATGAGACAAATCTGCTTAACTTCAGCCACCGCCCCCCCCTACTTCCAGCTCCCAGACTGACAGATAAAGTGTTTCTGGAGGAGCCTCCCCCCCTCTCCAAATCAGTAATAGAGGGAAGGATGCAGATGAAGAACCCTTAGAGCCCTTGCAATGCTAAGATCCTGATGAATTGTTAATATGCGTTTCTCCCTTCTCCCAATCCACCGCAACTTGGAGCAGTGCCAGCCTCATTTGAATTCCAGCCTTTGTGAATAACTCAAGTGTCGCCAGCAATTGCAGGGTGTTTGCGCTCACACCATCCTGCCTCATTCTGGAAAGCCCAACTCAGCTGCCTCCCCTCCCCACAGCTTCCAAGCCTCCTCACAGAGCAGTGGGAGTGAGGTGGAGGGGGGCACCGTGGAGTGGCAGAAGGGGTCACTGCTCCTGCTGAATCTTCTAGTCCTTTTTTTTCTTTTTTTCAAGCTGCAGTAAGAGTCAGGTGGGGACTCGTTTGGCTCTCTGATTAGATTGTCTCCTCTTCACCCAGTCATTGTGGCTCTGCTCTCTCTGCAGTTCTCTCTCACAATCCCTCTTTCCTTGTCTCTTTCCGTGTCTCTCTCGCTCTGAATACAGTTAAATAAATTTGATTTAAAAATCTGTTAGGCTTGTTTCGTCCCAATGTAGTCACCTCCATTTCTCATTTTATTCATTTACTCAAAAAATCTTTTCCTAAACAAATGTTTGGTACAGCACCTACTGTGCTGCATGTCTTGTGCTAGGCAGAGAGGTAGGAGAAAGGGAGGGATTAGATGTTAAAGAAAACATAAAACAAGATGCCTGACCTTGAGGTGCACATTTTCTGTTAGAAACAACAGAAGTATAAATAGATGTAGCAGATGCAAATTTGAGAGTCATACAAACTGAGGCAGCAAACATGGAAATCCTCTATTTGTCTATAACCAGACTTCCTACCTCCAGCCCTCCTACCGCCATTCTGTCCAATATGGGAAATGTAATTCAGTCACTTCCAAATAAACTAATCTGGATTTTCCCCAGCTTCAGATTTAAAGTCAATTTAAAGATTATTCTTTTGTATCTCTACGGCCTAGGTAGGGTTGACATTAAGCTCTGATACTCAAACTAGTAAACAAACTGTGTGGCCCATTTTCCTTAGAAGGAGATAGTATGATTGTCACTTTGCAATCTGCGGGTCTGTTCGAGCAAAGGAGGATTATGTTTTAAAACATCTGAGCAGCAGTGTAAAATGCCTCTTTTCCAAATGAGAAATCTTGTTCTATACTGTCCTCTACGATAAGAGCAGAGGAGGTGTCTGTGGCAAACACAGCTTGCTTACTTCTGGGTCTACCTACCTCAGAAAAGTTAAGCACTTTTATGGTTTCGGCCACTTTTAGTCAGGTATTTTATCACTTGTGTTGCCTCCTGGTCATTGATGGCTTTTGGAACAGCATTGGTGAATCTGTAGAGGTGGAGGTCTGGTGGTGGTGGGTTGAGAAGTAAATTGGAAAGTTCTGATCCTGACAATATGGAGGGCAAAGTAATCATGGTGAAATTCTGAGTAAAATATATCAGACAATCTTTAAGTGTATAGCTGAGCCCTCTAAAAAGAGGAAACAGAAAACCAGGGAGCTAAGCACTTGAGTTAATACCATGTCAACCTTGGGAAACTGGTGCCTGCTGGGGACATGGCAGCTTTAGGACTATAACTTCAAGCAGGTATAGGAGACAAAGTCGTGTGTTCAGGGAGCTGAACTGAAATTTCTACATCAACTTAGGGTCCTTAAAGTATATCCCCAGTGATAGGTGGGACAAAAAAAGTTTACCTTTATATCCAAGGAAACATAGTAGCTTTTGTGATTTGACTTAAGTTCTGGGTCAATGGAAAATAACTCTCCAAATAATTAATAAACAAGGCCCGGCCTCGTGGGCCTTTGACTTGAATATATACTACTTTCATCATTCAGGAATACCAAAAGTAAGAAACAACATGTAAAGAGAGACAAATATAAAACTGATTTAGAGGCAAGTTTCCTAAATCCAGGCCTCACAGAATCACCACAGATTAAGTTCCTGACTTTGGATACTCCTTGGTAGTTCCTTCTAGCCTGCAAAGTTCCTTTTGAGAAATCAGCTGAGAGTCTTATGGAGACTCCCCTGTAGGTAACTAACTTCTTTTCTCTTGCTGCTTTTAAGATTCTCTCTTTATCTTTAATCTTTGGCAATTTAATTATGATGTATCTTGGGGTGGGCCTCTTTGGGTCCATCTTGTTTGGTACGCTCTGTGCTTCCTGGACTTGCATGTCTATTTCCTTCACCAAATTAGGGAAGATTCCTTTCATTATTTTTTCAAATAGAATTCCAATTTCTTGCTCTTTCTATTCTCCTTCTGACACTCCTATGATGCAAATGTTGGACCTCCTGAAGTTGTCTCAGAGGTTGCTTATAATATCTTTGTTTTTTGGATTCTTTTTCCTTCTTGTTGTTCTTATTGTTTTCTGCTTCCTTATGTTCCAAATCATTGATTTGATTCTCAGCTTTATTCACTCTACTGTTGTTTCCCTGTAAATTGTTATTTCAATCAGTGTATTCCTTATTTCTGACCAGATCTTTTTTATGCTGTTGAGGTCCTCACTAAGTTCCTTGAGCATCCTTACAACCAGTGTTTTGAATTCTGCATATGATAGATTGCTTATCTCCATTTTGTTTAATTCTTTTTCTGGAGTTTTGATCCATTCCTTCATTTGGGCCATGTTTCTTTGTCTCCTCATTTTGGCAGCCTCCCTTTGTTTATATATATATTAGGTAGAGCTGCTTTGAATCCCTGTATTGGTAGAGTGGCCTAATGTAGTAGGTGTCCTATAGGGTCCACTGGCACAGCTTCCTTTATCACCCATGCTGGATACTCAAGGTGTGCCCTTTATGTGATCTGAGTACACTCTCGTCTTGTAGTTGAGCCTTGATGGCTGTTTGCAGGTCATTGAGAGGAATTTACAAGGATTGGCTGTGACCACTGACCCCCAACCTCCACCCTCCATATTAGGTCAGCTGTGCAGGGGCAGGGTGGTGCTGCTCCATTGTGGTCTGTAGCTGTCTACTGCATGCAGAAGTCCTACGGTTTCCCAGGTGATGCAGGTCAACGTCAGCCTCCACCTGTGTTTTCCCAGGGCCATCCTACTGGAGCTATAGAGCAATCTGAAATGGTTGCTACTTATGCTGGGCTTGAAGATACCCAGGCAAAGCCAAGCTGTGAATCTAGGCTGGATGCTGCTAGTGCTAGGCCTTGGGCCACTGAGTAAGAGGTATGGGGGCTGGGAGCTCACCAAGGCCAGCTGTTGCCTGTTTGAAAGGATTTAGTAAGTTGTGAAGCTTGAGCCAAGACCAGCCACTCATATGGAAAAGCCATTGTTAACAGATGTCAGCTGGGTGGGATGGAGTCTCAGGAGATCTCCATGGCAGGACAAACAGTGTTATCCAGGCTGGTCAAGTCTCAGATATGGCACCTGCCTGATAGCTCTGTGGGTCTTGATGTCTTTATGACTTGGAGAAAGCTGTTCCCCTGCTCTCACCTTGATGCCAGCCACTTCAAGTCCTCCCTGTATGACACTGGTGCCTTTCAAGCTCCTACCCTGGTGCTGGAGCTTAGAGAGAGTACATCTAAGTTTGTGTGTGGTTTCTTTAAGAGGAACTGCTTGGTACTCCATAAGTTTCTTCCACGGACTCAATCCACACTAGTTTTGCAGCCAGTAGTTATAGGGACTTATCTTTCTGGCTCTGGTAGCCTGAGCTGTTATGTCCTGGTGTGAGGCTGGGACTCCTCACTCCTGAGATATCCCTCCCAAATTTTTATGCACCACACATGTATGTGGGAGCAACCAATACCAAAGGTTAAAGACAAAGAGAGAATCCTAAAAGCAGCAAGAGAAAAGGAGAGTTACCTGAGAAGTAGTTCCCATAAGACTGTCAGTGGATTTCTCAAAAGAAACTTTGCAGGCAAGAACGAACTGGCAAGAAGTATTCAAAGTGATGAAAAGCAAGGACCTACAATCTAGATTACTCTATCCAGCAAAGTATCATTTAGAATGGAAGGGCAGATAAAGTGCTTCCTAGACAAGGTAAAGCTAAAAATAGTTCATTACCATCAAGCCATTATTACAGGAAATGTTAAAGGGGCTAATTTAAGTAAAAGATGATCAAAACCATGAGCATTAAAAAGGCAACAAATTCACAACGATCAACAACCTAATCTAAAACAAGCAAAATTAAACTAAGCAAACAACCAGAATAGGTACAGAATCATAGGTATGGAGATCATTTGGAGGGTTAGCTGGGAGGGGGAAGGGGGATAATGGGGGAAATGGTGCAGTGATTAAGAAGCATAATTGGTAGGAACAAAATAGACAGGGAGATATTAATAACAACATAGGAAATGGAGTAGCCAAAAAACTTACATACATGACTCATGGCCATGAACTAAGGGAGTTGCTGAAGTAAAGGGGTTACCTGGCAGAGAAGAGGCAAAGGGTAAAATCTGGACAAATGTAACAGCATAATCAATAAAACCTACTTAAAAAATAAAATGGCAATAAATACATTATCCATCAATAATTATTTAAAGTACAAATGGGTTAAATGCTCCAGTTGGAAGATAACAGGGTGGCTGAATATATAAGAAAATAAGACCCTTACATATGCTGACTACAAGAGACTCACTTCAGTTTGAAAGACACACACAGACTTAAGGGATGGAAAAGAAAGTTCATGAAAATGGAAACAAATAGATAAAAGCTGGGATAGCAATACCAGACAAAATAGACTTCAAAACGCAGACTGTAAGCAGAAAAAGAACCAGCAATTATACTTATGGGTATTTATTTGAAGAAACCCTAAACACTAAGTTAAAAAGACATTTGCACCCATATGTTCATTGCGGTATTATTTACATAGACGAAGTATGGAAGCAACTTCACTGCCCATCAGTAGATGGATAAAGAAGTGGTACATACATACAATGGAATATGACTCTATAGTCATAAAAAAAAAAGAATGAAATCGCTATTTGCCAACAACATGGATGGACCAAGAGGGTATTATGTTTAGTGAAATAAGTCAGAGAGACATATGCCAGATGACTTCACTTATACGTGGAACCCTAAAATAATAAACAATCAAGCAGATCATAGATACAGATACAATTTGGATGGTTTCCAGACAGGAGGGAATTTAGGGACAGGTAAAAAACGGAAAGGGATTAAGAAGTACAAGTTGATAGTTACAAAATAATCATGGGAATGTAAAGTATAGCATCAGGAATGGAGTCAATATTGTAATAACTGTGTATGGTGTCAGATTGGTACTAGATTTACGGGGGTGATCACTTCGTAAGTTATATAATCCTCTAATCACTGGGTAGTACAGCTGAAACTAATATAATATTGTTCATCAACTGTAACTGAAAAATTAAAAAGTTTTCAATTGTATTAAGGTGCCAATGTTTCAAAAAGTAATTTATTTTTGAATCCTAAATTCATGTCCACTCTTACATTAGTATCTTTTACTACTAAAAAGGGAAAACTAAATAGAAAAATATTTATACTGGCCAAGTCAACTTCAACCAAATTACCAACAGACACAATTTCCAAGTGGAAACACAAGATCCATGCTGGTGTTGGCTTTACTGTAAAAAAAAAAAAGCTAGTGGAGGTTGAACTGATTTAAGTGCTTAAAGAAATTGGCAGTAACTATTTTAACTCATTTTAACATGATTTTTATAATAATCTGGACTTACAAAGACTTGATAAGCTATTTAGATGACATTACTGATGCACATGACATCTATTTCCCCAACTCCATCTCTTTTCCACATGGGTGTGCTGACTTGTTTCACATAGCAGCCCCACAGGACCCTTTATCAAGGATTGAAGTGGCTTACATTATTCAATTCTCCTTTCGTGACCATTTGTAATTCTTAAAATTCAGTGTTTATATGAAAAGAAAAAATAGGGTACAGTATGTACATATTAACTTATTAGTAAGGCTTTTGTTGTTAAAATGAGATCCGCTGAAGCAAGATTGGGTGAATGGTAGATGTATAAAAGGATTCAGAAAAAAGCATGTTCCTGATCAGGGCTTTTGTTCCACATAGTTTTTGTACAATAACAGCATTCGTTACATGAATTAAAGACAGGAAAAAGTGGACAGATGGGAACACTTGCACAAATCGGGATGAATAAACCACTAACTAGCTTTCCACTTCCCTGAAATCCTGGCTTAACCATTTTGGAGGGGATGTAACTCCCTTCATTAGGCATGCAGAGACAAGCAAAGGAGTTTTTAGGCCCAATCGCAAGGCTTTCCAATTCCCTTAGCAAACTGAAGCAGCTTGGTATTGGAAGGATACTATTTTCCTAATTTACAGTAGGTCAAAAATTATTTTCTGCCCTTAAGGTGACATACTAGTGGTTTCCAGGATGTTTGCAAAATGTAACTTCAAAGCTGAAAGTTTTCATTTTTATCAATTGAAACAATTACAATGTGCAAGGCATGGTTTGACTTCTGCAATTAGATCAGGCACGTTCCTTTTGAGGTCACACATAGTCCAATGAGGGAGACAACCAGGCAGAGTCCATAAACAACCTGAGTGTCACTACAGCATCTTCAGTGAGGCTATTGCATATGGGTGTGGGCAGGCAGGCACTGTGAGGGAGTAATTCAAAAAAGGAAGGCTAACTCTTGAACAATGAATAGGAAGCTGTGGGACAGGTGAAGGAAGGAAATTCCAGTCACATAAAACAGCCAAGAGCAGATTTGGCATACAACATGGCCTTTTTGGTGACCAGCAAATCTAGGTAGGTCTTACATGTCGTCCAATTCCTGCACAAGGCAGAAATGGGTAGGACTGGTGAAGCACCAGACTTGATTATCCAAGGCTGGACTGAACCTTCATAGGCAGTGGAGTTTCCCACTCGAAGTAGCGTTAGACATCATGAACCACAACTATTTTTAAGGACCTAGCACAGTTCCTGGTAGTTACTTCTTAAATTTTCTTTCCAGTCCTTAAATTTCATTACGCAGTGCCCAGCACCCTTAACTTAATTAGGTTAAACTGTTTAGGTCCAGCAAGATGGATAAGGGAAGCAGGTCTGGGGGAGTGTTATGTGGTTGAAATGAAGGAGTGCTAGCAAACACCTCAGGCCTGAACAAGGCTGAGAGAGGACAAAGGTTAAAAACCAGGTTGTAGATGAAATGCTGAGTTTAAATTTAGGAGGGGAATGATGACTAACCCCAGAAAACTCATAGGAGTGGACTGCAGGTAAAGTGAAGGTCAGGTGAGCTTAAAAATTAAGAGGACAATGAACCTAAGTAATGAAACTGACCCCACATGATGGAATAAATGAGGGAGTTCTGGGTGCCAAAATTCTCAGTGAGTGTGGGGGATATAATATGGACTTGGGTCCAGATTACTAAGAATTAAGTGTAGTCTGGCTGGAGTATCTAAAGCAGAAATGCTAGTGTTTTGTGTGTGGGGTGGAGAAGCTGGGAGTCAGTAAGACAGACATCCCATCCCTAGATGTCTGGGGGTAAATAAATATGATTTGAGAAATCTAACAAAAGCAGAGCCATCTAAAGGAAAGTGGGTTTCATTGAAAGGCAACATTTTCCAAAGTTAACATCAGTCTTATGATGTTAACAGCACTCGTGTATTACCTATTCTTTAATTACTTAAGATTTTTCTTGAAACATTAAATGTTGCGTTAAAAAACATATTTAAGAAACTGTATTAGTATACCACCAAAAATCAGGTACCAACTGTATACAGTACTGTAGTCATGCACTCTGGAGATCCTGAATCAACGCAAGGAAACGGGTTAGTAAGCCAACTGCCGCTTTCCTCTCTCTCCCACCACCTGAATAGAATTGGGTTTATTTAGCCATTTATTTTTTTTCTTTTTTTTAAAAAAATTTGATTCTAGAATAGAGGGGAAGGGAGGAAGCACTGATGTGAGAAACACTGATCAGTTGCCTCTAGCACATACCCCAACAGGGGACTGAACCACAAACCCAGGAAGGTGTCTTGACCAGAAATCAAACCGGCAATCTTTCTGGTTTGCGGGATGATGCCCAACTGAGCCACACCTGGCCAGGGCCTAGCCAAGCTCTTCTTCATCTCTCTATACGGCCATATTTCCAAAGTGTGCTAACCCCCAAATCCTAATAGCTTTTCATTGCCTATGCTATACTTCCTGAACCAAAGCCATTAAGGAAATCCATTAGTTGTACCTACCACTTCTGGACCTACTGCTGCTTGCTTTTGTTGACTGGGCAGATGCTCACTGGTTTGTCCTCTCTAACTGACACTTTATCAAGGAATTTAATACTCACCAGGGTTTGAAGAAAAACACATTACCTTAAATCACAATTCCTCATCTCTAAAATTCAAGTTCAAACTTCTGACTATTCAAGACCCTTAATCAACTGAATGTCCAATTAATCCTGATTTATTATTTCTGGCCACCCACTACCAGCCCCAATAAAGTACCTCTTATGTTTACTTTAGAATTTTGTATATTCAGCCCACCTTATAGTAAAGCTCAAAGGATATTTTAAATAGGAAAATGGAAGAAGAGACATGACACTACTTTCTTCAAGTAATGTAATATTCCACATTTTAAAAGTTTACTGAAAACTTTTATTGTAATCAAAAAGTGACATAACGGGGTTGTAATGAATTCAGCAAGTCATTCTGCTGATATTTTAGAATTGATATCAGCTTTTGCCAGGCAATTAAAAAATTCAAATGTGAAAATTTCACAGTAAACTCCACCCCAACTAATTAATGGTGGTTAAAAATAATAGATCCTAGCAAAACCTCTCATGTTACATGGTCACAGCTCACAATTCTGTACAAAAGTTCATGTTATAAAGCTCTGATGTAAAAATCAAATAATCAAGCAGCAATATTTTAAGTGCAGCACAGCGTCTTCCATATCATTATTTACAAGGCTTGAATCTCTTTACATTATAACAAAATTTAATACAGATGACTTAGTAATTAAGTCAATTTTTAAAATCTGTCCTACACAGTGACAGATTTCACTTTTTGGTCATCTTTCTCCTTCTCTTTTTCTTTATCCTTGCTCTTTTTTGATTTCTTTTTCTTGTGTTTGTGTTTCTGGCTTTTTTCCAATTCTGCTTCAGGGCCTGCATGTTTCTTATGCTTCTTATGTTTTTTATGTTTCTTGTGCTTTTTCTTTTCCTTCTTTTTCTTCTTCTTCTTGCTGTCCTGACTTTCTGCAGAGCTGGCACTGCTACTGTGGCTTCGAGTTTGGCTTCCAGAAGGGCTATGACTTCTACTTGGACTAACACTAGGACTACTCTGACTCTGGCTCTTGTTGGTGCCTGTCTGGCTGGCTGCTGCTGCTACATCTGGGCTCTCTTTTACTTTCTCCATGACTTTATCTTTCACTTCCTTAGAAACTTTTCCTGATGTTTCTTCCTCTTTTACTGATGCATTGCTTTCACTGTCACTTTCATTATAGTCTGGTTCAAAAGCAGCTTCATCAGTTTCTCTAGTTAGGTCGGAGGAAAGGCGAGAGGAGTGACTTAACTGGGGTTTAGGCTTAGTAGCATTCTTATCAATTTGCCCAGTAACCTGATCTTTTTCAATCAGTGGGTCTGGTGGGTTAAGTATATAAAGTAATTTATTGCCACTTGACTCTTTATTGTTCCTTGTTTCTAATACATGCTTCTCACGATCCTTACAAGGATTTTTATCTACAGATTTCATCTCTTCACTTAAGCGTTTAGTTTCACAAGGGGGTTTATGGTCATGAGGTTTTCTGTCTTTTGAGGGACTAGAATTACTTTTTTTGGAGTCTCCTGTTCCTTTTTTAGGCAAATCCCTCTCCTCCCTTGGTTTAGTTTTTTGTCCAGATGCAGAATCTTTACTCCGAGAAGGAGAGTCTTTCCTTTTTAATTCAATCCTTTCATCTCTACGTTTGGAACTTGAATGTTCTCTGCTGTCATAGTCCGTTTTTTTGTCTCTATTAGGAGTGAAGTCTTTATTTGAGGAACCTCGAGTGGAATCATGCTTATCTGAAGTTTTAGTCTCTTTGGAAGATTGAGACACACTTTTAAAATTTCCTTGTTCATTCAGATGGTCCAGATTACTATCTTTCTCCGGCTGAGTGCTGCTCTTCCTCTTTTCAGGGTTTTCCTTTTCTAGTACTGAATGATCTCTATCTTTGGTTTTCCCTTTTTCACTAGATGCAGAGTTTTTTGAACTTTTGACCTCATGCTGTATAATTTCATGGCTCATTTCCTTGGTGACTTTCTGAAGTTTCTCTGATAGCTCACTTTCTTTTTCAGTATACTTGAGTGTATTTGATGGTTTAGTGCTAATACTTTTTATAACACTGGCAGGTTTTCCTACACTTGATACAGGCTGTGTGGCTTTAACATCTTCTTCTTCAGATTCAAAGTCATCTTTGTCCCATTTGGACTGAGGAACCTGGATCATAATAATGACATCTTCTGCAGGAGCTGTATTGTCATTATTATATTCTTCCATAGTTTTGATAACAGTTCGCTTTGTATCTGTTTTTTCTTCAGATTTTCTCACAGGACTGCCTCCAGCTGAACTCGTACTAAAAAGAAATTAAAATACTAATTAATGAAAAAGGGCTTACACAAGATATTTTTTAACTTTCAAAAGCAATTACTTTGCTCTAATAGAGATATAAGTATATGACTGCATAAAAACAATGCTGACTCAACCTCAAAATCTACTTACAACATTAACAATCCCTTTTTTTAAAGACAAGAGTAAACCAGCCTAACCCCCTATATTAATGTTAATTAACGTTTCTACTTTAATAAAAAGTACCCACATTAATAAAGTTAAAGAAAATTCTCTCCCCCAAAAAACACCCATACCTCCCACCACTCATATCAGATACCTGGTATAGTCCACAAGAGTGGAGCTGGATCCTTCAGTTCCAGTTACTTTTCGTCTGACCTTTCCTTTGACTTTTTCTTGTTTAACTTTGCTAGATGTTGACTCCAACTTTTCAGAGGGTTCTTTTGTATTAGATACACTTTCTGTACTTCCAATTTTTTTACCAGTTTCTCTGTTGAGTTTGATTTTTTTAGCTGGGGCTGTTGATGATGAAGCTTTGTCTTTTTCAGGGGTCCTGTCCAACTTTTCAATATCAGGTTCCATTTTGCGCTTTGGCGATGGTTTCACTATTTCAGTTACTTCTAGTTTAGAGATTTTCATTGAAGATGACTCAAAATCTTTATCTACACCCTTTTCTTCAGTTTTTCTCTTTCTTTTTTCTCCCTTGTTGTCAAGTGGCTTACTTTTCTCATTAGACTTCTTGGCCTTGTCTTCCTTACTAGTTAGCTTTTCTGACTTGACATCTTTGGGATAGTCCTTCTTCACTTTTTCCTCTTTGACGGGTTTTATTTCTTGGTGTTCTTTTGCTGACTTAGAGTGAGCTTTTCTAGGGGTACCAATGGTCTTTTCTTCTTTCTGAGAGGAAGATGATTTAGCACTGTCAGCCTTTGGAATGTCCTCCTTGGCTTTTTTAAGTGGAGGTTCAGATCGAGGAGACTTTTCACGCTCCCCCTCCAGTTTTTCTTGGGGTCCCCTAATAGGTCTTACAACAGTTTCTTTTTTGGATACAGCAGATCCATCGTTTTTCCGTTTGGTCTTGTCACTTTTTGCTTTCAGTTTATCTTTTTCTCTTTTGTCTTTTTCAGACACTGACTTAAAAGTGATGGATTCTGCATCCATTGGTTCATCTCTAACTGGTGTAGCATCATCTCTGCTCGGGAGAACAAATAATGAGTCTGTTTTATTTTCTTCACCACTTGTAGGTTCTCTTGATTTCCTAGAGGTTTCTAATAACTCTGGGTTTAGAAAGGGTTCACTCTCTTCCCCCTTTCTTCTCCTCCTATGTTTCTTATGTTTACTTCCTTTAGCATCTCCTGGAGCACTGTCACTCTCCTTTTCTTTTGATTTTGTACTGTCCTTCTGAGTGTGACTGTCTCTTGTTGAAAGCTTTTCTGGATAGTTGCCACCTATGGTCCGACTTCTATGACTTTGTCCACCAGAATAATCCTCTCTGCGGCCTCTAGTAAAGGGAGAATTCCTGATATTAAGTGGTAAAAATCTCTCTGGAGAAAAGTTCTCTCTATTTGCTGATGGTCGAGGCTGTGCTCCAGCAGCATAACCTTTATAATATTTTTCATACCACTCTCTGTATTTTCTTTCCCATTCTCGGTAACGTTCTTTTTCAAATGGGTCTCTAAAGTCAACACTCCTCCCATAATAAGCTTTCATGTCATAAGGCGGTGGAACTTCTCTGTATCTATTAAAATATTCACGTTCTGTTTCCCCTTGAGGTGCAGCACGTTTATTGGGAGACTGTCCCCTAAATGCTTGAGGAGATCTTGATCGTGAATGATATCGCCTGTACGGGGGTGACCTTGACCTAGATCTATGATATCCATGAGATCTAGACCGTGAACGATAGTTTCGACTCTTGCCTCTGCCTCTTCTGGGGTATGGAGGTGATCGAGAATAGGAACGAGAGTGCGAGCGGCTAAACGATCGAGAATAAGAACGTGACCGCGTTGAACCGGATCTTGACTTAGAGTAAGTATAAGAACTTCTTGAATATGAGGAACCGCTATAGGGAGATTTAGACCTACAAAGAAAAACAAAACAATAGTTGATAGTTGAGAAATATATACAAAATAAAATATAGAGCTCAAATTCTAGCATGCTTCTCACGGTTCCATCTTTCTTTATATCAAGTTTTCTCTTGAATGATTAAAGAGGCAAAGTAGCCTCTATTGGAATGGAATAAAGTACAGAAAAGTCATATCAATCACTTGTTACACAACAAGAGAGAAATCTTAACAATTAGAGTGAAGTGCATTCATGTACTGTGAGTTATATGAGCTAATTAATTTAACATTTAAAAAAAATGCCAATTAAATTTAAATTTTACTTCCTATCTGATTATTTAAATAATTTTTTTGGTCCTATCTTGGCCAACAGTCTAGCTTTAAAAGAAACTACATTGCAAGTATAAGCTTAAAAAATAAGTCTTTTAAACAAACTTCCAGGGAATTTTTATATTTCAGTTTTTCTATCAATAAAGCAACTTTTTTCCTACCATACATAATTACACAGGTTAATGTTCCAGCAAGAAGCTGTAGCCTTAAGTAACAGGGTCCTTAGAAATGCACTTTGGCTATTCCTCTATTTCTTTCCTTACACAAACATTTCCCAATTATTTCACACTATAAATAACTTTGAGGGACAAGGGCACTTTAATCCCCATAACTGCTAGTTCTACACAATAGAATTGACATTGAGACATTATTTCAATAAAAGGATATTGGGAAATAAGCTGCATCTCCATCTCAATATGTCTAGACCGAATCAGAAAAATTCTGTAAGTGCAGTGTTATTTATATCCATAGCTAATCCCTGGATATGCAAAGTCCCATTTGTAATTCTGTTGTGAAGGCTTGCAAAACACTAACCTGGAAAATGAGCGCCTACGCTCCTTTTGAATCTTTTTGTATTCCATCAATTCCTTAGCAAAATCATTTGTAAACTCATCTAGCTTGGACTTTTTCTTTTCCCTAGTAAAATAAAGTTAAAGAGTGAAAGTTAACAAAAACCATTTAAGAAAACTAACAAGACAAATGTAATCAGACCATGAATGAAATGAATGAAATTGCCATTAGTTTTCCACTTTAAAACTACAGGTAACTAGGAATCCCTGAGGAAGTTGCTTGTATAGCTTTGGTTCAATTTCTAGATGATTTTTCTTGTACTAACTGGAAACACTGGAAAATGTTTCCAAAGACACCAACATCAGAAAATGAAAGTGTATAATAATTTCAAATGAAAACACTTACTCTTCTTTCAGCCGTCGTTGCTCTCTATAGAATTCTTCCCTGGACAGAGGTGGTGCTTGCGTTGTTGGGATGGTATTTGAATGAGCAGTCTGCACTCCTGATGATACCCAAGGTGTGGATAAATTGGCTGGCGCTGGAGGGAACCCTGGGGGAGGGACACTATATCCAGCAGGTGGTGGCTGGCCAGGAGGAAACTGAGGAGAAAACTGTGGTGGAGGAACACCTGGAGGGAGAGGCAGTGTATGTGGAGGAGGTGGGTACAAAGGAGGGGGTGGGACAGGCACAAAAACTGGAGTTGTTGGTAATGATGGGCCTTGAGTTCTCTGTGATCTTTCGCTGTGGTGTCGTCCACGGTTTATACTTCTGGAGAAATAAATTCCAAGGTATTACTCCTTCAAACTAAAACCATCTGAGACAAGTAAGCTTGTCTTATTTCCGAACTTACAAACAATGGAACAGAATAACAAATAAGTGTAAGAACACTGATATCATTTATATGTAAAAATAATTATGAAGGCCACCTAGGGACTGAGATTATATGATACAAGTTTACAGGGCCTTCTCTATTTGGCAAGGCTATATTTAAAGTTCTCTTTTGTGCAGTTCAGATTTATTATCACTGTAATAATCTCATTATTTCCTAAGCTGTGCTTTAAATAAACTAGTTCTCTCTAAAATGCTTTCCAAGACCGAAAGTTTAACTAAAGGAGAAAAAATTTCCTGTAATCTTTTAGAGGGAGAATTGGGTAAAGACCCTTCAAAGTAGAATAAATATTAGTTTTAACACTGTTAATGAACAATTACAAATTTCACTGTTTTCTTTTGAAGGGTTAGGTAAAAATACAGTGCTAGTTAGTTTCTGATTTGTGCCTCATCAAAGAAACAGTGGCTTCTTTAAAAAAAGTCATCTTTTTTCTGTTAAAGATTCTTTAAATTATAGGTAACTGGTATACAGCAGCAGCAAGGGTGTTTTAGAGTCTGATTTAGTAAATATCTCCCATTAACATGATATATAACAAAATCTTAGTTAACTTTCAGAAGCTTAGCAATTCTCAAGGGAACCCTAAAAAAATACCTGTACTAATCCAGTTACAAAGTTAATTTGGAGGACTCTTTCCCCTATGAATGAGTATGACCTGGAGTAAGACTTACAGCTTACTTCTTAGGTTAACATTACTTGTGCCTGTGAAGTCCCTAATAAATCACCTCTTCTTTCAGAAAAGAAAGAAAAAAGGAGAATACTGGGACAATGGAGCCCGGATGGAAGAGAAAATGCAATTCTTTCTTCACACTTGGGAGCTAAGCTGGTTAATATTTTCTGGGCCTTAGTGATTTCCTCTACCTTCAAAGAGTAAATGTAAGCCTATATTCTGCTGTGTGCTGACAGGGAGAAAGTAGTCATTGGGATGGAGCCTTAAAAACCATCACTGTCTGTGTGTGTCTTTCAAACTGAAGTGAGTCTCTTATAGTCAGCATACGTAAGGGTCTTTTTTTCTTATATATTCAGCCACCCTATTATCTTCCAAGTGGAGCATTTAATCCATTTGTATTTTAAATAATTATTGATGGATAATGTAAATACTAAGTGTAATCCATTTTTTCTAGGACTCTCTAAGGGTAACTACTGAGTACTGAAGTGAAATATGAGGGGAGATCCCCCCAAAACTGCAATTTTTTAATTAAAAAATTGTGTATTTATTCTTACATGTTTTAAACTTGAGTCACCTTCAAATACTCTCCATTTGATGCAATTAATAACACTATTGAAACATTTTTTCACTGCTCAAAACAGTTTTTGAATTCACTGATTTGGATGCCTATTAGTGCTTCTGCCGTTTTTTGTTTCACCTTTTCCACATCAACAAAACATTTCCTTATGAAACAAACAAAAAAAAGGTCGCCTGGGTTGAAATCAGGTGAATAAGGAAGGTGGGCATGGTGATCATGCCATTTTTGGTCAAAAATTGCTGAATACTCAGTACGCTATGGGCAGGTACACTCATAAATCACCCATCATGAAATGGGCAAATGCACTGTAAGTCTTAAAAATAATTCACTGAAGCCAAACACAGCCTCTCACGACACCACCAGCTGGTACACTGGTACAGATGGGTTCCTAGAACACTCACCTAGTGGAGGAAGCCTGTACTACAAGGGGTCCGCCCTCCAAAAGATAATTCCAATTTTTGGGGCACCCACCCCGCATAAGTGTAAACCATTGTTGATTTAATTTCTGCATCTTATATTTTTCAGTGTGTCATCAGTTAGTGTTTTTCAAGATTTTTGGCAAGCTTACCTATAGCAGCTCCTCTCCCCTCTTCTAATTTGCTGTGGCGGAGAAACCAGATATCCAAGCTTGTTGGAACTGTGTGGAAAGAAAAATAAAATAGGCTTGATTATAGCACATTACCTTTTCATGCGTATACATTTATTTTAACTACTCTGAAAACTTTTTCTTACTCCCTGATCCTAACTCTTAAAATGGTATCAGATGTGAGCATTACATTTACTTAAATTTAACTATTTTTTTCCGATTAACATTGTAACAATAATCACACCTCAATACAGAATATTTTCTGCAATATTGTATTTTCATTAGCATTCCAGAAGTTATACTGTGATAGAAAAGGAAGAAAGCCCATTATTAGATGGGCACTATGCAGGCATTTTCCATGTTGGGGTGGGCAGTACCAATCCAATTCTATAGATGAGAAAATAGACTCTGAGAGGTGAAACCACATGCCCACTGTCATGCCACTAGTAAATGGAAGAGCTGGGATTCAAACTCAGGTCTACCTGTCTCCAAAATTCACATTCCTTCTACTGATATATTCTGCTAGCCTCTCATTTAACAAACTTTTTCTAAGAAATTTGGTTTACCTTTCAAACCAAAAAACCAAAGTTTTAGAATATAAGCCAGTTTACACAAATACATAAATCTGTTTCTAAGAATTATGTAAGCAAAAATGATTGTATAAATAGAAAGATAATATATCTACTGATTTTTAACGCCACAGAAGATCATAAAAGATCCAACTTCTTTGTATTTCAGTGCAGAAAACCATATCACATACATTTTATAATGCAGTAAAATTCCATTAACACATACTATTTAAAATGAGAAATTTTGTGTTTGGTAGGCTTTAATCTTAATATGTATTTATTCAAATTTTGAACATCCAAGTTAAGAACAAGGAAAAGTTTAATCCATTAGGATAACTGAGTCAGTATTTAAACTATTCTTTTAAGTAATGCTTATTTATCCATTAACTGAGACCCTGTCAAAATCACCATTTAAGAAATAAAAGTAAAAATTACAAGATTTTATATTTTAGAAAAGAATTACTCATTTAAGAAAATAATTTATATAATTTTGAATTTGTGATATTTTACAGAAAAACTATGTCAATATGACCTATAAAAGAGTTTACAACAAAAGCCACTCAGAAATACACTGCCTAGACTGTTGCTTTTAGTGTACTGTCTAGGTCAAAGCCATCAGCTGAAGATTACTGTAAACATACACTTACTGTTCCCAACCTGGTCGACCACCACCTGGACGAGCAGTATTTATTCTTACTGGACCTTGAAAGCAAAAAAAAAACAAAAAACAAAAACAATAAGTAAACATGAAATTGCGTTTAAATAAAGTTAAAGAAAAAAGTTCAAACCAGAATGATTGCACTCACCAGTTGTAGGGATCAGCTGTCCATGCAATAATGACTGCCCAAGCAAAGATGGGGTTCCAACTACAGGCACCTGGTAACCCTGTAGGAAGAAAAGAAAAAAAAAAATAGTAAAAAAAAGAAAATGTTTAAAAACTCTTATTTAAAAAAAAGAAAAAAAGTTTCCAAATTTAAAAGCCAGTAAAATGTACCTTCTCTTCCATTAGAGCAGTAATTGCAATTGAAGAGGTTCCCTTTGAATGTTCTGATGCAAGTGCTGCAGCTGGCAATAATTTATTATCAGAATCCCTAGAAAACAATTTAATTTACAACACATTAAAAAGGCATCCAATATGGAGAATTAAAAGTCACAATTGTTTATTCATCATCTGCATTAAGATGAGTTGAATCAAAGATGATGAAAACTTTTGAGGAAAGTGAAAGACTGGACTTTTGGAAAGTCCTTCATATACAAGTGAAAAGGAGAAAGAAACCTCCTTAAGAAACACAATCTATGATTTATGATAGGTATGGCAGAAATCAGTTGTTATACGAATAATAAAACTTGAAAAAAAGAAGCTCTAAGTGTGGGTCAAAAAATATAGAGAATTTAAGATTAAATTCTACTTCCAGCTTTGTCATTAAATAAAAGGGGCAATTCTCAGATAAGCCAATGAACTCTGGGCCTTATTCCCACTGTTAATAAAATAAAGTTAACCTACCTAGGTCAGTGGGATTTCTTAAATATACATGTAAAGGTCGCAAGCTTGAATATTTTGCCTCAGCATGTTTAGAACTGACCCCTGGCATCTATTTTTTAAAAACTGGTTGATTTTTTAAGAATTTATGAGCCATTGGACTACATGGTCAAAGGTCCCTTTCCTTTTTCAAGTGAAAGGATTTAAGTAAGTTTTCAACACTTTTCTACATAATTATGCTATAAAACAATGATTATTTCTGACCTGTCTACCTCTACTAATATTTCATACCTCCCTTCTCCACTTATTCAAAATTGCTCTTAGCTCTGCTCACAGCTGTTCTTTTCCAATACCATTAGTAAGACCACAAGTGAATTCTTCTTGCTGTGAACTGCAGAGCTATTATGGGATATGACTTAACATTTACTAGGGGGTATTCGCAACCTGTATAGTTTTTGACCTTGGGATGCTTAAATCACCTGCCAATCTCCTTCATCTGCCTCTTCCTCCAATAAGACTCAGCCAATTCTTACAAGTCACCCATCTTACCGAGCACAGTGGTCCACAAGGACGTATATACTGGTCACTAAAATAACCATTAAAGCAACATATAACCATGAAAACCACACCACTGCTCTCACTTGTTTCCTAACACTGAGAAATCTAGACGCACCGGAAAGGTCCATCTGATTTTTCTGAGTGAACCGATATGGAGACCGTTGCAGTTATATCAGGTACAGGAGCTAGGGTAGAAGATGAATTTCCAGGCACAGCAGGGGCCAAGGAAGACTGATTAGAACTTAATGAAGATATAGAAGGAGCCTGGTGAGCTGATGAAGATGTCACCGGAATCATCAAAGGGTCTTGTTGTCTTGATATTGGAGATCTCATCAGAGGCTGTAGATTCCGCTGAATGAGTGGTCTCGGAGGTGGTATTGGGGGTGGTGGTGGGGGTAACTGTTTTCGTAGTCTTTTTGTATAACCAGTTTCATTTTTGAAATTATTAACAGCCTACAGACACCAAATATAAAAAATGCAGTGTTTACTCAATTACACTTAAATCAATTAAAAGATAAAAATTTTTTCAAAAAAGGGTTATTATAAAAGGAATAGAAAGATAACTTACCTGTCGTAAGAATTTATTGGCAATTAAAGCATCAGGAGAGACATCATTTTGATGACATGTTGGACATGTATGGTCATCTGATTCCAAGAGTGCTGTTCTTATACCTATGTATCAGATTTTAAATATTAATAGTACTGTTCAGTTACATTACTGTTTCCCAAGCAAACATCACTAATCATTCCTATTCTTAGATTAAGAAACTTAAAACATTTAAATTTAGAAAAAAAGCACTGTTTCCCAAGTACTTCTCTCTAGTAATTAAAATATTACAGGAAAAAACTGCCTAGAAAAAGAAGTTTTACATGGTTTAGAGAGGGTTTTAAAAAAACATCATGAAGAAAGGGCATTATAAGAAACAGAATCATTATTCAAAGAAATCAGAGACATGTATAGCATGGTAAGTAGAAATAATACTAAATTCACAGATTAACTGATTATATTCCAGTGTAGTAAAAAAAATCAGTAAATAAGTGCTTTGTTAAATCCAAGACACGCTCTGAAAGAAGTCTTAAGTGACTTCCTCTCTTAACTTTCGTCTTCACTAAAGAAGCCCCCCAAAACAGATTTATATTTCAAAACTATCTTTAGAAATGAAAAAAGGCCAGAACAGTAAAATTTTCAGATGAAACCATTTTCATTTTGGTAAGAAGGAACGAACTTGCAATTAAGTGGCAGGAAAAAAATGTGCTAACATAATTGATCAGGAAAAAAAGAGAACAAGGCGCAGAATAACAGTTATTAGGGGGGAGGGGGAAGAGAGAGAAGGGATAAGTAAGGGAAGGGTTTAATCAAAGAACATGTATAAAGGACTCATGGACATGGACAACGGGGAGGGATATGATTATGGGAGAAGGGGTGGGCTGGGTGGGGGGAGCAATGGGGAAAAAATGGGACAGCTGTAACTGAAAAACCAAAAAAAATTAAAAAAAAAAAAAAGAAAATCACAAATAACCACATGGCAATTTTTTTTTTGTATTTGTTTACAGAGAGCAGTTCTAAATTACACTTAGCAATTTTAGAATACAGTAGTCCTTCCTTATCCATGGCAGGGTGGGAGGGAATATATTCCAAGACCCCAAGTGGATACCTGAAACCTCAGATAGTACTGAACCCTATATATACTATGTTTTCTTCCTATACATACATTTTCACTTAAAGGAAGTACTTTCCGGCTTCTCTTTGGCATATATAAATTGCCAACATCACTACTCTTGTGCTATGGAGCCAATATTAAGTAAAATAAGGGTGACCTGAATACAAACACTGCGACACCATGACAGTAAATGTAATGACCAACATGACTATCAAGCGACTCATGGGTGGGGAGTGTATGCAGGGTGGAGAAACTGAACAAAGGGATGATTCACGTCCCAGGTGGGAAAAATCTGTTTGGTATGAGATTTCATCATGCTACTCAGAACGGCACACACTTTAAAGCTTAGGAATTGTTTATTTCTAGAATTTCCCATTTAGTATTTACAGACCGTGGTTGACAGGGGTCAACTAAAAACACAGAAAGCAAAACCTCAGGTAAGAGAGGGAAGCTACAGTAATATATCTTTCACAATCCAGGAAAAGGAATTAGTCACCATTTAAAAATATTTCCAGTTATTTATTTGTTTATTTATTTTTAGAGAGGGGAAAGGAGAGGGAAATATCACTGTGTGGTTGCCTCTCTCATGGGTCCCCAACTGGGGACCTGACGTGCAACCTAGTCATGTGCCCTGAATGGGAATTGAACCAGCAACACTTGGTTCGTAGGCCGATGCTCAATCCACTGAGCTAAAATATTTCATGTCCCTGAGGCCCAAATGGCTTTCGAAGTTCTGTATACCTTTTGAAATGTGTAAGAAACAAAAACCTTACATTTTATAAAATTTGAAGTACAGTCACCCTGAAGGTATAGGAGGTGGTTAATTCTAATATTAAAAGAACAGAGAGGGTGTTGTTTAAAAAAAAAAAAAAGAGCAAAATAAGAGTTCTCACTATTAAATGTTCTATCAATTATCAACATTTCATATCTTATGAAAATACACAATGTTGCTAAGTGCCTTTCTAAACAGAACAGCTAACCCTTGAACATGGGACTGAACTGCATGGGTCCACTTATACAAGGATTTCCCCCTCAATGTGATTTTCTTAATAACATTTTTTTTCTCGCTTACTTTACTGTAAGAATACAGTGTATAATACATATAGCATACAAAATATGGGTTAATCAACTGTTTATTTTTTGTAAGACTCCCAGTCAACAGTAGGCTATTAATAGTTAAATTCTGGGGGAGTCAAAAGTTACATTCTGATTTTTGTGCAGGGGGTCTGTTAGTGCCCTCCAATCTCTGTGTTGTTCAAGGGTCAACTGTATACATATTCTAAAACATACATGTTCAAAGGCTCAGCATGTCTTACATTCATCACAGTAGCTGTTTCCACAACAGGGAATGACAACCGCATCAGTCATAATATCTTTGCAGATCAGACACAGCAATTCATCTGGGATAGGGTCGTCTTCTTCAGAAGAAGAAGATGGTTCCTCTGGTAAGAAAGGTGGTTTTTCTTTCTTCCCAATTGCATATGCTTCTCTGTAAAAGAAGGTTTTAGCATTTTAACAATGTAAAGAAAGCAAAGTATTTCAAAATACTTAATGTTCTACTATATCCCAGTGGAAGCTTATCACTCAGTATGCCTAATTAGTTGACACAAGTGTAAATCCTTCCAAAATAAGGGAGAAATGATGAACATTCTCCCTGTAAACAAAAAGACATAAAAGCAAATCCTCAACAAATATAACAAAAAGAAGTAAAGTAATGCTATAAAAGTGTCTAAAAGGATCTTAGAATCCATAACTCTAAGAGCTGAGGGCCAGAGAGGTAAAGTGACATATTTAGTGCCACGAACAGCAGAAACAGGATTCGAACTTTGGCATGACAATACTCTGATCACATTTTTTCCTACCCTACCATGTTTTCTGAAGAAAAAAAAAGTTCTCCTCCATAGTCTCACAGTCCCCCAATACCTGTGAAGGTAGTTAGTGTGAATGTCATAATATGCGAAACTAAAATTAGTACAATTAAGGGGAAATACTATGTCACCATACACAAATGATTAATAGCCAGTGGTCTACTTATATAATCAGTATTTTAAAAGAGATTTATCTATTTATAGTCAATCTTTATTAAATGATTAGAATTTCTACGTGTTAGAAAAATTTAAAATAACACCTCATCAGAAATTTTGGGTCCACTTTTTTTTGGTAGAAATGCATTATGCAGAAATGTTAGATATTAAATATATTAAAAAGAACAAAAACAAATATGCTATTCTCAGATTCATCACCACTGCTTCCAACACCCCCATGTTCTCTGTAATCAGGCAAATTTGTAAAACAGGAATTCCTTGAGAAATCCTTTCTATCTCATTTAGGAACAGTGTGTTTATCTCAGCTGGACAGAGAAGGTACCTTAAGTGTGCTATTTGTGTTGCAGTTGCTCCATAGACATCACCACGATTCCAGAAATAAGTGTCAATTTGCTTATGCCCCATTGTTCCCAATTTTTGAAAGAGGAGTCTCCCACTGCCCAAGAGAGAAAAGAGAAGGAAAAAAAAAAGGAGAAGAGAGGACAGAAAAAGAAACAGAAGAGTCTAAGTTGCTTATTAGTTGGTGTTAGTGGACAGGGTGAAAGTTTCAATTAAAATATTTGGGCTCCCATTTTCCCCAGCATTTGCTGTGTGTTTGGCACAAATGGGCTTTTTGTTTTTCAGCATTCAAAAGCAATGAAGTTAATTTATTAGTTATGGTTCACAGGTGATGCTAATTTTTCCAACACAAATTTCTATTTAAATACTTTTACTTCTACATGTTATTAAAGATGAAGCGGTCTGCTCTTAAATTGTATCTGTAAGAATAATCAATTTCAACATTAAATCCTTTGGAAGCAGGTATGAAATGTATGGAGTAGAAACAGCTAACAACAGACTGCACTAAGATGAACCACAAAAACAGAATATAACATAAAAAACAGATGGGGGTGAAGTTAAGAAAATGAGCAGGTTGGGAGTTTAGGAAAACACATTCTTATCTGTTAACTAAAACAAGTATTTACTGAAGTACCTACTAAAAAACACTATCTTATCAATATTGTCCCATGGAATAGCGATTTTCATTGTTCTCTCTTGCTGAGTAAAAACTGTTCTTACATATAATTTCTTTTACAGAGAACAGGGACATCTATTCTCCAAACTGGTGCTTGTCAAGGTAATTTCATAATCTCCTAGAGGACTTGTTAAAAATGCAATCAAGAGTCCTAGCGCATAGCCTCTGAATTGAATGGGGGTGGGGCAGCACATGCTTGACCAGACCATTTAAATACACTTTTATAAGAAATTCTTATACACTATCCAGTTCGAGAACAACAATCCAAAACAACACTTAATAATATTGTGCTGCGTGCGTTCACAATTATTGCGGGTAACAAAAAAGGTAATTAAAAGCATTAGCAAGAGTATGTAACATAATGGAACTATTTACCCAGGTTTTCATGTCTACCCATTTCATTAAAAATTGGTTTCTAAAATAAAATCTGAAAACATTAAAAATAAGCATTAAGGTATAGCTTACAGTGCTAGAGATGACCTGAACTAACAGTTTACAAAATAAACCATACTTCAGAATCTTAAGACTCACACAGATACTTCAGTGTTTCATCCTTTCTTGGCACTTACATTTATTTGCCTTGACATATTGCAGAAATTTTATTCTTACGTCTCGTTTCTCAAAATGATTAAGATATTCATCTTGTTCACTTTTAAAAAGTGCAAATAGCATATAAATTTATGTGGGAGTATGTATGTGAATCAGGAAGAGAGCATGGAATGACAGAAAAGAAAAAAATTAAGAAGACTACAAGGGAAGTGGCACTCACTGTTAACAAAAGCCCCCAAATCAATTTTAAATTTGCTTTAAATGGAGCAGACTGCAGCCTCTCATTCATAACACAGAAGTCCCAAGTCCCAAGCCCAAGATTAAATAGAACACTATAACCTGGACTGACTACAGTCCTCACAGGCCACATCTAATTTGAATACTCACGCATCTATAGTTGGTATTGCGTATTTCCCAGTGTTGGTTAGCATTGCACCTTTCATGTTAGGATCTTTCACTTCCATCATGAAACTTCTGGGAATTCCAGTGCTCTTTTTAATCCTAGGACCAGATTCAAAGTTCTTATCCTTTTCAGAGGGGAGAAGAGAGAGAGAAGAAAGAGAAAAAGCAGTTACCTTTATTTAATAGTAATTAACATGCAGTGCTTACCAACTACTTGTATTATTCATAGTGCTTTACACAGGATTTCATTTAATCCTTTCAACAGCCATATGAGGTACTATTATTATCTTCATTTCACAGGTAAAATATAACAGGCTTAGAGAAATCAACTAACTTGCCCAAGCTCACTCAGCTATTAAGTGGCAGAGCCAGGATTTGAAACTGGCAATGTGGTTCCAGAGGCTGTGTTCATTTGCCATTGTACTACAGAAGGCAGTATTTACAGAGAAAAATAAAATGACTAATAATTGCATGACAGTAAGCTGTACCATATTTTGTACTCTGGACTTACCCCATTCGTTGGGCAATTCTTAATATAATGACCAGGTTTACCACAACGGTAACAAGTATAAGATGGAGGTGGTGGACCAAGAGGTTTCTTCATGTAACTGAAAGGGAGAAAAAATTACATGTACACAAAGACTTGATAAAAACAATGCTTATGATTGGGTGGGGGGGGAACCCACCCCAAAGTCCCTATTACTATGAAGTACTTATGAACTTACTTGATTGGGTCGTATTCATGGCCAGATTGCGACATCATTGCTTTAATTTTATCTTCTTCAGAAGCATTGGCTTCAGCCAGATTGGCAGTCTGTTTAACAGGTAATTATTTGACACACACATTAGAAACACATTGAAGACCACACAGCCAAAGACAACACCACTCATCCTGTAAAGAGCAGTCTAACATTGCATAAAAACAGCTATTTACATGTATAACCCAGAAAAGGCATTGGGAGTTCCTCAGGTGTTTGAGTGGCTGCAGAGCTGAAATAAGTCTTTCTGGGGGGTACTCAAACCTTAGACCCTGTTTGTACCTTGTGTTGAGATTTGCACACTACTTCTTTAAGAGTTAAAAACTGAGATTAAGTTTAGAAAAACACTAGATGTTTTTCCAACCTTAAAAATAATTCAAGTGTCACAGCATAATATAATATATACTTACAATTGGAGGTAGTGTTGGGGGTAGAATAATTGAACACATTATGCAGCTGACATTAAAAATCAGAAGGCTCTTTAGGAAGTGGTGTCAGTTTCAAATTAAGTGGAAAGTACATGTAATGAGCATTTATAATTTTAAATCCAACTCCCTAAAATTTTATGAACTTCATCTTTAAGGTTATACAGTAGTTTAGATATAAGCAGGGTCTAAGGGAGTCCTAATAACTTCAATCTTCAAATTCAAGCATCTAGCACTCTTATCAGCCATTCATTGGGTTTTAATTTTTATATTCATCCACAAAACAAGCAACCAGTTTTAACATTTTATTGTAATTTTATATACAAAGAATGCTTAACATTAACAGAGCTTAGAACAGCAGCAACATTAACAGAAAACTGGATTACAGATGTCGAACAACTAATTTGTTTGAACCCAAACATTTACAAATGGTTTTAAAAAAAAATCCCCCAAACCTCCAAAACTCCCCAACTGTGTTCCACAGAGAAACAATAGTAGGAATAAACCCAAACTCAAATGTGGTCCTTACAGTACATAATTGAAACTGTAAACTAGAACCTGATAATGTTAACTCTATGCTAAACCACTTTGTATTAGAAAAGTGCAAGAGGATAGTTTTTTAGCCCACTTTAATGTTTAGATTTCCCAGAACAGGAACTTAAAAGCTGTATTTGTACCCAGGACGTTTGGGAGATACATTCTAAGGAAAAAGGATACAACCTGTAATAAAGCCAAGGAAAAGATAGGACAGCACAAATGGAAAACCCATCAACTCATCAATGTCAGTTGCTAAATTTGGCTTTACACTTCTGATGGTAGGGAAAAAAGATTTTTGGAAGACTTTCTTCTTGGTCCTCAAAAATCTGCCTATTCTGTAATACTTTTTTTTTTTTTTAAAGGTATGATTTACAAGCTAAATCTATTGTTTTAAAAAGTAATCCATCACTAGTGCTTTCCCAAACAAAAGTACACATTGTTGAGCAGAAAATGTAAGCAATCTTATAGCAAAACATGGCATATACAATGATTTCAGGAGGACACAATTTGCCCCCCTGCCAAACAAACATGTTGGTATATTATTGCAAACAGCATTATACATTTACATAATTCATGTAGTCTGTGTTCAAACAAATTAGGTTGTTTAAAACTTTTTCTAATGCAGATGGACTGCAAGTCTATAGCATAAAGAAGCAATTGTATCACATTTAAAATGTTGACCTTCATGGGTTCAATTCAAATATTCAGAAAGAAGCAGACAATTGTCCATGTAAAGGAAAGCTTCTATTTGGCTGCTTAAAGGATGTCCACATAATTTACAGCCAAAACCAGGGAATTCCTCCAGAACTTTGTTAAGTTTCCAATGTGTAATTAAACAAAATGTATGAGGGGGAAAAAAAAAACCAAACAAGTGTAACTTCATGTATTTCTTCTGTCTTGAAGATGAAAATACTCCAACATTATGATAAGACTGACAAAATACTCCCCCCATCTTCTCAAAAACCATAACTACTCTTTACAGGATAGTAATAACATACACAGTTTTACAAAATATTTCCCTCCCTCAACCCCTCCAAAACAATTGTTCCACATAAAAATACGATGCTATAGGAAAAGATTTATATTTTCAAAATTATATGTATATATACCTTTGTAAGCTGGGCCAGAGAAATAGATGCAGAAGAGTCATCAATCTGTTCACAAAAAATTAAACACACATTCAAGTTCCACACTGAAAACATCTGAAAGTGATCATTTAGTCCCTACTGCCACTTATGTTTAAATATTGGGCATTTTATTAGAAGTTTTCCAAAGAATGTTATTGTCTAAAAAATGTTTTAAAGCTGAAAGTGCAGCTTACCCTCTTTCTCTCCCTACATATTTCACGCAGTAATAAAGACTAACAGTTGAGGGAGATTCAATCACAATTAGAAAATGGGGCAAAGAAAAGTATATTACATAGGCACTCTGTTCAGACTGGTGACCAAATGCTAAATAAGAGTCCAGTGTCTCCCAAAGGTCTCTAAATGTGATGATGCTCAAGACAATTGACACTAGAAGAGAGAATAAGAAATCTATCTTTCTGGAATGCCACGATACAAATTGTAAAACAAGCTGCTCTTTATAAAGCTCAGATTATCTTTAATAAAACCCCCACATAATTACTACATTTCCCCCAGCATATACTGCTCAATCCGAGCAAGTTTATTCTCCCATACAGAGAGTAACAGCTTCTTGACAAAGAAACCACAGCTTGATCAAGGCAAAGATGTTAAGCCAAACAAAAAGGGGAAACATGAGGATAACTTTAATATGTGGAGAAAAGAAAGTTAATCAAATGGAGCAAGTATTATATATGAAGGATATAATGGGGGCTTTTTAAAAATGTTTTTCCCATGTGACATTCTTAAATTTTTCATTATTTGGTCCCAACATTTTAGAATCAGTTTATAAAAAGTGTAAATGTGCATGTATGTGCACACATACATACATGTCTTTAGCATGTAATGGTGAAGAGATGATTTCCATACAGATGTACCCAAATGAAAACATTACCTTCCTATGCACTAAGAAGCATATTATATGTAATTCTCTCATTTTTGGTCATAACTCTAATTTAAAATAGAATGTAACAAGATGTCTGAAGCAAAGGGAAAAACAAAATAGTGAGTCTTCGTCAGGTATTTTTCAAGTATTCGAGTATTAAAAGCAGCATGATTTTAAGAGTTCCAAAAAGAAATATAACAAGTTTTAATAAGTTCTTAACACAATCCCACCACAGTAGGAATTCAATAAATGCAAATTTTAAAAAAGTTGGCAAAATTTAAAATATATCTTAGAAATACCTTAAGATTTTAAGTTAGTTTGATGCCTATTACTAGTGGGATGCTTACAGAAAAGATTCTTAGCGCTATATGGAGGGACTCTAGTTCATAAAGCACTTTTTGGAAGAATTTATAATATCCAATTTTTAACCAGAATAAAATGACCTAGTCAATCTCTTTTAGAGGGTTAATTTTGTATCAACCAGGAATTATTTTAATTTAAGTAACAAGAACTGAATAACTGGCTGTTAGCCACCATCTATACTATACATCTAACCAATAAAACAGCCTTTAAAAACAGTTCATTACTACTACCTAGAATATGATACTGACCATTTCCTTAGAAAGTAATGTTATATTAACTTTTTAATGTAGGAACTAAAAAGTTAACATTTTTGTTCTTCCCACTCCTAACACTTAAAATACATCTGACTTTTTGTTCTTATGCCAGGCTTTGTCTTTTTTTTTTTTTTTACTTTCTGCCAACCTGTTATTAGTATTGTATATTTATTGAATTGAAAATGGTTTCAGATATTCGATGGCATCTAAATCACTTTTTTCCATCACCAAATAATCACCATAGCACCTAAATATCTTATAATCCACAAGGAAGTCAAATGAACCACAAATTTAGAAGGGCATCCAGTTGTTTTGCACATATAGCAAGGTACGAAGAAATAAGTGAAAACTGCTGACAAGGAATGGTTTTCAAATGGCTAGAAATTTATATGGACTAAACAAAATAAATACAGATACTACTAATAAAAATCTTCAGCCTTCAAAACAACTGATCAATGCATACTATAGACATCATTAAAATTTAAGACACCTCCCCACATCTAATTTGTGGTCCTGTCTAGGAGCAAGAATCTTAAAATCTTTTACACCAAATATACTAGCTTGAAATTAAAGGACCCTACACAATGTAATCTGGATGTTCAGTAGTAGGAAGAACACCCAGCTTTGGAGTCTCAACATGGAAGGACAACTAAGTAAACAAAACAAAGCTGAGGAATAGAGAGAAATAAATAGCCATTCTTGATTAGAGATGACTAAGTTACCAATATGTACACACATTCACTTTTACTAATCAGAATTAAAAAACGGGGTTTAGTGACTTTATCTTACTTGAATTTTGTGAATGTGTACAATACACGTGATTAAGTCTCCTAAGACAGGCATAAATTACGCTTGATGAATCAAATCTTTTTCTCATCCTAAATGTCAGCAAATGTACCCCAAGCAAATAAATGATGGGGATATTTATTAACTTATCTAATGTCCCCATTTCAGATAATCCTACCTAAAAATTAAAGTCTCTTTTAAATTACTAAAAAAAAAAAAAAAAAAAAAAAAAAAAGAAAGAAAGAAAAAAAGAAAGAAAAGAGAAACCTATGTAAGTATAAAATAAACTGCTTCTTGTAAGTGTAATACAGACATGCCAGGGAACACACAAGGCTAAAAGAATGTTAACTTTATTTATGAACATGTGATTTCTGTTTATACACATGCTAATAAACAAAAAGGAAATAACTGTTTTCAAGGAATAAAACTTCATCTGAATTAATTGAAATACTATATAAAATGTACTTTATACAAAATGTGTTACATTAACTACTACAGTTACCAGGATGTCTTCTATTTCGTGCTAGCATTTGGATACATAAAAATCAGTTTTAAACCAATCACCAGCAAAACAGAAACTTGGACAGTTTTTACAGGATTATGCTTAAAAAACAAAAACAAAAACCCATATACCCCAAAAGAGGGGTGGGGGGGGGACCCAAACACTACGAGTTTGGAATCACTGTATTTAGTTCCATGGGAACTAAGGCCATATATACTTTAGAGAACAAGTCCAAAGTTCAGATTTACTATGTTATCATGTTTAAGATCCAATGATTCAAGGTTAGTGAAATGCCTGATACACAATTCAAGATCAGTATTTAAAAAGAATTAAAGTGAAACAGCAAGCAGTACCTAAATGAAGATTTCAGACATCTTGTATTGTGTACAAATCAGCCTAAGCAGTCAAATGTTTAAGAAAACCATCCACTTTACAGAACCCGATTACTGCAGACCTGTGTTTGGAAACAGATGCTTCACCCCCACAAGTGAGGAATGCTACTAATTGTTAGCTCAAGGTCAAAACTGTGTCACACTCCAGATTAATCTGTGATAAAATCAGGATGTCACCCTGGTTAAGGGCAGTTACCTTTGATAAACTACAGCTCTCAATTAACTTACAATTAACATAGCATTTTTATGTCTTATGAGAAAGGGAAATATTTTAAATTGGACAACTGAGCAGACTAGAACAGAAAGACCTTGTATTAAAATTTGAAAACAATGTACTCAATTTTACAAAATCATTAAAAAGACACTGATATGCTTGTGGGGGGGCCCAATTTCAGGTTTTGCTTTATAGTATGTATAGACACAAAGAATAGGGGCTCAAACATGCCAAATAAAGCAAAACTAAATAATAAAGCTGCATCAATGATCTCTGGAAAGCTTTCTTCTATGATGTGTCTGAACTTCGAGAAAGCATCAAACTTTAATACGAGTTTCACATATTGCTAATGCACTTTTCAAAGCCATCCATCAGGCAGGGGGGAAAAAATCTAACAAAAACTAAGTGATACAACGTGAAAATGGCAAAATATACACTCCAAACATTTTTTTATTGCAAGAAACAAAAAGCACACAACAGCCTGTACATACATACAGAATACTAACTAGACAGACAGATGTAGAACATGTTGTCATGTTCATTAGTATAAAAACTACATGATCTAAAAAGGATCATACATTAACTGTACAACACAGTGTCATATAGGGTTGCTATCATATTTAATATGAAACTGTTTAGGGGGCACAAATTACCCATTTCTACAAAATAAGTGTGCAAATTATGCCACATATATCCAGATTCAACTGAGCTGTCATCCAAATACATTTTATTTACAATATGTACTATGATCAATTGGATATTAAGGTCTAAAATGATTTACTTCACTGCTACATTATAAAGGTAAAAGCAATGTGTAGAAAAAGTGTGAGATTGTGTTTTTACATACTGCTTTTGAAGTTCCCATCACTGGTTCAGTTCGACTTCTAAAAAACAAAAACAAAAGCAACATTAATTCTGTGAGCAGCTATTTAGGATTTTTTGTACTAAAAAATCTTAATACTATGTCTAATCACACATTTACAGGAAAATTTTCCTTTGGGACAAAGATTTAAAAATAGCCAATGTCCAAAATAATGAATACATTACTTTGATTAATCATTATCACCTTTGAACATGAAGTTTACAGTGAATTTATAGTTAAAAAAAAAAAATCTATACTGGGGAATTATAGAATAGATATGTATCTTGCCACTTATAATGTTTTCTGAAAGGCAGTATGAGGACTTTGTGGTTATTTCTTAATAGACTGAATAATTAAATTGTTCCCCAGTTTTTAATAGGTACAGATAAGATATAAACTTTCGTACATCAGATTTTCTTAAAACAAGACCACTGCTAACATTTGTATTTTGGATCTCTGAGAAATTCCTGTGCTCCAAACACTAGATTTCAAATCCAGAAAGACAGGCTGATATGACTAATTTTTTTAAACTTGAAAAACATTTTATGAGTATTGAGTTGCTTTTAAATTTATGTACTTTTGGCTAGTTTAATTTTCTAAAGTCTCAAAAAAATGACCAAAGATTAAATAAGAATTCTAACTTCCAGAAAAATATAACATAGTCTGACACAGCACTTTAGCAAAAAGAGTAAGAATTGGACAAATTCAAGTAAGCCCCAAAATAAATTCCTTTAAAGGTCCACACAGGAAACAGGCCAGAGATTGAGTTGCTAAAAACAGCTTTTAAATGCTTTTAGTTTTAAGTTTATGCTATCTGACTACAGAGAAATGTTAGATAGAATGTGAAAGGAGTTTCTAAGTTTGTGCATGATTTGGAAGTCCTGAAATAAAAATGAACTCTCATTTTCTAATATTTGCCTAACAAACTCAGAAGCATTTTATGAGGCATATACATTAAAGGAAATCATACCCATAGTGAATTACACCATGCAATTCTATAAAAGTCAACTTATTTTCCCATGTACTTCAAATAATTCCCCAAGACTTTTTGAATATCAAAAAAATAAATAAATAAAAATAAAAAATTGAAAATCTGAAACTCAAATGTTTTTAAAAAGGCACTTGGTAAATTAAAGTGTAATCTCACACTAGATTTTAGGAGTTAATTTCTTCTTTATAATTTCTTAAAATTACATTAAGTTAAAAAGCACACAGTTCACTTGGTATTTACAGACAAAGTGTTCAACTTTTTAAATTGTTACTATACAGAAGTTATTATACAAGATAACCTCCAAATGTTATATGGAATATAACTTCACCACAACAATGAAAATAATCCTCCTTCAGTGAATTTCTTAAGCTCTAGACTAATCCTAAAATATTGCTATTTTCTCACTTTAATAATAGTCATTTACCATGTGCCAGGCACCGTTTATTCATTATCTCTATTTCATTTTGAGGACTCTTGAGGTACAGACTTTAGGAGACTTACCCAAAGTCAATTAGTGAAGTCAAATCCAAGTTTGATTCCAGTGTCTGCTTATAAATTCTATACTCTAGCCACCCAATAAAATTCCTTACGGATGAGGAGCAAATGTTAACACTACTAAATACTTCTGATGCTGTCAAAATATTTATGATAGATCTCTTAAGTAACATATACATTTTTTAATACTAAGGGAAAAAAAGTGCAGAGGCAAATAAAAACAAAGAAGGGCACAGAAATATTTGCTCACTATTTGAAAATGACATTTTCTCGTCTTTCTAAATATTACCTAGATAAAGCAAAAATTCTTCCTAACAGTGCTTACTCTTAACTACATATAGATTAAGTTCACCTAAAAGGGGGAGGGCAGGAGGGATCAGGAAAAAAAAAAAACCCGTCCTCCTCACAGTTTTAGGGATTGAGGGTATATATTAGGGTAAAGTAATGAGTTTGATTCTAAAATCCACCTTGTTATTTCTCAAACAGTATTATTTTGAGTCTTAAATACATGAAATTTGATAAATACTTACATAACATATGTCTTGCTTGTAGATTTAACACCCCCGAAAGGAATTCTTCTAACAATTACGGATGAATTCTTAGGTATTAGAGCATTATCATCAGTATATTCTGTAAATAAAACGACAGTTGAGTTTCCATTTGGGGATTTGGTTAAGTCATAGTTCTCAAGAATTAAGAGAACTTCAACCAAACACAAACTGTATGGGAAATAAATAGAAAAAGCATTAATAACTGCATGTTCCTTGCATGTAGATTACTGATACTGTCAGAATATCCAAAACCATCAAGGGACTTCTCTTCAAAGGACATCAGTGTCAGCTGGTTCTTGGCTCTGACACCTCTACTTTTGTGGAACCTCAAATTTCAGAGACTGCCCTGGCTGGTGTGGCTCAGTGGATTAAGTGCTGGCCTGTGAACTGAAGGGTCACCAGTTCGGTTCCCGGTCAGGGCACCCTTTTAATAAACTTCAGCATTTTCTCCAAAAAAATAATAAAAATAAAATAAAATACAATGAGACTAAACCATTCCCTAATTTAGCCAGTAATACCAAACATTTGAATTATGAAAAAAGGCTGTTTATAATGAAGGAATTCTGTCTCTCCTAGACCCTAAATATGAGTATTACTGGGGAAAACAGACTAAAAAATTAAATCGACATGTTTTGAGTCCAGAAAAAAGGATTTTGTAACAGAGAATTAAACAGAATGCAACTTTGAATAGAATGTTAATTCAAGGAACTGATATTTGAGACTTACTTTAAGACTGAAAAGCCAGACAGATGTGCAAAAAAGCTGGACAGAGTGTTTTAGATCAAAGTGAAAAAAAGGGACACAAAACCAAGTAGCTGAAGAAAATAAAAGAATGATATGAAATATAGGAAGAACATATATTGATTTATATTTTGTTTCTAAGTACAACAGAATGTCACTGAAGGATTATTAAAAAATGACACTTTAGAACCTATATAAAAGACTCATGGACATGGACAACGGGGAGGGATATGATTGCGGGAGAGGGGGTGGGTTGGGTGGGGGAGAGAAATTAGGGGAAAAGGGGACAACTGTAATTGAAAAACCAAAATTAAAAAAAAAAAAAAAAGAAAAAAAAATTAAAAAAAAGAAAATGACACTTTGATTTATGTTTTAAAAAATGATTACTCTGGTATCTAAGTGGAGCACAAACCCGTAGAGGAATAAAAGCAGAAACAGGTAACTAATAAGGCACCTGCTGTATAGTCTAGGTAGGAGATAAGGATGGTCTGTGCTGGGATATGACAGAAATGCAGAGTCAGAATGTTTGACGCAGAATTGCTAGGGCTCACAAATGAAAAGAACTGGGGTGAAGGAGAAACATGTACTGGCATGAATTTCTGGGTTCTGGTTTAAGCAACTAGATAAACAGTGAAGTCACTTTCTGAGAAGACAAATTGGAAAGATGAGTGGATCCTATTTCCCTACTCTTTGAACTATTATTGCAATATTTTTGTAAGAATGGAATTTAAATAGTAAATGGACCAATGAATTTAACAATGGTAAAGAGTTGCTGAGGAAGAAACTTGTAAAATTACTAAAAAGAAAATCCATCTACTACAGGGAAATAGATGTAAAATGTACCCATTTCCCTTAATCACAATCAGACTGACATTAGGGTTTACTCTGTGTTAAGGTTACTGTTTACTTGTTATTCAGCACTAAGGGACTGACTTCATTTTATGCACACACACATATATATCAGTATTATTTTTAACCATAATACTATTAGTATTTCCTGTTATGTTCAGGAAAGGATTCTTTTCAGGACATTTCAAGCAACAGGTTGTATTTCACAGGCATTGAGTTAGAGTGATGCAATTTCCTAAATTAAGGAATACCAGTATAAGCCTATCATCTTGCATAGTTCACAACAGTCCCAGATTCTAAGCAAGCTCTGAAATCGGAAATAGATGAGATGGGATTCATTAAAAAGCGAATTCTAGATCAAAACTTGGTGTCAAACACCTGACAGTTTCTAAATATGTAACAACTCTCAAGTGTTCACTGGGGGAAAAAATAGCAAATGTGTCCCCAGTAGCTGCCCAAAACAATTTAATCAGCACAGTACTGCGTCAAACTAAGTTAGGTGCCCAAACACCAGATGCTGTAATTGACCTTTTAATTTTTATGTACCTGAACCGCATGGATGATTTCCTAACCTTAAATACCTCTTTAATAAAGTAGCCTGTCATCTTCAAAGAACCTTTCTGTGCATCAGTGTAATTTTTAATTCAAAACCACATGAAGACCACACGTGAAAGAGAAACAAGATGAATGTGACAAATGAAGAAAGATAGCAAGAGTATTTTAAAAACACTTCACCCTCAGCTTCCAAATCTTTCACACTAAGTTCAAAATGAAGGCTGTTTCTTTTGGGGGGGGGGGTGTTGCACAAACATAGGAAAACAAGTTTATATAGTTAAGTTACATAGAAAAAAAATTAAAAAAATCACTAGAATTTTATTTTGAAATATAGTCTAGAAATAAAGAAGCAGGATTCTTAAATCTAAAACATGAAACAGAGTCAAGTATTTTAATCTAATCAAGACTTGGGGGTCCTAAGCACCGGCAGATGAGTCAATTTAAACATTAATTCCAATCAACTATTGATGATCCAGTTCAGCATTCTCTCCTAGGCAATATCCTAATTATGAAGCGACAAACATTTATTTTGTACTTTTTAATTCACTGGATGGTGCTAAAACCAAGTGGCACTCTTAAATCAGCTGTCTTGTAACACTGGATACTATTTCCAATAAAACTCATTGAGTGCCTATCTTCTGCGCTAACAGTATTTCTCCCCTAATTTGAAGATTACAAACAATGCACATTTTCTCCCCCAAAGCTCCTCCTTCTCTTTACCAATCTAATATCAAAGCTTTCTCCGATAAAGACAGTTCACACAGATATACAAAACAAATATGATGCCAGGCAAAGCATTTCCCTGTCTTTCAGGGTTTTTCAAAATAATGTATCACATAATTTCTTGGCTTGGAAAATAAGAACATGTCACAAAACTCTATTTAAATTTTGGACAAGAATTCCATCAACCTTACTCTATCAAATTTACTTTGGTCTAGTGAAGCTGTATTCTATTAGCTGAAAAAGATGGACAAAGTCTAGCCCCGAATGATTAACTGTTAATACTCCAGTAAAATATGAAACTTGCATAGTATTTAATGATTAAAATTGCCTTAATATTTTTGAATTCCACTTATATTGTCTTTCATTCATAAGTACCATTCCCTATCAAGATGGGCTGGGATTCTTACCAACTCACCTGTTCTATTAAGTGTGACTGTAATAGTTAAGGAATGCTTTCGGTGATCTTAAACAATATATTTCCCTTAAGGTATTTTCTTAAACAGTATTTTAAAAACTGTTTCTCAAACGTTCATGACCACCAATTTTTCCTCTCCTTAAGCAGAGAGATGCTATACATAATTACAATTACCACAGCTCACATGAAGTGTCCCTTAGGAATGAAACTTTTTAAAATGGGGTCAAGTGAAGAATATTCTTTCACATATTATCACGCGAGTAAAATTCTTCCTTAATGAGTATTTTTGAGTCAAGATTGCCAGTATTGCTGCCCCTTCAAACTACACCATCATACTTATGACTAGATGCAAATATAAAACAGCTCTTTTACAAGGCTTACTCTACCTACCAAACAACAGGCTAGAAGTCAGGGATCTCCCTGACAACTGTAACTAAAAGAACCTTTGTTACCATAAACCAAATTTAATAATCAAGAAAAACCCTAACCTAATTAGGACTTCACTTTATTTCTGTTCTTGGCATGGGTAAAATTCAAAAGACTGACCAACTGAAAAGTACAGATCAGCATTACAATACTGAGAAAAAAAACCAAAACAAGTTCAGGGTCAGAACCTGAAAAGGTCATTTGTCACGTTTCCATATCTCCTGTTAAATTCTCATAAAATGCCTTAAAAAAAAAAAAAAAAAAAAGAGTACAATCAGTGGGTTATTAGTACTCATATGGTAGCAGCCTACTGTTTTTCAGTATCCTAGTATTGAACATTGTGGGAAGTCTAGCAATCACTACTTTAAAGTCTCTACTTTTGATATTCAGTAAACATGAACAAAGAGTTCAACTACTTAGTTACTGTATTACTAATTCTGAAATTTACACACAAGACATATCAAGCTCCAAAAGCAAGTCCAAAAGCTGGGTTAAATACTCAGAAATATTAAAGTGAGGATTGTTTTTCCACAATGGGGGCAACTCCAAAATTAAAATAAGCAGACAGTGGGAGGCAGAAAAGGACGTAAAATGTGCCATGAAACCCCAAGATGTTGTTAGGTTAGAAAGTTAGAGAAGCCTCTCTATCGCTGCTTTGACTAACGTGAAGCCTTGCATACCTGCGTTCTCCTCCCCTCCTTCTGCAGTGAAGTTAGAAACCACCACTAGGGAAGCACCCAGAGAAGCCCTCCCCTCTCCCACCAAAACCCTCATTTTTAAACATTTGAGAGGAACAATCAGATTTCCAAGTTTTAGATTAGCCTGTTACAGATGACCCATGTACACACAAATCAAATAAAACCAGTTAAACTCCAAGGCCCAATGCTGCAACCTTGGCTGCAGATTCAAGTTGTATCGAAAGCATTAGAAAGCGTCCCACAGGAGCCACACAGCGGTTAGTCTTCCGCCAGGAACCTCACTTATATATGTCTTCCACCAGCACAGATCCGGGTCCACGTGACGCTTACCTTCCTTCGTCTGCGCGTTGGTGATCTGCAGGTCGCAGTCAGCAGCTTTCAGCTTCTCTCTCCCCATAATCTGCTTCTTTAGGTCGCAGAGGGAGATGTGGAGCCCATCAAAGGTGACGGTATCATAGTTGAGTTTAGAAGAAAATTTATAATGCACACAGGACATGGTGCCAAAGGATTCCTAAGGTTCAGCGAGGAGACGTGGACACGCTCAATATACGTATATTTATAAACTTAAGAGCAGTATATGTACACACACAAAACACTCAAAAGACACTGAAGGACCCTAAGGTCTCGGATTAAATACCCCCTGCCACAAGCAGGGGTTCGTAAAAACAATAATGCAGAACCCCCCGATACTCAATCACTTCATGTGTAAGAGGCGGACGAGGACGGGGAAGGGGACGGAGAATCCGCCAACGGGCACAGTGTCACCCGGCTGGGCCCCCCTCGCTCATGCTAAGGGCCAGCAGGAGACGGGGGACAGGCGGTGCAGTCAATGGCGGTCAGTCCACACGTTAAAGTCCGAGCGACCCCGCGGGGTCAGGGGTCCATAGCGCGGGCGCACCTCCCGGCGGGTCTTTCTCCGTGGTTTGGACGACCCGAGCCCCGGGACAAGGCTGAGGGGAGAGGGCCTAGGCCCGGAGTCCACCGGCGGCCTCTCGCCTCCTCCTGGCTTCCGGACGACCGGCGTCGGCTTCCCCAGGCCCAGCCCCCCCAACCCCCCCCCCCCCCCAGGCCGTGGAGCCTGCTCCTGGGAGGCCACAAGCGGCGCCGCGGCCTAGGCCCAAACGCGCGGTCGGAGGTGGAGAGGCCTTCCGGAGGCCGGCGTTGCCTCCACCCCCCGCCGCCGCCGCCGCCGCCGCCGCCGCCGCCGCCGCCGCCACAAAGCCGGCACCAGACCTCCACTGGGCCTCGAAGCGCCGCCTCACCACCCCGGACCCGTCGGCGGCCGGGGGTCTTCGGCGGACCCTGGCGCCACCGCCGCGGCTCCCTGACGCTTCCTCCCGCCGAGTGCTCCGCACTTCTCTCGCCTTCCGCTCCCGTCGCCTCTAGGCCCAGAACAGCGAGAACACGCCCGGAAACCGCCGGGCGACGACAAGGGCTTCCTTTCTGTTCCGCCCCCCCCGCCGCTCTCGGGCGCTCACCGGGAGCCGGCGACACTTCCGAGCCAGGCACTATGGCGGACGCGGCCTGGCTCCAAGCGAGCGCCCACTCCGGGGTCTCTTAAGCACGGACAGCACGGGCGGCGCTCGCGGGCGGGGCCGGCGTGCGCGCGTCGGCGGCCCGAGGGGCGGGGCCCGTGGCGTCACAAAGTGCACTGGGCCCCACGTGATCACGCGCTTTGTGACGTCCGAGCGCGGAACCGGAACCTGCCTCCGAAGGGTGGGGGAGGCTGCAAAGAGGGTCGAGCGGTAGGGCGGGTCCCGGAGCGCCGCTCAGATGTCAGTGGTACTACCGCGATAGTTTGCACGGAGGCGTGGCGTGCCGAGGGGTGGTCAGCCAACACCCCTTGCCCACGATTCCCGACTCCTCCGAGCCCCCCAATTTAAGTAAACATCGTGGTTGCTATGGAAGCGCCCCATAGCTTTCCCTTCCAACAAACCCGCTACCCTAAGATCTTCCAGGAGGGAAGTATGGAGCAGACCCAGGATAGAACTGATAACTACTGTAAAGATTTATTGAGCTCCTACTATGTGTTAGGCGCAGGGCTTTGCGTTTTATAGCACTGCCAGGCTCTGCAGCCACGTTGTCTGGGTTGGACCACTACCTATGGGACTCCTAGATTTAACTTTGTGCTTCGGTTTCTTTGGCTGGAAAAAGCTGTTAAAATTAGTCTCCTTGCATTGCCATATACTTCGGGTAGTGAGCGCACAATGTAAGATACGTATGTTGTATTATAGATTTGTACACTTGAAACTGATAATGTCATTAACCGCTTGTTAGGTTGCGCAGAATGAGAGGAGAAACAACAGGAGACCAGGCAATAAGTTTATAAGATGTACTATTTGGCAAGCTGCAAACAGGCAGGCTGAGACCAAATGGTGTCAGCCCAGAAGAGCAACAAGGCAGCAGTTTTCAATGGGAGCTGGGAGTGGGAGTTAGCAGGACTCCCTGCAGATGATCCAGTGGGGGAGTTGATTCTGAGAACAGAGAAGTTGCTGAATTCTTGTCTGCAGATAAAGATACCTTTCAAGGACCTAGGCAGACACTGATGCCAACAGTTACTGTGGGGGCAGCAGAATCATTGGAGGCTTACTAAAATTTGACCTGAATTCCCAGAACCCAGGTCTTATGCCTAAGACCATTGTCACCCCAATATATTTAATTTCTAAAAAATTCCATTAAAAATGTTACTTGGTTTACTGGGTTGTCATGGATTAAGTAAATGAATACATTTCCATTGTTTAGGACCATGCCTGTAATATGGTTCAGTGTGTCTCAATAAATGTGGTTCAATTAACATCAGTTTAAAAATAGCAACAAAAAACCCTATTACTAGCATTATCTCCAATTTATAGGTGAGGAAACTGAAGCTAGCAATCACAAACTTTCTGAATTTGCACGCTCAGTGGCAGGTCTGAAATCTCATTCCTAATTATAAAAGCAGCAAACTGTGCCGAGAATCCCCTCAGTGGATTGGAATATTTTTCCTGGGGGCATGGGAAAGTTATTAAATCCATAAAATTCATAATATAATAAAATTACATTCACAAACAGTAACACTTACTATCATTTACAATGCATTTTCCTCATCCTGGCTGAGACAGTCTCTGAGAAGGAAGTCACACAGCCAAGAGGTGGCCAAGTTTTCCAGGCATTGCCTAAATATACACTCTAAATTCTCTCTAAACTTGTTTTAAATCAATTGTCTTCTCAGAAAAGTCTTCCTAAGGCTACCTTATCTAAATAGAAAGGCCATCGTTTTAAATCCCTTTACTCCTTTTTTTTTTTTCTTTTTTTTCTTTTCTAACCACTCATCACTACTTGGCATGGTATATGATTGGCTTTTAATTTTTTGTCTCCCTTGCACCTCAGAATAGGGATTTGTCTCTTTTATGTTGTATTCCCAGTTCCCAGAACACTGCCTAAACGTAGTAAGCACTCAACAAATCGTCGTCGGCAGCCGTCCGTCTCGAGAGACGATGGTGTAGCTTCTTAAGAGTCTATCTGCACCACCGAGAATGGCTGTGCAGTCCGACTCGAGAGTGACACGGTATCTGTCTCCTCCCGTGTTGAATCGACATCTTGCGATGACGCTGGAGTGTCCTCTCCAGTGAAGCTGAAGCTACAGAGCCTGGGCAGGGTAATATGGAGGGTCTGCTGTTGCCCATGCAGCAGACCCCCCCTCTCTTCGCAGCTGAAGGATCCAAGGGAAAGACGGAGTCAATACAGCTTGGCTTCAGGTGCGCCGCAGGAGTTGCCGGTGTTGACTACAACGTCAAACCGCCTTAGGGACTCCGGCTCCAGATTTTCTGTCGGGGTTTACTCCCTTAGCCTTTCCCCTGAAGAGGTATGCCGCAAGGCAGCGGAGGTTTTTTGGAGTCAGAGTTTTCCTTCTCTCAACAAATACGTATTAAATAACTACATTGTTTTGGTGGTCTATAGACATATCATGGCAATAAGATTTTGGTTACGTCAAGGGCAGTCTCAGAGATGAAAATACAATTCAACACAACCACATCATCAACATCAGTGCTTTTTTTGTTTAACATTTAAAATAAAAACATCCCTTTTATTGACAATGAACTTCACAGAATAACAGAAATAAGACACTGGACTGTAACATTGCAGCAAACAGGTTAATACTCTTCACCCTCATCCTCTCCCTCAGCACTATCTGCCCAAAATTCCTTACAATCCTTCTCAAGGACAGCCATGTCCTCGCAGGCCACAGAAAACATACCAGTGGACAAAGGTACACTTGGCAAACATCAGGTCCAACTTGTGGTTCAGGTAAGCCCAGGCCTCAGCAACAGCTGTGGTATACAGCCTGCTGTATTCTATCCACGTCTCCACCAGGTACCACAGTGGGAGGCTGGTAATTAATGCCAACATTAAAGCCAGTGTGGCACCAGTTCACAAACTAGATGGTATGCTTGGTCTTGATGGTGGCAATGGCAGCATTGACATCTTTGAGAACCATGTCACCATGGTACAACAGGCAACAAGTCATGTACCTACTGTGGCAAGGGTCACATTTTACCATCTGGCTGGCTGGCTCAAAGCACACATTGGTAATCTCTGCTACAGTAAGCTGTTACAGAGACTTTCTTAGCAGAGATGACAGGGGCATATGTGGCCAGAGGGAAGTGGATGCAGGGATAGGGTACCAGGCTGGTCTGGAATTTGGTCATATCAATATCCAGGGCTCCATCAAACCTGAGGAAAGCAGTGATGGAGGACACTATCTGGCTAATAAGTGTAGGTTGGGTACTGAATATTAATGTCTTAGATGGCCTCATTTTCAACCACAAAGACCCAATCAGAGTGCTCTAGGGTGCTGTGAGTGGTGAGGATGGTGTTGTAGGGTTCAGCTACAGCTGTGGAAACCTGGGGCCTGGGTAAATGGAGAACTTCAGCTTGGACTTCTTGCCATATCTATCAACAGATGTTCCATCAGCAGGGAAATGAATCCAGAACCAGTACCCCCACCAAAGCTGTGGAAAACCAAGAAGCCTAAAGACTTGGAGCCTGCAGTCATTAACAAAGTTCTTACTGGTACCTACCACCAGCTCTTCCACCCTGAATAGCTCACCACAGGCAAGGAAGATGCTGCCAATAACTATACCCGGTGGGCGCTACACTATTGACAAGGAGATCATTGACCTTGTCTTGGACGGAATTCAGAAACTGGCCTACCAGCACACAGGTCTTCTAATCAAATCCTGCCAAGTGCCCAATAGCACAACATAACCAGATTCTGAGTCCGGTCTCAGCCCAGCGTCTCAAAAAGTATATCCTTTATGTAACCAAAGCATCTTCCCCAGATGGTTGATTGTCTTCATAGTTTATTTGTTCAATATTAAAGCTTACATAAAGTTTTTTATTTTAATGTAATAAAACCTGTCAACCTTTTTTCATGCATGGTTTTTACCTTTACTAGTAAACCTAAAAAAAAAATAACTTTCCAGCTACTCAGCACCCATCCTAGATATTTATATGCTTATGCTTCCTTCTAGTTTATGTATGGGCTTCATGATTTGAAATTAAACTCTATCCTGTTTGAACTTTTTGTGTATAGTGTATAATATAGAGTGAAGATGATTTTATGCCTTATAAAATTGTGAAATATATTGTTAATAAAGAAAAAAGCATAAAATATATACTTTAATGCAAGCTATACATCCGTGTTATAGCAATTAAAGAGTTTTAAACTATGTTTTAAACTATATTTTATGGTGATTTATAACAGATGGGATGACTTTTTAGTTTTTAGGAGATTTTTGCAACATCACATTTGACTCCTCATTGTTTTGTCTTTTTAATAGCATTTTAAGGTACATTCAATTTGTTGAAAGCTAAAGGTCATGAGTTAAATCATCATATGAACTGAGTTTTTGAAAATTGATGTGAGCAACCTATTGGTTTTCTACTATAACTCATTTATTCATTCAAATGGCAAAATAAAAATGTCTGAAAATCCCATGTGTGGGTGATGGGGGTCAGTGGGATGCCCTATGATCATTGGTGCAGTATACACTGAAATAGTATTTGGGGAAACAATTTGGCATTCTCTTGCAGATTTAAGTATTCCTATATCCTATGAGTCAGTAATTCCACTCCTGGTTATAACTCTTTTGTACTTGCACAAGAATTTCATGGAAGCTCTTTTTAACAGTAAAAAGCTGAAACAACTCAAATGCCCATGATCGTAGAAGAGATAAATGAATTATACTCTATTCAGAGAGTGGAATATTACACAGCAATGAAAACAAATAAAATACAGCTACATGCAACAACATGGTGATAGGATCTTTTTAGCTGTTCTTGAATCAAAAACGCAAGCCTCAGATGACACATCATATAATACCCTTTCTATGAGTCAGTGGAAGAAACTTCTGGAGACCCAAGCAATTCCTCTTAAAGAATTCACATATGGACCCATCTACTCAGACTCACTCTCTCTGAGCTCCAGCACCAGGGTAGCAGCTTAAAAGGCACCAGTGGAAGACCTGAAGTATCTGGCATGAAGGCCAGCAGAGGCCACTGTCTCTTTTCTGAGCCCTCCCCATGCAGAGCCATAGAGCCAGTGGGCTGGTACCATTATCTGAGACATCATCAACATGGCTAACACTGTTTGACCCACCTTGGAGATCCCCAGAGACTCTGTCCCACCCAAATTATAGGCACACCCAAGCTGCTTTTCCATATCAATGGCAGGTCTTCACTCATACTGCACAACTTCCTAAATTCTATCGCAAAAGCAACAGTTGGCCTCAGTGAGCACCAGACCTAGCACTAGCAGCAGCCAGCCTAGATTTACAGCCTGGCTTCTCCTGGGAAACTCCAAGCCCAGCACAAGTAGCAGCCATCTCATATTGCTTTATAAGTCAGGCATGGTGGCCCCTGGCAAAACACAGGGGGGCTGACCTTGGCCTGACCACCTAGGAACCCCAGGGCCAGCATACCCAGTGGACCACATTGGAGCACCACCACCCTGCCCCCGCATAGCTGATTCTCCACAGAAAGCAAGGATAGGCAGCTGAGTGGCCTGGGTAAATCCCTCCCATTGACGTGCCAACAGCAACCAAAGCTCAACTACAAGAGGAGGATGTATTCAGCCCACATGAAGGATGCACCTCTAGTCCCCAGCTTGGGTGATAGGGGAGGCTGTGCCACTGCACCCTGCAGGACACCTGCTATGTTAGGCCACACTACCAAGACACAGAGTCAAAGCAGTTCTACCTAATACATAGAAACAAACACAGGGAGGCTGTCAAAATGAGGAGACAAAGAAACATGACCCAAATGAAAGAACAGATCAAAACTCTAGAGAAAGAGCTGAACAAAATGGAGATCAGCAATCTATAAGAGACAGAGTTCAAAACACTGGTTATATGGATGCTCGAGGAACTCAGTGAGGACCTCAGTAGTATAAAAAAATCCAGTCAGAAATGAAGGATACACTAATTGAAATAAATACAATTTACAGAGAAACAACAATAGAGTGGATTAAGCCAAGAATTAAATCAATGATTTGGAACATAAAGAAGAAAAAATAATCAGAATAACAAGAAGAAAAAAGAATCCAAAAGAATGAGGATAGTATAAACAGCCTCTGAGACAACTTCAAGGGGTCCAACATACATATCATAGGGGTGCCAGAAGGAGAAGAGAAAGAAATTGGAAGTCTATTTGAAAAAATAATGAAAGAAAACTTTCCTAATTTGGTGAAGGAAATAGACATGCAAGCGTAGGAAGCGCAGAGAGTCCCAAACAACATCGAGGCAAAGAGGCCCACTCCAAGACACATCATAATTAAAATGCCAAAGTTTAAAAATAAAGAGAGAATCTTAAAAGCAGCGAGAGAAAAGCTGTTAGTTACCTACAGGGGAGTTTCCATAAGACTGTCAGCTGTTTTCTCAAAAGAAACTTTGCAGGCAAGAAGGGGCTGGCAAGAAATATTCAAAGTCATGAAAAGCAGGGACCTACAGCCAAGATTGCTCTACCCAGCAAAGATATCATTTAGAATAGAAGGGCAGACAAAGAACTTCCCAGACAAGAAAAAACTAAAGGAGTTCGTCATCACCAAACCAGTATTATATGAAATGTTAAAGGGACTTATTTAAGAAAAATAAGATAAAAATTATGAACAATAAAATGGCAAAAATACAGCTCTATCAACAATTGAATCTAAAAAACAAACTAAGCAAACAAGAAGACTAAAGACAGAATCATGGGTACATAGAGTGTTTTGATGGTTGCCAGATGGGATGGGGGTATGAGGGGATGGATAAAGAGGTGAGGGAATTAAGAAGTACAAATATGCAGTTATAGAATAGCTATGGGGTTGTAAAGTACAGTATAGGAAATGGAGTAGCCAAAGAACTTATACGCATGACCCATGACATGAACAATGGTGTGGGCATTGCCTGAGGGAGTGAGGGGTGTTGGGTGGAGCGGGCAAAGGGGGAAAAAACAGGACAACAGTAATAGCATTATCAATACAATTAAAAAAATAAAATATGAAAGAAAAATAAAATAAAACGGGTTGTGCCTGGCTAAGAAGGGCAGTCTCTTCACCACTATTTTATGGGCAAGGTGTCAGTCGTATAGAGGGGCCTGAAGGAAGGGGCTGCCTCTGTGTGAATATCAACTGCAAAGCTGGTCCACTGCCAGCAGACTGTTCTGTGGCTTTCCTCTGCCTGTCTCCAGCTTATACTTGGTTATCTCTGGAATAGTGTTTTTATCTCATTTCTACTCCTATATTAAGTTTCAGGAGGGCACAGACCTCACTCCTTCATCTGCATTCTTCCTGGGGCACCTGGCAGGTGCTGAGGAATTATCTGTGTAGCCCTGTATGACTCTCGATAAGTGGTTCGGCTGGCTTCTCCAGCAGTAACAAGCTTAGTAGATTAAAGCAGGGCAGTGGCCCAGAAGGTCCCTGGAGGAAGTGCAAATGGGGACACCTCTACTTACACAGGCCTTACTCAGGCTTTGTGTGTGCCCCTCACCCACTGATACTCATGATATTATATATTTCTGGCACTGGGCTCTGTGCTGTCCCGTTTATCATGTACTGTCCCTTTTATCTTTACCTGTGAGGTAGGTGGAGTTCTTCTCCTAGTTTTACAGAGAAAGACTGAGACTCATGGAGGTGAGCCCAAGGTCACTGTTAGTAGTGATGGAGCCAGGATTCAAACCCAGTGGTGAGCTTACTTTCCCTGTCAGGCGTTCCTGGTGGTGTCTGTCATAGCTGTGCCTATCTTGGGTATGCGCCTTGCCTTTGGTTTGCTGGCTTTTTCTCTTGGAGATCACTGGTCAAGAGAAGGGGAATAAGAGAAAATCATTCATTCTTTTTATAGAGCTCATCGAGTGACAGCTTGTTCCTGACACGGTTCTAGGTACCCAGTGTAGCAGTGAACATGGCAGACAAGGCTTTTGTCAACCTGAAGTTTCCATTCTAGCGAGGGAGAGACACAAGAAGCATTTAGACAAGTGAAGAGAAGAGGTAACTGTAGAATGTGCCAAGTGTTATGAAGAAAATAAAACAGCAAGATGGAATGTGATGGGTGGGGGGGTGAGGGTGATTAACACTGGATGGTCAGGAAAGGCCTCTGGGAGGAGGTGACATTTGAGCTGGGATTTGAATGACAAAAGGGGGGAGGTTCTAGGCGAAGAAGTTTCTGGGTGGAGTGAATGACAAGTGCAAAAGTCCTGAGGGTGATCCAGGGACAGTCAGCAGGCCAGTGTGGCTGAAGTATGTGGATAATGAGGAGATGACAAGGCTCATGCCAGAGAGAAAAGTAGGGGCCAGGTCATGTAGGATTTTAGAAGCCATATGATCAACTTTTGACTTGAGAGAGGAATGTCCTAGAAAGGTATGAGAACTCAGGACCACCTAATATTAATGTTCAGGGCAATTTGAGTACGGAGAGGTACCATGGGTTCCTAAGACCCAAACTACAGCTGAACTGTGATTACTTTCATCAGCGTCCTGTGAAATTCCAGAAACTTTAAGAGGCTAGGAGAGCATGGGGTTGTCAAGTATGGTTCATTGAAAAGGCAGTGGTTGGGTGACACATGCACAACACATGGCTCATAACATCTTTTCCAGGGGTCACATGACCAGGACTGTAGCTTCAGAAGGGTGGGGAGAGATTGATCCCAAGACAGATCCTACAGTTCCTGGAGCTTGTTCCATCTGTTATGCAGGCTGGTGACATAGATCTGTGAGGAATGGGTCAAAGGCAGCCCTGATAATCTAGGTCTCTGACTGGTTAGAAGGCCTGCAAAGGACTTGAAGTAGAAGTCCTCTTTAGTGAGATAAGAAAACGGAGACACACAGGGGAAAGGAATGCCCATATGACTCTGTGCCAAGGCCTGGAGCTTGTTCCAAATGCAGAGGCTGGAGCATCTGACAAAGCAGGGTTTTGTGCGTATGATCCTGAGGCACAGCCAGGGTTAAGAACCACCATATTCTTGGTGGCTCGTGGTTTAGTACACAGGCGCAGGCACCACATACAGCCTTGATTCAAAGGCCCTGTTGCATACTACACTGGGGCACTGAGCAAGTCACGTAAACTCACTATGCCCTGTCTCTTCACTGCCCACTAGAGCCAGTAACTATAGCACCTCAATCATAGGCTCTTCCAGGAAATAGAGTACCTGAGAACAGTACCCACATCAGGTGAACATTGGCCATCACTGTGCTATTCCACTGACCTTCAGGACCACCCTGTATGGAAAGCAGCATCATTATTATTCTGGTTTACAAAGGAGAACTGAAGTTTAGTGACCTTTCCAAAGTCATACTAAAAGCATTTCTTTTGCAAAATAAGGACACACTCCATCTCAAAATTCTCTTGTGATCTGGGGTTCAATTGGGTAGATCACTGCCACTGCTTACAGACAGGAGGTAATAATAATACCTTTCTTGCAAGGTAGTCCTTAAGGTGAAATGTGGCAAAATTCCAGTCACAGATCAATCTTGCACGAATCACAACTATAAACTTTGGAGAAAATGTAACTACCTGAAAACACTGGGGAAAAATCAAACTCAGGCAAGCGCTAAAGGGTGTCTTCACTTGGAAGAAGGGAACAGCACTGGGCGAATGTACTGTTTTCAAAGGCAGGACAAGTCTGTGCCAAGGGAGCATAGCTTAAACTCAGCTACAGTACAATCTAGTTTTATTGGCCAAAAGAACCAGAGGACAAAGATGCATAAACAGAGCCTCTGGAAATTGAGCAGAGATTCCCAGAAAGAAAGATCCAGAGAGGAAAGCCCCAAATTCTATATGTAAACTCTGCCCAAATCTCTGGCAAAACACTTGTATGCTGGGCAAGTCTGGCTAGAGCTAAACAAAGCGAACTGATATTTCAGCTGTCACTCACCCCAGGGAAGGCAGCCCTGCAGCATGAGTTCAGCCAAATTAACTGCCGGCTTTAAAAAAAGAATTAAACTGCCTGCTACATACTGATACAGAAAGATATTCAAATATATGGCTAAATGCAAGTCACCACAAAAAACATTGCATAATGTGCTTCCAAATTATATATACATACATATTTGTATATGTACATGTGCATATATACATGCTACATGTGTGTGTACATACACACTTGTATATGTCTAGAGTGTTTCTGATAAGCTGAAAGAATATGCAAGCTGGCAAGAGTGATTGCTTTCTGGGAAGGGGAAATGGAATTGGCTATTGGATTGACCAATAGAGGAGGCAGAGCCACTTTTGTTCCACTTTGGTTTCTTTTTTTTTTAGTCATAATCATTGAGGTCTTCAATAATTTTCATACAGAAGAATTCACCCTTTTTGATTTACAGTTTTCTGATTTTTGGCTAGCACATAACATCACATCACAACCACCATAGTCAGGATACAGAGCATTTTCATCACCCTCCAAAATTTATAGTCAACTCCACCCTCTACTTCCATCCGTTGACAACAGTCGACCTGTTTGCTATTCTTACCATGTTGGCCTTTTTTCAGCTCATCAGATAAATGGAATCATACAGTATGCCACCCTTTGCAGTTGACTTCTTTCACTTAACATGTTGAATTTGAATTCCATCCACATTGTATCAGTGTTTCATTCTTTTTGTTGTTGAGTAATCCTCCCTGGTTTGGATGCACCATGGTTGGAGTATTCTTCAGCTGAATACGTGGGTTGTTTCTTCTTCTGGCAATTATAAATAACAGTCTTAAACTTCATGTGCAGCTTTTAATTTCTGCTTGATCAGTACTGAAGAATACGTTATTGGGCCACAAGGTGTCTGTTTAACTTTGCAAAAAACCTGTCCAACTGTTTCCCAAAGAGATTCCATTTTGCATTCCCACCAGCAATACATGAGGGTTCCAGGGGGTCTGCAGCTTTGTCAGCACATGGTATTGTCAGTATTTTTTCTTTGTTTTAAATATTTTATTGAATATGTGGGAATATCTCACTGTTTCTCTTATGAATTTTCCTAATAGTCGATAAGTTAGAGCATCCTTTCATGCACTTATTTGCAATCATATATCTTTATAATGGCACTATTGAGATATAATTCACATACTATAACATTTACCTTTTAAACATATACAATTCAGTGGCTTTAAGTATATTCAAAGAGGTGTGCAGCATCACTACTATCTAATTTTGAAACATGTTCATCACCTTATACCCAGTGGGAGTCATTTCCACTCCTTTCCAGACCCCACCACCCAATACCTGGCAATCACTAATCTGCTTCCCGTCTCTGTGGACTTGCCTATTCTGAACAGTTCATATAAATTAGGGGTTCCCAAACTTCGGGCTGTGGACTGGTATTGGTCTGGGCCTGTTAGGAACAGGGCGAGACAGTAGGAGGTGAGCTTGGATGTAATGCGATTGCATCACCCTGAAACCACCCCCTGCCACCACCATCCTTGGTCTATGGAAAAACTGTCTTTCATGAAACGAATCCCTGGTGCCAAAAAGTTGGGGACTGCTGATATAAATGGAATCATACAATACATGGTCTTGCATCTGGCATCTTTCACTTAGCATAATATTCTCAAAGTTTATACATGTTATAGCATGTGTCAGTAATTCATTCTTTTAAAAACATTTTATTTTTTCTCCTACAGTTGTCCCAATTTTTTCCCCCTTTGCCCGCCTTCACCCAGTCCAACCCCAACTTCCACAGTCATTCTCCACACCATTGTTCATGTCCATGGGTCATTCATACATGTTTTTTGACTAATCCCTTCCCCTTCGTTCCACCATTCTCCCCATCTCCCCTCCCTTCTGGCAGCTGTCAGTCTGTCCCATGTTTTCATGTCTCTGATTATATTTTGCTCATTAGTGTATTTTGTTCATTAGATTCCTCTTATAAGTGAGATCATATGGTATTTGTCTTTCACCGACTGGCTTATTTCACTAAACATAATAGTCTCCAGTTCTATCCATGCTGTCGCAAAAGGTAGAAGTTCCTTCTTTCTTTCTTCTGTGTAGTATTCCTTTGTGTAAATGCACTACAGTTTTTAAATCCCCTCACCTACTGATGGGCACTTAGGCTGTTTCCAACACTTGGCTATTGTAAATAGTGCTGCCATGAACATAGGGATGCATAGGTTCTTTTGAATTGATGTTTCAAGATTCCTAGGGTATATTCCCAGCAATGGAATCACTGGGTCAAATCCTTTTGTGGCTGAACGATATTCGATTACATGAGTGTACTATTTCGTTACGGACATTCGGCTTATTTCACTTTCTGACTATGACGAATAATGCTGTTGTGAATATTCATGTATGATTTTTTATGTAGACACCAGTTTTCATTTCTCTTGAGTATATATCCAGGAGTGGAATTGCTTAGTTAAATGACAACTCATAGTTTAACTTTTGAGAAACTGCTCAACTATTTCTTAAAGCAGATATATTATTCTATATTTCCACTGGGAATGGATGAGGGTTCTGATTTTTTTCACGTCCTCACCAACACTTGTTCTTTTTGGTTATGGCCACCCTGGTGGGTGTGGGGTAATGTCTCATTATGATTTTGATTTGCACTTTACTAAGGACTGATGATTAGCATTATTTTGTGTGCTTATTTTGTCTGGTGATTTAGTCTAGATCTTTATCCCTGAGGGCTCTGAGCACCTGGTTTACATGCATAAAGGAGGCTGGAGTTGCTGTAATGGCCTCTTCACAGTTAAAATTGGGCATGGGAACACCAAGGGGCATCCCAGTAAATCCTCTGAGTTTCAGAATCCTCACTGTCCTCATTATGTAGCAGCAATCCTATGTCCTTGTGATAATGAAAGTCAATTAGCTCTGCTAATACAGTAACTGCTGTTCTTTGCCTGCTGGGCTCCTGGCATAAGTAGCTCCAAATGACCAGGTAGCAAGTTTAAGTTAGTGTAATGGTTACTGTGTCACCTGGTAGGAGCATCCCTCCTGTAGGAACCAGGGTCATTAGTTCAACAGAACTTAAAATTTCAGGTAGAGGAAACACAGTTTCCTAAGTGGGTCACTGGGAGTAACAGTGGAGGGGCCATTGCTATCCCCTGGTTCTCAGATCCATTCATTATAACTTGTAAGGACACACCACCATATAATGGCTGTTGATTCAAAGGATATATTGCATTTTGAGGGAGAGCACCTTAACCCCAAGGTCTCATTACCAAACTGTACTTTTAAGAGGCCATTTCAGTGTTCTGTCAGAAAAGCAGCTTCTGAGTGACGGGGAATATCATGTCCATAGTCATCTCTCTCTCTTTTTTTCTTTCTTTTGTTTTTGTTTTTGTGTTTGTTTTTTTGGTTGTCAAATAATCTTTAATTTAAATATTTTCCTTTGTAGTTCTTAACTGGCCAGGCATTTCACTGCACCACTATTAATGTCATCTATGATATCATGAGGGTGGCAGCCATCAACATTGCAGCCAACAGACTGGGCAGTCCCTGGGATCTCTTTAATGGTTCTGGAGAGTTCTCTAGCTAAATATCGGTGCTACATCTGTTGGGCAATGTTAACAGTCTCATCAGAAGTGATATTTCCACTGTGCTTAATGTTTTTTTGCTTCTTTCTATCTCTTGTTGGCTCTTTGAGGGCTTTGATGATCAGGTCAGAGGCATGGTAAACCTGTTTTTGCAGTTTCTAGTCCATGTGGGAAGACCAACCACCCTGAAATAAGCTGGCTCTCATGGCAGCATGTCCAGTGTCACAGAGAAGAGAGTGTGGGAGTGAGGGGGCAGGAACACCTGCTCTGATTCTGATGTCTTAGTCTCTAAGTTCCCAAGGCAGGGATCTCCTGTGCTTTGTTTTCATTAATCAGCAGTCTAGCATAGTGCCCAACACTAATAGAATATGTATTGACTGAAGGGCCAAGAGTGACTTTGGGGTAGTCACTTTAGAACTGAGCTTCTAGGTGTGAACAATGGGTATAAAAACATTTGTCACAGAATGTCTGTGTTGTTCCATTGATGATGTAGTGAAGGGCTTTATAAATGGGATTTTTCTCTCTGAGTAATGGTTCTCTCCAGCCAGACAAAATCCACCCCTGCCACATATAAACTGTGTGGACTTCACCCCAAGCAAAAGTTCTCTGTTGCTGAGCAGAATCCAGCATTTAGTAAGCTGTCAATGAAAGCCCCTTGCTGGGCTCATTAACATTTGAGCATGCCTCCCGCTGAGTTTTCTGTTTGGTCACTAGAGGTCAGGCTAATCCCAAAGTTCAAGGCTCCTAACTTAGAGCAAGAAACTATGTCTAGTGTTCAAATGCAAAAGTTACCTCGTCTTGTAAAACTGTGCACATATCCCTTCCACAGTGTGTCTCTGTCCTTCCCAGCCAGCACTCATATTTTGTCACCAGGCTAAGAGGATGGGGAAGTGTATTGAGGGCAAATACATTAAATTATTTCTGAGAAATAGAAGATGAAAGAAAGGCAAAGCTGAAAGTAATAAGAATTTCTGGGTGTCAAATTTGTGTTGGAAAATTTTATAAAGAATTTTATACATATTAATCAGCTTAATGTTTATAAAACTCTATGGGGTATGTAATTTTAGTTTCATGTTATAGATGAAAAGTTGGCACAGGGACATAGCGATTGAGATGAGCCTGAGTCCAGGCCTGGCTGCCATTAGGACCTGGAATCTATAATATGCTGCAGGCTGTGAGCGCTTCCCAGACCCAGATTCTTTTGGTCTTTGGGCCACATCTTTCAAGCATATTGGAAGATGGAGGGCACTCAATCCCTTCCTTTTACTTTCCTGTCTGTGGGAACTTTGGTGGACATACAGACATGGGTTCAAATCCTGGCATTGTCATTCACCAGCTGTGTGGCTTGGGCAACTACATACCTTGCTGAGCCTCAGTTTTCCCTCTGTAATAGGTAGACCCTTCTACACAGGTCACCCTCCAGCCTCTCTGACTCCTCTTTTATCTCCTCTGGAATGTGAGTTCCCAGAGGGAAGAATTCTTTTTATCTTATTATATTTTATATTTAAAAAATTATTTTCATTTAATCAACTTATAATTTGTCATTTCTTTTATTTTCTTTTTTGTTTGTTTTTTAATTTTTTGAATTTATTGGGGGTGATATTGGTTAATAAAATTATATATGTTTCAGGTGTACAATTCTATAATACTGTACATCATCTGTAGATTGTAGTATGTGTTCACCATCCTAATTCAAGTCTCCTTCCATCACCATTTATCCCCTCATGCCCTCTTCCATTACCACTTATTCCCCCTTTACACCCTTCTACCTTCTCCCACCCTTCTTTCCTTCTGGTAATCACCATACTGTTGTCAGTGTTTATGAGTTTTTTTCTTTTGCTTAATCCCTTCACTTTTTCACTCAGTCCCCACCCATCTCTCCTCTGTCAGCTGTCAATCTGTTTTATCTCTATGAGTCTGTTTCTACTTTGTTAGTTTATTTTATTCATTAGATTCCACATATAAGTGGATACTTACATAAGGATAGCCCTGGCTGGTTTAGCTCAGTGGATTGAGCGTCGGCCTGCGAGCTAAGTGTCGCTGGTTCGATCTTCCAGTCAGGGTACATTAGAGAAGGAAAACTCTGACTCCAAAAAACCTCCGCTGCCTTGCGGCATACCTCTTCAGGGGAAAGGCTAAGGGAGTAAACCCCAACAGAAAATCCGGAGCCGGAGTCCCTAAGGCGGTTTGACGTTGTAGTCAACACCGGCAACTCCTGCGGCGCACCTGAACCCAAGCTGTATCGACTCCGTCTTTCCCTTGGACCCTTCAGCTGCGAAGAGAGGGGGGGTCTGCTGCATGGGCAACAGCAGACCCTCCATATTACCCTGCCCAGGCTCTGTAGTTTCAGCGTCATCGCAAGATGTCGATTCAACACGGGAGGAGACAGATACCATGTCACTCCCGAGTCGGACTGCACAGCCATTCTCGGCGGAGCAGATAGACTCTTAAGAAGCTACACCATCGTCTCTTGAGACGGACGGCTGCCGACGACATAAGGATACTTGTCTTTCTTTGATTAGCTTACTTGACTTAGCATAATATTCTCCTGGCTATTTTTAACTACCAAGTAGTATTGCATTGTGTGAAAGTACCTCATCTTTTTGCAATTTTTTAATTTTTAAGTATATTTTATTGATTCTGTTGTTCCAGTAGTTTCAATTTTCCCCCCTTTGATCCCTTCTTCCCAGTAGCCCCCTTCCCTCCAACAGTACGCCCCCTCCCCTTAGTTCATGTCTATCAGTCATGCATATACATTCTTTGGCTTCACCCTTTCCTATATTGTTCTTAACTTCCCCCTGTTATTTTGTACTTACCAATTATGCTTCTTAATCTCTGCACCATTTCCCTATTTCTCCCTTTACCCCCTCCCAGCTGATAACCCTTCAAATGATTTCCCTACCTATAATTCTGTTCCTATTCTGGTTTGCTTAGTTGGATTTTATTTTTATTTTTTAGATTCAGTTGTTGATAGTTGTGAGTTTGTTGTCATTTTATGTTCATAATTTTGATCTTTTTCTTAAATAAGTCCCTTTAATATTTCATATAATAATGGCTTGGTGATGATGAACTCCTTTAGCTTTACCTTTTCTGGGAAGCACTTTATCTGCACTTCCATTCTAAATGATAGCTTTGCTGGATAGAGCGATCTTGATTGTAGATTCTTGCTTTTCATCACATTGAACACTTCTAGCCAGTCCCTTCTTGCCTGCAAAGTTTCTTCTGAGAAATCAGCTGATAGTCTTATAGGCACCCCTATGTAGATAACTCTCTGCTTTTCTCTTGCTGCTTTTAAGATTCTTTATTTTGAACCTTTGGTATTTTAATTATAATGTATCTTGATGTGGTCCTCTTGGGGTCTAGCTTGTTTGGGACTCTCTGTGCTTCCTGAACTTGTATGTCTATTTCCTTCACCAAAGTTGGGAAGTTTTCCTTAGTTATTTTTTCACATAGGCTTTCAATTTCTTGTTCTTCCTCTTCTCCTTCTGTCATCCCTATGATTCGGATGTTGACACGTTTAAAGTTGTCCCAGAGGTTCCTAAGCCTCTACTCATTTTTTTCAATTCTTGTTTCCTCATTCTGTACTGATTGACTGTTTATTTCTTCCTTATGTTCCAAATTATTGATTTGAACCCCAGTTTCTTTCCCTTCACCATTGGTTTTGTGTGGATTTTCCTTTATTTCACTTAGCGTAGACTTTAAGGAAGCTCCCTTATGAGTTTGCTGTGCTTAAGTGTATCTGTCAAGTCTGTGAGCATCTAACACCAGTGTTTTGAACTCTACATATGTTAGGTTAGCTATCTCCTCGTCCATTATGTTGGCTAGCTCCTGGTCGCTTAGTTCTCCCACTGGAACCTTGGTCTGTTCCTTCTTTTGGGCCATACTTTATTGTCTCCTCAGCTTGACAGGCTTCTGTATATTAGGTAGAGCTGCTGTACCTGTTACATTATTAGGGGCAAAGCCTTAAGTGTTCATCAGTACAGGGTGACACATTTCACCACGTTGTGGCACTGTATGTGGAGGAGGGGTTTGAAAGGGAACAATGCCGCTTGTTTAGCACTTGCTCCTTTTCCAGGCACTTCTCCCACTTCCCATATAGGACTGCTGCCCCTCTAGCTGTTGCCCTGGCTGTTGTTCTTAGAGTGGGTGGGTTTGTGGATGTTCTAGGACCATGGGGGCCCTTTAAACAAGCAGACTGTGCTGAGATACTGCCAGTTTCTTCCTCCATTCCAACCCCTACTGGTTTTCACAGTCAGAAGCAATGAGGCTTGATTTTCTTCCATGCTGGAACCATGAGCTGCGGTCTGGTCTGGTGCTTGGAGCACTCCCCAGGTGTTCCTCCCTACTTTTTAAAATGTGTGACTGCTCTTTCCACTGGCCTGCCACTGCCACAGCTGCTGTTGCCACCACCACCACCACCACCGGCACTGCCACCACATCATGTCCTCTCCACCCCTCCTACCTGTCTAGATGAGTATTTCTTATTTATATCTTTGTTTGTTGGACTTCCATGTAGCTTGATTTTCTGGAACTTCTGGTTGTCTCTAGTATTGAGGTAGTTGTATTCCTTCTTAGTTGTGGAGAGAGACACAGCGTGTCTATCTAGGCCTCCATCTTGGTCAGAAGTCTTCCGTGTATGTTATCAGCTGTTTCTCTTCTGCTGGTTTTAGGATTCTCTCTTTGTTTTTAAATTTTGACATTTTAATCATGATGTGTCTTGAAATGGGCCTCTTTGGGTTCATCTTGATTAGGACCCTCTGTGCTTCCTGGACTTGCATGACTTTTTCTTTCATCAAGTTAGGGAAGTTTTCTCTCATTATTTTTTCAAATAGGTTTTCTACTTTTTCTCCTCTACTTCTCCCTCTGGTATTCCTAGGGTACAGATATTATTTTTCATGTTGTTCTGCAGCTCCCTTAAGCCCTCTTCATTATTTTTCAGTCTTTTTTCATTTTATTGCTCTGTTTGAGAAATTTTTTCTACATTGTTCTCCAGCTCACTTATCTGATCCTCTGCTTCATCTAGCCTGCTTTTAATTCCTTCTACTCTGCTCTTCATTTCAGAAATTGTGTTCTTTATTTCCTCCTCGTTATTATTGATAGTTTCTATGTCCTTTTTTATGCTGGTGTATTTTGCAGTAAGTTTGTTGTATTTTCCCTGGAGTCTTGTAGTTCTCATTGAGCTCATTGAGCATCCTTACAACCATTATTTTGAACTCAATGTCATAGTTTGCTTGCTTCTATTTCATTTAGTGCTCTTTCTGAGGATTCCTCCATTCCTTTCAATTGGGGGTTGTTCCTTTGTCTCCCCATTTTAAGTGACTGTTTTTGTTTGTTTCTACTTCTTAGATTGATCTGCTTTGATTGCCTCTCTTCTTGTTATGACCTTCTGTAGTAGGAGACCTGTGGGATTCAGTGGCACAGTGTCCTTGGTGTCCTAAAGCTGGTGCTCTTGGGGTGCCCTTGATGACATTTATGTAGGCTCTCTTGTTCTAATTGGGTTTTCATTGTTGTTGGCTCATTCCTCGGTGGGTCCTTCCCTCTGTCTGGCTGATTGAGAGTCACTCTACCCACCATGTCTTGTATGCTTTGTACAGGTGCTGCCAGAACAAAACCAAGCAGCACAGAAAACAAACCCAAACCTACAAAATAGCCGCCACCCACAACCAAACTATCAACAGCAAATAAGCTAGTATTAATATCGGTGTAGAGAGATTAAGACAAGTATAAGAAAAGAAAAATAAATATGAGATGGCTAGCTGAAAGCAAAATGATTTTTGAGAGTGTAGAGGGAGGAACAATAATAAGAGTAGGGAATAGGGACAAGGCAATGAGAGAAATAAAATAAAATTTAAATCATAGATATAAAGAGAGGGAGGAAGGCAAAATGAAGTAAGGGAAGGGAAGCATATAGTATTTAGGTATAAACAGAAATTTTAAAAAATGTATATATAGTGAGAGAGAGAACAAATAAAACAAAAGAAAAAAAAAAAAAACATAGGCACCAGATTGGAGAAGAAGACCCACCACAGCACTAACGACAACCAATGATCAAAGATTAACATACGGTGGATAGAAATAAGAGGGATAAAAGTAAGATAGAAAAGCTTAAGTGTTGTCTAGAAGAAAGCAAAGCGATTTTGAGAAGATAGAGGGAGAAGAAATACTAAGCATGAGGAATGAAAGCCAGGCTATGTCTGGGAAAGATTAAAATTTTAAATGAAGAAGAAGGCAAAATGGAATAGGACAGGGGAACAGTAAAATTTTATATTTGAAATATAAAAATAGTGAAAATCTAAGAATGAAATTGAAGAAATGGTATCCACAACCAACGAGCAAAGACTGATAAAGGTGGAGAGAGAATAAGGGTATTAAAAAATGTTTTTTATTTATTTATTGTTTTTCTATTACAGTTGTCCCACTTCTTCCCCCATTGCTCCCCCCATTTAGCCCACCCCTTCTCCCACAGTCAATCCCAACCCCATTGTACACGTCTATGGGTAATTTATACTAGTTCCTTTACTAAACCCTTCCCCTACTTACACCCTTCTCTCATCCCCTCTCCCCTGTTAAGTGTTAGTCTGTTCCTTGTTTACATGCCTCTGGTTCAGTTTTGCTTGTTTGTTTGTGTTGTTCATTAGTTTCCTGTATTAGGTGATATCATATGGTATTTGTCTTTCATTGCCTGGCTTATTTTGCTAAGCATTAACCTCTCTAGTTCTGTCCACGTTATTGCAAATGGTAGGAGTTCCTTTTTCCCTTTCTGCTGCATAGTATTCCATTGTGTAAATGTACCACAGTTTTTTGATCCACTCATCTACAGGTGGACACTTAGGCTGTTCACAGCACTCAGCTATTGTAAATAGCACTGCTATGAACATTGGGGTATATAAGTTCTTTTGAACTGGGGTTTCAGAATTCTTCAGGTATAATCCTAGCAATGGAATTGCTGGTTCAAGAGACAGTTCCATTTTTAGTTTTCTGAGGAAATTCCATACTGTTTTCCATAGTGGCTGCACCAGTCTGCATTCCCACCAATGGTGCTACACTAGGGTTCCCTTTTCTCTACATCCTTGCCTGCACTTGTTTGTTAATTTGTTGATGATGGCCATTCTGACTGGTGTAAGGTGGTATCTCATTGTGGATTTTATTTGCATCTCTCTGATGGCTAGTGATGTTGAGCATTCTTTATTATGCCTATGGACCCTTTGTATATCCTCCTTGGAGAAGTGTTTGTTCATGTTCTTTGCCCATTAAAAAATTTATTTCTTTATTAGTTTGTTTGTTTATTTATTTTTAGAGAGGGGGAAAGGAGAAAGAGAGGGAGAGAAACATCACTGTGTGGTTGCCTTTCACTCACACACCCAACTGGGGGCCTGACATGCAACCTAGTCATGTGCCCTGACTGGGAATCGAACCAGCGACACTTCGTTCTCAGGCCGATGCTCAATCCACTGAGCCACAGCAGCCAGACCCCTTTGCTCATTTTTTAATTGGATTGTCTGTCTTCTTGGTGTTGACCCATATAAGTTCTTTATACATTTTGGAGATCAATTCCCTTGTCTGAGGTATCACTGGCAAGTATAATTTTCTATATTGTTGGTTCCCTTTTCATCTTGCTGATGTTTTCTTTTGCTGAGCAGAAACTCTTTAGTTTGACATAGTCCCGTTTGTTTATTCTTTCCTTTATTTCCCTTGACTTAGGAGATGTATCAGTGAAAATATTGCTATGTGGGATATCTGATATTTTCCTGCCTATGTTTCCCTCTAGGACTTTTATGGTGCCATGGCTCACATTTAAGTCCTTGATCCATCTTGAGTTTATTCTGGTGTGTGGTGTAAGTTGGTGATCTAGTTTCATTTTTTTTTTACACATCCCTGTCCAGTTCTGCCAGCACCATTTGTTGAAGAGGCTCTTCTCACTCCAACTTATGTTCCTACCCCTTTGTCGAATATTAGTTGACCATATAGACCGGGGATTATTTCTGGGCTCTCTATCCTATTCCATTGATCAATATGTCTGTTCTTATGCTAGTACCAGACTGTTTTGATTACCGTGGCCTTGTAGTATAGTTTGATATTAGGTATTGTGATTCCTCCTATTGTGTCCTTCTTCCTCAAGATTGCTGTGGTTATTTGGGGTCCTTTTTGGTTCCATATAAAATTTTGAAGTATTTGTTCTAGGTCTGTGAAATATGTCGTTGGTATTTTAATAAGGATTGTGTTGAATCTACAAATTGCTTTGGGTAGTATGGACATTTTAATGATGTTGACTCTTCCCATCCATGAGCACAGTATATGTCTCCATTTATTTGTATCTTTCTTAATTTCTTTCTTCAGTGTTATGTAGTTTTCCGAGTACAACTTTTTTATCTTTTTGGTTAAGTTTATTCCTAGGTACTTAATTTTTCTTGTTGCTATAGTAAGTTGGATTTTTTTCCTAGTTTCTATCTCTGATATTTATTGTTGGTGTACAGAAATGCCTTTGATTTCTGAATATTGACTTTGTACCTTGCTATTTTGCCAAATTTACTTATTAGGTCAAGTAACTTTTTCGTGGAGTCTATAGGGCTTTCTATGTACACTATCATGTCATCTGCACATAATGACAGTTTTACTTCCTCTTTTCTAATTTGGATGCCTTTTATTTCTTTTTCTTGTCTGATTGCTATGGCGATGACTTCCAAGACTATATTGAATAGGAGTGGGGAGAGTGGATATTCTTGTCTTGTTTTTAATCTCAAGGAGAATGCTTTTGCCCATTGAGTATGATATTGGCTTCATTTTTCTCGTTTATGGCCTTTATTATGTTGAAGTATGCTCCCTCTATTCCCATTTTGCTGAGTGTTTTAATCATCAGTGGGTGTTGTACTTTATCAAATGTTTTTTCAGCATCTATTGATATGATCAAGTGATTTTAATCTTTCATTTTGTTTATGCGGTGTATTTCATTTATTGATTTGCAAATATTGAACCATCCTTGCATCCCTGGGATGAATCCCACTTGATCGTGGTGTATGATCTTTTTAATGTGTTGCTGGATCCAGTTTGCCAATATTTTGCTGAGGATTTTAGCATCTATGTTCATCAGTGATATCGGCCTGTAGTTTTCTTTCTTTGTTGTGCCTTGACCTAGTTTTGGAATTAGAGTAATACTGGCTTCATAGAACGAGTTTGGGAGTCTCCCTCTTCTTATATTTTTTGGAACAGTTTGAAAAGCGTAGGCATTAGTTCTTCCCTAAATGTTTTGCAAAATCCTCCTGTGAAGCCATCTGGTCCAGGGTTTTTGTGTGCCAGGAGTTTTTTGATTAGTGCTTCAATTTCACTCTTTGTTATCAGTCTACTCAGAATAAGGGTATTTTAAGGACACGTAAAAATAATGTGAGATGACTGATGACAAGTAAAGTTGTTTTGAGAGGCTGGAGAGGGGAGAAAGAGTAAGAGTGCAGAATGGAAATAAGTTGTAGCAAGAGGAAAATAGAATCTAAAATGAAAATAAGAAGAGGAATTAAGGTAAAATGGAGTAAGAGAAGTGAGGAGCAAAATATGAGATTTTAAATAAAATGTAATATAAAAACTAATATGCACAAACTTGAAGGACAAGAAATTAATGTTAAAAAGCTATGCAGGAGAGAAATAATGCAAATCATGAAGATTGTGATGGAATTTGTCTCACTAGTATCTAGTGTTTACCACTTTCTTCTCTTTCTGGATCCACCCCTGGTGCTTTCAGATGATGTTCCAGACTGGCTCCTAGCAGTCTGTTCAAGACCAGCAGGAATCCACTGTCTGTGGCTATGTTCTTCAGTTGTTAATCTAGTCAATCTGTAATCAACAGTCAAGTTTAAGCACCACACAGTGGGGCAGAGTAATTCCTGTGGACAAGGCTATTGCTTCACCTCTGGCTGATGCTACTTGGAGGGGACTGCTCTGCCTGAGCAAGATTGCTCCTGTAGTAATGGGGAATGAATTAGCATTGGGATCCCAACAGCTACTCCCTCAGTTCTCTACCCAAAGTCACCATTCCCAGACTCTCCTCAAACATCTCTAGTCCACTTTTTCCCCTCTTTGCCAGAGCCCAGGGTAAGTGCCTGCAAACAAAATTTTGTGCATTGGCTTTTTAAAAGGCTCTTTCTGTCTCCAGCCATTTCTCCCTGGTAGGCAGAAACCCCTTTGCTTTTTCAGCTGGAGGCTGTCTGGGTTCCTCTCTGGTTCTAATGCTGTAGGATGCAGAGCCCAGATTAGGGTTTAGACCCCACATTTCTCATGTGGGAACCCCCTGGCTGCTGAAATATTTCTCCAGACCTTCAGCTACCACTCATGAGAGCCCAGCCAGCCCTCTCATGTTTCCTCCACACTCTATACCAGTCATGATGTGATGAAGTCATTTCTTCTGTCTGTCCATCCATGGCTATATGGTTTATCCCCAACTATTGTTCAGTTGGTTATTCTGAATGATTTCTCCATAATTTAGTTGTAATTCCAGATTTGTCCCAGGAGGCGGTTAGCATAGCTACCACTTACTCCATCACCATCTTGCATCTCCCTAGGTATTTTTTTTGATGCAATTGTAAAGTGGATTTTTTTTCTTAGTTTTCCTTCCTGATAGTTCATTGTATGAAAATGCAACTGGTTTCTGGATATTTATTTTGTATCCTGTTATTTTACTGAATTCATTTATCAGTTCTAGTAGGTTTTTTGGTGGAATCTTTAGGATTCTCTATATACGGTATCATGTCATCTGTAAGCCTTCTTATACATTCTTTCTAATGCTTATAACAGTGCATGGCACATAATAGGTGCACAACAAATATTTGCCAGTGGTTGCCTGACTCTTCCCACTGAACATTACTTAAAGTGGAAATGTTCCCCATTTCTATATTTTCACCAGGCAAGCCCATGCCTACCTTTTTGGATGCCCTCTTCCTCCAAGGTAGTGCTGGCCAATGAAACATAATACAAGCCATACACATATCATTTAAAACTTTCTAGTAGACACTTTGAAAAGGTAATAAGATAGCAGTGAAATTAATTTTAATAAGGTTTTATTTAATCCAGTGTGTCCAAACTATCATGGCTTCAATGTATTATTGGTATAAAAATCCATTACATTCTGTATTTAGAAGATGGCTTTAAGTCCCATGGCTATGTTTATCTTCAACTTAATCTCTCAGAGACATAAGCTTCATTCTCCTTTAATGGAGAATCTTCCAGATGTTTGCCAGTTGTGGCAGGTTTTCCTGACCCAAGTTTACTGAACACATGGAGAGCGGCACAATATGTATTTATTCAACAACTACCTGTTTCAGACTTCATTAATTCAGTCCTGCACAAGGATCTGAGGAAATGGGAGCATATTCTCTCTGAAGATTGAGGACCCTGGAGATGTGCAGAGGGTTCCCCTCAAATCTGAAGCTGAGAGCTGATTAGCACATGCCTGTGAAGACATCACCCAGGCCAAGGCAGGATCACCAAGAAGATTCAAACAGACCTTACACAGGTCAGAAATTATTTGTGTTTACATCAACCAGAAAGAAAAAAACTCCTAATGCATAAAATATCAAGCACAACACTGAGAAAGATATTGCCTAGGTGTTGGGGGACTCAAATATTGTAAAAATTTTAGTTTCAGGTAATAGCTAATGAGCTTAGTAATCAATGTATGTAAAAAGCTATTGTTTCAGGAACTGAAGGTATGACCCACTTTGACTCCAGAAGACCATAAGCAGTTCCACCTTTGTGCCTCAGGAGGACTACAGCAGTTTAAGATAGTATCTGAGCCATTATACTCCAGGGTGAAATGACCACAGCCCAGGGCACAGACAAAGAGCTCTGCCCAGGACACAGATGAAAGCATGCTGCAGCTTTTATCTTATTAACTTTTCCCCTGGATTACAAACCCCTTACCTACATTTTTCTTTGTCTTATAAGAGCCAGTTTAAAATGGAATTTAAAATGGTCTGTTAGGGTACAAATCTGCTGTCTTCTCAGATTGCCAACCATCTGAATAAACTGCCCATAAAGATTCAATCCCTGTCTCTGCTTATTGGATCTGGTAGATGACAGGCAGAACAAACAATGGCTTTTCAAGTTTCATAAGTAGTGCCCAAATTAGCTCTAGATTAAAAGTTGTTCTGGACCTGCCTACTGTTACAGAAACAGGAGTGTCCAAAAAACAAACCCCAGAGTTTACGGCTGGGGGATGGGGAAAAGGAAGCAACTTTTAAGATACCTTTGCATGTCCGGGCCTAGTTGCTAGTGTCTTTGTTATGCAAAATGGGTTTGATACTTCCAAGGCCCAAGAGATGGGAGGAGTCTTGAACTATGGGATGGTACAGAGGGAGCCTACAGAGCTTGCGTAGGGTTCTGTGAATGGTCAGAACTGGTTGCAACACCCACTGCATCAGAGGACACAGTCAGGAATATATAAGCAGCTGCAGATATTTTAGCTGGGACTCGCCCAATGGAGCTCTCTCACAGTCTCATGCTCTCTCTGGCTCTCGTGCTCTCACTCTCGCTCTCACTGGCTCTCTCTCTTGTGCCCCCTTCCATGCAGCTTGGTGAAGGGGTCCTCTCCATGCGGATTAAAAAAGCTGAGTTCTCCATGAGGTTTTGCGAGGGCTCCCAAGGCAGCTTTAAGAGGCTCTTGCCATGTAGTTTTGAGAAGGAGAGGAGATCCACACAGTTTGCAGGAAGAAGGCAGTTTGCAAGGAGGCTGAGAATCCAGGCAGTCCTGCATTGAGAGCTGGAGGGCACCACAGCACAGAAAGGACCTCCCCAATCAGAACTGAGTGATTGGCAGCTACTGGTAAAGCTGAACTGTGCCTAGGAAGTAGCGAAACGGTGTTTCTGACTTTTCTAAGGCTGGCCTGGTTTGCTAGGGGGAGGCAGGACTATGTGTTTGTGGGTATTTTAAAGAACATAATGTTACAGAACCCTTGGGCTGCTCCAATTGAAAACAAACCCACAGGCTCTTTAGTTAGGGGCCCGATTGCACGCCGCCAAAATTATAACTCTCAATACCAGAGTTTGGTGAAAAGAAAAAGAATTGTTTATTTAACAGTTATATAGATTTAGTTATTTGCAGATTTCTGTTGTTAAGTCTTATGCTCTTTAAAACATCCACAAACACATATCCTGGCCTCCCCACCAAACCAGGCTAGTTTTAGGAAAGGTAGAGAAACCGTTTCCCTACTTTCCAAACACAGTTCAGCTTTACCAGCAGCTGCCAATCACTCAGTTCTGATTGGGGAGGTCCTTTCTGTGCTGTGGTGCCCTCCAGCTCTCAATGCAGAACCGGCTGGATTCTCAGCCTCCTTGTAAACTGCTTTCTTTCTGCAAACCGCATGGATCTCCTCTCCTCAAAACTGCATGGCGAGAGCCTCTTAAAGCAGCCTGGAGACCCCTTCTCCAAGCCACATGGAGAAGGCCCCTTCACCAAGCCACGTGGAGGGAGCACACGAGAGAGCGAGAGCGCGAGAGCCCGAGATCGAGAGCGAGAGCGAGAGCGAGAGAGAGAGAGCGTGAGCCAAAATGTCTGCAGCTGCTTATATATCCCTGACTGCATCCTCTGACGCAGTGGGCGTTGCAAACAGTTCTGACCATTCACAGAACCTCACGCAGGATCTGTGTGCTTTCTCCATATCATCCCCTGGTCCAAGTCCCCTCCCATCCACCTGAGGCTTTGGATGCATTAAAGCATTTTGCATAAGAAAGACACCAGCCACCAGCCTCAGGCATGTGGAGGCATTCTAAAAGCTGCTTCCTTCTCCCCATCCCCCAGCCGCAAACTCCCGGGGATTTTTGGACTCCCCTGTTTCTGTAACAATAAGACTCAACAGCAGAGGAGATCCAATATGGCGGAGGAGTAAGTGGAAGCTACACTAACCTCCTCCCAGAACTAGTCTGGATTTACAACTTAATTTTGGAGAAATCATCTGGAATAACCAACGGAACACTAGCTGGAAAGAAGTCTTATAACCACGGAGAGACAGAAAAGGCCGCTACATCACAACTTGACCGGTAGGGAGTGCGGAGACGCGGAAGGGCTGGCTGGGCTCACATGGGTGGCAGCTGAAGGGACTGAGAAACAGCTCAGCAGCCAGGGATTCCCCCTGAGAAGGGCAGGGTCTAAACCCCCAGCTGGGCTTCCCAGCCTACAGCAACAGAGTGGAAAGTAAAATAGTATCAGCTGTGAAAAGCGAAAAGCCACAGGGTTTCTTGCTAGCCAGAGAGAAACAGCAGGAGAAAAAGAGCTCTTAAGTGGATCACATACAAAAATATTTTGGCCACCACTTACCCTGGGCTCAAGCAGAGGGAAGGCAGAGAGGACTGGAGACACTTGGGGAGAGTTTGGCACGGTGGCTTTGAGGGGAGAACTGGAGGAGCAGCCGACTGGGTCCCAGTGCTGACTCATCCCCAGTACTGCGGGTAGACCATTCCCCTCCAAGTGGTGTCAGCCTGAGGGGAAGCAAAAGCCCTGCCTACAGGAATTAAGCTGCCACACCCACGGTCCTTAAGCCTGACAGCTAATCACAGATTGAGTAGATTAACAAACAAAGAAGACAGACAACAGCAATAGATCCCTGGAAGTCTCCAACAGGCTGCCTAGGGCCAGACTGGTACATGATCTGACGCCACCAGAGGCAGATCCAGGAAGTGCAGATCATTCTAAGAAGCACCAACAAACAATAGGAGTCAAAAAAATGGGGAGACAGAGAAACAACCTCCCATCAAAAGGAAAGGTAGAATCCCCAGAAAGAGTGCTAAATGAAATAGAGGGGAGCGAACTATCAGATATGGAATTCAAAACATGGATTATGGAGAAGCTGAATGAGCTCAGCGGAAACTACAAAGAACTCCAGAAAAACTACAAGGAACTCACAGAAAATTACATGAGCATGAAAAAGGACATAGAAGCTATCAATAAGAGCCAGGAGGAAATGAAGAATACGATCTCTGAATTGAAGAACACAGTAGAAGGAATTAAACACAGGCTAGAGGAAGCAGAAGATCGGATCAGCAAGCTGGAGGACAACCTACACAAAAACTCCCAGACAATGCAACAAAATGAAAAAAGACTGAACAAGACTGAAGAGGTTCTAAGACAGCTGCAGGACAACATGAAACGTAATAATATCCGTATCATAGGAATTCCAGAAGGAGAAGAAGAAGAGCAAGGGATAGAAAACCTCTTTGAAAAACTAATGACAGAAAACTTCCCTAACATGACAAGAGAAAGAGTCATGCAAGTCCAGGAAGCACAGAGAGTTCCAATGAAGATGAACCCCAACAGGCCCACCTCAAGACACATCATAATTAAAATGGCAACATTCAAAGACAAAGAGAGGATCCTAAAAGCAGCAAGAGAAAAACAACTAATAACATACAAGGGAGCTCCAATAAGGCTATCATCAGATTTCTCAGCAGAAACACTACAAGCCAGAAGGGAATGGCAAAAAATATTCCAAGCAATGAAAAACAAAGGCCTACAACCTAGAATACTATACCCAGCAAAGCTCTCATTCAAAATGGAGGGTGAAATAAGGAGCTTCCAAGACAAAAGAAAGCTAAAAGAATACATCTCCACCTAACCAGCAATGCAAGAGATGCTAAAGGGTCTGCTCTAAGAAGATAAAGAAACAGAGAGAGACAGAGAAGAACACGAGTACAAAGGGGAAAAATGACAATGAATAAATACTTATCGGTAATAACCTTAAATGTAAATGGATTAAACGCTCCAATTAAAAGACATAGGGTAGCTGAATGGATTAGAAAGAATGACCCACATATATGCTGTCTACAAGAAACCCACCTTAGAACAAAAGATCTACACAGACTGAAAGTAAAGGGATGGAAAAAAGTATTTCATGCAAATGGGCATGAAAAAAAAAGCCGGGGTAGCAATACTTATATCAGACAAAACATATTTCACAGCAAAGTCCATAAAAAGAGACAAAGAAGGGCATTTCATAATACCTAAGGGAAAAATCCATCAAGAAGATATAACCCTTATAAATATATATGCACCCAACTTAGGAGCACCCAAATATATAAGGAAACTTTTGAAAGACTCCAAGAAAGATATAGACAACAACACACTCATAGTAGGGGAATTTAACACCCCATTGTCAACAATGGACAGATCTTCGAAGCAAAGAAACACCAAAGATATTGAGGCACTGAACAACACTCTAGATCAAATGGACTTAGTCGATATATATAGAAGTTTTCACCCCAAAGAAGCAAAATATACATACTTCTCAAGTGCACATGGAACATTTTCAAAGATAGACCACATGGTAGGACACAAAACAAGCCTTAACAAATTCAAGAAAATTGAAATTATATCAAGCATCTTCTCGGATTACAATGGCTTAAAATTGGAAATCAACCTCAAGGAAAAAACTCAAAAACATTCAAACTCATGGAGAATGAATAACATGCTATTAAATAATGAATGGGTTAACAATGACATCAAGGAAGAAATCAAAAAGTTTCTGGAACCTAATGATAATGAACACACAACAACCCAAAACCTATGGGATACAGCGAAAACAGTCCTAAGAGGAAAGTTCATAGCAATACAGGCCTACCTAAAAAAGCTAGAGGAATATCTAATAAAAAATTTAACCCTACAGCTACAAGATCTAGAAGAAGAACAACAAGCAAAGCCCAGATCAAGTAGAAGGAAGGAAATCATCAAGATCAGAGCAGAATTAAATGACATAGAGTCTAAACTAACAATTCAAAAGATCAAAAAAAGTAGGAGCTGGTTCTTTGAAAAAATAAACAAAATTGACAAGCCTTTAACCAGGCTCATCAAGAAAAAAAGAGAGAGGACCCAAATAAATAAAATCAGAAACGAAAGAGGAGAAATCACAACTGATACCACAGAAATACAAAGGATTATAAGAAATTATTACGAACAACTGTATGGCAAGAAATTTGACAACCTAGAGGAAATGGACAAATTCCTGGAAACCTATAGTCTTCCCAAACTGAATCAAGAAGAAGCAGAAAGTCTGAATAAACCAATAACAGCTAGTGAAATTGAAGCAGTAATCAAAAAACTCCCAGCACACAAAAGCCCTGGACCAGATGGCTTCACAAGTGAATGCTACAAAACATTTAGGAAAGAACTAACTCCTATCCTTCTCAGACTATTCCAAAAGATACAAGAAGAGGGAAGACTGCCAAACTCATTCTATGAAGCCAGTATAACCCTAATTCCAAAACCAGGTCAAGACACAACAAAGAAAGAAAACTACAGGCCAATATCACTGATGAACATAGATGCTAAAATCCTCAACAAAATATTGGCAAACCGGATCCAGCAACACATTAGAAAGATCATACACCACGATCAAGTAGGATTCATCCCAGGGATGCAAGGATGGTTTAACATTCGCAAATCAATAAACGTAATACACCACATAAACAAAATGAAAGACAAAAACCACATGATAATATCAATAGATGCGGAAAAAGCATTTGATAAAGTACAACACCCATTTATGATAAAAACTCTCAGCAAAATGGGAATAGAGGGAGCATACCTCAACATAATAAAGGCCATATATGAGAAACCTGAAGCCAACATCATAGTCAATGGGCAAAAACTGAGAGCATTCCCCCTGAGATCAGGAACAAGACAAGGATGTCTGCTCTCCCCACTCCTATTCAACATAGTCTTGGAAGTTCTAGCCACCGCAATCAGACAAGAAAGAGAAATAAAAGGCATCCAAATTGGAAAAGAGGAAGTAAAACTGTCATTATTTGCAGATGACGTGATAGTGTACATAGAAAACCCTATAGACTCCACAAAAAAACTACTCGACCTAATTAGTGAATTCGGCAAAATAGCAGGATACAAAGTCAATATTAAGAAATCAAAGGCATTTTTATACACCAACAATAAAAACTCAGAAATAGAAACTGAAAGAAAAATTCAATTTACCATAGCAACAAGAAAAATAAAATACCTAGGAATAAACTTAACCAAGGAGGTAAAAGACCTGTACACAGAAAACTACATAACACTGAAGAAAGAAATTAAAGAAGATACAAATAAATGGAAGCATATACCATGCTCATGGATGGGAAGAATCAACATCATTAAAATGTCCATACTACCCAAAGCAATTTATAGATTCAATGCAATCCCTATTAAAATACCAGCAACATATTTCACAGACCTAGAACAAATACTTCAAAAATTTATATGGAACCAAATAAGAGCCCGAATAGCCACAGCAATTTTGAGGAAGAACACAGTAGGAGGAATCACAAAACCTGATATCAAACTATACTACAAGGCCACGGTAATCAAAACAGCCTGGTACTGGCATAAAAACAGACATATAGATCAATGGAACAGAATAGAGAGCCCAGAAATAAACCCAGGTTCATATGGTCAACTAATATTTGACAAAGGGGGAAAGAACATCAAATGGAGTGAAAAGAGCCTCTTCAACAAATGGTGTTGGGAGAACTGGACAGGGACATGCAAAAAAAATGAAACTAGACCACCAACTTACACCATACACCAGAATAAACTCAAAATGGATCAAAGACTTAAATGTAAGCCGTGATACCATAAAAGTCCTAGAGGAAAAAATAGGCAGGAAAATTTCAGATATCCCACATAGCAACATTTTCACTGATATATCTCCTAAGGCAAGGGAAATAAAGGAAAGAATAAACAAATGGGACTACAGCAAACTAAAAAGTTTCTGCTCAGCTAAAGAAAACATCAGCAAGATGAAAAGGAAACCAACCATATGGGAAAATATATTCGCCAATGACATCTCAGACAAGGGATTGATCTCCAAAATACATAAAGAACTCATATGACTCAACACCAAGAAGACAGACAATCCAATTGAAAAATTGGCAAAGGACCTGAAAAAACACTTCTCCAAAGAAGACATACAGAGGGCCCATAGACATATGAAAATATGCTCAACATCACTAGCCATCAGAGAGATGCAAATAAAAACCACAATCAGATACCACCTCACACCAGTCAGAATGGCCATAATCAACAAATCAACAAACAACTTGTGCTGGAGAGGATGCGGAGAAACGGGAACCCTGGTGCATTGCTGGTGGGAATGCAGACTGGTGCAGCCACTATGGAAAACAGTTTGGAATTTCCTCAAAAAACTAAAAATGGAACTGCCTTTTGAACCAGCAATTCCATTACTGGGATTATATCCGAAAAATCCTGAAACACCAATTCAAAAGAACCTATGCACTCCAATGTTCATAGCAGCACTATTTACAATAGCCAAGTGCTGGAAACAACCTAAATGCCCATCTGTAGATGAGTGGATCAAAAAACTGTGGTACATTTACACAATGGAGTTCTATGTAGCAGAAAGAAAGAAGGAACTTCTACCATTTGCAACAACATGGATGGAACTAGAGAGAATTATGCTTAGCGAAATAAGCCAGGCAACGAAAGAAAAATACTTTATGCTGTCACCTATTACAGGAAAATAATGAACAACACAAACAAATGAGCAAAATTGAACCAGAGCTATGTAAACAAGGAGTAGACTAACAGTAACAAGGGGGGAGGTGGGAGGGAGAAAAGGGGGTAAGAAGGGGAAGTGTCAAATCAAAGAACATGTATAAATGACCCACAGACATGGACAACTGAGTGGGGACTGAATGTGGGGGAAGGGAGGGGCAGGATACAGGGAAGCAAGAGGGGAAAAAAAGAGTGAGACAACTGTAATGGAAAAACAAACAAAAAAATTTTTTTAGTGGGGGAAAATGAAAATATGAAGAATGAAAATGCCAGTTCAGTGAATATTAGGACAAAGATTTTCCTTCACGTTGTATATTTTTCTCTCTATTTGATCTCTCCAGAGTTTGGCATTCTAAACAAGTAAGTAATGACTTAAGTTTCTTTGCATAGAACTAATAAGACCAGTTGTTAATAGAGGTTCCTTTTTCTGACCAAGCCTTTGACTGGAATGTCAAGCCTAAGGGAGACATGCTTGGGCTCAGGTTGTTACTAAAAAGCCCTAAGGAACTGGGAATGACTTTCAAAGGTAATAAAAGCCCGCGAAATAAAAGGCCTGCTGCCATGGTTGGTTGTGCGGTCCACAGCAATCTCTCCAGGGAAGGAACGAAGGTTGTTTTCCTGAAAGATGGCTAGAAGGGACCTTAAGGCACAATGGAAAACCAGAAAGACTTGGAAAGGACAGGTGTGTACAGGCAAGGATGAATGCCAGGTATGTGGCTCAGCTTCTGTGCCCTGAAGAACAGACTGAAGGCCACCCTAAATGTTCCTTGGGTAAGTTCCAGCAAAACAGAACTAAAGATCATAAGTGATCATTTGCTGCTCTTGTTATGTTTATGCAAATGAACAGGATAAATTAAAAATGGACTTAATGTAGTCCCTTTAAAGACAAGGAGAGTAATCTTAGGGAGAAAAATCATTATTCAAGGAAAATCACAATGATCAGTGGCAGACTGTAAAGTAGGGCAGCTAACCATCTTAAAAGTTTCTTCTCATTTAAAAAATGGTTTCACTTGAAAATTAAACCATATCTGTGATATCACCAAAGAGATTCAAGTTGCAGGCAAGTAGAATGTCAAGTGCCTTGCAACTGGATGTCTTCCCAATAAGACAGTCTTACAGATTTAGAGACTTGTTTGTTGGTTATGTTACATAAATTAACAGGTGTTTTCTGTTTTCAAAGGGCATAAGCCTAGGACCGCATTACCTGAGTGATTGTCTGTACGCATAAGCCTCACTTAATACTCTCTGCAGCGCTGCCTCCTGAGACTCAACAGTTTGGCTGAACTAAATGGCTGGGTTGGTGAAGAATGGGGTGGTCTGTGGGCTTCACTTTAAAACTGAATTCTCTTTTCTATCCTAATGGCTTGGACAGAAAGGGCCCAGAGGTCTGAGAGGGGGGAAACATAAACTATTTCCCTCAGCCCAAACTAAATATAATGGGCAAAAGGGTTTTGGACAGGCGAGATGTGCCTAGCACACCTTCCTCCAAAGAAGCCCCCCCCCCCTTTTTTTTTTTTCTCCTAATTTGGAACATTGAAAAATTAATCCCTGCCTTTTGTCACCTAGTAGTTATGGATTGAATGATGCTTTTTAACCCTTTTTGCCAAATCTGTTGCCCCCAGAACACAACAAGGATGCCAGCCTGCTAAACCAAGCACGCCGTTGTCTGGAGACAGCCAACTGACCTGGAGTCTGCACAATCCTTCCCCATGTGGGAAGGCCACCCTCCCCTCCACAACCCCACTCTTATTAGGGATTTCTGGATCCAAGGGTATTTAGGACGACGACCATGTCCAGCTTGAAGCAGCTAGAGGAGCTTGAGACCTTCGCCCATTGTCCTTTACAAGATTACAAAGGGTCTTAATATCTGAGAGGGAGGGATAGTTATTTTTTACGAACCATGGGTATGGACTTGGGGGGGGATGCTGGGGGAGGGAGATACTGGGTGGTGGGGAGTAAAGGGGAAAAAATTGGAACTACTGTAACAACATAATCAATAAAATATACTTTAAAAAAAAAGAAGACTCAACAGCAGAAATCCACAAATAATCTAAATCTATTTAACTGTTAAATAAATAGTTCTTTTTTTTCTTTTCACTAAACTCTAGTACTGAGAGTTGTAATTCTGGCGGCTGGCAATCGGGCCCCTAACTAAACGGCCTGTGGACTCTGTTTCAATTGGAGCAGCCCAGGGGTTCTGTTACACTACCATTTTTAAGCAGGCCTCAGAAGTTCAAATCATTTCCAGTAACTTAACTGAATCTTAAAACTAAGCCAAAAGTACTTAAAGAAATACAATTTTTTTTTTAGCACTTAACAATGTAGAATTCACAGTGTTTGGCATCCAAATAAAAAAAATTACTATGCACACAAATGATACAGAGAGATCTGATCAGATCACTGGAGAGGAGAGGGAGGGGGAAAAGGAGGAGTTTGCTTGAGGCAATGGTAAACAGTCTATGATGGGATTGGCTGAGAAGCTGAACATCTCCAAAGTGAATGGAATTATGGGCCAGAATATTTAAAATAAAAGGAGGACAGAGACTGGCTCTCTGACTCTCTTCCTCAAGGGTGCCTAGATGATTGTGCTGCAGCTGTCTGCGTTTCCCAAAGGGTGATAGAAGGACCTTCAGGTGCAGGCCTGAAGGACTGGGCTGGGCTGGCAGAGGTTGGCAGGATTATTTTTTGGGGGGATGTTCTAGGGGGGACAGACTCTGAAGCAGAAGCTGCCATTCTTCCAAAATTGTATAGCTTTTGTATCTTATGTTTAGTTTGTAAACCAATCCTATATAAATAATATAATTAAAAACTAACAGGGTTCAGAATGATAAGAGAACTCAGGAATTAAACATTTTAGCCTTAATTGATAGGCATGTGGAAAGCTGTTATTCCAAAATTGTGTAGCTTTCTTTTATCACCAAACCTTTGCCTCCAGAATTTCACCTAGAGCATGGCAGCAGGTAGCAGGACCCCACTTGCTGTTCAGTAACATAAAGATGCAGGAAAATATGCTATATAATGAGGAGAAAAAACAATCAATAGAAACAGACCCTGAAATGACACAGACAATGGAATGAGTAGACAAATGCTCAAGAAGGAAGAGGAAGGTACAAGACAAGAGAGATATAAAAAGACCCAAATCACACCTGAAGATCTGTGGATCTCAAGGAAACCCGAGCATATCTTGGCTCCAACACTTACTGTGTAACCACAGGCAAGTTAATACACATGTCTGAACTGAGTGAAACCAGAAAAGTCAGCATTTGTGCTGCCTGTCAATAAATAGAGACAAGAATTGAATCTTCATGGGCACTTTATTTAGATGCCGGTGACCTGAGAAGATAGTGGGTTATGTACACTCAAAATCCATCTTAACATCTTATCTCCAGTCGACCTTTTTATAAGAAGAAGAAAAGGTAGGTAAGGCATTCGGAAAAAAGGTTAATCAGATAAGAGTTGCAGTCCAGGACAATTTTTCTAGTACTTCTCTATTTGCTGATCAACAATTCTTTATCTGCCTCACCCTTTCTTGGAACACAGTGGCTCCAGGGATAGGTGAGGCAGATAAATCCAATTATACAACACAGTGTCATCCACTGTAGAATCCCATGTTTTACATTAGACCCTCGGAACTTACTCATTCATCCTAGAGCTGAAAGTTCATAGACATTTTTTGTGATAGTCAAACCAGATAATCCATGTGAATGTGTTCACTTAGCACAGAGTGTTTGTTCAAACTGAAAAAAAAAAAGAGTTTTCAAGAGGGTTCAGAATGGCTGATGTGAAGAGAGGTAAGAGCAATAAGATCATAAATGAGCATTAGCATTACTATTTACAAATGGGGACAGACGGTTCAGGAGGCCATAGCTCACTTGGACTGTTGTGTAGGACTCTTGCTCCCCTTGAGTGCCCACCCCTTCCCATGTTGCCATCTGGCTTTTCCCTGGAAAGAAGGAAGTGAGTGAAGACTTGCAGCTGCCTTCTCCTTCCCACCCTACATGGAGTGTGTCAGGGAAATTGAGCTCAGAGATGGTCACTGAGGACTCTTTAGTGTCTTTGGCTCTTTTCTGAGTCACCTAAACATTTTGTTTTGCTTAAAGATATAAAATCTCAAAAGAAGCATGTACAGGCAAATGGAGCAAAGGAGCCAGTATACTCTGGCTTCTAGAGTGTTCTTTGTTGCATTCTGAAAGATTGACTTGATTCTGGAAATGGCTGACAAAAACCTCAGTTTGAGATCTGGTCAACTCTGCCATTTCCTGTCCAGATCTGTCCCTGGGACTAAATGTTAGAGAAAAGCAATCCCCAGTTCACTAAAACTATAGATATCACTTAAGAGGTTGGAACTACCTTTTTTTATGAACCTACTTGTTTGCATAAATATTTCTGTAACTTTTTTCAAAGTTAGTTTAGTATCAGTGCAACATTTACTCCTTAAAGCTCCTTTTATTGTTTTGTATTAGAAAAATAATAAATGTCCCTTGTAGAACATTTAGAAAATGTAGGTAAATAAAACAAGAAATAAAAAATTTCCAGTAATCTTGCCAGCACACTTTAAATTTTGATGTATATTTCCCAGCATTTAAAAAATCCTGTGATAAAAGTGGGGGTCACACTTTTTAAAGTTGATGTATCATGCATGTCTTACTCAGCCATTACTTATTCTCCTATGATGTATTTTGTGTGTATGTATTTGTGGCTTCATAATAACTATAAGTCAGGTTACGCTTAATGAGAATTTGAATTGCACAACTTAAAATAGTAGGATATAAAATATTAATTAAATCTCACTTTATGGGAAAATTTTGAAATAATGTGAATCTTGGTTTGCATTTTTTTTTCCCGCAGGAAATTTAATACTGCAGAATGTGAAATTTGCATTCTGTGAGGTCTTCAACAATACAACCACTTGTGTAAATATGACTATCCATTACTACCATTTTTTTAGCGAGTGTTTTATTAATGGCTGCTTGTTACAGCAGTGAGCTTCTTTGAGGATAAATGCTTGCAAATGTCACAAATGATCTCTTTAGGAAATATTCTTGCATGTGGAATTGCTGAGTCAAGTCTTCTGGTGCACATTGTCAAAATTCCATCCTGAAGGTGATATCAACACTTATTGAACAAATATTTCCATAGTGCTTACTATGTGACATGCACTATCCGAGAACTGTGCATCCTCATAATGATGATATGCAGTAGGTACTATTGTTATTATCCCCATTTTATAGATAAGGAAGCTGAGTCAGCCTCAAATGTCCAGGTCACAGAGCTAGTAAGTAGTAGAGCTGGCTTCTCAGTTCTAGCTCTTAACCACCACACTATGCTGCTTTTCCAAGATTCATAGCAGCAGACTGTGAGGTGGTTATTTCCCTGTGCCCTCACCTGAATTGGCAACATCTGTCTGCTCAAAGGGATTGTGAATATACTACTTATATTGAGGAAATCAACTCACCAGAAAGTTTTTAGAGTGCTGGTCCTATGAGAGAGAGCAAAGTTCTAGTCCTTGGCTATCAATGAATTACTGGCCTGTTTGATTTCTTGTAGAAACCCCATCAAAGAAATATTTTTGGAAGCTTGCCCCAAGCAGAAGGGACCTCTCATCTTTGGTCTTCATGTTTCTGGGTTCCACCAGTTCCTCTCAAGGCTCTGCTCCTGGCACCAGGATTCTAGGATACACTCCTGAGCTACACCTCCCTTACTCTGCTGTATACCATAGATATTGGCTCTATGCTTTAAGGTCTCTGCAGCCTGTGAAACCCCTCCCCCAATGCTTGCTTTATCCATACACTGCAGCAAGTATTCACATTGAGAGACCAGCAAAGAGGCATGAAACTCTGCAGCTTTTCATCTGAGGTAGAGGCCTGAGTTTCTGTACACTCCTTGAGCTTACCTGCAAGATGACTAATTCTTCTCCAAGACCTCCAGACTCTGGTCTTAGTTAGTGTGGAAATGTTAAACTGCTATAACAAAAAAAACTGTAGTCCCCTGTTATCCATAGTTTTGCTTTTTGTGGTTTAATTACCTGTGGTCAACCATGGTCCAAAAACATTACATAGAAAATTCCAGAAATAAACAATTCATAAGTTTTAAATTGCACACTGTTCTGAGTAGAATGATGAAATCTTGTACCTTCCTACTCTGTCCCTTTGTGAACTGTCCCTGTGTCCATTGTCTTCATGCTGTGTATGCTCTCTGCCTATTAGTCACTGAGTGGCCATTTCAGTTACCAGATAGATTGTTGCACTATCATAATGCTTGGGTTCAAGAAACCCTTATTTTTCTTAATAATGGGCCCAAAGCCATTCGTGTAACTTTTATTACAGTATATTGTAATAATTGTTCTACTTTATTATTGTTGTTAAACTCTGATGTTGCACATTTTATAAATTAATCTTTATCATAGGTATGTATGTATAGGAAAAAACAGAGTATATACAAGGTTTGGTATGTTTTGAGGTTTCAGGGTTTCAGACATGGGGGTCGGGAACATATGCCCTAAGGATAAGGGGGGACGACCATACCTAACAATACACGTCTTAAAGAATAAAGTAGTTTATTCTCTCTCATGTAACAGTTCTGAGGTGAGCATTTCTGATTGCTAGGGTGTCTCTAATCCACAAGTCTTTTAAGGACCGGTTTCCTTCCATCATGTAGCCTTGTCATATACTAGGCATTAACCTCTTCTGCATGGTCAAGGTTTCCATCCCAGGAAAGGGGAAGGACATGGAAGAGCCACACCCACTACTTCCACTTTAATTCCATTGGCAAGAACTGAATCACATGGTAACACCCAAGTACAAGGGAAGCTGGGAAATGTAGTTCATCCACATACCTAGAAAGGAGAGAATGTCTTTGAGGGAATGTTACTACCATCTAATAGATCCTCCAAGCAGGAGACAAACCCAGCTGGGCATGTGTCTGCACATAATGAGATTATGATAGTTCCATTTCTTGTCCCCCTTCCTATATCATATCAATGGGCGAATTTAAGAACAATAAATATAGGCAGCTGACATTAATTTAATCTGAGTACACCAGCCTCATGGGCTCTGGAAACTTACTCCTAAAAGCATATGTTGCCCTGGCTGGTGTAGCTCAGTGGATTGAGTGCCAGTCTATGAACCAAAAGGTCACCAGTTCGATTCCCAGTCAGGGTACATGCCTGGGTTGTGAGGGAAGTCCTCAGTTGGGGGTGAGTGAGAGGCAACCAATTGATATATCTCTCACACATCAATGTTTCTCTCCCTCTCTTCCTTCTCTCCCCCTCTCTCTAAAAATAAATAAATAAAATCTTGAAAAAAAAGAGCATGTGTTAAATTTATTTGTTCTAATGACTCAAAAATTAGCCCATAGAGCAGAGTACACAGTGCTTAAACAAAAATTTCTGAATGAGAAACCTGGCTCCACCACTACCTAACTTCTGTGTGACTTTGCACATGTTACTTTTATTTGTTGTGAGAATGACAGAAACATGTAGAAAGTACCTGGTGCAAATCCTGGCTTCTGTGACACTAGACAATTCTGATAATCTATCTGAGCCCATGCTCTTCTGGAGAATGGGGTAATATTCTTCCTCTCAGTGGGATGTGTAATGTTATATTTCCTGAGTGCATAAGTCAGTGTTGGCTCAGAGTACTAAGAAACTCAGGAAGTAATCAACCTCAGGCTCAAACAGTATGTGCATCCCATCTCTCCATTTTCCTCTATAGGTCAGCTTCATCCTCAGGCTGCCTCTACATGGTGGCAAGATGGCTGTAACAGAAAGAGTGAAATCTTCTCCCCCAGACACCTCTTCAAGTCGCATTGGCTCTTATAGGTTATGACTCTGTTTCTGAACTGGGATTTAAGGGATGAGATTAGTCGATTAGCTTAAACCAATTGGGCCCCACTCCTGGAGTTAGGAATAGGGTCACTGTCAAACAACTACATGGCAGTCAAATAGTTCCTCTAAGGGAAAATGGGTTGTAATTATCAGAAAGAGAGCCAAAACAACAGATGTCCATGACAGAAAATGTGTTTGAAGGATGAGTTAATTGGGCCTAATTATGGCCCAATTTTTATTTGTTTTTTGAAATTATGAGCTGACTCCTGATGATAGATCAACTAATCATGGTCTCTGGCAATTTTCTTTCACATCCCGCTTAGCTGACTCCTACAGTTTCCTCCTACTGCTTTGTCCATACCCATGAATGCTTTCTTTCCCCCATGTTGGTGGCAGTGTCCTTCTGACCCAAAGGTTCACCAGACGCCCCTAACCAATGGACTGAAGGGAACACAGTAGGAATCCATCATATTTTTGAACTTTCAGTATTTGTCTTTGAAAGAGCAGTGAACATTTTGTCTCCAAATCCTAAAATATACACATTAAATCTTAGTATAAAAACTTTGGAGGCAAAACATTTATATATATATTAAAATTTTATTTAATATATATAATTTCATTTAATGTATTGATGTAATGGATAAGTAGAGTAAACTTTTGGGGTTTCACTTTCTCATTTGTAAAATTTTGCAATTGAACTAGATGCTTTCTAAAGTTCTTTTCAGCATGAAGACCCTTAAAAGAGGCAGCATTATAGTATATTGACATTAATAATGGCCAAAATTAGTTACTGAGTATTCAACTTTAAACTTTAACATATATATCTCACTCAATCTTCACAACAACCATTCAAGGTGTGAACTATTAATACCCTCTTTAGATGAGAAAACTGAGTGAGGATTAAGGAAGTCATGTAACTTATTCAATTCAATGTCACGAATGAGGTGGCTCCTTGGAACTGGAATTTAGGTAGGTCAGATTCCAGAGTCTGTGCTCTTAAGCATTATATTGCCAATGCAGCTTCCTCTGAGGAGGAAAGGACTTAGATTTTGGAGTCGGAAAGCCTTGGATTTGAATTCTAAATTCAGCACTGTGGGAAAGTTATTAAACCTCTCTGAGCTTTAGTAGAATGTAAGATGGAAATAATAGTTATGCTTTGTAAGTAAAGAATTAGAATTAAAACAGTTGTATTAGTGGATGTAAAATTTTTGACTCATAATTGGTGCTAAATAGGAGACATCTTTCAGAATGACCCACTACAATAAGCTAATTAATAGAATGAATTGCTACCAGGAACATAAGAACTCTGTGAATAAATGTCTGGCTTCTGAGTCACCATTTTGAAGCCCAACATAAATATGCTTGTGAATATAATTGTCTCTTATAAAACTTTGCCTGTTTCAAATGGAAGTACAAGCAATGACATAAACAATTGACAAATTATGGGGCAGGATCAACATCCTTTAAATACCCCCACCAATGAATGTTGTTTTGCAAACAAGTATTATTTATTTTTTAGTTGTCTGGGATATTTTTCTTATTAAGGGAACCATTTTCTCCATTATGGCTCAATCATGAGATTCATTTTTCCAGGAATGGGGTGGGGGGTAGTGGTACAAATACCTGTAGTACAAGAAAGCCATAGGATGTATGGGGGAGTGCTGCACAGATTGGGAGGGGAGTGAAACAAGCACCTCCCTTTTAGTCTGGGAGCTTGGACATAAAAGTAGAGGAAAAGAGGAAAGACAAGGGGTGAGGTGTGTCCTGTCTCCCTTTGTCTGGATCAAAACTTCTGCTGGGAAGGGTACAGGGTGTGGGTTAGAAACAACCAGAGACATACAGAGGAAATGAGAGAGCAGTGGGACTTGGGTCCCAATCCCCTTTGGGACTCTGGGTTGTAAATGAGTCATAGGAGGCCCAGCACCGACATGGGAAGGCTGGATTACCTCTGGTGGTACAGTGTGCTTATGCAGGGAGGTCCTGTACTGGAGTCTTGAATCTCTGTCAATTCCCCAGTGCCTGGGAACACCCCAGCACCCCCTCCACCACCAAAAGTAGGGACAAAGAAAGCAACTGAATGTATTAGCTGTCCTTTCATTGTAAGGCCAACATGATCCTGTAGCCAAGAGCTGAAGGATGGATTGCCTGGGCCTGGGAGATTAAATCGAAGTCACCATTAAATCTCAGAGCAATCCCCAAAGCCAGTAAAAGCCAAGATGGGCCATACTCATCACAAGGTGCTGGTCCAGCTACCCAGGAACATAACCCAAACAGGAGAACTGAACATGAGTTCTATAGCTGTGGGTATCAACAGAGGCCAGAAGGAACCTCAGTGATCAGGCAGGACAAGGGATATTGTCGCAGACCTCCGACCAGCAGGGTCCATGGCATTGTGAATGAGTAAATGCACATGGACTGCAAGAATCCTGTGGAGAAAAGGGTACAAAACTGGCCACTCTCTAAAGGAGAAAGCATGGTTTGCCCCTTTCTGATCAGGCTTTTATTAACTCTTTAGGTGGATTACATCCAAGAAAGTTATAAATCATTGTGCCAATTATTGCCTTATATGACTATTACTCTTATATAACAGAGAAAAGAATATTATACATGCATGGAAGATAAGGATAACTGATGTAGTTACATCCTGTCCTTGAAAATCAGCTCAGAATAGATCCTAAGAAACTGCTTCAAGGTTACACACTGAACATCTGTTGTTCTCAGCCCAGGATGAGCAAGCTTTAAAGCTGTTATAGAAACACAGGCCTGGTTCCTCACAGGAAAACTGGTGTGTGGAGTGAGTCCTGTGTGCTGCCACACTCCCAGTGGTTTTCCAAATCTGGGGCTGAGCTACATTTGCCACTGCCAAGCACCCTGGCTTCCCATAGGACATCACTGTGGAAGGTCATGAAGATCCTGGAGGACAGCACCATGAAGAGCATGTGGAACTGCCCCTGCCCCCACCAACCCCCAATCAATAAGTGTAAGAGTTTCCATGCACCTAGATGCCATCTTGAGAAAGAGAAACATGGTGCTGGTAGCAAATTTGAACCTTAAATTGGATTAAATATTTATCCAAAAATAATTAAGCCAACTTGAGAGAGACTGTTCTGAATGAGAAGTTGATCAAGTTACCTTAATTGGGACTTAAGATTTCCCCACCTCTGCCATCAGTGGGATGGGAGCCCATGAACAAGCTCCTTACAGACGAATGAGAAAGCCCTTGTTTTGCACACTGAGTAATAGTCTGCAGCAGATATTGCTGGTTGCCCTGATTTTAGGTGTTTTCTTTTTGCACAGCCATTTGTTCAGGGAAAATGACCTTCTCCCCAACAATTCAGAAACAAATACCGATTATACAGACTGATCTTTGTGCCCTATGGCTCGTTAGTGATTGGTTTAGGCATGGGCTTACACAATACTCCTGCCCATATTGGGACATTTGCTGGGGGCAAGTTTTTCCTCATTGAAAAGGAGGGACATTACAGGGAAGAACGTTTCTAACCTGATGCAGGTAAGGACTTGCAACTGTGGTAGACAACTTGGGAGCAGGGTTCCAGTGAGCAGACACATGGTGAGGGCTAGAAGGAAACTGGCTCCTAGATGCAGTTGGACCTCCTTCCCTGCCCCCCTCTTCTTATGTTTGAGATGAATATCTGTTCCATGCTGCCAAAATCATCCTAAATAAGGCAAGGTGTGGGTAAATTTTCAACTTTGCTACTCCTGTTTCACAAATGTGCCCATATGAATGTAAAGGGAATGTGGTGCTAACGGTCATTAGCATTGAAAAGCATTTGCAATACTTCCTCCAGGCAAGCTTTATTCCCAGAAGACTGAATGATGCCCCTGCCCATGACAACTGCAGCTACTTCACATGGTAGCATCTCTTCTTATTTGCCTTAGATACCTTTCCTAAGGGAAGAAATGAAGCCACAGTAGTTAATTCTTCTTGAATATAAACGAATGGATCCCTTTTGCCCTTTAAAAACATATTATTAAAATGTTAAAAAAAATGTTCTTATAGAGTTGCCTGGAAAGTGAGCAGGGAACAGACCAACAACAAACTCACTGCCACTTCTTGGTTTTTACTGGGATCACCTTTGCTTTTTGCTGTGGAACAAAGGAAGTCTTAGAACATAAAATCATTTTAAAAGAAGTGAATCTTAACTGCTGAGCTGACCCAAGATGTAAGGCTCACACTGACTGGGGCTGTATAATTTGGCTCTTTTTAACATTCAGACTTCTTTCTGATTCTCCAAAATTGAATCTACTTTGGTCAAGCCTATATTTCCCCAAATCAACTTTCTTTTTTTTTTTTTAATGTATTTTATTGATTATATTGTTACAATAGTTCCAATTTTCTCCCCTTTACTCCCCTCTGTGAGAAACGCTCACAATAAAAACTGGGACACAGGACTTGAGCAGTAAAACGAGGCCTTTATTCACGAGTCTGCAGAGCCGGGCGCACCCTCACAGCCAGGAGAATATGCGCGACAAGTAGACAAAGGAAACTGATTTTATAGTCTTAGCTTCCCCACCCTGAAATTGCTACCCTAAAGTGATTATCTTTTCCACCCTGAAATTGCCACCCTAAAGTGATTATCTTCTTTGCCCTAAAGTGAGAGCCATTAGCTTCCCCGCCCTAACGCAATTAGCTCCCCCTCCCCGCTCCTTCTTCCCCATTTCTCCATTACTGGTTACTCTGGAGTTACAATCTAACACGGTTATCTAAATGCCCCTTCTGTGGTTTGTAGATATGCCAGTGATGTCAGCTCCCTTCTCAGAGACCCTCTAATTACATTTGCCCTTAAGACCCTTTAATTACATTTGCCCTTTGTTACTAATGACTTTTCACTGGTTTGAGAGTCACTATGTCCTTGTTTCTAACAATTCCCCCCTGTCTCTTTTGGAAAATTGACTACTCAAACCATTCTATTTATCCCTTCAAATTTAAGGAGGATTTCTCAACTTTCTTCCTTATAGTTAGGATTCCCTTTGGTCTCTTGGAGGAGGAGATTATGAAAAGTTGCTGGCATTTGTTTAGTTAGTGCAGTCTCAATTAGCCTTTGAACCAAACCTCTGATGCATGGAATAATACAATAGCCTAAAGCTGTGAGGACACCTGCTACCACTATGAGGGATACCAGAGCTGATGAGATCATTCCTTTCCAGTTGCCAAACCAGTTTTCTAACCATCCTGTTATGGGATTATCAATACCTGAGTTTTCTGCCAGCTTATTTGCTAAGATAGTTATTCCCTGCAGGGCCTTAGTGATAGATCCATCAGGGGCTGTATTATTAGGGATAAAGGTGCAACACTGCCCCCCAAGCATTACACGTACACCTCCCTTTTCTGTCAGCATCATATCCAGTGCCATCCTGTTCTCCCAAGCCACTCAACTGGTGGCATCTAATTGTTGAGCAATTCCTTCTATAGTATTCCTAGTATAATTGATAAACCTCTGTTGGTTATAATAAATATAGTTTATCTAATCAACAGAAGAGCACTGACTCAAACCCTGCTGCTATCTGATTTCTAGGTTTAAACTCATCTGGAACTCCTCTGGGGACTCCAATGGTGTCACTATAGATATGAGGATTATAGGATTCACCAGGCGCCACTGACCTTTTTTTTTTTTCCTAACAGGGGCAGTCAGGATCGGTTTTGGAAATGCTAGGGTAAATGGGATAGCCAATTGAACAGGGCACAGGTTCCACTCCACCTGTTAGGCAGGATTTTCCAGAGACTCCTCTGCCCACAATACCACCAGACATCTGTTCTGGGGATTCAGAGGGGAATATAGTTGCCGGCCCCACTGTAAAGCTGTCTTGCATTTCTGGTATGAGTGCATATTAGGAGTTCTTCCACAGGGGTACCCAAATTCGCTTCCCACCTAGAGAGGCAAGAAGAGTAATTCATGGGCCCCACTGAGTATGAAGGGAGTGACTGAGTTCCATTACTCCTTATAGAGGGAAAGAGGAGAGACAAGCTTCTGCAAGTCTCATTTCCCCATGCATTCTCATCCTGGTAGAGAGCGAGCATACAGGCCATTCCCGAGGGGTCAGAGTCCCAGCCTAGTGGAAATGGTACAACCTGTGCCTGGGGTCTTCCTGTGGTACAAGCATAACAGTTGCTTTTATTCAGGGATTTAACGGTAAATTTGACCCATTCTACCCAAGCATTTGCATCCCCGTATCCAGTCTCTATCTCTAAGGTCTGTCTGAGGTTTAATACCTTAAAAACTTTTACCTTGGCTGGATTATTCTGGGGTCTTTTCTGAGGTGTTTCTGAGATCTAGCTGAGAGAAGTTAGATTTTCCAGGGAAGGAGGAGTTGTCACTAAGTGAAGACCTAGCCATCCTACTGGATCTATGCCAGATATATCCACTCCTAAGCCATAAACTCTGGTAGCCACATGGGGTTTCTGACTTAAGGCCTGTGGCTGGTTAAGTGTTAGAAGAGGGTTGCACTGGAGAGGCTAGCAGTTTGGGGGAGGAGCTTCCTTGCTTAAAGTTATTTTAGGCAAAGGAGACCAGTTTTAAAATGAAGCCCATTGACCAGCCCATACTTCGCCAACCCAACCACTTAGTTCAGCCAAACTGTTGAGTCTCAGGAGACAGCAATGCAGATGGGCTTCTTAAGTGTGGCTTTTATGTACGGACAACCACTCAGGAAATTAGATCATAGGCTTATGCCCTATGAAAACAGAAAGACACACACATGTTAATTCACACAACACAATTCACAAACCAGTCTTTAAATTTGCAAGACTGTCTTATTGGGAAGATATCCAGTTGCAAGGCATTTGATATTCTTGCCTGTAAATTAAGCATTATTGATAATGTCACAGACCTGGTTTAACTTTTGAATGAAAACAAACTTTTAATTAAAATAAACTTTATAGACACAGCTGCACTAGTTTATAGTCTACCACTGATAATTGTGATTTTCCTCAAATCACGATTTTTCTCCCTAAGATTACCCTCCTCATTATTAAAGGGACTGCATTAAGTCCAGTTTTAAGTTAGCCTGTTCATTTGCATAAATACAACAAGAGCAGCCATTGATAGCATAAATCTTTTAAGTCTGCTTTGCTGGAACTTACACAAGGAACCTTCAGGATTACCTTTAGTCTGCCCTCTGGGCACAGAAGCTGAGCCACATACCTGCCATCTGGCCTTGCCTGTAAAACCCATGCTTTTTACAAATTCTTCAAGCTTTCCATTGTGCCTAAAGTTTCCTCCTAGCCATTTATCAGGGAAGCAACCTTTGTTTCTTCCCTAGAAAGATTGCCATGGACCGCACAACCACCCAAGGTGCTAGGTCTTTCCCTCATGGGCTTGCATTAGCCTAGGCATGCCTCCTTCAGGCATGACATTCCAGTCAAAGCCTCAGCTGACATTACCACCATTAGCAACTGGTCTTATTAGTTTTATGCAAAGGAACCTTATGTCACTTCTTACTTCTTTACAATGCCAAATACTGGAGGGTTCCGGTAGGGAGAAAAATATAAAGGCGTGAAGGAAAATCCTTGTCCTTCAGAACTGCATTTCCATGCATTATACCTTCTATTACTAAAACCATACAATTTCTTCTCAAAACCTTCATAAATTTCTAACAAATTTTTCATTTACATGCTTTACACTTCTTTTGGTTCCCTTTCTTTCATGTGAAGTTTTAAAATTTCCCTGGGAAACCTCAATTTTTCCTTTCAGAGCATAAACAGAACACAAGCAGCTGAGGTTTTCTTTTCCCAGGTTTAAAGCTTCCATAACTTTCTTTCTTTTTTATAATTACAACTTTCCTCAGACCTTCTGCAACATTCACAAACTTTCTAAATACCCTTTACTGCTTTAGATTTAACCATAACCTGCTTCTAATCCTTGTTCTTTTCCACACGGCGAAGAACTGTACTTAAACTCAGTATCTGGCAGCTAAAAGTTCCTAGATTTGCAGAGATATTCTGCAGCTTTTTGAAGTTCCTGCTTCTCCTCCTCTCTTCTAACATACGCTTTCTGAGCTTTCCTGAGGAGTTTTTCAGTTGCTTTATTTGGCCCATTCATTTACTTTTTGCAATTTCTTACAAATATTTGGCCAGTTTCTGTTACAATGGTGACTTTTAAGAGTCCCTGTCCCACAGCATTCTCTGGATTTAGACCAGAATACTCCCTCATTTTGTCCCTGAGCTTCTGCAGGGATCTGATGGAGCTGTATTTCGAATGCCTTGGAGACATTCTGTGCATGGGGAACGGACTCCTTGATTTCCCTGATGACGAAGCTCCTAAGGTCTTTCATTTGAGCCCTAGCCTCCGGCCTGTTATCCCAATCAGGGTCTATACTGGGAAACTTCTGTTAGGCTGGGACAATTTCCTGACCGGGGGGATGTTCCCTTTCCCATATCCTCATAGCAGCCCGTCTGATCACTCCCTTCTCTTCCCCACTGAAGATGTCTAGTATAGACATTAATTCTGTCCACATGTATATGCTGGGTCTGGGGAACTGATCTAATTATTCTGCCAGTCCAAGGGGGTCCTTTACCAAGCGCTTCATATTGCGTTTGAAGTTTCTAACTTCAGTGCTTGTTGAAGGAGCATTTGACATATCTAATATGTCCTGGACCCATGGAGACCTCCCTAAGGGGAAACTGGCTGCTCTGAGGGAACGGGGAAGTTCTTTAGGTCTTGATTACATTGTTTCAATTCCTTTCTTAATTTAGATAAGTTGCCACCAGCGCCATAGGTGTCATGGGGACGGATACTGGTGGGGTATCTGCTAGGTGTTCCTGGCCTCTTCCGTCTGTACTGTCCGTCCACAGTGCCTCTGCCCAGTTGGCTGCCGGCTGGCCAGGGCTATAAGGCAATGGGAGACAGGACAGAGGGTCCCAGGCCTTATCTTTTTCTTTTTTACAGGGAAGAGACCTGCGGATCTGCTGGTAGGTGGTGATCAGCAGAGAGTATATTCCCTCTCTTCCTTAAAGGCTGATGCCTGGCCCTGGCTGTTGTGACCCAGTGGACCAAGCACCAGCCCGCGAACCAAGTGTCGCCGGTTCAACTCCCAGTCAGGGCACACGACCAGGCCACACGCCAGGTCCCCAACTGGGGGCACCAGCAAGAGGCAACCACACAGCGATGCCCCTCTCTTCCTTCTCCAAAAACAAACAAACAAACAAACAATCCAAAAAAGCTGAACACACATATAAGACCAGGGCTTAACAAACCCAACATTCATCAGACCCAAATCGGGGCTAGAAGACAGATTTCCCCTAAATGGGTTCCTTTGGCCAAAGGAAACAACAATAATTTACCATTGTCTGTTTTTCCTTACTTTTGGTCCCCACCCCTAGGCCTAAAATTTCCATTTCCCATCCTCAGCTGATTCCCGTGGCTGAATCCGGCTGTGTTCTCAACCTAACGGACCCAACAGAGGGGCACTCCACACTCGCTTACTTGCACACAGACCGAGATGCTTCGTTCATCTCCGGCCGCTTCCCTCACAGGACAATGGACCCAGCGGAGGTGCACTCCGGCCGTTCCCTCACAGGAGAACGGACCCAGCGGAGGTGCACTCCGGCCATTTCCTCACAGGACAACGGACCCAGCGGAGGAGCACTCCGGCTGTTCCCTCACAGGAGAACGGACCCAGCGGAGGTGCATTCCGGCCGTTCCCTAACGGGAGAACGGACCCAGCGGAGGAGCACTCCGGCCGTTTCCCTCACGGGACAGCGGACCCAGCGGAGAGGCACTCCACACTCGTACCAGCCACACGCACAACTCGTACCAGTCACACGCACAATCAGCTTCCCGAGGATGCCCAACCACCAAGGCAGTACTTAAGTCCAATTTTCCTACCTTGGCCCGTGCACGAGGTTGCCTGGTTGCCACGGTGTTTGCTTTTGTTTCCCCCTGCGTCGATCCACTGCTGTCCCAACAAGAAGTCTCGGGTCGTTTCCGGACACTGAGGCGGGTGGGCCCTGGGTCAAGCGGGCCACCCAAAAGCGGGTAGGACGCGTCTCCCCATCTTGGCTCAGAGCCCTTCCCGCACACAGGCGGAGGATCCCGGATGAGCCCCCAAATTGTGAGAAACGCTCACAATAAAAACTGGGACACAGGACTTGAGCAGTAAAACGAGGCCTTTATTCACGAGTCTGCAGAGCCGGGCGCACCCCCACAGCCAGGAGAATGTGCGCGACAAGTAGACAAAGGAAACTGATTTTATAGTCTTAGCTTCCCCACCCTGAAATTGCTACCCTAAAGTGATTATCTTTTCCACCCTGAAATTGCCACCCTAAAGTGATTATCTTCTTTGCCCTAAAGTGAGAGCGATTAGCTTCCCCACCCTAACGCAATTAGCTCCCCCTCCCCGCTCCTTCTTCCCCGTTTCTCCATTACTGGTTACTCTGGAGTTACAATCTAACACGGTTATCTAAATGCCCCTTCTGTGGTTTGTAGATATGCCAGTGATGTCAGCTCCCTTCTCAGAGACCCTCTAATTACATTTGCCCTTAAGACCCTTTAATTACATTTGCCCTTTGTTACTAATGACTTTTCACTGGTTTGAGAGTCACTATGTCCTTGTTTCTAACACCTCCACCAAGCATCTCCCTCCCCCAGCAATCCCGCCCCACAAGTCCATACCCCTGGTTTGTAAAAAATAACTATCTCTCCCTCTCAGATATTAAGACCCTTTGTAATCTTGTAAAGGACAATGGGCGAAGGTCTCAAGCTCCTCTAGCTGCTTCAAGCTGGACATGGCCGTCGTCCTACCTACCCTTGGGTCCAGAAATCCCTAATAATAGTGGGGGTGTGGAGGGGAGGGTGGCCTTCCCACATGGGGAAGGATCGTGCAGACTCCAGGTCAGTTGGCTGTCCCCGGACAATGGCATGCTTGATTTAACAGGCTGGCATCCTTGTTGTGTTCTGGGGGCAACAGTCCCCAAATCAACTTTCATTTCTTGGAGTTCATCATCACACATCCCTACTTACTCTGTACAAATTGTTTCAGGATAATTTACTAGCTCGAGAGAAAAAGTGAGGGCATGAGGGAGAGAAGAAGAGATAGAGGACAGGAGAGACAGAGAGATAGATGGAGAAACAGAGGTAGAGAAAAGACAGACATAACCAATCCTTCCAAGGACTGTTTTCACTACAGAATATCCACAATTTTATGTTTAATGGATCTGCAATTCTTGAGCCATGTCTTTCCTTTTGGAAATGCTACTATGTTCTAAGGTAACCTCAATGGGCGAGTTGGAATACAGAAGATGTGAAATTGTCACTATTTCAACCCTACTTCAATTTGAACAATCTTGATATAACACTATTTGTTTTGCATAAGGACTTTGAAAAAGGCTTATTAGACAAAACCATTTCTATTACCAAAATTTGAAAACAACAGTATTATATAAGAACAAACAAATGTGCACAATTCAAATATTAACTCCTGACCTTTATTGTTGTGTGGGTCTCTCGTACAAAGTAGTGAATAAGAGTAACATTTAAATTAAAATACAAAGTATAGTAACAGCTATGAGGAATTGCTAGCCAATATAACAAATAAACCCCAAATGTTGAGTGGTGAAATATTATGAACATTTATATGCCACTCATTTGATGCATGTGTCCTTAGCCAGTGGTAGTTTTCCTCCTTGTATTAATTCAGGCACCCAGTTGTGTGTTATCTATTGCTGTGTAACAAATTACTCCATAAAAACAGATGATCTCACACAGTTTCAAATTTGAGAGTGGGTTTGCTGGCTAGTTCTGGAGAGTGTCTCATAAGGTTTAGTTAAGATATTGGCCAGGGTTGCAGTCATCTGAAAGGGACTGAGACTGGAAGATCTCCTTCCAAAAGAGCTGGCAAGTTGATGCTGGCCATTGATCACCATGCAGACCTCTCCACAGAGCTGCATGAGTGTTCTTACAGCCTATCTTGTCTCCCCAAAGTGAGAGACCCAAGATAAAGCAGCTAGTCTCAGAAATGATACTTCACCATTTTTGTTAAATCCTACTGTTACACAAGTCAGTCCTATTCCACATAGGATGTGAATACCCGAAGGTGAAAATCATTGGAGATCATCTGGGAGATGGGCTAGTACACTAGGACATTTCTGTCTTGCAGTTAGCATCCCCCGGGTTTTAACATTTTCTGCTTCAAGGCAGAGGAAGAGGAATGAGCACAAAGGAGTCCCACATTGGAGGTTCTTATGGACCAGGGTAAAAAGTGGTACATAACTTCCACTTCCACTCATGGTTAGAACATGATCATAAGGTGCCATTACCTATAAAGGTGGTTGGGGAATGTCAGCTCTAACTGGGAAGCCTCTTCTCAGCAAGAACCATATACTATGGAAGGAGGAGCATGAACTTTTGGTCTTGCCATGGGAGGACTAAAAATGTTTATATATATATAAACAGAGAAGGAAAACTCTGACTCCAAAAAACCTCCGCTGCCTTGCGGCATACCTCTTCAGGGGAAAGGCTAAGGGAGTAAACCCCGACAGAAAATCCGGAGCCGGAGTCCCTAAGGCGGTTTGACGTTGTAGTCAACACCGGCAACTCCTGCGGCGCACCTGAAGCCAAGCTGTATTGACTCCGTCTTTCCCTTGGACCCTTCAGCTGCGAAGAGAGGGGGGGTCTGCTGCATGGGCAACAGCAGACCCTCCATATCACCCTGCCCAGGCTCTGTAGCTTCAGCTTCACTGGAGAGGACACTCCAGCGTCATCGCAAGATGTCGATTTAACACGGGAGGAGACAGATACCGTGTCACTCTCGAGTCGGACTGCACAGCCATTCTCGGCGGTGCAGATAGACTCTTAAGAAGCTACACCATTGTCTCTCAAGACGGACGGCTGCCGACGACGATATATATATATATATATATATATATATATATATATGCAGAATGGTCAACATAATGGCACAGAGCAAATGCTCAATGAATGATAATCATTATAGAAAGCTCTTCTGATAACCCAGTGCCTACCTAGAACTTGGAACATATTTATCTTAAATAAATGTTTATTGTATGAATGGATGAGTTAAGGTAATGAGTGTAAAAATGGTATCAATGGGAGGAATTACAATTGATATTTCTTGAGTTAGTAAATTGCATTGGCTATCCTTATTGAGGTACAGATCCTCTTCTGGATGTGCAAATTACTATCCCCATTTCAGCTAGTCAAATAAAGATAGCAAACATTGAAGGCTTTGCAGGCATATGGTCATCATTGTAACTACTCAACTCTGCCATTGTAGTGTGTAAGGCCATAGATGATATGGAAATGAATAGGTGTGCTGTGTTCCAATAAAACTTTATTTACAAAACAGGCAGGTAACAAGATTTGTTCCAGGAGCCATAGGCTTTTGAACTCTTCTCTACAGTATTCAGAATGAAAAAGCACAGCCACAACATGTCTAACTCTTTCAAAAATTACCGAATAGAAGTCAGACACAAAAGAATCTTCCATTTATATAAATACATAAAGTTCAAAAGCATGAAAAATGAAAATATATTATTTAGGAGTATATATTAACATGGTGAAATTATAAAGCAAAACAAAAAATGGATTCTTTCGAAGGCCAGGATTGTGTTACCTCTGGAGGCTAGAAAGGAAGCTATAATTGGGAGGCACACATGAGGGACTCTGGGCTGCTGCAGCATCTTACTCTTGACATGGTGGTTTCATGAGAGTTCACTTTACATGATTTGTTAAGTTATATATTTGTGTTTTATGCATAAAGAGTGTGTTCTATCTCTCAATAAAATGTTGGAGAAAAATGAATATTAAGAATTATGCACCCTGCTCTTTTGCTCCACTAACTAATTTAAATTCCTTTTCTTTGGTTAACAAGCATGAACTTTTATTGCTACATCATTCTCATTAGTCAATTCATTGCTATTCAGCCCTGGCTGTGCATCAGAATCTCTGGTGGTGAGTTTCTCCCCACCAAACACAGATGCCTGAGCCCACCCTCTGAAGGTTTTGATTCAGCAAATTCAGGTTGGAGCCTAGGCCTTGGCAATTTGCAGATGCCAACCAGGCAATGGTGGTATGCAGCTGGTATTGAGAACTTCTGTTTTAAACTATGCTATCTTGTTGCAATTTTGTAGAGTATTCCCCTTAGTCACATACTTCATTCCCAATATCATCCAAACTGACAAGCTGAACAATTTTTAAGAATTTCATTTCCCTTGAAGTTAGGTTTCCTGAGTCAAAAAGTCCAGTCCTATTCAAAGTGGTATCTCATTCGGCATTTATTCTAGCCTTCTGTTCATCCACTCCTACTGAAACACCTTGAAACTTCCTTTTTGATACACTCATTTTCTTATTTTAAGCCAAGTGCACATTCTTGCCAGTCCCTTCCCTCATCCTTTCTCCTGAGGGTGGGTGGGCACTGCAGCAGGCTGGCCACCCACCTAGGGTAGATAAGTGCCTGTTTATCCCTTGTTTTTGTTTCTGGGCTCTAAGTCAGCTTCCTATCACAAATGAACATTCCTTCCATCCTCTGCTGACTCACCTTTATCAGCATTTGCTGAAGAACCTTATCAATAGCCTTTTGAATAACTACAAAAATTATATATATGCTTCTATTCTCAGTCTTTATTTACCCTTCCTACTATCTCTAGCAATTGCAAAAATATTTCAAATTGATTTCCTCTTGGAAGAACTATGGCACTTCTTCCCAATAGGTTTAGAATAAATGTTTAATAATTTGTTCATTGGGAGGTAATCTCCACTTCTGTTAAAGCCAGGGTACACTTAAGTCCCTATTTCTCCTGGACAGTCCTATTATATGCCTGACAAATGCCTGACAGTTGTTACTGGTGCTTCCTTTTACTTCAAAAAATGTGTCAGTTTGCATAATGAATTTTATGGTGACCTTATTCATTATCAAAGTCTATGCAGTATAGTTGAAATATAATGTGAGGAAAAGTCAGAAGACCCAGATGTTCATTCCCGCAAGGCCGTAGACTAGCTGTGTGGGTTTGGTAATTATAAGCCCTCACCTCAAAGTGTGGTCCCCAGACGAGAAGCATCAGTATCACCTGGGAGCTTGTCAGTAATGCAGAACCTCAGACCTACTTCAGACCTGCTGAAACAGAATTAGCATTTTAACCAGATACCCAGGTGATTTGAGTGCACATGACAGTTTTTGAAGCACTGTTCTAAACCTCACCAGACTTCAGTTTCCTAGTAAAATAAAAGGTGTCCAACCTTCACACAGCATTAAAAATAATACCAATAAATTCAATTCACTCAATCTTAATAACAAAATCACAATAACAACAGAAAAGTACATTAAAACATGTACTTACCTGTAGGGTGATTTGCTTTTCTTTTTTTAAGGAGTGAATGAATGAAATTTACTTTACAATTAAAGTGCTACAAACATTCTTCGGTTGTGACCCATAAGTAAGGTACCTGATTAAGATGACTGTCATTGGAGAAGGGTAGTCTTCACACAGGGGGCAGAGTGAACAGCAGTACTAATGAGAGATGGACTCGGTGTTCACTGCTACAGTATGGAGAAACTCAATGGGGCACCAACAGTATTCAATGTATATTTTACTAAGCTACATGCAGTCTTCTCTAGTCTCTAATTAATGTTAGAAGCATTTACTAATTACTCTTTAATAATGCTAACTTTTAAAATCCTGTATTAATGCTTTTCAAACATTTTCATGGATGCATCTCTAACCTTTCATAATCTTTGATCTACTGTCACAAGAGTGGGAATGGATACTGTGTAGTAGGCAAACTGCTGTCTGGAAGTCTTGCATTTCCTTGACATTATGTTTTATCTCTAAAATGGAAATAAATTTCATTTTCTACTAAAGAAAAGAGAGAAAGAAATGTACTTGTTTATTTTCATATATTTTATTATGTTGTTACAATAGTTCCAATTGTTCCCCCTTTGCTCCCCTCCGCCCAGTACCCACCTTCCCCAAGAAATCCCACCCCCCTTAGTTCATGTCCATGGGTCGTGCATACAAGTTCTTTGGCTTCACACTTTCCTATATTCTTCTTTTATTTAAATTAATTAATTATTTTTTATAACAATAAAAAATAACAATTCCCACCTCTCAGACTTAAAACCCTTTATAATCTTATAAAGGGCAATGGTCGAAGGTCTCGTGCTCCTCTAGTTGCTTCAAGCTGGACATGCTCGTCGTCCTACCTACCTTGTGTCCAGAAATCCCTAATAAGAGTGGGGGTGTGGAGGGGAGGGTGGCCTTCCCACATGAGGAAGGATCTTGTAGACTCCAGGTCAGTTGACTGTCCCTGGACCATGGCATGCTTGGTTTAACAGGCTGGCATCCTTGTTGTATTCTGGGGGCAACAGATTTGGCAACAGGTTTAAAAGGCATCATTCAATCCATAACAACTCGATGACAAAAGGCAGGAATTAATTTTTCAATGTCCTGTATTAGGAGGGGAAAAAAGGCTCCTTGGAAGAAGGTGTGCAAGGCACGTTACATCTGTCCAAAACCCTTTTGCCCACTATACTTAGTTTGGGCTGAGGGGAATATTTTAGGCTTCCCCCCTCTCAGACCTCTGGGCCTTTTCTGTCCAAGCCATTAGGATAGAAAAGAGAAACCAGTTTTAAAGCGAAGCCCACAGACCACCCCATACTTCACCAACCCAGCCACTTATTTCAGCCAAACCGTTGAGTCTCAGGAGGCAGCAATGCAGACAGGATTAAGTGAGGCCCATACATATGGACGCTCACTTAGGTAATGAGATCATAGGCTTATGACATATGAAAACAGAACACACATTTTAATTTATGCAACATAACCCACAAACCAGTCTCTGTGTCTGCAGACTGTCTTATTGGAAAGACATCCAGTTGCAAGGCATTTGACATTCTTCTTGCCCGTAAATTAAGCATCTTTGATGATGTCAGAGACCTAGTTTAACTTTCAAATGAAAACAAACTTTAAATAAGGATAAACTTTAAAGATAGTTAGCTGCACTACTTTATAGTCTACCACTGAGCATTGTGATTTTCCTTGAATCACGATTAATCTCTTTAAGATTACTCTCCTTGTCATTAAAGGGACTGCATTAAGTCCAATTTTAATTTTCCTGTTCATTTGCATAAACACAACAAGAGCAGCAAATGATCACATATAATCTTTATGTCTGCTTTGCTGGAACTTACACAGGAATTTTTAGGGTGACTTTCAGTCTGCCTTTCAGGGCACAGGAGCTGAGCCACATACCTGCCATTTAGCCTTGTCTGTAAAAACCTGTCTTTTCCAAGTCCTTCACGTTTTGAATTGTGCCTTAAGGTCCCTTCTAGCCATCTTTCAGGAAAGCAACCTTCGTTCCTTCCCTGGAAAAATTGCCATGGACCACACAACCAACCAAGGTACCAGGCTTTTTTTCTCATGGACTTTTATTACCTTCGAAAGTCAATCCCAGTTTCTCAGGGCTTTTTGGTAACAACCAGACCCCAAGTATGTCGCCTTTAGGTGTGACATTCCAGTCAAAGTCATGGTAAAAAAAAAAAACCTCTATAAACAACTGGTCTTATTAGTTCTATGCAAAGAACTTTATGTCATTGCTTACATCTTCAGAATGCCAAATACACAATGTGAAGGAAAATCCTTGTCCTTCGAATAATCACTAACATTGCATTTCCATACTTTACATTTTCTTTTGTTCACTTTCCTACATATGAGTGTTTTTGTTTGTTTTTGTTTTTTGGGGGGTGTTTGCTGGCTCATTTATTAATTTATTTTGCTTTCAATTTTTCCCCTCACTACAAAAACTTTTTTTATTACAGTTGTCCCACTTTTTCCCCTATTGCTTCCCCACACCCTGCCCACCCCTTCTCCCACAGTCAGTCCCCACCCAGTTGTCAATGTCCATGGGTCATTTATACATGTTTTTTGACTAGACACTTCCCCTTCTTACCCCGTTCTCTCCCTCCCCCCTCCCCCCTTGTCACTATTAGCCTACTCCTTATTTACATACCTATGGTTCAATTTTGCTCGTTTGTTTGTGTTGTTCATCAGTCTCCTGTAATAGGCGATAGCATAAGGTTTTTTTTTTGTTGTTGTTGCCTGCCTTATTTCGCTAAGCACAACTCTCTCTAGTTCCATCCATGTTGTTGCAAATGGTAGAAGTTCTTTCTTTTTTTCTGCTATATAGTACTCCAGTGTGTAAATGTACCACAGTTCTTTGATCCACTCATCTACAGATGGGCACTTAGGCTGTTTCCAGCACTTGGCTATTGTATATAGTGCTGCTATGAAAATAGGGGTACATAGGTTCTTTTGAATTGGTGTTTAAGGATTTTGCAAATATAATCCTAGCAATGAAATTGCTGGTTCAAAAGACAGTTCCATTTTTAGTTTTTTGAGGAAATTCCATACTTTTTTCCATAGTGGCTGCACCAGTCTGCATTCCCACCAGCAGTGCACCAGGGCTCCCTTTTCTCCACATCCTCACCCACACTTGTTTGTTAGTTTGTTGATAATGGCCATACTGACTGGTGTAAGGTGGTATCTCATTGTGGATTTTACTTGCATCTCTCTGATGGCCAATGATGTTGAGCATTTTTTCATGTGCCTATGGACCTTCCATATATCCTCTTTGGAGAAGTGTTTGTTTAGGTCCTTTGCCCATTTTTTAATTGGGTTGTTTGTTTTTCTGATGTTGAGTTGTATAAGCTCTTTATATATTTTGGAGATCAGTCCTCTGTCTGCGATATCATTGACAAATATGTTTTCCCATATGGTTGGTTTCCTTTTCATCTTGCTGATGTTTTCTTTTGATGAGCAGAAACTTTTTAGTTTGATGTAGTCCCATTTGTTTATTTTTTCCTTTATTTCTCTTGCCTTAGGAGATGTATCCGTGAAGATATTGTTACATGTGATACCTGAAATTTTCCTGCCTATGTTTTCCTCTAGGACTTTTATGGTATCACGGCTTACATTTAAGTCTTTAATCCATCTTGAGTTTATTCTTGTGTGTGGTGTAAGTTGGTGGTCTAGTTTCATTTTTTTGCACGTCCCTGTCCAGTTCTCCCAACACCATTTGTTAAAGAGGCTCTTCTCACTCCATTTTATGTTCCTTCCTCCTTTATCAAAGATTAGTTGACCATAGAGGCCTGGGTTTATTTCTGGACTCTCTATTCTGTTCCACTGATCTATATGTCTGTTCTTACGCCAGTACCAGACTGTTTTGATCACAGTGGCTTTGTAGTATTGTTAGATGTCTGGTATCGTGATTCCTCCTGCTGTGTTCTTCTGTTTCAAGATTGCTTTTGCTATTCGGGGTCTTTTTTGTTCCATATGAATTTTTGGAGGATTTGTTCTAGGTCAGTGAAATATGTCATTGGTATTTTAATAGGGATTGCATTGAGTTTGTAAATTGCTTTGGGTACTATGGCCATTTTGATGATGTTGATTATTCCCATCCAAGAACATGGTATTTGTCTCCATTTATTTGTATCTTCCTTAATTTCTTTCTTCAATGTTGCATAATTTTCAGTGTACAGGTCTTTTATCTCTTTGGTTAAGTTTATTCCTAGGTACTTTATTTTTCTTGTTGCTATAGTAAATGGTATTTTCTTTTTTGCTTCTGTCTCTGATATTATATTGTTGGTGTACAGAAATGCCTTAGATTTCTGTATATTTATTTTGTACTCTGCTATTTTGCCAAATTCACTTATTATATCGAGTAGTCTTTTAGTGGGTTTTATAGGGTTTTCTAGGTATACTATCATGTCGTCTGCAAATAGTGATAATTTTACTTATTCTTTCCCAATCTGGATGCCTTTTATTTCTTTGTCTTGTCTGATTGCTGTGGCTAGGACTTCCAACACTATGTTGAATAGAAGTGGGGAGAGTGGACAGCCTTGTCTACTTCCTGATTTCAGGGGGAATGCTTTCAGTTTTTGTCCATTGAGTATGATGTTGGCTTCAGGCTTCTCATATATAGCCTTAATGATGTTAAGGTATGCTCCCTTTATTCCCATTTTGCTGAGTGTTTTCAACATAAATGAGTGTTGTACTTTATCAAATGCTTTTTCTGCATCTATTGAGTTGATCATGTGATTTTTGTCTTTCATTTTGTTTAGGTGATGTATTATATTTATTGATTTGCGAATATTAAACCATCCTTCCATCCCTGGGATGAACCCCACTTGATCATGGTGTATGATCTTTTTGATGTATTGTTGGATCCTGTTTGCCAAAATTTTATTGAGGATTTTAGCATCTATGTTCATCAGTGATATTGGCCTGTAGTTTTCTTTCTTTGCTGTGTCTTGACCTGGTTTTGGGATGAGGGTAATACTGGCTTCATAGAAAAAGTTTGGGATTTTTCCCTCTTGTTTAATTTTTTGGAATAGTTTGAGGAGGGTAGGAGTTAGTTCATCCCTAAATGTTTTGTAAAATTCGCCTGTGAAGCCATCCGGTCCAGGGCTTTTGTGTGCAGGGAGATTTTGGATTACTGTTTCAATTTCCTTCTTTGTTATTGGTCTGTTGAGACTTTCTACTTCTTCTTGATTCAGTTTTGGAAGGTTATATGTTTCGAGAAATTGGTCCATTTCTACTAGGTTGTCAAATTTCTTGCCATAGAGTTGTTTGTAGTAATTTCTTATAATTGTTTGTATTTCTGAGGTATCAGTTGTGATTTCTCCTCTTTCATTTCTGATTTTGTTTATTTGCGTCTTCTCTCTTTTTTTCTTAATGAGCCTGGCTAGAGGCTTGTCAATTTTGTTTATTTTTTCAAAGAACCAGCTCCTAGTTTTGTTGATTTTTTGGATTGTTCGTTTAGTTTCTATGTCGTTTAATTCTGCTTTGATCTTGATGATTTCCTTTCTTCTTTTTGCCCTAGGCTTTGTTTGTTGTTGCTGTTCTAGTTCTTGTAACTTTATGGTTACGTTTTTTATTTGAGATTCTTTTAGCCTTTTCAGATATGCCTGTATTGCTATGAACTTCCCTCTTAGGACTGCTTTTGCTGTGTCCCATAGGTTTTGGGCTGTTGTGTGTTCATTGTCATTAGTTTCTAGAAATTTCTTGATTTCCTCTTTGATGTAATTGTTAACCCATTTGTTATTTAAGAGCGTGTTATTCATTCTCCATGAGTTTGGGTGTCTTTGATTTTTTTCCCTGAGGTTGATTTTTAGTTTCAAGGCATTGTGGTCTGAAAAGATGCTTGATATAATTTCAGTTTTCTTGAATTTGTTGAGGCTTGTTTTGTGTCCTATCATGTGGTCTATCTTTGAAAATGTCCCATGTGCCTTTGAAAAGAATGTATATTTTGCTTCTTTGGGATGAAAAGTTCTATATATATCAGTTAAGTCCATGTGGTTTAGTGTGTTGTTCAATGCCTGTATATCCTTGGTGTTTCTTTGCTTGGATGATCTGTCTATTGTTGATAATGGAGTGTTGAAGTCCCCTACTATGAGTGTGTTGCTGTTAATATCCTTCTTGTGGTCTTCTAATATTTGCTTTATGTATTTGGGTGCTCCTATGTTGGGTGCATATATGTTTATCAGTGTCATATCTTCTTGATGGATTGTTCCTTTAAGTATTATGAAATGTCCTTCTTTGTCTCTTTTTATTGCCCTTGCTTTGAAATCCGTTTTGTCTGATATGAGGACTGCTACCCCAGCTTTTTTTTCAGGTCCATTTGCTTGAAATACTTTTTTATATCCCTTTACTTTCAGTCTATGTATATCTTTTGTTTTGAGGTGTGTTTCTTGTAGACAGCAAATATGTGTGTCCTGTTTTCTTATCCATTCCATTACCCTATGTCTTTTAATGGGAGCATTTAATCCATTTACATTTAAGGTTATTATTGACATGTATTTATTCATTTCCCTTTTGTATCTCTGTTCCTCTACTCTTTTTTTGTTTTTTCTCTTCCTTTTTCTTAGAATATTCCCTTTAGCATCTCTTGCAATGCTGGTTTTGTGGAGATGTATTCTTTTAGTCTTTCTTTGTCTGAGAAACTCCTTATTTCACCTTCTATTTTGGATGAGAGCCTTGCTGGGTACAGTATTCTTGGTTGTAGGCCTTTGTTTTTCATTGCTTGAAATATTTTTGGCCATTCCCTTCTGGCTTGTAATGTTTCTGTTGAGAAATCGGTCGATAGCCTTATTGGAGCTCCCTTATAAGTTATTTGCTGTTTTTCTCTTGCTGCTTTTAGGATTCTCTCTTTGTGAATGTTGCCATTTTAACTATGATGTGCCTTGGAGTGGGTTTTTGGAGGTTCCTCTTTATTGGAATTCTCAGTGCTTCTTTGACTTGCATAACTTTTTCTCTCATTAGTTTCGGAAAGTTTTCTGTCACTATTTCTCCTATCAGTTTTTCAATTCCACGCTCCTTTTCTTCTCCCTGTCTTATTCCTATGATCCTGATATTATTTTTTTAATGCTATCCTGTAATTCCCTTACATCTTGTTCATATTTTTTCAATCTTTTTTCATTTTGCTGTATCATTTGAGAATTATGACCTACATTATCCTCTAACTCACCAATCCAATCCTCTGCTTCGTTTAGTCTGCTTTTGACTGATTCTACTGTGTTTTTCAGTTCAGAGATTGCATTCTTCATTTCTTCCTGGTTCTTGTTGATCGTTTCTATGTCTTTTTTTATGCTGGTGTAGTTCTCTGCAAGTTCCCTGTAATTTTCTTGGAGCTGCTGGTAAATTCCTTGGAGGTTGTCATAGTTGTTTTTGAGGTTTTCGAGCATATTGAGCTTCTTCACCACCATAGTTTTGAATTCCATGTCTGACATTTGGGCTATGTCTATTCCATCTACCTCTCTTTCTGGGGATTCCTCTTTCCTTTTCATTGAGAGGTTGTTTCTGTGTCTTACCATGTTGGATTCTTCTTGTTTCTTTTTGTTATTTGGATTTGTCTGCTTTGCCTTCCCACCTTTGTGGTATGAGTTTTTTTATGGTAGATCTGGGGGTTTCAGTGGTGCAGTCTCTTTGATCTTCTGAGCTTGATGTTCTTGGGGTAGCTTTTATATAGTTTGTTTATGCTGTCTGGTTATATTTCAGATTTTTTTTGTTAGGATCTTCCTTCTGGCTTGTTGATTGAGAGTCACTCTATCCACTTTATCTTGAATTCTTTTGTGGAGATGCTGTTAAAAACATAAACACACAGCCCCAGCAGGAGACCCGCACCCTCAAAAATATTCCCCATCCTCTTTCCTGCTATCATCAGCCAACGAGCCAGTATTAATATAAATGTAGGGAGATTAGAGTTTTTACACTATAGGAAGAATAGATAAGAGTAGTTTTAGTGAAGGAAAAATATGATTTTTGAGAGAGGGGATAATAGGTTAATAATAGTTGAGACTGTGCAAGACAGTAGGTAATATTTACGTTGTATGTTAATAACTATAGAAAAAAAGGGGACAGAGGCTGTAAAAAAAAGGGGGGGAAGAGTGCAGAATATAGTAGGAAAGTGGAATTATATAGTATTGGATTTATATAGTAGTTATAGTCTATTTATTTAGAGTGAAAGGGAGGCTAAACTAGGCCCACAAACAAATAAACAACAATTGAAGAAGAGGGATAAGAAGGAAAGATTATATAAAACAGATTAGAGATATAGTTTGTTTTTTCCTCCTTCCTTCCCCTCCTCCCTCCTCCCCTCCTCTTTCAGGAAGAAAAGAAAAAGAGAAAAGGGAAAAAGAAAAAGAAAAAAAAACCCAAAGGAACGTTTTTACTCAGTTCAGCCTTCTTGTGTCGTCTTCTTTTTCTGCGTCCACAGCTGGTCTAATGTGATGGGTCAGAGATTCCTATTCCTTGCAGCAGTGGTGTGCACGAGGTGGCCGGCAGGGTGCAATGCAAGGCAGCCAAGAGCCCACCTCAGGTCTGCCACGCCGCACTCCAGGAAAGCAGGCCACGCCGCGCTCTGGGGAAGCTGGCGAGGTGTTTTTTTTCACTCAAGCATCAGTGCGCACCCAAGGCGGCTGGGGAACTAAGCTCAGGCCTGCCGTGCTGCGCTCCTAGAAAGCAGGCCGCGCCAAGCTCCAGGAAAGCCCTCCAGGTGTTTTTTTGGCTCTTGCACCGGTGCGCGCCCAAGGTGTCCGGGGAACTAAGCTCGGGCCTGCCGCGCCGCGCTCTGAGGAAGCCCTCGAGGTGTTTTTTGGCTCGAGTGCCGGTGTGCACACAAGTGGCTGGGGAGCTACCCTCAGGCCTGCAGCGCCGTGTTCTGGGCATTGGTCTTTCGCCTCTTAGGGCAGGGCTGCAGACACTTGTGCTCAGTAGAAGTGAGTGTCTGTGAGTCGCTGCTGCCCACCGTTCCCGCACCTCCTGAGCTGGCACGCGCAGAGCCTGGGCAAGTGCTCTGCGCTCCGGATTCCGGCCTGGTACTTCGGCCAGGTGCCCACTAGGCGGGCCAGGGGCGACTGCGCACAGTCTTCTGCGTGTCCAGTGGGCCCTTCCTGCGCCCAGTGGGTCACTGATTTTATGTCTATTGGCGTGTGTCCGAGGGGCACCTGGACGCACAGCCCTGCGCACCTGGGCCAGTGAATGAGGGCACTTCCCTATGCGCGCCCCCGTGACCCAAGGGGAGGGTTGAGGAGTGGATGAGCGCACCACTGCACCTGCGCTCCTCGAGAATGGCCTACCACCCCCAAACTTTCCTCCCCTCTCCACCGTCCACTAGAGAAAAATATAAAGGAGAATTATGTTCTCACTTGCCCAGCAGCACGCTGTCTCCTGTCCTCCAGCGCCAATGCCACTTGGTCGAGTCCCGTCTCTGCCAGCGGGCAGACATCCGCTCTCCTCCCAACTCCTCTCCGGGGCAGTCTGTGGTCGCCAACAAGCCTTTGTGTACTTCCAGCCACAGGTCCGGCAGCCGCCCCAGTCAGGAATCCCGTTTCGTCCCCTTTTCCTCTGCTATCCTCACTAAACAGGTTGTTCCCAGATGGATTTTCTCTAATCCAGCAGTGCCTTGGCTCGACTCCTGCCAGTGTCCAGCTGCTCACTGAGATGTTCTGTCTGCAGTTAGTCCAAACTGCAGACGGGTCTCGGGAGCCTGAAACCGCAGCCTCTCCTCACTCCTCCGCCATCTTCCCTAGAATCATGTCTGTTCTTATGCCAGTACCAGACTGTTTTCATTACTGTGGCCTTGTAGTATAGTTTGATATCAGGCATTGTGATTCCTCTTACTGTGTTCTTCTGTCTCAAGATTCCTGTGACTATTCTTGCTCATTTGGTCCTATATAAAATTTTGAAGTATTTTTTCTAGGTCTGTGAAATATGTCATTGGTATTTTAATAGGGATTGTGTTGAATCTATAAATTGCTTTGGATAGTATGGACATTTTAATGATGTTGATTCTTCCCATCTATGAACACGGTATATGCTTCCACTTATTTGTATCTTCCTTAATTTCTTTCTTCAGCATTATGTAGTTTTCTGAGTACAAGTTTTTTATCTCTTTGGTTAAGTTTATTCCTAGGTACTTTACTTTTCTTGTTGCTATGGTAAATGGGATTTTTTTTTTAGTTTCTATCTCTGATATTTATTGTTGATGTACAGAAATGCCTTTGATTTCTGAATATTGACTTTGTACCCTGCTATTTTGCCAAATTAACTTATTAGGTCGAGTAGTATTTTCATGGAGTCTATAGGGTTTTCTATGTACACTATCATGTCATCTGCAAATAATGACAGTTTTACTTCCTCTTTTCTAACTTGGATGCCTTTTATTTCTCTTTCTTGTCTGATTGCTGTGGCTAGAATTTCCAAGACTATGTTGAATAGGAATGGGTAGAGCGGAATCCTTGTCTTGTTTCTCACCTCAGAGGGAATATTTTTAGTTTTTGCCCATTGAGTATGATTTTGGCTTCAGGTTTCTCGTATATGGCCTTTATTAGGTTGAGGTATGCTCCCTCTATTCCCATTTTGCTGAGAGTTTTTTTTTTTTTTAATCATAAATGGTGTTGTATTTTATCAAATGCTTTTTTGGCATCTATTGATATGATCATATGGTTTTTGTCTTTCATTTTATGTGGTGTATTATGTTTATTAATTTGCAAATATTGAACCATCTTTGCATCCCTGGGATGAATCTTACTTGATCAAGGTGTATGATCTTTCTAATGTGTTGCTGGATCCAGTTTGTCGATATTTTGTTGAGGATTTTAACATCTATGTTCATCAGCGATACTGGCCTGTAGTTTTCTTTCTTTGTTGTGTCTTGACCTGGTTTTGGAGTTAGCGTAACACTGGCTTCATAGAATGAGTTGGGGAGTCTCTCCTCTTCTTGGATTTTTTGGAATAGTCTGAGAAGAATAGGAATTAGTTCTTTCCTAAATGTTTTGTAAAATTTACCTGTGAAGCCATCCAGTCCAGGGCCTTTGTGTGCCGAGAGTTTTTTGATTGCTGCTTCAACTTCACTAGTTGTTATTGGTATGTTCAGGTTTCCTGCTTCTTCTTGATTCAGTTTTGGAAGATTATATGCTTCCAGAAATTTGTCCATTTCATCTCGGTTGTCAAATTTCTTGTGATACAGGTGTTTGTATAATTTCTTACTATCCTTTGTATTTTTGCTGTATCGGTTGTGATTTCTCCTCTTTCATTTCTGATTTTATTTATTTGGGTCTTCTCTCTCTTTCTTGATGAGCTTGGTTAAAGGCTTGTCAACTTTGTTTCTTTTCAAAGAACCAACTCCTACTTTTGTTGATCTTTTGAATTCTTTGTTTAAACTCTATGTCATTTAATTCTCCTCTGATCTTGATGATTTCCTTCTTTCTCACTCTGGGCTTTGTTTGTTGTTGTTTCTCTACTTCTTGTAGCTGTAGGGTTAGATTCTTTATTAGAGATTCTTCTACCCTTTTTAGGTTGGCTATGAACTTTCCTCTCAGGACTGCTTTTGCTGTATCCCATAGGTTTTGGGTTGTTGTGTGTTCATTATCATTTGCTTTGAAAAACTTTTTGATTTCTTCCTTGATGTCATGGTTAACCCATTTAGTATTTGATAGCATGTTATTCATTCTCCATGAGTTTTAATGTTTTTGAGTTATTTTTCTTGAGGCTGATTTTTAGTTTTAAGCCATTGTATCTGAGAAAATCCCTGATATAATTTTAATTTTCTTGAATTTTTTGAGGCTTGTTTTGTGTCCTACCATGTGGTCTATCTTTGAAAGTGTTCCATGTGCACTTGAAAAGAATGTATATTTTGCTTCTTTGGGGTGAAAAGTTCTATATATATTAACTAAGTCCATTTGATCTAGAGTTTTGTTCAATGTCTCAATATCTTTGGTGTTTCTTTGCTTCGAAGATCTGTCCATTGTTAACAATGGGGTGTTAAAGTCCCCTATTATGAGTGTGGTGCTGTCTATATCCTTCCTGAAGTCTTTCAATAATTTCCTTACATATTTGGGTGCTCCTATGTTGAGTGCATATATGTTTACAAGGGTAATATCTTCTTGGTGAATTTTTTTCTTAAGTGTTATGAAATGTCCTTCTTTGTCTTTTTTTATGGCCTTTGTTATGAAATCTGTTTTGTATGATATAAGTATTGCTATCCCAGCTTTTCTCTCTTGTCCATTTGCTTGAAATACTTTTTTTCATCCCTTCACTTTCAGTCTGTGTAGATCATTTGTTCTATGTGGGTCTATTTTCAACAGGATATATGTAAGTCATAATTTCTTTTTTTATTTTTTAAGTATATTTTATTGATTATGTTGTTACAGTAGTTCAAATTTTTCCTACCTTTGCTCCCCTCTGCCCAAATCCCCTCCTTCCCCCTAGCAATCCCACCCCACTTAGTTCATGTCCATGGGTAGTGCATATAGGTTCTTTGGCTTCACCGTTTCCTATATTATTCTTAACATTCTCCTGTCTATTTTGTACCAACCTATTATGCTTTTTAGTCCCTGCACCATTTCCCCATTTCCCCACCCTCGCCCTCCCAGCTGATAACCTTCCAAATGATCCCCATACCTATGATTCTGTTCCTATTCTTGTCTGTGTAGTTGGATTTTGTTTTTATTTTTTAGATTCGGTTGTTTGTAGTTGTGAGTTTGCCGTCATTTTAATGTTCATAATTTTGATCTTCTTTTTCCTAAGTAAGTCCCTTTGACATTTCATATAATAATGGCTTGGTTATGATGAACTCCTTTAGTTTTACCTTGTCTGGGAAGCACTTTCTCTGCCCTTCCATTATAAATGATAGCTTTGCTGGATAGAGTAACCCTGGTTGCAGGTTGACTTTCATCGCATTTAATACTGCTTGCCAGTCCCTTTCTGTCTGCAAACTGTCCTCTGAGAAATCAGCTGATAGTCGTATAGGCACACCCCTGTAGGCAACTCTCCATCTCTCGATTGCTTCCCCCAGGACTCTGTCTTTATCTTTCACCTTTGGCATCTCAGTCATGATGCATCCTGTTGTGGTCCCCTCTGGGTTCAGCCCGCCTGGGACCCTCCATGCTTCCCAAACCTCTATGTCCATCTCCTTTGAAAATTTGGGAAGTTTTCCTCATTTTTTTCAATTCGTGTTTCCTTTCTGCACTGGTTGACTTTTTCTTCTTCTTTATGTTCCAAATCATTGATTTGAACCCCGGTTTCCTTCCCTTCACCATTGGTTTTGTGTAGATTTTCCTTCGTTTCACTTAGCATAACCTTCACTTCTTCTCTTATGCGTTTGTCACACTCAAGCATATTGGTCAAGCCTGTGAGTATCTTTATTACTAATGTTTTGAATTCTGCATCTGTTAGGTTGTCTATCTCCTCATCTGTTGGGTTGGCTATCTCCTCATCGCTTAGTTCTCCCACTGAAACCTTGATCCATTTCCCATTTTGGGCCATACTTCTCTGTATCCTCATTCTGACAGGCTCCTGTGTTTGTTTGCCTCTGAGTCCCAGGTAGAGCTGTCACTCCTGTTATGTTCTAAGGGGCGGAGCCTTAGGGATTCATTAGTACAGGGCGGCCTGTTTCACCACGTTGTGAGGAAGGGATCCAAGAGGGAACAATGCCGCCTGCCCAGCACTTGCCCCTTTTCCAGGCGCCTCTCCCACTTCCACACTGGACCGGTGCACCTCAGCTGCTGCCTTGGCTATCCCAAAAGTGGGGGCGGGGAGAGGTCTGCAGATGTTCTAGGACCATGGGGGCCCTTTAGACAAGCAGACTCTGCTGAGACCAGTAGTTTCTGCCTCCATCCCAACCCCCACTCGTCTGCACAGTCAAAAGCAATGAGACTTGATTTTCCCTGTTGCTGGGATTGTGGGCTGTGATGTCCAGTGAGGAACTGGGAATGCTCCCCAGGTGTCCCTTCTGACTTTTTAAAACATGTGACTGCGCTTTCTGCCAGCCTGCCACTGCCACCACTGCCGCCACCACCACACCACATCCTCTCTGTCCCGGCTCCGCCCCTAATACCTGTCTAGATGAGTATTTCTTCTTTATATCTTTGTTTGCTGGACTTCCATGCACTTTGATTTTCCTGCACTTCTGGTTGTTTCTAGTTTTAAGGTAGTTGTATTCCTTCTTAGTTGTGGAGGGAGATGCAGCATGTCTGTCTATGCCTCCATCTTGGACAGAAGTCCTTGTGGGTCATGCTTTCTAATCCATTCAGCTACCCTATGTATTTCGATTCATGCATTTAATCCATTTACATTTAAGGTTATTACTAATAGGTAGTTATTCATTGTCATTTTCCCTTTTTGTACTTTTGTTCTTTTCTGTCTCTCTGTTTCTTCATGTTCTTAAAGCAGACCCTTTAGCATTTTTTGTAATGCTAGTTTGTGGAGATGCATTCTTTTAGCCTTATTTTGCCTTGGAAACTTTTTTTTCACCTTCATTTTGAATGAGACCCTTGCTGGGTAGATTACTCTTGATTGTGGGCCTTTATTTTTCATTGCTTGGAATATTTTTTTGCCATATCCTTCTGGCTTGCAGTGTTTCTGCTGAGAAATCTGATGATAGCCTTATTGGAGCTCCCTTGTATGTTATTCGCTGTTTCTAGAAATGTACTTGTTTTAAAAAATCTAAATGCTGGCATGGTTTAGAAAATACTTAAGTGGTTTATTTATAATTATTAAAAATTTTTTCACTAAACATTTTGACTTGCATGAGTACTTCTGTCCTTGATTTGCATTAAAAATCCCCAAAGAAATGATAATGGGACCTCTGGCCAAGATGGCGGCATAAGTAGACATGCTGCGTATCCCTCTGCAACTAAGAAGAAATTCAAGTATCCCCAAACTAGAGACTACCAGAAGTTCCAGAAAATCGAGCTGCATGGAAGTCCAACAAACAAAGATATAAAGAAGAAATACTTATCCAGACAAATAAGAGAGGTGGAGCTGAGGTGGAGAGGAAGTGGTATGGCACCAGCAGAAGCGGTAGCACTGGTAGTGGCAGGCTGATGGAAAGCACAGTAACACATTTAAAAAAGTAGAGAGGGACACCTAGAGAGTGTTCCCAGCACCAGAACAGAAGAGACCAGACCAGACCATGCAGCTCATCGTTCCAGTGCCAGGGAAAATAAAGCCACATTGCTTCTGACTGAAAAACTGTTGAGTTGGGGTGGCGGAAGAAACTGCTGGTCTCTCAGCAGAGTCTGTTTGTTTAGAAGGCCCCCACAGTCCTAGAATGTTGTAGATGCACATACTCTGGGGACCACGGCCAGAGTAACAGCTCAAGAGGTGCCAGTCCCACAGAGGAAGCGGGAGAAGTGCCTGGAAAAGGTGAATGCTGAGCAAGCAGCATTGTTCCCTCTCAGACCACTCCCCCACATAAAGTGCCACAACACTGAAGCGGGTTGTGCTGTACTGAAGAATACCTAAGGTTTCACCCCCTACAACGTAACAAGTGTGACAGCTCTACCTAAGACACAGAGGGAAACAGGAGTCTCTCAAGAGGAAGAGACAGAGAAGTATGGCCCAAAGTGAGGAATTGATCAAGGTTCCAGTGGGAGAACTAAGTGATGAGGTGATTGCCAACCTGAAGGATGAAGTGAAAGCCAATCTTACAGATGCAGAGTTTAAAACACTGACGATAAGGATGCTCACAGACATGACAGATATGCTTCAGTACGGCAAACACATAAGGGGAGAAGTGAAGACTAAACTAAGTGAAACAAAGAAAAATCCACAGAAAACCAATGGTGAAGGGAAGAAAACCGGGGTTCAAATCAATGATTTGGAACATAAGGAAGAAATAAACCATCAACCAGTACAGAATGAGGAAACAAGAATTGAATAAAAGGAGAGGCTTTAAACATGCCAACATCCAAATCATAAGGGTGTCAGAAGGAGAAGAGGAAGAGCAAGAAATTAAAAATATATGTGAGAAAAATAATAAAGAAAAACATCCCAAATTTGGCAGAAGACATAGGCATTCAAGTCCAGGTAGCACAGAGAGTTCCAAACAAGCTCGACCCCAAGAGGACCACACCAAGACACATCATAATTACAATGCCAAAGGTTAAAGATAAAGAGAGAATCTTAAAAGCAGCAAGAGAAAAGAAGAGAGTTACCCACAAAGGGGTGCCTATAAGACTATCAGCTGATTTCTCAAAAGAAAATTGCAAGCAAGAAGGGCCTGGCAAGAAGAATTCAAAGTGATGAAAAGCAATGACTTACAACCAAGACTACTTTATCTAGCAAAGCTATCATTTAGAATGGAAGGGCAGATAAAGTGCTTCCCAGACAAGGTAAAGCTTAAGGAGTTCATCATCACCAAGCTATTATTATATGAAATGTTAAAGGGACTTATATAAGAAAAAAAAAGATGAAAACTATGAACATAAAAATGACAACAAACTCACAACTACCAACAACCGAATCTAAAAAATAAAAACAAAATCCAACTACACAGACAAGAATAGGAACAGAATCCTAGGTATGGGGATCATTTGGAGGGTTATCAGCTGGGAGGGGGAAGGGAGAGAAATGGTGCAGGGAGTAAGAAGCATATTTGGTGGGTCCAAAGTAGATAGGGGGAAGTTAAGAATGATACAGCAAAGGATGAAGCCAAAGAACTTATATGCATGGACATGAACTAAGAGGGTGATGCTGGAAATCAAGGTTCCTAAACTGAGGCATGTCCTCATGCCTCTCGGTCCAGGTGTTCTGTGACCTGAGCTGGCGAGCTGGACTCGCTGGTGCTGACAGTCTTTGACTGATCAGGCTTCAGGGTTTCAAGACATTCTGTGACTTAAAAGGAATCTTGCTGAGTACTCCATCTTCCTTGATGTTGACAAGGAAACCAAACAAAGCCGAGCACAGGTGGTGCTTAACCTTGAGTGCTTTCTGTTAATGTTTAAGGAACAGTGTATCCGTCCCCATAGTCTTAAAAGAATAGATGATTGAATTCCTGTTTTTTTGTTTCTGAATCTATAGATGATATATAGTTTTGTTTGTCAGGAAACATTCTTTATAGGTTATGTATTAACCTCCTTTTGTTGTAATCCCAAGTAAGTAATTGTATGTTGTAATCAATATTGGAATGTGCCTGTGAGCTCATTCCTTACCCTCCCTATTGACTTCTATTTTTAGTATACTTGTAAAACTCAATAAAAGGAGAGGTCTTTGCGCCGCTCATTGCTGACCTGCCAGAGCGTGCGGCAGCCCTCCAACCCATTCATTCTGCCTGCTAGAATTACTTCTGCGTCTTCGACCACATTTAATACAACAAAGGGGGATAGGGTTGCTGGAGGGAAGGGCGCTACTGGGCAGAGGGGAGCAAAGGGAAAAGAAATTGGGACAACTGTAACTGCATAATCAATACAATACAATATACTTAAAATAAAAGAAACAAATGAAAATGGGGAGAGAAAATCTTGCCCATACCTGCTTTTTTCTCCTTTTGTTTTCCATTCTCAGTCATACACTAAGATAATGATGGTCCACTCAGAAAAAAATAGTATATATTCAGGTTTCTTGTAAGAGCAATAAAGGAAAAGGTACTTTTATTGACTTGAGAGGAAAATGTATCTTGTCATACTGAAACTTAAGGAACATGTAGAGTATACTCTGCATGTTCTGGGGCATGATAGTTACTGCTATAAACTAAATAGATCTGAACCCCTACCAATTAAAGTTTTGTAATCCTAACCTCCAATGTGATGGTATTTGGGGGTGGGGCCTCTGGGAGGTGATTAGGTCATGGGAGTGGAGCCCTCATGAAAGGGATGAGTGCCCTTGTAAAAGGGATCCTAGAGAGTTCCTTTGCCCTTCTGCCAGGTGAAAAGAGGACACAGTAAAAACAGCTGTCTATGAACCAGGAAGTGAGTCCTCACCAGACACTGAGTATGGAGACACTTTGATCTTGGACTTCTAGCCTCCAGAACTGCAGAAAAAAATTTCTACTGTTTATAAACCACCCAGTCCATGGTATTCTGTTATAGCAGCACAAGTGGACTAAGATGGTTACTCATTTGGCATTAGGTTGGTATCTTCTGTAGGTCTCACCCATAACCTGCAAAGCACCAATGTCAGCTTTCTGGGAGCCCAGATAGGATGTGAAGTCCATGGCAATTTCTCCCACCAGACACAGGAAGTAAAGATGGCTCACTTCAGAAAGTCTGGGGGCTGAGGGGACAGTTATTTTCTTACCAGCCAGAGAGATATAGGCAATGGAGAGCCACAAAGGCTAGCAGAAGTAGCCAGAAGCTTAAGTAGTCAGGGCAACAAAGTCAGTGGCATGGGTGGTGAAGAGTGGGTGGGCCAGTGCATAGGTGGCTGTGCAGGCTGTCAACAGCACAATGCACTAGGGCTGGTGGCAGCTTGGCTGGAGCAGCAAAGTCACAGGGAATAAAAAGGACTAGAACTGGTTCAGAGAGATTTCCAGGCTGGTGAGGAAGTCCATCTTGCATGTGAGACACTTGCCTCATTTAGAGAACTCTGGAGACACTCAGGAGGGAAGTGTCTCACCACTTAATAGGTGTTGCTAGCCATCCTTTGGATGGAGGACAAACTGAAGGTGGACCCCTTCCCGGCCAGTGATATTTTTTGATTTCACCTATCTTTATTTGAATGTGAATGCAATGACTGACCACTACTCCTGGAGTAGAGCCTGGTGTACAAACTCCTCATTATGGTTGGTAATTTGCTAGTTTAATGGTACTAAAGTGACTCAGTGACCCTGCTGGCCTTTGGGATGCCCCAAAGAAAGAGAAAATGTTTGAAATTACTAGGATTTTATTCCCATTAGTCTTCAAGTTCAGATGATGGGTATGAGGAGAGTCTACGGTTTAGTCTGAAAATTTCTTCAGAAAGAGGTGGGGGAGAAGGATATATTTATGAGGATCTTTTCTATTGTAACTAACAGAGAAACAAATCAAACTGGCTTAAAAATAAGATATTGCCTCATGTAACTGGAGTTCAGTGGTATTTGACTTAGGTGACTGAGATGGGACATTACCCAGTTTTGATCCTACCCTCTCCCTCTCTTGGCTCTGCTTTCTTTGTGTTAATTCCATTCTTGGCTGTGAGTCCAGATGTCAGGAGGTTTAAAACAGCCTTAGGTGTGGGTGAGATAGGATATGTGGTGAAATCATTGTAACTGATAAGAGCTACAGGGACTGTCAAGAAGACAGTAAGACCAACCCCTAATGGATTTATAGCTTAGAACTAGCAGAAGCCCTGCTTGATCCAATGTGGCAGCTAGTTTCACCTTGCAGTAACAAACTCCTACCCTCATCATACACTCATTATAGCATAGTAGCACACTAAGCCACAGCCCTCAAGCCACCATGATTAGAAATTGAAAGACCATGATATACAGACACAAAAAAACCTTCAGAGTGTTAGGGATAAAGAAGCCAGTGACTCTCAAACCAGCAGGAGATAATTAACAGATGAATCATGGAAAAGGGGCGAGGAAATGACATTCCGCAGCTTCTCACACATATCTCTGGGATCAAAAGGAGGAAGACTCTTGTAACCAAACATAGAAAAACGGGAAGATGAAGGTAGATAACCTTGCAAATAAATTGGAGATAGACCTATAACTGGATTACCCTTACTTAATCACATCCTGAGTTAAGTAGTTAATTGTGTTAGATTGTGAACCCGGATTAACCAGTAATGGAGAAACGGGGGAGGAGAGGGGAGGAGGAGCTAATCGCATTCATATAAAACCAGTTTTCTTTGTCTACTTTGAATGCACATTCTCCTGGCTGGTGCTGCACCCAACTCTGCAGATTCATGAATAAACGCCTCGCTTTGCTGCTCAAGTCCTGTGTCCCAGTTTTTATTGGGAGCATTTCTCACAAGAGGTCTTCCAACAAGTCGTCACCCCTTCCCCCCAGAAAAATTCTTGAATAGTCTACCCTAGATTAAGTAAGCCTCAATTAAAAAAGTAAGTCCCACTATGGAGGGGCCGTTCTGTCTGTGGAATAGCCCCCTCTCTATCTCACTGCTCACTAATAAACTCACTTTCACTTTAAACTCAATGCTGGCTCTAGTTTGAATCCTTTTTTGCATGAAGCAAAGAACCTGCAGTGGGTCACAGATCCCCAGAATTCCTGCACCCAGAGTACAGGTGGCGGTTCTAACTGCATAATGTCTATTTGGTTCATTTTAGCATTCCATATAATTTTAATTGATTTGACAAAAAGGTGACTCTAATACATGGCCCTTCTAACCCTTCAGTCTTTGTGTTTAAATAAGGGAATAGGGATGACAGCAAAATGAAAGGCTAAGGTGCCTTCCCTACCCAGACCTCAGGGGGACACAGAGTCTTCCTCTCAATGTGAGAGTGCCTTTTGAGTGAAAGCTGCATTTCTAACCCAGCTCCAGGGCACTCAACTGATCCTAAGATCATTTGGGCTAGGGTTGGAGGGACAGGTGACAGCCTTTCTCTGAAAATCTGGTTCTTGAAACCTTGAAGACATGCAACCAAAAATATCCCTTGAAGATAACAAACCAAAAATGTAATCCCCTAAAAGGAGCCTGGCCTGATGACAAGTGGTGCCCGGGGAGAGCACAGTAAACTCCTCTACATCTGTGCTGCATGCTGTCGGACAAATCGTCAAAACATATTCTACTCCTTTGCAAAAGGAAATAATAAGACTTCTCAGAGTGTTTGCTAATGATCTTTATGTGTATTCAGCCTCCCTACAATTCTATGATGTGGCTTTTTATTTCTCCCCCTTATCAGAAGAGATGGAGGTGTGAAGAGGTGACTTGCCTGGGATTTGAACTCAGCTCTGTCCTGCTCCAAGGAGGGTGACAGTGTGTTTCCTCTGGCAGCTAAGATTCCAGAAAAGTTCTGCAAACCTGACTCAACTGCCAAGGGCAAAATTGCCTCTCTCTGGCTCAAGTTCCCCCAGCACAATTGTTTTTTATTGATTTGTGGTTTTGTTGATTTAAGGAGTCTCACCCCGGAGTCCACACATACCTGAGGGTATTAGCTTGACAAAGTAACTTGAAGGGAAACTTTTTACTGGGGAAGTCAAACAAAGATTGTGTTAACAAAGCTCAAGCTTAGCTGCTTCTAACACCTGCCTTCCTCCATCTTCTTTTGCGTCTCTAAATTTTGGTCTTTGTTTTCTCCTAAAAACTTTAAAAATATATATATTAGAATCCTGTTAGGTTTGTGCCTGGAAGAAGGGAGGAGTTGGGTGGACAAGGTCAAAGCTGTTATTGAAGGCTTTTTGGGCTGAGTCCAAGCACCAAGGGATGGATAGAGGAATTTTTAAGGGCATGGAGCAGACCATCAGGGAGATGGGTCACCCTGTGTGTCAGCTGCGGAATCCAGGGTATGGGTGTTTTTGAAAGACCAATGTCCTATGATTAAGGATGCCTGTCAGGTGACTAATGGTTCTTGTTTCTGGGAAATGACTAAAGGAAAAGGGAAGGGGCAATGGGAGTGTAACTAGTCCTCAGCAGGATGCCTGAGGCTATGCTTTAGGTGCTTCTGATAATAGGGAACCTTGTGATCAGGTGCATGGCCCACCTCGAAGCACCCTCTCTTTGCTTCAGCATAGGCAGTGGCTCAGGTCCTCCAAGTCCCAGTACATTCGTACAACTCCCTTTCTCATTGTAACATCTTTCACTTTTCCCAGAGCGTGTTTTTAAACTTTGAATGTCTGACTGTTATAACTTCTTTGTATTAATTTTCTTTTTTTTATTTGAAACCACACCTATTTTTGACTTCCAAAAAAATCTCAGCCTTGTTTGATTGGAATCTTCATAAAACAATCATTGTATCTTAAATATCTATCTAGTCCTTTCATTCTCTCCCCCATCACATTTAAGCATTTTATTCACATGAAGCTTTTAATAGATTTATTTAAATGCAGATGTGTATAAAATAAAAAGTTAAAATCCTCCCTCCCTACCTAATCCCATTCCCTGTGAACATTTAAGTGTCTGCTCAATTCAGCCCCCTGCCCCGTAAACCAATAAATCATGTAAACATATTACCACTCACATACTCATTTTTGAATAAAATGAGATCACATCATCCTTGGTGTTCTGCAGCTTTGTTTTTTTTTACATTTCTGATTGCTCTCATTTAAACTTTGTTTTCTTTATTTCTCCCCCTCTATAATTCAGATGCCATAAAAGCATCATGCTCATGATTCATTTCATTATATATTTTATATATATATATGATTTTATTTATTTATTTTTAGAGAGAGGGGAAGGGAGGGAGAAAAAGGGAGAGAAACATTGATCGGTTGCCTCTCACACGCTGGGAACCTGGACTGCAACACAGGCATGTGCTCTGACTGGGAACTGAACTCAATCCACTAAGCCACACCAGCCAGGGCCCAAGTTTCAATGTTTTACATGGAAGGGTAATATATTGCTCTGTGTTTTTCCCTTGTAGTTTTCCCTTACCCCATGACCCTTTTTTGAACAGCTAGAAATGAAAAATCTGTTGCTTTAAGAGAGAGTGTCACAGCAGAAGGCTTCTAAGCCTCTAATGCAGAGAAAATGGTCTATACCATAGATTTAGAAGACTATTTGCTTAGTCAATTTTTCCTGCTATACAAAAGATAATTCTCTGGCCTGGGGCAGAAGTGAGGGCAGAAGAGAGGGTTAGAATGAGACAGAAGTGTGGGCCTTTGACATGGGAAGAGGACAGGAATAGGACTCTGTTAGAGACTGAATGCTTATGTCTCCACAAATTCACGTGTTGAAGCTCCAATCCCTGGTATGACTACATGTAGGGTAAGAAGGTAATTAAGGTTAAATGAGGTTATAAGGGTGGGGCCCAATTCTGATAGAATTATGTCCTTATAAGAGGAGGCACCAGAGAGCTTGTAACAGAACCCCTGGGCTGCTCCGATTGAAACAGAACCTGTTACAGAAACAGGGGAGTCCAAAAATCCCCAGTTTGCTGCTGGGGGATGGGGAGAAGTAAGCAGCTTTTCAAATGCTTCCACATGCCTGAGGCTGGTGGCTACTGTCTTTCTTATGCAAATGGATTTAATGCATCCAAAGCCTCAGGCAGATGGGAGGAGTCTTGAACCAGGGGACGGTATGGAAAGCACACAGAGCCTAGGTAAGGGTCTGTGAATGGTCAGAACTGTTTGCAACGCCCACTGCGTCAGATGACGCAGTCAGGGATATATAAGCAGCTGCAGACATTTTAGACTCAGACTCTCTCTGGCTCTCACTCTGAGACTCTCTCTGGCTCGCGCTCTCGCTCTGGCGCTCTGACTCGGGCTCTCACTCTAGCTCTCGGACTCTCTCAGACGCTCGCTCTGAGACTCTCTCTGGCTCTCACTCTGAGACTCTCTCTGGCTCGCGCTCTCGCTCTGGCGCTCTGACTCGGGCTCTCACTCTAGCTCTCGGACTCTCTCAGACGCTCGCTCTGAGACTCTCTCTGGCTCTCACTCTGAGACTCTCTCTGGCTCGCGCTCTCGCTCTGGTGCTCTGACTCGGGCTCTCACTCTAGCTCTCGGACTCTCTCAGACTCTCGCTCTGAGACTCTCTCTGGCTCTCGCTGGTGCTCTCACTCTGAGACACTCTCGCTCTCTGACTCGGGCTCTCACTCGCGCTCTGGCTCTGGCGCTCTGACTCTCGCTCGTGCTCTCACTCTGGGACTCTCTCAAGCTCTCGTTCGGGCTCTGGCTCTCACTGGCACTCTGGCTCTCGCTCTGGCGCTCTGACTCAGGCTCTCACTCGCGCTCGCGCTCTCGGGCTCTCGCTCTCTCGCTCTCCCGTGTGCTCCCTCCACGTGGCTTGGTGAAGGGGTCTCCGGGCTGCTTTAAGAGGCTCTCGCCATGCGGTTTTGAGGAGGAGAGGAGATCTGCGCGGTTTGCAGGAAAAAGGCAGTTTGCAAGGAGGCTGAGAATCCAGGCGATCCTGCATTGAGAGCTGGAGGGCACCACAGCACAGAAAGGACCTCCCCAATCAGGATTGAATGATTGGCAGCTGCTGGTAAAGCTGAACTGTGCCTAGGAAGTAGGGAAACGGTTTCTCTGACTTCCCTAAAACTAGCCTGGTTTGGAAGGGGGGGAGGCAAGGATATGTGTTTGTGGGTATTTTAAAGAGCATAAGACTTAACAACAGAAATCCGCAAATAACTAAATTTATATAACTGTTAAATAAACAATTCTTTTTCTTTTCACCAAACTCTGGTATTGAGAGTTATAATTTTGGCGGCGGGCAATCGGGCCCCTAACTAAAGAGCCCGTGGGTTTGTTTTCAACTGGAGCAGCCCAGGGCTTCTGTAACAAACCCACGGGCTGTTTAGTTAGGGGTCCGATTGCCCGCTGCCAGAATTACAACTCTCAGTACTAGAGTTTAGTGAAAAGAAAAAGAACTGTTTATTTAACAGTTAAATAGATTTAGATTATTTGCGGATTCCTGCTGTTGAGTCTCATGTTCTTTAAAATACCCACAAACACATAGTTCCACCTCCCCCTACCAAACCAGGCCAGCCTTAGAAAAGTCAGAAACACCGTTTCCCTCCTTCCTAGGCACAGTTCAGCTTTACCAGTAGCTGCCAATCACTCAATTCTGATTGGGGAGGTCCTTTCTGTGCTGTGGTGCCCTCCAGCTCTCAATGCAGAACCACCTGGATTCTCAGCCTCCTTGTAAACTGCCTTCTTCCTGCAAACCGCATGGATCTCTTCTTCTCAAAACCGCGTGGTGAGAGCCTCTTAAAGATGCCTGGAGAGCCCTCTCAAAACCGCATGGAGAACTCAGCTTCTTTAATTCGCATGGAGAAGGCCTCTTCACCAAGCTGCATGGAAGGGGCGTAGGAGAGAGAGAGAGGGAGAGAGAGGGAGAGCGCGAGATGGAGAGAGCCAGAGAGAGCATGAGACCGAGACTGAGTGAGAGTCTGAGTGATCAAGTCCCAGCTAAAATGTCTGCAGCTGCTTATATATCCCTGACTGCGTCCTCTGACGCAGTGGGTGTTGCAACCAGTTCTGACCATTCACAGAACCCTATGCAGGCTCTGTAGGCTCCTTCTGCACCATCCCACAGTTCAAGACTCTTCCCATCTTTCTGGGCCTTGGAAGTATCAAAGCCATTTTGCATAACAAAGACACTAGCAACTAGGCCCGGGCATGCAAAGGCATCTTAAAAGTTGTTTCCCTTTCCCCATCCCCCAGACGCAAACTCTGGGGTTTGTTTTTGGACTCCCCTGTTTCTGTAACAAGCTTGCTCGCTCTCTCTCCATGTGCTGGAGCTGAGGAAAGGCCATATGAGGATATGGCAGATAGCTGTCTGTAAGCCTGGAAGAGTCCTCACCAGAAACTGAGTCCTATTAGACCTTGATCTCAGTCTTCCAGTTTCCAGAACTGTGAGATGAAGAAATTCTATTGTTTAAGCCATGCAGTCTGTTGTATTTTGGTATGGCAGCCGGGCAGACGAAGAGACTCTAAGACATGTTCAACAACTTCTCTGTCACATTCAGCAGCCTTGGGGAGGAGTCAGGCCTCATTATTATTCACTCACAAATACTTAATGGGGCCAACCATATGCCAGGCCCCATTATAGGAGCCAAGGATATAGACTTGGCCCAACAAATGCAGCTCCTGCTTGCATTCCCAAAACTGTCAGGTATTAGCACAATGTGACAGCCATAGTTCATGAATAGTGGTGTGATGGAGGCCATGTAGAAAGGGTGTAAGAACCTTCTTTACACATTTTCTGCTGCCCTAGAGAGACGTGGGAGAGCCTCAGAGATGAAAGGAGGGGGTAATGGTCAGTGAAAATGGGAAAAAAGGAAGAGGAAAGAATGGTTGTTGAGCAGTGTAAGAAACAAGGACATAGTGACTCCCAAACCAGTAGAAAGTCATTAGTAACAAAGGGAAAATGTAATTAGAGGGTCTTAAGGGACATCCTGAAGGGGGAAAGATAGTTATCACCAGACAAAGGGAAATTGGGAGAAGAGGGTTGACAATAGTAACATTTATGAAACACAATAGGGGCATTAAGATAATTGCGTTAGATTGTAACTCTGGAGTAATGGAGAAACTGAGGAGAAGGATAGGGGAGAGGTAGCTAATCACATTACCATAAAACCAGTTTTCTTCATCTACTTGGGTGCACATTCTTCTGGATGAGGGTGCGCCCAACTCTGCAGACTCGTGAATAAACGCCTTGCTTTGCTGCTCAAGTCCTGTGTCCTGGTTTTTATTGTGAGCGTTTCTCACAGGAGGACAAGGGTACTAAAAAGAATTGTTGACTCCCTTGCCTGTTTTTCTGATTATCTTTACACAGGGGTTGATAGACTTGTAGACTCAGAGACTAGTTCATTGAGGGCTTCTGAAACTTGTATGCATCAGAATTTCCTGGAAGACCGATTGAAACATAAAATTTCTGGGCCCCTCCCCTAGAAAGTCTGCTATGATAGGTCTAGGTAGGACCCAAGAATTTGCATCTCTGTCAAACTTCTAGGTGATGCCAGCTACTTAGTTCACAGTGTGAGTGGCTCCAATCTAACATAACATTTTTTAAATAGACACCCACAGAGGTAAATGACTCACACCCAAGGTCATACTAGTCAGTAGAGAAGATGGACTCAAGGATCTGAATTGGCTCCAATAGGACCATACACCTATCTCTGGATCAATTGCTGTGAGATCAAAAGAAACAGTAAGTTCTGATTGACCAGGGGCCTGGGTCACCTGGAGCTGAAGATAGTCACCTTCATCAGAACCACATGTTCTTAAGGTGAGAGAAGTTTTTTTCCCAATGAGAACAAGTGGAAGTCAGGTAAATGGTTGCTGCAGAGCCAGAAACAACACATCCGGAAAACCATAAAACTACAGGTAGAGTTTGATGGGCTTCTCAGAATGTCATCATATCAGATAGAACCTCATCACAGATAAGGGCACTGGCTCTGGAGGAGCTTGTACAGGTTCAACATCCCACTTGCTATGCAGGAGGTATGAGAAGAGGCAGTATAGCCTGACCCCAGTGCCAATCAGCAGACATCCTGCCTGATGTCTGGCATAGAGCTTACTTCAGAATGCAGTGCAGACTTCATGTTTTAAACCTTCTGGCACTGAACAAAATTGGTGTAGTTTGGGAAGTTCTTTGGGGTGGGAGGGCTTAATCAGGAGTTATACCTCCTTTTTTCCTTTGAAGCTGGCAATCCTGGGGAGAGGATCGCAGCATAAGGGTCTTCAGGAGATGGGCCTTTTCATTCCCACAAGATATATTTGACTTTCAGCCAAGCTTCATTCTGGGGAAGAGGCGTGTGAGTCGGCCACAAGAACCGGGAGGCATAGGTTTGGTTATTGACTCTGGAACCAAGACTCAGGTATCCATCCAAGAAATGAGGTCAGTTTGAGACAGCACCCACCTACGCCTCTCTTTCTACTTCACTTAGTAACTGCCACCATAACCTCCATGACTCTGGTTTCTGGGAAGCAGGGTCTGGGGTGAGGCCCAGAGATCATAAGGACCTTCTACAAGGATGTTCCCATTTGGGTTGGAAGGGCGGATGAGACTAAAAATACCACCTACATGACATATTTACCCTTCTCTTGTTAATACCCTTGAGAGATTGCCAAGAGTCACTACTACCAGGCCTATAATTAAACTATGATTATGATTTTCATGTTTATAAATTTTGTCCTTAATATCACAGAACAGTATTTTTAGGCTAGAACTTGGAACTAACACATCCCAATGCAGGAGTGTGGATTTAAGCAAGTGCCTCTCCTTATGGTTTACTTCTTGGGACGTGGCAAAAAGGCCAGGAGGGATGTGTCTTTGAGTCAAACTTGGATTCTCTACTCACACCAGGACCCTTCACTAAATGTGGAAGCTTTGTGGATATCTATGTTATTCTGTCCTTTCAACCTTCTAGGGCTATTCATTCATTCATTCATATGTTTGTTCATTAACTAATTTACTCAACATGTATTTGTTGAGTGCTTACCCTCTTCCAGGCACTGGGCATAAGACTGAATAAATATAGAAGGTCCCGATTTTTATGGAGTTTACATTCTAGTGATGGTTGAAAATTGGGGAACCAGACAGCAAATTTATTCATTCATTAATTAATTCATTTAATAGTGTGTAAATGAAGGGAATATGCAGGAAGAAATGCCATATGTTATCTGAGGAAACCAAGCTACTTTAGATGGTGGGGTCAAGGAGATAATTTGTGAGCTGAGAAGTAGTCAGCCATATGACAAGCTGTCTCTCTGCTTCTGCTTTGCTGACCCAAATTTCTCACTTCTTCCCTACCTCCTAAGCCTTCTCCCTGTGCCTCATTCCCAGGTAAACAGCTTCCATCCTCCATGAACCTGTGTTAACTGAAACTTGACTCTCTATGATATCACTCTCTGCAGCTCTTGCAAATAGTGGTTGCTCATTCTCTACACCCCATTTATTCTGGGTCAGAAGAGGGGTGTTGAGGTCCTTATTCCTAGTGCTCTCTCCATAGCATTTAAATGTCCCCTTTCCTTTGAGAGTCCTATCATTGATTTATACCACATCCCCCCTCTCATTGCTGCCATTCTTCTATTTCCCAGATCCTCCACTCCATTCATTGAAGACTTTGGGACCTGGTCATTGTCTTCCTTTTCAAGCTAATACTGACACCAGTATTGTTCATCTGGTACTCTAGCTTAAAAGTTCTTTGACCTTGATTTCTTTGATTTTCACCCCCACCCATTTCAGTCCTTTTCCACAGCTACTGCCTCAGCCCATATGGGCTCCATCTTAAAAACCTTTAAGTTCTAGATTTCAGTCTAAACAGAGTAAAGCCAGGTTTCCTCAAGCCTATTTCTCACCATAGTACCACAAGTAAAAGAAATACTACTCCTTCTCCAGAGAGCCACAAAATACACTGTGGGTCCTTAGTGAAAGGGTCTCAAGCAAGTGGCTGAGAGGTGAGCACATCACACAATACACAGGAGCACTCCCTGAAAATTATCTTTGTTCATCTCTCTCCTCAAAGCACCACATCTTATGGCAGTTCCTTATCTCTCGTCATTCCATACCTCTCAAAACTCCCCATCCACTTAGTGCTCCTGTCTCACTTGCCCCTTCCCATCTTCGCCTCCTCTTCCCAACTTCTTTTTCTTCTCCACCTCAAGTACAGTATGTATCTTTTAAAAATGCCCTTGTGTGGGACTCTTCGAGTGTTCTGCATCTTTATCCATTGCCCCATCAGCAGATCAAACAAAGAATCCTTGGAGAATGGGGGTGGGTGGGTGGGAGATTATAAATCTTTCTCATATGATTTGTCCTTACCACACCTCTTAGTGTCCATTATCTCCAGTCTGTCCAGATATTTTCATCCCATTCCTCCCACATCTATCCTTCCACCTGGCAGTGACCTCCAGTGCCCTCTTCTCTCCCAGTGTACTGGCCCCTGGCTGATCCCTCTTAGGCCTCTCTCAGCTCAGACCCATCACAGGGGTGGTCATCTGAATGATCTTTTCCATTGTCCTTAACTTCTCTCTTTACCATTCCTGTCAAGCCAAACTCAATCCAAATCTCTCAGTTAGCCATTTCTGCATCTACACCTGGAGAACACCACACAACCTGAAAACTGGTGCCTTACAAGACCATGGCAACAGATGCTGGGCTCTCAGAGCTACTTATTCATTCATTCATCCTTTTACTTGTCTGTGACCAGTTCCTTCTCCTGTCCCCATAAACCCATATCCAGTGTCCCTGAAGACAAATCATGTTTGTACTTTCCAGTTACAGGAACAAATAATTCCTCTGCTGTCTTGTTTTGGGTGTGTTTATTTACCTTGAATTGGGTTCCTTCCACATAAAATCAAAAGACCCCTGACAAATAGAATTAATGATCCCAAGTTCAGAGAAACATCCAGGGGAAAAGGAAAAAAAGCCTCTTCTGAATGGATAGTAAGTTGGGAGTAGCTGGTGATTCAACTTGGGGTTCAGTCTACAAATTCTGAGGACAAGTATGGTCATTGGGGAAGCACAGCTGATCTCATGGAGAATATTCTGGAAGACAATTGACAAGAGTAGCTCTGTCCTCTTCCTGTCTTTGCCCTGTATCCTCCTTAGGCAAACAGAACTGCCTGCAGTTTGAAATGGACAATCAGACACTACTAACAACTGCAGCCTAAGAACTTTGGTTCTTGGCATAAAGATTCTGACACTAAAGTATTTCTTTGTGGAAAATTATGCATTCATCGGGTTCATTTGAAACAAAATATGATTTGCATTTTAACTTCCTATAACAAGCTCCACTTCTTCTGTGGATTTTGTAATGTTTGATTTTGTTGGACCAGATTGGTGCGGCACATGCTTTACCAAAAACAATCTAAATTCAAGCCCAGGTTTTTAAAATTTTAAATAGCAACAGCTGCTAAGCATGATAATTATTATATTTTATCAAAATAAACTAAGTTGCTTCTGAATGTTCCTTGGAGCTGCTCTGCTGGGGGCTGGGGGTCCTCAGGGCTGACAAAGAAGACACAAAGTTTGGATCTAAAAAACACAGACAATGAGTCTCCAGGTCTGGAGGGGGTTGGATGAACAATTCAAGGACAGAGAAAGGAAAACATCCACTATTGGAGGCAGATCCAGTGAGGTACTTCCCTCTCAGTATCTGTTGGGCTTTCTCTCTGCAGTGCCCAGCAACTCCAAATTTCTGAAAGATTGAAAGGGGAACATTATGGATTCATGTGGCAGTCAGTGTGATTAATCTCCTTTATGGAGAATTCAGATCATGTCATTTCTGCTCAGAGGTGGATTTAGCGGCAGGCGCACTGGGTGTGCGCCCTGGGCCCCGACTTCTAAAGGGCCCCACAAAACCCCAACTTTACACTCTTTTCTAATGATATTAAGTTTGTTTTCATATGTGCAATTTTAATTACATACAAGTTTACAATCGGTGGTAAAACCTGATAGTATGTTTATATTCGCTTATCTTCATTATTTCATTACTATGTTGCATAGGCCCTGCGTGGCTGTGCTACTGCTCATCGGAGCAATAGAATTGTGTTTGCTACTTTATACTTACAAAGGTTCTCCTGCAGTGCAGACTTAACGATATATGCAAATACACAGGGATGTAAATTAGTTTGTGGATATGTACTTGTTTCACTTACAGTTTTAAAAATAGTTTTCTGTGCATATAAATAAATATTCAGGTAAGTTGAAATTATATTAAAATGAAATTAATTCCTATTGTGAGGTGTAAAGAAACAAGCCTGTGACTCTCAAACCAGTAGGAGATAATTAACAGATGAATCATGGAAAGGGGGTGAGGAAATGATGTTCCACAGCTCCTCACACATATCCATGGGATAAAAAGGAGGAAGATTGTTGTCACCAAACAGAGAAATGGGAAGATGTAGCTAGATAACTTTGCAAATAAGTTGGAGATAGACCTATAACTTCTCCCTGGCTGGTTTGGCTCAGTGGATTGAGCATCGGCCTGCGAGCTGTCGCTGGTTCGATCTTCCAGTCAGGGTACATCAGAGAAGGAAAACTCTGATTCCAAAAAACCTCTGCTGCCTTGTGGCATACCTCTTTAGGGGAAGGCTAGGGGAGTAAACCCTGACAGAAAATCCGGAGCCGGAGTCCCTAAGGGGGTTTGACGTTGTAGTCAACACCGGCAACTCCTGTGGCGCACCTGAACCCAAGCTGTATTGACTCTGTCTTTCCCTTGGACCCTTCAGCTGCGAAGAGAGGGGGCGTCTGCTGCATGGGCAACAGCAGACCCTCCATATCACCCCGCCCAGGCTCTGTAGCTTCAGCTTCACTGGAGAGGACACTCCAGCGTCATTGCAAGATGTCGATTCAACACGGGAGGAGACAGATACCGTGTCACTCCCGAGTCGGACTGCACAACCATTCTCGACGGTGCAGATAGACTCTTAAGAAGCTACACCATCGTCTCTCGAGATGGAGGGCTGCCGACGAGACCTATAACTAGTTTACCCTTACTTAATCACACCCTGAGTTATGTAGTTAATCATGTTAGATTGTGATGGAGAAACAGGGGAGAAGGAAAGGGGAGGGGGAGCTAATCGCATTAGTATAAAACCAGTTTTCTTTGTCTACTTCACGTGCACATTCTCCAGGCTGGTGGCGCGCCCGACTCTGCAGACTCATGAATAAACGCCTCACTTTGCTGCTCAAGTCCTGTGTCCTGGTTTTTATTGTGAGCATTTCCCACACTATTGTTGAAATTATATCAAGATAAAATTAATTTATGTTGTTACATCAGTGCCTGGATTTTCATAGTTTATGAACAATTAATAAATAAATAGTACATATTTTTTATTTATTTAAAAATATGGTTAACATGTATTTTTATTCTCCCCCTCTCTCTCTTTTTTTAAGGGGCCCAATATTTTCTTCTGTGCCTGGTGCCTCAACGGACCTTAATCCACCTCTATTTCTGCTTAAAATCCTTTTTCAGTGTCTTCTTGTTCTGGTCACCTCAACCTTAACTGCCCATTAGAATCATTGAAGAGCATTAAAAACAAAACAAACAAACAAAAAATCCCAAACAATTGCTCCACTTGTAGCCCAGACCTATTATATCAGAACGGGTAGGGGTGAGGCCCAAACATGTGCTTATTTAAAGATCCCTGGATGATTCTAATGTGCAGTCATCATTAAGAACCATGACATTAGACCCTGAATTATATGCAAACTTCTGACCGCAGCCAAGGCAGCCCTGACTGATCTCAGACCCCATCTTCAAACACTCATTTTCTGTCTTAACTCAGGTTAAGTAACTGGTCTTTCCATTCTTTAGTCTGCTTTCCACCATGGCAAGATTGAACTTTCCATGTCTCAGAAGACCCTCTGCAACCTAGCCTCTGCTCATCTCTCCAGTTTCTCAGGGACCCAGCCCCTTTTCTCCCATTGCCCTTCCGTTCTTTTCTGGTCCTTAAATACATCCTTTCTTTCAGCACTGCTACAGAGCAAAAGGAGGTTCTTCCATGTGGCGCCTTGGTGTAAAACCCAACAACTAGTGTTGAGGAAAACAGGTCTTTATTTACAGTATTCCAACCTGGGGGAGGGCAGTGAGCACTTCTGCTCAGAACCATGTTCTCCCATGGGACCCAGCACTTCCTTTGCTCCCCCAAAAACTAGAAGCCAAAAACATGCCCAGAAGTTCCCCATCCCTTATCTGTCAGCTGTCTCCTTCAGGATCTGGGATATGATGTCATCAGCCTCTGTATAACAGTCCAGGAAAACATGTGCCATGCTGCACTGGATCACGCATGGTTCTTTCTTTGCCCTTTCAAAGTTGCATGGAGTTCTCTTCTCCCCTTCTTGCAAACAATGTGGATCTCCTCTTCTCTTCTCAAAGCCGCATGGTGTTCTCCTCACTAAAATGTCTGCCACCTATTTTTAAACCCCTGACTGTGTCCTCTGATGCAGTGGGCATGGTAACCAGTTCTGACCATTCACAGAACCTTGTGCAGGCTCTGTATGCTCTTTCTGCACCACTCCATGATCAAAACCCCTCCCATCTTCTTGGGGCCTTGGAAGAACCAAACTATTTGCATAACTGAGAAACTAAGCTACTAGCCATAGCCATGCAAAGGAATCTTAAAAGCTGTTCCTTTTTTTTCATCCCCCAACCCGCAGGCTCTGGGGATTTTTGGAGACCCCCATTCTGTAACAGAACCTCTGCACCTGTAATTCCCTTTGCCTTCTTCTGATAACATATTTCCCCCATGTCCTCCCATATAAAACTTACCATTCAGAGCAGTAAGCCTTTTGTGACATGTCATCTCTAACCTATCCCCTGTTAGTTACCATCTCATTACTGCATTGTTTCCTGTATAGCAGGTCACCATCTGAAGTCACCTTGTTTGTCTATTTGTTCTTTGTCTCCCTTCAAGAAGGCAAGCTCTATGAGATCTGAGACTTCTTCACTGCTATATCCCAGAGGGTTGGCATGTAGCAGATGTTCAGTAAATATTTGACGAATGAAAAAATGAATGCTTAGTAGGTCACTCAATAATTGTTGGTTGAATGAATGGTCTCATTTAATTCTTCAAACAACTGGTGTTGTTAGCACCATCTTGCAGATAATTTACCAGGGTCAGAAGTTAAGTAACTTTTCCAAGGTTACAAATCATGACAAAGGTTCACAAGCTCTCTGCCATAAGGAAGAGTAGATTGTTGGGGGAGAAGGGGAGAGAAGACATGTTTAAGACTATGGATTTTTGGTGACTCTGCAGTCACTAGAGTGGTCAGTTCCTTCACTAATTAGCAAGGATATGTAATTAGGTTTTAATTGTGGGAGTCTGAAGGGACCAGTTTAAAACCACATCTGTAGCAGCCTTTAGTGAATTCTGACTTTCTAACCTTCAAGAGAGGGGAGGACAATCATGATCATTTGGAAACCAAGGGAGAACCTCATTATTTCATGGTGATGTGCTCTTAGCATGTCCAGAAGAGCTGGGGACTGGGGAATGGAGCAGGTCTCCCCATCTCAGGGACTTCCTTGCTGTTGACTCAGCAATTATCATCTGGTCTCTACAGAGATCTGCACTCCACACTGAAACCAGAGTGGCATGAGTCATATAGTGACAACCCCAGCAGCCAGTCAGCCAGGGCAGCAGGGCAGAAAAGGAATGTAGTTTTTGGCTTTCTCTGTTCAATTGGCTTCCTTTGCACAATTGGTCCAGAATCTTTATCAATATGGGAACCAAGGGCACCTTGATTCTCAGCTTTGCATCTGGTGTAAAAATAACACCAGGTTGATGTATTAGTCTGCCTGAGCTGCCATCACAAAATGCAACTGACTGGGTAACTTAAACAATAGAAACTTACTTCCTCACAGTTCTGGAGGCTGGTAGTGCAAAGTAAATGTGTTGGCAAGTTTGGTTTTGTGCATGGGGATTCCTGGTATCCAAATTCCCTGTTCTTATAAGGAAACCAGCCACGCTGGATCAGGGCCCACTCTAATACTCTCATTTTAACTTAATCACCTCTTTAGATGCCCTCTCCAAATACAGTCACATTCTGAGGCCCTGGGGATTAGGACTTTAACATATGAATTTTTGGGGACACAATTCAGGTAATTTCTGTTGAGTGCTTATTGCATGTTAGCCTCAAGGCAAATTATTTTACAAACATCACCTCACATAATCCCCCCAACTACACTAGAAGACCAGAAACCCCACCAAAGCATGAATCTAACCTACATAAAACCTGAAGAGCATTGAATTAGGAACACTAGTAGGAAGCAACAGGGTTTGGTAGCATGGAGATAGAAGAGAAGTAGTGCTGTTACAGAACACCTGGGCTGCTCCAATTGAAAACAAACCCACGGGCTCTTTAGTCAGGGGCCCGATTGCCCGCTGCCAAAATTATAACTCTCAGTACCAGAGTTTAGTGAAAAGAAAAAGAATAGTTTATTTAACAGTTATATAGATTTAGTTATTTGCGGATTTCTGTTGTTAAGCCTTATGTTCTTTAAGACACCCACAAACACATATCCTTGCCTCCCCCCCTCACCCCACCAAACCAGGCTAGTTTTAGAAAAGTCAGAGAAACTCTTTCCCTACTTTCCAAACACAATTCAGCTTTACCAGTAGCTGCCAATCATTCAATCCTGATTGGGGAGACCTCGTCTGTGTTATGGGGTCCACCAGCTTTTAATCCAGAACCTCGTGGATTCTCGGCCTCCTTGTAAACTGTATAGTTAGTCCTTTTGTAATCCGCACAGTCAGTCTCAGCCTTAGTCAAATCCACACAGTCCGCCTCAGCCTCAGTCAAGTGCACATAGTCAGCCTCAGCCTTAGTTAAATCTGCACAGTCAGCCTCAGCCTCAGTCAAATACACATAGTCAGCCTCAGCTTTAGTTAAATCCGCACAGTCAGCCTGGCTAAAATGTCTGCTGCTTATTTTTAAATCCCTGACTACGTCCTCTGATGCTGTGGGTGCAGTAACCAGTTCTGGCCATTCACAGAACCTTACGTAGGCTCTGTGTGCTTTCTCCATACCATCCCCCAGTCCAAGTCCCCTCCCATCTACCTGAGGCTTTGGATGCATTAAAGCCATTTTGCATAAGAAAGACACTAGCCACCAGCCTCAGGCATGTGGAGACATTCTAAAAGCTGCTTCCTTCTCCCCATTCCCCAGCCACAAACTCTGGGGATTTTTGAACTCCCCTGTTTCTGTAACACAACCAACTGAGCCATACTGGCCAGGGAAGACAATTTCAATAAAGTACAAATGTTGTTATTGAGGTACAATCTGAATGGGATGGGGTCATTTAAGCTGGGTTTTGAAGAATGAGTAGGAGTTCACCCAGTGGAAAAGAAAAAGAATAGCTTCTTAGGGGAGTATGCACAATTCAGAGATAAGACACAAGTTGTCACTTTATGAAAATATAAGTATGATAATTTAGTGTGGCCAAAACACTGTGTAGAAGAAATGTGGAGAGATGAGGCCATTGAAGTGGCAGGGGCTAGACCATAGAGGCCTTATATGTCACATTGAGGAGTTTGCCGCTTATAGCCAATTGGAACACATCAACATTTTATTATTGTACAGAAATTAAAAGAATTAAAATAATACATATTTATTTTAAGGAGCTTAGAAATGATATAAAAGGAAAAAAAGAGTCATGATTTCTGCCCTCTTCTTTCTTGAAGATAGCCAGTGATAGTAATCAGGAGGGTGTCCTGACATACCTTTCCCTTATTCAAGGTTGGTTTGTTCCCTTATCTGCTCTTGCTTACATTACAAAAGATGATATAATATACAGTATTTATCATTCTGCAAGTTGCTTCTCCTCCCCCCTTTCCACTCCCTTAACAGTATATGGACATCCCTTAGGAATAGTACAATTTAACTCATTTATTTATTCAACCCTTCTCTTATTGGTGGACATTCAAATTGTCTGCTTTTAGCAATTACAAAAATACTGTGATATGTCTCCTTGGGAATGAGTCTGGGTATATTGGGGCTTTCATTTCAGTAAAATAGATTCCCAAAGGTAGGATATCTGGGTTAAAGAATATTTGCATTTTTTAATTTTAATGGGTGTGACCAGTTACTTTTCTAATAGGTTATAGCAATTTCTATTTGGCAAATATAATGGATGAAAAAAGGCAGTATTGGTTTAACTTGCATTTTCTTGGCTTCTACAGACATTGAGCATCTTAACATATGTTTATTGACACTTTGCATGTTCTCTTATGTGAATTGCCTGCTCATTTTTCTATTCAGTTGTCTTTTGTTATTAATTGGTAAAGGTTCTTTGAATATTAATTGTTAATCTTTTTTTTTTTTTTTAAATATTCACTCAAGGGTATATTCATTAATTTTTTGAGAAAGAGAGAGAAGCATGAATTGGTTGCTTCCTACAAGCCCCATCTGGGGATCGAATCTGAAACCTAGGTAAGTGCCCTGACCAGGAATCGAACCCACAACCTTTTGGTTTATGGGATGATGCTCCAACCAACTAAGCCACCTGGCCAGGGCCTTAATTGTTAATCTTTAGCCGCATGTTTCTAAAAGTTTCTGTTGGGACAAGACTTCCCCTTCCAGCTCTTCTGGCTGGTCAGATAAGTAATGATATATAGCAGATTAACAAGAGAAATAAAACTTTAATACAATTGAAACAGGAAATTCATGTAAGCATGAGAATTCCAGACAGTGAGGCAAAATGAGATATATACATCTTCTGAACTAAGGAGGGGAAGCAGGCATCTCCAACTTCAAAGGGAAGAAAGGCAATTTACAAGGGAATTAAAGAGTTAATGTTTTATAAACAAATGTTTGTTGGGCCATCTTGAAACAATGGGACTCTGAGAAGACTTTGACTGATTGGGCTTTGCTCAGTTCCTTCCTATTATTATACACTGTCAGATTAAATTCTAGTTCTCTGTGAGGATCACTCCCTTCCTGGAGCAGGTTTTCTGTCTCAAAATTTTTTAGGCAATAAGGGGAAGAGTCAAAAGTTATTGCCGAGTCTTTTGTTTCCTAAAAATAACCAACTTAAAACAATCAATATCCCCAAGAGAGAAGTCTGCTCCACTCATTTCCATTTCCTCTTCAGATTATCACTTTTTAAGCAATTTTATTTGTTAATAATTAGAGGCTAACAGGAAGTTATGAAAATGGTACAAAGTGCCAGGTACCTTTCACCCAGCCTTTCTGGAGGGGAGCATCTTACATAACTGTAGCACAATATCAAAACCTCATTTGTCTTTGGATGTAATAGTTTATGGTACTGTTACAGAGAGAAAGGGGGTTCTTTCATGTGATGCCTTGGTGTAAAACCCAACTAGTGTTGAGGAAAACAGGTCTTTATTTACAATATTCCAACTTGGGGAGGGCAGTGAGCACTTCAGCTCAGAGCCCTGTTCTCCTACAGGACCCAGCACTTCCCTTGCTCCCCAAAAGGCTAGAAGCCAAAAACATAACCAGAAGTTCCCTATCCCTTATCTGTCAGCTCTTTCAGGATCTGGGCTATGATGTCATCAGCCTCCGTATAACAGTCCAGGAAAACATGTGCTTTGCTTTTTCAAAGCCACATGGTATTCTCCTTTTCAAAGCAGCATGGAGTTCTCCTCTGCCCTCCTTGCAAACTGCGTGAATCTCCTCTCTTCCTCTCTAAAAGAGTTGCCGCCCGTTTTTAATCCTGACAGTGTCCTGTGATGCAGTGGGTATGGTATCTTGTTCTGACCACTCACAGAACCTTGCACAGGCTCTTTATTCTCTTTCCACACCATTCCATGGTCAAAACCCCTCCCATCTACTTGGGGCCTTAAAAGAACCAAACAACTTGCATAACAGACACTAGCTACTAGCCATAGTCATGCAAAGGCATCTTAAAAGCTGTTCCCTTTTCCCCATTCCCCAATCTGCAGGCTCTGGGGATTTTTGGAGACCCCCACTCTATAACAATTCTATTTTGATTTCAACAAATTTATAGTAAACTTTAATATCTGGTAAGGTAAGTCCCACCACTTCATACTTTTTTATTATTTTCTTGACTCTGATTCTTATTTTTTTCCATTTAAAATGTAAAATAATTTTAGCTACTTATTTTCCTGTTTTTCCCCCTAAAAAGCTTTCTTGGAATTCTGATTGCAGCTCACTTAAAGTTATATATTAGTTCATGAAGGACTGACATTTCAGGATAACAAGTTTTCCTACTCAGGAATATAATATTTTTCTCCAACTATTCAGGTCTTTGTCAGTAGCCTTGCTCTGAGAAATCACCCAGATACCACTGTAGGATTAGACAACGGGTTTATTGAGGGAAAAAGAGGAGAGGGGGTGGCAGGAAGAAGCAACTCCCAGACCGACTCGAGGGCCTGTAGGAGCAAGGAGCAAGGGGCAAGAGGCAAGGGGCAAAGAGCAAGGGGGAGTGGAGACTCCCAGTCACCCATGCAGGCCTGTAGGAATCGCTTGCCTGGACTTCTGCAGGCACCTTTTTATACTTGTCCAAACACACAATTCTGTTAGGGTGAGTTTGCTTATCAACATATCCAGTAGGTCATTTACATCTTTTTGCTTTACCCCCACCAGGCTAGTTAACATATCAGGCTAGGTCCATTAACATTTCCTGTGGGAGGGGCTAGGACCAGGTTTATTTGCATACAGTTCATTTGCCTATGTCAAAAGTCCAGGTAGGCATTCTAGCTGCCTCCATGGTCTGACAATCTTATATTATGCCCTTCAATGAGAATTTAGTTTTCTTCATGTAGACTATGTGCCTTTTATGAATCACCAATTATCGGGCATTTTACAGTTTTTCTCATATATAAATAATTTCCTATTGTTGTTGTAACAAATTACCATGAAATTAGTGGTTTTAAAACAACAGAAATTTATTACCTTACAGTTCTGGAGGTCAGAAATCATAACACCAAGGGATGAGATCCCTCTGGAGACTGCAGGAGAAAATTCATCTCCTGCCTTTCTACTGTTGGAGGCACCCGTGCTCCTTGGCTCATGGTCCCTTTCTTGAATCATTCCTGCCTCGGCTTTTATCATTACTGCTTCTAGTCTGACTCTGCCTCCCTCTCATGAGGATTGCAATTACATTGGACTCACCTTATCTCCAGGTCTTTAACTTAGTCATATCTGCCAAGTTCCTTTTGTCATATTAGGCAATATAGTCACAGGTTTTTAAGATTAGTATGCGGACATCTTTGTGAGAGAGGAGGGCATTATTCTATCTATCACAATAGGATTATTATTTTTTATTAGTTTCATGTCTTACTCTTTACTGCTGGCATGAAAAAATTTTATTCATTATTGTATATTTAAGTATATCATCTACCTTACTAAAGTTTTTTTAAGTATATTTTATTAATTATGCTGTTACAGTTTCCCATTTTTTCCTTCGCTCCCCCCTTACCAGTACTACCCTTCCCTCCAGCAATCCCACACCCCCTTAGTTCAGTTCATGTGTCATGCTTATAAGTTCTTTGGCTTCACCTTTTCCTATATTAGTCATAACTTCTTCCTGTCTATTTTATACCAACCAATTACGCTTCTTAAATCCTGCACCATTTCCCCATTTCTCCCCCTTCTCCCTCCCAGGTGATAACCCTCCAGATGACCCTCATACCTATGATTCTGTTCCTATTCTGGTTGTTTGCTTAGTTTGTTTTGTTTTTATTTTTTTAGGTTCTGTTGCTGATAGTTGTGTTTGTTGTCATTTTAATGTTCATAGTTTTGATCTTCTTTTTCTTAAATAAGTCCCTTTAACATTTCATATAATACTGGTTTGGTGATGATGAACTCCTTTAGCTTTACGTTGTCTAGGAAGCACTTTATTTACTCTTCCATTCTAAATGATAGCTTTGCTAGATAAAATAATCTTGGATGTAAGTCATTGCTTTTCATCACTTTGAATTCTTCTTGCCAGGCCCTTCTTGCTTGCAATTTTTTTTTTTTTTGAGAAATCAGCTGATAGTCTTATAGGGACCCCTTTGTAGGTAACTCTCTTCTCTTGCTGCTTTTAAGATTCTCTCTTTATCTTTAACCTTTGGTACTTTAATTATGATGTATCTTTGTGTGGTCCTCTTTGGGTCTAGCTTGTTTGGGACTCTCTGTGCTTCCAGGACTTGTATGTCTATTTCTTTTGCCAAATTTGGGAAGTTTTCCTTAGTTATTTTTTCACATAAGTTTTCAATATCTTGCTCTTCCTCTTCTCCTTCTGGCACCCCTATGATTCAGATGTTGGTACATTTAAAGTTGTCTCAGAGGTTCTTAAACCTTTCCTTGTTGTTTTTATTTTTTAATTCTTTTTATTTATTCTGTACTGGTTGACTGTTTATTTCTTCCTTATGTTTCAAATCATTGATTTGAAACCTGGTTTCCTTCCCTTCCCCATTGGTTTTGTGTGGATTTTCCTTCGTTTAACTTAGCATAGCCTTTATTTTCTTGTTCTGCATTTGCTGTACTCAAGCATACCCATTAAGTCTGTAAGCATCTCTATCACCAGTGTTTTGAACTCTTCATCTGTTAGGTTGGCTGTCTCCTCATTGCTTAGCTCTCCCACTGGAACCTTGATCCGTTTCCTCTTTTGGACCATACTTCTGTGTCTCCTTAACTTGATAGGCTCCTGTGTTTGCCTCTGTGTCTTAGGTAGAGCTGTTTCACATGTTACAGTGTAAGGGACAGAGCCTTAGGTATTTGTCAGTATGGGGCAACCTGTTTCATCACGTTGTGGCACTTTATGTGGGGGAGGGGTCTGAGAGAGAACAATGCCACTTGCTCAGCACTTGCCTCATTTCCAGGCACTTCTCCCACTTTCTGTATGGGACTGGTGCCTCTCTAGCTGTTGCCTTGTATCTATAATTCTGTTTCTGTTCTAATTGTTTATTTATTTTGTTTTTTTGGGGGGGTTTAGATTTCATTATTGATAAATATGTATTTATTGCAATTTTATTGTTCATGTCCCCAGAGTGGGTGGGTCTGCAGATGTTCTAGGACCATGGGGGCCTTCTAAACAAGCAGCCTCTGCTGCGAGATTGGCAATTTCTTCCTCTGCCCCATTCCCCACTGGTTTTTACAGTCACAAGCAAATAGGCTTTATTTTCCCCGTGATGGAACCGTGAGCTGCATAATCTGGTGTGGTGCTGGGAGTGCTCCCCAGGTGTCCCTCTCTATTTTTTAAAAGTGTGACTGCACTTTCCATCAGCCCACAACAATTGCTGTCACTGCCACTGCCTCCAGACAGCATTCTCTCCACCCTGGCTCTGCCCCTCCTACCTGTCTGGATAAGTATTTCTCTTTATATCTTGTTTGTTGGATTCCATGCAGCTTGATTTTTCTGGCACTTCTGGCTGTCTCTAAGTTTGAGGTAGTTGTATTGCTTTTTAGTTGTGGAGGGAGATGCAACATGTCTACCTATGCCTCCATGTTGGCCAGAAGTCACCTTACCAAAGTTTAACTATTTCAAATAGTTTTGGTAGTCTTTTGGATTTTCTAAATACACAATTATATTACATAAAATAATGTAATTTTTTCTTTTTTCCCAATATTTATATGGATTATTTAATTAATAATAAATAATAAGTAATAATTAATGTATTGAACTAGTTAAGTTCCACAAAATAACACTGAGAGTGATGATTTTGAAAGAAATTACTTCAGCTTAATATTATAGTTGCTATAGGTCTTTTTGTAGATAATCATCATCATTATTTTTTTTTTAGTTCTCAAAAATATTTATTGAATAAACACACAATGCAATGTAATATTCACTTTTTCTATCTAGCACGTGAAAAGTGCTTAAATGCTTCCACATTCTTTGACTTAGTAGTTATTTGATTCTCCCAGCTATGCTGGGCAGTAAGCAAGATAACAGCTCTGTTTTAAAATGTTTCCTGCAAACCAGAGAAGGGGCAATCACTGCTGTACAGCACATAATAAACACCCAATAAATATTTGTTCCATTGAACATAGCCCTGAATATTTTCCTGACATTAGCTTATTGAATTTCTCACAGCAACACTATGATGAATTGGTACTATTATTATCCTTAATTTATGGGTGAATAGACAAAGGCTCTAAGATTGAGTGAAAGTTGGTTAGTGACAGAAGAAGAATGGAAGTTGGGGTTTTCTGGCTTCTGAGCAGTGGGGTGAGGCTGGGTCAGAAAGAGTCTAACTCTTGACCTCACTCCTGTGAGAAATGCTCACAATAAAACACCAGGATACAGGACTTGAGTAGCAAAGTGAGACATTTATTCACGAGTCTGCAGAGTTGGGCACATAGCCAGCCTGGGCATACATGTTGATAATCATTATTTTTTAATTTAAATTATATTTTATTGTTTATGCTATTACAGTTGTCCCAGTTTTTTCCCCCTTGTCTCCCTTCACCCAGAACCCCCTACTCCCTCAGGCAATCCCCACACCATTGTCTATGTCTGTGGGTCATATATATATTTTCTTTGGCTACTATATGATGTAATTTATATCCCTATGACTATTCTGTAACAACTAATTGGTACTTCTTAATCCCTTTACCTTTTTCACCCATCCCCTTGTACCTCTCCCATCTGGCAACAATCAGAATGTTCTCTGTATCTATGATTCTGTTTCTGTTCTAATTGTTTGTTTATTTTTGTTTTTGTTTTTTTTTAGATTTAATTATTGATAGATATGTATTTATTGCCTTATTGCCATTTTATTGTTCATTTTTGTATCTTCTTTTTTTATTAATCAATTAATTAATTTTTAACAAGGTTACTTTATTTTATTTTTATTTTATTTATCTGTTTTTAGAGAGAGGGGAAAGGAGAAAGAGAGGGAAAGAAACATCAATGTGTGGTTGCCTCTCACGTGCCCCCAACTGGGGACCTGGCGTGCAACATAGTCATGTGCCCTGACTGGGAATCGAACCAGCGACACTTGGTTCACAGGCCGACACTCAGTCCACTGAGCCACAGCAGCCATGGCTCTATCTTCTTAAAGAAGATCCTTGAATATTTCATGTAATACTGGTTTGGTGGTGGTGAACTTTTTAAGCTTATTCTTGTCTTTATCTGTCCCTCAGTTGTAAATGATAGCTTTGCTGGGTAGAGTAATCTTGGCTGAAGGTCCTTATTTTTCATCACTTTGAAGATTTCTTGCCATTCCCTTCTAGCCTGCAAGGTTTCTTCCGAGAAATTAGCTGACAGTCTTATGAGAGCTCCCTTGTAGGTAACTAACTGCTTTTCTCTTGTTGCTTTTAAGATTCTCTCTTTATCTTTAACCTTTGACATTTTAATTATAATGTGTCTTTGAGAGGGCCTCTTTGCATCAATCTTGTTTGGGACTCTGTGCTTCCTGGACTTGCATATCTATTTCCTTCACCAAATTAGGGAAGGTTTTTTTTCATTATTTTTTCAAATGTTTCCAATTTCTTTCTCTTTCTCTTCTCCTTCTAGCACCCTTATGAGGCTAATATTGGGTTGCTTAAAGTTGTCCCAGAGGCTGTGTACACTATCCTTATTTAAACATTTTTTTTTTCTTGTTGGTTGTTTTTTGTTTTTGTTTTTTGCTTTTTTATATTCCAGATAATTGATTTGATTTTGGCTTCATCAACTCTACTGTTGTTTCCCTGTAAATTGTTCTTTATTTTAATTAGTGTATCCTTCATTTCTGACTGGATCTTTTTTATGCTGCTGAGGTCCTCACTAAGTTTTCTGAGCATCCTTATGACCCATGTTTTGAACTCTGCATATGATAGATTGCTTATCTCCAGTTTTCTTAGTTATTTTTCTGGAATTTTGTTCTGTTCTTTCATTTGGGCCATGTTTCTTTGTCTTCTGATTTTGGCCACCTCTTTGTGTTATTTTATAATTATTAGGTAGAGCTGCTATGACTTCCTGGCTTGGTAGAGTGGCCTAATGTAGTAGGTGTCCTGTAGAATCCAGTTGCACAGCCTCTCCTATCACCCAAGCAGGGTACTTGAGGCACACCCACTGTGTGGGCTGTGTAAACCCTCCTCTTGTAGTTGACCCTTGCTTGCTGTTGGCAGGTCAATGGGAAGGATTTAACCAGGTTGATCAGCTGAAAGGACTGGCTATAACCACTGACTACCAACCTCTGACCACCGTGGAAGATCAGCTGTGCAGGGGCCCACCTCACAGAGGTGGACTTACTTCAACAGTGCTCTGGTGTCCTCTGAGCACACCCCTTCAGTGTATCACTTGTATAGGTGGTCGAGTGGTAGTACTTTGATGTGATCTGTAGTTGTCCACTGGGTCAGCAGGCTCTGGGGCCTCCTGGAAGGTGCAGGTCAAGGTTAACCACTGTATATGTTCTGTCCAGGACCACCTGCCATAAGCTATAAAGTGATCTGCATATGACTGCTACTTGTGCTGGGCTTGGAGGTGCCTATTCAAAGCCAAGCTGTGAACCAAGCCAGCTGTTGCTAGTACTGAGCCTGTAGCAAGAGGTGCAGGGCTTGTTGAGGCCAGATACTGCTTGTTTGAAAGAATTTAGGAAAATCTTAAGCATGAGCCAAGATAAGCCATTCATATGGAAAAGCCACTGAAAACAGCTTGGGTGAACCCCAAAATGGAGTCTCAAATATAGTACCCAACTGATGGCTCTGTGGGGGGGATGGCTCAGAAAAGGAAAAATGTCTTCTGCCAGCACTTCTGTTTCAAGAAAGCTGCCCCCAAGCTCTCACACTGATGCCAGACACTTCAGTTTCTCCCAATATGCCTCTGGTGCCTTTTATGCTGTTGCTCCAGTGCTGGTGCTCAGAGTGAGTGAGTCCAAGTAGTACGTACATGGGTCCTTCAAGGGTAACTGCCTGGGGCTCCAACAGTTTCTGTCTTTCACAGCCTCAATCTCCACTGGTTTTCACAACCAGAAGTTATTGGGACTTACCTTCCTGATACTAGAACCTTGGGCTGGGGGCCTGGTGTGGGGCTGGGACCCCTTGCTCCTGAGATATCCCTCCCAATTTTATCAACCCCACATGGGTGCGGGACCGGCTCATTCTACATGTCTGCCTTTTCTACCACTCTTGATGTGGTCTCTTATTTAATTCCATAGTTATAAGACTTCCATTCAGCTCAATTTCTGGTGATTCTGAATAATTGTTGTTCTGTAGTTTAGCTGTAATTTTGACGTGGTTGTGTGAGAACATGAGCTGTGTTTACTCAACTCTCAGTAATCATTATCATTTTGAACTAATTTTCTTTTTTGCATGTTGGTGGGATAAACTAATAAATGCTCTTACCTCCATTGGGGACTATAATCTCATACCTCTGGGTCCAATGGTTTTCTCTCAAATCACTCAAACTAAGATGAAATCAGGCCAACTATGTACTTTGATTTAGGTCTCCTGGGATCAGAAAGATGAAGCAGTCCCCACCAAGGACACCGAGGGACCTGTGTCTATTGCTCATCTCTATTCATGGAGCCATCAAATCTTTGCCTCAGTCCAAAGAAGGAAGGTTCACATTTGTATCTCCTCTGGAGTTTTAAGCACAATTCTAGTTTCCATCAATATTCTTATTTTGATGTTTATGTTGTTCTAAGAGCAGATTTTAAAGGGGAGGAATTGAGAGTATTCATTCATTTGCCATATTCTAGAATCTCCTTAGTCACATCATGCTAATATTTTAAAGCAGAAGAATAACGTGATCAGATATCTGTTTTATAAAGTATTTCTGGAAGAATCTTAAGTGATAGATTTGAACGGGATCCCAGTTAAAAAACTATGACAAAGGTAATTGTTAGATAAAATATGGTATATCTACATCATGTCTATTACAGTCCTCCACCTTCATCAGTGGTTTTGCTTTCCTTGGTTTCAGTTACTTGAAGTCAATTGTTGTCTGAAAATATTAAGTGGAAAATTCAAGAAGTAAACAATTCATAAGTTTTACACTCCATGCCATTCTGAATTTGTGTTGAAATCTCACAAGTCCTGTTCAGTCTCACCCAGGTATGGACTCATCCCTTTGCCCCATATCCATGCTGTTTCCACTCCCTGCCTATTAGTCACTTAGTCCTCTCATTATAAGATTGAGTGTTCTAGTATCCCAGGGCTTATGTTCAAGTAACTTTTATTTTACTTAATGATGACTCAAAAGTGCAAGAGTAGTGATGCTGGAAGTTCAAATATGACAAAGAGAGGCCAGACAGAGCTTTCTTTAAGTGAAAAAGTAAAAGTTCTTAACTTTATAAGGAGAGTAAAAAAAAAGGGGGGGGATACTGAGATTGTTCAGATCTACAATCAGAATGAATCTTTTATCCATGAAATTGTGAAGAAGAAAAAGGATATTTGTGCTAGTTTTGCTGTTGTACCTCAACTACGAACTTTATGGCCATAGCGCATAGTAAATACTCAGTTAAGATGGAAAAGGCATTAAATTTGTGGGCGGAAGACATGAACAGAAAACATGTTGTGATATAAGATGACATGTTTTGTCAGAAAGCATTGAACCTGTACTGTTACTGGACTGAAGGGGTTCATTTGCCTGCACTCATCAAAGCCCAGTAAGACATGAACAGAAGTTTGCAGCTAAGAAAGTAAGGATTTACTAAGGAGATGGTGCCATGCCCAGAGTCACAGGTAGCTAATGCTCGAAAACCTGACTCTCCAATGGCTTCCAGGGGATGAATTGATTATACAGAGTAAAAATCATTAATCATGGTGAATGAAGGAGTTAGGGCTATGGTCTCTACTGATTGGTGGGTGCTAGGGTAGGGGATAATTGACCATTGCATGTGGTCCTGAGACATCAGGAGCCATGGAGTTGTTCTGTCCAACTGTGCAAATATTAGTTTCATTCCCTGGTTCTGGAGCTAAAACACAACTGAGGCCAAGATATTATCTTTAGTTTGATTAAAAACTGTTTCTGTCATCAATGGACCCAGGACCTTGTTGCCAAGACTGTTGGATGCTGACCAGAGCCTCCTTGTCTTGAGGGCTTTATGATTAAGCAAAGGAGAAAGAGGTAGGTGAGTTAGAGTGCTGGATGAGGGCAGTTTGAGTCAAAGGGAAAAAACTTAAAGGGCACATTAAAGAAAATTAGGTTTCTATGTAGTTACAGTACAAAAACTTCACCAAGGGTCCCCTGAAAGGAGAGACAACATTCACCTTTTATTACAGTACATTGTTATAAATTTCTATTTTATTATTAGTTATTATTAATCTCTTCCTGTGCCTAATTTATAAATTAAAGTTCATTATAGATATGTAAGTATAGAAAAAAACATAGTACATGTAGGGTTTGTTACTATCTACAGTTTTAGGCATCCACAGATGGGGGAGGTCTTAGAGTGTATCTCCTGCAGATAAGGTGGTGAATGTAGTGTATGAAACTAATCCTCTTGAGATATGTGTATGTATATGTGTGTGTGTATGCATATGTGTGTGTGTGTGTGTGTGTGTGTGTGTGTGTGTGTTAAGGTGGGCCTGGGATAAGTGTGATGATTGATGGCAGTTAGAATACCAATATCCCCTCCATAGTTTGCTCTCTTTTAAACTGGAGTTAGTTTGACAACCAAACTATGGCCAGCTAAGGATGATGTTGCTTTGGTCACCCATAAGAGGAGATAAAGTCCTGCCTATGACTTTGTCATCATAATTTCTCCCTACTGTTGATCTAGGACCAATGAAGAGTGGCCATTGAATTTCACAAGCCCTTTATTACTTTTTCAAAGATTTTATTTATTTATTTATTTTTAGAGAGAGGGGAAGGAAGGGAGAAAGAGAGGGAGAGAAAAATAGATGTGAGGGAGAAACATGGATTGGTTTTCTCTTGTTTGCACCCCATTCAGGGACCAAACCTTCAATCGAGGCATGTGCCCTTACCAGGAATCAAACCAATGACCCTTCACTTTGTGGAATGATACCCAACCCACTGAGCCACATAATCAGGGCTCACAAGCCCTTTAAATATGTCTTTGGCATTAGCCTCAGAAGTACCTGACCAAGGTCAGGAAGTTAATAAGTTAACCCCAAGGCCACAGTCTTTGGTGAATTTAGGAACCCCTCTGGATTAATTATCATCTGAATGGTCAGTGACAGTGTGCAGACTGTGTTTAACATAAACAAGGTCCAAACCATGCAGCACCATGACATAAAGTTGCCTAGATGAGCCACTACTCCACATTTTTCACATTAAAAATCTTCCTTTATCACCTGAACCCCTTGTTCCCACAGAGTGATCAAAGACCCTTTCTTACTTCTGCTTATATACAGCCAGCAGGTATCTCCTTCTGGTGTGTCACTGGCTGCAACTTGGGTTGGTCCTCCCTCACAGCAGAGACTCTCAGCCAAGGCTGAACGGCAGAATAACCTGGGCAATGAAAAGTCCCCACACCCAAGACCCACCCTAGAGATTCAGTCTTGCTTCACCTGGGAAAGTGCCCAGGTATCAGAACTTTTGAAACTCATCAGAGGATTCTAACATGAGAACCACTAATGTGCAACTCTTCCAAATAGAATTTCTCCACATCTCTCTTGGTTAAACCTTTCCAAAATTCTAATCTAATAGAACATTCTGTGATGAAGGAAATGTTCATATCAGGGCTGGGACTAGGATGAGGCAGCTGAGGCAAGTAGGGTACAAAATTTGAGGAGGCTCTTACTTTTAGTTGCCAACCCTCCGCTTGCAAAGCCCTGGGGGTGAAGGCTTTACATTTTGAATTTAAGGTATAGTTAATAATATTATAATAACTATGTATGGTGTCAGATGGGTACTAGAGTTACTGGGGTGATCACTTTGTAAGGTATATAAATATCTAATCACTGTGTTGTATACCTGAAACTAATATAATATGCATGTCAACTGTAATTAAAGTAGTAAAACATTCTTTTAATGAAAAGAAAAATTGAACCTTAGTGCCTTACTCTAATCTCAGCCTTGATTCATATAACATATACCTTCTTGATGGAGGTGATATTGTCTCTAAGGGGGCAAAAATTGGTTTCTGGTTAAGGAAACCAGTTTTCTGTTTTTATGTTTGAAGCACAGCTATACATACAGCACATAAACAGATATACAGTACATCTGTGTTATTGAAATTTCCTGAGGCAGGGAGATAGCAACTATAAGAAAATCTCTAAAAAGGCTCATTAGGGAAGCAATAGTGGAAAAAAAGTGAAAAATACTGATACAGAGCACTGAGCAGAAGTGCCATTGAGCATTGGAATTGTAGCAAGTGGAACTGAGAAACTGAATTTTAAATTAAATTAAATTTTAATTTATGTACCTGCCTATGGTTGCTGATTCCAATGTAATACAGTGCAGATTAAGATGGACAAAACAAGTAAGATATCACAGTCCCTACTCCGGTCCGAAGCACAAACCTATCCTGGAAACAATGAGGTTCCCCTGGAAGTTTGCAATGTAAGCACTAACTCTTTCACTTATATAATCTCTCAGACAAAAGGAGAATTCCCCCAACCTAATGCATATTTCTAGCCATGCTCCAGAGAGAGGCAGACAAGAGGAAAAGCAAAGGAAAAAGAAAGATGCTTAACATCACTTATTATCAGGGAAATGCAAATCAAAACCACAATGAAATATCACCTAACACTTGTTAGGCTATTATCAAAAAATCAAAAGACAGACTACAGGGGACCCAAAATGTCAGTGAAGTAGGTGGAAGGTACATTCACCTCCTCCTGGTACCAAACTGTAATTACAACTAAATTATAGAACAATCAACCTGAATAACCAATGGAAGACTAGCTAAGCAGACGTCTTATAACCAAGGCTTTACAGAAAAAGAAACTTGGAGACTAGTAGGAAAAGTGAAAATAAGAAAAGGGCTGGTCCTGCTCCCATGGGCAGCAGCTAAGATTCTGGATTGATATCTCAGCTGTGGGGTTTCCCCCTGAGAAGTGTGAGGTCTTACCCCAAAGTGGGCTCTCCAGGCCAGGGCACCAGAGCAAGGAAGAGGCATCTACATATCTGTAAGTGAAAATCAGTGGGGATTCTGTCCACCAGGGAGAAGTGGGAGTCTGCTAGAGACACAGATGTGCTCTTAAAGGAGCAACATACAAAATCTCATTCACAGCCACTCACCCTGGGCTCCAGCGGAGGGATTGCAGAGCAGAATAGAGTTGCATGAGGGGAGACTGGGACTTGTGGCTCTTGGGGTAGAGCTGAAGGGACAGCGGTCAGGATCAGTGAACTGAGCTCTGCTCTCACTTCACATATGCCATTTTTCTTGGGTGGAACACTCCCCTCCATATGGCATCAGCCTGGGAAAATGCAGTAGTCCCACCCTCTGGACTCCTTTCTGCCCAGTTCTGCAGAGCTTATGCCCTGCTGAGGAATCAAGTACTTGGACCAGAGTGTAGAGGTCTGGGCAGACTCAGGAGTGTCAGTGACTGATATTGTGGCTTTGGGGTGGGGGTCATTTTCCCTCATCAGCCTGTAAACCTGACTGCTACTTCCCCATGATGAGAAATCCACTAGCCCCACTCTCTGGGTTCCCAGCGACTCTACCCTCCTGATTCCTGGTGGCTCTGCCCTGCTGAGGTCTGGCACAATCCTTAACAAACTGAGTTGTGTGGCTTTGGGATGGGGGGCTACTCCCCCTAACATATTCAAACATGACCAGCACCTCCCCCTCGCAAGAGATTAACTAGCCCCACCCTCCTGACTCCTGGCAACTGGCTCTGTTGAGATTGTGTTCTGGGAAGAATCTGGGAGAGACTGAGGTTTGTGACTCTAGGACAAAGGCCTCTTTGCCTAGACCAATTCAGAGCCCTCACTTCTGTAAGACAAATCTTGGCCTGATAAACTCTCCTGGCTTCACCCTGGCAAAAAAAGCAACCTACCTAATACACAGAAACAAACACAAAAAGACAGCCAAAATGAGGAGACAAATAAACAGGCCCCAAATGAAAGAACAGGAGAACTCTCCAGAAAAAGAGCTAAATAAAACGGAGGTAAGCAACTTATCAGATATAGAGTTCAAAAATGGTTATAAGGATGCTCAAAGAACTTAGTGAGAACTACAAGAAACTTACTAATAACTATAACAACATGAAAAAGGACATAGAAACCATAAAAAAGAATTAGTCACAAATGAAGAATATGCTGGAAGAAATAAACAGTAGGTTGGATGAAGCAGAGAACTGAATCAGCAATTTCGAAGACAAAATGGAAAAAAACACCCAATCAGAGCATGAAAAAAAAAAAAGAATTAAAAAGAATGAGGATAATTTAAAAAACCTTTGGGACAACATTAAGCATAACAAAGTCCACACAATAGGGATACCAGAAGGACAAGAAAGAGAACAAGGATTTGAGAACCTATTTAAAAAATAATGACTAAAATTTTTTTTATAACCTGGTGAAGGAATAAGACACACAAGTCTAGGAAGTGCAGAGAGTCCTAAACAAGATGAACCCAAAGAGGTCCACACCAGACATACCATAATTAATATGGCAAAGGTTAAAGATACAGAGAATATTAGAGCAGCAAGAGAAAGACAGTTAGTTACCTACAAGGGAGGTCCCATAAGACTGACAGCTGATTTCTTAACAGAAGCATTTCAGATCAGAAGGAATTGGGATGAAATATTCAAAGTGATGAAAAGCAAAGACCTACAACCAAGATTACTTTAACCAGCAGGTTAACATTTTAAAACAAAGGAGAAAGGAAGAGCTTCCAAGACCAGGAAAAGCTAAAGGAGTTCATTAACACCAAACCAGTATTTCAAGAAATTTTAAAGGGCTTTTTGAAGAAGAGAAGAAGAAGAAGAAGAAGAAGAAGAAGAAGAAGAAGAAGAAGAAGAAGAAGAAGAAGAAGAAGAAGAAGAAGAAGAAGAAGAAGAAAAGGAAGAAGAAGAAGAAGAAGAAGAAGAAGAAGAAGAAGAAGAAGAAGAAGAAGAAGAAGAAGAAGAAGAAGGAGGAGGAGGAAGAAGAAGAAGAAGAGGAAGAGGAAGGAGGAGGAGAAGAAGAAGAAGAAGAAGAAGAAGAAGAAGAAGAAGAAGAAGAAGAAGAAGAAAAGAAGGAGAAGGAGGAGGAGGAGGAGGAGGAGAAGGAGGAGGAGGAGAAGGAAGAGGAGGAGGAGGAGTAGGGAGGAGAAGGGGGAGGAGGGCGGAGGAGGGGGAAGAAGGAGAAGAACATAAGAACATTGTTAAAGAATAAAATGGCAATAAATACACTCCTATCAATAATAACTTTAAATGTAAATGGCTTAAATGCTCCAATCAAGATATTAAGTAGCTAAATGGATAAGAAATCAAGATCTGTATATATGCCATCTTCAAGAGACTCATCTCAAAACAAAAGATACACACAGACTAAAAGTAAAAGGATGAAAAAATGTATTTCATGCAAATGGAAAGAAAAATAAAAGCTGGGTAGCAATACTTACATCTGACAAAATAGACATTAAAACAAAGGCTATGTTAAGAAAGAAGACACTACATAGTAATAGAGGGAGCAATCTAAGAAGAGAATATAACCCTTGTAAACATTTATGCACCCAATATAGGAGCACCTACATATGTGAAGCAAATCTTGATGGACAGAAAAGGAGAAATCCACAGTAATACAGTCATATTAGGGGATATTAACACCCTATTGACATTAATGGATAGATCTTCTGGAAATAAAATTAACAAGGACACAGTGACCTTAAATTAGTGGTCCCCAACCTTTTTGGCACCAGTAACCAGTTTTGTGGAAGATAATTTTTCCATGGACTGGGGTTAGGGTGGGGGAGACAGGAGGCAGAGCTCAGATGGTAATGTGAGCAATGTCCACAGGCTGAGAGGAGGGAGGTTGGGGGCCCCTGACTTAAAGGACACCTGAGAACAGATGGATTTAATTGCTATCTTCAAAGCATTTCACCCTGAAACAGCAGAATATACATTCTTTTCTAGTACACATGGAATATTTTTGAAAATGGATCACACTTGGAACATAAAACAAATTTCAACAAATTTAAGATGATTAAAAGAATATCAAGCACCTTCTCTGGCCATAATGGTATAAAACTGGAAATAAATCACAAGGAAAAAAATTGAAAAACACAAAGACATGGAAGCTAAATAACATGTTATTAACCAATGAATGAGTTATCAATGAGTTCAAGGAAGAAATCAAAAGATACCTTAAAAACAAATGACAAAGAATACATAACAACCCAAAATGTATGGGAACAGAAAAGCAGTCCTAAAAGGGAATTTCATAGCATTACAGGCCTATCTCAAGAAATAAGAAAAATCTCAAATAAGCAATCTAACTATACACTTAAATGAACTAGAAGAACAACAAACAAAGCTCAAAGTAAGTAGGAGAAAGAAAATAATAAGTGTCACAGCAAAAATAAACAAAATAGAGTCTAGAAAAACAATATGAAAGCTCAATGAAACCAAGAGCTGGTTCTTTGAAGTTAACAAGATTGATAAACCTTTAATGAGACTAATCAAGAGAAAATAGAGAGGACCCAAATAAATAAAATCAGACATGAAAGAGCAGAAGTAACCACCGACATCAAAGAAATACAAATGATTATAAGAAAATATTATGAACAAATATATGCCAAAAAACTGTCAATGTGAACAAAATGAATAGATTTTAGAAACATACAATCTTCCACAAACAAATAAGTAACTATTAGGAAATCTTAACAGACAGACTACAACTAATGACATTGAAGCAGTAATCAAAAACTACCAAAACACATCTGGTCAAGATGGAGGTGTAAGTAGACATGCTTTGCCTCCTCGTACAACCATAGAAAGAATCACAACCAGATCTCAAAAACATATAGCAACCAGAACCATCAGAAAATCAAGTTTTATGGGAGTTCAATAACCAAGGATTTAAAGAAGCCACATTCACACAGATTGGTAGGAGGAGCAAAGTCACGGAGATGGGCCAGAGGGGCAATGTGGCTCAGACAAGTGGGGGTGGCAGTGGTGGTGAAATGGACAGTCCCAAATTCATGTGTGGTGGATAAAAATAGGAGGGATATCCTGAAAGTGAGCAATCCCAGCCCCAGTCCAGACCATCCAGCCCAGAGTTCCAGCATCAGGAAGATAAACCTCCATTACCTCTGGCTATAAAAACAAGTGGGGGTTGGGATGGCAGAAGACACTGCCAAATTTTTGCCACTTAAAGGGCCCACATGGACTTAGAATGTGCACAAACACCCTGGCAGTGATTGGAAGGATGCCAACTGAATATGGGAAGTGGGTGAAGTGACTGGAAAAGAACAAGTGCCAGGGAAATCGCCAGAAGTTAGGCAGCAGCACTGTCCCCTCTCTGAGCCCTCCCCCACATGACACAGAGTGGTGACACTGGTTGCCCCACCCTTGTGATTACCTAAGTTTCTGCCCCATACAATTACAGGTGCACTTTTCTACAATAGGCTACACTATGCAGAGTTCAAAACATCCATCAGGATGCTCAAAGAACTCACTTGGTACTGCAACAGCATGGGGAAAAATAAAAAACCCAGGCAGAAATGAAGGTTACATTAAATGAAATAAAGAAAAATCTACAGGGAACCAACAGTGGAGGAGATGAAGCTGAGAATCAAATCAATAAATTGGAACATAAAAAAGTAAAAGCATTTAATCAGAGAGCAAGAAGAAAAAAGAATAAAAAAACCAAAACCAACCAAACAAACAAACAAAAACAGATTAAGGATAGACTCAGGAGTCTCTGGGACATCTTCAAATGTACCAACATCCAAATCATAGGGGTGCCAGAAGGAGAAGAGGAAGAGCAAGAAATTGAAAACTTATATTTGATAATATAATGAAAGAAAACTTTCTTAATCTGGTGAAGGAAATAGACATGCAAGTTCAGGAAGCACAGAGAGTCCCAAACAAGATGGATGCAAAGAGGACCATACCAAGACACATCCTAATTAAAATATAAAGATTAAAGATAAAGAGAGAATCTTAAAAGCAGCAAGGGAAGAGCAGAGAGTTATCTACAAGGAGTTCCCATAAGACTATCATCTGACTTCCTAAAAGAAACTTTGCAGGCTAAATGGGACTGGCAAGAAGCATTTAAAGTGATGAAAAGCAAGGACCTACAACCAAGATTACTCAATCTAGCAAAGCTATCATTTAGAATGGAAGGGCAGATAAAGTGCTTCCTGGACAAGGTAAAACTAAAGGAGTTCATCATCTCCAAACCATTATTAAATGAAATGTTAAAAGGAATTATATAAGAAAAAGAAGACCAAAACTATGAACATTAAAATGGCAATAAATTCACAACTATCAACAACTGAATCCAAAAAACAAACTAAGCAAGCAACCAGAACAGGAACAGAATCATAGATATGGAGATCACTTGGAGGGTTATCAGCTATGAGGGCAGGGAGGGGAGAATGGGAGAAAATGTACAGGGATTAACAAGTACAAATTGGTAGGTACAAAATAGACAAGGGGGTGTTAAGAACAATATAGGAAATGGGAATAGCCAAAGAACTTATATTCATGACACATGGACATGAATTAAGTGCAGGGATTGGTGGAGGAAATGGGGGCACTGGGCAGAGGGAAGAAAAGGGGGATAAATTGGGACAACTGTAATAGCATGATCAATAAAATATATTAAAGAAATAGGCAAAAATTCTGAATAGATACTTCTTTAAATAGGACATATAGATGGCCAATAGACATATGAAAAGATTCTCAACATCACTGATCATCAGAGAAATGCATATTAAAACCACAATGAGATACCACCTGATAACTGTCAGAATGGCTATCATCATAAATCAACAAACAATAAGTATTGGTGAAGATGTGTTGAAAAGGAAACCTCATACATTCTTGGTGGGAATGCAAACTGGTGCAGCCACTATGGAAAACAGTATGGAGTTACCTAACAAAATTAAAAATGAAACTGCCAGTCCTGGCTGGTGTGGCTCAGTGGATTGAGTGCCAACCTGTGAACCAAAGGGTTGCTGGTTTAATTTCCAGTCAGGGCACATGCCTGGGTCGTGGGCCAGGTCCCCAGTTGGAGGCATGTAAGAGGCAACCACACATTGATGTTTCTCTCCCTCTCTTCTCCTCTCTCTAAAAATAAATAAAATCTTAAAAAAATAAAAGAAACTGCTTTATAACCCAGTGATTTCACTTCTGGGAATTTATCCAAAGAAACCTGAAACATGAATTCGAAAGAATACATGCACCCCTCTGTTCATTGCAGTGTTATTTATAATAGCAAAGATTTGGAAGCAGCCCAAGTGCACATCAGTAGATAAGTGGATAAAAAAGCTGTGATATATTTACACAATGGAATACTACATGGAAGTAAAAAAACAAAAGGAGTCCTATCCTTTGTAACAGCATGGGTTGACCTGGAGAGTTATGCTAAGTGATACAAGCCAGTCAGAGAAAGACAAGTACCATATTGTTAGAGTGGGGTTCCCCCAAAATCCCCCAAGCCTGTGGGTTGGGGGAATGGGGAGAAGGGGACAGCTTTTGAGATGCCTTTGCATGACTATAGCTAGTAGCTAGTGTCTTAGTTATGCAAATGGCTTTGGTTCTTTTAAGGCCCCAAGGAGATGGGAGGGGTTTTGACCAAGGAATTGTGTTGAGAGAGCATACAGAGCTTGCGCAAGGTTCTATGAATGGTCAGAACTGGTTACCACATCCACTGTGTCACAGGACACAGGGATTTAAAAATAGGTGGCAGGCATTTTGGTGAGAAGAACCCCATGCTGCCTTGAAAGGGCAAAGAGAAAACCATGCGTGATCCAGTGCAACACGGCACATGTTTTCCTGGTCTCTTATACGGAGGCCGATGACATCATATCCCAGATCCTGGAGGAGACAGCTGACAGATAAGGGATGGGGAACTTCTGGGCATGTTTTTGGCTTCTAGCTTTTTGGGGAGCAAGGGAAGTGCTGGGTCCATGGGATAACAGGGCTCTGAGCAGAAGTGCTCACTGCCCTCCCCCAGGTTGGAATACTGTAAATAAAGACCCGTTTTCCTCAACACTAGCTATTGGGTTTTACAACAAAGCACAGTGTGAAAGAACCCCCGTTTGTTCTGTAACAATATGATTTCACTTATATGTGGTATCTAATGAGCAAAATAAACTTAACAAAAAAGTAGAAACAGACTTACAGAGTATAGAGAATATGCTGACAGCTGTCATGTGGGAAGAAGTTTAGGGGGCTGGTTAAAAAGGTGAAGGAATTAGGGGGAAAAAACTCATAGACACAGACAACAGGATAGTGATTACCAGAGGGAAAGAGGGATTAGGGGGTGGTAGAAGAGGGTACAGGGGGATAAATGGTGATGGAAGGAGACTTGACTTGGGGTGGTGAACACATAATACAATATACAAAAGATACATTTAGCATTGTACACCTGAAACCTATATAATTTTGTTAACCAGTCACCCTAATAAATTCACTAAATAAATTTAAAAAATAAAGTAATTACTGATAAGGAAGAAAAAGCAAAAGGCAGTAAACATTGGCAAGGATGTGGAACAAACTGCAACTTCTGTGTCCTGTCGGTGGGAATATAAAAGGTTCCGCTTCTATGGAAAACAGTATGGTGTTTCCTCCATAAATTAAAAATACAGTTATCATATGATCCAGCAATCCTATTTTTGGTATTTATTCCAAAGAATTGAAATCAGGATCTCGAAGACATATCTACATTCTCATGTTACTGAAGCACTAGTAACAATAGCCAACGTGTGGAAACAACCTAAGTATATATCAGTGGATGATTGGATAAAGAAACATACAATGGAATATTATTCATCCACAAAAGGAAATGAAGTCTGGATACATGAGACAACGCGGATGAACCTGAAGGACATTATGTTAAGCAAAACAAGCCAGTCACAGAAGGACAAATACTGCTTGATTCCACTTACATGAGATATTCAAAACAGTTAAAATCATGGAGAGAAAGAATAGAACGGTAGTTGCCAGGGGCTGCAGGAAGGGGAAATGGGGAGCTCTTAAACAATAGGTATCAAGTTTCAGTTTTGCAAGATAAGTTCTAGAGATCTGCTGTGGAACATTGCACTGATAGATAACAATGCTGTATTGTAGACTTAAAGACCTATTAAGAGGGTACATCTTGTTAAGTGTTTTTAACCAAAATAAAATTTTTGAAAAGAATTAATTGGCTATGGTTAATTTACAATGAAGAGTATCTTATATTTTGTTATTATTTGCAAATAGTGTAATACACATTTTTATAACAGTAAAACCTATAATAAACTTATGTTTGTATATACATGCATGCATTTTTCTCTCTTAGAGCTGGTTGTTAAACATCTACAGGCACTGTTGACCCTGGCTGTCTGAGCAACACTTCTGTGAAAAGTAGTGTTGCTGTGGTAAAAGCTCAGTCCCTGCCAAGCTCAGGTTTCTGCTTCTTGAAGGCCCTGTCCTATGCAGGAACTGGTCTTCTTCCACCTGGGACTTTGCCCAGAAGTGCAGTTGGACTTTCTCAGGGAGGCGTCTTCCAAGGAGCTGGTCACCCACATCCCTGCCTGCTGCACACACTCTTCCTTGTGCCAGATCACCAGATGTGAGACATGTCTCAGCACAGGAAAGAAATGAGTGAAGATGGCCAGGATCCTGAGTCCTCAGCCTCCTGCTCTTTTCCCAGATGTCAAGACAGTTGTATCCAGTCAAAACCAACTCTTTTTCCAGTGTGGCTTCTAACCAGTTTCTTTAGAACCACCTGGTACACATGTGCATTTCTAACCCCTACCCAGGCCTGCTGGGTTATAATCTGGGGATACAATCTGCAATTGTAACTTCTCCTTTCATTCATTCATCTATCAGGTTTCTGCTGTTTGCCAGGCACTGTTCTAGACTCTGGAAATGCCAGGGAACAAAATAGCCCAAATCCCTGTGCAAGAAGGCTATAGCTAATGGGGAAACACCAAATAATTAGATAACTAAATAAAATATATAGTATGTTAGCTACTCATAAATGCTAGGGAGAAAAATAATGGCAGAAAGGAAAGTAAGCAGTATGAAGGTGGCATTTGAGTAAAGATCTGAAGAAAGCTAGTGAGCTATATGAATATTTGGGTGTGTGGAGGAGTAGTCTAGGCAAAGGGAACAGCAAATATGATAGACCCAAGGTAGCAGCATACCTGGAGTGACTTAAGAATAGGAGGATGTTCATATAGCAGAAGAATCCCCAGATGACTCTTCTACACATTAAAATGGACAACTCCCTGAGTTAGCAAATGCCACTAACATTTTCATGTAAAATTTTCCATCCTCTGCATGCTGATGCTTCCAGACTATTCCTCCAGTTGATTTATCTTTTTCAACAAGCATTTATGGAGCACTTATGAAATGTCAATGACTTGACAAGGCTGAAAGTCCTTTCCTTGTACTCATTTTCTGGCTTCTTTGCCTATCAACCCAACAACCTCTGATCCCAACTGGATTTCATTCTTCAGTTCTTTGAACCTTGAGTGATAAGCCTGCACCATCCCCAAACTCTCTTCAGTTACCTTTTATACTCTGTGTATGGCCACAGGATAACATTCAATCCCCAAACCTGGGTCCAGTTCTCAGCAAAAGGCTAGCTTCCTCATTGGCCTGCAAGGGCTGTTGGGAGATTTAGTTTAGTCTTGGACATACTGAGTTTGATGCACCTACTACACACATAGGAGGCCATGTACATCAGATTTTTGGGTTAATTCTGGGTCTATGGCCTGAAAGAGAGGACAAGGATGGAAGTACTAATTGAAGTCACAAGCATTTGTTGAGATACTTTCTATGTGGTAGGCTGGTGATTCTCAACCCAAACTACCCACTAAAAGTATCTGGAGAGCTTTTAAAAAAATAAGATACAAGCATCCTACTCCAGACCAATTGACAAAGAATCTCTGGGGGCAAGGCCAAGGCACCTGTATATTTTAAAATCTCTCCAAGTGATTCTAATATGCAGGCAAGGTTGAGAACCAATGTGATAAGCACTGAGCTATATCAGTGATTCTCAACCTTGCCTGCACATTGGAATAACCTAGAAAGCTTTGAAAGTATTCCTTGGATTTCATCTACAGAGATACTTTGCTAATTGGTTGGGGTACAGCTGGGCATGGGAATTTTAAAAAGTCCCCTGGGTGATGTAGTCAAGGTTGAGAACCGTTGAGCTATGTGCTGAACACCTAGGAGGAGAGGACTGCAAAGAAAAACCAGAAATCTTTCCCACATTTAAGAATCTTACTATGTCGTAGAAGGCACAATGAACCTAAGTTAACCATGGTACTGGGAAAACCCTAGTCACCCTTTTCTCTTACACCTTTTTCCAGATCTGTAAACCCATACTCCAGTGGCCTATTTTGGTGCCATCCCCCATCCTGCCAACTATTTTACTCAGTCAATCCCAATACACTTGCTGTTTGACCTGTTTGCCCTTCTCATCATTTAGTCCTCAAGGGACTTCCCTTCCTACCTGGGTCCCACAGTTAGTCACTCAGTGATGTTCACCTGTCCTCAAATTCTCTGTCTCCTTGACTTGCAGTCACTGTAATCCAAATCCATTCACAAAATTCTACTGAGTTCCCCTCCTAAATATTGCTCAGATGGGTCTGCTTCTTTTCATTTCCATTTCCACTCTCCAATTTTGGGCCACCACCATGAGCTTGGATGCCTGCTGCAGTCTCCCAAATGGCTTCTCTGAGTGTAGTCATATCCCTTTCCAGTCCATTTCCTGCAGCTGGAGTGACAAGTCCAATATGTAATTATTACTATTTCACTTTTAAAAATTACATACAGCAACATTTTCTCTCTTAGTTGTACAGGTCTGTGAGTTTTCACAAATGCATGTACCCATGAAACCACCCCCAAAATTAGAATATAGAACAGTTCTGATGTCCCCAAAATTTCATCATGCTGTCTCCTTTAACCCCTGAAAATCACAGATAGGTTTTGTCCTCATTGTTTTGTCTTTTCCAGATTGTCATATAAGTGGAATATCCAGTATGTAGACTTTTAAGTCTGACTTCTTGCACTTAACATATTGCATTTGACATTTATTGTGTGTGTTAGTATTTTATTAATGTTTATTGCTGATTAGTATTCTATAGTGTGGATGGATTTATCACAGTTGGTTTAGCCATTCACCAGTTAAAATATATAGGATTGTTTCCAGATTGTGTTATCAAAAGCAGATCTGCCATAAACACTAATGTACAGGTTTGTGAATGAATGTTAGTTTTAATTTTCTTGGGTAAATATCAAGTAGCAGTAATTCTGGATCTGTGGTAAGTGTATGCTTAACTTTATAAGAACTTGCTATATATATTTTCCAAAGTGGCTCTACCATTTTGCATTTCTACCAGCAATGTATGAGATTCCAGTTGCTCTACATCCTTGCCAACATGCATTCTTGTCTGTGATTTTAAGTTTAGGTGTTCCAATAGATATGCAGTGGTATCTCATTTGCATAAATTGTAAAGTCAAGCATGCTTCTTCCCTGCTGAAGACTGTGCACCTTCCTGCTGCTTTGGATAAAGCCCTAACTCATTAGCACATCTTGGAAGAGCTGCCTGCAGGGTCCCTGCTTTCCTGTGAGCCTATTGTGCCATCCTGGCTTTCTCTTTGTATTTCATGCTCTAATCACATTGAACTACTTTCGGCAATCCTGATGCACTGCATTTCCCCCCCTTAAAAACATTCTCTGTATGCAATTATCTCTGCTTAGAATGTTCTCCTGGCCCCTACTCTCATCTGGTCAGTTCCTACACACTTTCCTGTCCTCAGCTTAGTGGTCAGTTACTCCAGAAGCTGCTGACAACCTTGTTCCCCTCCTAGTCTCAATCCTAACCCCCATGGATGTTCCATTTTCCCCTTCCTATCCAGGTTTCCTACCTCTAACCTGATGCACCCCCTTCTAGCTATTTGTAACTGTGGCAGGTTTAAAAATCAGCCACCATACTTTGCAGCTCTTCCTATCAAGTGAATTTTTCTCAGGTCATTTGGATACCTACCCATATAAGGTAAGTATTATGTCTATATAACATACAAGAAAACTGAGCCCAAGATTACATCACTTGTAAGTGATATACCTGCATTCAAACTCAGGAGTTCTGGTGCCAGGTCCTAAGTTCTTCCCTCCAGGCAGTGGGAATTTGGCTGCTGTGGACATGCCCATCTGTAGCTTTGCTTACCCTGGATTCCTGTCTCACTAGGAAAATCACCTTCCTTCTTTAGGGTTGCTCTTCCTACTCCCTTCCAACAACCTGGTTTAATGGGAGTTGCTAATCACAACATGCCCTGCACCCTTGGCTGTAGGGCATCAAGACCTGGCCAAGAAAACAGAACCTTCCTTACAATTTTCTAATAAAATATCTTGACTTCTGGTCAAGGTGGCATCATAGGTAAACTCAGTATAAGATTCCTCTTACAACCACATCAAAATTACAACTACACTACAAAAATCATCCTTCAGAACTGCCTGAAATCAAGGTGAATGGAAGTCCTACAGCTAGAGATTTTAAAAAGCCAAATGGAGACGGGTAGGAGGGGTGGAGACATGGAACAGACTGGTCCCACGCCCACGTGTAGCAGTTTAAAATTAGGAGGGATATCTCAAATATGGAGGTCTTCCCTGAAGAGTGAGGGGTCTCGGCCCCACTCCAGACCTCCCAGCCCAGGTTTCCAGAGCCAAGAAGAGAAGTCCCATAACTTCTGGCTGAAAAACGAGATTGTGGCTGATTGAGATGGAGGATCTGTTGATGACACAGGTGAGGGTGAGGGTGAGGCTTTGTCAGTGAAAGCTCTCAGCCAAAAATTCAACTTGACTGCACAGGCATTTAGGACTTAGAGAAGAAATGAAAAATGTATTCTTTTACATCAGGAGGAATAAAACATGTCTAATAGGTTGTGAATAATTCAGATTTAACTACTAGAAAAATGCCTTCCTTTTCTTTTTTTTCTCTTTATTTTCTTCCCCTGCCTGACACTTAGACAGCAGGTTTAGTAGTTATTTTTGTTCCAGAAATTCTACTTGAGAAATAGGAGCCAAGCCTTCAGCTTTCTTCTTGTTGGGTGTGAAAGCTGGGTGTTTTAGACGTGGGCAGGGAGGAGCAGCAGGTGTTCCCCAGCTCTTCCTACTGAATGCTGCCAGGCATGGTGCCCACTGTGGGGGTCCTATGCTGACTCCTGGGGCCTTTGAGCTTATGGCTTAGAAACTAGAAATTACAGGTGTGAAATGCTGCCAACCATGCAGGTGGGTGCCACAGTAATTTTGTGGTACCGCATCTCAAACAGGGCCTCGTCTTTGCTCAGCAATCCTGCTACATGCCTACTGCCACCGATTTCAAACCCCATTACTCCCTCTGAGCTCTCAGTGCTCACCCTCCCACCCCCATTCTCCCATCCTCTGTCAAAGATGAGTTTTATTAAACAACAGCTTTATTGAGATATAATTCACATACCACAAAATTCGTCTTTTTAAAATATACAATTCGATGATTTTTAGTATGTTCAGAGTTGTACAACCATCACTAGTCTCTAATTTTAGAAGATTTTTATCACTCCAAAAAGATCCCCCTTTGCCTTAGCAATTGTTCCCCATTTCTCCCCTCTCCACAGACCCTGGCAACCCAATAACCTACCTTCTCTACTGTCCCAATAGGACTTGCCTATTCTGGACATTTCATATAAATGGAATCATACGATGTGTTCTCTCTGGCTTCTTTCACTAACGTGATGCTCTCAAGGTTCTTTTATGTTGTAGCCTGTGTCAGTCCTTCATTCTTTTCTTACGGCTGAATATTATTCCCTTGTATGGCTATGTATTTGGTTTTTCTATTCATCAGTTGAGGGACATTTGTGTTGTTTCCAATTTGGGGCTATTATGGATAATGCTGTTATGCACATTTGTGTACAAGTCTTTGTGTGAACATATTTCCAGTTCTTTTGGGTATATATCTAACACTGCAATTTTAAATCATATAGTAACTCAAATGGTAACTTTCTGAGCTAGCATTGAGAAACTGACAGACCATTTTTCAGAATGGCTGCACCATTTTACAATCGCACCAACAATGGACAAGGGTTCCAGTTTCTCCACATCCTTGTTCGCATCTGGGATTGCCAGTCTTTTTGATTTTGGCCTGTTAGAATTAATTTTAAAATGATATGTTGTGGTTTTATTTGCCATTGACATGATGACTAGTAGTGATGAGCACATTTCATGTGTTTATTTTTCATCCCTTTATCTCCCTTTGTAAATTTTGTTCATGGCTTTCGCTCATTTAAAAATTGAGTTGTTTGATTTTCTTGTCCGTGTATAGGGTTCTTTATACATTTTGGATATATTATTTTGATATATGTGCTATGTTTTTCCCCAGCCTGTGTGAGTGTTGAGATTATATGCTAAGGATAGAGGCCTCCAGGGCATGCTCTTGCTCCATTCTCTGCCCATCCACCCTGAAACTGAGTGGCACCTCCACTCATTCTTATTGTTTTCTCCTCTGCTTTGGAGGAGGGAAGAGTTTCTCAATCTAATCCCTTCATGAAGATCTTGCCATATCAATGAATCCCTCCTATATCTTTGAGTTACCATATAAATTACAACTGAACTCTTTGTCTTCTACTCACATATATTCAAAATCTAAAGTTTTTTTCCATTAAAAGTAAAAACAAGTGGGAGGAAATAAGGGACAATGGTGTTAACTGGCCTTTTTTTTCTATCTTAAATTTTCTCTCTTTCTTCTTGATGTTAACAATTTTCACCATACATCTGAGTATGAGACTTCTTAAATACATCTCCCTTCTCAGCATTCTCACCTAGTTAGCTTCTCATTGTTTACCACAGGCTGGCACCTTGTTCTATCTCCCCAGTTAATCACCTTGACAATAACTCCTGTGCCCCACCTTCCTGTATCTGTCCACTTTAAGCTTTGAGCCCCTTGCCCCACATCCCTACCTTCCCTGGAGATCCTCCTGCAGACTTTAAGGTGATGGTCTTTTTAATCTATAGTTTGTATGTTGTCTGCTTCCCCACTGTTAGCTCTAATTTAAATTTTCTAAATATGTGATAACACATTTTTGTTTTTCTCATGCTGTTATGGATCTGTCTCTTAGGGTTGGGGTAACATAGATATGAGCACTTACACTCAGATTGTAATGTGAGCTCATCTCCAAAGGAACTTTCTAACATGCTACTTATGTAGTGAGTACAGAGCATGGTGTTGGTTCATTGTGGGCACCCAGAAACTTATTTTCAGAATAAATCAAGGGACTACTGGATGGTAAAGAAGCTTCTAGGCACTCTGAAGCCCCTTAACTCATACTTCTGAGCACTGTACTCTAGTGTTCAGGAGTATGAACATTAGAAATAGACTAAATAAGGAACATTGAGTAAGTTACTTTACCTCTCTGAGCTTCACTTTGCTCATTCATAAAATGGTAATGATAATAATTCCCAGGGATTGCCATGAGGATAAATGCAATAATGCACATAAAGTGCTTAGAATGGGAACTGGTACATATTAATCAGTAAATATTGTGTTTGTTTAAAATCAGCAACAAAATTTGTCAAATCCAAAAACGTTTCTGAGCCACATGATTTATGTTACTTGCACAGTATCAGTTGCCCTCCCTCCCCTGGGTCTGTTTTCTCATTTATCCAAACTTTCCTCTACTTTTCACTTCACTCCACCCCCTCAGTACTGTGCAAAGTCTCTCCTTTTCAAGCAACCCAGAACTTGCCACAGTCTTCCTTTTAATGGGCCTTATTAAAACCCCTTAACAAAACCTGTCCTGACTGTCAGTAGGAGATGAACAACCAATTAGCATTGCTTCCTCAATGTACCAGGATTTCTCTTGGGGCTCCAGTACCAATTAGGAGATGGAAATGAAGTTTTGATCTTGCTTCCTAATGGACATTGTATACTGTGTGGTGAAAATGCCTTCTCTTCAAGGGATCACACAGGTGGATTTGAGGACACCTTTATCTAGGGTGGCACTGAACCAGTGACATAGAGGTCACCATCTTAGAAGTCAGACTTTAGAATTCCAGATGTGTCTTGTATTGCAAAAATGGCCATATGGACCTGTCTGGACCAGGTCGGAAAGGCATGAAGCTATAATTCTCAAGAAAGTGATTGATTAAAAAAAATGTGGAAACAAACACAGGAGACTCCCGGCCAAGATGGAGGCCTAGACTGACACACCCCATCTCCCTCCACAACTAAGAAGGGCTACAACTACCACAAAACCAGAAATAACCAGAAGTTCCAGAAAATAAATGGAAGTCCAACATATGAAGTTATAAAGAAGTGGTGCTCGTCCGGACAGGTAGGAGGGGCGAAGCTGGGGAGGAGAGTTCAAGCTGTGCTGTCCATGGCAGCAGCAGCAACAGAGGCAGGACAGTGGTAAGCACTGACACCCATATTTAGGGGGAGGCGAGAAGTGCCTGGGAAGCACCCCTGGCAGCAGACCAGATCCGTCAGCTTGTGATTCCAAAGCCAGGGAAGGCAGACCCCCATTGCCTTGGACTGTGAGGCCCAGAGGGGGTGGGGACGGAGGAGGAGGCTCCCGGTCTCTCAGGGGAGAGTGAACGGCAGAAATCCATCTTGGACCCCCACCCCTGCAGAAAACAACACAGCATGGTGAGACAGGTCACCAGGTTTTGACGAGTGTACGGGGCTCCGCCCCTTATAGAGTAGGAGGTGTGACAGCCCCTCCCAGGAAGCAAAGGTAATCACAAATGATCAGGATGGCACAGATCATGATAGAGATCCTGGTGACACAGCTGACCAGACAGCAAATATCTAATCTAATGGCTCAGCAGATAGGAAATCTTTCTGAGGCTCAGTTCAGAGCTTTGGTTACAAAAATGCTTACAGACCTAACAGCAGATCTTAAACAGGACAGGGAAGGAATGAAGGCTAGTCCTGCTGAAATGAACAAAAACACATACGAAACTAGTGGTGAGGGCAAGAAAACCAGGGATCAAATCAACAAATCGGAACATAGGAAAGGAACAAACAGTCAACCAGTGCAGAAAGAGGAAATGAGAAGTGAGGGAAATGAGGAGAGGCTCAGAAACCTACCAGACAGTTATAAGCAGGCCAACATCCGAATCATAGGGCTGCCAGAAGGTGAAGAAGAAGAACTAGAAATTGAAAAATTATGTGAAAAAATTATGAAGCAGAACTTCCTTAACTTGGGGAAGGAAATAGACTTACAGGTCCAGGAAGCACAGAGAGTTACAAAAAAACTGGACTCAGGGAGAACCACACCAAGACACATTATAATCAAAATGTCAAAAAATAAGGATAAAGAGAGAATCTTAAAAGCAACAAGAGAGAAGAAGAGAATTACATACAAAGGGGTCCCAATACAACTATCAGCTGATTTCTCAAAAGAAACTCTGCAGGCAAGAAGGGACTGGCAAGAAATATTCAAAGTAGTGGAAAGCAAAAACCTACAATGACGATTACTCTATCCAGTGAAGCTGTCATTCAGAATAGAAGGGCAGAGAAAGTGCTTCCAGGACAAAGTAAAAGTGAAGGAGTTCATCAGATCCAAACCACTGTTATATGAAATGTTAAAGAAACTTGTTTAGGAGAAAGGATCAAAACTATGAACATTAAAATCAAAACTGTATCATAACAACCAACAACAGGAGCTATGGAATTGAAACAAAGGCAGACTAAGTAGGCAACGAGAGTGGGAAAAGAATTATAGGTATGGGGAACATATTGGGGGGAGGTCCGCTGGGAGGTGGTAGGGGGAAAGGGAGGGAGATGGTACAGGAATTAAGAAGCATAGCAGGAGGGAGAGGAGTAGGCAGGAAGATGTTGAGAAGAACTATATGCACAACCAATGGGTGTGGACTAAGGGGGCGTGGACAACTGGAGGGAGGAGGGTTACTGGGTGGAGGGGAACAAAGGGAAAAGAATTGGGACAACTGTAATAGCATAGACAATAAAGCATATTTTTAAAAAAATGTAAAGGATGCATTCTGGTTAATAAGAAACATTATGTATCAAGAGATGCCTAGAAATGTGGAGGAGTTATTTCTGGTTGGAAAACAGGAAGCTTATATTCATTTGGGAATAAATTATTGCCACATGATTTGTTATTTATTTATTGACCACCTACTATGTGCCAGTTACTCTTGTAAGTGCTAGGGTGACCACAGGAAATAACACAGCCCCCAAATCTCCTCCCTCATGTTGCTTACATTTCACTTTTAAGGGTAGTGGGGCCAAGGAGCCAGGGAAAAAGGTGAGTTTCATTGGCAGTTGAGGACATTTGGAGATGAATGATGAACACGACTAGAATTCTTCAAGGTAGAATTGCAGGGATGAATGAAAGACCCTGGAACCTCTGATCTTGGTTGGGAAGAAAAGTGGAGAAATTCCAAGAACTCATTCTCAGGGAGCTTGCAGGGAGGTGCTGAGAGGTTCTTCCCAGGTCTTGAGTCAGGGCTGGGAAGGTCTGAGGGTGAGCAAAAGGGCTGATTACCTAGTTCAGCAACTGGAATTAGGTTCTTGAAGGAGAGACACTGAAGAGTTGGTGGACCCACAAACAAACTTGGCCTTGCTGGGGTGCTGGTGGCTAGAGGAATACAGAGCTTTGGGACTGAAGAAGACAGGGATAATGCATTATTTATAGCCCTGCACTTTGAATTCAGGCAGACCTCAGTTTGAGTTGGGGTCTTCCATCTGCTGTGTGGGTGAGACCTTGAGAGAGACCTCATCTTCTTCATCTTTACTTGTTTGTTTGTTTATTTTATTTTTAGAGAGAGGGGAAAGGAGAAAAAGAGGGAGAGAAACATCACTGTGTGGTTGCCTCTCACTCGCGCCCCCAACTGGGGACCTGACGTGCAACCTAGTCATGTGCCCTGAATGGGAATCGAACCAGCAACACTTGGCTCGCAGGCCAATGCTCAATCCACTGAGCCACAGCAGCCAGGGTCATCTTCTTCAGCTTTAAAAGGAAACAATGCTGTAACTTGTCATATGGATTTAGCAGGCCAGTAGGTATATGTGTGTGTATACTGTATATCAGTTTATACTCAAGACTTGGACACTTTACCATTCATACGCTGCATGTCAGTAGCAATAACATTTTTATTGCCATGCAGCATACATCTATATACTCGTATACATATCACTACTATGTGCTTGCCGTTAATATTATCTTTTTACAGAACCGTCTCTCCATGGGCTCTTTCACAGCCATGGCTGGAGGATGACTGGGAGGAATCTTGCTTCTTTCTCTTCAGACTATCATGGCCACTGTCCTGGTGGGTGAGCAGCTCAGACGTCCACGGTTGCTTAGGGTCCACTCCAGCTGGGCAGGGGTTCCTGGCTGCCTCTCTGTGTCCTTGCACTTAAAGGCCTCTTTTCACTTTGTTTTTAAATATTTCCCAAAGCTCTAATTGCTGTACTTCCTCCAATGTTTTTAATACAGGCAATCAGTGAGTGTTGCAATTAGGAGGGCCTAATTACCACTGGCATTCTTTTTCTTTCCTCAGAAACCACCATTGCAACAGTCATAAATAAACCTTAATGAAGACCAAAGATAATTCTCTCATCTAAAGCCGTTTGTAATCATGATCAGTTATTGTCAGAGCTGGCAGGCAGAGGAGTCCTCGGAAGGACTGTTACTTATGTAGCAGCTGCAGCAGCTGGGAGAAGGGATGAGCGGGTGTGGAACTGTGGGTCTGTGGCCCATGCAGGTGCCTGAGAAAATTTGCACTTAATCTATTGTTGCATTTTAATTAATTAATTTGGCTGATAACGTCTCTCAAGTCACTCCTTTAAAAATGTTATCGACATGCACCATATGAATGGCAAAGTGCACAAGTCTTGAGTATAAGATATAATGAATTTTAATGATATATACAAACTTCATGTAACCACCACCCTTATCTGAAGGGGGTACATTCCAAGACCCTCAGTGGATACCTGAAACTGGATAGTACCAAACCCTATATGCACTATGGTTTTTCCCATACATACATACCTGTGATGAAGTTTAATTTTTAAATTAGGCAGAGTAAGAGATTAACAACCAGTAATAATAAAATAGAACAAGTATAACAATATACTGTAATAAAAGTTAAGAGAATGAAGTATTATTATGTAAAATAATACATGGAAGGCTAGAGTGGGAAGAATTTTTAGCTTGGAGATAATGGACAAAGGGATGATTCACATCCTGGGCAGGATGGAATGAGATTAGGTGAGCTTTCATTCCACTGCTCAGGAAGGTGTGCAGTTTAAAACTTATTTCTGGAATTTTCCATTAATATTTTTAGACCAGGTTGACTGCGAGTAACTAAAACCACAGGAAGGAAAACCATGGATAAGGGGGGACTACTGTATAGGGCATTTCAAACATCTTGGAATGCTCCTTTTGCCCCTGTGTGGTGTGGAATGTGCAAGAGCACAAAGGAGATGAACAACTTTTGGGTGTATCCCTGGGATTGATAAAAAGACAGACCTTCTTAGATTCCTGGTACCTGGGGAGAATGGTGGTGGTCCTGAATGGAAGATTGAGTAATTGCTCCACTCAGGTGAGGCAGGAGCTCCCTTGGAACCGTCTTCCCTTGAAGGGCTGCTCTGACTTGTGTATTGGGACAGCTGAGTCAGTTAAAGGATATTCTACACCAGATGAATAGCAATATGTGTTATCAAGGAGGGATGTTGACAATGGATGGATGGAATACCAGGGCACAGAAACTGCCCTAATTGTTTCCGTATTTTCCTCCCCACTCCAAAGCCTGCCAATGTTCCCAAGCATTCTTTCCTCAAAATCTATTACTTTCCAACAAATAATAAAGCCCCAGGCATCCAAGCTGCTAAAAACCCAGCATCTCGGGTGTCTACTCCCTTCTGATGGGGGAAAGGATGAGCTCTGATCTCCATTTCTCCTGGTTTCTCAAGGAGAGAGTCTTGGTCCCATGAGTAGGCTCACAAATATAGAAGGGACATTTCCCATTTAGCCATGGCTTGTGTCCTCCTTGAGTAACTGAAATCAGGCATTACGTGATTTCCCTGGGGTTGACTTTCTGCCAAGACCACTCCCACCTCCCACCTCCTTGCTGCCCTCATTTAGAAGACCTCAAAATGCTATATAGGGGAAACTTGCAAACAGACATAGATAGGTGTGGGTGGGCTCAAGCCAGTTTTGAGTAATTTTGGAGAACGATAAGATTTATTGTTCTACAGACTGCCAACCCAATGTTGTGAAATATTTAAAATCAAATAGTTAATACTAACAATCATTAACAGATATAAAAGTATGAATGTTTCAGAGGCCTGATTCTACTCAGGCCTAATATTAATGGTGAGGAAATTTTATATTCACATAGAATTGGAATAAAGCAGGCTGCTTTAAGGTCTTCCTTTGTGTTCTAAGAGAACACTATCTTCTCAAGGGTAGAATGGCTCTCATTTGCATAATGTCTTTCCTTCTGTTCCTTCTGTTGTCTTAACTAATTACTTTAGAATACTGGACCTCTGCTATTTTCTCTATGTTTCTTGCCAATAATGATTTGTGGTCTTTCTCCTTCTTGAACTATAAAATTATAGGTAAGCTGAGAGACTTCAAAGCACAAGACGTCTTAATCCCCACAGGTGGGGTGGTGATATTGGTGTATTGACCCTGGGTGCCAGAGAGCGGGTTAGGGTAGGGAGAGAGAAGCTAACTTCTTTGGGCTCCTTGCTTAATGGAAGTGTCTCATTACATGATGGAAAGTGAGTTTGAACAAAAGATAGGGAGATTTGAGTTTTAGAACTTCCCCTTCCTGAGATGGACCTGGAGTGGGTTTGCAGTCTCCTTCATACATCTGGAATTAAGGGGCAAACATGAGGACAATTACATGAAGGTGATAAGAAGTAAGGTACAGAACAGTTAACAAGATTTTGTGCTCCTTTGAGGGTGGTTAGCCTCTGAGGGGTCTGAAGAGGAGGAAGACTCTGCTGTCTCACAGGTGTGTTAACGTGGGTGCACCAGAACAATGGACAGGGCTGGCTTAAGGCAAAGATAAACTTTTCACTAAAGAAGTTATAGGCCTGGGGCGTGACTACCCACCATGACCTGTCCAGCTAAGAATTTATGATCAGATCACCCTGGGAGGTGACTTTTGGTTGCTGGACTTGTACATACCCCCTTTTTGTCCATAAGTGCCACACAAGCATTGTCTTGTTTAATTCTCACCACATTCAGTGAGGTGGGTTCTATTGTCATCCCCATTTGGAGGTATAGGAGAACAACTTTTTCCTCTGTAACTTAAACAAATAAAAGTCAGGTTAACAGGAAAAGAGGCACACATTTTATTTGATGTTAATATTTTAATTTCTTACACATATATATTTCACAGAAAAGGAGGTGGGAACTCAAAGAAGTGAGAGCTTATATAACATTTTAACAAAGGGTGATAAATTTGTGGCAAAGTGACAAGACAAAGGAAAATGTTTGGACTTCTAGGGCAATAAATTGTGGGGAAGTGAAAATGTGGAGGAAACTAATCAAAGATAAGAGTTATTCCAATAGGATTTGCTTATTAGATTCCAGTTGGTGCTATCTCCAGAGATAAGAATAATTTTCTTTTACTAGTGCAGGAAGGGGAGGGGACACCTTCATAGAGGGAAATTTAAGCCCTGTCTTTAGGTAGAAAGAGGGAGGGTAGAGACGTTTTCCTGGACCTGATTGCTTTCAGCTCAAAATAATCCTTAGGTTCGAAGTGGCAGATTTCTAGGTAGCATATCCTGACCTCCTCCATCAGGTGAGTAAATAGAAACATAGAAAGGAACTTACACAAAGTAAGTTCAGAATAGGGACTCAAACTGGGTCTGTTTTAAAGACAGGTAAGGTGGGGCCAGTACAGCAGGGGCAGAGCTTCATGTGGCAAGGAGTTCAAGTTCATGTAGCTCAAGATTTCTGCTCTTCCAAGCACTTTAGTTGTTCAAACACCCCAAATACAAGAAGAAGCTGCTCTACCTCTAAGAAGGTGAGCAGTCGCAGGTGAGAGGGAGAACCAGGAGGATGAGGACTGAATTAGGAAACTTCCACCTGGGAGGTTGGGAGTTAGAATAAAAGGGTCAGAAACCAGGGATGAGCCAACAGGATGGGAAGTAAAACCCAGGATTTATGCCTTTTAGGAAGGCAGCAGGGGAAAGGCAGGCAATAGGGAGGAAAGGATATGAGCAGGACTGATGTGGATCACTTCCAGATAGAAACATTTAAGAGTCAGTTTATCACCTTTCTTTTTTTTCTCCTTGTCATTTTGACCAGCAGTGTCCAGATAGTGGAACCTCTACAAGCTTGGGTCTCCTGGGTTGAGCAATGCGAGCAGAGACCCAGCTAACCACATTTGGCACATAGTGTGATTTTTAAACTACTGATACTTGGGAGTTGTTTGTTTCCACTGTATAACCCAATATATCTTGATTGTCCAATCAAGATAGAGGTTAACTAACTTGTCCAAAGTCACACAACTAGTAAATGGTGAGCTATCTATTAATCCTTGTTATCTAGAACCATCTATTAGTCCTTGCTGTCTAGAACTCTAAAAAAGACTTTGATTGCCACCTTTTCTAAGGCTCAGTTCTTCAGCTTCCCCATCCTTATACTGGTTCTTAATGTGGAGCAACTCCCCAGACCCAAGACATTTGGCAATGTCTGAAGACAGTTTTGGTTGTCTCAACAAGGTGGTGAGGGAGGGGGAGTTGTGCTACTGGCATCTGGTGGGCAGAGGCCAAGGATGCTGCTAAACATGTACAGGACTCCCCACCTTCCAAAGAATTATCCAGCCCCAAATGCCAGAAGTACCGCTGTTGAGTAGTCCTGACTTCCACAAAATTCCTCTGCTGCTGTGGTTAACCATAGTTAGCTTCCTTTGTTTCCACCAAGAGACTTGGTTGGGTTGTTATGAGTTAGTTAATTAATTAATTAAAAACAGTGGGGTGCCAGTGCTGGGACTGGTCTTGTATTTGACATTTGCCTAACTGATTTGGAGGAGTATATGGTGAGAGCTCCACTGTTGTTGATGAAACTTAGCTGTTCCAGGGGGCGAAATGCCAAGTCTCTGGTGACAAGCTGCAGGAAGAGCTCACCAAGCTGTGTGAGTGGGCAGGGAAGTTGCCAAGGATGAGCTCTAGTGTGGGCAAATGCAAGGTGCCATGTGTGGCAAAAAATAATCTGAGCTATACTTAGAGGTTGGAAGAGGATGGAACAGGGAAGAAACAAATGAATAAAATTGAAAGAACTCCAGTGAGTGATTTGCAAGCTTGATTCTGACAGTTACCTGAGCTCTAGGTAACAATACCAGACCATTCCTGGACACTTTTGATCACAGGTCTGGGTACTGTTACTCAAGGTAGCTTTTTATTTTCTGCAGAAATATAGACCCAGTCTCCCCAGATTTTATGATTTCCAAGAGAAGTAAAAAATCCTGGCTCTTATGTGTAAGTTCCCTTTTCTTTCTTTCTTTCTTTCTTTCTTTCTTTCTTTCTTTCTTTCTTTCTTTCTTTCTTTTTTTTTCTTTTCTGTAACTTTTTATTTTGATATAATATCAAGCCTATAGAAAAACGGCAAGAGTAGTATAAAGAGCACCTATACACTTAACCCAAATTCACTGTTTGCTAACATTTTGCCCCACTTACTTTATTATTGTTAAGTTCTCAATTTTTATAAACACTCTATGGATCAAGCTAAACAAGAATATGAATGGACTTTGGTCCTTGAACTATCAATCGGTGACTTTTGAAGCTCAGGCTCACTTCAGATAATTAAATAAGAATCTTCACATTGGGACCTGGACATTTGTATTTTTTTTTTTAATATGCTTTATTGATCATGCTGTTACAGTTGTCCCAATTTCTTTTCCCTGTGTTCCTCTCCACCCAGTGATTCCCCCCCCTCCAGTTGTCCTCCCTCCTTAGTCCATGCCCATTGGTTGTGCATATAGTTCTTCTCAACATCTTCCTGTCTACTCCACTCCCTCCTACTATGCTTCTTAATTCCTGTACCATCTCCCTCCCTTCCCCCCCTTCCCCCTCTCCGCTGACCTCCCCCCCATAATGTTCCCCATACCTATAATTCTTTTCTCACTCTTGTTGCCTGCTTAGTTTGCCTTTGTTTCAGTTCTCTAGCTTCTGTTGTTGGTTTTTGTGATACAGTTTTGATTTTAATGTTCATAGTTTTGATCCTTTCTCCTAAACAAGTCCCTTTAACATTTAACAATGGTTTGGATGTGATGAACTCCTTCACTTCTACTTTGTCCTGGAAGCACTTTCTCTGCCCTTCTATTCTGAATGACAGTTTCGCTGGAGAGAGTAATTGTGGTTGTAGGTTTTTGCTTTCCACTACTTTGAATATTTTTTGCCAGTCCCTTCTTGCCTGTGGAGTTTCTTTTGAGAAATCAGCTGGACATTTGTATTTTTAGTTTCCTCCAAATGTTGCTAATGTGCAGCAAGGGCTGAGAACCAATGGTCTTGGTCCCTCATGGTAATTTTATTTCCCTTATTGGTGACTGTCTGATGGGTGCACATATGACCCAATCCTGGCCAGAGGGAATAAGGAGAGAGTCTAGTGGAGTGCTTCTAAGAAACGTTTATTCACTCCTAAAGACACACAGGAAAGAGGGGGCTTTTTTTCTATTGGTTGTTGTATCTAGATATAATGCATACTGACCTAAAGATGGAAGAGTGCAAAGATGGAAAGACTTTGGGTCTTTAAATTTATCTTTGAGATACTGAATTAATTAATCTTGGAAAGCCTTTATCTTGAGATTTCTTTTTATGAAAGATACCTTTTTATTACTTAAGTAGTGTGGCAGAAATGACTAGTCACCTAACAAAGATTCATGCATGCCTTATACTATAAGAATTATTTCTTGGAATCAACTCTCCAACCATGGATGACATTTTTGATATTTCCTCCCCTGGACTCTAGATGGTACCATGTGACATATTCTCACTAATGGAATGTGACTTGAAGTGGGTTACTTGTGGGTCAAGGTACAAGATCCTTCACCTTCTCACCTTTTCTTATCCCCCCCATCTACCCAGGTGGAAGAGATGAAGAAAACCCTGAAGTCACAAGAGGGCAGAACTATAAGACAGAAATAGCGTGGGTCCCTGAGTTACTTCCTGGAGTATAGCCATCCAGGAGTGCCACTCAGCAATTAGACTTTCTGTGAACAGGAAATAAAAGTTTTTATTGTGTTAAGTCCCTGAGATTTGGGGGTTTGTTTGCTATGACAGCCTGATGAATACAAACTAGCTAAGTTAGAACTGGGTGTTACTTGAAGCTGAAAGATTCTCACTTAAAGCACCAGAGAACGACCCATGAAGTCCAGACCACTATCTCCAAATTGACTTTCATTTGGTTTTGTTTTTATTTACAAAGAGGCAATCAGCATACCACAAATTTAGGCTAAAATACAAGAGTTGCTTGCTTTCAGCCTGGTGAATTGGCTTTGCCATTGCCTTTTTGGTAGCTTTGAGTTTAGGTTATGATTTACTAGCCCTAAGACACTGCCTCCCTTCCTTCTTGCCTTCCTTCCTTCCTTGCTTCCTTCTGTCCTTTCTTCCTTCCAATATTTGAGCATCAGATGAGTAGCTCCATACTTGGCACATAAGACAACGGTGGAGAACAAGATAGTCAGGTACGCTGCTCCCACAGAATGTATATTCTAGTAAGTAAAAAAATGCACAAAAATAAAATATTATAGGCTTTTGAGCTATCAAGGGAATAAGTCGTCGTCGGCAGCCGTCTGTCTCGAGAGACGATGGTGTAGCTTCTTAAGAGTCTATCTGCACCGTCGAGAATGGCTGTGCAGTCCGACTCGGGAGTGACACGGTATCTGTCTCCTCCCGTGTTGAATCGACATCTTGCAATGACGCTGGAGTGTCCTCTCCAGTGAAGCTGAAGCTACAGAGCCTGGGCAGGGTGATATGGAGGGTCTGCTGTTGCCCATGCAGCAGACCCCCCCTCTCTTCGCAGCTGAAGGGTCCAAGGGAAAGACGGAGTCGATACAGCTTGGCTTCAGGTGCGCCGCAGGAGTTGCCGGTGTTGACTACAACGTCAAACCGCCTTAGGGACTCCGGCTCCGGATTTTCTGTCGGGGTTTACTCCCTTAGCCTTTCCCCTGAAGAGGTATGCCGCAAGGCAGCGGAGGTTTTTTGGAGTCAGAGTTTTCCTTCTCTGATGTGCCCTGACTGGAAGATCGAACCAGCGACACTTAGCTCGCAGGCCGACGCTCAATCCACTGAGCCAAACCAGCCAGGGGGAAGGGAATAAGTATGTATTATATTAAAGAATAACATATCTACTTTTGAGCATTGGTGAAGAAAGGCCTTGTTGTAGAAGTGACTTCTTAGCTCGGATCTGAAGGATAAGAAAGGGCCAGCCATACAAAGAGGTAGAAGAGATTTCAAGCAGCAGGGACAGCAGGAGCAAGGGCCCTGAGGCATAAATGTGTTTGACTGGATCAAGGGAATTGAGAAGGGAGAACACAATTCTAGAGCACAGGCAGCAAGATGCAAGGTGGCATGGAATAAATTTGGATAGACTAGTATTGTCTTGATAATGCAAGATCTTGGAGACCATGGCAAAATTTTGGATTCTATTTAAGTACAAGAGAAAACCTTTGCAAGGGTGTCCTCTCTTTACCAGTTTAAAAAAAAAAAAAGCTTCAGCTTGAATTTGGCCTACTATTACTGCCCTAGTCCCAAACTATCCTTACATCTTTTCTGTTCTGTTTTCCCTAGCCAACTAGCAACTGCTTTCTGCACCTTAGTTACAATTTTTAGCAGAGATCACCTAATTGACTCAGTTTACCTTTTCATGTCCAGTCACAAATCCTAGGCCTATGGCCACCCTATAAATAAGTTGGATAGCCTTATATCAGGTGCAATATGTGATCCAATCAGCTGTGGCTGGGGACAAGGTTGTGTGCAGTTCATGGTCATGTCCACCTACTAGGAATTGAAGGGTCTTAAGGCCTTTGCACGTGCTGTTTTCCCCCATTCCTACTCTCCTCTTTTTACTTGGATAACACTAACTTCTCCTTTACTTCTGCTTGTGAATGCCATCTTCTCTTCTTTGACCCTCCATCAAAATTAGAGCCCACCTGTTTATGTTCCTTTGTACTTTGTGAACTATATTTTTCCTTGATGACATAGATCACAATCTCAAATGATGTTGATTTGTGTGTTTACTTATTTAGTGCTTGTTTCCCCCACTGGACTGAGACTGAGAGATCCATGAGCTCAGTAGTCATGACTCTTGAGATTATTGTTCTTCTTGGCTCACAGAAGACACCGGATAATAAGTGCTATCTGAATGGATGAGTGAATGAGTGAGTGAATGGATGAATGAATGAATGAATGAATGAATGACAAATGCCAACAAGCAAGAGATTATGTAGTCTAGGAGTCACTGAAGATTTTATAGAAGGGACGAGGCTTGATCTCAGCCTTAAAGAATGAACAGAATTTGGAAAGGGCAAGGGAAAACATTTCAGGCAAAAATAACATTCATCAACAAAATTGGGGAGTTGGGAATAAGTATGGTGTTGGCAGAGTACAGTGTGCATACTGGCCTGATTGGGGCAAAGGTTGACATGATTTGGAAAATAAGATTAACTAGGTGGAAAACGGCCCAAGCAGGAAAAATGTAAATCTGAAAATAATATTAAAATATTAAGTATTGGTTTGTGTTAATTTTACAGATGGGAAAGTTGAGATACAGAGAAATTATCTTGTTAAAGTTCTCGTGACTGATAAATGCAGAGCTGGGATTAAACTCTGGGCAGACACAGCTGTAGAGTTTGTGGGCTTGAATGCTATGTCAAACTGTCTTTCCCCTTCAGAAAGTTAGAGACATAACTTGGCAAAAGGTCAGCTCTGGAGGCCACAGAGCAGAGAAGCCTGAAGGGGAAACACAGGTGTTCTGGTCTTGAGGTTGGCGGTAGAATGCTGCTCGTCCAGAAATGAGTGGGCTGGGAGATGAAGCTGCATGACATCTAGCCAACAGGGTGAACAGTAGTCCCTGCTTCAAAGGTTAGGATTAAATGGGACAAAGAAGAGGAGTTCAAGGCACATCGCTTGGCACACACATGGGGACCTGTCGATGTGAATACTCTTCACAGGGGTTTGGAGAACCAGGATTGCCAGGATCCTGGCTCTGAACCCAGAGTGGTAAGATTAATATTTATTTGATGCCACCAGCTGCGTCCGGCTGAGTGCTCTTCAAGCAAAGGCACTCTGAGGCCCTGCGCCATAGCCCTGCAAAGACCAGAGCTAGAAGATGTGTGTGAGCTTCTTCCAGGAGTCAGAGTCTACTTCTCTCCTCCCCCTCTCTGGCCTTTCCAGACAGCCTTTGTACCTTGGTCTTCAGAGCGGGCATCCAGCTAATTTAGCCCCTGGGACTTTTCTCTCCATATGTGACCAACTTCCCAGATGCCCTGTTTCTGACAAACTCCTAGTCCCCAGGGCTGCAAGTTGCAGCCTTTCTCACCTTTCAGTATTCATCAGCTACTCGATCCATCTCTAAGATCATTCCCTCTTCACAGCGCCAGAAGCCACTTTTCCCAATGTGCAGAATGAGATAACCAGACAGGGCACAGGGCTGGGTATTAGAAAGCATCCAAACCTGTAGACAGGAAGTGATCCCCTTTCCAGGTCTCTGGTTAAGTCAAGGGAAGTGTCTCCCTGGTGTGAGAATACCTTTAACATCTTTTTAACATGTGGGTTGTATCTTTTCCATAAAGAACAGGCAGCTGGTCCTCAGCTCAGAACAGGCAGCAGCTAGCATATAGTGTGATTGTGTTGTTTCTATTGTGTTTTTTTCCCAGTTACCATTTGCATATGACATGTCATTCTAGTTACCTTTTGATAGTGGTACTAGAAACTTCAGTTTCAAGATATATTTATTGAAGTAGAAACTGAGTCAATTTACAGAGAAACATTAAAGAATCATTGATGTGGTATGTAGATATGAAACTTCACAAGGATTATACTCCAATAACAGAGGTTTGGAGGAAATTAGTCAAGCTAGAAAGCAGAGGCTTAGATATAAATACTGGCTCTGCTCATTAGCTCCTAAGACACTCTCCTCAAGCCTCTATTTCCTCCCCTGCCAAAATGTGGATGATAATTCTTGCTGTGTATGGGGTTGTTTTCATAATCCAATGAGGTAATCTGATGTATGTGAGTGCGGTTTGAATGTAATGACTCAAGTGTTAAAATGAATTGTTACCAGTCTGTGCTCAACCATCAAGTTCACCATGTGAGTGTGGACAAGTGACACGTTTCCCAGGAAAGTCCTGTCATATCTCTTGCCTCAGTTTTCTCCTTGGTAAGTGGGGATATTGCTGGGAGAATGAAATGATGTAATATGTGCAGTGCTGGAACACAGCCAAGCACACAGCAGTTTTAGGTAAGTATGAGCTCTTGTAACCACAACTCTTCCCCTTAGAGTCATGTTAGTGTAAATTGGGAAAGCTCTTTGAAGTGTGAAGTGCTTGGGGTTGTGGTCGAAAGCTTCAGAAAGTCAGTGTTAGCAGAGGTGACATCAATCTCTTGTGCTATCTGATATCAAATATACAAAATATTCAAAAATCCTTCCACCTTCACCCCAACATCCTCTGAGCCTGTGCAGAGCACACCTCTACCCCAATATAGAACAGCTTCATTGGCTTTTATATTACTGCAATACTGCTTGCTATGGACTGAATTGTTCCCCCTACCTCCCAAATTCATATGTTGAAACCTTAACCCCCAATGTGATGAGATTTAGAGATGGGGTTTTGGGGAGATAATTAGGTTAGATGAGGTCATGGGGGTATGGCCCTTATGATGGGATTACTGGCTTTGTAAGAAGAGGAAGAGAAAGAGTGCATACTCACTCTCTCTTTGTCATCTGTGGATAAAGAGAAAAGGCGGCTATCTGCAAGCCAGGAAAAGGGCTCTCATCTCATCAATAACCCAGCTGGCCTGCACCCTGATCTTGGACTTCCAGCCTCCAGAACTGTGAGAAATAATTGTCTGTTGCTAAAGCTATACAGTCTATGGGACATTGTTATAGCAACCTGAGCAGACTAATGCAATGCTCATTCTATTTAGAACCCACCCAAAAATTTATATATATGAGTAAATTTTGGGGGGTACCCCCAAAACCTGGAATTATCTTCTGGAGGGAAGGTCTCTTGTAGTACAGGCTTCCTCTGCTAGGTGAGTGTTTTAGGAACCCATCTGTATCAGTGTACCAACTGGCATTGTTGTGAGAGGCTATGTTGGGCTTCAGTGAATTTTTTTAAAGACTTTCAATGTGTTTGCCCATTTCATGATGGGTGACTTAGGAGTGCACCTGCTCACACCATGCTGAGTGTTCAGCAGTTTTTGACCAAAAATGGCATTACCTCTGTGCCCTCCTCCCCTAGATGAAAAGAGTCCTCAAAGAGAAACATTTTGCCAATGTGGAAGAGGTGAAAAAAAAAGGGCAGAAGCACTAAAAGACATCACAGTTGATGAGTTCAAAAACTGTTTTGAGTAGTGGAAAAAAGATCTCAATAGGTGTATTGCATCAAATGGAGAGTACTTTGAAGATGACTGAAGTTTAAACGTGTAAGAATAAATACACAATTTTTTATAAATAAATTCTGGGTTTTTTTCTTTTCTCCTCATATATATACACATAAATATAATTTACAATGTGCCAATCATTCTACATGTGTTGTTTTATTTAAGCCTCAAAACTATATGGAGGACAGCACTATACCATGTTCCATTTTAAAGATGAGAAGGCTGAGGTTTGAAGGTTAGGTTGACTTGTCCAAGATCCTAGAGCTACTAGGTGTGAGAGCCAGGTGTTTTAACATATGCTGGCCCCCAACTAGCCCCGTGATTTAGGTGAGGTACACTCAAACTCTGACACTGGTGGGAGCACCTTTCTGGCCTCAAGAAGTGAAGGGGGGTCCTTTCTATTTGCCAGCATGTGGGTGAGCAAAGTTTGGCTTCCAGTTTAACTATAAGGCAGTGAGTTTGTGCAGGAAGTACCCAGAGGCAACAAAAAACTTTGGCCCAGTTAGTTACAAGGAAAAACCTTTAATCACATGAGTGCTTATTACATTAGCTGCTTCAGGGCTCTGACAGCTTTGATTTCTGGTCATGTTTTTCTAACATGAATGGTGAATGCCTCCTCCAGGGCCACCTGGGTGCTTGGCATCCTGAGGATTTGTGTGAGTGGACAATAGGGACAACTGGGCACACACCTGGAGATTTGGGGATCCTCCCCCTAAGCCACCACCTTTGACTTGGAGTGAAATCCTCTTCCAAGGAGGGAAGAATGTGGAGGTCCTTCTAGTAAAGAAGGAAGAAGGAAAAACATCTGGCACAAATACACAGAGAGAAATGGCATCACAGGATTGGCTTGAAGATGGGGAATGAACAGAGAGGTTAGGACCTGAAAGGAGAGGGACAGAGTGTGGGAAAGGTATGAGTCCATTTGGTTTTATTCTTTGTAAAAAATAATGCCATCACGAGGACCATGTCATGCAACCTCAGAGACACCTCTGTGCATCCCCTAGGGCTGTGCTGGGGAGGAGGGCAGATGGCAGAGGGCTGTTCAGACAGGTGTGGTGCGCCTGTTGGCCAGATCATTATGCAGCGACTCCTTGAACTCTTTGGGTGTGGAGTTGTGGAACTGTAGAAAGGCGTGATCGCGGTCGGAGTTGAGGAGAGTCCCCATGGTGATCTTTGAGGGGTCCCGGGAGAGGGTGAACATTGAGATATCAGTGGAAGGGATGGTGTGGAAGCCTTTGCTTATGGGGGACAGGTCTCGGGACCTGGGCTCTGTGGAACGGGAACTTGACCGCCGCCGAAATCTATACCTGTAGGGTGGCAGGCGTGCAAACGTTGATTTCTTCAGTAGCTCTGAGTGGGATTTGGCACGTAACTGCTGATGTTTCTCTATATATATATGCACGGCCACAACCCCCACAATTTCTGCGATGATGAAAGAGAAGGCTCCGAAGTAGAAGGACCAGCCGTAGGAGTAGCTCTTTTTGGAGTCACGCTGCCCAGGGTCTCCAGCATTGGCCGATATATAAACTATGATGCCGATGATGTTGCTTAACCCTAAGAGAAGGTAAAAGAAAGAGCATTTTTTATAAACCTCAGAGGAAACCATCACTGTAGTCTTGAAATATTTATAGAGAATGTGGCAGTAACAGGGAGTGAGAAGAATGAATTTGTGGCTGGGAAATCCAGCCCTGCTGCACTCTTCTGCATGGTCTGTTTCATGTGAAATGAAGAATTCAATCCCAGGTGGTGAGTCTTCAGCTAAAGAAGACACCTGACTCCCACAGCCAGTGCAGTAGAACTTAGAACACATTTCTTTCCCCTTAGAAACAATTCACTCCATCAAAATTTAATCTTCAGCAAGAGGTCATGAGGATGGTATAATGAATGAGATACAGGTCCCTGCCCTGAGTTCCTCACCATTAGTAGGAAAGACTGACATGTAAATTCAATTAGAGCAAAAGAGAGGAAGAGTGCTATCAGAGACATGTATAAAATGGTTCAGGAGCCAATGGAGAGAGATGACTAAGCCACTTCCCTTTGAAGACAAGGTGACATTCCAGCTGGATCCTAAAAATTGAAGAGAGATGAGCCATGAAATGGAGTGTGAGAGGAAGAATGACTTACTAGGGTTCTAGCTTAGGTCACGGGGACATTGGTAGTATCTTGAGCTGAAACGAGAAACAGCAGAGAGAATAGGTTTGGAGAAGAGAAGAAAAGAGATTTGGACACACTGAGTGGCAAATGCTTATCAGGAATTCAGCTGTCACTGTCCAGTAGACATGTGTGGGGCTGGGGCTGCAGTCTGGGGAACTAATGAGCCTACGGGGAAGGTACAGCAGCTCATAAGTTTCCTTATCTGTACAGGATAAGATAATGTATCAGGAATTGGGGAACATAAACCTGTTGTCTCCAGTAGGCAAGGTTTGCCACCTTAGTGTCCCCAAGTGCCAACGGGATAGCACAAGAATAGCTGCTGAGGCAGTCAGAGAGGAATTGATTCTCTAGGGAGTAGTAAGAAGAAACAATAGAACCTGGGGGCTGGAAGCTCTGCTCATGTCTGACCACCTTTCTCACATTACTGCTTCAAGATAGAATGTGTCTTTTTGTCCTTTTGTTCCAAGGGCCTGTTCCATGCCTTGATATCAACAGTGACTCAGAGAGGTTGGTTCATCAGCTGGCATCTCCTTGCCTCCATATTCAGACTACCTGCAGGTGGTGCTGAATGGAAGCTGTCCCTCATTATAGTTCCCAGCACCAGTTGGTAAATAATCATTCTCAGTGGCCTCCTAAGTCTTTCCTCCATTCCATGAGCACCCCACACTCTTCCTAGGGATCCCTAAGATTTTCCCATGGCCCAGCAACCAAAAGATTAAAGCTTGTCACAGCAAGAACCACTGGACTCTGCTCCAGTGCTACCGTTCTGACCGGCTGGTGTACATACACTAAGGGGAATTCATATTTTAAATATGACCTCTAGCCCTGCTCCATCTAAGACTTGTCCCTTGAGGGCAGGGCCAGGCTCTGCCTCTGCCCACTGTCCTCCTGGCATTACTCTGCACAGGCATTCATCAGGTAGGCATCAAGTTCTAATCACTACGCCGTTCTTAATCCGAGGTGACACAGACAGCTTTCTGTCAGGCTGCAGCAAACCACGGGATGAAAAGCGGCTTCTCTTCCTGCAGTGTCCATTTGGCTTGAAGATTAGTAGGGCAGGCACATTCTTTTATATTAAAATGAACAGAAATATAATAAGGAGAGAGCAGAATTCACATGAATTTTTAAGTGTTAATGGAAGACAGGCTTTAAAGAGATTTTTGCTCACTGAAGGTGGTTTCTTGCAATGTCCCCTGACTCCCTCTGCTAGCAGGAAAATATTGGGTAAAGTTTGGAAGGTCCAAATGGAAATCTTGCTGGAAAATAAAAAATGTTCAAACAGCAGCTCAGATGTCAGATCAGATTAAAGGAGGCGGGAAGCCAAGTGAGTTGCCATTTATTTATAGGGCACTTACTATGTATCAAGCACTGTGCAAAGTCTTTGCCTGCATTATCTCAATCAATCATCACAAGCCTGCTTTTTAAAAAAATTACCACTCTTACAGATGAGGAAACGGAAATAAAGAGAACATCAGTAACTTTCCAAGTCAACAGATCTAGAAAATGGTGGAAGTAGGATTTGAACTGAGGATAGTCCCTTGGCCATGAGTGGATTCGATTTCAATAACAAAGCTTAGGAAGAGCTGATGGTAAGTGGGCAGACACTTGTTCCCTGCTGCCAGGCTGTCGGCTCCCAAGAGCAGGAACTAGGATGGTTTTATTCGGTGCTCCGGATGCACCTCCCAGCCCAGAGCTGGACCCGCAGGAAGAATGCGACATATTTGTGGAATGCGTGCATGCATTGGAATGGCATCAGAATTAAATGGAACAAGGTACAGAATAGCAGCTACTGTGTATTGAGAAGTTACTGTGTTCTAGGCAGTTCTAGGCACTTTATACCAACACATTTAATTCACTTAACAGCTTTTAGAGACTGAGCCATTATTATCCCCACTTTTCAGATGAGGAAACTGAAGCACAGAAGAGACTTGCCTGGTGTTACACAGATGGGAAGTAGTAGAGCCAAGATTTGCAGTGGGCAGCCTGGCTCAGAGCTCATGCTCTTCAGCATTTTGCACAGTGCCTGGCACATACTAGGTGCTCAATAAAGGGCTATTGATTGCTTGTCTGAGACCATAGACCCTTAGAATAGCTGAGCAAAAAAGAGCCTTAGGAGTGCTGACTACTCCCAAACTTTCATTCTATAGGTGGAAAAACTGAGGCTCTTTGGGTTCCTCGGGGAGGTGTGTAGGGGAGGGAGGTCCAGGACTCAACCCCAGCTTCTGGCTGCTCCTCAGGGCTTTCACCACTGCCCTCAGGTTTCCCAGCGTCTCATCAGCATCACATCTCTCACTGTACTTCCTGTGAGAAGAAAGTGCTAGTGACACACTCTTCCCTAACGATCCCCTCAGGGGACAAACTAATGATTTTCTCCTGTCCAGGAAATCCTCAAATAAGCACAACACATCATCCTTTCTGTCAGTCGGAGCCCAGGAGGGCTCATCAGGCCACCAGAGGCTAGAACGTGCCCCAAAGCGGCACAAGTCCCTGAGTTTACCAGTTGTGACCATCTGTCCACACAGCTGCAGCCACCTTTGGGTGATCACATCCCCAGGGCAAGATGGCAGCTCTCTCCTTGCTCTGTTGCTGGAGCCAGTTCCTAGAGACTTAGAGCAGGGCTCAGTCTAACTTCCTCATTTCACAGAAGGTGAAACAGCGGGGAAGAATGAAAGGTCTTAGAGGGGCCAAAACTATATCATTGCTGCTTTTCCAATACTAGAAAGTAATATTGCTTTTTATGTTTAGCCTATTTCTAACAACCCTATGAAGTAGGTAGTATTATTATTTCCCATTTTACAGTGGAGGAAATCAAGTTACAGGGAGTTGGCTACATTCCCAAGGCCCCACAGCTGGAGCCAGAATTCAAATCCAGGAGGGTAGGCTTCTCTTACCCCACTGTTTTATACTCCTCCCCAATGTTCCCATCCCAATAAATATTCTGCCATTATTGGGCAAAGCTTGAAGGTCATCACCAAAGAGGCAAGCCCCCTTCTCCCAGACCTCTACATTGTTCTTTGCTTTCCTAAAGCATTTCATCCAGATGGCATTGATTGAAGGATGGGGTGGGAGGATATGATGAGGAGATGGAAGAAAACCCAGAGGAAAGAGAAGAAGATGAGTAGCATGGAGGAAGATGGAGATGAAAGGAGGAGAGGGAAGCCAGAGTGTAGGATCCCTTCCCTAAGGTTGTCTCTCATCCTTCTTGCCACTCTGGGCCATCTTCTGGTCAGGGCTGCAGTTGACTAAAACAACTCCCCTAATAGCAGCTGGTGCTGCTGGTGTTTGCCTTGTTCCAAGAGATGCTTTATGAAGATTTGAGCACTTGAAGAGCTGAGAACAATACTTAACAGGCAAACAGATACCTCAAAAGGCCAAAAATAGTATATAAAGAGGACCTGGTGAACAAAAAGTTGGACCCCTTTTAAACACACTGATTCAATCTGTCAGGTCACACACTACACACACCATACATACCCCCTTGCCCCTTAGGTACAATCATAGATATGCACTCTTATTAGTCAGCCTTGCCCTCTCTGAGCTGACCTTCCCATCTGTATTCTGCTGTCTTTCCTTCATTCCACCCTTAGGTAGAGTGTCAGCATCTTTGGCTCTGATTAAAGTTCGTGGGCCCTCATTCTTAACATAACAAGTTGAGCATTTTCTTGTTTTTCCTTGTCCTCATGGCCCTGGCTTGGATTTGGTGTCTGTGCAGAGTTCAGGGCTGGGGCTGGGTGCTCACCTGCAGAGACAAAAAAGATGCCTGCACTGAGGATGACATTGTGTCTGCTGCGGTGGAACTCACTGGCTGCCACACAGAGCCCGCCGAAGAAGAGCAGTGTGACGCTGAGGATGGGGAAGATGCTGGAGGCCCTCACAGCCCCTGTGGAGAGAAAGAGAGAGGGCTCTGCCTGGTCCCTAGCCAGCCGCAGGCCCAACCTGCCTGGGCTTGGGACGCTTTGCAGGGACTTGGGTGAGAGCTGGGGACCGAGTCTGCATCTAACATGGACGTGAGAGCTGCGAGGTCACCAGGCCCTGTGCTTGGGCACCTTTGCATTCAGCATCCTGAATTTCTCAATCATTTTAGCTCTGAATCTGTGTTTTGTAAGGAAGTATGGTGGACCAGCACAGCACACACCACACCCACCCACCACATCCCCAACTCCCCTTCTCCTTGGGATGGGTCCTCAACTGCCCACTTCCCTGCCCAACCAGTGACCACTGCCACTCTCCACTCCTGGTGGGGGCTGGGCATAGACATAGGGAGAATCAGGGTTGAACGCAAGCCTCAGGCACCTCTGAGTGTCCCTGTGCAGGAGGGAATATGACATTAAATAGCAAATATAAGACAGTATGCCAGGTTGAGAGAGAGAGATTGCAGAAGAAAGAAAAATTTTGTTTTGCCTACACTTTGAACCAGGAACCCAGGATCTTCATTTTACACTGGGCCCTGCAAATATATAACCATCCTTGGTCCTGGGACTCCCATGAGGTCACACACTAGTTACAAAAATGCAGGCTTTTCCCTAGCACATAAGCTACATTTGCACAGTACTGGATTGGTTTGTATAATTGAAGTGTGTGGTTATGAGATGTGTAAATGTGGCTGTTATCCATGTGATACAGGAACCATTTGGTGAACAGTTGGTGGCCAGCTCCACTGTACCCTGCAAATGTGGTACAGCAGACCCTGGGAACTCTGGATACACTTGTCTGCCTCCCACCAGATGGCTGCCACTGCCATTTCTTCCTAAGTCAGTTGGTATCTACTCAGGATTTGAGTTAGCTCGGTGGACAAATGGTGGCTTCAGAACACACAGGTTCTACTGTCTTCCTTCCCTGTTTCTTCTTTCTAAACTACCTGGGGTAGTTCGGGTCTTTGGGGCAGGGAAAAGAAGCTTGTTCCAGTATTGTTCCACCAGTGTCAGCAGGGCTTGGCCAAGTCCAATGTTCTATTAAGGGGCATCGCTGGTCCATAGGACCTGTGGGCAAATAAACCTTCTGCTATAGGTTTAAGCTGTCACCTACCTAACAACACATGAGAAGGAGGAAACAGCAGAAAATCAGTGTGCAGAATCCCATCCTGCGATGGTGTGGTCATTGTGAACGCTGCAGACCAGAGACCCATGCAGGAATATGCCCCTGGCCCTGTGTGGTTGGGTCAGTGGTTCTCATATTCTCAGCAGGAAATTCATGTGCTGGTTAAGGCCCTTCCTTAACCTTAACCTGGTTCTGTGGCTAATGGTGGAGCGTAGGTGGACTATGGGGAGAACCTCCACCTTTCCAGAGGGAGAAACATATTTTGTCAAAACAAACAAACAAACAAAAACAACCACTCGGAAGAACTTAAAATCGGTTTTGCAAGTTGTGAAAAAGATGTCACAGTTCTGCTTAGTCACCAGCAGGGCAAACAGCACACTGTTTCATCAATTAGGAAAGAAAAACAAAGAAGAACTATGAGCACTCTGGTGAAACCCCACTGGGTATGACTTTAAAGTTCTCTTTGGAGGGGCCCAAGTAATCCCTGTCATCCCCAAACTTTGGTCAGGCCCCATCTCTAAATGTGGCCTTTATTTCCCACACCACATCTATTTGAGCTGCTGGCATAAATACATCCTAATAGGCATTTGGGTAAATCCTTGCAAGTGGATAATGACTGAAAAGAGATAAATAGTATGTTTATGTTGTAAAAATTAGCTTAAATATAACCATTTCTTTCAAATTGACCCTGTACCACTTACATTGTTATGCGATTAAAGGCTCATACATAGACCCACAGCCCATCTGCAGACTAGCAGGCATGAATAGAGCTAAAAATTATTTTAATTGTAAAAATACTCTTCTTGAATGATGAGTTACATGCATAATCTAAATAGAACAACTTCTTGGAGTTTTTATTTTAATAGCAGTTAAAAAAAAAAAAACCTTGCATTTAACACTCCCTAATATAATTAATCAATGCCTTAGAATTCTTTTTTTCAAGTGAACTGGGTACTCATGCTCGTTAAAGAAGTTAAATTTAAATTACATTAAATCCCAAGTTCTCCCTTTGCCTTGGTCAATGTCAGGTCTTTGACTGTAGCTGGACTTCTCTATTGCTCATCTCATGCAACAAAAAGAGCTAAAACGTATGGCTTCATGAAGACATGTTGGGCCTGGAGCTAAGTGTAACATGCATTAGTTTATTTAATTTTCATGACCTTGTCAGATGGATGACATTATAATCTCATTTCTGACTAAATAAAGAAAGTTAAGAGATGGAAAGATAAAGCAGCTTGGTCCAAGTCCAACTCAGCTGGTAGGGAGTCATATAGGAGTAAATGTCAATGTTGACCAGCATCCAGACACCTTGCTTTAAGCCACTGCACTCTGAGGCCTCCCACGTGCTGTATTTGTGACAGTCCCATGTCATTTCTGGGTTATGACCTTGGGACAACCCTACAAAGACACTGGCCCTGTCCTAGTAGGATTGAAATGGAAAGGAAGTCAAAGAGAGGTGAATTTTGTTTTGCACTTATTCTCCCAGGTTTTGCCCCTTAAGATCTTGCCCATTAGCACCTACCCATTAGCACCTCATCCATTAGCACTTTTCCTGTTAGCACCTCAAATCAGCCCTCTGGGGAAGGTTAAACCTTGGATTCCAGTTAAAGAAAATGCTTTAGATTTCCTCTCAAGCAGACTACAAAGAATCTTTCCATTTTGACTCACCTACATTTTCCCCCTTCTATTTCTAGTTCATTGAAATTAGAGACTTAGATATCAGAACTACTTGAAAGTCTCTGTCTAGTAGCAAAGGTCCGCTGAAGGCTCATTTGCATGTATTCACTTCTAGGAGTCAGTATGAGCAGACTCAAACTCAGAGGCAGCTGAGTGACCACAAGGGATCCCTCCCTCCCCTCCTGGGGAGACCCAAGAAATAGGGAACTTACGAAGGAGATACTCAGCTGTGTCCTGTTCATAGTCAGCATCCTCCGGGAAGTGATCAATTTTCTTGCACACACCTTGGAAAGTCCCTGTGGATACAGGCATGGTCCTGAGCTGGGGGAGATGACAGAGCCCCTGCGCCCAGCCTGTGTCCTCACCCACCACAGTGATGACCCAGTCCTGGTCCTTGCAGGGTGTGAATAGGTTGGCCCATCAGCATCTTTCTTAGGGCACAAAAATAAGACTGGTAGAGGAAAAAAGAGTGAAATTTTCTGTTTCCTAGATTTGGTATGATCTTGGAAACCATTTAGAAGTGCAAGAACTATGAAGTCTAAGCATTCATTAAAAGGGTTGTCTTCTCTTTTCTCTTTTTTCCCAAGTAGTGAGGGAAAATGGGAAAAGGAAGCAAAATTTCCATATGCAATTCGCCTTCCCATTTTACAGACAATGAAATTGGGCATAGGAATTTTGCTTGTGCCCACACAAGGGAAGAGTAGCACCAGGATTCCAGTCAAGATCTATTGGCTCCTGAGTAGAGATTCCAGGCATTTCAGGAGTGGCAGGCTGTCTCCAGTAATACTCATACCTGGCATAGGACCTTCCCAACTGCCTCCCTGGCCCGGGACCAGAGTTTGCTGAGCCCTGCTGCCTGGCTTGCCGCTTGGGGAGGCACAGAACTGCGCAGCTGTGTCGAGAAAACCGACTGTCAGAATTTTGCTTCCTTTTCTTTCTTCAACATCAGCTTGACTTAACTCATTGTGGGTGTTTGATAATTATTGTGGGTGTTGTTAACTATCCAATTAACCAATCTCTGGGGGCAGCTTAATGGTTCTGCCAGTTCTTATACATGACAAACAATTTCAGAACTTACCTCAAACACCATGGAATTATACATTATCGTTCGGGTCCCTACAAGCAAAGGGTAGCAGGGAGGTGTGGGGCAGGTGGTGTTGTGGACAGTGAAAAAGGTTTAGAATCCCATGGGCTGGGCTTTTACTGTAAGAATGAAATAAGGTGATATATGAAGATGAGTTAATTGTTTTTGCAAAGCTCTAGGCATGTCAGAATAATGGTCAACACTTAAAGTGCTTCCAGTGGGCCAGGAATAGAGCAGAAAACTTACATTTTTTTCTTCCATTCATGCTTGCCCACTGCCCTAGGAGGGAGGGCCTATTCACACTGACATTTGGCAATAAGGCACACAGGACCCCAGAGGGGCCCTGGGTGTCAGCTGAGAGCGTGTAATTGGTATTTAAATCCAGGCCTCAAAGCCTGTGGTTTTCCCCATTACATGATGAATGGTAGTCATTATTATTATTTGTATTTTTATCTGATAATAATGAGTGGCATATATTTAACCCCAAGTATAAGGATGCTTCAAGCCAGAGACATTTTACAATAAATACAATGCAATATGAGACCATCCTCTTGGTTCTGATTCTTAGCCCACCAGGTGAAGGATGAACCCAGAACCAAGAAGAGGTGTCCTGGAGAGGAGGCTGAAAGACTTAAGGAATTTCTTGGGAGAAAGACAAATTCATAACTTCTTTCCTGTTATTAAAAAAGGCCTTTTGTTGTTGTTGTTGTTTTGTTTTGTTTAGATGTATGAGGTTCATTCACAAGTCCATGTTTGTTTTTAAGCTCCCTCCCCTTCCAACTGGCTGGCTATATGTTAAAATAAGTCACACACATTGAGCACACACCATAAACCACATACCATTCTAAGCACTTTACCTGTTTTATCTTCGTTAGCTCTCAAAATAGTCTTACGAGGCACTTGGTATTGTGATCCTTGTTTTCCAGAGGAGGAAACTGAGACTTAGTGAAGTAAGTGATTTCCCCAGGGACATAGCTCTAAGTGGCTCCCTCCAAGTGCAAGCTTCCTGAACGCCAAAGTCCCTAACCACCGCTGTGAATTGCTCTCTCTTCAACACGTTTTAGAGTTGGAAGCAAAATCCTTTGCTAGGTGGCTTTGTGACAGTTTTGTCATCCGTCCACTGTTATTGCACTGGACCATGACTTTTCCATCAATCATGTTCTTCCCATGGTACATGTCAGGGCCACTGAGAAGGGCAAGGGCAGTGGTTGTGGGACCACTTATTGTTAGCTGTCTCACATCCTCAAAGAAAGATTTCATGGAAAGAAAACGTTCAGCTGAAGATAAAATGCAAACTTTACTAAAAAAGACCAGTCACAACCATGTGATAACAGGACCTACACACATACCCGCATCTGCATGTGACATGGGCCTTACCCAAGATGGTCTAAAGCAGCTTGAAATGAGTGAGGACTTACAGATGGCAAACACTATCGCTTCCAGAGAAACATCACCAATTTTTGATGGGCTGAAGCAGCCCACCAGCTGTCTTTTTAACAGTCTATGAGCTAAGAATGTTTTTTGCAGTTAGATAGCTGGGAAAAACATCAAAAGAATACTTTTTCATGACCTAAAAAATACACATGAAATTCAAATTTCAGTGTCTGTGAATAAAATTGTATGGAAACAACCATTATTTGTTTACAGCTTCCATGCTATAACAGCAGAGCTGAGTAGTTGTGGCAGAGACTGTTAACCAGTTAGCAGAAATTTTACCGATCCCTGGTTTAAAGATTTCTGTCCTGTGATGTAGCACAAAGTCTGTGAGGGCAAAAGAAAGCAAAGAGGAGTCTGAGTCTTCCTGAGACCAGAGGACATAATCCAAGTGGCAATTCTAAAGCAGATAGTGTCAGGTGTCAAAGACTGTAGAATGGTTTGTGTTTTTGGATTTTGGTTTTACATGCAGTATTTTAGTGCATAGGACATGTTTATTGATTTTAGACAGGAGGAAAGGAGAGAAAGAGAGAAGGAGAGAAACATTATTGGCTGCCTCTCATACTCATCCTGACCAGGGACTGAACTTGCAACCTAGGTATGTCCTCTGACCAGGGATTGAACCCACAATCTTTCAGTTTATGGATAACACTCCAGCCAACTGAGCCACACCAACCAAGGCTTGTTTTAGTTCTTAAAAATTCACATGTGCTTCTGCAATTTAAAATTTAGGATTTGTCACATGAAAGCCTGATTTACAGCTTGTCTTTAAAAATGAGGAGCTCAGTCCCACGCTTCAATGTGGCAGCAATCCCTTGCAGATGGACATCAGCAGCCCCCTTCCAATGGGGCACAAGAGCTCCAGTTGGCCAGATTCTGCATCTGGGTCTTCAGCACTTGAGGTACCTATGGCAAATTACCTCCCTAATCTCAGATTCTTCTCCTACAGAATGAAGACAGAGTTGTCATGAGAACTAACTGAGACAGTGCCAGTCCTTGTTCTTAGCACTTTATCCATAACCTTAATCAGGCAATAATGCAAAGCACTTACTACAGTTCCTGGCACATGGTAAGAGTTCAATAAATTATAACTATTACTACCATTGTTTCAGTAGATATTTTAGGACCAGAAGAGACACTGGTGCTGTGGTGAGATTTTAAATAGCAATGTAAAAGGAAAGACAAGCAGGAATTTCTCTGAGGATGACTCCACACTGAGAATGAAGCTGTTGGCATCTCAAGTCACACACTCATCAAAAGGTGAGCTTGGCCATTTATATAAGCAGTATGTTGCTGTCTCCCAGAAATAACCTCTGGTTAATATTTCCATATATTTCCTTTCAGGCTTTTTCTCCCCCTGTACTTTCACATACAAATGGTTTTATAAAATTTGGATCATGTTGTTCTTCTCAATTACGTATTCTCATGAGTATTTCCCCATATCAGTAGATCTAAGAAAATAGGATGGGGGTGGACTTGCTCATGAACTGCAGAGGATGGAACCAAGAGAGATGCTGGCAACATACACTCTGCAAAAATGGAGTCGGATGCAGAGACAAGCACTGTCCTCACACAGTTTCATCTAAGGCACTGGGGCAGAGAGAAGCAGAAGCCAGGAATGTAAAACCAGGAGGAGGTGCAGTGGTGGTTAGTTTGGGATAGAAATGCAGGGGTTACAGGTGAGAGGTGATGGAAACCCAGGGTAGGGCAGGGCTAAGAGCAAGGCTGTGAAAACCTACTGACCCCAGGACCCTGGGAAGACATTTAGCATAAAAGATAGAGCCAACAGGATTTCTTGAAGCGATGAAGTACAAGTGCAGAGGCTGGCTTTGTGATGACAACAATCTCATCCTGGGTAGAGACTACTGTGCTTATGGTTCATCTCTTTGATATGAGGATGGCTACCTCCTTCTTAAAGGTTAACCTTAGAAATATTTCCATTAGAATCAAGAATGAGGACAGTGATAAGAGGAAGATGGCAGCGGAGTAGGTAACAGTGTTGTCTGCTTGCTCCCATTGCGGAAAGGCTTGGAGTACAACACAGAGATGTGTGAGTGAGGGCGGATTTCAGACAGCGTAAGAAGGGAAGGGAGTGTGGGAGCAGTGTGGAAAAGGGAAGAAGACGCACCTGCACTCTCAAGGGGAGTCGTTGGGCCCCCAGCCCGGCGCCGCTGCCACACCATATCCCAAAGGGGCAGCTGCCGACCGGCTCATTGGCCAGGATCTGCTTGGAAACTACCTCTTGCCATGTGCTCTGGGACCAGCAGAGTCCCAGAGGGAGACAATAGGAAGGTTTCCTTGAAACAGCTAGAGGTGTGGGAGGACAGCGAGGGCCCGGACTGTGGGAAGCTGTATGAACTGAGTCTAGGTGGGGACTCCCTAGACTGGGCTGGCAACCCTGTGCCCCAGGTGCATGTGTCACGGCCCCACTAAACAAAAAGGAGTGGGACTAAGCCAGGGAGGGGGTTCCATACAGGAGAGCTGCGGAGGAAACACAGACTCAGTGGGGACCCCAGGCAGGCAAGCAGGGCACACAGGCAAACAGTGAGATGCTGTCAGCTGCTGCGGCTTGGAGCACAGAGACTTCTTGGGAAGAGGAGCAAAGACAAGACCCAAGGCTGGGCGGGGACTAGGGACATGCGCACTGGCTTGCCAGCAGAACAACGTTGCTAGAGAAGCCTGAGGATTGCTGGAGGGTGCCACAGGACAAGTGGAGAGGGACTCAACTCAGTGCGGCTCACAGCAGAAAATTGCAGCAGGCCTGCGAGTGAGAGAAAAGCAGCCACAGAAACCAGCCAGATCCCCTCACAGCCAGCCAGCCAGAAAAGATATGAAACTCATGGAATTTTGACCAGGTGTGGATCCAGAAAAAGAAGACTGTGCATGAAGGTTGAACTGAGTAAAAACTCTTTCTTTTTTTCTTCCCCCTCTTTTCTCCTCCCTTTTGTTTTCTTCCTTTTTATTTTATTTTATTTTATTTTTCATTAAAAAAAGAACCAAAACTTTCTTTAATCTGTTTCCTACCTTCTCTCCCTCCTATCCTCTTTCTTTAATTTTTGTTTGTTTGTTTTTTGTTTGTCTGTTTTGTTTAGCCTCCCTTTCACACTAAACATATAGCATATAACTGCTATATAAACCTAATACTATATATTTCCACTTTCTCACTTTATTCTGTATTCTCCCCACTCTTTTATAACATAAAATGTAAATATTACTTACTGTCTCGCATAGCCTTGACCTTACTTGCTACTATTATTATTCTATCATCTTCCCTCTCAAAAATCATCTTTTTTTTCATTTAAAACAACTCTTATCTGTTTATCCTACAGTATAATAGTCTTAACCTCTCTACATTTATATTAATACTGGCTCATTTGCTGCTGATAGTGTGATTGTGGGTGGGGGATATTTTGGAGGGTGTGGGTTTCTTGCCTGGGTTGTGTGTTTATGCTTTAACAGCATCTCCACAAAAGAACTCAAGACAAGGTGGGCAGAGTGACCCTCAATCAACTAGCCAGAGGGAAAGATCCACCAAAGGGTAACTGAAATACAACCAGACAGCATAAACAAACATCATAGAGGCCCATCCCAAGAGTGTCGGGCTCAGGAGATCAAAGAGATTGAACCACTGAATTCCCCAGACCTCCTATAAAGAATCTCATACCACAAAGGTGAGAAATCAAAGCAGACAAATCTAATAAACAAAAACAAACAAGAAGAATCCAACATGGGAAGACACAGAAACAACTTCTCAATGAAAGGAAAAGAGGGATCTCCAGAAAAAGAGGTAGATGGAATAGACATAAGCCAACTCTCAGACATGAAATTCAAAAGAATGATGATGAGGAAGCTCTATGTACTTGACAATCTCAAAGAAAACTACGACAAACTCCAGGGAAATTACAAGGAACTGCAAGGAAACTACGAAGAATTACAGGGAAGCTACAAGGAACTTACAGAGAACTACACCGGCCTAAAAAAGGATATAGAAACTATTAATAAGAACCAGGAAGAAATGAAGGATACAATTTCTGAACTGAAAAACACAGTAGATTCAATCAAAAGCAGGCTAAATGAAGCAGATGATCAGATCAATGAGTTAGAGGACAATGTAGAAAAAGTTCCCAGGCAATACAACAAAATGAAAAAAGATTTAAAAAGATGGGGAGGGTTTAAGAGAACTGCAGGACAAGATGAGACTAAACAACATTAGAATCATAGGGATACAAGAAGGAGAAGAGGAGGAGCAAGGGATCAAAAGCCCAATAGGAAAAGTAACGACAGAAAAATTTTCTAACTTGATGAGAGAAAAAGTTATGCAAGTCCAGGAAGCACAGAGGGTCCCAATGAAGATGAACCCAAAAAGGCCCACTCCAAGGCACATCATAATTAAAATGGCAACATTCAAAGACAAAGTGAGAATCCTGAAAGCAGCAAGAGAAAAACAGCAAATAACATACAATGGAGCTCCGATAAGGCTATCGACCAACTTCTCAACAGAAACACTACAAGCCAGAAGGGAATGGTCAAGAACATTTCAAGCAATGAAAAACAAAGGCCTACAACCAAGACTACTCTATCCAGCAAGGCTCTAATTCAAAATGGAAGGTGAAATAAGGAGTTTCTCAGACAAAGGAAGACTAAAAGAATACATCTCCACCAAACCAGCATTGCAAGAGATGCTAAAGGAAATGCTTTAAGAAAAAGAAGAAAAAGAGAGAGGGAGAGGAGATTCCAGGACTTCCAGCCAAGATGGAGGCATAGACATACAGGCTGCATCTCCCTCACAACTAAGAAGAAATACAACTACCTCAAAACTAGAAACAACCAGAAGTTCCAGAAAATCAAATTACATGGAAGTCCAGCAGACAAAGATATGAAGAAGAAATACTCATCCAGACAGGTAGGAGGGGCAGTACCAGGTCACAGAGGACTCAAGGTGGTGGGAGCAGCGGCAACAGCAGCAGGCTGACAGAAAGCGCAGTTACATGTTTTAAAAAGTCAGGAGGGACACCTGGGGAGCGTTCCCAGCTCCTCACTGGACCTTGCAGCTCACTGTTCAAGCACCGGGGAAAATCAAGCCTCACTGCTTTTGATTGTGCAAACCAGTGGGGGTTGGGAGGGAGGCAGAAAATGCCCGTCTCTCAGCAGAGTCTCCTTGTTTAGAGGGTCCCCACGGACCTAGAACATCCGCAGACCCACCCACTCTGGGAACGACGGCCAGGGCAGCAGCTAGAGGGGCGCCAGTCCGGTGCAGAAGTGAGAGAAGTGCCTGGAAAAGGGGCGAGTACTGGACAAGCAGCATTGTTCCTTCTCAGACCCCTCCCCCGCATACAGCACCACAACATGGTGAAACAGGACACCCATTACTGATGAATACCTAAGGTTCTGCCTCTTACAATGCAGTAGGAGCAACAGCTCTCCCTGGGACACGGAAGCAAACAAACACAGGAGACTTCCGGCAAAGATGGAGGCCTGGAATAATACGCTTCGTTTCCCTCCACAACTAAGAAGGAATACAACTACTGCAAAACCAGAAACAACCAGAAGTTCCAGAAAATAAATGGAAGTCCAACGTATGAAGTTATAAAGAAGTGGTGCTCGTCCGGACAGGTAGGAGGGGCGAAGCTGGGGAGGAGAGCTCAAGCTGAGCTGTCCGCCATGGCAGCAACGATGGAGGCAGGACAGCGGTAAGCACAGACATGCGTATTTAGGGGGAGATGTGAAGCGCCTGGGGAGCACCTCTGGCTGCAGACCAGACCCGTCAGCTTGTGATTCCAAAGCCGGGGAAGGCAGACCTCCATTGCCTTGGACCATGAGACCTGGAGGGGGTAAGGACAGAGGAGAAGGCTTCCAGTCTCTCAACGGAGAATGAATGGCAGGAAACCATCTTGGACCCCCACCACTGCAGAAAACACCACAGCATGGTGAGACAGGTCACCCGGTTGTGAGAGTGCATGGGGCTCTACCCTCTATAGCATAGGAGGTGTGACAGCCCTGCCCAGGAAGCAAAGGTAAACACAAAACTGTCAGAATGGCAAAGATCATGATAGAGATCCCGGTGACACAGCTGACCAGACAGCAAATATCTAATCTAATGGACCAGCAGATAGAAAATCTTTCTGAGGCTCAGTTCAGAGCTCTGCTTATAAAAATGCTTAGAGACCTAACGGCAGATCTTAAACAAGATAGGGAAGGAATGAAGGTTAGTCCTGCTGAATGAACAAAAACATAAAACTAGTGGTGAGGGCAAGAAAACCAGGGATCGAATCAACAAATCAGAACACAGGAAAGCAACAGTCAACCAGTGTAGAAAGAGGAAACGAGAAGTGAGGAAAGTGAGGAGAGGCTCAGAAACCTATTGGACAGCTATAAGTGGGCCAACATCCGAATATAAGGCTGCCAGAAGGAGAAGAATTAGAAATTGAAAAATTATGTGAAAAGTTAATGAAACAGAATCTCCCTAACTTGGGGAAGAAAATAGACTTACGGGTCCAGGAAGCACAGAGAATTCCAAAACAACCAGACCCAGGGAGAACCACACCAAGACACATTATAATCAAAATGTCAAAAATTTAGGATAAAGAGAGAATCTTAAAAACAGCAAGAGAGAAGAAGAGAATTACATACAAAGGGGTCCCAATAAGACTGTCAGCTGATTTCTCAAAAGAAAGTCTTCAGGCAAGTAGAGACTGGCAAGAAATATTCAAAGTAATGCAAAGCAAAAACCTACAACCACAATTACTCTATCCAGCAAAGCTGTCATTCAAAATAGAAGGGCAGAGAAAGTACTTCCAGGACAAAGTAAAAGTGAAGGAGTTCATCACATCCAAACCATTGTTATATGAAATGTTAAAGGGATTTGTTTAGGAGAAGGAGGATCAAAACTATGAACATTAAAATGAAAACTGTATCATAACAACTAACAACAGAAGCTAGGGAATTGAAACAAAGGCAAACTAAGTAGGCAACTAGAGTGGGAAAAGAATTATAGGTACGGGGAATACTTTGGGGGGAGGTCAATGGGGAGGGTGAAGGGGGGAAAGAGAGGGACATGCTACAGGGATTAAGAAGCATAGTAGGAGGGAGTGAAGTAGATAGGAAGATGCTGAGAAGAACTATATGCACAACCAATGGACATGGACTAAAGGGGCATCAACTGGAAGGAGGGGGTTCACTGTGTGGAGGGGAACAAAGGGAAAAGAAATTGGGACAACTGTAATAGCATAAACAATCAAGCATATTAAAAGAAAAATAGATTTCAAAAAAAAAGAGAGGGAGAGGAACACAGATACAAAGGGAAATGAATAAATACCTGTCAATAATAACCTTAAATGTAAATGGATTAAATGCTCCAATTAGAAGACATAAGGTAGTGGGATGGATACAAAAACATGATCCACATATATGCTGTCTATAAGAAACACACGTCAAAACAAAAGATTTACACAGACTGAAAATGAATGGATAGAAAGAAGTATTCCAAGCAAATGGACATGAAAAAAAGCTGGGGCAGCAATACTTATATCAAACAAAACGGATTTCACAGCAAGGGCCATAAAAAGAGACAAAGAAGGACATTTCATAATACTTAAGGGAACAATCCATCGAGAATTTGTAACCCTGGTAAACATATATGCACTCAACATAGGAGCACCCAAATATATAAGGAAAATACTAGAAGACTACAAGAAGGATATCAACAACAACACACTCATAGTAGGGGACTTCAACACTCCATTATCAACAATAAACAGATCTTCAAAGCAAGGAAACACCAAGGATATTGAGGCATTGAACAACTCACTAAACCAAATGGACTTAACTGATATCAATAGAATTTTCACCATAAAGAAGCAAAATATACATTCTTTTCAAGTGCACATGGAACATTTTCAAAGATAGACCCCATGATAGGGCACAAAACAAGCCTCAACAAATTCAAGAACATTGAAATTATGTTAAGCATTTTTCTCAGACCACAATGCCTTGAAACTAGAAATCAGCCTTGAGGAATAAAATCAAGGACATCCAAACTCATGTAGAATGAATAACATGCTATTAAATAATGAATGGGTTAACAATGACATCAAGGAAGAAATCAAGAAGTTTCTGGAAACTAATGATAATGAACACACAACAGCCCAAAACCTATGGGACACAGCAAAAGCAGTCCTGAGAGGAAAGTTCATAGCAATACAGGCCTACCTGAAAAGGATAGAAGAATCTCAAATAAAAAATCTAACCCTACAGCTACAATAACTAGAACAACAACAAAAAACAAAGCCCAGGGCGAGCAGAAGGAAGGAAATCATCAAGATCAGAGCAGAATTAAATGACATAGAGACTAAACAAACAAATCAAAAGATCAACAAAATTAGGAGCTGGTTCTTTGAAAAAAAAAAAATCGACAAGCCTTTAGCCAGGCTCATCAAGAAAAAAAGGGAGAGGACCCAAATAAATAAAATCAGAAATGAAAGAGGGGAAATCACAACTGATATCGCAGAAATAAAAAGGATTGTAAGAAATTTTTACAAACAGCTGTATCACAAGGAATTTGACAACCTAGATGAAAGGGACAAATTTCTAGAAACATATAATCTTCCAAAATTGAATTAAGAAGAAGCAGAAAGCCTGAACAGACCAATAACAAAGAATGAAATTGAAATAGTAATCAAAAATCTCCCGGCACACAAAAGCCTGGACCGGATGGCTTCCCCGGCAAATTTTACAAAACATTTAGGGGAGAACTAACTTTCATCCTTCTCAAACTAACAAAAAAATCAAAGAAAAGGGAAACATCCCAAACTAGTTCTATGAAGCCAGTATTACCCTAATTCCAAAACCAGGTCAAGACACAACAAAGAAAGAATACTACAGGTCAATATTGCTGATGAATATAGATGCTAAAATCCTCAACAAAATATTGGCAAACTGGATCCAGCAACACATTGAAAAGATCATACACCTCAATCACGTGAGATTCATCCCAGGGATGCTAGGATTGTTTAATATTTGCAAATCAATAAATATAATACACCACTTAAACAAAATGAAAGACAAAAGTCACATGACCATTTCAATAGATGCAGAAAAAGCATTTGATAAAATACAACACCATTTATGATAGAAACACTCAGCAAATAGGGAATAGAGGGAGCATACCTCAACATAATTAAGGCTATATATGAGAAACCTAAAGCCAACATCATACGCAATGGACAAAAACTGAAAGCATTCCCCTTGAGATCAGGAACAAGACAATGATGTCCACTCTCTCCACTCCTATTTGAAATAGTCTCGGAAGTTCTAGCCACAGCAATCAGATAAGAAAAAGAAGTAAAAGTGATCCAAATTGAGAAAGAGGAAGTAAAACTGCCATTATTTGGAGATGACATGATAGTATACACAGAAAATCCCATACACTCCACTAAAAATCTACTCGCCATTATAAGCGAATTTTGCAAAATAGCAGGGTACAAAGTAAAAATACAGAAATCTAAGGCATTTCTGTACATCAACAATAAAATATCAGAGATAGAAACTAAAAAAGAAATCCCATTTACTATAGCAATAAGAAAAATAAAGTACCCAGGAATAAACTTAACCAAAGAAATAAAAGACCTGTACTCGGAAAATTACATAACGCTGAAGAAAGAAATTAAGGAAGATACAAATAAATGGAAACATATACCATGTTCATGGATGGGAAGAATCAACACCATTAAAATGTCCATACTACCCAAAAGAATTTATAGATTCAATGCAATCCCTATTAAAATACCAGCAACATATTTCACAGACCTAGGACAAATATCTCAAAAATTTATATGGAACAAAAAAAACCCGGAATAGCAAAAGCAATCTTGAGACAGAAGACCACAGCAGGAGGAATGACAATAGCAGACATCAACTTATACTACAAAGCTACTGTAATCAAAACAGCCTGGTACTGGCATAAGAACAGACGTATAGATCAATGGAACAGAATAGAGAGCCCGGAAATAAACCCAGAACTATATGGTCAACTAATATTTGACAAAGGGGGAAGGAGCATAAAATGGAGTGAGAAGAGTTTCTTCAACAAATGGTGCTGGCGGACTTCCGGCCAAGATGGAGGCTTAGACGGACATGCTAGGTCTCCCTCTACAACTAGAGAGGAATACAACTACTTCAAAACAAAGGATAACTAGAAATTCCAGAAAATAAAACTACACAGAAGTCCAACATATGAAGTTATAAACCAGCGGTGCCATTTGGGCAGGTAAGAGTTAAAGAGGGCAGTGCTGTTTGCGGTCGCACCCGGAGCGGCGGGCTCCCGGCTGCGCAAGCCCCTGGCGGTGCGCGACCCCGGCGAGGAGTCCCGGCTATGCAAGCCCCTGGCGGTGCGCGACTCCGGCGCTGGGGAGAGCGGCCGCCGCATCGCCTTGAACAGTGAGGCCCAGGGGGACGGGAGGACGGATCCCGGTCTCCTAGCTGAATAACTGTGTGAATCCATCTTGGACCCCCGCCCCCAAAGAAAGCACCACAGGGTTGCGAAATAGGTCGCGGACAGGCAGGCACCGGTCGCTGATTTGTGACGCGTACACAGGCACTGCCCCCGACAGCCAGCCCAAGAAAACAAAACGCATCTGTCAAAATGAGGCAGACAACTATAGAAATACCGGTGACACAACTCACCAGACAGCAGATAGAGAACCTGACAGATGAACAGATAAGAAACCTGTCAGAGGCTCAGTTCTGGGCCATTGTTATCAGGTGGCTTACAGAATTCACAAAAGAGCAAGAAAAAGATAAGAAAGAAGCGAAAAAATTTCATAACGAAAGGAACAAAACCGCATACGAGATAGAAGGTGAGAAAAAATCCAGAGTTCATTTCAACAAACTGGAATATGGAGAAGGAACAAGCAGTCAACCAATGCAGCGAGAGGAAATGGGAAGCAACAATGAGAGGATCAGAAACCTCTGGGACAGCTATAAAAGGCCCAACATAAGAATCATTGGTTTGCCAGAGAATGAGGAAGATGAACTAAAACTTGAAAAATTGAGTGAAAATATAATAAAGGAGAACTTCCCAGACTTGGGGAAGGGAATAGACTTGCAGGTCCAGGAAGCAAGGAGAGTTCCCAAGAGACTGGACCCAGGGAGAACCACTCCAAGACACATTATAATCAAAATGTCAAAAATTAAAGATAAAGAGAGAATCTTAAAAGCAGCAAGAGAGAAGAAAAGAATTATGTACAAAGGGGTCCCAATTAGACTATCAGCTGACTTCTCAAGGGAGAGCCTACAGGCAAGAAGGGACTGGCAAGAAATATTCAAAGTAATGAAAATCCAAAACCTACAACCACGAATACTCTATCCAGCGAAATTGTCATTCAGAATAGAAGGACAGAGAAAGTGTTTCCAGGACAAAATAAAACTGAAAGAGTTCATTAGATCCAAACCACTGTTATATGAGATGTTAAAGGGACTGGTTTAAAAAAACAGAAGCTAGGGAGATGAAACAAAGGCAAACTAAATAGGCAACGAGAGTGGAAAAGGAACTGTGGGTACGGGAAGCATATTGGGGGGAGGTCAACAGGGAGGGGGAATGGGGAAAGGGAGGGAGATGATATAGGAATTGGGGATCAAGGTAGGAGGGAATGGAATAGACGGAGAGAGGTTGGGAGGAACTGTATGCACAACTAATGGACATAATCTAAAAGTGGGGGAAAACTGGAGGGAGGGGGGCCACCGGGTGGAGGGGAGCAGAGGGAAGGGAAATTGGCACAAATGTAATATTTTAATCAATAAAACACATTAAATCTGAAAAAAAAAAAAAAAACAAATGGTGCTGGCAGAACTGGACAGGCACATGCAAAAAAATGAAACTAGACCACCAACTTACACTATACACCATAATAAACTCAAGATGGACCAAAGACTTAAATGTAAGCTGTGACACCATAAAAGTCCTAGAGGAAAACATAGGCAGGAAAATTTCAGATATCCCACGTAGCAATATTTTCACCGATACATCTCCTAAGGCAAGGGAAATAAAAGAAAATATAAACAAATGGGACTACATCAAACTAAAGAGTTTCTGCTAAGCAAAAGAAAACATTAGCAACATGAAAAGGAAACCAACCATATGGGAAAACATATTTGCCAATGATACCTCAGAAAAGGGATTGATCTCCAAAATATATAAAGAACTTACACTTCTCAACACGAAGAAAACAGACAGCCCAATTAAAAAATGGGCAAAAGACCTGAACAAACACTTTTCCAAGGAGGATACTCAGAGTATCCATAGACACATGAAAGAATGCTCAACGTCACTAGCCATCAGAGAGATGCAAATAAAAACCACAATGAGATACCACTTTACACCAGTCACAATGGCCATCATCAACAAATTAACAAACAACAAGTGCTGGCGAGGATGCGGAGAAACGGGAACCCTACTGCACTGTTGGTGGGAATGCAGACTGGTACAGCCACTATGGAAAACAGTATGGAATTATCTCAAAAAACTAAAAATGGAACTGCCTTTTGAACCAGCGATTCCACTGCTAGGATTGTACCCCCAAAATCTTGAAACCCCAATTCAAAAGAACTTATGCATCCCTATGTTCATAGCAGCACTGTTTACAATAGCTAAGTGCTGGAAACAGCCTAAGTTCCCATCTGTAGATGAGTGGGTCAAAAAACTGTGGTACATTTACACAGTGGAGTACTATGCAGCAGAAAGAAAGAAGGAACTCCTGCCATTTGCGACAACATGGATGGAACTTGAGAGAATTATGCTTAGTGAAATAAGCCAGACAGTGAAAGAATAATACAATATGATATCACTTAATACAGGAGACTAAGGAACAACACAAACAAATGAACTAAATCAAACAAGAAACAGAATAACAGCTATCAGGGGTGAGGTGGGGAGGGAGAGAAAGGGGATAAGTAAGGGAAGTGTTTAGTCAAAAAAGATGCATAAATGACTCATGGACATGGACAACAGGGAGTGGGGATATGACTTTGAGAGAAGGGGTGGGCTGGGTCAGGGGGAGCAATGGGGGAAAAATGGGACAACTCTAATTGAAAAACAATAATAAAAAAAGAAAAAAAAGAATCAAGAATAGGATATGAATGCCCACCACCACCTCTATTATACCACAGTCCTACAAGTTCTAGGGCAAGAAGAAATAAAACAGAATCAAGAGTTATAAGCAATAGAAAAAAAACAGGACTTAATTATTATTTTTCCAAGTGATAGAATAGTCTAATTGGGAAGCTGAAGGCTATGTGTTAGAAAAATATTTAAAGTGAATGAAAGTGCTCAGTTTAATGACTACTTATAAGATATTAAACCATATAATAAAGCTGCAATAATTAAGTCATTGTTGTCCTGATGTTTAAAAGTAACATTTATTAGAACATTTTTTCAATGCAGAGGGATATTATTTTAAAAAATAAGAGAAGCAGTCCATTATTCCATATTCAGATAATTTCTGTAAAATTAAAAGCATATATGTACATAGAAAATGTACAGTATGTATAGAAAGGCATAAGATTAAAACTAAAAGCTTTTCCCTCATCACCAAAAATTCTCTCACCTAACAACTTAGTAGAGTGACTTTTGTTAACTGAATGTTGAGTGAAATCGTGTCTAAGCTGATATCCACAAGTTAATTAAAAGTTAATTAAAAGTAAGGGAGGCACGTTGCTTCAGCCAACACATGTGATGATGAGAGAGAGAAACACTCATTTGGGAACTTGAGTAGTTCAGGGTGTTCAGAAGATCAAAGGTGATTGGTCTGGGAGACAGATCCAGTGGTTATAGGTGAGAGGTGGTAAGGTGATATGAATGAACCTGGGGAGAGCAGGTCTGGGAACTGGGTTGTGACCATTGGTTGATTCATCCTTTATTCTCCATCCCTTCCTTCTTTCTTTCCCTCCTTTCTTCCAAACTTAATAGGCACCCACAGTGAAATAGAGCTATTTTAAATCCTAAGAATTTACTAGTGGCCAAGACAGAAGATTCTGGTCCTCAGAACTTACATTCTCATTGGGGAGAGAGTCTATAGACTAGTGAGTTAATGAACAGGACAGCTATGCTTTGAAGGAAACACAACAGGATGATGTGGTGTTCACTATGCACTGGGTGAGGGCAGATGATGGGCCATTTTGGATAAGAAGACCTGGAAGGGCACTTGAGCTCAGGCCTGAAAAAGGGATGTGCAGAGCCAGGGGAAGGGCTTTCTAGGCTGAGGGGCTACCAGTGCAGAGGCTCCAAGGTGGGAGTGGCCTAGCTAGTTTGAGGAAGAGAAGGGAGCTCTGCAGGGCAAAAGTGGGCCTAGGGTGGTAGTTTCACCAGGCCTAGCAGTGGCTCTCCTAGTGGTCCCTTCAGCACTGGGGTCTCTGGAATATCTAGGAGGTTGAGTTGCACAAGGACCAAGGTCAATTCCATCTCTTCCTTTGGTTTGGGGTGACTGAAAGGACCAACATGGTCCAGAGTGGCTTCCAAATGAGGGAGGTGGCAAGGGTGGGGAGGGAGTCTGGAAAACAGGATATTCATGTTTTTGACTCCTAGAACCCTTGTCACAAATGTCCAGGAAGAATGGTGCTTTCAATTTCCATGGTTCATTCTCCAATCTGAGTATTTCCCTTCAGATCCCAGCAACGTGAGCCTCATCTTGGTACACACATAGGATAACGCCGGCAGGACACAGCCAGCAGCAGTCATGAAGGGGGATAAGGCTGCAGGGCTGTGAATTTTTACAAGTCGGATTCTCTTCAGCAGGTACATATTTGACCTCTAGAGGGGTCATGTCATGCAGTGATCACAGCATTAGCTGTGGGGCCCTCAGGCTTTAGTTCAAATCTCTGTTTTACCACTTACTAATTTACTCATGTGATTTTGGCTGATTTAATTATTCCCCTGAGCCTTGATCTTCTTACCTCTAAAATACCAATAATCTGCAGATTGTTGGGAGTTTTCGAGGAAATAATTATTTGGTCAGTTGTTTGTTCAGGGCTCCCTGGGTCTTCCTCACAACCCCATGAAGCAGGCACCACTATTGGGCATGGGGTGGCATGAGGAGCATGGGTTTTGGGGCCAGGCTACCTGGGTTTGAGTGCTGGCTGTGCCACATATTACCATCACGCTACTTAACTCATATGTGTCCCATTTCCTCATTTGTAAACTGAGAGTAACAGTATCTAGCTCATGAGGGTTTTGTGAGGATAAGAAGAAGTAATATTTGTCAAGTACTTTAGAGTGATACTTAGCATATTGTATTTTGTAAGCATATATTAATTTTAATAAATGCACTTATAGATGGGGAAACTGAGGCATAAACCAAGATCTATCTAAAACCCAGAGCCTGAGCTCTTAGAAAAATCCTCTGAATTGTACTAACACAGTAGCAGGCACCAAGAAGAGGGTTAACAAGAAACAACTATCGATGTTATTACCATTTCCATTTTGGGCACAGGGGTAGGAGAACACCAGTTCTTTCTCCACCTTCGCATAGACATATATACATACGTGCAGACCTATATGTGTGGGTGCTTGCGTGTGGGTGTACACATGTAGGATAACACAGGGAGGGAGCCCGAGGAGGCATCATGCTCCACCAGAAGACGGCTGAGCCCACCTGCTATGCCAAGTTTGGGTGAGAGCCAGGCAGAGCTTTTCTGGGTCATGCAAAGGCAGTTCTGCATTTAGAGTTTTCATTCTCAAGTCAGGAAATACTAGACCCAGAGCAGAGAGGCCTGGGAAGTATAAGTGTCATATGAGGGTCAAGTCACCCAAGTTTTCAGTCCTGAAGGGAGACCTTGAATGGGGGTAGAGGGCAGCTGTGCCCTGAACATCCTGCCTCCAGGGAAAGGAGATAACATTAGCAGAGCCTCTCCGTGGTCTTCCAGGAAGGACCCTCCTGAGAGTAGCCGACAGGGATGGTCTTGGGACATAATTTGGTGGCTGTGGCACCAGCCAAACCAACAAAGGGACGCTACTTCTGAGCAGTCTCTGGATAATAACCATGTGCTCAGAGTGAGGTGGACTTCCCCTAACCAGCTTGTCCATCCCAGGAATGGCACCCGGAGCCTGGTCCAGCCCAGAGACACAGCCGACACAGAGCCCAGAGATTGACACCCGTCTCAGCCTCAACTGGTGCACCCAAATTCTAGGCTCCAAAGTCCAGCTCAGGGCCCCCAGCCAAAGCTGCTCAGAGACTAGGGTCCTGGGTCCAGCAATCTAGGCCTTTCATTAGGTTCCCATTGTGATGAATTTGCCTTGAGAAACCAGGAAAGAAGAAACTAGATCATGTTTGTTTATGCCCCTGGGTACTTGGGTTAAGAAAGCAAAAGTAACTGCCTGATTATAAGAATGTTTGGTTTCCTTGTGTTCTAGCAGATCTTTATTATCTGAAGATAAGGATACCTTTAAACATGTTTTCAACGTGGGCTGCACATGGGGAAGTGAGTTGAAAAATACTGATACTCTACCCCAAGAGATTCTTAGTCAGGGCATCTGGGTTTTTCAGAGCTCCCCGGAAACACCTAACTGTCCGGTTCAAACTGAGAAACACAACCCCCAGGTGAATTCACTTAAAAATAGGGGCCATTATTTCACAATAAATAATGAAGTTCAAAGATGTGCTTCCAACATTATCTTGAAAATAAAATGATCATTTATGAAAATGTTTATTTTGTCTTATCTTTTCTAACCATGCACGAGGGTGAACAAAGAAGAAAGGCGCATTGCTTTTTTTGTGGAAGGGATAATAATTTTTTTTCAATAAAATTGCATGATGGTCCAATATGAAATCTTTCAGTTTCCCAGTTAGATTATAAAGCCTGAATTTCACAGCAGGATCATAAAGTGGATCATTTTTGCAAAACATTTGAGCACATCATTAGTTTTCTCAAGGGCTTCTCTTAATCTTTTGATATTCAAATCATCAGATGTGCCTATCGTATCATTCTTGTTGACTGCTTCATCTTCCATTGTTGCCTGGGGTCCTTCTGCCAGGCTCTCACTGCTTATGGTTGGCATGTCACATCACTGCAGTAGACCCTCAATGCCCCTCATATTCATTCCATGATGTCCTGTGTATTTTGCTAGTTATGCAATCTCACTTTGCAATGGTTTTTCCTCTTGTTTGCATTATACTGTCACATGGTGACAAGAATAGGCAACCAGAATCTTGGTTTCAGACACACACTGTGAACTGCAGAGCAGTAAGTGGGACAGGGTGTGGGATGGGGATGCATTTGAGTTGAGACTGGTTTCTTAAGTGATCAGGCCATTAATGCACTTATTCATATAAAGATTTAGTTTGCTTGCTTGTCCATTCAGCCTCACATGTGCAAGGGTTTAAATGATTAATTCACCAATAGAGAGGACCTTGAATTAAACTTCATCTCTGAGCAAGGCGAAGGACTTGAGTAGAGCCGTTATGGCTACTGCTTCTAATAAGAACCATAAGAGTGAGTGAGTTAGGGAGGAATAATACCCTCTTCTTACGTTACTGCACTGCTGTCAGTGCACAATCCTGATTTATTCTTTTGTTTGACAGATGTCTAATGAGGTGACCACTTAACATTAAGCAGCAGCCTGGGCATGTGGGATTTATCAGTGAACTAAACAGACTAGGTTCAGATCTCAAGGCTGCTTTATTCTAGTAGGGAGAGACCTATAGTGAATGAGTAAATTAATAAAACAAATGTTTCTGTAAAAAGAAAGGGGTAATTTCAGATAGTGATGAGAACCACATAAATAATAAACCTCAGAGAGAGTGACTCAGGGAGGACAGGAGAAACAACCATGAGTTTGGGTGGACAGGGAAAGCTTCTCTGAGGAGGTGGCTTTGAGTGGCAAGCTGAAGCCATCCATGGGAAGATTTGAGAGATGAATTTTCTAAGAAAAGTGCATGGCAAGTGCAAAGGCCCCAAGGAAGGCAACTTTTAGTGTGTTTCTGGAACCAAGACAACAACAAGCAACTAGAGCAGAGTGAGTGAGGGGAAGCGAAATGAGACCAGATCCATGAATGAGCCAGTTGATGGAGCACCTTACAGGCCAGGTCAGAAGTTGGAAAAGAGTGTGATCCACACTTTTAGAAGGCATTAAGCATACGACAAGCACAATCTGATTTATAATTTTAAAAGGTCTCCTGGATGCCAGGGGCTTGCAAGGAGCAGGACTGAAAGTGCATTTTCAGAGGCATCGTTGAAAGCCATCATGACCCACTGAAGATGTAACTGGTGATGAGGGCAGAACAGCAGTCCAGCCAGTGTCCTGCCCCATACACTCAGAGAGAGATGCCCAGTGGAGAAAGTGTCCTGCCTTGGAACCAAGTACAGGAAATCTAATAGGAAGGAGAGATTGTAGGTGTTCCCTGTCCCTCTCTGCTCCCAGTTAACAGACCTGCTTTATTTCCAAAAGCCTGATGTTGGGGAGCCTTAATTGATCAGCCCATTGGGTGGGTTTGGGGTAAAATGCTTTCTCTGGTCTTAATTATTTATCTAATTCAGGTCCAACTGGAATACCAGTCTAGCCCAAAATCTAGGTCTCAGCCAGTCTTGGAGCACAGAGTCCAGGGTCCGGCCCAGAGCCCAACCAATCCTGGCTGAGACCACAGTTCTAGTCTAGGTGTCTGTTCTAGATGTCCTTGCCACCTGGCACCCAACACAGCCCCTGGTGTAGGATTAACCAGTTAGGCAGAATAAGCCTTGTGTTTGGGGGTATCAGCTAAGCAGGAGTGCAGGGAGGGAAAATGAGAACTGGAAATTATTTGATATTTGGCTTTTACAAAAGAGCATTGAAATAGCACAGAAAAATATTAGAAGTGTGTTGATTTTCATTATTCAATGGATTAGTATTATTATTTTAATGTTGGGTTATCTCTGAGCGTGGGGTGGTCACCATAATCATTTTAGTGCTTCTAAAAGTGTTTTTAATCCTGCCTTTAGAGTCAGTAACTCTCAAGAACTCATCCATTTTCCAGGCCACAGAGATATCCGTGGCTATGGCAGGGGTTCTGGGGAGAGGGCTATGGCCTCTTCATCTCTGCTGCTTTTAGGTGGGCTCTTATTAGAAAAAAAGCACAGTCCTTGGGCCCTCCATGATGCACTGACTCAGAAGGGGTCTGAGAACCTGTGCTTTTCATAGCAGGCACTTGTACGATTCTAATGCCATGTTCTGTAGACAGGTAGACACTTGGTCAGTCACATGCACAAAACACTTTGCCTCTGTGGGTATTTGAGACCTTGGCTGGAAGACAAGCTAGCTGGATTATGGGATTTGGAGGGTTTGTAGAGAGTGATTCTTTCTTACAAAATCTGAGGTTCAGACCATAGGAGACATGTTTGAATTCCCTCAACAAAAGAGCATCACACAGCCCTTGTACTTGGCCTTTGCATTAACAGGTGCCAGTGGACTTTGGTGTCATTCCCAAATGCAGCTCTGCACACAGTCACAGGAACATGATGACATTCATTGTGCAACTCTGATCCTATTCATCATCACCAGACCCTCCATTTGTGCTCTAACTCCTGTAAGTAACAGGTAAATGGCACAATTACAATATAATGTGTGGAGGTGTGGGGTTCAAAAGGTTATTCTTTTTAATAGATTTTATTTTTAGAGCAGTTTTATGTTCACTGCAAAACTGAGCAGAAAGTGCAGGTTTCCCATTTATCCCTGGCCCACACACAGGCACAGCCTCCCCCGTTATCAGCATTCCCCACCAGATGGGACATTTGTGACAATAGGTTAACTTACATGGACACATCATTATAATGGTAAGTCAGTACTTGACATTAGCTTTCACTCTTTGTCATACATTCTATGGGTTTAGACAAATGTGTGACATGTATCCACCATATTAGTATCATGTAGACTAGTTTCATAGCCCTAAAGGTTCTCTGTGTTCTGTCTCTCCATCCCTCTGTCCTCCCTAATACCTAAAAAAATAATAATCTTTTTAAAAACTTACCTATTTTAATTATATTATATTGATTATGCTGTTACAGTCGTGCCAATTTTTTCCCCTTTGCCAGCTCCACCAGATATTCAACTTCCCTCCAGCAGTCCCCTACCTTAGTTCATGTCCATGGATTATGCGTGTAAGTTCTTTGGCTTCTCCCTTTCTTATACTATTCTTAACATTCCCCTGTCTATTTTGTACCTGCAAATTATGCTTCTTAATCCTTGCACTATTTCTCCCATTTCTCCTCTTCCCCCTCTCAGCTGATAACCCTCCAAATGATCCTCGTACCTACGATTCTGTTCCTATTCTGGTTGTTTGCTTAGTTTGTCTTTGTTTTTTAGATTCATTTGTTGATAGTTGTGAGTTTGTTGTCATTTTAATGTTCAGAGTTTTGATCTTCCTCTTTTTCTTAAATAAGTCCTTTTAACATTTCATGTAATAATGGCTTTGTGATGATGAACTCCTTTAGCTTTACCTTGTCTGGGAAGCACTTTGTCTGCCCTTCCATTCTAAGTGATAGCTTTGCTGGATAGCGTAAGTTTGGTTGTAGGTCCTTTCATTTCATCACTTTGAATACTTCTTGCCAGCCCTTTCTTGCCTGCAATGTTTCTTTTGTGAACTCAGCCAATAGTCTTATGGGAATTTCTCTGTAGGTAACTCTCTGCTTTTCTCTTGCTGCTTTTAAGATTCTCTCTTTATCTTTAACTTTTGGCATTTTAATTATGATGTGTCTTGATGTGGTCCTCTTTGGGTCCAACTTGTTAGAGACTCTCTGTGCTTCCCAGACTTGTATGTTTCTTCTCTTTACCAAATTAGGGACTTTTTAAATTATTTTTTCAAGTAAGTTTTTAATTTCTTGCTCTTCCTCTTCTCCTTCTAGCACCTCTATGGTTCAGATGTTAGTGTGTTTAAAGTTGTCCCAGAGGTTCCTAAGCCTCTCATTATTCTTTTGCATTCTGTTTTTTCTTTCAGTTCTGGCTGAATGTTTATTTCTTCCTTTTGTTCCAAATTATTGGTTTGAATCCCGGTTTCCTTCCCTTCATCACTGGTTCCCTGTGTAGTTTTCTTTATTTCACTTTGTGTAACCTTCATTTCCTCTTTTATTATTTTTACTGTACTCTATGAGTGCTCTGAGCATGTTTATCACCAGCATTTTGAACTCCACATCTGATAAATTGGCTATCTGTATTTTGTTTAGTTCTTTTTCTGGGGTTTTGTTCTGTTCTTTCATCTGGGCCATATTTCCTTCTCAATCTGGCAGCCTCCCTGTGTTTGTTTCTGTGTATTAGGTAGAGCTGCTTTTACTCCCTGTGTTAGTAGTATGGCCTATATAGCAAGGCATCTGTAAATTGTGTGAGCCTTAAGTAATTGCTACAGTGGGGCAACCTACTTCACTACTTTATGGCTTTGTTTGTGGCGGAGGGCTCAGAGAGGGGATGATGCTGCTGCGTGCCTTGTGACAACTTTCCCGGCACTCACACCATTTCCAGTCACTTCACCCACTTCCCATATGTGACTGGCATCCTTTCAGTTGCTGTCTTGGGGTTTTTGTACATTTTAAGACAATGCGGGCCCTTTAAGTAGTGAAAATTTGGCACTTTTTCCCGCCATCCCAACCCCCACTAGTTTTTACAGCCAGATGTATTGGGAGTTTATTTTCCTGGTGCTGGAACACTGGAATGTATGGTCTGGACTGGATCTGGGATCACTCACTCTCAGGGTATCCTTCCCAATTTTTATCCACCACATGTGAATGTGGGACCATCTGTTCTACCGCCGTTGCCGTCACTTGTCCAAGCCACATCACGTCTCTGCCCCATCCCTGTAACTTCGCTCCGCCTACCAATCTGGATGAAAGTGGATTCTTTAAATCCTTGATTGTCAGACATCCATATAGCTAGATTTTCTGATGGTTCTGGTTGTTATTTGTTTTTGAGATCTGGTTGTGATTCTTTCTATGGTCAGGCAAGGAAGCGAAGTGTTTCTACCTATACCTCCATCTTGAGTGGAAGTCTCAAAATTAATCTTTTTAGTGTCTCTATAGTTTGCTTTTTTTCCACACTGTCATATCCAGTTGGAATCATACAGTATGTAGCCTTTTCAGATTACTTTATTTTCACTTAGTCAGATGCATTTCAGGTTCCTCCATGTCTTTTCATAGCTTGATAACTCATTTCTTTTTATCACTAAATAATATTTTTCTAGATGGACCACAGTTTATTTATCCATCATCCACTGAAGGACATCTTGGTTGCTTCCACGATTTTGCAATTGTGAGTAAAGTTGCTATAAACATCTGTGTGCAGATTGTTGTGTGAACATAAATACCAAAAAGTATTTGGGCAAATACCAGTGTATGTGATTGCTGGATTATATGGTAAGAGTATGTTTACTTGTGTAAGAAATTGCCAAACTGTCCTCTTGTCCCATTCTGCATGTGAATGAGAGTTCCTGTTGTTTCATACCTTTGTCAGCATTTGGTGTTTATGTTCTGGATTTTGGCCATTCTAACAGGTGTGTAGTGGTATCTTGATATTTTAGTTTGTATTTTTCTGATAACATGTGATGTGGAGCATCTTTTCATGTGCTTATTTGCCATATCAATGTCTTTGGCCCATGTATTAGTCAGGTTGTTTTCTTACTGTTGAATTTTGAAGAATTCTTTGTATATTTTGGACAACAGTCTTTTATCAGATGTATCTTTTGCAAATATTTTCTCCTACTTTGTGGCTTGTCTTCTCACTTTTTTGACATTGTCCTTCCAGAAGTTATTTTTAAACTTTAATTTTGCATTTTCTTTATTAATAAATTAACTCAAAAGAATTTTTTTACATGGCATTTCAGCTTATGAGAGAGCTGGACTCAGATTTCTGCCCCCCTGTAAACATGTTGCAGGAAAAAACCTCCGAAACTGAAGCATGTGCTTAAACTTTCTCTATGGAAAGCCACACTTTTTGACCTTTTATGCCATTCTGACTCTGCTCACCTGAGAAAGGGGAGAGAGAAGCTCCTGGATCTGTTCCAGCTACCTTGGGTTGCTCATTTCAACCTTCACCAGTCAGCTCTGTCAGATGCTAACAGATTTGCTCCTGAGAAAATCTATCCCAGGCCCTGACATTTGTCAAGTGCCTTTTTACTCTCATATTCATTAAGCACGGGCAGTTACCATGGCAACCATTAACCACACCTGACATTCAGAAATAGTTCTGGTGTTTGAACCAAATACCATACTGGGATTCAATTCTGCAAGGTAAAACTTGGCTGCCTCCTTCTAGCCTCTGTGACATCATGTTTTCTCCATTGCTTCTGATTATAAGGGACTTTACGTGAATGATGGACCCAGGAGTTGAGCAGTACACTACCTGCGCAACTGTACATAGGTTATTTTGCAGATTGCTGACTAAATAAGTAGGTATTGATTTAGATATAGAATAGTCATGAATATAGATCTGAATATAAATATGTCTCAACAAGCACAGGGAAATATTGAGAAAGTTACTTTCAACAATGGTGACCTCTGGGTTGGGGAGAGGATAGAATTTGAGTGGCAGAATTGGGGATAAGTTTTGCTCTCTGGCCTTTGTTTTTAAAGTGGACTATGAATCAGTTTTACTGTTTTGGTTCTATTTCTTTATATTTTTCATATTTAAGAATCTTATAAAAACAGAGGTAATATATAAAGAAATGTTTAGCTGATCATTGCCTGGCATGGGTTTGTATTTTCATTAAAAACGGCCACTAGAAGGGGAAAATGAGGCAATCAAGAGTATGTCTGATGTGGAGGAACAGGTTACAAAGCTAAAAAATACTGGCCATAGAGCTCACAGCTTGCCTTGGCAGTTTCTGGATTACCCAAGGGTGATCCAGGGTGAGGTACTAATGAGACCATAGAGCTCTCACAGGTGTTATCTTTGCTGTGTTTCTCTAGGGCATCGAGACAGCCTCCTCTTTCTCACCTAACTGAGGAGTGATGCTGATGTGAGATTTTTAATCCTAGTAAGAGAGTAGGAGTCATCAGCAGGGAATGGGGTGGGCATGGGGGTGACTATGTCTGAGATCCAAGCTGTTCTTCTCGTATTTGTTCACAGGAAGGTCTGCAGAGTGCCTGCTGCATGTTAATCACCTTGCCTGGCTCCAGGGATGCAGAAGACTAGAAGATTAACAAAATCTTGCCTTTGGGGTGGGGGAGAGAATGAACAAGCTCATTACTGCATGGGGAGAGGGGTGTGCTATGAAGGAAATAAACAAGGTACCATGATGGCCAGTCAGTCATGGGGGTGGTGAGCAAAGCCTTTAGAAGAGGTGTCTGAGCTGAGGCCGGATGCTGAACCCTAAGGACAAGAGGGAGACATCTTGGTGAGGAAACCAACAAGCACAGAGACCGAGAGGCTGGAATTCCCTATTCCCATGAGCCTCCTGTTTGGCAGTGCTTCTCAAACTTCAGGGGCTGCAGAATCCCCTGGGAGGCTCATTAAAATACAGATTCCCCAGAGATTCTGATTTAGCAGGTCTGGGGTCAGGTCCAAGGATCTGCCTTCTAACCAGCTTCCAGGAGATGCTGATGCTGCTAGTTCAGAATCTTTCTATTCTACCCACTCACCCACCCCACCCACCCCACTTACAATGCTCCCTGAGGGAATCTTTCCACCTTCTTCCAGCCACCCAGACATCCCCACCCAGGATGGTGGGGGTATACAGTGTCCCTGGGCTTTCAAACCTGCAAACACTGCAGATGCCAAACTCAGACTGAAGTCTCTGTAGACCTCACTCTGCTGGACCCACCCTACAGCCTGAGCAGAAATGCAGAGACCTGTTATCTCCAGTGTTGTGGCTCTGGGTTCCAAGGTAGCCATGCCTGGGCCCAGTCTTACGTATTCCTTGTGGACTGTGGCTCCTCTGGGTTTAGCGTGTTGTAGCTGGAGCGGGCTGAAGAGCAAACCCACCTTCCATCACCTGAGTCCTCTGCGAGGTGTGGGTGTAGTCTAAGAGCCTCAGAGAGAGCCGGCCTGATAGGGTCATCTGCTGGTTCAGAGCTCAGGCCCGGAATCAAACAACCTTAACTTCAAAACTGACTCTGCACCTTCTTGTCTGTGCAAATTTGTTCAAATTTCTCAGTGTCTCTAAGCTTCAGTTTCCTCTCAACTGGAAAGCTGGAATGGCCAATTAATGAAATCATATAAATAAAGCACTTAGCATGTCCCCAGGACATACGCAATGTGGGCAAAATTGTGCAGCCTGGTGGGTCACTTGTGGGACCTCTTCATTCACATCTATTCATTTATTCACTCATTTAATCCCTAGTCCCAGTCTGGGATGCTGGCCTTAGTCAAGATGTCTATGTCTTAGTACTGTATGAGGCATTTCCTGTTATGTTATTCACATATGTTATATGTGTATTTTTATCCATATCTCATTGATGAGGACACTACAGATCAGAGAAGTGGAGGAAGGATTTAACGGCGACACAGCAGAGTAGCTGAGTGAAATTTGAACCCAAGTTTGTGTGTTCTCACTCTCCACAGGGCCACCACAGCAGGACCTTGGAGGATGCCACACAAGTGGGAAGAACTAGCATTCACTCCTAGGAGTGAACAAAGCACAGCCTGGCAGAGTAGCTGAGTGAAATTTGAACCCAAGTTTGTGTGTTCTCACTCTCCACAGGGCCACCACAGCAGGACCTTGGAGGATGCCACACAAGTGGGAAGAACTAGCATTCACTCCTAGGAGTGAACAAAGCACAGCCTGGATCAGGTTGGGGGACTGCTAAGGGTGAGGTGAAGTCTCAGGGTAACTCAGCTGGGCTACTAGGAGAAAGCCTAGGAAGGTATCCAGAGCAGAATGAAGCCACAGATGAATCAGTCAGTTGTTGCCCAGTGAGCAACATGGCTGCCCGTGGGATGTTGGCTTTGTGGGAGACACCGGGAAGCAGGCCAGGACCTTCCGTGGGAGCTTTGCCTCACTGGGGAGAGAGAGCACAAACTCACGAACAGGGAACCCATTCAGAACAGATAGGGGGTGCTTAGCATTCAGAGTGGCTCCCAGAGTGCTGGGCATTTGGGCTGGGGCTGGGAGAGGCTGAGCCTGGGCCTCAGCCAGGGCACTGATGGGGGAAGGCACGGGGCAGGTTTTATAGGTTGGCATAGCTCAGATTGATGGGGAAGGCTCTTGCCAGAGATTTGAAAGGGAGACTGTGCCTGCTCTAGGTGCCCTGCAGGATGGATGAGGCCCAAAGTGTTGCTGAGATCCTCCAAGAAGGAAAGACCTCAAGTTTTTATCCAGCCTGGCTCCTAGGCTGTGTGGCCTCAGGCCAGTTACTTTCTCTGAACCTCAGTTTCCTCCTCTGTTAAATGGGAATAATAATAGCACAACTCCCAAGATGTGCTGTAGAATTTGAGGAGACAATGCCAGTGAAGCACATAGAATGCTGTCTGGTAAGTAGTACATGCTCAATAATGTTATTAAATAAATGATGCTGGTGGTGAGGGTGGTGCAGAGTAGGAAGAAGTGAATGGCCAGGTGTGTTCTAACAGCTGAGGATATACACCGAGAAGCTCAAACATCCCTTCCTTGTCTTTGCAGAAGATATTTCCCCCAGGATATAAAATGGAAATGGGTAAACCTTGGCCAAAAGACACAAAGCAAGTCAGCAACATGTGGCCTGGCCTTGGGGAAGCACTCAGTGAGTAATTGTTGAATTAATAGCATTTCAAAAAGTTCCAAAATTAATTCTTTTGGAGTTGAGGAGAGGTGGGGATGCTCAGTTAGGAAAGTGCTAGAGAGAACTGGGGAGATAAGCTCCCTCCTGGAGCCATTGCCTTTGAACTTTTAGGAGGGCAAGGCCACTCCCATGTTTCGGGCACCCTGGGTGAATCTGCAGCCTCCTTATGGGGCGGAGGGACTCTTGGCCTCAGCTTTTCCATCACCACAGTGCTCAGAGCCCACAGCTGCTTTTTTTTTTTTTAATCCTCACACAAAGACACGTTTACAGGGGAAGAAAGGGAGAAAGAGAAGAAGAGAAACATTGATATGAGAGAGAAACATCCTTTGGTTGCCTCTGGTATGCACCCTGACTAGAGACCAAACACACAGCCTAGGCACGCTCCAACCAACTGAGGCGCACTGGCCAGGGCCCCAGGGCTTCTATTTTCTACTCCCTGTCACCTACCTAGATTTTCTGATGGTGGGGGTGCTGCTGAATGGCATGCAAATGAGGGAGAGTGGGCAGAGTGTGGAGGAGGATGAGGAAGAGGAAGAAGAGGTGGCAGCAGCAGTGAGAGTCCCTGATGAACTTTTCCAGTTTCAGAATGAAACTGCCACCTGGCTGCTGGGGAGTAGTGGGAACACAGGGACATATATATCTATACTGTGAGGGCTGTGGCAGCCCACACATGCAGAATACTGTGATAGCTAATAAATCCCAGGGAAGAGAACTGGGCTTTGGCTCCAACTGAGAGAGAGTCTGTTTTCTAGATTCATCCAAGAGTGCGGGGCTTCTTACCCTTTAAACATCATGGTGCACTGGAGCAAAGCTTAAGGCCACTCACTTCGGCAAAAGGTCTGGGGTCAGCCACCTCTGCTTGGCTGCCCTGAGGGTCAAGGGAATCCACACCTTTGTGACAGGGACAGCTTTATGGGCATAGGACTGGCGCAGTCTTATAGGGTCCCATGCTTAGAAGAGTCCTGTGCCTGGATTAATATACTGAGCTCTTCACTGCCCCAGGGCCTTACCACATGGGGTTCCCTCTGCCTGGAATATATCTCCTCCATATTCTCTCACAGCTGGCTTCATCTTCCAACTTAGGTCTCAGCTCAAACGTCACCTCCTCAGAGAGGCCCTCCCTGCCATCCCATGGTGCGACGTGATCTGCTTTACTCTTTAAGAAGATCATTCTCACTGCTTTGTGGAGAAATCATATTACACAGTGTGTTCTTGCACTGCTTTTACCAAGCCCAGCTCGGTACCAGGCACCCCTTTGTGAATGGGTGTAAACTGTAATCCATTGGCTCACACAACAGGCATTGTGTTAGGAAGTATGTGCAAAACCAAGACAAACAAGTAATACGATGGCCCACCAGGAGGTTGTAGCCCAATCTAGAAGTTTATCTGGTGGCTGTCATGTTGAAGACATTTCATGGCCCAAAGCCTTCTATGAAGAGCAAAAGTTTGAATTCCAGCTCTGCCTCTTGCTGTGATGACTGGGCAGGTACTTAAGCTCTCTGAGCCTCCCCTATCTCATAATACTACTGTTTGGAGAAAAAGACATTAAGTATGGGAACGTTACTAACACTAAATATCGTTTGTTCTTTGCCTTCTTTTTTCACCCTACCTATGCTTTAGTCCTTTTTATCTTCATTTGAATGCCTTAACTTTGTGCACATTGGAGAGATATAGAGTGGTGGTAAAGCACTTGCAATCAGAACTTAATTTCATTGCTTTATTAGCTTTGTGATGTCAAACAGGTTGTTTGACATCTCTGTGCCTTAATTTCCACATTGGCAAAACAAGGATAGCAACTCATAAAGCTGTTGTGAGTGAATTCAGGAAATGTAGTTAAGCCAGTGGCACTTAGTAAATGCTTAAAAACTGTCGGCTTTTGCTCCTGATGATATTAATTAAGTGCTTATAGTGGGCTGAGGCCTGGACAAGAAGATGCAGGACTACAGACACACCCCAGGTAAAAGGACAGCTTGCAGAGATAATGCATGTGAACAAGGCTACAAGCAGCACAGCTCTATCGGCTGTGTAGATCCTCAAATACAGAGAGGGGAGTGGATATGCTGGCCCTGCCCTGGCTGCTGCAGGCACCAGGCAAGCAGATAACTTCAGGGATAGTCACAGCCAGCCATGAAGCAATGATGAGTGGGTCTTCACTTTCCCCCACACTGACTACTAGCATCAAAGGTATGCCAAGTGCACTGGGGGTCACTAACCATCTAATTCACCATGTGTGGTCATTTCATCTTTAATGGCCTTCCTCCTGAGTCCCTGGCTCATTTGTTCATTCAGGCGATGTTTCCTGAGTGTCCACAGGTCAAAGGCCATGTCCTCTGCCTAGAACTTTCAAATGCAAATAAGTGTGCCCCCCTCTCCCCCATATAAAGAGTTCAGACAGGAGAGAGGAGGCAGATGCAGCAGCAAGCCCATTGCCCTCAGATGTAGATGAGTGAACACAGGTCTTGCACCACTGAGCCAAAAAGGGAAGTCCTTCTATCACAAATCCAGGGCTGCTGGAGGGAGCATAGCCTCTGCAACCCTCCTGTGTTGGTAGATGCCATTGACTCCAATAAGAAGAGCCATGAGTCTGAAATGCAATGATGTTTTCTGGGAATGAGAGCCCCTGCCCTTCTCGTAGCAGGCAGGATGTCTTCTCTGGTCACATGTTCCCTGCAAATGTTTTGTTATATGTGGGAACCTCCTATTCTTCCAGGAGGTGCATAGAGAGATGGAGGGGCTGGGGGTCTCTGTCCCTTCTCTGTTTGCTGGGGACTGTGAAGGAGAAGACTGAGGGTACAGTTCACAGATGAGCCCAGGAGTTCAGAGTGTGATTTGGTTATTGTCTTAGTTCCTGTTTCCCAGGAAACAAACTCCCAGAGATTTGCATGACAGAGGTTTGATGGGGTGGGTTCTTTAGAACAATCCCCAGGTGGTGGCAAGAATGAGGAAAGCAGGACTGGATAGAGGGACAATGGAACTGTGGTTGTTATGTGGACACAGCTGGTTCCAAGGGACTTGGGAGCTGAGATGCATTGTGGAGATGTTCTTAATGAGCCCCGCCTTGACCAGCCACTAGATGTGGATGTTTCTGGGAAGAGCATATGATGTTGGACAGGGCAGCTTCCTTACTCTGAGGGCAAGTCCCAGTGGGGAGCTCACCTGTGAATAGGCTGTGTCAGCTCAGAGGACGAGGGTTGAAGGGGAGGTTTCGCTGGTGCACCCCAGCATCTGCTGCCCATGTCAAACAGACTGGGCTGCCAATCTTGGTTCTAGCACTTACTTGCTGAGAGAGCTTGGGTACGTCAATCTCTGGGAGCCTCACTTTCCGCAGGAGGATCTTCATAGGTCTGGGAGAGGGCTGAATGAAGGGTGAGTTCTCTAGTACAGGCTTGGCAGTGTTTTGGAGGTTGTTATTAGTGTTACGCCTGTGATAGCACCAAGTATCACACCTAATGCAAATCTGTAATTTGTGGGTGTATGTGGGGGAGGGCTGGACAGGAGTTAGGGGTGGAGAAGAAAGTGTCCAGGAAGGCTCTCATAGAAGGGACAGTTGAATTATGAAGGAATTGTGGTACCTGGCCATTTAGGCGAAAGTGTAGGGTGAGGGAGATGTAAGGAAGAGTCAACAGCCCACTGATGAGGGAGGCCATGGACTATCAGGTGGGTGTCTTTTGGGGTCAAGGCCACAACCCTCTTCCCTTTGTTTCCCACTCCTGCTGCACAGGAATCTGTGATAGATACTTATCTGCTTCTGAAATTACCATTCAGCCCTTTTTAATTTGCTCAACATCATTACTTCATCAGCCAGAAGGGAAGAAACAAACGCAAAGGCTAGAAGGAAGAATAGGAACCCCAGTTTTCTTGGGGCTAAATCTGAGCCCCAGTCAAATGCAAAGAAGCCCAGAGCAGTGACCACAGAGACACCACACTGAGAAAAGCCCACTGGCATGATAAGTCCCATCACTGGTGCAAGGTGGCGACACAGCAGGACAAGTGACACTGAGGGCAGGCACCAAACAAATTCACCTCAGTGGTGCCATCAAAACGTTCCTACCAACTGGACCTGGTAAGTGCTCCATCGATTGCTTGACGTCCGAAAGCCAATGAGGTCAGTTCTGAGTCCATTTTTGTTGTTTTTCAAATTAGACAGTTGGGTCTCTGAGAGCCAATTAGTTCATTGAACAAACACTGATGTATCATCCTGTGTTTGCCAGGCACTGCTTTAGTCACAGGGCCACAGAGGTGACAATTTTGGATTAAAACATCAAAAACCCCAATCTATGCTGTTAGAAGTCATGGCTGGTTGCCATCACAGGACAATGGGACAGGCTGACTGGTAGCCATTTCTTGATTTGGGTGCTGGTTACACAGTGTGTTCAGATTGTGAAATTTCACTGAGTTGTATGCTTAGGATGCATTTCTCTGTAAGCATGCCATACTTTAATTTTTTTAAAGTTAAAACATTTTAAAGCTCCAAGTATTAAAAAGATGATGGTATACTTTCCCATGTGTAATTAAGAAAAAATTATCCTTAAATTATGTATAAGGAAATATAACAAATTCCAATTTTTTCTTATGTCATCAGGGTTAATGATAGCTTTGGTCAGTTTTTGAACAATCAACTTTCATTTTTAAAAGGCCTTTCTCTCCCTCCATTTCCCCCACCTCTTCTTGCCCCAAACATGTGCTTAATTTGCTATGAATCCAGCCCTGGTGGTAAATAATAGCCACAAGGTCCCTGTCTTCCTGAAACTGAAATTTTAATGAAGGAAAGTAGCCATTCCACAGGCAAATACAGAAACAAGTTAAGTGCAGACAGCAATCAATGTTAAAAGAAAAACAGGGCAGTGGAATACAGGTGAGGGTGAGGGGTACTCAGGAAGGTTCTCTGAGAAGATGACATTTAAGGGGAGTCCTGAATGATGAGAAGAGCTTTCTAGGCAGCAGGAATGCAAGGGTTGAGGACTGAAGAATACCATAGAACAAAAAACAGTTCTGTGTGGCTGGAATGAAGGGAAAAGGTAGCAATAATGCAGAGGAGGGAGGAAGAGACAGAACAGACAAAGTGCGTTTTTTGTACCCAGTTGTACCTTACGTCCACCTGGGGAGATTTTAAAATAAATACCAGTGCCTAAAACTCCCCATAGAGGATGGGAGCTAGGCCTGCATGTGTTTAAACTCTGCAAGTAATTCAGTGTGCAGCTGGGGTGAGAACCACTGATGTAGAGTGGGGATGCCCAGAGTTTCTTAAAGTTTTATAAGCGTCCCAGTGGCAGAGTATTTTGTTGAAATGCAGATTTTGGTAAGTAGGTTGGGTTCAGTAGCTGCTGTGATAGGAGGCTTATTTTGAAAGATGGACACTGTTAGAGGATGTTAAGCAGTATAGTACAAACTTATGGCTGTTTTCAAATGATTACTCAGGTTACAATGCAGAAAATGGACTGGAGGGAGAACAGAGTAGAAGGTAAGTGATGAGGAATAAAAAGGGAAGGCTAAGTGACTTCTACTTTCTTTGCTGCCTGAGGTCCTAGGGACCCTGAGTATTGGGATAGCCAGAGAGAGATTAGAAACTAAATCTGGAATGCCCATCTATGGCATCTCACTAGATACTCAGATACTCCCACAAGGAATGACTCCCCTTGGTAATGACTTTCTAACCCAGTTATGTACCCTAACTGTAGGGACCTTGGAGAGCAGAAAGGAGTAACAGATAAGAAAAGTAGAGAAGCTCAGGAGAATATATAGTTGTTTTAATCTATATAAAAATGATCATTAATGTCTGAACTCATTTGTTGTCAACTAATCACGCTCTCTTGAGAGAAGGCACACAAGCTACACGCCAAGATGAATGAAGTATGGTTTCCATTTGAAGGCCTGTTCCTATCATATGGATAATAATTTCCCAGCCCAAGTCGCTGCCTTGGTTAAAGCCTGCAAACCAATCCCCACAGCCCTGAAGAAAACAGCCATGAGCCAGAAAAGCAAGGGAAGCAGTGAAGACCTCAGAGGATGGTGCGACACCTTCACAAGGTGGGCAGAAGTCCTTCCCAGTCCACACACTGTCTGCGATCATGCTGGACTGGTGACACCACACTTCTTCCAATACTGTGCAAAGAGGTTGACAGGCTTGGGTTGTTCTGCTAGATCCTAGTGTCAATCTCTTCAACTCTGGAGAATCCAGATTCCAACTTCTCTAGAAACTCATCAACCCAGGGAAGAAAGAAAAATGAATGTTTATGGTGAGACAAAAATGACCCAATGTTCTGCAAACTTTTGAATTTTAATATAAAAAAATGGTCATGGATCTTTACATAATTGCATCGTTATGCTTTTTCTGTCAACAGGACAGTACAAATACTGAGGACCCTAACTGGGATTCTGAAGGCCATATTCTGCCAGAGGACATATTTTGGTAGGTTCTTAGAGCAGTCTGGAAAGATTGAAAATCATAGCCAAGATTTAAAACCTGCAGGGGTCACCCCAAAATCTAGATCTCTGGCTTCTTCCAAAAAAATCAGAAGACTTGCCAACAATGGACCCACCTTTCTGTAACAGACCATGTGATTTCCAGTTTGCCATCACCTGGCCCCCCACCCCTTCCCTGTGCATAACTCACCTGGCTCTGTAGGCACCTGAGTTTGTGACCCTTGTCCTACAGATTCACGAACCCATTGTTTGCCCTGTGAGGTCCTAGGTCCACAAGCTAGAAACAACAACAAAATAAGCCCTTTATCTGGAACTTTAAAGAGCTTTAGAAGCCATTCAAATCAAAAGCTCTTAGTCATCACTCAACAGAGGATTCTACAAAGTGAGAAAAATGTAGAAATAACCACAGCTTTCCACCTGGAGCTCATCTTTAATGTAAGTGATTCCTGGTTTTCTGAGTGGGTGAGTTGTGTACACAGTACTTTCAGATTTTGATCTCTTCAAAGCAGAAAGGACTGTGAGTCACTCGGAAAGCTTGAGAAATGGTGTCCTAGGATGTGTCATTCTACCCTGTGTATGTGCAACCAACTTTACTGAAACCTGATAGGCAGCAAATAGGTTCAGGGCATACTTCTTCCCTTCCTGTCCTATCCCCTCCCCACACAAAAAACTTCATGGAAAGCACTATAGCAATGTAAATCAAAAGTTTAAAATATAACTCTCCTCAAGGATGGAGAAAGCTAGAACAAACCATATGAATGTTGATTAGAATTAGAGACATAAGTATGAGCTAGCATTTAGCTTAATATCGATACAAATAGATAATATAGAAATAGTTAAAGATATGTCTATACATGTGGGTTAGTAGACATACATCCATTTCCAAGCTTTGTCTGCTGAGAGGGCCAAGAAGCAACAGCACCCTGTTAGCAATGAGCATAACCAACACTCAGACTTTGGTTTCTAATTCCATTTTCCAGTAAAAGAAACCATGAATACTTGGAGAAATTCCTTCTTCCGGGGCTAGGGTGAGAAATGTACTAGACGAGCCCAGAGCATCTTTGGGCTAGAAAATAAGGAAATGTTCAAGATACAAACTGATGGAGATGTGTCAAAAGAAAATAGGATCCACCTGAAAGAGCTCCTAATGGCCAAAGCTGGAACAACTTGACCAACAAAATAACAAATGGAATAATGGGTTATAATCCAAAGTATAAAATAAATATCTATGAGCTCATATTGACATAAATAAATGAGTAAATAAGTAAATGGGAGAGAACAGATAAGTTTCTATACAGAAGAATTTCAAATAATTTATGTATATACTACCTCCTCAAGGAGGGAAGCATAACTTCCCAATCCTTAGGTGTGGGCTATACAGAGTAACCTCCTTCCAACTAGTACAGTATGGAAGGATGGGGAGGAGTGACTCTACAGTGGAAAAACCTGACAATCACAACCTCAGCCAGGTGATCAAAGTCAGCATCAACAGAGATGTCATATGGCTAGCATGTTCTCTTATATGATGTGATGAGGATAGCACTTTCATGGTCTTCTTCTCAAATCCCGTGACCCCTAATGTAATCATGAGAAGAATATCAGACAAAGCTAAACTGAGGGACATTCTATAGTACATGTGGTCAGTATTTCTCAAAACAGTCAAGGTCATCAAAAACAAGGGAAATTTGAGAAACTACCATAGGCTAGAGGAACCTAAACACAATATGAAATCCTGGAACAGGAAAAGGAACAGGAAAAGACTAAGGAAATCAGAACAAATTACGGAACTTAGTTAATAACAATGGATCAATACTGGTTATTGGTTTGTTAGTTGCGAGAAATGTATCATACTAATGTAAGATCTTAACAGAGGACTCTGAATGTGAGGGAGACAGAAACCCTCTGTACTATCTTCACAGTTTTCTGTAAATCTAAAACTATTCTAAGTTAAATGTTTTAAAAAATATGCACATCTTTTTACTCAGGATTTTCAGTTAAAAATTTTCCATTATAAGAAAATTATTATGAATGTGTATAAGAATTTATTTAAAATAATTCATGTGTACATATTGTTTTTAAAACAAAGCAAACTACAGACTAAATAAGAAGAGATTAATTACATAAGTTATGGTACAATATACAATGAAATACTATCTAGTCATTAAGTGATACAATAAAACATTTACTGATGTAGAAAAAGATGATTATAATCCTTTAGTAAATGAAAAGTACGTTTTGGGTAAAATTAAGAGATAACTGCATAGAGTAAAAAATGTAAATATATACTTGCTTGGGGTGATATCTGGGAACATGAAGATAATTATTAATTGTTACTTTTAAACTAATTTTAATTTTCTAAATTTGCTATAGTGAATAATGCCTTGCTTCTATAGAGAGATGGGGAAAAAAAGGAAACCAAGTTATCAAAGGATAGAAGCCTGACTGTGGCCACCAGACTCCAGTGATTCTCACTGAAGTGGAAATGTGCTGAAATGCTCTTCAGACATCAAGACTCAGAGATCTGAAAGGTTCAAATGGTGCAGCTGAAAGCAACCATTGCAAAAGGACTGGTGGGAGGCTGCTGCTTCAGGAGCCACTGCTGTACAATTAACCTCTGGGAGGAGTCACATAGCCCCCATTTAGAAAGGAATGGATAGGCTTCCTCCATGCTTGTCCCACAGATTTTTAGGAAAAACTGCTAGGGAATGGGGAGGCTTCAAGACTCTGACTTACTCAGTCATACAAGTCTTTAATCATTAGAATGAACTTCTTTTCTTTTTACATCCTGAGAGATGTCATGAAGAACATTCTGTTAAGTGAGGAAGTTTTGGAAGAAAGAAAAAGAGGAAAGAAGGAAGGAAGGAAGGCAGAAAGAAAGGAAGGCAATTTTATATATATAAATTTTTAAGTATATTTTATTGCTTATGCTGCTACAGTTGTCCCAATTTTTTCCCTTTGTCCCCCCGCCACCCCCTGCCCAGTATCCACTTCCCTCCAGCAATCCCACCCCCCTTGGTTCATGTCTATGGGTTGTGCATGTAAGTTCTTTGGCTTCACCCTTTCCTATATTATTCTTAACATCCCCCTGTCTATTTTGTTCCTACCAATATTGCTTCTCGGTCCCTCCACCATTTCCCCCTTTCTCTGCCTTCTCCCTCCTGGCTGATAACCCTACAAATGATCCCCATACCTATGATTCTCTTCCTATTCTTGTTGTTTTCTTAATTTGTTTTTGTTTTTATCCTTTAGATTCAGTTGTTGATAGTTGTTTGTTGTCATTTTAATGCTCATAGTTTTGGTCTTCTTTTCCTTAAATAAGTCTCTTTAACACTTTCTGTAATAATAGCTTGGTAATGATGAATTCCTTTAGCTTTTTACCCTGTCTGGGAGCACTTTATCTGCCCTTCCATTTTAAATGATAGCTTTGCTGGATAGAGTAATCTAGGTTTTATGTTCTTGCTTTTCATCACTTTGAATACTTCTTGCCAGTCCCTCCTTGCCTGCAAACTTCCTTTTGAGCAATCAGCTGATAGTCTTATAGGCACCCATTTGTAGGTAACTCTCTGCTTTTCTCTTGCTGCATTTAAGATTCTCTCTTTATCTTTAACTTTTGGCATTTTAATTATGATGTGTCTTGGTGTGGTCCTCTTTGAGTTCAACTTGTATGGGACTCTCTATGCTTCCTGGACTTGTATGTCTATTCCCTTTGTCAAATTAGGGAAGTTTTCTTTAATTATTTTTTCAAATAAGCTTTCAATTTCTTGCTCTTCTTCTTCTCCTTCTGTCACCCCTATGATTCAGATATTGGTACATTTAAAGTTGTCCTAGAGGTTTCTAAGCCTACCCTCATTTTTTTCGATTCTTGTTACTTCTTTCTGTTCCAGGTGAATGCTTATTTCTTCCTCTTGTTTCAAATTGTTGATTTGAATACTGGCTTCCTTCCCATCACTGTTTGTTCCCTGCATATTTTTCTTTATTTCACTTTGTATAACCTTCACTTCTTCCTTTGTTCCACACTCAATCATTTTTCTGAGCATCCTGATCACTATTGTTTTGAACTCTGCATATGATAGGTTGGCTGTCTCCATTTCATATAGTTCTTTTTCTGGGTTTTTGTTCTCTTCTTTCATTTGGGCCATGTTTCTTTGCCTCCTCAATTTGGCAGCCTCCCTTTGTTTGTTTCTGTGTATTGGGTAGAGCTGCTTTGACACTGTGTCTTGGTAGTATGGCCTAACATAGTGGGTGTCCTATAGAATCCAGTGGCACAGCCTCTCTTATCACCCAAGCTGGGTACTTTAGGTGCACCCTTCACGTGGGCTGAATACACCCTCATCTTGTAGTTAAACCTTGGTTGCTGTTGTCAGACCAATGTGAGGCATTTGCCCAGGCCAGTCAGCTGCAAGAACTGGTTGTGACCACTGACCACAAATCTCTGCCCTCTATGGAGCATCAGCTGTGCAGGGGCAGGGTGGTGGTGCTCCAACATGGTCTGTAGCTGTCCACTGGGTGCACTGACTCTGGGGTTTTCCAGGTGGTGTAGGCCAAGGTCAGACCTCACCTGTGTTTTGCCAAAGGCCACCCTGCCTGAGCTATAAAGCGATCTGTGATGGCTGCTACTTGTGCTGGGCTTGGAGATTCACAGGTAAAGCCAACTGCTGCTAGTGCCAGGCCTGGAGCTCAATGAGGCCAGCAGTTGCTTGTTTGATAGGATTTAGGAAGTTGTGAAGCATGAGCCAAAACCAGTCATTCATACTGAAAAGCAGCTTGGGTGGGACATAAGTTGGGTGTGGCAGAGTCTCTGGGGATCTCCAAGGCAGGGCAAACAGTGTTAGCTAGTTTGATGGAGGCTCAGGTATGGCCCCAGCTTACCAACTCTGTCGTAGGATGGTTTAGAAATGAGACAATGGCTTCTGCTGGCCTTGATGCCAGAGCTTTCAGATTCTCTCTGTAACCCACTGGTGCCTTTCAAGCTGCTACATGGGTGCTGGAGCACAGAGGGAGTGAGTATGAGAAGGTGAGTCTGTGTGTGGGTTCTTTAAGAGAAACTGCTTGGAGCTCCAGCAATTTCTTCCACCAACTCAATCCCTGCTGGTTTTTGTAGCCAAAAGTTGTGGGGACTTATCTTTGTAGCACTGGAACTCTGGTGTGGGGCTGGGACTCCTCACTCCTGAAATATCCCATCCAAATTTTTATCCACCACACATGGGTGAGAGACCAGCCCATTCCTTGTCTGTGTCCCTCCTACCCATCTTGATGGATGTGGTTTCTTTAATCCTGTAGTTGTCAGATTTCCAATTCAACTTGATTTCTGATGATTCTGGCTGATGGTTGTTCTATATTTTAGCTGTCGTTTTGATACAGTTGTGCGAAGAGGCTAGCCATGTCTGCCTATGCTGCCTTCTTGACTAGATCCCCAATATATATATATTGTTTTAAAGAAAGGAAAATGCTGGCCTTTAGGCCCAGGCCATGGACTCTCATTTGGCCCACATTACGAATATAACCCAGTCTCTCCCTTTTTCCAGGTTACTAGAAAAATGCAAGATCTTTTTCAGTGCAAGAGTTGTATTGCTGAACACATGAGGTTCTGGAACCCTACAGAGCTCTCCACCCACAGTCCTTCCCTGTCCATCACTCTGGCCTTCTTTACTGAATGACTCTCAGAGGCCTCCTTATCAGACAGATTTCTGTTTGTTCTGGCGCAGAGTCTGGAGGGCTTTTTAACCTGTCTGGGGTGTAGTGGGCTCTCAAGAAACACTGTTGAGTGATGGAGCAAGTGGATGGCCACATGCACCTGCTGCTCTGCTTGCTCCTCATTCTCTCTCATTTATAGTTCTAAGTTGAGAGGATTTCTGTTTTGGTTGTTAAAGGCATTGCTCCTAGTAGCACAGCAGTACCCCTGCCCTGGCTGTCCACTTTACAATCCCTAAACATGTCTGGAGGAGGGACCAAATATTAGCCCTCCCCAGGCAATCCATGTGGCCAAGACTGAGGACCACTGAAGTCAGTTTTGCTCTCAGCTTCTGTCCTTGTTTGCGGCATAGTTGCTGGGAAGGGCCATTTGCAGATCCAAAATGACTGGCAGACTTTGAACAAACAATGAATCTTTCTGGCCCAGCCATCACCTCCTTGGGACTTTAGTCATTCCATAGTACCAAGCAGCCCCTCTCACCTTTCTTGGTGGCATTCTGAGAATTCTGGCTTTTTAATAGCAAGCTAGTGTAATTGTTCAGACACAGTGGTAGTTGTCATGTACACTGAGGAAAGAAGAGAGTTAATGCTTTACTCTCTGAACTTAAGAGGAGAAGAGGGAGAGAGAAAAGCACTCCAGGGGAGCCTGTAGGTTTGGAAACAGGGCTGATGTGTACCTTCCTTAGCAAGCACAGCCTCCCTCTCTGAGAATGATTCAAGAGTGTCTTCATAGATAATAGTGGTATCTCCCTGAGCTACTCCTTTCTGGCTCTTATCTCAAAAGTAATTGATTAATTTTTTTTTTGTACACAGCTGGCTGTCTCCTGAGGAAGAGGTTTAATTTTGTTTTCTGCAGAGAAACAGTTGATAGATTGTTGTGGGAGAGCTACAAGTTCAGAGGACAGATATATAGAAGGGACCAAGATGTAAAGTTGTGTGGCTCTGTTGGGGCCAAATGGCCCAGCTAACAGTATGGGAGGGTAATACAGACCCCTAGATGGAAATTGCCCCAGGATGGAAGGAGACAGAAATGGGAGTGAGGTCATTGAGAGGGAAAGACAGCAATGGATTAGTGAGCACGGGAGCACTCCTGATCTTGCCATCCTGAGTGCAGACTTAAACCTAAATCTAAATTTCTGTGTGTCTTATTATGATTTATTGAACCTCATGCAAAACCCTCTTCCTCCTCAACTCTTCCAACAGAGCTTGGTAATGTGAGGCCATGGCTCTGGTTCCAGTCCTGGCTCTACCACTTATTGCTGTGGCCAGGAGGGTTACTTAACCTCTGCAAGCTTCAATTTCCTTCCCTGTAAAATGGGGGCAATTTTAACACTTATCTCTTAGATTTGTTGTCAGGATTTAATGGGTTATTGCATGAAATGTGCTCAGAACAACACCCAGTCCATAAATTGCTAAATCAGGCAATGAATGTCAGCTGTTTTTATTACACCTTAAAGAACTACAGCTGCCTGGATAGAAATTGCATGATCTCTGGAGACTGAGCTTTAGCTGCCATCAGTACCTGGAGGAGCAGGTTGAAGATCTACGAGGGACTTTCCCATCCTGGGAGGCAGGTCAGGTGGCTTGGCAGCATTGGAGGTATATTCTGAAGCTAACATCTCAGCGGAGGGGCAGTTTTGACACACCATGAACTTCTGGGGAGCAGGACTGGACTCCAGTTCAGGCTATAAGACTGGAGAAGGCTGGACTGACCATTCAGACCACATGAAGCAAGCTGGAGACTTAGGAAGAGACGTGAAGAAAGAAACTGGACTTCTAGCTAAACTGGCAGGTGGAGGTCTAAGATTTGGCTTCTGGAGGGCAATCCTGAGGAGGTATCCTGGGCACAGACTGCAGTGACCCACCTGTCTTCCCCTACATGCACCTGAGGGCCAGTTAACCACGTTGTATCACCCTGTACCCAGTGCCTGGAATCTAGGGAATGTAGTACCTACCAGTTGAATAAATGAGTACATGCATACATACATGAAGAAGTACTATGTATTTCTCAAAATCCTTTTACACCTAGTATCTCATTTAATGCTCATCATAACCCAATGAAGTATGCAGGGCAAGAATCACTTTTTCCCCTAATTTTACAGATACAGTAGTGGAGGACTCATACTTGGCAATATTCCAGCTCTCAGACCCCTTGTTGTTCCTTCTACCCTAGCACACTGCTTCTACAATATGTTTCATTTGTTTGCCTGGCCAGGAGTTAATGTCAATATGGTTTTGTCGCCATCACCCACCTAGACTTTGTCGGAGTGCATAAAATCATCTGACTTCCTTGCCAAGCATCCTCTGGCTATAAAGGCAATTATCTCCTCCAGTGCCCTGGAACATGGACCTTGTGACTGTCAGAGTGGACAGACTTCTCCTGGCCTGTGGGCAGCTCTAACAAACGGTGCTGGGAGCCACAGCTTTGGCACAGGTGGCTCTGCTGCCTGCAGGGATGGTGTCATGTCCCCTCATGCTGGCTATTCAGAGGGTTTCTCAGTCCTAAGCCCAGAGGATACTGGCCCAGCCACCAGGAGGGGGACATTCTAGTTAATGTCTTCTTCCAACATCCTCTCCACACTAAGAGTTTGCAGATAAGTTAAAGGAAGCAGTTTCACTACTGAGATCTGTCTTCCCACTCCTGCATCTATGACTTGGTGCACAGTACTCGTCGGCAGCCTTCCGTCTCGAGAGACGATGGTGTAGCTTCTTAAGAGTCTATCTGCACCGCCGAGAATGGCTGTGCAGTCCGACTCGGGAGTGACATGGTATCTGTCTCCTCCCGTGTTGAATAGACATCTTGCGATGACGCTGAAGCTACAGAGCCTGGGCAGGGTAATATGGAGGGTCTGCTGTTGCCCATGCAGCAGATCCCCCCTCTCTTCGCAGCTGAAGGGTCCAAGGGAAAGACGGAGTCAATACAGCTTGTCTTCAGGTGCGCCGCAGGAGTTGCCGGTGTTGACTACAACGTCAAACCGCCTTAGGGACTCCGGCTCCAGATTTTCTGTCGAGGTTTACTCCCTTAGCCTTTCCCCTGAAGAGGTATGCCGCAAGGCAGCGGAGGTTTTTTGGAAGAGTACATCTTTTCAGAAGCAATAAATTTTCTCAAAATTGAGATAAGGCAAGAGCAGTTTTCTATGAAAACACATTTTTCTGCTGCTGAGAAAGAGTCTGGTGATTGGATGGGACGGGAGCCAAGAAGATTGGAAACCTCTTGATTCAAGGGTTTTTTTCCCCCACCCATGATGTTTCCTGTATGGGCCCCAGAGCCAGAGGCAGGTCTAAGAACGAGAGAGAACTCCCCTTTCTAGAGATCCCTTTCAGCAGGCACTCAGAAAACATCTGTTTCCAGTCCAGGGGGTCACAAAATCTTATTACCAATAACAGTATAACTTCTGAAATGTTCAATGGATGTACTTAAAAAAAATTTTTTTTATTATAAAATTAGGGCACATTGTAGTTTCTTTTTTTAAAGAAAAAGTACTGTATTTTTTCCATTAGCATTTAACCCCTTTATAACCTCCTCCTCTCCTCCCCATCACACTGTTGTCCATGTCCATGGGTCTTTTTTTCTTTTTGCTCAGTCCCTCCACCCCCTAACCTCCTCCCCGACAGCTGTCATCCTGCTATCTATTAGTCTGTCTCTATTTTGCTTGTTAGTTCAGTTTGTTCATTAGATTCCACATACCCTATTCTCACTCAGTTGCATTCTGATATACCTTCTTGAGTGGGGCAGGAAAGATGGGGGGTGAAGAAACCTATTTTTATCTACTCTACAGATGAGAAAACTGAGGGCCCTGAGAGGTAAAAGCAACTTGTTCAATAATTCACAGCTATTGGTGTAGAGGCAAGATTCAAATGCTGGCAGTGTGGCTCCAAAGTCCATGCTTTTAACTGGCTGTCAGGTTGTGTGACATGGGTAAAGGGAACCAGAGAGTGAAGCTCACAGATGGAGGAGCCTGTAGGTCACCTAGTCTAATTCTTTCATTGATGTTTAAAGAAGGAAACAGGCTGTTCTGAAAGGGCTTGGTTTATTCCAGGGCACAGGGTAAGTAAGGGGCTGAGCTGAGACTAGAGCTAAGAATCTGGTGTTTCCAACAGACACTTCAATAATTTCTTGACAGATCCAGGATCTTGAAATTCAATGGACAAGGACTTCTTGACTTGGGAAGGAACCAGGTCTAGAATGGCCAGGATATGAAAGACAGGTCTGCACAGCAGTCATCCAAACATTTCCAAAAGCTGGATATTCAGCATGAAATAGACTTGACAGCCAAATGGTTGAATAAATGTTTCACTTTCTCACTGCTGGTTTTCAGACTTAATCAAACCAAACCTTGGCTTGGTTTTCTCTCCAACCCACAGTCTTTACATCCCCTCTGTCCTTCCCCATTCCTCACTCTGTCTGGGAAGTTTAGGTTCTTTCCCCTAATCTATTTTATTTTTCAGGGTTTTTGTTTGCTTCATTCTGGCTTAGCTTGTCTCCAAATTTCTTAAGACTGACTCAAAGGAAAGAGCATTATGTTAAAATAGCTGTGTTGCTTTTAAACAATTTGACCTCCTACTTACTTTTTCTTCTGGGGAGACAGAAACCGAACACAGATTTTTGGGAGAGATACAGAGGGAACCAGAGAAGAGGGATAGCAAAGAAAAAGGGGACAAGAGAGTGAGGCACAGAGAGAGAAGGGGGAGGGCAGGAAGAACTGAGCTCCAGAGAGCTACCAGGAAATCAGACAGGTTGTGTTCCCATTGCTGGTAGTGTACAAGCTGTGACCCAAGACCAGGCCTTGCTTTTGTCAAAAAGGAATCAATGCTAGCTTCCTTCTCCAAACTCATAGGTCCCTAAACACACAGTTTTATGTAACAAAAAGAACAAAAGCCCCTCTCTAGTCCTCTCAATGGGGCTTGGGGAAGCCAGGGGCCTGAACCCAGGAGAATCAGGCAGACTGCACTCAAGGTGGGGATTCCTGCTGACTGTTTCTCCATTCATGACTCCCCATGAGGAACAGAAGGGGGGACAGTCTATGCATATTCAAATCCCTCCCTTCCAGTGCTAAACATACTTAGCTGCCACCTTGCTCATCCTGCATGCCTTCCACCTCCACACCCAGGTTATCTGCTCCACCTGCATCCAGGAGGCCATCTAGTCTGTCCTTTACTTCCACAGTAATTGCCCCTCATTGATCTGAGTCTTTCTCTCCCCACTGGCTCATCCTACATCTCCAATCTGCCTCCCTTCAAAAGTACATCCTTTTTAACCCTTCCCTCCAGCTTCATGCCTCCTGTCTCTCTCCCTCCATTTACTCCACGTAATAATAACTAATACTGATGTTGCCTTTACTGGGTGCCTGTGTTTGATGCATCTTATGTACACCAATTCACTGAATCTTTATCACAACCATATAAGGTCAGCATTGTTATCGTGTCTCCTCTTTTGTTTAACATATGAGGAAACTGAGGCACAGCAAGGTTAAGTAGCTTGTCCTGGGTCACACAGCCAGTAAGTAGTGGAAGTAGGCCTTGAACCCAGAATAGGCCGACTCCCTATGCTGTGCCCTTAATCACTAAGCCAAATAATAACTGAACCCTATGTACCTGGCTTTCACCAACATAATTTCTTCTAAGGAAGTTCTTGAAATGGCCTTTCAGCCAGCCTCCCCCCCCACCGTCTTATAATGTCCTTTGTCTTCTTCTCCTAAGTAATGTGTGCTATGTCTTTTGAGACTTGCCATCAGCCCATGTTGAGTGTACCATGTTTTATGTGAAACATCATCCTTTTAGGAAGGGAGAAATTCCTGTCTGATCTTCACATGAAGGACAGCAGTATATATCTATAAATTCTAAACTTTATTTATTTGAGCTATTTATTGAACATACTAAGTGGCTGGTACTATAATAATCCCATAGCTACAACTATTACCCCTATTACAGCTGAAGAAAATCAAACTCGGAGAGATTAAGTCATTTGTGCAGGGATAAGCCAGGAAACCTCCTGGTGAGCCAAGGTCACCCAACTGCAGGTCTGCTCAGCCATGGCCTTTTCCTGCATGTGAGTGTCAGTCACACAATCAGCCGGGCTTCCTACTCAAAGGGTGGCAAGGAAGCTTGGTTGACAGGCAGCCTTATGAACCCCCCTTAGCACTAAGAAAGGTTATTATAAGATGCATGTTTAGACTTATTCTTGGCTCTGTTCTGTCCCATTTTTTTCCTTCTTAGTCCTATTAAAAAATTAGACCTATCTTGTTTTATTTTGTATACCCAGAAATCACATTAAATCCTTTCTGGAACAAAGTTTGGTATGCATCAATAAATATATTAAATATTAATTTTAATTGCAGTAGGACTTTTGATACACAATAGGTCCTTGCTATATCTATGATGACATTTGTTCTAACTTCACCCCTACCTTGCTAGATTCTAAGCCTCTCTAATCGCCCAGGACTGGACTTCCCACTGTTCTTAGCTATTGCCCCAAATCTTTCTTTGCTAACAAGTAATAGCCAACATTATTGACTGTTTTCTATGTTCTTGGTACTGTCCTAAGGCACTTTCAAGACTTAACTCAGCCCACAGCAACCCCTTAAGTAGTTAGGATTCCAGTTTTAAAGATGATGAAACTGAGGCAGAGAGTAATTGAGTAACTTAAATAACGTCCTACAGTTACAGGTCACGGAATCAGGAGTGCAAACCCAGGTGGTCTGGTTCCACAGCCTGATACCTTCAGCACTGTGCTGTGGCACCAGCAGCTCCAAGGGCAATGGGGCAGCCTTTGTGGACCAAGCCTGAGAGTGAGCTCTGCAGGTGGTGGAAGGGAGACAAGGACCCAGACACAATGAGGATGTGGGTGGCCACATTGTGCTGATGGCTCTGGCTCACAGGCTCATCAAAATCCTCTGAAATGCAAGGCTCCCACTCTTGTCAAATTGAACCCTTTGCAGATTTCACCTTCAATCCTGCCAACTTCAAAGTTTTAGCATTTCAGCTGCTTCAGAATTATAAAAGCCTACAAATGCTGAGGTGCTTTTTATAGAGTTTTTTAAAAAGTGTCTTTTCTCTACCATCCCATAGCAATCTGAAGGGTTTTTTTTTTAGATATTCTTGCCAAATGTGTATTTTAAAAGATTGCATTTGGCCAAAGACCAGAAGTGGAAAATTGGAGAGGAACATGGAGGAAGTTCCAAGGCACATCCACAGAGGGGAGAGGGGAAGTTCTCTCATCTCTGCAGAGCCAAGGGTCTGCTGGGGTGCATGCTGTTTATTCCAGCTTTCTTTCTACCTTGGATGACAGAGTATTTCCTTAGAACACCCACACTTCAGCTGGACGGGTGGCCCAGAGGACATGTGGACTGAAGCCTGGCCAGGGAATGGTCCTGGCTCCACAACTGCCACCAGGAGCCAGATGGCCCTTCAGTGGACAAAGCTACTGCACCCACTGGATCAGGTGCCAGCTCATCCTTACAAATTAAGTGTCTGGTGTATGTGTGTACGTGTGTCTGTTTATGTGTCACAGACAATCGCCTGGTGTGATTCAGCTCAATCATCATTTTGCAGTGTTTCAGCTTCAGATTGCAAACATCTACCAACAAATAGGAGCCTTGCTTTCTAACGAGCTGGAGATGTGTGGAAAATAGAACCACTCACAGCAGTAGTGAGCCACAGATGTTCCATGGAGATGGCAGGCTGTGCCAAGTGCAGATAGTTGTGGCCACAAGAGAGGATGCAGACTCTTGCCATGAAAGTGTCACCCACCGAGTCCAGAAGATGAAGGCATGAAGACAGGCAGATGGAAATGGGTTTCTTCTTGTAAAGGCCTAGCCTTCTTGACAGCTACATGACACTACATTTGGGAGTGGTCCAAGAAGCTGAATATTTAAATTTGAGCAACTGCTACCAAGGCCTTCACTCTCAAAGCAAGCAGAAAAGATGCCTCTGAAAATAAGCCCAGGACTATATGGTCAACTAATATTTGACAAAGGGGGAAGGAGCATAGAATGGAGTGAGAAGAGCCTCTTTAAAAAATGGTGCTGGGAGAACTGGACAGGGATGTGCAAAAAAATGAAACTAGACCACCAACTTACACCACACACCAGAATAAACTCAAGATGGATCAAAGACTTAAATGTAAGCTGTGAAACCATAAAAGTCCTAGAAGAAAACATAGGCAGGAAAATTTCAGATATCCTATGTAAAAATATCTTCATGGATACATCTCCTAAGGCAAGAAAAATAAAGGAAAAAGTAAACAAATGGGACTACATCAAACTAAAGAGTTTCTGCTCAGCAAAAGAAAACATCAGCAAGTTGAAAAGGAAACCAACCATATGGGAAAACATATTTGCCAATGATGTCTCAGACAGGGGACTGATCTCCAAAATATATAAAGAGCTTATATGACTCAACATCAAGAAAACAAACAACCCAATTAAAAAATGAGTAAAGGACCTGAACAAACATTTCTCCGAAGAGGACATAAAGAAGGCCCATAGACACAGGAAAAAATGCTCAACATCACTAGTCATCAGAGAGATGCAAATAAAAACCACAATGACATACCACTTTACACCAGTCACAATGGCCATCATCAACAAATCAACAAACAACAAATGCTGGCGAGGATGTGGAGAAACGGGAACCCTACTGCACTGTTGGTGGGAATGCAGACTGGTGAAGCCACTCTGGAAAATAGTATAGAATTACCTCAAATAACTAAAAATGGAACTGCCTTTTGAACCAGCGATACCACTGCTAGGATTATACCCGAAAAATCCTAAAACCCCAATTCAAAAGAACTTATGCACCCCAATGTTCATAACAGCACTGTTTACAATAGCTAAGTGCTGGAAACAGCCTAAGTGCCCATCTGAAGATGAGTGGATCCAAAAACTGTGGTACATTTACACAATGGAATACTATGCAGCAGAAAGAAAGAAGGAACTCCTGCCATTTGCGACAACATGGATGGAACTAGAGAGAATTATACTCAGTGAAATAAGCCAGGCAAAGAAAGCAAAATACCATATGATATCACCCAATACAGGAAACTATAGAGCAACACAAACAAATGAACTAAATAGAACAAGGAACAGAATAACAGTTATTACGGGAGAGGGGGGAGGGAAAGAAGGGGGATAAGTAAGGGAAGGGTTTAGTCAAAGGACATGTATACATGACTCATAGACATGGACAATGGGGAGGGATATGATTGTGGGAGAAGGGGTGGGCTGGATGGGGGGGAACAATGGGGGAAAAATTGGGACAACTGTAATTGAAAAACCAAAAAAAATAAAATAAAATAAAATAGAAAAAAAAATTAAGATGCCTCTGAGAAATCAGAAAGATCTGGATTCAAATCCAGGCTCCAACACTTGCTAATCCAAGTGCCCTTGACAAGTCACATAACTTTTGGGGATCTTGGTTTTCTCATCTGTAAAAGGGGATAATAATAGGACTTACCTATTGGATTGTTGTGAGAATTAAATGAGATAATGCAAACTGAATTCTTAGCATAATGTTCACTCACAGCAGATGTTTAATAAACAATTATCATCCTTATCATCATCATTGTCATCATTATCATTACTATCACTTCTAGCTCTAGCCAAGTTATCCTGATCCTGCTAAATTTCATTTTTTTCCTCTGTAAAATGAGAATAATGATGCCTACTTTGCATAATTGAGTTAATGTTTATTAATTTCCAGGACAGTGTCCAACACATGGACCCTCAGCAAATTGAATTCATTTTCCTTCTCCCTTTATTACCCCCTCAACTTTACTTTAAAACATTATTGAATTTAGTTATTGAGAATCAACATTTGCCCATAGCACCTCCAAGTCAGGAGACATGGCCATTGACTTGTCCTCAAGGAGGTGATGCTCGCATAGGTAAGAGAAGACACTGAGCAGGATGGCGATGGTGCCTGGGAGACAAGAAGGCTTAGAGAGTCTCAGGAAATTTTCTCAGGGATCAGAAGATGGTTTCCAATCCAGGTCACTCTTACTCCAGAGTCTATACTTTTAACCATGACTGCCTGTTGCCTATCAAGAAAATGAGAGAGCAAACCAATGGTTCAGCTTTCTCTTAGTGGCTTCATTTCTATGTCTCAAGAAAGAAAGAGAAGGATAGCAGTAGAGAGATAGAGAGCTAAGAGCAAGAGAGAGTGAGAAAGGAGAAAGCTGCCTTCTGAGTTGTGTGCAGGATCAAGCAAACACATGAGCCTAGTGTCCTGGGGAGACCACAAGGTTACTCACCTCCATCTGAATAGGGGCCATTCTACCTAGAGGTCAGGTTCACTTTGAGCATCTTATAGAGGAGCATTCTCTCCTTCACTGCAAGAGGCAGGGCTTGGACTGTTCAGGGTGAACGTCAGATTTCATGTCACCTTGGAGCTCTGATAGCACATTCTCAGTCATGGTGTCCTTGCAAGAAATCCCACACAGCAGCAAAGAGCATAGGTCTTGGAGCCAGGCAGAACTGGAATCAAATACCAGCAACACCACCTACTACTACTACTGGGACTTTGAGCAAGCAACTTAAAATTCTTAGGCCTTAGTTTCCATTTCTGGTAATTAATAGTATCTATCTCTTACATGGCAGTTAGAGTAAAAGGAAGACCTGAACTAGCTTATTACATGGGAAGCACTCAATAAATGGCTTTTGTTTTTATTTCAGAGCAGTACCCACTGGGGACCAGCTTGGAGGTGACAACAGAGGGTGCGACTGAAAGTCAGGGATCATATATTTCCTTCCAACCCATTCTAGGGAGTCTCATTTCACAGTAAAGTCTTTGAATTTGTGTGTTTGTGTGTGTGTGAGGTCTTTTATTTTAATAATTAAGAGATTTGCTGGATAACCACTCTCCCCGCTTGCTATGAACTTCAGGATAATACTCTGTCAATAGCTATTGAGATAGCCACATAACCTTACTCATCCTGCAGTCTCACTTGTGGTAATCTAGTCTATAAAAGTAAAGGCACAAGTTCTTAAGAACACATGTAAGAATGGTCAAAACTAAACAAGACAGAACTGGAAAGAGGATGAACATCCATTGATGGGGAAATGATTGACTACACAGAAGTGATTCCATTCTGTGCAATACTATGTAGCTATTAAAATGATAGTCAGATCTGTGTCTATTGGCTAGGAAAGACATCTGTGATGTATTCAGGAAGAAAAGCCAGTGGCAGACTACTATCTCCAGTGTATTGAGTTTAAAAAATTGAATGTTCTCCTGCCCACTCCATGTGCACATATGTGTTTATTCTGAGAGTGAACAGGGCTCTGCAGGAGACACACTTAACTGTTAACATCAGTTATTTTGGAGTGGAATTGGGTGGGGCAGGGTGGGACTTGAGGAGGGTATATTACTACTTCTTTTTCTATTTTTGGATAATCTCACTGGTTATAGCAAACCCATGTTACTCTTATAATTTTTGAAGAGGAAACTTAATCTTTATTTAAAGATGTTAGAAAAAATGATGATGTGAGGTAACCTGGTGATACAGGAGATCACATCACTAAGAAAGAATTTTCTTCCTACTTCAAATCCCTGAGGGCGGGTCCTCACCTTTTACAGTTGTGTCTAAAGCCAGCGCAGGGCCTTCTGCAGAGAAGTACTAGGTGAGTGTGTAATAAATCGTCGTCGTCGGCAGCCGTCCGTCTCGAGAGACGATGGTGTAGCTTCTTAAGAGTCTATCTGCACCGCCGAGAATGGCTGTGCAGTCCCACTCGGGAGTGACACGGTATCTGTCTCCTCCCGTGTTGAATCAACATCTTGCGATGACGCTGGAGTGTCCTCTCCAGTGAAGCTGAAGCTACAGAGCCTGGGCAGGGTAATATGGAGGGTCTGCTGTTGCCCATGCAGCAGACCCCCCCTCTCTTCGCAGCTGAAGGGTCCAAGGGAAAGACAATACAGCTTGGCTTCAGGTGCGCCGCAGGAGTTGTCGGTGTTGACTACAACGTCAAACCGCCTTAGGGACTCTGGCTCCGGATTTTCTGTTGGGGTTTACTCCCCTAGCCTTTCCCCTGAAGAGGTATGCCGCAAGGCAGCGGAGGTTTTTTGGAGTCAGAGTTTTCCTTCTCTGATGTACCCTGACTGGAAGATCGAACCAGCGACACTTAGCTCGCAGGCCGACGCTCAATCCACTGAGCCAAACCAGCCAGGGACAGTGTAATAAATACCTGAGTGAATAATGCTGACTCAGCCAGTGTTATAGGATCTGGCTTTCCAGGAGACTCATTGAACTTGAAGTGTGCATACATTCAGATGAGTCTGCCAACAGTGATCACACTTAGCTAATTACTTACCCTGGAGCTAAGTTCTTGAACTTTTCCTTTTTCAGTGATTTTATTGACAACTTGGTGAGAACCGAAGTGCCAAGCTAGTCAGCCACACTGACAAATGACACTTAGCTGGGAGGCCTAGTAATTGCTGAATGACAGTTGGGATCACTAAAAATGACCTTCCCATGAAAACATGCCAACCTGAACAATAAGAAATGTTAAATCTGGGTTAAAAAACTCCAGGAACAAAAATCTGTTGCTCAGAATGTCCTAGGCGGGCTGCTTTCCAACAGCTCTTCCCAGCTTCTTAGAAATACATTAATCCAGAAAGCACAGAGAGTCCCAAACAGGATGGATGCAAAGAGGACCACTCTGAGACACATCATAGTTAAAATGCCAAAGGTTAAAGGTAAAGACAGAATCTTAAAAGCAGCAAGAGAAAAGCAGTTAGTTATCTACAGGTGAGTTTCCATAAGACTATCAGCTAATTTCTCAAAAGAAACTTTGCAGGTTAGAAGGAATTGGCAAGAAATAGTCAAAGTCATGACAGGGAGATGTAAAGAATAGTAAAGGAAATGCAGAAACCAAAGAACTTATATGCACAACCCATGGACATGAACTAAATGGGGAGGGATTACTGGAGGAAAGAGGAGTATCAGGCTGATGTGGGGAAAGGGGAAAATATTGGGACAACTGTAATAGCATAACCAATAAAATACACTTTAATAAAAAAAAGAGAAAAGGAAAGCAGAGACCTACAGCCAAGATCTCTACCCAGCAAAGCCATCATCTAGAATTGAAGGACAGGCAAAGAGCTTCCCAGACAAGAAAAAACTAAAGGAGTTCATCATCACTAAACCATTATTATATGAAATGTTAAAGGGACTTTCTTAAGAAAAAAGTCAAAACTGTAAACAATAAAATGGTAATAAACACATATGTATCAACAATTGAATCTAAAAAATAAACTAAGCAAACAAGAAAACAGAGACAGAATCATGGATACAGAGAGCATTTTTATGGTTGTCATATGGGAGCGGGGTGAGGGAGAATGAAGAGGTGAGAGGATTAAGAAGTACAAATAGGTAATCACAGAATAACCAGGGGGATGTAAAGTACAGTATAGGAAATGGAGAAGCCAAAGAACTTATACACATGACCCATGGACATGAACAATGGTGTAAGGATAGACTGAGGGAGTGGGAGGTGCTGGGTGGAGAGGGCAAAGGGGGAAAAATTGGGATGATTGTAACAGCATAATCAATAAAATATGATTTAAAAAGATAAATTGAATACTTAAAGGGAATTTAATGGCATAATTTTCAAAGAAAAAACAACAATAAATGCAGTTGGAGACAAAATGAGAAAATAGAGGGAAAAAAAAGATAGACTAAAAAAAATAACTAAAAATAATCACACTGTTCTACTCTATCCTAAAACACTTAAGCATTTCTGTGAAGTGATTGATTTTCTAGGAAACAAAAATGACTCCAGAAAAAGCCTGATGTAAACAAATAAAATATGAGAGAAATTGTCAAAGAACTACTTTGAGGAAGGGCCCAGGCCCGGGGGGTATTATGCAAAAGTGTCCATGCTGTGTAATCTGTTGTAGAGCATAGAAAACCATTTTATCAAGCTACTAGAACTCAGACCAAAACTGGACAAAAATAACATACAAAAGGCAAATTACAAACAAATGGCATTCAAAAATATAGAGAAAATCCTAAATTACATTTTAGCATTTCTCTTTCAGCATTCTATTATCAAAAATAAAATATGCCCCCAAAAGGATTTATTGTAAGGATGAAAAATGGCTTGCAAATATGAAAGGTATTAATATAGCTTATCCTATTAACAAACCAAAGGAGAAAAAGCTTGAAATCTCAATAGATATCCAAAAACCTAAACCTCTATATTCAATTAAAATTATTGGTTAACTAAACATTGATAGAAATCATAGCACAAAAAATAAAACCTTTTGAAACCAATAGCAAATACCATGCTTCTTAGTGAAACTCTGGAGCAGCACTTCACTTTAGGGGGAGCAGAAGTCACCACAAAAGTCTGCTAAAAGCCTAAGTGCCCATCTGTAGATGAGTGGATCAAAAAACTGTGGTACATTTACACAGTGGAATACTATGCAGCAGAAAGAAAGAAGGAACTCCTGCCATTTGCGACAACATGGATGGAACTAGAAAGAATTATGCTTAGTGAAATAAGCCAGACAGTGAAAGAATAATACAATATGATATCACCTAATACAGGAGACTAAGGAACAACACAAACAAATGAACTAAATAGGCAAAGACTAGAATAGTAGTCAGTAGGGGGGAGGGGGGAGGGAAAGAAGGGGGATAAGTAAGGGAAGGGACTAGTTAAGGAATGTGTATGAATGACTCATGGACATGGACAACGGGGAGGGATATGATTGTGGGAGAAGGGATGGGCCCAGGCTCTGTAGCTTCAGCTTCACTGGAGAGGACACTCCAGCGTCATCGCAAGATGTCGATTCAACACGGGAGGAGACAGATACCGTGTCACTCCCGAGTCGGACTGCACAGCCATTCTCGGCGGTGCAGATAGACTCTTAAGAAGCTACACCATCGTCTCTCGAGACGGACGGGCATGGGCAACAGCAGATCCTCCATATCACCCTGCCCAGGCTCTGTAGCTTCAGCTTCACTGGAGAAGACACTCCAGCGTCATCGCAAGATGTCGATTCAACACGGGAGGAGACAGATACCGTGTCACTCCCGAGTCGGACTGCACAGCCATTTTCAGTGGTGCAGATAGACTCTTAAGAAGCTACACCATCATCTCTCGAGACGGACGGCTGCCGACGATGACGATGAATGACTCATGGACATGGACAACGGGGAGGGATATGATTGTGGGAGAAGGGATGGGCTGGGTGGGTGGAGCAATGGGGGAAAAATGGGACAACTGTAATTGAAAAACCAAAAAAAAATAAATAAATTAATTTTAAAAATTGTTTGCTAAAACACAGATGACTAGGTTTGCCTAAATTTTGGGCTTTATCCTTGTATATGTAACCACACTCTGAGAAACATGGTCTGCACATATTACAATTGCAGTCAGTAGCAAGACAAGGTGGTCTTTAAACAACTCTATCATTCAACACCATTCTCTAAGCCTCAGTCAAACAAAAGAGAGTAGAAAAAAATGTAAGTTCTATCTATTATTTCCAGATGACATGATTATCTGTAAAACTAAATAAAATTAATCATAGTGCAATTGGCAACATTAAGAAAGTTCAAGCAGGTTACAGACAATTACAGCATGATAACTTTTTCACAATACCAGTAATACTAACCACTTAGAAAATGCCTTAAAAAAAACCACCCACTAATGTTAGTAATTGAGAACATAAAAGCTATGTACAGGCTTGAATGAAGAAAATGGTGCAACTTCTGTAAAAGACACAGAAGAAACCATTAATACATTAGAGATATATTATGTTTTAAATGAGGAAGTCTCCATGTTCTGAAGATGTCCATTGTGCTCAAATAATGCTATTAATTACATTCTATTAATATTCCTGTTTTTCTAGCAACTTGACAGAATGATCAGAAAATTCATTGGGAAAACCAAAACATAAGAACTAAGAAGATGTATTAAGAGTCTTAGAAAATTATCTTAATTCAAACAGCAGTATGATATAACCTCAGACATTAGAATTATAGATGAGAAAGAATGCTAAGTCCAGAAAACAGGTACAGATCTATTATATATGTATGTGGATTTAATAAAATATAAACTTAATGTGGATAAACTATTTCATAGTTCACAAATAGCTTAATTTGCGCTGTGAACATTTAACACAATGTAGCAGGCAAGTTCTTTGGATTTTCCTACCCACCCACAACAAATACAGGAGAGAATTAACATGGAGGCAGCAGAGGGATAAAGCATTCAGGATTAGTCTGCTGTGAGTCCAGTATGAATCACCAGGCCTGTGTGACTTTCTAAACATTTACTAGCCTTTATGCTACATCACAGAAAGGACAGGCATGGGATCCTAGTCTCTGTTCCACTCTTTACTTGATGTTTGGCCTAGAGTAAATCACTCAGTGAATCTGAACCTCAACTTCCTTGACAGAATATGGGAAAATTGCTCCCAGGTCCTAACTCACTCATAAAGCTGTGAGGAAAAATGAAGTCATGTATGAAAGCCCTCTACAACAGTAAAGTGCTGACAGCAGATATCTGGTAACCTTATCCTAATTTAGAGTTAGGAGCCCAGGCTGTGGCAAGAGACTATCTAAATTTGTACTGTGGCTCCATCATTTACCACTTGTGGGTCTTTGGGAAAGTCACTTTCCCTCTCTGTACCTTGGTTTTGTCATTTACCAGCTGTGGGTCCTTGAGAAAGCTACTGAACCACACTTTATTCTGGCTTCCCTTATCATTAAAAGGGAGATGACACCTCAAATGTTGTTACAAGGAGCAAGTGAAAAAAAAAAACACACATACTGCTCTGAATAGTGCCTGACATATGAGTATAGTAACTGATAGATAATTTTGTTTATCGTTATAATTACCCCTGGGGATCTTTGCCTGTCCCACTCCAAGGTTGGAGCACAAACCAACTCAGACCTAAGCCAATCAGCGCTTTAGGACCCCGAGTATACAGTGCTTGGTTCAATAATGGATGTGTGATCTAATCAGAGCCAATGAACTGCAATGAGACTTTTACTTGCTGGGAAAGAAACTCAGTCTTATGCTGGATTCAAGCATAAACTAATATAGCCCTGAGAGCTGCTGTTGCCATCTTGTATCCCTGAGTCTCTCATTGTTGAAGGAGCCCATTGAGGGTCAACTGTTGGTTACATCTTCTCAATGATCTCCTCCAACAATGAGAGACTCAGGAGTTAACCCTGAAGCTGGACCAGGCAATTGGAGGGTCCTCACCCCCTCTCCTGGAATGTATGTTCTGCCCATTGGTCCCACAGTAGGATCATTTTCAAGGACACAGCCTTGAGTGAGAGAAAGAGTAAGGTACTGTTGAGACAATCTGAACTAAATACTTAACTGAACTCAGTTAAGGCCTCTGTATAAACTTTTAAGGTTCTAGCAGGCAGGTAGAGAGATCTATTTGTCTTGCTACCATCCATGATAAACCTTGTATGTAAGTTCCCTTGCCTAAAAAACCTGCCACCAACCAGTCCGGGGGTGGTCTGTCTCTTTCTTCAGTCTCCCTTTGCCTTCCATGTATAGAGTCCAGTTTACAAACCAACACATGTCCATTGCTTTGAAATGGAGTCAAGAGAGAGGAAGCAGAGGAAAGAATGGTATGCAAAATAGTGTACTTGTGAATTTGATCCTTGCATTGGCCACACCTTTCCTACTCAGGTATGTGTCAATAGTTTCTCTCTCTCTCTCTCTTACTCCCTTAAGTCAATTAAAATTGGATTTTCTATCACTTGCTGCTGAATGAATTCTAGTTGATACAACAGTATTATTGTATTATTATGACCTCAGACAAAATGTTCCCAAAGTCTCCATAACAGATCAGGTCTTGCTATTAAAAGAAACTTTGCACTTAGTACATTTTTCAACCTCAGTGTGTAGTCACAATTATAAATGATGCTCTTTCATCTGGAGGATGGGCATTTTAAGGATGAAAACAACACTGCCCTTTTCCAAATACTGGTTGAGAACACAGGACTAGAGACAAGTCAAGAGCTTTAAGCTCATGACCTTCAGGCAGCAGCCCCAGGGTTGAAACAAAAATTAGTCAAAACCATCATAGTGAATTTCAAAATGTCACCAATTATGAAAAAAATCTATAATATTCACCCCAAACTGTATGATGACTCAGAAATGCAAGGTATTTTTAAACTGTTAAGGCAAGGAAGAGACGATGGTGCAGGAGTGAGGGGAGGCTGCACTTGTTAGCTCCTAAGACCTGTTTGTAGTTTAGGCTAATTATGGACAGAACATCTGTTAACATCTGGATACTGGCAGGAATTGAGCCTTGGCATTGCTGGATCAGAGAAGACCACCTGGGAGCAACCTGTCTGGTGAGGATAGTGGAGGAGAAAGGGATGAGACAGAATTTCTGACTGGCTTGGCTCCCTGAGCTGTTGCTGGCAGTGAACAAAGATTTTTTAGTGACCCTAGGTTTCCCCAGAGAGGAGTTGGGAGGACAGTGAGGCTCTGCCTGCTGGTAGAGCCAGGAATGGGCCAGGTGGCATCTGGCTCTGAGAGGCAAGAAACAGTATACTGTTCTGTGTGTATGAATGTGTTTTTCCTTTTTCTTTTTCTCTTTTGCTTTTTACAGAGAGGGGAGGAGAGGCTAGGGGTGGGATGAGATTATTGAGGAACACAGGTGCAGAAACACACTTGCCCACTCCCAACCCTCCCCCTGAGTTGTGCAAGTGTTCAAACAGAAGTGCCCCAGTCTGCCCACCCAGGCACGAAACCAACCCACTGGCCACCTGCCCAGGAGCCCCAAGGCCTGCCCCAACAGGGGCACAACAAACCCACCTACTGGTGCACAGAGGCTTCCCCCTCTGCCAGAACAGGCAAGCGACCAGTCTGCCTTGGACCTGTCCACCCTGGTGCACAACGGGTCCACCCACCCTTGGCCTGTGCAAGGGAGTGCACTCACACCTGGCTGAGGCCAAAGGAGGGTGAAGTGAACTATAGGCACTCTGTAATAAGTTTTGGGTGCTGGCTCTCGAGGAATAGCTGGGAGAGAAGCAGACTAGGTCCCAGTACAGAATCATACCCAGTACTATGGAAGAAATTCCTTAAGCAGACTGCTCCCCTCCAAGTGGCATCAGTTGGAGGCAGCAGCTTAACAACTGTGCACAAGAAAAGGTCACACCAGAAAGGCAGAAAATAAAAGCAGACCAATCTAAGAAGCAGAAACAAGAACAGTGCCCCCAAAAGGGGAAGCAGAATATCATCCCACCAAACAGAAATAACACCACACCAAAAGGAAAGGAGGAACTCCCCAAAAGAGGAATAGATGAAATAGAAGCAAACAAACTATCGACATGGAATTCAAAACAATAGTAATGAGGAAGCTCAATGAACTCAGCAAACTCAAGGAAAACTACAACGAACTCCAGGGGAACTAAGAAGAACACCAGGGAAACTACAAAAAACTCCAGAGAAGCTACAAGGAAGTTACTGAAAACTATAGCAGCATAAAAAGGAACATAGAAACTATCAATAAGAACCAAGAAGAAATGAAGAATACAATTTCTGAACTGAAAACACAGTAGAATCGATCAAAAGTAGGCTAAACGAAGCAGAGGATCGGATCAGTGAGTTAGAGGACAATGTAGAAAAAAATTCCCAAACAACGCAACAAAATGAAAAAAGACTGAAAAAGAATAAAGAGGGTTGAAGAGAACTGTAGGACAACATGAAACGAAACAATATCCATATCATAGGGATAAAAGAAGGAGAAGAATAAGAGCATGAGATAAAAAACCTGAATGAAAAATTAATGACAGAAAATTTTCCTAACTCTATGAGAGAAAAAGTCATGCAAGTCCAGGCAGCACAGAGGGTCCCAATGAAGATGAACCCAAAAAGGCCCACTGCAAGGCACATCAAAATTAAAATAGCAACATTCAAAGAGAAAGGGAGAATCTTAAAGGCAGCAAGAGAAAAACAGCAAATAACATACAAGGGAGCTCCAACAAGACTATCAACTGATTTCTCAACAGAAATACTACAAGCCAGAAGGGAATGGCAAAAAATATTTCAAACAATGAAAAACAGAGGCCTACAACCAAGACTACTCGACCCAGCAAGGCTCTCTTTCAAAACGAAAGGTGAAATAAGGAGTTTCCCAGACAAAGGAAGACTAAAAGAATACATATGTACCAAACCAACATTGCAAGAGATACTAAAGGGAATGCTTTAAGAAAAAGAAGAAAAAGAGAGAGGGAGAGGAACACAGGTACAAAAGGAAATGAATAAATATGCGTCAATAATAACCTTAAATGTAAATGGATTAAGTGCACCAATTAAAAGACATAGGGTAGCAGAATGGATACAAAAACATGACCCACATATATGCTGTCTACAAGAGACACACCTCAAGACAAAAGATTTACACAGACTAAAAGTGAAGGGATGGAAAAAAGTATTCCAAGCAAATGGACATTAACAAAAAAATTGGGGTAGCAGTTCTTGTATCAGACAAAACAGATTACACAGCAAAGGCCATAAAAGGAGACAAAGAAGGACATTTCATAATACTTAAGGAAAAAATCTATCAAGAAGATATAACCCTGGTAAACATATACGCACCCAACATAGGTGCACCCAAATATATAAGGAAAATCTTGGAAGACTACAAGAGGGATGTCAACAGCAACACGATCATAGTAGGGGACTTTAACACCCCATTGTCAGCAATGGATAGATCTTCAAAGCAAAGAAACACCAAGGATATTGAGGCACTGAACAACACACTAGATCATATAGACTTAGTTGATATAAATAGAATTTTCACCCCAAAGAAGCAAAATATACATTCTTTTCAAGCGCACATGGAACATTTTCAAAGATAGATCACATTGTAGGACACAAAACAAGCCTCAACAAGTTCAAGAACATTGAAATTATGTCAAGCATCTTCTCAGATCACAATGGCTTAAAACTGGAAATCAACCTCAAATAAAAAACCCAAAAGACATTCAAACTCATGGAAAATGAATAACATGCTATTAAATAATGAGTGGGTTAACAATGACAACAAAGAAGAAATCAAAAAGTGTCTGGAAACTAATGATAATGAACACACAACAGCCCAAATCTATGGCACACAGCAAAAGCAGTCCTGAGAGAGAAGTTCATAGCAATAAAGCCATACCTAAAAAGTATAGAAGAATCTCAAATAAGAAATCTAACCCTACAGCTACAAGGACTAGAACAACAACAACCAAAAAAGCCCATCAAGATCAAAGCAGAATTAAATGACATAGAAACTAAACAAACAATTCAAAAGATCAACAAAAGTAGGAGCTGATTCTATGAAAAGATAAACAAAATCAACAAGCCTTTAGCCAGGCTCATCAAGAAAAAAAGAGAGAGGACCCAAATAAACAAAATCAAAAACGAAAAAGGAGAAATCACAACCGATATCACAGTAATATTAAGGATTGTAAGAAATTACTACCAAAAACTATATGGCAAGAAACTTGACAACCTAGATGAAAGGGACAAATTTCTAGAAACATTTAACTTCCAGAACTGAATCAAGAAGAAGCAGAAAGTCTGAACATACCGATAACAAAGAGTGAAACTGAAGCAGTAATCAAAAATCTCCCAGCACACAAAAGCCTTGGACTGGATGGCTTCACAGGTGAATTTTGCAAAACATTTAGAGAAGAACTAACGCCTACCTTTCTCAAACTATTCCAAAAAGTCCAAGAATAGGGAAGACTCCCAAACTCTTTCTATGAAGCCAGTGTTACCCTAATTCCAAAACCAGGTCAAGATACAACAAAGAAAGAAAACTACAGGCCAATATTGCTGATGAACATAGATGCTAAAGTCCTCAACAAAATATTGGCAAACTGGATCCAGCAACACATTAAAAAGATCATACAACACAATCAAGTGGGACTCATCCCAGGGATGCAAGGATGGTTTAATATTTGCAAGTCAATAAACATAATACACCACATAAACAAAATGAAAAACAAAAAAT